>NC_141879.1:239550000-240895000 GCF_056163025.1 Triticum urartu
TGCATGCGCACACACTCGACTGCATGGAGGCGTGCACCATCTGCGGTGAGGTCTGTTTTCGTCGTGCTATGGCGAAGGTCGCACACAACGGCACCTACGCATCTCTTGCATCACCTCTTTGTCGTCGTTGCTCAACGACTAACCGGAGACAAAGGCGACCGCAGCCTCAGCCTTAGAGCTAGCACTGATGGAAAAGCACGCACGCTGCACGCACACAAGCACGTACGGAGTGCCCACGACGTGGTGTGTCCCCAGTCGCCTCTACTCCTTCTGCGCACGTTGTCTATGAAGGCGGCTGCATGCCTAATTATGATGTGGGTGAGATCTTCTAGGACTCAGATGATGACGATACGGACTAGGCGACCGATGGCAGGAGGCACAAGATGCAGAGTAGGAGCTAGGGCCGTGGACCCATGGTGGCAAGGCGATGTGGTTCTTCGGGGGCTGATCTGGCATGGTGATCGTTAGAAGGTAAAGAGGGATTTGATGGAATAGTTGATTGTATTTCTTGAGCCTCGTGGGCATATATACAGGATTACATGGTCATCTTGGAGTATACGGCAAGTCAGAATATTTCCTAGTATATCCTATATTTCTAATCTAACAATGATACTCAAGAGTGATCAAGAGTAGTTCATGTGAGAGAAGGACTCCGTGCAGGAGCGCATTGACGCCAAGCATGTCATGCGGGAGCATGTCGATCGCAGCAGACAGCGAGCACAAGAAAAACATGAGCATGTCAAGGGCGATGAAGGGGTTGGCCGGTGCTCCAATGTCTGTATGTCCTTGTGTGTGTGTGCGTGCATTCCAACGGTGCTCTAAGGCTGAAGATGTCGCCGCCTTGCCTTTGTCTCCATTTGGTCGTCGAGCAACAACGACAAAGAGGTGCTGCAAGAGATAGCACAGCAGGGTGCTGTTTTGGACAAGCTTGCATGTAGCACAAAGAACTGGACGGTGAAGGCCATGATGGTGGGTGCCCGCCTTCTCGTGTGATCAGTTGCTGCTACAGCGGCGCGCGGAGAGGTCTCCTCGCTTGCTGGCTACTACTATTGTGTTTGGTGGCCGTGGTGGTGCTGCACGATGGGTCAAGCAGAGCAGAGCACGCGACCGGCTATGTGGTGCGGCCGTCTGACATGCATACGCAGCCCCCTTCCACCTAGCCGCAAATGGTGCACGCAAAGGCAGGCATGGGTATCCATGTGTTGTGTGCGGATGTGGTGTGCGCCATGTGTGCATTCATGGGCATTATTTAAAAAGAAAAGATATGTTATTTAAAAAGAAAAAATAGTTAGCCTTCTACGTGATCAGCAAGCCGGAGATTCCGGATTCTGCCCGTAGTCCTTGTTTTTTTACATATTTATTTATTTCATCAATTGACAGGTGGGACCCATGACACAAGCAGTACATAGTAATGACAATGCAATAATAGGTTCCATGTATACAAATTTGACCAGTCAACTGGACAAAATACGGAGCTCTACGGCGATATAGTGACCGTATAATTACTGTAACTTGTATTCAATGATTGTTTTGAGCATATTCTGAAGTCCAATGACCGTATTGTGCTTCAACCTCAACTTTAGTGACCATCAATGTATTTATCTCTACTCTTATAAAAAGCATATTTGGTGATGATGGTGTGCCTGCCATCCTGCAATATAGGTCGTCTGATCTATATCTAACATATAGGAAGGAAACTATGACAATTTACCCGCACTTCTCTCCACATCTGTAGATAAGGCCTTCCCTCGTTCATCCTTTTCTCCCACAAGATCTTGATGTTCCATGCAACGCACGGGCATCTTGCTAGTCTCTAGGAAAATTATGAGGGGGGTGTCTCCAAGAGTGTTCCTCGGCTCGCACCTAGCATCACGGTGGTCGAACTTGGAGTCATTAATCTGGTACACGTGGCATCTCAGATCTGGACACAAGGTGATGTACACCAAAGATGATAATACCTAAATCTATCATTCCTTTTATGCCTAGCTACGGGCGTTAAACGATAGCGCTTGTTGGGAGGCAACCCAATTTTATTTTTGTTTCTTAATTTTTGATTATTTTTAGTAATAAATAATTCATCTAGCCTCTTTTTAGATGTGGTTTTATGTTTTTAATTAGTGTTCGTGCCAAGTAGAACCTTTGGGAAGACTTGGGGAAAGTCTTTGCGATCTTGCTGTAAAAAAACAGAAACTTTAGCGCTCACGAGATTTGCTGCCATTTTTTACTGGGAGTGCTATTTAGTTAATTATTTTTGAAGATTATTAATAGATAAATTTCTCACTCCCCGCAATTTATTTCAGAATTTTTGGGGTTCCAAAAGTATTCGAAACATACAGATTACTACAGACTGTTCTGTTTTTGACAGATTCTGTTTCTCGTGTGTTGTTTGCTTATTTTGATGAATCTATGGCTCATAATAGAGTTTATGAACCATAGAAAATTTCGAATACAGTAGGTTTAACACCAATAAATAATGAGTTCATTACAGTACCTTAAGTGGTGGTTTGTTTTTCTTTTACTAACGGAGCTCGTGAGATTTTCTGTTTAAGTTTTGTGTTGTGAAGTTTTCAAGTTTTGGGTAAAAGATTTGATGGATTATGGAACAAGGAGTGGCAAGAGCCTAAGCTTGGGGATGACCAAGGCACCCCAAGGTAAAATCCAAGTACAACCAAAAGCATAAGCTTGGGGATGCCCCGGAAGGCCTCCCCTCTTTTGTCTTCGTCCATCGGTAGCTTTACTTGGAGGTATATTTTTATTCACCACATGATATGTGTTTTTCTTGGAGCGTCTTGTGTGATTTGAGTCTTTGTTTTTTTAGTTTACCACAATCATCCTTTCTGTACACACCTTTTGAGAGAGACACACATGAATCGGAATTCATTAGAATACTCTATGTGCTTCACTTATATCTTTTGAGTTGGATAATTTTGCTCTAGTGCTTCGCTTATATCTTTTAGAGCACGACGGTGGTTCTACTTTATAGAAATAATTGATCTATCATGATTCACTTATATTATTTTGAGATTCCTTTAGAACGGCATGGTAATTTGCTTTGGTTATAAAATTAGTCCTAATATTATAGGCATCCAAGATAAAAACCTGAAAGTGCATTAAAAACTAAGAGAAGTTTGATACTTGATAGTTGTTTTGAGGTATAAAGGTGGTAATATTAGAGGTGTGCTAGTTGAGTAATTGTGAAATTGAGAAATACTTGTGTTGAAGTTTTCAAGTCCCGTAGCATGCACGTATGGTAAATGTTGTGTGACAAATTTGAAGCATGAGGTGTTCTTTGATTGCTTTCCTTATAAGTGGCGGTCGGGGACGAGCGATGGTCTTTCCCTACCAATCTACCCCCCTAGGAGCATGCGCGTACTGCTTGGTTTTGATGACTTGTAGATTTTTGCAATAAGTATGTCAGTTCTTTATGACTAATGTTGAGTCCATGGATTATACGCACTCTCACCCTTCCATCATTGCTAGCCTCTTCGGTACCATGCATTGCCCTTTCTCACCTTGAGAGTTGGTGAAAACTTCACCGGTGCATCCAAACCCCGTGATATGATACGCTCTATCACACATAAGCCTCCTTATATCTTCCTCAAAATAGCCACCATACCTGCCTATTATGGCATTTCCATAGCCATTCCAAGATATATTGCCATGCAACTTTCCACCGTTCCATTTATTATGACACACATCATCATTGTCATATTGCCTTGCATGATCATGTAGTTGACATCGTATTTGTGGCAAAGCCACCATGCTTAATTTTTCATACATGTCACTCTTGTTTCATTGCATATCCCGGTACACCGCCGGAGGCATTCACATAGAGTCAT
Source organism: Triticum urartu (assembly GCF_056163025.1). Taxonomy (NCBI): domain Eukaryota; kingdom Viridiplantae; phylum Streptophyta; class Magnoliopsida; order Poales; family Poaceae; genus Triticum; species Triticum urartu. The sequence continues at coordinate 239,553,840 of NC_141879.1, forward strand.
ATTTTGTTCTAAGTATCAAGTTGTAATTCTTGAGTTGTAAGTAAATAAAGTGTGATGATCATCATTAGAGCATTGTCCCAAGTGAGGAAAGGATCATGGAGACTATGGTTCCCCCACAAGTCAGGATGAGACTCCAGACGAAAAATAAAAAAAAGAGAAAAAAGGAGGCCATAAAAGAAAAAAACGAGAAGAAGGACCAAATAAAAAATGAGAGAAAAAGAGAGAAGGGACAATGTTACTATCCTTTTTCCACACTTGTGCTTCAAAGTAGCACCATGATCTTCATGATAGAGTCTATTATTTTGTCACTTTCATATGCTAGTGGGAATTTTTCATTATAGAACTTGGCTTGTATACTCCAATGATGGGATTCCTCAAATGCCCTAGGTCTTCATGAGCAAGCAAGTTGGATGCACACCCACTTAGTTTCTTTGACGAGCTTTCATATATTTATAGCTCTAGTGCATCCGTTGCATGGCAATCCCTACTCCTTCCATTTACATCAATCGGGGGGCATCTCCATAGCCCATTGATTAGCCACATCAATGTGAGACTTTCTCCTTTTTTGTCTTCTCACACGATCTCAATCATTATATTCTATTCCACCCATAGTGCTATGTCCATGGCTCACGCTCATATATTGCGTAAAAGTTGAAAGAGTTTGAAAAGGCTAAGTATGAAACAATTGCTTGGCTTCTCACTGGGATTGTGCACGATGAGAGCATTTTGTGTGACAAAAATGAAGCATGGCCAAACTATATGATTTTGTAGGGATAAGATTTCTCTGGCTATGTTATTTTGATAAGACATAATTGCTTGGTTAGCATGCTTGAAGTATTATTATTTTTATGTCAACATTAAACTTTTATCTTGAATCTTTCAGATCTAAACATTCATGCCACAATAAAGAAACTTACATTGAAGAATATGCTAGAAAGCATTCCACATCAAAAATTCTGTTTTTATCATTAACCTACTCGAGGATGAGCAGGAATTCAACTTGGGGATGCTTGATACGTCTCCAACGTATCTATAATTTTTTATTGTTCCATGCTATTATATATTCTATTTTGGATGTTTAATGGGCTTTATTATACACTTTAATATTATTTTTGGGACAAACCTATTAACACAAGGCCCGGTGCAAATTGCTGTTTTTTTGCCTATTTCACTATTTCACAGAAAAGGAATATCAAACGGAGTCCAAACGGAATGAAACCTTCGGGAGCGTGATTTTTGGAACAAACGTGATCCAGAGGACTTAGAGTGGACGTCAAGAAACAACCAAGGAGGCCACGAGGCAGGGGGCGCGCCTAACTCCCTGGGCGCGCCCTCCCCCCTTGTGGGCCCCTCGTGGCTCAACTGGCCTACTTCTTCCTCCTATATATGCTCATATACCCTGAAAACATCTAGGAGCACCACGAAACCCTATTTTCACCGCTGCAACCTTCTGTACCCAAGAGATCACATCTTGGGGCCTTTTCCGGAGCTCCGATGGAGGGGGCATCAATCACTGAGGGCCTCTACATCAACTCCATGGCCCCTCCGATGATGTGTGAGTAGTTTACTTTAGACCTTCGGGTCCATAGTTATTAGCTAGATGGCTTCTTCTCTCTCTTTGGATCTCAATACAAAGTTCTCCTCGATCTTCTTGGAGATCTATTCGATGTAACTCTTTTTGCGGTGTGTTTGTCGAGATCCGATGAATTGTGGGTTTATGATCAAGTCTATGTATGAACAATATGTGATTCTTCGCTGAAATCTTTTATGTATGATTGGTTATCTTTGCAAGTCTTTTCGAATTATCAGTTTAGTTTGGCCTACTAGATTGATCTTTCTTGCAATGGGAGTAGTGCTTAGCTTTGGGTTCAATCTTGTGGTGCTCGATCCCACTGACAGAAAGGGAAACGACACGTATTGTATTGTTGCCATCGAGGATAAAAAGATGGGGTTTATATCATATTGCTTGAGTTTATCCCTCTACATCATGTCATCTTACCTAATGCGTTACTCTGTTCTTATGAACTTAATACTCTAGATGCATGCTGAATAATGGTCGATGTGTGGAGTAATATTAGTAGATGCAGGCAGGAGTCGGCCTACTTGTCACGGACGTGATGCCTATATACATGATCATGCCTAGATATTCTCATAATTATTTTCTTTTCTATCAATTACTCGACAGTAATTTGTTCACCCACCGTAATACTTATGCTATCTTGAGAGAAGCCACTAGTGAAACCTATGGCCCCGGGTCTATTCTCCATTATATTAATCTTCCGTCAACAAGCTATTTCATTACCTTTTATTTTGCAATCTTTGCTTTTAATCTTTATCATAAAAATACCAAAAATACTATCTTATCATCTCTATTAGATCTCACTCTCGTAAGTGACCGTGAAGGGATTGCCAACCCCTTTATCGCGTTGGTTGCGAGGTTCTAATTTGTTTGTATAGGTGCGAGGGACTTGCGTGTGGCCTCCTACTAGATTGTTACCTTGGTTCTCAAAAACTGAGGGAAATACTTACGCTACTTTGCTGCATCACCCTTTCCTCTTCAAGGGAAAACCAACGCAGTGCTCAAGAGGTAGCAGCATCGAACAGAGCAACACTTAGCAACAATTAGCATTTTTCTTCCAACCAGGTGGCAGCGGGCGTTTTCCTAGGTCTTCCGACCAGGTGGCGGCGGGCGACGGCGGAGGCGATGACGGGCGTGGGGGCGGGGCCGGGGGCCGGCAGGGGCGGGGGCGGCGACCGGCGGTGGTGTTGCCGGGGCCGCTCGCCTCGACCACGACAGGAACGGCAACCTTGCCGCTCGCCTCATCCACGAAAGGAACGGCGACCTCGCCGCTCACCTCGCCCACGCATGGGGGACTCTTCGCCGCCGAGCATGGGGGAGTCACCGCCACCGCAAGCAGACCTCGCCCACGTACGCACCCCTCTCCTTCCCTTCCTCTCCTCGCCCCCATGCCTTAGATTTGCCTGTATTGCGCCTGCCGATGAACACTAGCTAGTTTGTCAACACTAGCTGATGAGCAGGGGAGATAGAGAGAGATAATTTGATTTTTATTATCTTACTAACTGAGGGGCAGGGGATGAACACTAGCTATTATTGTTACATCGTTTTGAAATGTAAAGGAAAGGGGAAGGAGGAGATTCAATATGTGGAGGAGCTTAATTTGAAATGCAGTCTAGTGTAGCTTAATTTGAGTGAGAATCCATCAGCTGCAGCTGGAGCTCAATCTGATGGATGGATGGATGCTATAGCTTGCTTCATAAGATGGATGCAGTTGGAGCCTAATCTCTTTGTGGATATCCTCTTTACAGGAACCACTCTGCCTGATCTATGTTAGATTTTACAAGTTTCTGTTAACTTTTCTTTTATCACATGTGAAATATGTATTTCCTATGAACTGCTTTTTATTGCTCCCATGTGAAATCAGTAAACCATGTGAACTGGACTAAAGTAGTGAGAAATTAGAAATAGCTCAATGTTGGGTGCATATCTTATTTTCTGGTAGTTAGCATATAAACTTAGGCAGTTAGCATATAAAGTTGGGTGCTTACCTTATTTTCTGGATTTTAGCTGCCATTACTGCCATACATTTTCACTAATTAATGTTGATGCACTTAGATTGATTTGCTAAGTTGCAACAATTTGTTGTCTTTGGCAGATGGACAGAAGCTGGATTAGAAAAGGAGTTAGAAAGTATTTGAAAGAACATATGAAAGGAGTTGATGATTTAATGGCATTTGTTCGGGCAAATTTTGCCAACGATACTCACATTCTTTGCCCATGCTGCGTATGCCTCAACCATTCAAGAATGGCTCAAGGAAGAGTGGAAGATCATCTGCTTCTTAATGGGATGTCCAGCACATATGATAGATGGATATATCATGTAGAACCTTTAGACGGACAACCTCAACATTTTGCAGCTGATACACAGGGCCCTCATATGATGGGTGGTGGTGATGCTGGCATTGATTTCATGGAAAAGGTTTTGCGAGATAATGCTGGTTTGGAGGAAGAGGATGGGCATGAAGATGATAGGATTACTGGCCTATTGAAGGATTTGTATGATGCTGAAGATCGTGCTGATGGATATAAGTCATTGTTTGTTGAGATGTTAGAGGAGGCGAAGCGTGCAGCTCATGAAGGGGGTAAATTTTCAAGATTTACCTTCACTGTGAAGTTAATCCACATCAAGTCTTTCTACCAGATAAGCAATGCTGCATTCAACGCCATACTCCACCTTTTGAGCTTGCAATTCCCTGATAGCTGTGTTCCCAGATCTTATGATGAACCATTGAGCATAATCCGCAGGCTAGGGTTAGGTTATGTTTCAATACATGTGTGCCCAAATAACTATGTCTTGTTTCGGAAGGATTTACCAAAGCATTACAACTGTCCAAAATGCAATGCCTCTAGGTGGAAAGATGTTGATGGGAGGAAGTCAATACTAGAGAAGGTATTTGGGCACTTTCCGTTGATACCAAGGCTGCAGCGGATGTTTATCTCGAAGAAATCATCACTAGAGGTACAATGGCACAAGCTGAAGCGGCAACATGTGGACAATGAGCTGAGCCATCCAGCGGACGGAGGCATGGAAAGAGTTTGACAGTATACATGTAGATTTTACTGCAGATCCAAGGAACATAAAACTTGGCATTGCCACAGATGGGTTTAATCCGTTTGGGAACATAAGCACGTCTTATAGCATGTGGCTAGTTTTTGTGGTGCCGTACAACCTGCCACCATGGGCATGCATGGATCAGTCCAACTTCATGATGGCATTGCTTATCCCGGGTCCAGAGTCCCAGGAAAGGATTTTGATGTCTTTATGGAGCCCCTCATAGAAGAACTGCTCCAGCTCTGGACTGGTGTACATACATACAATGCCGTGAGTCCGGAAGAAAAGTTCAATCTATGTGCTACAATCATATGGTCCATCCATGATTTCCTGGCTCTGCACACTCTGCCTGGGAGGATCGCAATAGGTTATAATGCTTGTGTCCATAGTGACAAAGACCCTTGCTCAAAGAGAATAAGGAGCAAGATCTGCTATAATGGGCACCGCCGCTTTCTTCCCCGAAACCATCGCTGGCAAAGAAGCAAAGATTTTAATGGTGAGAATGAAACCCGTGACAAGCCAGCTAAATTCACTAAAGAAGAGCTAGAGCAGCAACTTGAAAAGGTGAAAGATGTGAGACCAGGAAAGCTTGCGAAGAAAAGAAAGCGTGAGGAAGGTCAATGTTGGGACCAGAGGTCTTGTTTATGGGACCTGCCATACTGGGCTGATCTTAAATTAAGGCATAATCTCGATGTAATGCACATTGAGAAAAACTTATGCGAGAATCTTCTAGGGGCGTTTCTGAACATTGAAGGGAAGACAAAGGACACGGTTAGTTCTAGGCTTGATTTGGAGGACATGGGTATAAGAGAAGATTTACATCTACAACACAATGAAGATGAAGATTCATTTGAAATGCCACGAGCATGGTATACAATGAGTAAAGAACAAAAGCTTGCATTCTGTGAATTCCTAAGAGCGGTGAAATTTCCAGATGGTTATGCTGCTAACCTAGCAAAGTGTGTTACTTCTGATGGATTCAAGCTTTCAGTACTGAAAACCCATGATTGTCACATGCTCCTCCAAAGGATTTTACCGACAGGCCTCCGAGGAATCATGGACAAGGATATATATGAAGTGGTTGCTGAGATGGGAAATTTCTTTAGAGAACTGTGCTGCAAAACGCTCAAGTTAACTGTCCTGGAAAGACTTGAAAAAGAAATCCCAATTATTCTTTGCAAGATCGAGAAGATTTTCCCTCCAGCTTTCTTCACCGTGATGGTCCATTTGGCGGTGCACTTACCAAAAGAGGCAATGCTTATAGGCCATGTGCAATACGGTTGGATGTACCCAATTGAAAGAAGGCTGCTTACTTGTGCGAAACACGCAAGACCTGAAGGTTCTATTGCTGAAGCATATATCATTGATGAGTGCTTGAACTTTTGCTCTAGATACTTTGGCAATGTGGAAACAAGATGGAACCGGCCAGGCAGAAATAGAGAGTGGTCTGATTTGCAAAGTCGTGATGTCTCTGTTTTCAACCATGGTGTGAACTTTCTTGGAGTCTCACAATACTTGGAGGCTGGTGATGAGTATGACAAGATGGTTTGGTATGTGCTCAGCAATTGCGCCGAGGTTCTACCATATATCGAGTATTTTATATCTTGTGCACTCATTATATATTTTTTTGCTTGGGTTGGCACTAGCCTAATGTTTTAATTGACATGTTTTTTTGCAATGCAGAAAATGCAAAGAAGAGTTAAATCAGGAAGAAAGCAAGATCCATGTTGATAAAAGGGTTGCCAAGGGGTTTGCTAAGTGGTTTAAGAATCATGTGAGATCTTTAGCCACATGTTTGATGTTTTCCATGTTATTCACCAACTATTAAATACCATTGTTTGCTAAATGGTTTATTTATGTAGATTGGAAAGTTGCATGAGGAGAAGAAGGTCAGTGATGATCTATTTGCTTTGGGATGCTTACTGGATAAACGAGTGAGAGTGTATTCAGCATGCATTGCTGACGGTGTCCGGTACCACACCGTTGACCGCGAGGAAAAAAGGAAGACACAGAATAGTGGAATTGTCACTGAGGGGTCACATGATCGTGAGATCATTGACTTCTATGGTCAGTTGAGAAGCATCGTAGAGTTGCAGTACAACTCTAGTGGAGGCATCCATCGCTCGATTGTCTTATTTCGTTGTGACTGGTTTGAGCTTGGTAGCAAGAAGAAGAGAGACTCTTTTGTCAAATATGATGGCCACTTTAAAAGCATCAACTCTACAAGGTGCTGGTATAAGAGTGATCCATTTATTCTAACAACACAAGCAACAATGGTGTTTTATCTGCCAGACACTCTTTTGCACGAAAAATGGAGAGTCATGCAAAATTTTGAGCACAGACACTTGTGGAGTGTGACTGAAATTGAAGTGGAAAAGGGCCCCGGTGTTGGTGGACTAACATACCAGGATGATGACTCTACGAAAGTTTCGTTGCAAGCTAATGATGACTCTATGGAAGTTCCGGTGCAAAGTAGAGTGCGAAGGGACCAGGAACGTGTGCTCGTTGATGCTGCAACAGTTGAAGGCATCAAGAAAAGAAGAAAGGTGGTAGCGGATGGACATGAGAGCAAGGATGAGGAAAACATGACTGATCATACTATGCTGCAATATTGTAGTGATGATGAGGAAAACAGGAGTGCGCATAGAGTTCCTTGTTTTCGTATCGACGACGATGAGTAGCGAAGGTAAATTTTGTCTCCTTGGTGAGATAATGCTATTACTACATGTTCCTGATGTAGTTTTTGTACTACAATTTTCTCCAGGTAATGATGGAGAGGCAGATGATGGTTGATCATCATGTTCAGGGAAAATCATGTAGTTTTGGTGATCATGATGGCTCTAGTGATGGAGAGGCAAAATGCATAGTGGCTCTAGTGATGTAGTTTTGGTGCCATTTTCTTAGTTTTGGTCAGAACTGTTGGTTGTGATGTGATCCTGAAGTTGTAATGCAAAATGATGTTGTAATGATCCTGAAGTTGTTTTGGTGCAAAATGATGATGTTTGAATATTTTGAACTGAATACTTTGCAAAATGATGATGGAGGACTATTGTTTTGATACAATGCAGATACAATGAAGATTGCAAAATATTTTTCATGAAGTTTTTTGAACTGAATTGAGACGTTGTTGCTTTAACTGTATAGAAACTAAATTATGTCTGGATATAAACAAAATTGCGCGAGCAGGGACTCGAACCCATGACCGAGCGCATGTTTCACCCTGTCCAGAACCACTAAGCTAGCAAGAGAATGCTGATAATGTGCCAAGTTGTTTCACTATATACTCGAACCCACGAGCTAGCAAAAGAATATTGGCGTGATCCATCAGACACCCGTATGATCCCATGCACGGCTCCATCAGATACACAGCAAAAAAATAATGCGCGAGCGGGGGCTCGAACCCACGACCGAGCACTTATTTCACTTGGTTTCTACCACTGGGCTAGGAAGAGTTTGTGGGCTGAGTACATGAACATTTTGCTATATCAAACAGAACTGGCTGACAAGTGGGACCCACTCCCCTCTCTATATCAAATAGAACCCTAACCTAAACTGCATGTCAATTGCCTGACACTTCTCCTCCCTTCTCCTCCATCAACAGCGACGCGATGGCATCCCCTTCTCCTCCATCGACGGCGACGGCCTCCCCGATGAGTCCACTCTTCCTCCCCGCCACTGCCGCCGCCGTCACTGACTCCTTCCTCTCCCGCAGAGGTATGAATCTGCCGCTGACTCCTTCCTCTCCATTTTGTTTTCTGTTTAGATTAGGGTTTGACTCCATTGAATTAGAGTTCGACTCCATTGAATTAGGATTGAACTGATTGGATTAGGGTTTGATTAGGGTTTTTGGATTAGGTTTTGATTAGGGTTCTTGCCGCCATTGTTGTTGTGTTGAACTAAGCTGATTAGGGTTGGATTAGGCTTCTGCTCAAGTCAAGAGGATATGGTTCTCCACTGATGTTCTCCACTGATGTACTTCTCTCTGGAAAAAAATCAATAGCGATTCAGAGTCAGTTCAGTCAAGAGTCTGTTTCTTGTGCTAATACTAAGTATCTGCATCACCCTTTAATAACACAGACACTTGTTTGTAAGGTTAATATAAACAGATTATATCATGTCTATTGCATCCCCCTGTACTTATCTCTGAAGAAGGTGTTAGTGTTCATTTATAGATATAGATATGTTCATTTATAGATATGGGCAGATATGCCTTTTATAGTAGACATGGCCAGATATGGTCCTTTTATAGTAGCAAATTTTTTTGCCATTGAGATTGAGATTGAATATTTGTGCAGTGTGACTGAACATTGAGATTGTTTTCTGTTTCTTTCAATGATTTGTGTGGTTCAGTTTCTGAAGTAAACTGGAGATGTTAGAAATTTGATGGTTGTCGTCCATATATCTCCACTTATGAACATATCTGTCCAAATTTGCTGGTTTCTGAAGTAAACTATATATATCTCCACTTATGAACATATCTGTCCAAATTTGATGGTTTCTGAACATGTGCCTTAATACCTTTTCTGTCATTTGGTGTCCATGGATTGAAATGCTGGCTGTTATATATTGATTGTAGTATATTTGTGCATGTTAATTTAGTGTTTGTGTTGATTTGATGCCAATGTTCAGAAACAATATTTTGATGGACAGACAGACTGACTGACTTTTTTGATATGGGCAGATATGTTTATTTATAGATATGGAACAATGTCCAGTCCTGTTTATAGTTGTGTCCTATTTATAGCTTTTGGTCCATTTATAGTAGATATGGTTCTAGCTGTGTTCTGGTCCATTCATAGTAGATTTTAGTGTTGTTGCTGTCGGTGGTCACCTGATGATGTTGTTGTTGCTGTCGTTATTCTTGTTGTGGTTACCTGAAATGTTGATGGGTGCTGTTGATGTTGATGGGTGATGTTGATGTTGATGGGTGCTATTGATGTTGATGTTCATGTTCTTCTTCTACTCATGTTGCCATTGCCATTTATAGTAGTATTCCAAACTGAGGCCCTGGCAAACACATGTAGTAAATTTTCTACTTTTTTGAAGTGCTTGTTTCCTATTTATGTCCAGTCCTGTTTTTGGTAACTTGTTTAATTACAATGCTACTTTTCAGAGAAGTGAGATGGCTGGCTTGGAAGGTTTCGAGTTCTTCGAGATCGTAATTGAGAAATCATGTAGTAGGCAGGTATACTCAAGACAATATCTCCCCTTCACCCATCTCTTTATCATCACTCTCCTGTCTAGTGCTTGATTGGCACAATTAACCACTGCTTGACCCTCGCTGCAGAGGCTGCCTGACATGTTTGCGAAGATGCTCGCCGGTCGTGAGCCCCACAAGTGAAGCTGCAGGAGGCCGGCAGCGGGCGTCGCAGGCTGTGGGACGTGTTGGTGGTGTTCGACGACGAAGGCCACATGTACCTAGGGCCCGGCTGGTAGCATTTCTCCCGCGCCCATGAGCTGCAGCTCAAGCACTTCCTTGTCTTCCGCTACGACAGCGACGCCATATTCACCGTGAAGATGTTCGACAACACCATGTGCCGCATGTACTACCAGCACGATGATGATGCCAGTAAGCTCTCTGCCTCTCTTCTTCCTGTCCTTTTGGCTTCCTCTACCAGCAGGACAACGACACCATGTTCTCACTTTGTTGCATTTGGCCAGGCAATGGGAGCAGCAGCGGGGATGACCAGGAGTAGAGTGGGCAAGAAGAGGAGCAGAGCGGGGATGACGAGGAGCAGAGCGGGGAAGAAGAGGAGCAGAGCGGGGAAGAAGAGGAGCAGAGTGGGGAGGTGCAACCTATTCTGGCTGATGACGACCTTGCTATGGTGGTGGCTGACGACGACCCTGCTATGGTGGTGGCTGACAACGACCTCGTGATTGTGGTGCCTGACACTGACCATGCTATGGTGGCTGACGACGACCTCGCAATTGTGGTGCTTGACGCTGACCTCGCGATGGTGGTTCCTAACGATGACCTCGCGATGGTGGTGGCGTCGGTGAGTCCACAGCTGGGCGACATGACCATGCCAATTGTGGTAGAGGAGTACATCCGAGTCGGAATTCGCCACTCGGAGCGCATCAGGATGATGAAGGAGAATAAGGAGAAGAACAAGTGAACATGTTAAGAAATCAAGTGGCAATGTTAAGCATGTTAATCTGAACATGTCAATTTTTAGTATGTCAGGTTTTGGCGTGTTAGTGTAAACTTCTTAAGTATGACAGTGTCAGCCAAGATTAGTTTGAAATTGATGAGAATTGAAATTTTGTGCATGCTCATGGATGCTCAAGTATGAATATTCAGTTTCTTAATTATGAATATTCAGTTTGGTAATTGATGGGAAGTGATATTTTGTGCATGCTCTTGGATGAAAGATGAAATTATGGGTTTTTGTGCATGCTCGTGTATAAAACAATATAAGTTTCATTTTGTGATTTTCAAAAACATGTTTTTTGTTAAGATTGTTCATTAAGACTCACCAACATTATGAAACAATATAAGTTCCATGCTCAAGTATGACAGTGTCATCTAAACAAGGTTTTTCGTAAAGAATCGACAACAGATTTGCTTGACTCAAACCCTAGCCGCGGACGGTCGCCGCGACGAAATCGTCCGGTTTTTGAAAACACCGTAAAAAATTCAAAAAATTGGGAGACCTCCGCGTCACATCATCAAATGTGGCCTACCAACTAGCAAAAATACTAAACTTGCAATACCGACATTTTCTTGAAAAGGTGTTCTAAAAAACGACCAACCATGAACACAGATTCATGGCTTTCAAGCCAAGCTAGCAATGATATGGCCGCATCCGTTGAATAGTTTTTGATAATATGCCCAAATTTGGCGCATGCCTACGTCTTTTCATGGAAAACAATGTTTCCATAGCTAGGTCCCAACTTGTTTCACAAAAAACTGATTTTCATTTTTTAAATGCTAAAAACATGCGTTTTTCATGAAGCGGCTACAAGGAGGGTCACCCCAAACGGCGCCATTCCATGTCTATCTCAAAGCAGACCCTATTTTACGGTCGGTCGCCAAAAATCATGCATTTCTGACCCTCGTAGCTACTCCCGCCCATTCAGACAATCTTCGGTGGATTCAGCTAGAACCGGCTGGAATTTGAACTGCGGGTCCTCCATAGCTTGCCCGTTATTTTTGCTAAAAATCCTTTTTAGCTTCACATGTAGGCATTTCATTAATGAATCGACAGCATATTTGCATGACTCAAACCCTAGCCACGGATGGTCGCCGCGACGAAATCGGCCAGTTTTTGAAATCATAGTAAAAAATAAAAAAATAAAAAATGGGTGACCTCCGCGTCACATCATCAAATGTGGCCTACCAACTAGTAAAAATACTAATCTTGGAATACTGGTGTTTTCTTGAGCTATTCGCTATGATTCTAACCATGATTTCTACAAAGTTTACAAAAAACCCTAATTTTTCTGCCTCCAAGCCCAAAAGAATTTCCCTCCCACACCAAAATTTTCCCTCCACCAAAATTTCACTCTCCCAAAATTTCCCTCCACTCCCACTCACACTACCAGGCGGGACCCACCACTCCCTCTCCCACTAACACGCGGGATCCCCTCCCCTCCATTCCCCATTCCCCACCCCGCAATCCTAGCACCGCCCCTCCCCTGCTCCACGCCTCCCCGACGACGAATCCCCCTCCCCTCTCCCCTCCACGACAGCGGCTACATTGATGACATCTACGGCTACATCGACCGCCCCGGCTACGACTACGGTGACGACGGTGACTACATCAACCACGGTGGCTATATCGACGACGGCGACTACATCATCTACATCATCGACGATCGACGATGGTAGGTAAATTTCTCTCCTCGATCCATCTCCCCTCGATGTTTAGATCTTCTAGGGTTCGGTAGATCCCCCTCACTGGTGCTTCTAGGATTCATGGGGCTGGATCGACGCGGGTTAGGGTTAGGATTCATGGTGTTAGGGTTAGGGTATACGTTAATATCTGGTTCATGGGGTAGGATCAATGGGGATTCATGGGGATGATCTCCCTCTTGTTCATGGGGTTAGGGTTCATGGGTTTCATGGGGTTAGGGTTCATGGGTTTCATGGAGTTAGGGTTCACGGGGGTCTGAGTGCATGTTCTAAATTTCCTACCTATGCATGATTTCAATTGTTGTTAAGAGTATGTGCATGTTCTCAGGGGTTTTCATGAAGAATGCATAGTTTTGCCTGTGCAACATGGGTTAGCCTACACAAATCCACTTACTTGCAATTGTTGTTGGTCTATATGGGTTGATATATCAAATCATGCATGCTTATGAGAATGTCCATAATTCTTTTTTCTATTCCATTCTTATGAGAATTTGCTACTGCATATTGATTATGATGAGTAATCTGATTTTGTATGGGGTTGGATTCATGGGGTTAGGGTTTTATGGGGAGGTGGTTCTTTATTCTAGATTTTGTATGCTCTATTTTGATTGTGCATCCCTGTCAATGACTCTGACATGGCCTGAGGCTTGATATTATTCCGGATTGTTGCTTTCTGTTTTGCATTGTCATGTGAATGCCCTGTGGCAGCTCATCCACGGCCTTGTTTGTCCTGCAGGTCATTGAGCAGCATCAGGAGGAGGAGCTCAAGCACGCCTACCACGACGCACCACCACAAAAACAGGTTATTGTCCATCTCCATCTCCCTCTCCCTCTGCTGCCAATCCTGTTATTTGTTCTTGATTATGGTCACCACTATCTAAAGCTCTGTAGTTGTTGTTCCCATGCTATCTATGGTTTGTATGTTCCCGTTCATGTCGGGTTTCTATCCTATGAGCTCCTTCCATGCTTCGGTTTACATATGGATGATCTAGTTCCATAGCTATGTTCCTGGGTTTGCTAAATTGGTCAGTGGAAGTGCTGATCTCTCATTGCTTCCTATGGGACTCTGTTTTTCATATAGAAAGCTTCCTGCTCACTATACTACTAGAGTAGTTCATGTAGGTGTGATATATGCTCTCTGGGTTGGTCTAGTTGATTCATGGTGTTCATTACTAAATGATTAAGTCCATCTACCATTTCTATGAGCTTTATTCTATTGATTGGCTAGCTGTGTTAGTTTGTTACTTTGTGCTACTTTTATCTAATGACACCAATTAACTTAGTTGAGTTATGTACATTGTTACCCCCTGCTTTATGTCCTCAAGATTTTATGGGATGCTTCATATCTTTCCTGTGTAGATGCATGCTTGTTTAGTGCAATTACATGGTTGTTTAATTAATTTAACTACATCACTATATTGTTCATCTAGCAAGTTTGCTTCACATGTATTATTACTGATGCATTGCTATACCCGTGTGTGCATGCTGGTTCAAGTGCTTTCCTTTGTTGATACAAGTGCATCATTCTACTTTGTCCTTGTTATATCTCATTCTTGTTTATTCTATTTTGCAAGCTATTATAGAAACGTTCCAACCACCTCAAGATCATCCATGGCAAGGATGACAAGGTCAAACATGAGGCCAACTGTTGGTATGCAAGTTGCTCCTTGTGGTTATACTGTCAGTTTTATAAAATCTGTGTCTTAATATGCTAAGTGAAATGTATTGCTACAATCTGAATAAGCTGGCTTAATTGTGCCTATGTGCTGTTAGTATTCCTTACCTGAATAACTAGGATTAAATGATAATAAAATTTCATAAGAAATGTTTGGTTGTCTGTCCATGCATTCCAAACATTCACCTAATAGTTACGTTTCCTTTATCATGCAAATAAGAGCCTCTCACCGAGTACGAGAAGGTTAAGGCTAGAAATATCATGAGGAACAATCGGATGTTCCAGTCCCTTGGCATCGGTGCAATAGCATCGATGATTATGAAAACAAATGATGTACAAGAAGGTAGAAGTGATGAGGTTCAAGAAGGTAGTGGAGTTATCAATGATGACCCAGAGTACAATCCTAAGGAGGATGAAGCTATTGATGGAGAGGAAGTGGATGATGTCGTAGTGAAGACGACTGTTAAGGTGCAAACTTTGTCTTGCTTGGAGGGTTGGGTTCTTTTATGCTATGTGTTTCCTTGTGCTCACATATTTCTCTTGTTATCTAATGGTTTTTCCGTGCTATTTATACGAGGCACTGAAGGAATCTAGGACGAAGAGTCCTGGTGTTAAGAAGAGAGTCAGCAAGAAGAAGAGCTCAGAAACATCTGCCTCCAGGAAGGGTGATGGCCCCAGCTCCAGGACAAAAAAAGAGGATCCGGGAACCTGATGAACCTGCCCCTGATAGAGTCACAAGGCAGAAAGCAAAGATGGCTACTGCGACGGACCATCAGGAAAGTAGGCTGCGCATGTACTCTGAGACCTCGGTGCAAATGGGTGATGAGTTGCCGCCCATGGATGAAGGAACCACTCTCCTCATGGATGGAAGTGGCACTGTCTGCCTAGATGAAGGAGGAACTATCTGCATAGATGAAGCAGGCACTGTCCACACAGACCTCAACCCTGTTGCACCTTCTATTGATAGGAATGTTGTCATCAATGAAGAAGAACAATAGCTTGTGCTTCAACCAGGCAAGTTGACCTTTGCAATGCTCTCTTTTACTAGTGCATTTTCCAAATGGAATGATCATGTATGCTTTTGTCGATTCCTGCATTTGTCAATTTCTATTCTAATTTATGAGTTCAATTTCATTTTCATATGCAATGACTATCAAGACTAGACTTAGAAAGGGCAAAGGGCTAAAGAGAATCACCAAGTCGCTGGATAGCAAGGTGCCTATCCAAATTGCCAAAGGGATGAAGCATCCAGAGAAGCCTCTACATGCAGCAAAGCTTGCTTCTGAGTGTGGACTCATTGCAAGAAGCCATCTACCGATTCTTCCTCACTTCAAGCTATACAAAAAATGCTAGTCTATTGGAGAACTGCATTGGGAAAGTTGTTGTAAGCTACTTGTTTCGTGGTTATTGTGCTATCTATTTTCTGTTACACCTATGAATGATCACTAATATTGTTCCTACCATGTTTTCTACCTTGGTAGGCAAATTTTGAGATGAACACAGACTCGGAGACCATCAAGACCGCGTGCAAAGATATTCTGCATAAAAGTTCAAAGAACAGACGCCATCAGATCAAGAAGAAGTATTTTGATACCGTAGCTGCAAACAAAGTCAGCATCAAGTCTCCGGTGCTAGATCTAACGGACGGTGAATGGAAAGCTCTGGTGGCGATGTGGTCTACCCCAAGACACAAGGTTGTCTCTGTTTTATGTTCTGCACATGATACGCTAGTGCTAGATCATGCTGACAGTATGCTTTATTGTAGGAAACCTGTGTGTCGAACAAGATGAATCGAGAAAAAGTTGTGTACAATCAGAGAACTGGTGCCAGGCACTACACAGCACACATTTTTGCCACTGTGAGAACTTTTCTCTAGAGACCTTACCGTTTGATCCCCGTTGAATAACATTTCTGATTCTTGCTAAATCATTTTGAGTTTTGTTGAAAAACATTTCAGAAAGAAAAGCGTAAGCATGAGGAGTTGTCTGTGATTGACTTATTTAAGGCCACCCACAACAACAAGAAGCACGGGTTTTCGGAGCCAGTCAAGACTGCTATAGTAAGTCACTCCATTCTTTGTCCAGCCAGTTCAAACTTTTGTCTAGAAACCTCAGCCGTGTTTGATTCACAACCAGCTTTGATGTTGTTTGATGCTTTGATGCTTTGATGCTATTTGATTCGGAGCCAGTCAAGAACACACGCTATGTTCCATGCTTTGATGTTATTTGATAGTTCAACAAAGATATCAGAATTTGTTGTACCTATTTGTTGCATTTTTTATGATATGATGAAATTTGACCTGAATGTTAGTTTGATGATCGGCTCACTCGGGAATCCATCTTATATAGAACCACCATTCTAGGCTTAATGAAGCGATCATATTGTTCCAATTGCATGTCTCCAGGTCACATAAGTTACTAGCCAAATAATGATGTCAAGTTACTAGTCATCATCTTCTTCTGTTTGAGTTTGAGTAAAATATCTATGTATAGATTTTGTGTGCTGGTTTGGTTACTTCAAATAATCCATTTGTGTGGTGGTTTCATTTCTCTTGCTTGGTTTGGTTTGCAAAATTTGAAATAGATCTCCCACTAATGCCTATCATTTTCTTTTGTATGCTAGCTCGAGATGGAAAAAATGAAGGATGCGCCGGTACCAGAAGGTGAAGAGCCGAAGTTTGCTGCTGAATTTGTTGAAGAAGTGCTCAAGACCGAAGTCAAGCAAAGCACATTCCTCGGGAATGTTGGGCTCCAGTCATCTAGGAACAACTCCAGCAAAGAAACTACTGATGTGGCTGCTCATGTTCGTGATCTTGAGCAGAAGCTGGAGAGGTCGGAGCTTCAAGCTGAAGTGATGCAAGAAGAATTGGCGGCAATCAAGATGAAGGCGGAAGAAGCTGAAGCTGCACGCAACAAGGAACTTGAGCTGCTGCACAAGAAGTCTCAAGAGAAGGATGAGAAGTTAGCCCACTTGATGGCTCTCTTTGGAGCTAAGGTAGTTTGATGGTTGTGCAGTTTGTCTTTGAACCTGTGATCTTATGTAGTTTGTCGAAGTTTGATGGCTGTGGACCTAGGTAGTTTGTTGCATTTTGCACTTGTGAACCTGTGAGCAAGGGATCACATTTTGCACTTGTGAACCTGTTTGAACCTAGGAGCTGTTATGTGGATCTGTGAAGTTATGTGAACCTGGGAGCTGTTATGTGGATCTTGTGAACCTGTGTTTATTTTCTGTGAAGTTATGTGGATATTGATGTTTGAACCTGGTCTTGGGGATCTCTTGTGCACCTGGGCCTTGTTGTTTATAGTTATGCAAAATGTGAACCTGGGCCCTAAAAAGGCCGAGGGCCAAACAAGAATTGGACTAAAAAGGCTTGGGCCTAAAAAAAGAGTTGACTGTAAGAAAAAAGTTTGTAAAAGGCTGCATCCCATAAAATAAAAAGGCCAAGGCCCAAATTAGAACTAGATTTAAAAGGCTATGTCCAAAACAATAGTGGACTATAAAAAAATTCATTAGAAAAAGGCTTCATTCCTAGAAAATAAAAGGCCAAATTAGTGGTCCAGGCCCATGCAGATAGGCTAAATAAAGATAAAAAAATAAATGGGTTGAATTATTGGGATTGGCCCATGTAGACGGCCGAAATGGACCGGGTTGATTCTATTTTACGACCTTTTCATTTGGTCGTAATTCTACCACGTCAGCTTGCCACGGTGGATCTAATGTGGTGTGGGCAGATTGCTAGTGACCAAAATAATTGATCGCTAAATCTATGACCTTTTTGGGGTCATAAACGTCTACGACCATTCCAGAAGAAAGGTCGTTAATTTCAGCTTACGACGTCCAGCTTTTGACCATCTGTTTTTTGTCACAAAAAGGTCACAAATGGAAAACAATGACCATTCAGTGACCAATAGTGATGGTCACAAGTTGACATATTTCTTGTAGTCATGCTTTATGAGTGGTTATGTATGTTCCTAAGGACATGGGAGAAATCTTGTTATAAGTAATCGTGTGAATTCGACTTTCGTTCGTTATTTTGATGAAATGTATGTTGTCTTTCCTCTAGTGGTGCTATATGAATGTCGACTACATGAAACTTCACCATGATTTGGGCCTAGGGTAAGGCATTGGGAAGTAATAAAGTAGATGATGGGTTGCTAGAGTGACAGAAGCTTAAACCCTAGTTTATGCGTTGCTTCGTAAGGGGCTGATTTGGATCCACATGTTTCATGCTATGGTTAGATTTATCTTAATTCTTATTTCATAGTTGTGGATGCTTGCAAGAGGGGTTAATCGTAAGTGGTAGGCTTGTCCAAGTAAGGATAGCACCCAAGCACCGGTCCACCCACATATCAAATTATCAAAGTAATGAATGCAGATCATATGAGCATGATGAAAACTAGCTTGATGATAATTCCCATGTGTCCTAGGGAGCACTTTTCTTTATATACGTGTTTGTCCAGGATTGTCCTTTACTATAAAAAGTATTGGGCCACCTTGCTGCACCTTTGTTACACTTGTTACTTGTTACCCGTGACGAATTACCTTACTACCAAACTATTTGTTGCTGATAATTTTAGTGCCTGCAGAAAATACCTTGCTGAAAACTTCTTGTCATTTCCTTCTGCTCCTCGTTGGGTTTGACACTCTTGCTTATTGAAAGGACTACAATTGATCCCGTATACTTATGGGTCATCAGGCATGAGCAACTATAATCTTCAATTGTCACCGCAAACATGTTTACTCATAATATGCTGAATCAAGATCGACTGAGTTAAACATATTTACAGAAATGGAAAACAAGAAGAGTTCATATCAGCTTTCCTTGATCGAAATCACTTCATGATTCATCGTCATTATTGTATTTCACTTGCACGACCAAATGATGTGAAAATGATAACAGTGCAAGTGTGCCATCGACTAATCTGAAATCTGCAAACATTTTATTCAAAGGAGAAAACAAGCTAATATGGGCTTTTCGTTATATCAACAATAGTGCATATGAGAGCCACTCAACAATTTCATCATGGTCTTCTCCTTACGACAACTCAAATGAAAGAAAAGAATTTCCTATAAACACACCGGAATATTTTTGGAGTTTTTTGTTTTTTCAGAAGAACGCAAACTAACAAAGAAAAATGAAAAACGAGAAAAACTATTTACACGGGAAGCTCCCAACAAACAAAACAAGAAACGACAAATATTTTTGGGTTTTATTTTACTATTATGAACTAACTAGACCAGAAAGAAAAACCAAAAAGAAGCGAGAAATATTTTTGGATTGTTGAAGTTTTTCAAACACCTAAGATGAAAGTAAAAAACTAACATCGATATACAATGAAATAGGATGAACACCGACAACTAAAATGAATGTGTGATACATGAATGTAATGTCAGTGAGAAATACATACTTCCCCAAGCTAAGGCTCTTGGCCTAACTTGGTCCATGGCCCCTGTTGGCCTAGATAATACCCGTGGTAGTAGTTCGGGTTGTACTCGAGCGCAGCTGCCACTGCTTGGCGGGTGCCTCATTACAACAGGTAGTGTGACGCCACGAGACCGTTGCGCCAGGTGTCTCCCAGTTGTTCGCTGTTGTTGCCTTGTTTTTTGCTTGTGTGTGCATCTTGTCATTGCATCATGTGAATTGCATCATCATGTTTTTGAAACTTGCATCCGTCCCGGTCTCCCAGTTCTTTCTGTTGTCCATTCTGATCCCAGACACACTTGCACGCGCCCGCGGCACGTCCGAAATATTATTTTATAGGTGGCCAGAAAATGTTCTCGGAATGGGATGAAAGTTGGCATGCGGTCTTATTATAGTGTAGATAGACCTCCTGTCAAGTTTCATCGCGTTCGGAGTCCATTTGATCACCCAACGGATAACTATAGCGACAATATAGTCGATCTTATGTCGGACGTTTTCGGTCTTCGGAAATTGTTTCCAGGCTACGATTCTCTTCTCTCCTCTCAGTCCATGGCCCTCTCCACAGCCCACTAGACTCAACCTACCCCTTCTCCCATCCGGAGCCATCCGATGGCGATCGCACGGTCCAAAAACCCCTCCTAACCTCCTAACCCTAGCCACCTACCCTATATAAACAACCCCTAGTCCATTTTTTGTCAAACCTAGCTCTTCCCCTACCCCTAGATCCCCTTTCACCTCGGATCCGCCGCCTCCAGCCACAACCAACACCCTCCTCCTCGATTTCCGGCACCACCCAGCCGCTCCCTGCCACTTGGCACCGCCTCACCCGCACACCGGACCAATCCGGGCGCGCCACATCGCCACCCCGCACCCGCCAACCACTCCCATGCCGCCACCTCGCCTCCCCAACCGGCTTCCCCCACCCCAGGCCCGCCAGGCCCGGGCACCGCCCGCCTGGCCTGAACAGCTGCCGCTCCCGAGCGCATTGCTCTTTCAGGGTCGGGAGAGCCTCCCGAGCTCCTCCCGCTTGATCTGGGGCATCCCCGCGCCGGCGAACCTCCTCCTCCTTACCTCGTCGCCGGTGAGAGCTGACCAGGCCAGTACCCCGCCGCCCTGTTCTTTCCCTGATCGTCTCTTTCTCCTCCTCCCTCTAACCTCTCTCTCTCTCGCCATGTTCAAGGTCCCCCATGGCCGCCGGACCTGGGTGCCGCCGCTGTCGTCCTGCCCGTTTTCGGTCTCCCCTATCGCTGCCTCACCCGGATCAGGTGGATCCGGCGAGCTCTTCGCCGCCGCCATCCGCATCGAGCTCTTGCTCTTGCTCGATCCCTGCAATCGCGTTGACCGCTTCGGTCAGGTCTGGTGGGCCGCGCTGCTTCCCCGTCGGCCCAGCACACACCTCTCCCAAAGCCCAGCCGCGGCCTCCTGCTTGGCCCAGCTCCAAGCCTGCCTGCCTCACCACCGAACCGGGCCTTAGCCCATGAGTGAGCAGCTCATCCAGCCCCTCTGCTCTATGGTGGCCCAACCAGTTTCGGCCTGTGGCTTATTTTTTTCCTGTTCTGCGATTTTGCTAATTATCGAGAGACTGCAGATTTGCAGAAAAGTCCTCCTAGTTCATGCATATAATAACTCACAAACCGTGAATCAGATTAAAACAAACTTTATATGTAAAATGCTTAGTTTTTTGTCTAGTTTCATAATATGCCACTTTCATCCATGTTTAAAATGTTTAAACTATTGTTTGCATTTATTTGCTTAATTGCCATGTTAAAATGATTTAATTCATAACTAAATAGTCGTAGCTCCAAATTTAATAAACTTTATATGTAAATGGGGTAGAAAAATACATAGTATAACATGGTGGGATCTCTTTGCATGTTGAACAACTCTAAAATATGGTTTATGGCTGAACAGTACCAAATCTAAAATATGCACATGAGGAGTTTCCGGAATTGGTGTTTGTTATTTCCGGCCTCATTTAAACTTGCATAGATAGGTAGTTTTGTTGTGTTTCACCCCTTGTCATGTTAATCAACATTTAATATTGTTGGGTACATAAACAAGAGGAACTAAATAATTGACATGGTGTTTCGTCAATATGCAACGGAGATGCATATTGAGCTCCACTTAATTTGTAGGTTTGCTTGTGCACTTTGCCATGCCATGCCCTCATTAAACTGGACATGCATCATACTTGGTTGTGCATCATGCCATGTTTATGTGGTGGTTGTTTACTATGTTGTTTTCTTATTTCCGGTGTTGCTTCTTTGGGTTAGTTCCGATAACGTCGCATTTGTGAGGATTCATTCGACTTCGTCCGTTTGTCTTCTTCATGGACTCGTTCTTCTTCCTTGCAGGATTTCAGGCAAGATGACCATACCCTCGAAATCACTTCTATCTTTGCTTGCTGGTTGTTCGCTCTTTTGCTATGCCGCGATACCTTCCACTTGCTATATCATGCCTCCCATATTGCCATGTCAAGCCTCTAACCCACCTTCCTAGCAAACCGCTGTTTGGCTATGTTACCGCTTTTGCTCAGCCCCTCTTATAGTGTTGCTAGTAGCAGGTGAAGATGGAGTTTGTTCCTTGTTGGAACATGTTTATTGTTGGGATATCACAATATCTCTTATTTTATTAATGCATCTATATACTTGGTAAAGGGTGAAAGGCTCGGCCTTATGCCTGGTGTTTTGTTCCACTCTAGCCGCCCTAGTTTCCTTCATACCGGTGTTATGTTCCTTGATTTTGCGTTCCTTACACGGTTGGGTGTTATGTGGACCCCTTGACAGTTCGCGAATAAAACTCCTCCAGCAAGGCCCAATCTTGGTTTTACCATTTGCCTCACCACCACCTACTTTTCCCTTGGGAGTCGCGCTCCCGAGGGTCATCTTTATTTTAACCCCCCGGGCCAGTGCTTCTCTAAGTGTTGGTCCAACCTGAGCGATGTCCGGCGCCCCTTGGGCAACCAGGGTCTGTGCCAACCCGATGTCTGGCTCATCCGGTGTGCCTTGAGAATGAGACATGTGCAGCTCCTATCGGGATTTGTCGGCACATTCGGGCGGCTTTGCTCGTCTTGTTTTACCATTGTCAAAATGTCTTGTAACCGGGATTCTGAGTCTGATCGGGTCTTCCTAGGAGAAGGAATATCCTTCGTTGACCGTGAGAGCTTGTGATGGGCTAAGTTGGGACACCCCTGCAGGGTTTGAACTTTCGAAAGCTGTGCCCGCGGTTATGGGCAGATGGGAATTTGTTAATATCCGGTTGTAGAGAACTTGACACTTAACTTAATTAAAATGAATCAACCGCATGTGTAGCTGTGATGGTCTCTTCTCGGCGGAGTCCGGAAACTGAACACGGTTCTTGTGTTATGCTTGGACGTAAGTAGTCTCAGGATCACTTCTTGATCACTTCGAGTTCATGTAACATCCCAAAATTCTAAATTTTGGAATGTTATAATAAATAGATAGATTGCTTGATTGTTTGATTGTCGTGTGATTGATTGAGTGAAATTCGAAACCTTTTTGAAAGTTAAATGAGAGGGAATAAAAGGACTTTCCCAAACTTTCAGCTTTTTGCATTTTTGATCTCTGTGAATTCAAATTCTTTTCACCACAAAACCCTAGAGAGAAGATAACATGACTTCTTACATTCATTTAAATGAAAATGGGTGTTGAAAATATTTGAATTTCATTTGAAAATATTTCAGTTCTGAAACTTTAAGCAACTCAATGATTTTCATGAGAGAATATAAAATGACTTCTTCAAAACATATGAAATATGAGTTGGGAGTTTCAAAGAAACTCAAATTTAAAATCCATTTGAAATTATTATTTTTCAATTTGGGTTATTTGAGTTTTATTCAAATTATTTTTCTCCAAAAACAAATACATGGAAAATAGGGTAACATGATTCCCTACAATAGAAAATTGGAGAAAAATTAATTTGAAATCATTTTGGTATTTTTTAAAATGATTTTTATTGGATTTTATAAGACCAGAAGCACTCTTTGAATTATATGGTTTTGTGTGGATTTTATTTGGCATTATATAAATGTCCATGTTGTAGAAAATCTTTTTCTGAAAACTTTGATATATTATATGCCTATGTAAATTTTTATTTATTTTGTGTTTATTTTTGTTTTGCTGGAGAAATGTTCTTTAAAAAAAAACCCTTCCGCCGAACTAGGCTGGCCCAGCCCGACGCCCGTGCGTCCCCGAGCTCTCGCCAGACTCCACTACACACACGCCATCGCCGCCGATCCCGTGCCGCCGCCAGATTCCTCCTTCACCTCGACCCGTTCCCCACGCCTCTCCTCCCCCTATAAAGTCGCCGCCCCGGGCCCCGCCTCTCTCTCTGCCGCGCCGCGCCGCCCCTCCCGCTGCACTCCGCCGCCACCGCAGTAGAGCATCGCCCCGCGCTGCCGCTCGCTACTGTTGCCAGCACTTCACTCCGCCCCATCGCCCCGCGCCGCCGCTTGCTCTCCTGCGCCACTGCCGCCGCCGCCCCGGAGCGCGCTGCCCTCGCTGGAGCCCCGCACCATCTCGCCGGAGCTAACCCTCGCTGCCGCCGGTTTAAACTACCGAACCGGTATAAACCTCCCCCGGTCCGGTTTATTTATTTAGTTTTCCTCCGGTTTTTCTTTTAAAGTCGGTTTTATATTTTTAGTTAGATCTAATTAGAAAACGTTCGCTCGTTAAGTCTTCACAGCGAACGAATTCGTTATTTTTGTTTCTGTAGCGAACGTTCGTTAGATAGCCTTTTTCTTTTTTTTTTAAATTTCGGCCAGGGACATTTCTGTGATGATTTTATTTGCAGATTAGTCCTTAATCTTCAAACGATCACTACTTTTTACTCGTAGTCCAAATCCAACGAAACCAACGCCGACTTCTTCGTTATGATCTCCTCTATCCAGTAATCCAACTCAAACATGTTTTTGAAAGTTAAAAATTTGAATTAGACCAGATTTATATTGAAACTTCGTTTGATCATAACTTGAGTTTCGTAGCTCCGTTTGAGTTGATTCTTTTTGCAAATCGAAGCACTTGACCTAAAGTTTATGATAAGGCCAAATTCAAAAAAATTTGGTACTGTTAGAAATTGTATTATGTTGCAAGAGATAATTGCTTGGTTTTGATGTTTTCCGAATTGTCTTCCTCGTTCTTTCCGATCTTTTGAGTGATTGCTTATGTGTGGTTACTATTGCTTGCTTACGATAGATTGACCGGAGTGTGACGAGTAGAACAATCAAGAGTTTTGAGTGCAAATCATCTTCATCAACATTGCAGGCAAGTTCACACTTTGATCATACCCCTTTATCACCCAGTTTTTATGCATTAGTTCCAATCCTCAAACATTGCATGGTTAGGATGTGATTTTAACATGTGGGTTGGGAAGTAGTTGATGAGGTAGAACCTATTGCTCTATTACATTCAAACCCTTGGGAGTTACTTATCCGAATTGCTTATATTGCTATGCTATGCCTGTAGACGTGGTTTGGGTCAGTGAAATCCATGACAGATGTGAAATTGTTAATTAATGGTTCAACTTAAGGTGGCAACTTAAATACACATCTGGGTGGATTGAGGCACCTGGGTATTCCAGCATTTGCCTGTTTAGGCACCTGGGTATTCCAGCGATTGCCTGTTTTTCTTTATGGACCGCCACCCAGGCTCAAAGGGATCATGAGGTTATTCATGCTAGAAACTTCTGTGTGCAGCCACAACCTACTATGGGCTCTACCATAGTTGATTAAGTCGTGCGAACTCTTATAGTGGTAGACTAGCAGATGTAGGGGAAAGTAGGTGTAACGGTCTACCCGTTCGTAAGGTGCTAGCGCTTCTGAAAGGCTATGTCTCGGTCATCCGTTTCTCAAACATCATGTAGTCGAGAATCCCAACGGAGGAGATCGAGTCCTGTGGGGAAAAGTGCGCAAACCTCTGAAGAGTTTACAAAGTAATCATGGTTAGCCGTGTCCCCGGTTATGGACATCTTGAGTATCTAGTAGTTGGATTATCATGCGAATCTCATCACGTTACTTTAAATTAAATTTGTTGGGTTTAATGATGTTACTTAATTGGGATTAAGAATGCTGTCAACCATTCTCAATGATTAACAACCACCATGATAGTTAAATAAAATTTATTCCTTTGCAGTAGGGAAAAATTGGCTTTACGCAAAACTATAACCATAGAGCTTTTCCACCAGCCAAATATGCATGCAATGATAGCCTTTATTCATCATTCTCTATGGTGTGAATTTGCCAGTACATTCAATGTACTGACCCTTTGTGGCTGCAACGTCTCATGTTGCAGGATTATCTTACAAAGAGTAAGTGATACGTTAGGGTTATGATTTCTACACTCAACTTTGTCGTTGGTGTTGATGGGAATCCACAACCTTGTTACTTCCGCTATTTGGATTGAGGTAATAGTATTTTACGTTACTTTATACATGTGATTTACCTCTGTTATAAATCCTCGAGTACTGTGTGTGTCAGCATACCTATCCAGGGATGACACTTAAGCACAGAGACTTGACCGTCTGAGGTCGGGTCGCTACAAGATGGTATCAGAGCACATGTTGACTGTAGGACGTGACACTAGAAATTGGCAAGCCCATAGGAAAGATTTTCTCTACAACTTCATTTTTCAGAAGATCTTTTACCTCTCTACTCTTCTGAGCTTATTCAAATATTCCCTTTTAGTGAGACCAAATACCCTTTTCCCCTTTTGACCACACGAAGATTCGGCTGATGATACCACTTCAAGAAGTACAAGATATTGGACAACCACGACCACTACGGAATGAAGAAGATTTTACCGTGCATCTGAATAATGGAAACTACAACAGTTGAAGACTCCGAAGACTAGGAGAATTTGAAGAGTCTGAAGGAATTTCTAGATTTGTGTGACCTAGGAAGGCTACCCTTATGGAACTTGGCAAACTATGGAAGTTGTCAATACCCGAGATCGAGGTGTATCGGAGAAAGATCGAAACATGGAGCATTGGAATTCAAAGTTTTGTCAAGAAAACCCTAAGGCAGGAGATATCAATTATGGAAGATAGCTCATGGCAATGACAAGGGCAGAAACACGGCTATCCCTGATGATACCGCCCGTTGATGCTATTGTCACCGTGCTGAGCTAAGAATGCATTTCTTCTGAATGGATTGGATGGAAGAAGGCTGATGGAGCACCTATCAGCAAAAGATGATGTTTTAACCTAGGCCGGTGTATCACCAGGATCTAGAGTAATACATCAAGAAGTTTAAGATGGACTTGTAGGAAGTCATATTTTGACAAGGAGGCCATTCGTGAAGAACTTAGGACCTAGAAGCTGAAGTAGCCAAATTGGAGGAACAAAACCCTGAGATACCGGAGAATCGCCAGGAACTGAAGGACAGTAGGACCATGGCTCATGCCAAGGATGTTGACACCCAGAAGTTGGAATGCAACTCCAAAATATTCAAGGATGTCACGAGAGACTTTGCGATAACAAAGATGATCTGGCAGAAGGATTTGAGAAAGAAAAGCATGATCGAAAAAAACCATCGAAGACAGGAACAAGACTTGAAGAATTTGGCAACGTTGACCTTTAGAAGACTAAACCCCTGTTATATACCTACGTTAGATGTGACGATTGTGAGCTGTCATTTGTTTGATGTTTTTCGGCAGCCACAATAAAATCGGTCTTTTCAAACTGTTGTTTACATTGTGTGTATCCCTCTCTATCTTTCTTATCTCACCCCAAACCCTTGGACCCAATAGAGGATGAATGGAGATGAGCTTGTACTTTCTGGACAGATGAGTCAGTTGGAGACAGACCGATGGATACAGAACATGGAGGATCACATGGAGAATAACCCTATAGTTGGACATGATATGACCCAGCATGCTCTTCGGTGCTTTGAAAAAGGTGCTGCTACTTGGTGGAGGATGTACCAAACCATGAATGGATGGCAAGGAGTAACCACTTGGAGAGAATTAAAGTTGACTCTGCAAAAAAATCTCACCTTGTGTCCGAGAAGTTGAAGCCTTATGGAAAGGATATGAGGAAACCTTGTGCATGCAAGATTTGTGGAGAAATAGGACACAACCATAAAGAACACAAGGGTGAATGCCCCAATTGTGAAGGAAGTCACCCAACTGAAGAATGCCCAACGAGGCAGATCACTTGTTTCTTGTGTGAAGGGACTACCCACTACCCTGCTTCGTGTCACATTTACCCCGTGGTACAGAGAACCATCCAGTAGAAGAAAGAAGTAATGAAAGGAGCCCTCATGAAAATTTTAGAAGAAACTTTGATGAAGGAAGATATGGAGGACACGCCTAAAGAAGACCCGAGTAAACCCTGCACTAAGTCTTGCTATTCATTTGGAGAAGAAGGACACATATCCCAAAATTGTTTGAATGGGGATCTAGTAGAATTCCTGACAAAGGAAGTAGAATATGACCCACAGGAAATAGAAGCCCTGATTGGAATGGAAAAGTCCAGGAAGAGAAACCGATTGGAGCCCAGGAGGGACCTGAGTCATATCACCTGTTACAGGTGAAAGGAGTCAGGGCACTACCTCAACAGTTGCCCAAAATGGAAACCTCTATACTTGTCAGAAGTAATGTGTTTTAGTTGTAATGGAGCAGGGCACTTTGCCAGAGAATGCCCCAAGGAGAAGGAAACTTGTGCTAGATAGTTGAGTTTGCAACAAAAGAAATGGAGTAGTAGAAGTGAGAACATTTTCTTTTATATTGAGGTGTTGAGTTGAGACATGTAATGGAAAAGCGAGAGATTGTAATCAATTGAGAGTGAATAAAGTTAGCATCATTGGTACTGATATGGATTTTATGAGTTGTTACTCTATGAAGAAGGATTCTGACCATTTTCTAAGGATATGAGAAATATGGTCTATGGAAGATTTGTGCATTTTAAGGGTGGTAGTGCCCTGTAAGAACCCTTGACCCCTGGAAAAGATAAGGATACTCCACTGAGTGGATTTCGGACAAAATGAATACGAGTTTTGCCTCGATATGTGTGATACCCCAAGAGTATGTGGGATGAAGTTGGAGACCGTCAGTTGTTTGGACCAAATGTGATCAAGGAGTCAGAAGAGAATGTTAAGTTGATTCAAGATAGACCGAAGGTAGCCCAGTCCAGGCAGAAGAGTGATGCAGACTCAAAAACTCAAGGAGGTAGTCTATGAGATTGGAGACAGAGCATGTCTTCGTCCCCTCTGCGAGGAGTTAAACAATTTGGAGTTAAGGGAAAGTTAGCCCCGAGATTTGTAGGACCATACCGAGTTTTGGAGCGTATGGGAGAAGTGGCCAACAAGTTGGAGTCACCCGAAGGACTGTCTAGAGTTCATGAGGTGTTTCACGTTTCCCAGTTGAAGAAGTGCCATGCAGAGATGGCCAATATTGCCCTATAAGGACGCTTGACCCTGGAAAGGATAATGATGTTCCACGAAGTGGAGTATGGACTTCATAAGTATAAGTTTTTATCTCGGTATGAGAGATAACCCACGAGGACGAAGAGATGAAGTACTATTGGATATAAAGGAGGTATGATATGGATCAAGGGAAATTCCATGATGAGTCTGAGTAATCATGTCATAGTTTGGTGCCAATAGAAGGAAGGGAGACAATACAATTGGATGGATTTTAAGTATGCTAGGAAGCTATGAAGTTGGATGTTGGAATAAAGATCAGTTGCCCCGCAGATGAGTTCAAGGTTACAAGTGATGAGACGGGCCATAATCCACAGGCCCCAGGACCTGCCAATAAGCAAGCACACTCTTGCTGAAGGAAAAACCCTGGAAGCAAAAGTTACGATTGTATCGATAGACGATCTTATAGGAGTAACGAAAAACCTGAGAGTTGTGAAGGAATGATAGATGTTTGTTTGGCTTACAGAATCAATGGATTATTCCGAACGCAGTTCATGGACAAGAGAAATTCTGCAATGCTTCTGAGGATGACCGAGTGTTAGAATGCGAGATTCGCTAAACCGTATACAAGGTAATGATTTGGGTGAGGGATGGATTGATCACCATACCGACTTACTCTTATTATTCGCCTTGCTATATGGGTTGGTAAATCTGAGTGACTTACCTATAGTAGAGAGACAACGATCAAAACCTTGTTTAAGCCTTAGAATGGTATAGGTACTTTTCCCTTGTACAAGGCAGTTTTTGCCAACCGTAGGTTATACGGTGAGGATCAACCCAGACCCATTTCCTGCAGGAGAAACCATAAATGGTTGACCACCATGAGATATCAATAGTTGTTTAGTATTGGCGCCAGACCCGTCAGCTAAGAAGACCTAGTCATGGAAGAACCTTACCAAGATGAAATGACATATGAATTGTGGTAAAGGTTATGCCACTACCGAAAGAGCCCGGATAAGGAATTATCCTGAAGATCTAAGAAGACCGACATTGTTAACAATATAGATGAAGTATATGAGTTTCGATGGAACCGTAACCATGCTTCTAAGGGTGGTAGCACCCCAGACCCCTGTGATGATCGATGGATTTTGAGAAGGCCCCAAACCCCAACCTTTTTCTTGCTAGCCTCTCCGAATCTCGAGGACGAGATTCATTTTAAGGGTGGTAGGTTTGTAACATCCCAAAATTGTAAAGTTTGGAATGTTATAATAAATAGATAGATTGCTTGATTGCTTGATTGTTGTGTGATTGATTGAGTGAGATTCGAAACCTTTTTGAAAGTTAAATGAGAGGGAATAAAAGGACTTTCCCAACTTTCACCTTTTTGCATTTTTGATCTCCATGAATT
Organism: Triticum urartu; assembly: GCF_056163025.1. Classification (NCBI taxonomy): domain Eukaryota; kingdom Viridiplantae; phylum Streptophyta; class Magnoliopsida; order Poales; family Poaceae; genus Triticum; species Triticum urartu. The sequence continues at coordinate 239,584,207 of NC_141879.1, forward strand.
CAATTTCTTTTCACCACGAAACCCTAGAGAGAAGATAGCATGACTTCTTACATTCATTTAAATGAAAAGGGGTGTTGAAAATATTTGAATTTCATTTGAAAATATTTCAGTTCTGAAACTTTAAGGAACTCAATGATTCTCATGAGAGAAGATAAAATGACTTCTTCAAAACATATGAAATATGAGTTGGGAGTTTCAAAGAAACTCAAATTTAAAATCCATTTGAAATTATTATTTTTCAGTTTGGGTTATTTGAGTTTTATTCAAATTATTTTTCTCCAAAAAAAATACTTGGAAAATAGAGTAACATGATTCCCTAAAATAGAAAATTGGAGAAAAATTAATTTGATATCATTTTGGTATTTTTAAAATGATTTTTATTGGATTTTATTAGACCAGAAGCACTCTTTGAATTATCTGGTTATGTGTGGATTTTATTTGGCATTATATAAATGTCCATGTTGTAGAAAATCTTATTCTGAAAATTTTGATATATTATATGGCTATGTAAAATTTTATTTATTTTGTGTTTATTTTTGTTTTGCTGGAGAAATGTTCTTTTAAAAAAAACCTTCCGCCGAATTGGGCCGGCCCAGCCCGACGCCCACGCGTCCCCGAGCTCCAGCCGGACTCCGCTGCACGCACGCCATCGCCGCCGATCCCGTGCCGCCGCCGGATTCCTCCTCGTCCTCGACCCCTTCCCCACGCCTCTCCTCCCCCTATAAAGTCGCCGCCCCGGGCCCCGCCTCTCTCTCTCTGCCGCGCCGCGCCGCCCCTCCCGCTGCACTCCGCCGCCGCCGCAGTAGCGCATCGCCGCCGCGCTGCCGCTCGCTGCTGCTGGCCGCGCTGCACTCCGCCCCATCGCCCCGCGCCACCGCTTGTTCTCCTGCGCCGCTGCCCTCGCCGGAGCCCCGCGCCATCTCGCCAGAGTTAACCGCCACTTCAGCCGATTTAAACTACCGAACCGGTATAAATCTCCCCCGGTCCAGTTTATTTCTTTAGTTTTCCTCCGGTTTTTCTTTTAAAGTCGGTTTTATATTTTTAGTTAGATCTAATTAGAAAACGTTCGCTGGTTAGGTCTTCACAGCAAACGAATTCGTAATTTTTGTTTCTGTAGAGAACATTCGTTAGATAGTTTTTTTATTTTTCTTTTTAAATTTCGGCCAGGGACCTATCTGTGATGATTTTATTTGCACATTAGTCCTTAATCTTCAAACGATCACTACTTTTTACTCGTTAGTCCAAATACAACAAAACCAACACCCACTTCTTTGTTTTGATCTCCTCTATCCAGTAATTCAATGCAAACATGTTTTTGAAAGTTTAAAATTTGAATTAGACCAGATTTATATTCAAACTTCGTTTGATCGTAACTTGAGTTTCGTAGCTCCGTTTGAGTTGATTCTTTTTGCAAATCGAAGCTCTTGACCTAAACTTTCTGATAAGGCCAAATTCACATAATTTTGGTACTGTTAGAAATTGTATTATGTTGCAAGAGTTAATTGCTTTGTTTTGATGTTTTCCGAATTGTCTTCCTTGTTCTTTCCGAACTTTTGAGTGATTGCTTATGTGTGGTTACTATTGCTTGCTTACGATAGATTGACCGGAGTGTGACGAGTAGAACTATCAAGAGTTTTGAGTGCGAATCATCTTCATCAACATTGCAGGCAAGTTCATACTTTGATCATACCCCTTTATCACCCAGTTTTTATGCATTAGTTCCAATCCTCAAACATTGCATGGTTAGGATGTGATTTTAACATGTGGGTTGGGAAGTAGTTGATGAGCTAGAACCTATTGCTCTGTTACATTCAAACCCTTGGGAGTTACTTATCCAAATTGCTTATATTGCTATGCTATGCTTGTAGACATGGTTTGGGTGAGTGAAATCCATGACAGATTTGAGATTGTTAACTAATGGTTCAACTTAAGGTGGCAACTTAAATACACATCTGGGTGGATTGAGGCACCTGGGTATTCCAGCGATTGCCTGTTTAGGCACCTGGGTATTCCAGCGATTGCCTCTTTTTCTTTATGGACCGCCACCCAGGCTCAAAGGGATCATGAGGTTATTCATACTAGAAACTTCTGTGTGCAGCCACAAGCTACTATGGGCTCTAGCATAGTTAATTAAGTCGTGTGAACTCTTACAGTGGTAGACTAGCAGATGTAGGGGAAAGTAGGTGTAACGGTCTACCCGTTCGTAAGGTGCTAGCGCTTCTGAAGGACTATGTCTCGGTCAAACGATTCTCAAACATCATGTAGTGCGAGAATCCCAACGGAGGAGATCGAGTCTCGTGGGGAAAAGTGTGCAAACCTCTGCAGAGTGTATAAACTAATCTTGGTTAGTCGTGTCCCCGGTTATGGACATCTTGAGTATCTAGTAGTTGGATTATCATGCGAATCTCATCACATTACTTTAAATTAAATTTGTTGGGTTTAATGATGTTACTTAATTGGGATTGAGAATGTTGTCAACCATTCTCAATGATTAACAACCACCATGATAGTTAAATAAAATTTATTCCTTTGTAGTAGGGAAAAATTGGCTTTACGCAAAACTATAACCCTAGAGCTTTTCCACCAGCCAAATATGCATGTAGTGATAGCCTTTATTCATCATTCTCTATGGTGTGAATTTGCCAGTACATTCAATGTACTGACCCTTTGTGGCTGCAACGTCTCATGTTGCAGGATTATCTTACGAAGAGTAAGTGATATGCTAGGGTTACAATTTCTACACTCAACTTTGCCGTTGGTGTTTATGGGAATCCACAACCTTGTTACTTCTGCTATTTGGATTGAGGTAATAGTATTTTATGTTACTTTATACATGTGATTTACCTCTGTTATAAATCCTCGAGTACTGTGTGTATCAGCATACCGATCCAGGGATGACACTTAAGCACAAAGACTTGACCGTCTGAGGTCAGGTCGCTACAAGATGGTATCAGAGCACATGTTGACTGTAGGACGTGACCCTAGAAATTGGCAAGCCCATAGGGAAGATTTTCTCTACAACTTCATTTTTCAAAAGATCTTTTACCTCTCTACTCTTCTGAGCTTATTCAAATATTCCCTTTTAGTGAGACCAAATACCCTTTTCCCCTTTTGACCACACGAAGATTCGGCTGATGAGACCACTTCAAGAAGTACAAGATATCGGACAACCACGACCACTACGGAATGAAGAAGATTTTACCGTGCATCCGAATAATGGAAACTACAACAGTTGAAGACTCCGAAGAGTAGGAGAATTTGAAGACTCTGAAGGAATTTCTAGATTTGTGTGACCTAGGAAGGCTACCCTTATGGAACTTGGCAAACTATGGAAGTTGTCAATACCCGAGATCGAGCTGTATCAGAGAAAGATCGGAACATGGAGCATTGGAATTCAATGTTTTGTCAAGAAAACCCTAAGGCGGGAGATATCAATTATGGAAGATAGCTCATGGCAATGACAAGGGCAGAAACACGGCTATCCCTGATGATACCGACCGTTGATGCTATTGTCACCGTGCTGAGCTAAGGATGCATTTCTTCTGAATGGATTGGATTGAAGAAGGCTGATGGAGCACCTATCAACAAAAGATGATGTTTTAACCTAGGCCGGTGTATCACCAGGATCTGGAGTAATACATTAAGAAGTTTAAGATGGACTTGTAGGAAGTCATATTTTGACAAGGAGGCCATTCGTGAAGAACTTAGGACCTAGAAGCGGAAGTAGCCAAATTGGAGGAACAAAACCCCGAGATACCGGAGAATCGCCAGGAACTGAAGGACAGTAGGACCATGGCTCATGCCAAGGATGTTGAAACCCAGAAGTTGGAATGCAACTCCAAAATATTCAAGGATGTCACGAGAGACTTTCCGATAACAAAGATGATCTGGCAGAAGGATTTGAGAAAGACAAGCATGATCGAAAAAAAACCATCAAAGACAGGAACAAGACTTGAAGAGTTTGGCGACGTTGACCTTTAGAAGACTAAACCCCTGTTATATACCTACGTTAGATGCGACGATTGTGAGCTGTCATTTGTTTGATGTTTTTCGACAGCCACAATAAAATCCGTCTTTTCAAACTGTTGTTTGCATTGTGCGTATCCCTCTCTATCTTTCTTATCTCACCCCAAACCCTTGGACCCAATAGAGGATGAATGGAGATGAGCTTGTATTTTCTGGACCGATGAGTCAGTTGGAGACAGACCGATGGATACAGGACATGGAGGATCACATGGAGAATAACCCTATAGTTGGACATGATATGACCCGGCATGCTCTTCGGTGCTTTGAAAAAGGTGCTGCTACTTGGTGGAGGATGTACCAAACCATGAATGGATGGCAAGGAGTAACCACTTGGAGAGAATTAAAGTTGACTCTGCAAAAAAAACTCACCTTGTGTCTGAGAAGTTGAAGCCTTATGGAAAGGATATGAGGAAACCTTGTGCATGCAAGATTTGTGGAGAAATAGGACACAACCATAAAGAACACAAGGGTGAATGCCCCAATTGTGAAGGAAGTCACCCAACTGAAGAATGCCCAACGAGGCAGATCACTTGTTTCTTGTGTGAAGGGACTACCCACTACCCTGCTCAGTGTCCCATTTACCCCATGGTACAAAGAACCATCCAGCAGAAGAAAGAAGTAATGAAAGGAGCCCTCATGGAAATTTTAGAAGAAACTTTGATGAAGGAAGAGGTCGAGGACACACCTAAAGAAGACCCGAGTAAACCCTGCACTAAGTCTTGCTATTCATTTGGAGAAGAAGGACACATCTCCCAAAATTGTTTAAATGGGGATCTAGTAGAATTCCCGACAAAGGAAGTAGAATATGACCCACAGGAAATAGAAGCCCTGATTGGAATGGAAAAGTCCAGGAAGAGAAACCGATTGGAGCCCAGGAGGGACCTGAGTCATATCACCTGTTACAGGTGAAAGGAGTCAGGGCACTACCTCAACAGTTGCACAAAAAGGAAACCTCGATACTTGTCAGAATTAATGTGTTTTAGTTGTAATGGAGCAGGGCACTTTGCCAGAGAATGCCCCAAGGAGAAGGAAACTTGTGCTAGATAGTTGAGTTTGCAACAAAAGAAATGGAGTAGTAGAAGTGAGAACATGTTCTTTTATATTGAGGTGTTGAGTTGAGACATGTAATGGAAAAGCAGAGATTGTAATCAATTGAGAGTGAATAAAGTTAGCATCATTGGTACTGATATGGATTTTATGAGTTGTTACTCTATGAAGAAGGATTTCGACCATTTTTGAGGATATGAGAAATATGGTCTATGGAAGATTTGTGCATTTTAAGGGTGGTAGTGCCCTGTAAGAACCCTTTGACACTTGGAAAAGATAAGGATACTCCACTGAGTGGATTTCAGACAAAATGAATACGAGTTTTGTCTCGATATGTGTGATACCCCAAGAGTATGTGGGATGAAGTTGGAGACCGTCAGTTGTTTGGACCAAATGTGATCAAGGAGTCAGAAGAGAATGTTAAGTTGATTCAAGATAGACCGAAGGTAGCCCAGTCCAGGCAGAAGAGTGATGCAGACTCAAAAACTCAAGGAGGTAGTCTATGAGATTGGAGACAGAGCATGTCTTCGTCCCCTCTGCGAGGAGTTAAACAATTTGGAGTTAAGGGAAAGTTAGCCCCGAGATTTGTAGGACCATACCGAGTTTTGGAGCGTATGGGAGAAGTGGCCAACAAGTTGGAGTCACCCGAAGGACTGTCTAGAGTTCATGAGGTGTTTCACGTTTCCCAGTTGAAGAAGTGCCATGAAGAGATGGCCAATATTGCCCTATAAGGACGCTTGACCCTGGAAAGGATAATGATGTTCCACGAAGTTGAGTATGGACTTCATAAGTATAAGTTTTTATCTCGGTATGAGAGATATCCCACGAGGACGAAGAGATGAAGTACTATTGGATATAAAGGAGGTATGATATGGATCAAGGGAAATTCCATGATGAGTCTGAGTAATCATGTCATAGTTTGGTGCCAATAGAAGGAAGGGAGACAATACAATTGGATGGATTTTAAGTATGCTAGGAAGCTATGAAGTTGGATGTTGGAATAAAGATCAATTGCCTCGTGGATGAGTTCAAGGTTACAAGTGATGAGATGTGCCATAACCCACAGGGCCCCAGGACCTGCCAATAAGCAAGCACACTCTTGCTGAAGGAAAAACCCTGGAAGAAAAAGTTACGATTGTATCGACAGACAATCTTATAGGAGTAACGCAAAACCTGAGAGTTGTGAAGGAACGATAGATGTTTGTTTGGCTTACAGAATCAATGGATTATTCCGAACGCAGTTCATGGACAAGAGAAATTCGGCAATGCTTGTGAGGATGACCGAGTGTTAGAATGAGAGATTCGCTAAACCGTATACAAGGTAATGATTTGGGTGCGGGATGGATTGATCACCATACCGACTTACTCTTATTATTCGCCTTGCTATATGGGATGGTAAATCTGAGTGACTTACCTATAGTAGAGAGACGACGATCAAAACCTTGTTTAAGTCTTAGAATGGTATAGGTATTTTTCCCTTGTACAAGGCAGTTTTTGCCAACCGTAGGTTATACGGTGAGGATCAACCCAGACCCATTTCCTGCAGGAGAAACCATAAATGGTTGACCACCATGAGATATCGATAGTTGTTTAGTATTGGTGTAGACCCGTCAGCTAAGAAGACCCAGTCATGGAAGAACCTTACCAAGATGAAAGGACATATGAATTGTGGTAAAGGTTATGCCACTACCGGAAGAGCCCGGATAAGGAATTATCCTGAAGATCTAAGAAGACCGACGCTGTTAACAATATGGATGAAGTATATTAGTTTCGATGGAACCGTAACCATGCTTCTAAGGGTGGTAGCACCCCAGACCCCTGTGATGATCGATGGATTTTTAGAAGACCCAAAACCCTAACCTTTTTCTTGCTAGCCTCTCCGAATCTCAAGGATGAGATTCATTTTAAGGGTGGTAGGTTTGTAACATCCCAAAATTCCAAAGTTTGGAATGTTATAATAAATAGATAGATTGCTTGATTGTTTGATTGTTGTGTGATCGATTGAGTGAAATTCGAAACCTTTTTGAAAGTTAAATGAGAGGGAATAAGAGGACTTTCCCAAACTTTCACCTTTTTGCATTTTTGATCTCCGTGAATTCAAATTCTTTTCACCACGAAACCCTAGAGAGAAGATAGCAAGACTTCTTACATTCATTTAAATGAAAAGGGGTGTTGAAAATATTTGAATTTCATTTGAAAATATTTCAGTTCTGAAACTTTAAGCAACTCAATGATTTTCATGAGAGAAGATAAAATGACTTCTTCAAAACATATGAAATTTGAGTTGGGAGTTTCAAAGAAACTCAAATTTAAAATCCATTTGAAATTATTATTTTTCCATTTGGGTTATTTGAGTTTTATTCAAATTATTTTTCTCCAAAAACAAATACATGGAAAATAGGGTAACATGATTCTCTACAATAGAAAATTGGAGAAAAGTTAATTTGATATCATTTTGGTATTTTTTAAAATGATTTATATTGGATTTTATTAGACCAGAAGCACTCTTTAAATTATCTGGTTTTGTGTGGATTTTATTTGGCATTATATAAATGTCCATGTTGTAGAAAATCTTTTTTTGAAAATTTTGATATATTATATGCCTATGTAAAAAAATTATTTTGTGTTTATTTTTGTTTTGCTGGAGAAATGTTCTTTTGAAAAAAAACCCTTCCGCCAAACTGGGCCGGCCCAGCCAACCGGCCAGGCCATGGCCCAGCCCGACGCCCGCGCATCCCCGAGCTCCAGCCGGACTCCGCTGCACGCACGCCATCGCCGTTGATCCCATGCCGCCGCCGGATTCCTCCTCCTCCTCGACCCCTTCCCCACGCCTCTCCCCCCTTTATAGTCGACGCCCCGAGCCCCGCCTCTCTCTCTGCCGCGTCGCGCCGCCCCTCCCTCTGCACTCCGCCGCTGCCGCAGTAGCGCACCACCGCCACGCTGTCGCTCGCTGCTGCTGCCCGCGCTACACTCCGCCCCATCGCCCCGCGCCGCCGCTTGCTCTCCTGCGCCGCTGCCGCCTCCGCGCCGGAGCACGCTGCCCTCGCCGGAGCCCCGCGCCATCTCGCCGGAGTTAACTGCCGCTGCCGCCGGTTTAAACTACCGAACCGGTATAAACCTCCCCGGTCCGGTTTATTTCTTTAGTTTTCCTCCGGTTTTTCTTTTAAAGTCGGTTTTATATTTTTAGTTAGATCTAATTAGAAAACGTTCGTTGGTTAGGTATTCACAGCGAACGAATTCGTTATTTTTGTTTCTGTAGCGAACGCTCGTTAGATAGTCTTTTTCTTTTTCTTTTTAAATTTCAGCCAGGGACCTATCTGTGATGATTTTATTTGCAGATTAGTCCTTAATCTTCAAACGATCACTACTTTTTACTCGTTAGTCCAAATCCAACGAAACCAACGCCCACTTCTTCGTTATGATCTCCTCTATCCAGTAATCCAACTCAAACATGTTGTTGAAATTTTAAAATTTGAATTAGACCAGATTTATATTCAAACTTCGTTTGATCGTAACTTGAGTTTCGTAGCTCCGTTTGAGTTAATTCTTTTTGCAAATCGAAGCTCTTGACCAAAACTTTCTGATAAGGCCAAATTCACATAATTTTGGTACTGTTAGAAATTGTATTATGTTGCAAGAGCTAATTTCTTGGTTTTGATGTTTTCCGAATTGTCTTCCTCGTTCTTTCTGATCTTTTGAGTGATTGCTTATGTGTGGTTACTATTGCTTGCTTACGATAGATTGACCGGAGTGTGAAGAGTAGAACTATCAAGAGTTTTGAGTGCGAATCATCTTCATCAACATTGCAGGCAAGTTCACACTTTGAACATACCCATTTATCACCCAGTTTTTACGCATTAGTTCCAATCCTCAAACATTGCATGGTTAGGATGTGATTTTAACATGTGGGTTGGGAAGTAGTTGATGAGGTAGAACCTATTACTCTGTTACATTCAAACCATTGGGAGTTACTTGTCCGAATTCCTTATATTTCTATGCTATGCTCGTAGACGTGGTTTGGGTGAGTGAAATCCATGACAGATGTGAGATTGTTAATTAATGGTTCAACTTAAGGTGGCAACTTAAATACACATTTGGGTGGATTGAGGCACCTGGGTATTCCAGCGATTGCCAATTTAGGCACCTAGGTATTCTAGTGATTGCCTGTTTTTCTTTATGGACTGCCACCCAGGCTCAAAGGGATCATGAGGTTATTCATACTAGAAACTTTCGTGTGCAGCCACAAGCTACTATGGGCTCTAGCATAGTTGATTAAGTCGTGCGAACTCTTATAGTGGTAGACTAGCAGATGTAGGGCAAAGTAGGTGTAACGGTCTACCCGTTCGTAAGGTGCTAGCGCTTCTGAAAGACTATATCTCGGTCATCCGTTTCTCAAACATCATGTAGTGCGAGAATCCCAACGGAGGAGATCGAGTCTTGTGGCGAAAAGTGCGCAAACCTCTGCAGAGTGTATAAACTAATCATGGTTAGCTGTGTCCCCGGTTATGGACATCTTGAGTATCTAGTACTTGGATTATCATGTGTATCTCATCACGTTACTTTAAATTAAATTTGTTGGGTTTAATGATGTTACTTAATTGGGATTGAGAATGCTATCAACCATTCTCAATGATTAACAACCACCATGATAGTTAAATAAAATTTATTCCTTTGCAGTAGGGAAAATTGGCTTTATGCAAAACTATAACCATAGAGCTTTTCCACCAGCCAAATATGCATGTAGTGATAGCCTTTATTCATCATTCTCTATGGTGTGAATTTGCCAGTACATTCAATGTACTGACCCTTTGTGGCTGCAACGTCTCATGTGGCAGGATTATCTTACGAAGAGTAAGTGATACGTTAGGGTTACGATTTCTACAGTCAACTTTGCCGTTGGTGTTGATGGGAATCCACAACCTTGTTACTTCCGCTATTTGGATTGTGGTAATAGTATTTTTCGTTACTTTATACATGTGATCTACCTCTATTATAAATCCTCGAGTATTGTGTGTGTTAGCATACCGATCCAGGGATGACACTTAAGCACAAAGACTTGACCGTCTGAGGTCGGGTCGCTACAGTTCACGACCGTGCATTGCTTCTCTTCTCACTCTTATTTGCGTAAGTTAGCCACTATTTATTCTATTGCTTGCTGCAGCTCCACCTCACTACCTTTTCCTACCCATAAGCTTAAATAGTCTTGATCGCGAGGGTGTGAGATTGTTGAGTCCCCATGACTCACAGTTTACTTCCAAAAACCAGATGCAGGTGCCAACGATACCACTGCAGGTGACGCAACCCAGCTCGAGTGGGAGCTCGATGAAGAGCGTGTTTGTTGTGTTGTTTCATTTCCCGTTGATCAGTAGTGGAGCCCAGTCGGGGCGATCGGGGATCTATGCATTTGGGGTTGTCTTTCTTTATTTGGTTCCGTAGTCGGACCTTGATTGTATTCTGGAAGATGTAATGCTATATTTATGTATTGTGTGAAGTGGCGATTGTAAGCCAACTCTTTACCCCTTTCTTGTTCAGTACATGGGATGTGTAAAGATTACCCCTCTTGCGACATGCCTACTATGCGGTTATGCCTCTAAGTCGTGCTCCGACATGTGGGAGATATAGCCGCATCGTGGGTGTTACATGTAGTCTCCTCTACCCTCTCATACTCCTCTGCCTCCTCCTCAAGTATAAAATATCTTTGTTTTTCCTGAAAGTTGAAAAAGGAAGGAGAAGGCAAAGTAATATAGATAACACGATGTTTATTAAATATTATACTGTATCAAAATGGTGAGGTGTTTCTTTGAAGAACTGATGGCCCTCCATATCCTCGTAATTAAGGTAACTAGGTGGCAACGGGGTATCATTTTCTTTTATGGATATGCTAAGATAAGTAGCTAAATGAGTAGCATATATTCCACCAAAAAGATCCCCAACAAGAGCATTATTATGTAAACGACATGCAATGATAGCTCCTAAGTTAAATTTTCTATCTCTCTATACCGCGCTCTTAAGAATGCATAAATCAGGGGCGCACAAGTTACTGAGGTCATGTTTACCATTTGTGCATCGCCCTATGAACAAAGCAAAATAGTGAATGCTACCTATTGTAGCTTGTGTTATGCCCCTAGTTTCACCTCGAGTAATACTCATAAGAAAATCATTGCAATCAGATTTACGAGGTTCAAGGCAAGTTTCCCAAGAAGGAATTCTACAAGCCTCGCTATTTTCCTGAATGGTCATGTGAAAAGGTTTATCATAAATATCAAACATAACATCATGAGAAGAGCGTTGGGATACATACTTGATTCTCCACACAAATGAATCAGTGAGATCATGGTACTTCAGATACTTATCTGACAAGAAGTCTGTCAACTCGGCATTGTGCACTTACATATCGAACTCTTCCTTGGTGCCAGCTCGCCTCATGAAGGAATCGGATGGTCATTCGCATGGTTGCACAAGAGCATCACGAGGTGGTTCAAGGTCCGGCTCACGTATTGCAAGCCTTGGAGAGCTCTTGCTCAAAGAACCACCATGGAACATCTTCCTAGACATTTTCTTCCTCTGAAAAAATTTTACCCCTCAAAATAAAAGTGAATCAAACACAACAAAATTGATAGCAACTACTACCACAAGTGTCTAGAGGCTATATCATGCATCAAAACTACTTTCGACCATACAAATTCAACATGAAAGCTCAAATACATGGTCACCATAGAAGCAAAAATCTGCAAAATATAAAGCACTAGAATAAAAAATAATGGGACAATTGGAGGAGTCACATACCAAGGAGTAATTCCTCAAAACAGTTTCGGAAATGAAGCTCCGAGCAAGGAGATCAAAATTTGCAGGGAAACAAGCAAGAGCATGGGCTATGAGGCAAGTTTGATTTTTGGGAGGTGGAAGAAGGTTGTCGGTATGAGGAATAAGTAAGGGGGGCTAAGGGACCCACGAGCTCACTAGGCATGCCCAGGGGGTAGGCACGCCCTGTGAGCTCGTGGCTCATTGGTGCACCCCCCTGGGGTGTGTTCAATGCCAAAAATTCTTAAATATTACAAAATAATCATACTTAATTTTCAATTCATTCTGAGAACTTTTATTTTCGAGACATCTTTTATTGCATGGATAATTCAGAAAACAAGATAATCATGGCATTCTACTTTATTAAACTTTAAATAACAGAGAGCAAATGGTTGATCAAGAGTTTTCGTATAACACTAAGTTACCTCATCAGAGATTTGCATATCCCCAACAAGAATCTATTTATAAGGTTGATCAAGTCTTATTAACAAACTATTTTCGAATAACATGAAACCGAAGAGTTTTCATATGACACTAAGTTACCTCAATGGATATTTGCATCTCCCCAACAAGAAGAGTTTCATATTTCTTCTTACGGTGGGAAGAGGAAATTCAAAACCTCCAATAGTAATTGTCGCGATTTTTTTAATAGTGTTGATACTATTCACTAAACTTTGCTTCCTCGGGAAATAAACCATATGCTCATTACCATTGACAGGAAAAGGAACCTTGCATTTGTTGCAATCAATAACAGCCCCTGCAGTATTCAAAAAGGGCCTACCAAGGATAGTCAACATGTTGTAGTCCTCAGGCATATCAAGAATAACAAAGTCTGGTATGATAGTAACATTTGCAACAATGACGAGAACATCCTCACAAATTCCTAGAAGTATAGTAGTTCATTTATCAGCCATTTGCAAAGATATTTTAGTAGTTGTGAGCTTATTCAAATGAAGTCTTCTATATAAAGAGAAAAGCATAACACTGACACCGGCTCCTAAATCACATAAAGCAGTTTTGACATAACTTCTTTTAAGGGAACATGGTATAGTAGGTATTCCCGGATCTCCTAACTTCTTAGGTACTCCACCCTTAAAAGAATAATTTTCAAGCATGGTGAAAAATTCAGCTTCAGGTATTTTTCTTTTATTAGTGACAATATTTCATGTATTTAACATATGGACATCTTCAAAATAGCAGTGAAACGAGTACGCAAAAAACATGTCTAAGCATTTCAACAAAGCGCTCAAAATCTTCCTTATCCTTATTTTTCGGAGGCTCTGTTGGAAAAGCATGGGTTTCTGAACCCATGGTTCTCTTTCTTTACCATGTTTTCTAGCAATGAAACCACCTTTATCATATCTTTTATTTTTAGGAGGTGGGTTATCAAGATCACGCGTCTCACTTTTATCATATCTTCTATTTTTAGGAGGTGGGTTATCAAGATCAATGGAAGGTTCTATTTCTACACATTATCAGGTACTTTATCATTATCTGGTTGGGCATCAACTTGAACATCATTATCATTATCATTATCACCAGGTGGATTTTCATTGCTAGATTGTGTCTCGGCATTTGAAATAGAAACATCATTATCATTCTCAGAAGGTTCTTCTACCACAGGTTCACTAGAAGCATGCAAGGTTCTATCTTTTTTCTTTTTCTTTTTCTTTTTCTTTTTCTTCTTTGATGAACTATGTGCATCAACATTAATTCTCTAAGAATCTTTCTCAATTCTTTTAGAGTGACCTTCAGGATATATATAGAGGCTCCTGAGTCATTCTACTACCTCTAGTCACAACAGTAAAAACGCGATCATTCATTTTATTTTTCATTTCATTAACCAAATCATCTTGTGACTTAGCAACTTGTTGAGGGAGTCCTGGACTAAGTGGTCCTCGGGCGTCCGGCCTGTTGGACATGGGCCGGACTGTTGGGCTATGAAGATACAAGACTGAAGATTCTCTCACCTGTGTCCGGATAGGACTCTCCTTGGCGTGGATGGCAAGCTTGGCGTTCGGATATGAAGATTCCTTTCTCTGTAACCAACTTTGTACAACCCTAGTCCTCTCTAGTGTCTATATAAACCAGAGGGTTTAGTCCGTAGAGGTAATCATAATCATAATCATATAGGCTAGACTTCTCGGGTTTTAGCCATTACGATCTCGTGGTAGATCAACACTTGTTAACCCCGTACTCATCAATATTAATCAACCAGGACGTAGGGTATTACCTCCATCAAGAGGGCCCGAACCTGGGTAAAACTTCATGTCCCTTGTCTCTTGTTACCATCAACCTCAGACGCACAGTTCGGGACCCCCTACCTAAAATCTGCCGGTTTTGACACCGACATCGGTGCTTTCATTGAGAGTTCCACTGTGTCATCGTCAGAAGGTTCGATGGCTCCATCCATCATCTTCAATGAGGCTGCCCCAGGGGAGGTTTTCCTCCCTGGCCAGATCTTCGTATTCGGTGACTTCGCACTATGGGCCAACTCGCTTGGTCATCTGGAGCAGATCGACAGCTACGTCCTAGGTCACCAGATTAGTTTTGGAAACCTGGATTATGTCACTGATATCCGAGGAGACTTGATCTTCCAAGGATTCATGACCCCAACCTCTGCTCTAGCCTTAGAGCCGGAGCACCTCGCCAGTACCAAAGACGGGATTTCTAAACCCGCCGGACTATTTGTGGCCACTAGGCCTAGTACGGGAGAGTCGGAGGAAGCAGTGTCACCGACGTCCATCACCAAGCCGGACTCTTCCCCGGACGCCGGCTCCAAAATATCAGAGTCAGCATCATGTGAGCTTGGCCAAGGAATTTCCTTCCCGCCATACTCCACGAATTCTTTTCTCCCACAACAAACCTCGCCTTTAAGAGAGGCTCTAGACTTGATGCGATCCCTCATGATTACGGAGGAGCAACGTCCGAACTACGCCCAGCCCGGACTAGGGGCTGACAGCAGGGAATTTTACGTCCCACCCAACACCCACTTCATCGCCATAGTAGAGGACTCAACTGACATGCTCGATTATGGCTCTAAAGACATCGACGGTATGGACGACGATGCCGGAGAGGAGCAAGCCGAAAACTCGCCGTTTAGCGGACGCTGGACAGCCACCTCTTCGTATGACGTGTACATGGTGGATGCACCCAAGGAGGGTGACAGCGATAAAGAGAAAAATCCAGTAGATGACAAACCTCCCGAGATACAACAAAGGCGCCGACGATGCCGCTCTAAATCACGCTGCAACAAAGACAGCAATACCGGCACAAGAGAGAACAACACTCCAAATGATGTCGAAGACCAAGAAAATCACATCAAGGAAAACTCCGAACAATACGGTCAGGATGATGGGCGAGTTAGCCCTGATGAACAGGCTGCAAACGAAGACTCAGAGGACACTAATTATCTTCCACCCTCCGAGGATGAGGTGAGCCTCGACAACGAAGACTTTATCGTGCCTGAGGAACCTCTCGAGCAGGAGCGCTTTAAGCAATGGCTAATAGCCACTTCAAGAAGCCTGAAAAAGAAGCAGCAACAGCAGCTTCAAGCTGATCAGGATCTGCTCAACGATATATGGACTGATGTCTTGGCAGCAGAAGAATACAACCTCGAGCACCAAACCAAAAGTTACCCAAAGTGTAAACTGCTACCTCAATTCGATGACGAGGCACTTGAGCCCGTACGATTTGCGCGCAATGCAGCTGATCGACCACCACGTGGATGGGACAAAACAGAAACGCAAGCCGAACACCGGCCCGTCCTACCTCACCATAAAGGCGGAGACAAAACTGCTCAGGGATACATGTATGACCTGCGGCAGGACCTAAAGAATAAAGCAGGTCCGGCCAGATCGATCTACGGATCGCGGGGGCATGCCCCCGCGCGTGACGACGGCTATCAAGCCGAACATGGCAAGCACAATCACGTCCGAGCCGAAAGCCGCAGATGGACTCCATCCGAACTATGTCACGATTTGGCCCGGTATAGAGGCGCCGCACACCCCCTCCACTTCACTGATGAAGTAATGGAATATGAATTCCCAGAAGGGTTCAAAAGCGTGAATATCGAATCATATGATGGAACCACAGATCCCACAGTATGGATTGAAGACTTTATTCTCCATATTCATATGGCCCGCGGCGATGATCTTCATGCCATCAAATACCTCCCCCTAAAACTCAAGGGGCCAGCACAGCACTGGCTGAACAGCCTGCTTGAAAACTCCATTGTTAGCTGGCAGGACTTGGAAGAAGCCTTCCTTGACAACTTGCAAGGTACATATGTTCGACCTCCGGATGTCAACGACTTAATTCACATAATTAAACAGCCCAGAGAGTCAGCCAGGAAATTCTGGACTAGGTTCTTAACCAAAAAGAACCAAATCGTCGACTGTCCAGATGCCAAAGCCTTGGCGGCCTTTAAACATAGCATCTGGGATGAATGGCTCGCCCGACACCTCTGCCAAGAAAAGCCGAAGTCCATGGTAGCCCTCACGGCGCTTACGAAGATAGCTGGCTACCCCGTAGCAATAAAAAGTCAAGCAAACTTGGCACTTCGGAAGCCAGAAATAGCAACGGTAAGCCCCGACGCAATAGGCACAAGCATCGAAACAATGGTGACAATACCGATGACACGGCGGTCAATGCTGGATTCAGTGGCTCCAAGTCTGGTTAGCGGAAGAAGCCATATAAAAGAAATAATTAGGGCCCTTCCAGCCTGGACCGCATACTCGACCGTCCATGTCAGATCCATGGCACCACTGACAAACCAGCCAATCATACTCACCGGAGTTGTTGGGTCTTCAAACAGGCTGGCAAGTTAAATGATGAAGACAAGCAGAACGGGTTGCAAAGAGAGAATGGCGACGAGGAGCCCCGTCCATCGAACACAGGGGGACAGACGAAGTTTCCCCTCAAGTCAAAACGGAGAACATGATAGATGCTACCCATATCCCCAAGAGGGACTGCAAGCACGCACTCAGGGACGTCTATGTGATAGAGCCAGTCGCCCCAAAATTCAACCCATGGTCGTCATGCCCGATCACCTTTGATCGCAGGGATCATCCGACCAGTATCCGTCATGTCGGTTCAGCCGCACTGGTTCTTAATCCAATAATTGATGGATTCCACCTCACACGAGTCCTCATGGACGGTGGCAGCAGCCTCAACTCGCTCTATCAGGATACAGTGCGCAAAATGGGCATCGATCCATCAAGGATCAAGCCCACCAAAACTACCTTTAAAGGAGTTACACCAGGTGTAGAGGCCCGTTGCTCGAGCTCAATCACATTGGAGGTCGTCTTTGGATCTCCGGACAACATCCGAAGCGAAGAGTTAATCTTCGATATCGTCCCCTTCTGCAGCGGCTATCATGCACTACTCGGACGAACTGTGTTTGCCCGATTCAATGATGTGCCATACTATGCTTATCTCAAGCTCAAGATTCCCGGACCACACATTGTCATAAAATTCAATGGAAACACGGAGCGCTCCCTCCGTACCGAGGAGCAAACCGATGCCCTGGCAGCAGAGGTACAGAGTGACCTTCACAAGCAGAACCTTAATTCGGCGGCCATGCTCCCGGACACTGTCAAACGAGTCCGGACAACTCTGCGGCGTGACAGTCCAGCTCGTTGATGTCTACTACACAACCTTCTTCTTGTAGACGTTGTTGGGCCTCCAAGTGCAGAGGTTTGTAGGATAGTAGCAAATTTCCCTCAAGTGGATGACCTAAGGTTTATCAATCCATGGGAGGTGTAGGATGAAGATGGTCTCTCTCAAAGAACCCTGCAACCAAATAGCAAAGAGTCTCTTGTGTCCCCAACACACCCAATACAATGGTAAATTGTATAGGTGCACTAATT
The DNA here is from genome assembly GCF_056163025.1 of Triticum urartu. Classification (NCBI taxonomy): domain Eukaryota; kingdom Viridiplantae; phylum Streptophyta; class Magnoliopsida; order Poales; family Poaceae; genus Triticum; species Triticum urartu. The sequence goes on from NC_141879.1 coordinate 239,601,951, forward strand.
CAGCGAAGAGATGGTGATACAAGTGCAATATGGATGGTAGATATAGGTTTTTGTAATCTGAAAATATAAAAACAGCAAGGTAACTAGTGATAAAAGTGAGCACAAACGGTATTGCAATGCTGGGAAAACAAGGGCTAGGGTTCATACTTTCACTAGTGCAAGTTCCCTCAACAATAATAACATAATTGGATCATATAACTATCTCTTGCAACAAAGAGTCACTCCAAAGTCACTAATAGCGGAGAATAAACGAAGAGATTATTGTAGGGTACGAAACCACCTCAAAGTTATTCTTTCTGATCGATCTATTCAAGAGTTCGTACTAGAATAACACCTTAAGACACAAATCAACAAAAACCCTAATGTCACCTAGATACTCCAATGTCACCTCAAGTATCTGTGGGTATGATTATACGATATGCACCACACAATCTCATATTCATCTATTCAACCAACACAAAGAACTTCAAAGAGTGCCCCAAAGTTTCTACCTAAGAGTCAAGACGAAAACGTGTGCCAACCCGTATGGATAAGTTCACGAGGTCACGGAACTCGCAAGTTGATCACCAAAACATACACCAAGTGGATCATGTGATATCCCATTGTCACCACAGATAAACAAATGCAAGACATACATCAGGTGTTCTCAAATCCTTAACGACTCAATCCAATAAGATAACTTCAAAGGGAAAACTCAATCCATTACAAGAGAGTAGAGGGGGAGAAACATCATAAGATCCAACTATAATAGCAAAGCTCACGATACATCAAGATTGTTCCGAATCAAGAACACGAGAGAGAGAGAGATCAAACACATAGCTACTGGTACATACCCTCAGCCCCGAGGGAGAACTACTCCCTCCTCATCATGGAGAGCACTGGGATGATGAAGATGGCCACCGGAGAGGGATTATTCCCCCTCTGGCAGGGTGCCAGAATGGGTCTAGATTGGTTTTTAGTGGCTACGGAGGTTTCTGGCGGCGAAACTCCCGATCTAGGTTTCTTTCTAGAAGTTTTGGATTATATAAGAGGTGTTGGAGTCGGGAACAAGGCAGGGGGGTCTTCGGGCTGTCCACGAGGCAGGGGGCGCACCCAGGGGGTGGGCGCTGAGGGAGTCCTGGACTAAGGGGTCCTCGGGCGTCTGGCCTATTATCCTTTGGGCCGGACTGATGGTCTATGAAGACATGAAGGCCGAAGACTGCACCATGTCCAGATTGGACTCTACTTGGCGTGGAAGGCAAGATTGGAGACTGAAGATTCCTTCTTATGTAACCGACTCCATGTAAACCCTAGATCCCCTCTGTGTATATAAACTGAAGGGGGTAGTCCGGAAAGGACACCACATATACTCATTACCATAGGTTAGACTTCTAGGGTTTAGTCATTACGATCTCGTGGTAGATCAACTCTTGTAATACTCATCTTCATCAAGACCAATCAAGCAGGAAGTAGGGTATTACCTCCATAGAGAGGGCCCGAACCTGGGTAAACATCGTGTCCCCTGTCTCGTGTTACCATCGATCCTAGACGCATAGTTCAGGACCCCCTACCCGAGATCCTCCAGTTTTGACACCGACATTGGTGCTTTCATTGAGAGTTCCACTTTGTCGTCGACAAAAGGTTCAATGGCCCCTTCAATCGTCAGTAATGACGTCATCCAGGGAGAAACCTTTCTCCCCAGACAGATCTTCATATTCGGCGGCTTCATACTGCGGGCCAACTCATTTGGCCATCTGGAACAGATCGACAGTTATGCCCCTGGCCATCAGGTCAGATTCGGAAGCCTGAATTACATTGCGGACGTCCGTGGAGATTTGATCTTTGACGGATTCGAGACTGCGGCAACCGCTCCCCATTGCCTTGATGAACATGGCTTAGACCTGTCATCGGGCCGCATCTAGGAGATATTCCCTGTAACAGCTCTGGCCTTAAATCTGGAGCAGATCAAGTCACCCGAAGACAGGAAACTCGACCCCACCACGGGGGCTACCAATTCTGCGGCGCTGGAGCCGCACACAGTTTCCACTTCATACGGTATCCACATCAATGGAACCTCGGACTCGCCCCTGATGTCGAACTTCGAACCCTGCGAGCCCGTGTATACCGAACTCGGTCGGTTATCGATCCTCAGGTTCAGTGCCGCAGATGTCTTCCAACACTCGCCCATAGGTGACATGCTAAACTCGCCAAAAAACCCATCCCTGGCAGACGACCCGTCGCCAAACTATGTTTGGTTCGAACTTTCAGCGGACGATGGAGAATTTTATTTCCCACCCGCCACCCACTCCGTAGCCACCATTGAAGACCTAACCAACACACCCGACCCTCGCTCCGAAGACATCGACGGTGTGGATGACAATGAGGGGCAGGGCCAGAGCTTCCTACCCACTCGGCATAGGATGACCACTTCCTGGTATGACGTGTGTATGTTAGACACACCTTACGGCACTCTCGACGATGACAAGGAGGATCCGGTCGAGAATAAACCGCCTGGTACACAGCCTGGACACCGGCACCCTAGCTCACATCACCCAAGAGAAAATACTGCCAGCACCAGGGAAGACGACACTCCAGACAACAAAGACCCTGTTGAGGTAGAATCCGAGCAGGACGAACAGGAAGGCGGGCAAGACAACTCTGATGAACAGACCACATATGGGGACTCGGAGGACAACAAGTATCTCCCACCCACCGAGGAAGAGGAGATCCTCGGCAACGAAGACTTTATCATGCCCAAGGAACCTCTCGAGCAGGAGCGCTTTAAACGCCAGCTTATAGCCACTGCAAGGAGCCTGCCGGTGTAAAAACCGGCGGATCTCGGGTAGGGGGTCCCGAACTGTGCGTCTAAGGCAGATGGTAATAGGAGGCAGGGGACACGATGTTTTACCTAGGTTCGGGCCCTCTTGATGGAGGTAAAATACTACGTCCTGCTTGATTATTCTTGATAATATGAGTAGTACATGAGTAGAACTACCACGAGATCGGAGAGGCTAAACCCTAGAAGCTAGCCTATGGTATGATTGTATGTTGTCCTACGGACTAAAACCCTCCAGTTTATATAGACATCGGAGGAGGCTAGGGTTACACAAGGTCGGTTACAAAGGAGGAGATATACATATCCGTATTGCCTAGCTTGCCTTCCACATGAAGTAGAGTCCCATCCGGACACGGGACGAAGTCTTCAATCTTGTGTCTTCATAGTCCAACAGTCCGGCCAAAGGATATAGTCCGGCTGTCCGAGGACCCCATAATCCAGTACTCCCTCAGTAGCCCCCGAACCAGGCTTCAATGACGTCAAGTCCGACACGGAGTATTGTCTTCGGCATTGCAAGGTGGGTTCTTCTCCAAATTTCAAACGTTTGTCAAGTAGTGTCCGACACCATAAATGTTGATCTTCTTGGCTTCCGTGCACAATAAGGGCTATTTTCCACGCGTCGAATGAATACGAGGAGCCAGGGCGTTTTTACATTCGCCCCCCTAGCCAGATAAATAAATTGTCTATTAAAGGGATGGGGATTCTTAGATCCAATCCATACCACCCCTCCCGAGCGAGAATCCATCAGAGCGCGCTTCGGAAAGATCCACTCCAGCATGGCCGACCTCCGCAGCTCCTCCTCCCGCCCCCGTAGCCCTAAGCCCGGTGATTGGGAGAGGTGTTCTATCCCACACAGTCGATTAGTCGAACTGCAGACCAAGGTATTTCTCCCTCCAGCGTATATGGTTCCCATCCGAGCCGGCCTCGCCACCTACAATGGCGGGGAGCAAGCGGAGAGCTTCCCTAGCCCCTCTACGGGGGAGCGGGTATGCCTTGTTCCTTACTTATTAAGGGGACTCGGATTTCCAATTCATCCGTTCCTCCGCGGGCTCCTGGAGTTTTATGGCCTCCAACTGCATAATTTCACCCCTGCTTCCATTTTACACATCGCCGGCTATGTTGCCCTCTGCGAGTTATTCCTGGGCTGCGAGGCTCATTTCGAGCTGTGGAAAAGGTTATTTTGCGTCGTCCCCCGCACACAGAAAGGGTCACTTTATCAAGTGGGCGGAGCCGAAATATGGCGCATCGCCGAAACCGGATACCTGTTCGGTACTCCGAAGAAGACGTCCGAAGACTGGCCTTACGAATGGTTTTATATGGAGGACGTCCCCCTTCCGGACCCTATTCGGCAGGGTCTTCCTGAGTTCAACAATGCTCCTCTGAAGAAACGCCGAAGTTGGCGCCCACAGAGCCCCCAGGAGGAAGACAACGGAGAAGTCCTTTACCTGATGAACCGGATTAAAGCGCTGGCTCAATCAGGATTGACAGTAATCGAGGTTATGTCAATATGCATAATGCGGGGAGTGCAGCCACTTCAATATCAAGGGCATCCCCTGTGGTGTTTTAACGGGGAAGATGATGCGGCACGTTGCGGGCGGAAGGGTCCGGACAACGCTGCTGCTTTAGCAAAAATTCTGTCCGAGTTGTTCAAGGGAGAGGAAGAGGAGTTCATCCGCATCAAGCGACGCGATGGATTCTCCATGTACAACCCCCCTAGCTGGGTGAGTTATATTTCCTTACTCCCATTCTTCCTGCTTTCTTTGTCATAGGTATTCACCTTGCCATTTTGCGGCAGGAACTGCGAAAAGCCATAAGGGAGGTCAACAGCCCAACCCCACAACTAGAGGACCCTGACCGGGCCCTCGGTCACGAACTCGAAGAAGATCCGGACATATTCGTGGAGCTAATAGAATGGAAGTTCTATCAATTAAGCTGCGATGATGCCATGGTGGCCATTACGGCCGACTATCCCGGACTGCTTCCTGCGTCGCATGTAAGAAAAACCAAAAATCCCAACTCCAAAAACTAGGATCCCCTTTTAGACACTTCACCTACCATATACGTACGGTGTTTTACAGGGAAGGCCTTCGGGACGTCGTGCCGAACCCGCAGCAACTCGCCAACAAGAGGTACCGAGGCCGGGCGGGCCAAATAGGAAGGCGGTCAGGACGGAGACGCAGGCGCAGAGGTATGACAAAAACCCCGCTCTGTGGTTGTCGTCTTTCTCAAAATGTAATGGCGTCCATGTTTCTTTAACAGAAAAAGCGCTCGAATATGTCCGGTGAGGCTGCCGATCATGCTTCCACCAGTCGGGCTCCAGGACCAGACATAGAGGCGGAAGCCGATATGGGGCGGACGCCGGATACTCCTCCTACAGAGGATGCGGATAGACTATCCGCTACAAATTCAGAAGTGGAGAGCACTATGAATCATAGGCGTCGCCGAGCCGTACACTATGACGTTTGCTTCTCCCCAGAGGCATTTGATGCCTTCAATTCTAGAGACGCGTACCTCCGTGCTGCTCAAAATGGTCTAGCCAGAGCCATGGACCAGTATGTAAGGGATGTACGGGTAAGCAAATCTGACGATTATATGTATCAGTAGCCCCTGAGACTTGAAACAGTTAGCAGAACTGATTTAAGGATCATCTATTATGCAGGTTCTTACCGAGAAGAATACTCGACTGTCACAGGAGCTGGAGGAATGCAAGACCCAACTTCGGGCCGCCGTTGCCGCATTGAAGGAACCTAAAAAGTCCCTAGCTGGTAACATTTGTTTCAAAGAATGATAGGTACCATATAGCATGCGGCGTGGCTGCAGATCTAACAATAGATATTGCAAATGAGTCCGTAGAGAATCTGAAGGACCAGCATGTCGTAAGACAGCTAAAGGCTGGCGAACGCGTGCTGACTGAGGTCAGGCGGGACAAAAACAATCTCCAAGACGCCAATACCAAACTGAGCGTGGAACTGAAAGATGTTCGAGCCCATCTTGCGGACTCCGATAAGGAGAATAAGCGGCTTCGACGCGGCATTTTCAGTAAGTGCTTGAACGAACCCTTAAAAAGGGGACGGCGGAGAAGTCGGCTAACAGAGTTATGTCTGCAGGTATGCTGATGGGTCGTCCCGCAGAGGAGATGCCCGGATCTGCGGGTGATCTTCTATCCGAGCTCTCACAACTGCATGAACAAGTTCGGCAGGTGATGCAAGGTATTGCCCAAGGCTTGTGGCCATCAGTCTCCCTGCCAGAAGGCATTGGAGAGCTTGCAGAGAAGCTCAAGGGAGCACGGCGACGCTTCTGATTATGGAAGATATCGGCCTGCCGTCAAGGTGCCAGGGAAGCCTGGGCCATGGTGAAGACGCGGTATACCAAGGCTGACCCAAACCACATGGCCGAGGTTGGACCTGTGGGGCCCGATGGGAAAGAGATCCCTGTTAGCTTAGTCTATGTGCAAGTAGAATTAGCCGCAAAGTATTCCCAACAGGATTATAGGCCGCCTGTTGGATGGTATAGAAGAGGAATTTAGTCAGTCTACATGACTATGTAATTAAAGTGACATGTATAATGCCTTCTAGCCAGATTGTAAATCATTTGTCATGGCAGACCTTTTCGCTTCTACCTTGGGACCCGATAGTCCGAGTGTGTCCGAATACCTGCTCAGTTATATAAGAATCGGGGTATGCGCGGAAACCAGGCGTAGGGGTCATTAGTGCTTGAACAGACAAGTACCCAACTAGTTATGTTATATTACATGGGTAGTAAGAAACATCTTCTAGGGAGAATAGTTCCATTAGGGGTTCCTTTCCCTGGGCACGCATGCCCTAAAGTGCATGTCCGGACTGTGAGCGGAGACGCAGGCAAAAACATCTGGGGGCATATATGGAAAATAAATAAAAATCATCTTTTGTTCGCCGACCGAATATTCTCTTAAGAATGCTAGCTTTAGGCTTCACCCAATCTGAGGTACACATCCGGCTGACCCGGCAGTAACAATCACAGAGGTGCTCCCCTTATGCCCTAGCCGAATTAACAGGAACATAGGGCATAAATACAAGAGCCAGGCAACCCAGCTTGGCCAAAACTTAAGTCATATCGATGCATATAATGGCGAAGAAAAGGTACATGCGGAAGAATAACACATGTGCGGGGCATGAAGCCCAGATAGATAATTAAGCTTCTGTGTAAGAAGCCCCCAGGTATAATGAGCGCGGTTAGCGCATCTATAGTGTGCAGCGAGGTACAAGTTGTCCCTTGAAGGCCTTGAGAAAGAATAAAAGAAAGAAAGAGAAAAAAGACAGATGATGTATATGCAAAAGATGGACAGCGGAAGGAGACGAACATAGAGTCCGGCGCTAGGCGTAGAATCTTCGGAGCCTGGCTGCGTTCCATGGGTTCGGCTCAAGTCGATTATTCGATGCATCCCGCAGACGGTACGCTCCACCGGTCAGAACTTGGTCAATAATTTAGGGACCTTCCCATTTGGGCTCGAGCTTGGTCTTTTTCTTCTCCGGCAGGCGTAGAACTAACTCGCCAACGTTATATGTTTTGGCCCGTACTTCTCTGCTTTGGTATCTGCGAGCCTGTTGCTGATAGAATGCGGAACGGGCTTTTGCCACGTCGCGCTCCTCCTCCAGGGTGTCCAGACTATCCTGCCGATCGAGCTCGGCTTCTCTTTCTTCGTACATGCGCACTCGAGGTGAGTCATGAATTATGTCGCAGCTCAGAACTACCTGTGCGCCATACACCATAAAGAAGGGTGTATATCCGGTAGTACGATTCGGCGTGGTCCGCAACCCCCAGAGTACGGAGTCGAGCTCCTCTACCCAGTGCGTGTTAGACTCCTTTAAGGACCGCACTAATCTAGGTTTAATGCCGCTAATGATAAGACCATTTGCTCGCTCAACTTGGCCGTTGGTTTGTGGGTGATAGACGGAAGCATAATTGAGCTTGATGCCCATGTTGCTGCACCAGAGTTTTACCTCATCGGCCATGAAGTTCGTGCCGTTGTCAGTGATGATGCTATGGGGGATGCCATAACGGTGTACGACCCCAGATATGAAGTCTATCACCGGTCCGGATTCGGCTGTTTTAACAGGTTTGGCTTCTATCCATTTGGTGAATTTATCCACCATGACCAGTAAGTATTTTTTCTTATGGGTTCCCCCTTTAAGGGGTCCAACCATGTCAAGCCCCCAGACCGTGAAGGGCCAGGTAATGGGGATTGTTTGGAGGGCGGTGGGTGGCATGTGGCTTTGGTTTGCAAAAAGCTAGCAACCGGCGCAGTGTTGGACCAAGTCCTGTGCGTCTGCCCGGGCCATCGGACAATAAAACCCTATACGGAAGGCCTTGCTTACAAGGACTCGGGCTGCGGCGTGGTGGCCGCCAAGTCCGGCATGAATTTCTGCCAAAAGCTTCCGCCCTTCCTCTTCGGAGATGCACCTTTGAAGGACTCTGGTAGTGCTTTTTTTATACAGCTCTCCCTCGTGGACCCTGTAGGCTTTAGATCGCCGCACTATGCAGCGTGCCTCATTTTGGTCCTCGGGAAGTTCCTACCTAGTTAGGTAGGCCAAGAATGGCTCTATCCACGGGGCAATGATAGCCATTATGACGTGGGCTGAAGGTGTTATTTCGGTGGCAGAGCCTCCAATTATGTCAGAGTGTTCGGTATCGGGCATTTTGGCCGGGTCCAGACTATTGTTACCGGTGTCCCCTTCCCATACCACGGATGGCTTAAACAACCTCTCCAAAAAGATGTTGGGGGACCGCATCGCGTTTTGCGCCGATGCGGGCGAGGATATCCGCCGCCTGATTGTTTTCCCGAGCCACATGGTGAAATTCGAGCCCCTCGAACCGAGCTGACATCTTTAGGACGACATTTCGATAGGCCGCCATCTTCGGATCTTTGGCATCGAAGTCTCCATTTATTTGGGATATCGCGAGGTTCGAATCCCCATGCACCTCTAGGCGTTGAATGCCCATGGAAACTGCCATCCGAAGACCATGTAACAGGGCTTCGTATTCGGCTGCGTTGTTGGAGTCTGTATACAGTATCAACAGTACTTATTGCACTGTATCTCTGGTTGGGGACATCAGGACGACGCCAGCCCCCAGACCAGCCAACATTTTGGAGCCGTCGAAGTGCATCATCCAATTGGAGTATGCGTCGTACTCTTTAGGGAGTTCGACTTCTGTCCATTCGGCGACAAAGTCGGCCAATACTTGCGATTTAATGGCTCGCCGAGGTTTGTATGTTATGTCGAACGGGAGCAGCTCAATGGCCCATTTGGAAATCCGGCCCGTGGCGTCGCGGTTGTTTATAATATCATTAAGTGGCACTTCCGAGGCTACTGTAATCGAACACTCTTGAAAGTAGTGCCGCGGCTTCCGGGGTGCCATGAATACCGCATAGGCTATCTTTTGATAATGTGGGTACCGTGATTTGCATGGAGTGAGGACAGTGGATACATAATATACCGACTTTTGAAGAGGGAATTTATGTCCGTCCGCTTCTCGTTCGACGACGAGCACTATGCTTACAACCTGATGAGTTGCCGCAATGTACAACAACATTGGTTCACCGATGTTTGGCGCGGCCAGGATTGGGTTGGTTGCCAATATGGCTTTTATTTCTTCCAATCCTGCTGTGGCAGCATCCGTCCACTCGAAGTGTTCGGTGCGCCGAAGGAGGCGATAAAGGGGTAATGCCTTTTCCCCTAAGTGGGAGATAAAGCGCCTTAGAGCCGCCACACATCCAGTTAATTTTTGGATTTTTTGAGGTCCGTTGGGATGGCCAACTGTGACAAAGCTCGGATTTTGGCCGGATTAGCTTCAGTTCCTCTGCTGGAGACAATGAAGCCTAGGAGCTTTTCGGCTGGTGCGCCGAAAACACATTTTTCAGGATTGAGCTTGATGTCGTATGTTCGGAGGTTGTCGAACGTGAGCCTTAAGTCGTCTATTAGAGAGTCGACGTGTTTGGTTTTGACGACCACATCATCTACGTATGCCTCTACTGTTTTGCCGATCTGTTTCTCCAGACATGTCTGAATCATGCGCTAATATGTCGCGCCGGCGTTTTTGAGCCCAAAAGGCATTGTGTTGAAATAGAAGGGGCCGTATGGTGTGATAAATGCTGTTGCGGCTTGGTCGGACTCCGCCATCTTGATTTGGTGGTAGCCGGAGTATGCGTCGAGGAAACACAATGACTCGTGTCCTGTGGTAGCATCGATAATTTGATCAATGCGGGGGAGGGGGAGGGGATCCTTTGGGCAAGCCTTGTTGAGGTCCTTGAAATCGACACATAGGCGCCAGGATTTGTCCTTCTTTGGTACCATCACCAGGTTTGCTAGCCAGTCCGGGCGTTTTATTTCTCTAATGAATCCGGCCTCCAATAACTTGGCTAGTTCCTCTCCCATAGCTTGTCTCTTAGGTTCAGAGAAACGTCGAAGAGCCTTCTTGACTGGCTTGAATCCCTTTAGGATATTGAGCCTATGCTCGGCTAGCCTGCATGGGATTCCTGGCATGTCTGAGGGGTGCCAGGTGAATATGTCCCAATTCTCGTGTAGGAACTCTCATAGTGCGGCATCCATGGCGGGGTTTAACTGTGCCCCGGTGGAGGCTGTTTTTGTTGGGTCCGTTGGGTCGACTTGGAATATGACTATTTCATCCGCTGGTTTGAAAGAGGCGGACTTGGATCTCTTGTCAAGTATCACGTCGTCCCTGTCCACTGTGGAGTGTAGCGCGGTTAATTCCTCGGCCGAAAGGGCTTCGGATAATGCCTCGAGGGCCAATGCGGCTGTTTTGTTTTTAGCGCAGAGTGCTATGTCCGGATCACTAGAGAGGGTGATGATTCCGTTGGGCATGGGCATTTTGAGCTTCATGTACCCATAATGGGGTATGGCTTGGAAGATCGTGAACGCCTCCCGTCCTAAAAGGGCATGGTATCCACTACTGAACGGGGCCACTTGGAATGTAATTTCTTCGGACCTATAGTTCTCCGGCGTGCCGAATACCACATCTAGTGTGATTTTCCCAGCACAGCGTGCTTCCCGACTGGGGATGATTCCTCTGAAGGTTGTGTTGCTTTGCTCAATGTGGTTCCAGTCTATTTCCATTTTTTGAAGAGTTTCCTCATAGTTGAGGTTCAATCCACTGCCACCGTCCATGAGTACTTTGGTGAGTCGAAAGCCGTCCACAATTGGACTGAGGACCAGTGCAGCTGGTGCTCGGGCTGTTCGGAAATTAGGTTTGTCACTAGCATTGAAGGTAATAGCCGTATCACTCCATGGATTCATTGCTACCACGTGGCAGATTTCGGCGAGGCTGCGGAGTGTTCGCTTGCGCCTATTATTTGATTCGAAGGTTTCAGAGACTGTTAATACCGTATTGTTATCCACGGGATGGTGCTCTGTGGCATTTGGGATGAGAAGATCCTCACCACTTTTGGCCAACTGCCGGAGTATCCAACATGCTCTAAGGCTGTGTGTTGGTATGGTATCCGCTGTACTATGAATTTTGTAGGGTCCGTTAAGCCATCCCTCCAATTCGGTTCCATGCCCTATAGAGGGTTTTTATTTCTTTTTAACTAACTCGGGTGTCTTATGATAGTGCACCCTTTTACTTCGGACTGGGTGTATATTCCGAGCCGGATTATCCCAAAATTTCATTTCGGTTTTCCAGGCGCTTTCCATCGCACGGTACTTTCGTACTATGTATGCCAAGTCAGCGAAGCATGATATGTCACGACGACTTAAGGAGTTAAGGATTCCCTTGTCTGTGCAATTATTTCAAAAAAATGAGACTGCGTCTTCCTCGCGACAGTCCTTAACCTTGTTCATCACAAGGAGGAATCTGGTCCAATAATGATGTACTGTTTCATGGGGCTCTTGCCTGATGTGGGAAAGATTGTTTATGTCTGGGTGGGTGGGTGGATTTGAGTTCGAACCCCTACCCGATCTGAGACCCAGGGGCCGAGGAGTTTCCAATCTTGGAAGCTTGGATTCCGGAGTGTTGCCCGATAAGTCTGGCCCGCTGCCTGATTCTAGGTTCAGGGCTTGGGTGATGTCCTCCCGTAAACGGGTATCCGACTCGGAGAGCTCAGGAATCTGGACATAGTTAGTCCTCAAGATAGAGGAAGAATCGCCGCATTGTTCCTCCACTACCGCAATATGATGGGTGACCGGTGGAGAGTTAATCTCCCTTTGATCGGGTTTAAGCCCAATCTGATCATAGTCTGTAGTGACTCCCAAGGCGGCGATACGATCCAAGAGCTCGTTTAGGGAAGAGAGCTCCATTGGATCCATCTGCTCTGTCGGCGTTCTGGGAACGGGGGTCCCTAGACTTGCCTGCCTGCGGCCTGCGGCGTGGCTCAAAGGGGGGCCCAGCACGGCCCATCTTCATCAACACAGACCCAAGACCCTCGCGAGGGGCCAAGCCTCGCGGGGCGGATGACATGGAACTTCCTCAGGCACGGCCTCATCAGGCTGGCTCGCGAGGAGGCGGAGAGATCAAGGCGGGGTACCTCGCAAGGTGCCCGTGATGCAAGCCATGACGACCAAAGGCGCCAGGCGGGCGCCAGCCGCACAGTGTCCTCCTTTCCTCTTTGGTGCAAAGGGAGCAAGCGCAGGCGAGAGCATCAAGCAAAGGCACCCGTTTCGATGCAACGAGACGAAGACTAGTCCAACGGCAGGGAGGAAGTCACTGTGGAGCCCAAGCCAGCGTCACCACCAGAGCCTTTGGCAGGCGAGGACCAACTTTAGTCAGGATAAGTGTACCAGATGTTCCCCTTCAAAATGGCCAATTGTTGGTGCCCTTCCCGCTCAATATTTGGGAAGAGGCCCAGGGCCTTTGCCTATAAATAGGACTAGCCACCCCCAGGGTAGGGGGGCAATCAAGAAGGGAGAATCTAGAAGCCAAGAGAGAAACTAGCTAGGATCGGATCGAGTAGCATCACACAGAGAAAGAGAGAAGGGCGACTGAACTCCTCCTAGCAGTTCATCCCCCCAACCAAGAATAGACCCTCGCGAGGCTGTTCTTCCTTGTATTTCTCATCATCATCAGCCCAAGAGGCAATCCACCACACCACACACTGGAGTAGGGTATTACACCACAACGGTTGCCCGAACCAGTATAAACCCTGTGTCTCTTGTGCTGTTCTTTCCATAGCTTAGATCTTAGCGAGGCGGGGGGGGGGTGCAGGTAGGTAGAAGGCGAAATCTCCGCGCGCACCCCAGTGTTCGAACCTCAAGGGTCTGCCGGAACCCGAAATCCGACATTTGGCGCGCCAGGTAGGGGTGCGCCAGAATCCACCTTCTACCGCTTCGTGTCCCGTCGCATCGTCATCACCATGTCTGGCGACCAGGCGGGCAACCCAGATCCATGGGCGGCGTGGCCCGCCCGCGTAGAGCCGCTCGCCTCGGGCGACCCCGTGCCCCAGGCAGCTCGCGGTCCGCAGGGCGCTGTGGGCCGCGGGCGACGCGGACAGGCTTTGACACCTCTCACACCGCGGCAAGCGCGGTCGGCCGCAAGGGCCTCCAATCACGCTGCGACCACGACACCGTACACCCGCCGGGAGCAGGTGAACTCGAGGGCCGCGCTCACGGTGGCCCGAGAGCTGCTGCAGTGCAGGTTGCTGGAGGGTGGCCGCGACGTGCTGCTAGAGTGGGTGGCAGAGCTCCTGGGCTTCGCCGCCCCGGGGGTTCACCCCTTCTGCACCCAGCTACCATCTCAAGCCCAAGGCGGCCCGCACGGGGGCTCCGCGTGCGCCCGCGGGCTCCAAGGCTATCCCAACGCCGGCGAAGCTGTTGGCACCGGACCGGCGGCGGCGCTGGCCCCGCTCCCGATCCGCGAAGAAGAAGGACTCGATGCGACCCACGGCCCCAGTGGATAGCCACGCTACCACCCCACGGTGAGCGCGTCAAGCCGGACTGCGTGGCACGCGGAGCACTACGGCGTGGCCTTCGGGATGATGGCGCCAGAAGAATACGTGCCCCTCATGATGGACCAAGGACACCCTCACGAGGGCTAACAAGGCTCGCTCCTCAGCCCAAGCTGGGGGGACGAGGCGCCAGAAGCTGAGCCCTTACAGGAGCCCCGGGACGGTCCCATTGGCCACGCTGGAGGCAGCGATTATCGGGTACCGCTAATTCCTCAGGAGCAGGCATACGCTAATCATGGATCGCAGGAGGTGCAGGTCGCCACAGCGAGCAGCTGCCCCGCTCCCACAGTCTCCTACCCCTCAGGAGGAGGGCGCACGGGGCTGCAGGAGAGGGGCCGAGATCCGACATCACCACCGTGGAGTTCGGAGCAAGGTGTTCTCAGGAAGTAGGCCCTCTGCTAGGGAGGTGCCTCAGGTCCTGCCCCTGGCGGAGGACCCATGGTCGTCGGGGGAACCACTGGTGACCGCTCTACCCCATCGGCGGCGTCCTGGTTTCCGGTCGTCGTTGATGGCACTAGAGTGTGGCGCAAGGCGGGGCCCTCGTCTGGCGATATGAAGCAAGGCCGGTACCTGTGAAGAAGGCTCAGTGCCTGTGAAGCTCGCCGCCCCGTGACACTCTCACATAATAATGAGTGGGGCTGTACACGCCCCGGAGTCTCAGGGGTGCCGGTCTCAGGCCCTGGGGCTCCCTCCCACACCCAGTGGCAGCACTTAGCCCCGCGCTGGTGAGAAGACGTCCAAGAGTAGATTAGGTGCCGGACGTGGCCTTTTGTCTGCTTTTGTCGCTTTTCCCTTTGGTTGTCTCTTTCCCCCGCTAGATTCAAGTTGGATTCGAATTTGAGATTTGCCTGTGTTCGGGGAAGGGGTGCTTAGTCTCGTTCGAGCAATTTCTCGCGTTTTGATTACCACTTCGCCTCAGCTGCCTCCCCTCGTGAGCCCCTCGCGAGCCAGGTCAGGCCTAGCTTGCGCGCAGCCTAGACTGCCACTGCCACGTCCTCTCAGGAGGGTTTTTTACTGCAGATCCTACGAATTCGATCAGGGAACACTCGGGACACCACAGCCTCCCACAGGCTACCTCAGGGCCCGCACGGGACGAAGGTAAACTAGCCAACCAGCGCGTCGCTTAGCCAACCACTTGGCGCAGGCGCATGTGCAATGTAACATCTACTAATACGATGAACACAAGTTTTACATGAGGGGCTCCCCCTCCCAAAATGCTCTCATAGCCATCAGGCCAAAACCTGAGTTCTATTCATGCAGGGTAAGGAAACAGGAACGATGCATGATCAGTCGGATAAATCCCCCAATGCGTCCTCAGGAGCACCACCCGAACCGTTGCTGGCGTCACTGGACTCGCCATCGCTGTCTGCGTCGCCGCCAGCGGCGTCAGGGCCGTTCACCACACCGCCCTCGTCGGCAGCCACGATCACGCCGTCGTCGTCTGAAGCGAAGGCCCTGACAAGAGCGTCCACATTGTCTTCCACCTAGTGCGCCAGGTCGTCTCGGACGGCCTGGGGGACTGGGGCGATGGCGGCGTCGAAATCAAAGTGGGGATCCATATTCCGGAGATGGCTGAAGACATGAGAAAAGGCGCGCCCGAGCAGGGCGAGGCTCCTCCCCTCCACCAACCTGTCGGCCCTGACCGACCGCGCCTCCAGCAACGTCACCACGTCGGTGAAGAACTGAAGGTTGCCGGCATAGTTGACTACGTGCGTCTCGCCAACAACCACCTCGCAGATGTTGCCCAAGGCTGTGTTGGCTCTCTCCCGGAGCGTGGTGAGCATGGGGCCGTGCTCATGCTCCAGGATCCGCCACTGACGTATCTCGTCCGCATTCTAGCGCGCGACGGCTTCAGCCTCCTCCACCCGATGGCAAAGAAGGAGCACCTTGTCCTGGGAGGTGGTTGACTCCCCTTGCGGTACTTCAAGGGCGTCCCAAAGAGCATCCGCCCGCCGCGTCGCTTCCTCCAGCTTGGCCCTCAAGGCAGCAGTCCTACCTTCAGCCTCGGCCCGGATCAACCCCAGCCTCTCCTCGGACTCGCGCTCGAGGTCCAAGCGCGCCATCGCCACCCGACGTCCGACCTCCTATAGGACACGGGCTTCCCGTGCAGCGACATCATCCTCCGCCTGCGTTACCAAGCGCTCCCTCGTCTCCAGACGCTCGTACTCGCGGGTACGTTCGGCGGCTTCCAGCGTCAGTGCCTCCTCACGCTTCTGGAGCTCTGCTGGGTCGCCAGAGGCCACCTTCATCGACGCGAGGGCTGCCTCGCGCAGCTCCACTTGCTCCTCCAGTGAGTGGCACCAGGCCAGGAGCTCCCGAGCCCACTCCTCCGCCGCCTCTCACCGCCGGTCAGCTTCCCGGGCCTCCTGAGCGGTCCAAGATCGGGCCTCCCGAGAGGCCACCAGCGACGCCTTGGCCTCTTCATCGTCAAGATCGTGCTGATGGCGCACAAGGGCGATGGCCCCTCCAGCTCGCGCCTCTCTACAGCCAGGCGCAGGCCCTCGGCCTCAAGGCGTGCGTCTTCATCAGCAAGCTCCTCACCAAGCAGGCTCACCGCGTCAGCCGCCCTTCGAAGGAATCCTTGGCGAAGAGCGCGACACTCCCGGGCGCGCTCGAGCACGTCTTCCACACCATCATCTGCCCCAAGCAAGCGCCGGGGGCCACAGATCAGCACTCCCCCTCCGGGCAGGGGGCTGGGGGCTGGCACCCTCGCGACGGCCGGGTACTCCACGCCAGAAGCCCGGCCTGGAGCCAGCCCGTCCCTAGATGAAGAGCGCAGGGAGTGCCTCATCCAGTCGTAGGCCACAACCAGGAGAGAAGCCCACGGCAGGCTGGCTATGCCACGAGAAGGCCCACGACGGAGGATCGCGATGTGCGCAGGGCCTCGATGCGCCTCGGGACGGTTCGCCTCTCCGATCGCCCTCACCACAAGGGCTCTGCTGCTCGGAGCGCTTGAGAATGGTAGAGGGGGCGAAGCCAAGGGGGACAGCACCTCAGCCATCTCCGCGAGCTCGGCTGGAAGGGGCCTGCGGAGCAAGGATCAGTAAAAGCAAGAGAAGGATCGGGAGCTGGAAAAGGAGAAGGCTTCTCATCAGTGGCGAAGTACTTCCTACACTTCAGCAGGCGACAAGGGTAATCGTCGCCCAGGGCCTCCCTTCTCTTCCGGAGGGCCTCAAAGTCCACGTGGAAGCGGCCCAAGAGTTGAGCGCAGGGATCAACCTGCGACGAGGACGAAACGTCAAGGCGATCTGCGTCAGGGGCGCCCGCCTGATGCGCACTGCCAGTCGCCTCGCCAAGAGAAGCGGCTGGAGCCTCAGGGGCCTCAGCCACAGGCGTTGAGGGCAGTTGCTTGCCGCCCTCAGCCTCAGCGGCACGGGCCCCAAGAGCTTCTCCCTCATGAGCATTGCCCAACGCTGTCACCCTGCCGGGAGCCCCCTCGGCCTCTGGCGCCTCGCGCCTCCCTGCTCCGCCACCCGAGGAAGAGTCGCCTTGGCAGACTGGAAGGGCACTCACCATCACTGGGTTCTCGCGAGGCCCCCGGAGGCCGGCGGGGTGCGGCCCCCACTCATCAAAGATAGGCATCTGATTCACAAAATCGCCCCTGTTCTGGTAGAGGTACATCAAGGCCCTTCCCTGCTGGATGCTTCCAGGGTTGGGGTCCCCAGTCAGGATCAAGAGCACTGTCCTCAGCACTTCAGGCGTCAGGTCCTCTTCCTGGAGCCTCATACGATCATCACGCCCGCTGAAGGCCCACATCCGGCGGGAGTGGCGTTGGAGAGGAGCAATGCGGCGATGCAGGAACTCCTTCACCACCTTGGGTGCTGTCACGCCAAGCGACCTCAAGAACGTGAAGCGGTGCCAGATGAAGACGAGTCGGGGGCTCTCAAGCGGCTCCTGGCCCCATCCCGAATTGGGGACAGCAGGTGTAGTTGGCTCCGATAGCAGGGGGCTGGGCACCCCTGCATCCACATACAGCCACCGCTCGCGGAACCCAGCCGCGGGTAGAGGGAGCCAGAAGTCAATCCCTGAGGCCGCTGTCTCAGACGCGGCAACGAAGCTCACGCACGCCCAGCAATGGGTAGGGTCGACAAGGCGCAGAGAGAAGAAGTGGCACAGCAAGGCAACCGAAGGAAGGATGCCCATCATTGCCTCGCAAACAAAGGTGAAGACTGAAAGGAGGGTGATGGATTCAGGACCTAGATGCATCATGTGGATCTGATAGTGGGAAAGCACGGCATTGTAGAAATCAGAAAAGGGGGGAACCAGACCCACCCATAGGGCATCGGCAAAATACTGGACCTCGGTGACTATCCTGTCGATGGAGAAGTGGGACGCGGACCAGGCCGTCGTCCTCCCGCATTCGTTGAAGATAGTGGCTAGAGCCGAGCTGACCTTGCCCAAGCCCTCGGCGGGGGCCGCCAACGGCGGCGAGCAAGGCGAAGGCATGGGTTTCTTCCCTCTTCCCTTCTTCGTCGGAGCCATGGCGATGGGAAGGGAGGGGGAAGGTTCGAGATTGGGTTGAAAATAGAAGCTGGAGTTCGAGAGGAGGAAGGACAGAGGGCGCTCGAGCAACAGAAAGTTGAGCGGCTGTGTACGACTACGAGTCCGCCTAGCATGGTGCAAAATAAGGGGGCGTGGGGGAACATTGCCGCCCACGTCCAATCAACCGCCATGCGGTGCCCAAGGCCGCAGGCTGTTAGGGCCCGCGGCACTTCGCTCTTGCCCTTTCGCCTCCCTGCACGGCCAAGTCCGGGCGCGCCTTGGGCCTGGGGGCTACTGTCGGCGTTCTGGGAACGGGGGTCCCCAGACTTGCCTGCCTGCGGCCTGCGGCGTGGCTCAAAGGGGGGCCCAGCAAGGCCCATACCCAAGACCCTCGTGAGGGGACAAGCCTCACGGGGTAGACGACACGGAACTTCCTCAAGCACGGCCTCATCAGGCTGGCTCGCGAGGAGGCGGAGAGATCAAGGTGGGGTACCTTGCGAGGTGCCCGTGATGCAAGCCATGACGACCAAAGGCGCCAGGCGGGCGCCAGCCGCACAGTGTCCTCCTTTCCTCTTTGGTGCAAAGGGAGCAAGCGCAGGCGAGAGCATCAAGCAAAGGCACCCGTTTCGGTGCAATGAGACCAAGTCCAGTCCAACGGCAGGGAGGAAGTCATTGTGGAGCCCAAGCCAGCGTCACCACCAGAGCCTTTGGCAGGCGAGGACCAACTTTAGTCAGGATAAGTGTACCAAATGTTCCCCTTCAAAATGGCCAATTGTTGGCGCCCTTCCCGCTTAATATTTTGGAAGAGGCCCAGGGCCTTTGCCTATAAATAGGACTAGCCATCCCCAGGGTAGGGGGGCAATCAAGAAGGGAGAATCTAAAAGCCAAGAGAGAAACTAGCTAGGATCGGATCGAGTAGCATCACACACACAGAGAGAGAGAAGGGCGACTGAACTCCTCCTAGCAGTTCATCCCGCCAGCCAAGAACAGACCCTCGCGAGGCTGTTCTTCCTTGTATTGCTCATCATCATCAGCCCAAGAGGCAATCCACCACACCACACACTGGAGTAGGGTATTACACCACAACGGTGGCTCGAACCAGTATAAACCCTGTGTCTCTTGTGCTGTTCTTTCCATAGCTTAGATCTTAGCGAGGCGGAGAGGTGCAGGTAGGTAGAAGGCGAAATCTCCGCGCGCACGCCAGTGTTCGAACCTCAAGGGTCTGCCGGAACCCGAAATCCGACATGCTCGGCGAATTCCAAGCCAACGTGGAGGCTGTTTTTGATGACCCGAGAGGTCATCGTCGGTGCAGCGGCCAAGCTGGCGGTCATGATGAAACTGCCAAGCCGGAGAGTTTGGCCGACAGCCAGAGTTTCCCCGGCGGTAATGTTGTTTTTAACAACGAGATGGGGCATCCTTCCTTATGGCGACGGCACAGTGGAACTCTCAATGAAAGCACCAATGTCAGTGTCAAAACCGGCGGATCTCGGGTAGGGGGTCCCGAACTGTGCGTCTAAGGCGGATGGTAATAGGAGGCAGGGAACATGATGTTTTACCCAGGTTCGGGCCCTCTTGATGGAGGTAAAACCCTACGTCCTGCTTGATTATTATTGATAATATGAGTAGTACAAGAGTAGATCTACCACGAGATCGGAGAGGCTAAACCCTATAAGCTAGCCTATGGTATGATTGTATGTTGTCCTATGGACTAAAACCCTCCGGTTTATATAGACACCGGAGGAGGCTAGGGTTACACAAGGTCGGTTACAAAGGAGGAGATATACATATCCGTATTGCCTAGCTTGCCTTCCATGCCAAGTAGAGTCCCATCTGGACACGGGACGAAGTCTTCAATCTTGTGTCTTCATAGTCCAGCAGTCCGGCCAAAGGATATAGTCCGGCTGTCCGGAGACCCCCTAATCCAGGACTCCCTCAAAGCCTAAGAAAGAAGCAGCTGCAACTTCAAGCAAGCCAAGGTTTGCTCAATGATAGATGGACCGAGGTCTTGGCCGCCGAAGAATACGGCCTTAGCAGCCCAGTCAATAGCCACCCCAAGAATAGGTGGCTCCCTCAATACGATGGCAGGGCGATGGAGCCCATACCACCATCGAATAATGCAGCGGGCCGACCACAGTTCGGTCCAGTCAAAGCAGCAGCCCAAGCAGAGCACCATGGCAACCCATCTGGCTATCAAAACAAAACAGCTCGGAGGAGTACCCGTGATATCAACCAATACACTGAGGGTAGAATAGGACGTACACGAGCGATGTACAGATGACGAAGATATACCCCGACCAACGATGATGGTCGCCTATTCGGACGCTATAAAGCCAACCATGCCCGGGCCGAACAACGTAAACGAAACCCACCGGTAATGGAGCATGAATTTCTAGACGGGTTTAAACCCATCAACATCGAATCATATGATGGAACAAGAGATCCCGCGGTATGGATCGAGGATTACCTCCTTCATATTCACATGGCCCATGGAGAGGACCTGCACGCCATTAAATACCCGCCTCTCAAGCTAAAAGGGCCAGCTCGGTACTGGCTAAACAGTTTGCCAGAAAATTCCATTGGCAACTGGGAAGATTTGGAAGACGCCTTTCGAGGCAATTTCCAGGGAACATATGTCCGGCCATTATACGTCGATGCCTTAAGTCACATTGTCCAGGAGCCCGACGAGTCAGCCAGGGAGCTCTGGACTAGGTTCTTAGTCAAAAAGAACCAAATTGTCGACTGTCCGGATGCAGAAGCCCTTCTGGCCTTCAAACACAGCGTCCGGGATGAATGGCTAGCGTGTCACCTCAGCCAGGAAGGACCCAAATCCATGGCAGCCCTTACCGCTCTAATGACCCGCTTCTGCACGGGAGAAGACAACTGGCTTGCTCATAAAAGCAACGACGCCAGCAGCCCGGGCACTTCCGAAATCTGAGATGGCAACGGCAAGCCACGATGAACCAAACACAACAGTCGCAGTAATATACGAGACACAACGGTGAATGCCGGATTTCACAATCCGAAGCCTGGTCAACGGAAGAAGCCAGTAAAGGCAAACCAGGATGGACCATCCACCCTTGACAGGATATTGGACCGTCTTGTCAGATTTCACGGTCACCCTGATATGCCACCTAATCATACCAATCGAAACAGTTGGGTCTACAAGAAGGCAGGCAAGCTTAATGCTGATCACAAGGGGAGGAGACCACCAGGCGATAAAGATGACGGATCGGCTCGCCAGCAGAATGCCAGGGTCCAGAAACAGTTTCCCTCCCATGTTCTACTACTCCGGGAACGCGAATAGCAGTCCGTCTTCCGCCACCCACGTACTGTACTGGCAAAATTTGCACCTCGCGCGCATCGCTACGCACTCAAGATACCGTGGGCATCGGCGGAAGCATAATACGGACAACCCTGCAAGCATTCCCGTAACGTTTTCTATCTGCTTACTTTTTTTTTGTATATCATCCCTAAATAACAGGTGACCAGCGGGACAACATCCACAACAAACTCTATCGGAGTTCGAATCCATATGCTCACCTAAGGAGCTACTTCCGTTAAGGATTCCCCTCCCCGAGGACGGGCGACACAGACATGCAACAGGAGGTCCAAAATAATATTTTGTGGACCATACTCTTTATTCCGAGCCTGTAATATGCCCTTTTTCCTCTAATAATTACCCCGAGCATGTCAAATAGCCGGGTTCACGGTCCTTTTTTTATTATTATATATATACACACAAATTTATCATTGGCAAATCGCTCCGTTCTCAGTAAGTCTCATCTGAACCGATCTTTCATACTCTTTCGACAATAAGTACGGCCTTAACGGCTGCTCTGCAGATACACCTCGGCATACCCTGCCAGGGGCTCGGCATGGGAACGAATGAGCTGCCAATAAAAGTCCGAACAGCTCTATAGCGTACTTCGGCGTTGCAAGTTTGGCCTTATATGCATCAGCTCTGAATCATTGTCTTGGGTCAATAGTTGGGCTGCCCGGCTCCTGTGTTCGGTACCCTACGTTCCGCCCTATCGGCTAGGGTAGTAAAGGGAGAACTACTGCGATTGTGCCCTGGCCTAGACCGGATGAGTACCTCAGTAGAGAAAGCCGAAAACTGGCTGTCATGATGCGGCGAGAGCTGGTCAACCACTTGATGACTTATTGGAATCCTTAGCGATTCTCCGTGTAACACGAAGGATCTTTTTCAGATCAGATATGCAAGGCATCAAATGCCGCATACACACCAGGGGCTATGTCATTGCACCACCATAAAACTCCTATGGTTAAGCAAAAGTGTTAACGCCTTATAGTCTGATTGCCTAGTTCGCCGCATTATCACCTCCTTCATGGACCAAGACGTTGGATAAAGAGTGATTAAATGCTTTGCCGAACACCCCCGTACTTCCTACGAGGGGGCTGAAGCCGACAACTAGAAAACTTTCAGATTATATTAAAACAACCGCAAAGGAGGAATTTAAGCTTTCGAGCAAAACATAAATAGATTAACCATAAAGTTGTCTTTTACAATCATCATACACCTCACTCGAACATTATGTTTTTTGAGCATTGACCCTCTATCAAGCGGGCGGCCTCCAGGACATCTTCGAAATAGATCTCCGGTTCCGGACGGTCCCTGCCTCTAGGTGGACCCTTCGTGACGACGTCGATGGCCTTCATCTTTCCCCAGAACGTATTGACTCGGGCAAGGGCCATCTGTGCACCTTCAATGCACGTCGATCGCTTCGCAGCATCGATTTGCGGCACCACGTCGACGAGCTTCTGTGCCAAGCTGAAATAGCTACTTGGCACAGGCTCAGTTGGCCACAGCCGGATTATAACATCCTTCATGGCAGCGCTAGATACCCTATGAAGTTTAGCCCGTTGGGACATCTGTTCATTAAGCAGCAGCGGGCGCTTAGACACACCGAACTATGACCAAAAAAGCTTCTCCGTCGCATATCCAGCTCGCGCATGGTAATAGCGTGCTGCATCGGAAGAACTCTTTGGCAAGTCCAAATACTCGTCCGGAGAACTCCACACTTGGTTCAGCTGAGCATAGTCTGTGTCGCCGAACTTAGTCTGCAGCAGAAAGGGCTTTCCAGCCACTATCTCTTTCGCCTGCCGAACCTCCTCACGGAGTGCTCTGGACTCTGATCGCGCTTCTCTTGCCTCCCGTCGGGCCTTGTCTAGTTCAGCCGATAAGGCTTCATTCTCCTTATTAAGGAGTTCACAGCGGCCAGTAGCATTCTCCAAAGCGAGTGTCATCATGGATACCTTCTCGTCACCCTGGCATCGCGCAGCTTGTTCGGCCTTCAGTTCAACTGATGCCTCTTTAGCAGCAGCATCACTAAACCGGACCCGCTCCGTGGCCCAGACTAGCTCCGCCCGAAGAGCCTCCATGGAGGCAGCACCATCTGCATTGTATGCACATTTAATATACAGCACTTTCCCACGTCAAGCACACTGGTGTAAAGAATGCTCAAAACACATGCCTTGCGAGTCGTCAAGACGCCTGTTGATCAATGCAATGTCATCCTCCACAATATCCAGCCTTTGCTATAATTCGGCCACTTCCATATTCAGGGCAGCCGCAGGAGGGGCAGCAGCCTGTATTTCAAATTAAACCAGGGTTAATACCTGAGCATATCTTTTTGATCCCACAATCGCTTCCTTCGGAAGACAATCCGAGTCTCAGGGCTACTACATATACAACAGGTGCATTCTGTCAATAAAATTCAATTGACAACACTACATCACAAACCTCAAAACCTCTCAAAAAGCTTGTAATGGCCTCGTTCAATCCACTCTTCGCGGATAGAACCCTTTTGACCAGCATAGACATCAAGGTACAATGCTCTTCTGTAATGGATGCTCGTTGAGGGAGTCCTGGATTAGGGGGTCTCCGGACAGCCGGACTATATCCTTTGGCCGGACTGTTGGACTATGAAGATACAAGATTGAAGATTTCACCTCGTGTCCGGATGGAACTCTACTTGGGGTGGAAGGCAAGCTAGGCAATACGGATATGCATATCTCCTCCTTTGTAACCAACCTTGTGTTACCCTAGCCTCCTCCGGTATCTATATAAACTAGAGGGTTTTAGTCCGTAGGACAACATACAATCATACCATAGGCTAGCTTCTAGGGTTTAGCCTCTCCGATCTCGTGGTAGATCAACTCTTGTACTAATCATATTATCAAGAATAATCAAGCAGGACGTAGGGTTTTACCTCCATCAAGAGGGCCTGAACCTGGGTAAAACATCGTGTCCCCCGCCTCCTGTTACCATCCGCCTTAGACGCATTGTTCAGGACCCCCTACCCGTGTCAAACATAATATTCTTCGAGCACTGGACCTCTATCGAACGAGCGCCTTCTAGAACTTCTTCAAAATAGTGCTCGGCAGCCACTCGGCCTATGGCCGAACCCTGCCTCGCAACAGTGGTGGCATCCATGTCCGCCCAGTATGTTTTGACACGGTCAAGGGCCATCCACGAGCCTTCTATGCACGCCGACCTCTTGATCACATTAATGCGCGGCACTGCACCAAGGAACTGCCGCACCAAACTGAAATAGCTGTTTGGCTTTGGCCTTTCCGGCCACAGATGATCCACAACAAACCTCATGGCGAGTCCGGACAATCTACTCAGCTCGGCCCATTCGGCAAGCCGACCACTCAATGGAAGCGGACGCTCTGGAACATTAAATTGTGACCAGAATAGCTTGTCCACTTCACGGTCTGTTTGATCTCGGAAGTATTCGGCCGCATCGACAGCACTCGCCGCCAAGTCCAGATATGCATCCGCCGAACTCCACAGCCGGTCCAGAGGGGCATACCAAGGATCTCCAAACTTCCTCCGCAGCATAAAAGGTTTCCCAGCCGCGATATCCCCGGCTTGACACAGCTCCTCCTCCTTCGCTCTCATCGCAGAGCGGGTGTCTTTGGTCGCCATCATGGCCTTCTCCAGGTCCGTCGCCTTCGCCCGGTTTCTTCTTCAAGAAGCTGGCAACGGTCGGCAGTATCTTTTAACTTTACAGCCATCTTGGCCATTTTTTCTTTGCTCTCACTATGCGCGGCCTGTTCGGCCCTTAACTCTTCGGTCGCCCTTAAAGCAGCCGCATTACTACTCCTTGCTTGCTCCTTGGCTCGGGCAAGCTCCGCCCAAAGGGTCTCCACGGTGGCAGCTCCATTTGCAGTCACAACATATTAAAGATACTGGCATCATGCTGCTCTCACTATGTGACATTCACCAGAAAAATCACCTACCCTGCGCCTCGTCAAGCCGCTGGTTAACAAGCACGATGTCGGCATCTGCCACATCCAGTTGCCGCCTTAGTTCGGCAAACCCATCAGTCTGGCTAGCCACCAGAGCTTAAACCACCCGCGCATATAGGCGGTGTTGTTATTACCTGGGACTACGATCCTCTGTTTGTCGCCATTCTCGACGACAACCAGAGTCTCAGGGGCTACTATCTACACAGGGCACACCTAAATATGTGCGGTACTATGAAAAATGTACATCATTTCACGTACCTCAAAAACCGTCAGTAGACTCATAAAGGCTTCATGCAACCCGCTTTTGGCGGACGAAATCCTTTCATTCACCGTACCCATCAACGTACGGTGCTCTTCGGAGATAGTCGCTCGCTCTAGCAGATCCCTCAGTACGTCTGACCGCATACCAGATGGTGCCGGACTCTTTTGATTTCTCTCTTCAAGAGCCGGATACTAGGGACTTCGGGTGGCCATAGGATTACCTTCTGGCCTTGCCAGATCAGGAGAAACCCTCCGCGACGACACTTCAAGGTCGCCCGCCTCTTGGGCTGGGGAGTCCGGGGGAGGCGTTTCGCTCTCCATCATGTTCGGAAGAAGATTCCCTGAAGACGAGCTCTGCTGAGAAGGGCTAAGACCCGAACTGCAAGATAAATGCTTCGGTTATTTTCCTCAGAAGTAAGGTAGGATATCTTCACTATTAAGTACTTTTTGATTACTTATAGCTCGTTAGAGGGCTGATCCTCGCGCGGATGTTGTGCGGCAAGAACACCCTCCGAGGCAAGACCCTCTAGTGGAGATTTATTCTCCCGTTTGGAAACCTTGGTTTCTGGATCTTCAGAGTTACTCCTCTTCCTTCCCCGGGGAGAGAGAATGCCAGTTTCTTCCCCTTGGTTATCCTCCCTCGCGGAGGCACTCATTCCCTTGGTTGGAATAGCTAGCGATGGAGGCCCGCTTTCGCCCTACTGATTCCCCCCTTCATCTTCCTTTGAGGGCACCAGACAAGGTGCTAGCTCGAGCATCTTTTCCAGCACCGGATTTTCCAAGCCTTCAGGAAGGGGGGCCGAACACCGGATCACATTCGCCTTTGTTATCCAGTCCTGGTCAAAGGGCGATTCTTCAGAATGATGTCATGGTAAATAAAAGGATGGTGTGTTCAGCCATGGGATTACTTACTTGGGCAGCGGTGCGGTTGCTGCTCAGGCCTACGTCCTCGGTAGTGTCCGGACACTCTATTTGGGATCCGAAGAACGATTTGTACATCTCCTCATGCGTCAGGCCGAGGAAATTCTAAATAGTGTGTGGTCCTTCCGGGTTGAATTCCCACATGCGGAGGGGCCGGCGTTTGCAAGGTTGGACTGGACGAGGCAACATAACTTGCATTACCATAACCAGACTGAAATCTCCCTCGAAGAGATCTCAGATGCGGCTCTGTAGTATGGGCACGTCCTTGGCTGGACCCTAGCTCAGCCCCCTGCTGATGCATGACATCAGTTGTGGTGGAGGGCCCAAGCGAAAGGTGGGGGCAGCTACCCACTTGGCACTTCGGGGAGCTGTGACGTAAAACCACTCCCGTTGCCACAATCTGGACAACTCTGGAAAGCAACCCTTCGGCCATGGAGCGTCAGCAATTTTTCTTATTAGAGCACCTCCGCACGCTGTGTACTGCCCCTCAACCATCTTTGGCTTCACATCAAAGGTCTTGAGCCACAGGCCAAAGTGAGGGGTAATGCGGACGAAGGCCTCACAAACGACAGTAAATGACGAGATGTGAAGAAGGGAATCAGGGGCCAGATCGTGAAAATCCAGCCCGTAATAGAACATAAGACCCCTAACAAAGGGATCCAGAGCGAGGCCTAGTCCTCGAAGGAAGTGGGAGACGAACACAACGCTCTCGTTGGGTTCGGGGGTAGGGACGACCTACCCTCGGGCGGGCAGCCAGTGCGAAATTTCAGCGGTCAGATATCTGGCCTCCTTCAACTTCTTGATATCCTCCTCTGTGACGGAGGAAGGCATCCACTGGCCTTGAAGGCTGGATCCGGACATGATTGAAGGTCCAAAGCACCTGACCAGGGCTTTGGGTGTTAGAACTTGAGGTAGGGGAAGGATTCGATTGAGCACGGGAGGGAAAAAGGTAAAAGTCTTGTCCCTTTATAAAGAGGGTGAATATCAATCGTCCTCCTCGTGGCCGTTTGGGACTTGCCTAAAATCTAGGAGTCCTAGGCACGGTTGGGTTACCCACGTCCATACTAATGAGAATCCCGTAATAAGGGGAGCACGATCTTTGCTTTGACAAGACGTGTCAAGAAACCACCTCGCGTTATGTGCGGGGCTGGTTAAACAAAGACGATTCAAATAATTACCGGGCCATGGCGTGAGGTCATGCTTCCAAAACGTGTCAGCAGATTAGATTTGTGGAAATATTATTCTCTCTACGGTGGTATGTGTAACTTATTTTGCTGGGTCGGACACTATCCTTGTATTCAAACTCTTCCATGGTGTATTCGGATGGAACTCTACTTGGCGTGGAAGGCAAGCTAGGCAATACGGATATGCATATCTCCTCCTTTGTAACCGACCTTGTGTAACCCTAGCCTCCTCCGGTATCTATATAAACCGGAGGGTTTTAGTCCGTAGGACAACGTACAATCATACCATAGGCTAGCTTCTAGGGTTTAGCCTCTCCGATCTCGTGGTAGATCAACTCTTGTACTACTCATATTATCAAGAATAATCAAGCAGGACGTAGGGTTTTACCTCCATCAAGAGGGCCCGAACCTGGGTAAAACATCGTGTCCCATGCCTCGTGTTACCATCCGCCTTAGACGCATAGTTCGGGACCCCCTACCCGAGATCCGCCGGTTTTGACACCGACACCCGTCGTAGCAAGCCCGTCAGCATGTCCGGCGCTCCTGGGTCTTCGGAACCTGCCGCCGGAGTACGACATTCATGTGAAGGAACCCGCGTACTTGTCTCCAGAGTCGTCTCCAGCTGTAAACCGTACGGTTCGGAGACTCCAGTATTAATCCCAGAACCCCGAGTGACAAAGGCACCGCCTTCGGGTAACACCTCCTTCGCTTCCTGTACTACTTGGTGTTCAGGAGAAGCCCGTCGGGACGATACCTCAGTATCATCTCCCCTGTTGGGCGATGTGGCCGGAGGAGGCGTGTCACTCACCATCATCTCCGGAAGAGGATCTCCCAAGGAGGAGGACGATTTGGAAGCATCAGGCGTTAACCTCCGTGGATGAACATATATCGGATGATTACTTCACTAATAGGAAAAGAATCAGGTGCGCTTAAAGTACCCCAGCCTCGCTTATGGTCTACCTCGAGGCTCGTCCTCATCATCAAACTCTACGGCAGCCTCGCTCGCCTGGCCTAAGCTGCTCAACGGCAGCGTTTTCCCTCTCTTAGAAGGTTTCCCCTCCTGATCTTCGGAGGCGGGCCTCTTCTTTTCCTGGAGGGCCCCCTCTGCACTCTTGCCCATGGGCAAAAGGACTTCGTTTTCCCTGAATGCAGCCACCTGGTACGGTGTTGGAATCAACATTCTCGTCAGCAGGTCGGTCGCAGGGCCTTCAGGAAGAGGCGCCGGACACCAGATTAGCACTGCTTTCTTTATCCAGTCCTGTACAGGGACGGATTGCTCAGTATCTTGGTTAAGAGATGCCTGAATGGAAGGTGCTCGGATCTCGAGTACTTACCAAAGTCCCCGGATGATTGCAGTCAAGGCCAACGTCTTCGGTGGTGCCCGACCATTTCTCTCGTTCCCCGAAATATAATTTCAACATTCCTTCATGCGTTGTGCCGAAGAAGTGTTGTAGAGTCCGCTGCCCTTCTGGGTTAAACTCCCACACGCGAAGAGGCCGCCGCTGACATGGCAGGATCCGGCAAACTAGCATTATTTGAATGACGTTGGCAAGGCTGATGCCCTTCTCGGTAAGGCTTCGGATGCGGCTTTGCAGAGTCTGCACTTCATTAACGGATCCCCAGTCCAATCCCTTATTGACCCACGAAGCGAGCTGAATTGGAGGGCCGGGTCGGAACGCATGTGTTGCCACCCACTTGGGGCCCCGCAGCTCGTTGATATAAAACCATCCCTGCTGCCATGGGTCGGAAGATGTGGCGAAAGATCCTTCGGGCCAAACAGCGTCGGCCAGCTTGCCTATTATGACGCTGCCGCACTCTGCCTGCTCCTCCTCTGCCACCTGCGGCCTCACATCAAAGGTCTTGAGCCACAAACCAAAGTGCGGAGGAGTCCGGAGTAAGGCCTCACACGTGACGATAAATGTCGAGATGAGGAGAATAGAGTCCGGGGCCAGATCGTGAAAATCTAGCCTATAGTAGAACATGAGCCCTCGAACGAAGGGGTTAAGCGCGAACCCTAGCCCGTGAAGAAAGTGGGATACAAACACTACCCTCTCGCCAGATCTGGGGGTCGGTATGACTTGCCCTTATGCTGGAAGCCGATGAAAGATTTTCGAGGTCAGATACCTCGCTACGCGGAGCCACGCAATATCCAGCTCTATGACAGAAGAAGCCACCCACCGGCCCTGATGGTTGGATCCGGACATGACTAGGGCTAGTGGCGATTGGAACCCGGGGGTTGGAACTTGGGGTGGCCGGGGTTGAGGAAGGAGCAAGCGCAAGGGAAGAAAACGAGATTGGCTCTCTATATAAAGGCCCCGAATATTGGGCATCTCCCCAGAGTCTCTAAACTTACCTATCACCAAGGAGTTGTACCCAGGGGACGGTTGGGTTACCCACGCCTGCGTTGATGAAAATCCCGTAAATACAGGGACACGATCTCTGCCCTGACGAGACGTGCCAGAAAAACCGCACCCCGAGACATGGGGCGGTTCGCTAGCTGATGGTTGGAAATAGCAACCGGGCAGGCATGATACAATGTCATGAATAGTTATCAACAGGTTGGGCTCGTGGGGTGTTATATTTTCTGCCATTATATGCAGGTCCGGATATACTTACTTCGTCCAAAGACTATTCTGGAGTTCGGACGGATGGTACCCGCCTTGTAATGCCGAAGATCAATCTGCGCGTCGAACTCCTCGTCATTGAAGCCAGGTTTAGGGGCTACTGAGGGAGTCCTGGACTAAGGGGTCCTCGAGCGTCCGGCCTATTATCCTTTGGGCCGGAATGATGGGCTGTGAAGACATGAAGACCGAAGACTGCACCGTGTCCGGATTGGACTCTACTTGGCGTGGAAGGCAAGATTGGCGACTGAAGATTCCTTATTATGTAACTGACTCCATGTAAACCCTAGATCCCGTCGGTGTCTATATAAACCGAAGGGGGTAGTCCAGACAGGACACCACATATAGTCATTACCATAGGCTAGACTTCTAGGGTTTAGTCATTATGATCTCGTGGTAGATCAACTCTTCTAATACTCATCTTCATCAAGATCAATCAAGCAGGAAGTAGGGTATTACCTCCATAGAGAGGGCCCGAACCTGGGTAAACATCGTGTCCCCTGTCTCCTGTTACCATCGATCCTAGACGCACAGTTCGGGACCCCCTACCCGAGATCCGCCGGTTTTGACACCGACAGGAGCGCCCCCACCCTCGTGGGCAGCCCGACACTCTTCTGGCCCAATTCTTTTACTTCCTGGCCTTCTTCTGGTCCAAAAATAAGTTCCGTGAAGTTTCAGGTCAATTGGACTCCGTTTAGTTTTCCTTTTCTATGATACTCAAAAACAACGAAAAAAACAGAAACTGGCACTGGCTCTAGGTTAATAGGTTAGTCCCAAAAATCATATAAATAGCATATAAATGCATATAAAGCATTCAAGGTTGATAATATGATAGCATGGAACAATCAAAGATTATAGATATGTTGGAGACGTATCAAGCATCCCCAAGCTTAATTCTTGCTTGTCCTCGAGTAGGTAAATGATAAAAACAGATTTTTTTTATGTGGAATGCTACCTAACATATTTATCCATGTAATTATCTTTATTGTGGCAAGAATATTCAGATCCATAAGATTCAAGATAAAAGTTTATTGTTGACATAAAATAGTAATACTCCAGGTATGCTAATCAAGCAATTATGTCTTATCAAAATAACATAGCCAAAGAAAACTTATCCCTACAAAATCATATAGTTTGGCCATGCTTCATTTTCGTCACACAAAATGCTCTCATCATGCACAACCCTGATGACAAGCCAAGCAATTTTTTCATACTTAGCCTTTTCAAACTCTTTCAACTTTTACGCAATATATGAGCACGAGCCATGGACATAGCACTATGGGTGGAATAGAATATAATGATTGAGTTTGTGTGAGAAGACAAAAAGGGCTAAAGTCTCACATTGACGCGGCTAATCAATGGGCTATGGAGATGCCCACCGATTGATGTCAATGCAAGGAGTAGGGATTTCCATGCAACGGATGCACTAGAGCTATAAATATATGAAAGCTCATCAAAGAAACTAAGTGGGTGTGCATCCAACTTGCTTGCTCATGAAGACCTAGGTCATTTGAGGAAGCCCATCATTGGAATATACAAGCCAAGTTCTATAATGAAAATTTTCCACTAGTGTATGAAAGTGACAAAATAAGAGACTCTCTATCATGAAGATCATGGTGCTACTTTGAAGCACAAGTGTGGAAAAAGGATAGTAACATTGTCCCTTCTCTCTTTTTCTCTCTCTTTTTTTGTTTGGGCCTTTTTTATGGCCTCTTTTTCTATTTTTATTTTTCGTCCGGAGTCTCTTCCCGACTTGTGGGGGAATCATAGTCTCCATCATCCTTTCCTCACATGGGACAATGCTCTAATGATGATCATCACACTTTTATTTACTTACAACTCAAGAATTTCAACTCGATACTTAGAACAAAAATATGACTCTATGTGAATGCCTCCGGCGGTGTACCGGGATTGCGATGAATCAAGAGTGACATGTGTGAAAAATTAAGCATGGTGGCTTTGCCACAAATACGATGTCAACTACATGATCATGCAAAGCAATATGACAATGATGATGCATGTCATAATAAAGGGAATAGTGGAAAGTTGCATGGCAATATATCTCGAAATGGCTATGGAAATGCCATAATAGGTAGGTATGGTGGCTGTTTTGAGGAATATATAAGGAGGCTTATGTGTGATAGAGCGTATCATATCACAGGGTTTGGATGCACCGGTGAAGTTTGCACCAACTCTCAAGGTGAGAACTCATATACTTATTGCAAAAATCTACAAGTCATCAAAACCAAGCACTACGCGCATGCTCCTAGGGGGATAGATTGGTAGGAAAGGACCATCGCTCGTCCCCGACTGCCACTCATAAGGAAAGCAATCAAAGAACACCCCGTGCTTAAAATTTGTCACACAATGTTTACCATACATGCATGCTATGGGACTTTCCCACTTCAACACAAGTATTCATCAATTTCACAATTACTCAAGTAGCACACCTCTAATATTACCACCTTTATATCTCAAAACAACTATCAAGCATCCAACTTCTCTTAGCATTTAAAATTTATAACCAAAGCAAACTACCATGCTATTCTAAAGACTCTCAAAATGATATAAGTGAAGCATGAGAGTTCATCTATTTATATAAAATAAAACAACCACCATGCTCTAGAAGGATATAAGTGAAGCACTAGAGCAAATGATAAACTACTCAGGAAGATATAAGTGAAGATCAATGAGTAGTCGGATAATTATGCAACTATGTGAAGACTCTCTAACATTTAAGAATTTCAGATCTTGGTATTTTATTCAAACATCAAGCAAAACAAAATAAAATAAAATGATGCTCCAAGCAAAACACATATCATGTGGTGAATAAAAATATAGCTCCAAGTAAAGTTACCGATGGACGAAGACGAAAGAGGGGATGCCTTCCGGGGCATCCCCAAGCTTAGGCTTTTGGTTGTCCTTGGATTTTACCTTGGGGTGCCTTGGGCATCCCCAAGCTTAGGCTCTTGCCACTCCTTATTCCATAGTCCTTCGAATCTTTACCCAAAACATGAAAACTTCACAATACAAAACTTAACAGAAAACTCGTAAGCTCCGTTAGTATAAGAAAATAAATCACCACTTAGGTACTGTTGTGAACTCATTCTAAATTCATATTCATGTAATATCTACTGTATTCCAACTCATCTATGGTTCATACCTGTGACAGCCTAATTATTTGCCCTCTGTTTTTTGCCTGATTTTCATTTGGATTTATTTTGAAAGTTGGGTTTTTTAAATCTTTTCATATGGACTTAGACACTTGGGTACCCTTGGCTTTCACCCAAGTGCATCATTCCCTCTCTAATCATCATTCCCCTTCTGATCCATATCAAAATAATCTTGGGAATATTTTTCTTAAATGAAAAATATTCATTTTTCTTCTCTAAAACCATAGCTAGTTCGATGAGCTCCAAAGCAACCCTCATTTTTCTTACCCACAAAAATCTGAGAAAATTCCCAAATATTCTTTGAACCCTAGGGCACCTTCCTGAGAAAAAAATATTTCCTCACTTTTTGGAATATTTTTGCTACAGAAAATATTTTCTGTTCTGGACGGAAATGGTGGTTTCTATAGCAACTGCCATTTTACTTCCTCCCTTGTGCCTGAATTTTCTGGTGCATCATCACCTTAGTAGATGATGGCTAGCCTCCAAAGCATAGCCCCCAACTCCCAGCCATTTGACTTCAGTAACATCTCAAAGTTATTGACCAGAAACTTACCTGGCGTGTGAAATCATCTCTACTGCATTTGGAGCCAAACCAAAGCGTGGTAACATTCAAAACTACCACGAACAACATGCCAGACGTGAAGTTTGGGCTTAGGTCGGCATGAGGTCAGAGTTCACGCGGTGACCGCGTTCGTCCAGGCGTGCTGGCATGTGGTCGACGCGCTCTGCGATGCGCTCGAGCCTCTGTTGATCGCGTGCTCACTTCCCCGCCTGCCTAAGCGTGCCCAACTTCGCCACCATCCTCGTCTCAACGCCATTAACTCCCCCATGGCGCTCGCCGCCGCAATGAGCACGGGCACGGTCCGGCCAACCCAACAGTGCGGTGCGCACTGTGCTCGTCGCCTTCTCCTTGTTCCTGTGCTCGTCCCCGTTCGCCAACAGTCGCCGCGTGAGCTGCGTCGCCTTCTCCCCCTCTCACTGACGACGCTCATCGCCGGGCGCTGTGGACAAGTGTCCACCAGCGGACCGCGAACCCCCTCTCCGCTCGCCTATAAATGGAGCCGCCCCCAGCCTCCTCGAGCACCATCCACCACTCCCACACACCCCACAAGCGCGTAGAAAACCGTAGCCCGGCCGGGCAGGCTGCGGGCCACCGTCCTCGAGCTCGAGCTCGCCGGCGATCCCCTCTAGTCGCCGCAGTAGCTCCAGCCCCTCCCAGGCTAGGGCAATCCTTCCAGGGCCTCCGCCTCTCTCCGGTGAAGCCATCTCGTCCCCCTGGAGCCCCTGAACTTGCCTCTGCTCGCCGTCTTCCTCATCTCCGGCGACCACCGCCCTCTACCTCCGCTTGCGAGGTCGATTTCGACACCGTCCGACCGCCCCTAGCTAAGCTACGGGTATGGGCAGGTGCGCCTACATCCCTTCTCTCGATCCCTCCCTCTCGTTTTGGCCAAGGAGCCCTCGTCGCCGACGAGAGCTCCGGCGAAGCCGCGACCCCCCTCTGTTTCTTTCTCCCCTCCTTCTCACCTGACTAGCGGGGCCCACTAGTCAGCCACTCTGTACGTGCGTGAAGCGGTACGAGTGGTGGCGCCCTGAGGCTTTACGCCTTCGACGTCACCCCCTAGTCTGATTATCTAAATTCAAATTCAATTCAATTCCAGAGAGTTTCAAACAGCTATAACTCTTTAACCATAAGTCCAAATGAATTGATTCTTTTTGCATTATGTTCTTTGCAAAGAAATCTAGTAGCTCACCAAAAATGAGATTTTTCTGAGCTGTCTAGAATTTCTGGTGATTTTCAGAAGAGTTCTTGATATTTTCTTCTTGTGTTTAAAATTATTTTCAGAGGGTGTGGCCTGTCTTGAGGATCACCAGAAGGATTGTGAACCTCATCTGCACTAAGGCAAGCCACAACAACATTTTTATGGTGCCATTTCAATATTGATGATTTTCTTACTTGAATGAAATGATTAATCCATGCATTTAAATAAATATTATGTTATTTATATTCTGTTAAGTGTGTGTTAGTATTATGCTTGATTTACAGAACCTTGAAACTAGCTTAGTTGGTAAAGAAGCTAAGATCTAATTATGGTAATGATAAAAAGATTTGTTAAGCATATGAGTAATTGCTTAAAGTTATTTTCTTGCATAAATAAAATAGTTAAATTTGCTAGAAAATATCATGTTAAGTGCTTGTTTAGCCATTGTACTTAATTTACAGAATGTTTGAACCTAACTTGGTTGGCAAAGAGAATAGGATTTGCTTGTGGTGATAGTAAAATCTTTGCTATGCATATGAGAAATTAATTTTCTTGCATGAGAAAATAACAATACTTGCTGCAAAATATGTTGTTAAAGTGAGAGTTACCCTGACCAGGAAAGTAATATAAGTTGTTGATGCTTATGCTTAGTGTGAATATGGTTGACATCAGTCACTTTCGTTAATATGTGATGCATGTGTAGTATTGCATTTCATGGCATGCTATGACACCGGTCATCTTCATTTTAAGTTGAACCTGAATATAACTCAACTTGAATATATCATTGACTGGGTCATGGTGCCGCTGAATCGAGATTTTCCCAGTGCAACCACATTTGCCTTTGTGGGAAGGCCTTGATTCGGTCCATTGACATGCCTTTGGTCGGTGCCTCCAACTAGGGAAGGTTATGGGCATGCTTACCCTGGTCCGGTAAGCAGGCATAACCTTGTGTGCCCATTGTTGAGATTATGGTACCGGGTCCTCGAGTGGGATCGTTTTGGCCATGACGGTGGTCCTTGTGTCTTTGGTA
Source organism: Triticum urartu (assembly GCF_056163025.1). Taxonomy (NCBI): domain Eukaryota; kingdom Viridiplantae; phylum Streptophyta; class Magnoliopsida; order Poales; family Poaceae; genus Triticum; species Triticum urartu. Next base: position 239,638,406 of record NC_141879.1, read on the forward strand.
GACACGGGGCCACCCAGGACTAGCCCGTTGGGGATTGGGTCGGAGTGGCAGGGAGAGTGTCATGACAATGGAAGGGTTTGTTGGAATGCCATTGGTCCACCCGAATGGGAGTGCGAGGCCATGGGTTCCGTGGTGTGGGTACAGTGTGCTACCTCTGTAGAGTGTATAATCTATCGATAGCCGAGTCCACAGTCACGGACATCTCGTAGTAGGTCCCACCATGAGTCAACGTTTAATAAACCTGCACACTAAGTTATGAACTTTGCACTGATAATGATGGCGGAAAGGCCATCAAGATGTTCGAGACCCAATATGGGTCGTGGTTGTGATCGCCGTAAGGATCACGTGTTACTCTGGTCAAGACCACGATGGTGGTTTGGCTGTGATCGCCGCAAGGATCACGAGTTACTCTGGTTAAGACCAAGATGGTGGTTTGGTTGTGATCGCCATAAGGATCACAAGTTACTCTGGTTAAGACCACGATGGTGGTTTGTTTGTGATCCGAGAACGATCACGGTTGGTAAGTCGGTCCCGAGGGACGTCTATCCAAAGAGCATGAGCACAGCATGTTGGAACATTATTGCATTATTAATTGGTTAAATATCATGATATTGTCTGTCATTATGATTATGTCTGTTGTGAGCTTGCAAGTACATTCAATGTACTGACCTGGCGTGTCATGCCAGATTTCAGGAAAGTCGCGTTGGGAAGGAGTGCTGCTCGAGTCTAGATCGTGTCCACATCGGTGTCCCTGTGCTATGGAGTTTCTGCTACGACGTTGTTCCGCTGCGGCATAGTTGTATGATTGAGGCCCTTTATGTCCACTAAATAATGTACATATTGTTCAGCCGCACCGTGTGTGCTACTCGGCCTCGACATCTGTTGTAATATAAACACTGATCCGCTAGCATAAACAAAGCGGTTGTTTTTCTGTACCAAGATGTTGTGTGTTGCCAGAAGACATGGTCTCTGGGCTGGCAATGCAGGGTAAACCGGTCGCTCTGAGCCGAGGTGCCACAACGCTTGGTATCAGAGCCGCGCTGACTGTAGGCCATGCTAGACTGACGTGTTAACTGTATGTTAGATACAAGTTTAAGTTGAGTGCCGGTGGCTATTGTAGCTGGTTGTTGCATTGCATGCACTTGATTTATATTTTTATGCTAACCTGCTAATGGTTATGAGTGTAGATGGCTCCGGTGCCGTATCCGTGCCAGTTGCTGCTGATGTCGTACACGTCACCGCACCTCCTTCGCAACGTGTGGCGTCGGCTGTACCCCCTCGGAGACGATCCAGTCTATCGTGTGTACCGGGAGCGTCTAGCTGATTCTGTGTATGAGTATCACGTAGTGGTTACTCTACGCACTAGTTCCGATTCCGGCTCTTACACTCGTACTTCTTGGAGCGGTTACGCCTCTACCGCTTCTCAGGCTGTCCAGTTTGCTGCATTCGAGGTCCTTGTCGAGCTTCGCTACAACGAGGTCCGAATGCAAAACCACCCAGATTTCTTTTACTACCCTTCTCTGCACGACAATGGTCATGTTCGTTTCCAGATCATGGACCCGGAGTCTGATAGTGTTGCTAGCCACCTTGCTCGTTATGTCACTGCTAGCTATCTTATGATCCACGAGCTGGCTCGAGAGCTGACTCGTGCCCGTACTACTTTAGCCGCTGCTTTGGTCACTACTAGATCTGCCACTACTCCATCTTCTCTGGGATTTACTCCTTATATTCCAGCCAGTTCTAGTTCCCATGTTTCATCGGTTACCCCCCCCCCCCCCCGAGTTGTTGTGGAACGTAGTAATTTCAAAAAAATTCCTACGCACACGCAAGATCTTGGTGAAGCATAGCAACGAGAGGGGAGAGTGTGATCTACGTACCCTTGTAGACCGACAGTGGAAGCGTTAGCACAACGCGGTTGATGTAGTCGTACGTCTTCACGGCCCGACCGATCAAGCACCGAAACTACGGCACCTCCGAGTTCTAGCACACTTTCAGCTCGATGACAATCCCCAGACTCCGATCCAGCAAAGTGTCGGGGAAGAGTTCCGTTAGCACGACGGCGTGGTGACGATCTTGATGTACTACCGTCGCAGGGCTTCGCCTAAGCACCGCTACAATATTATCGAGGATTATGGTGGAAGGGGGCACCGCACACGGCTAAGAATATGATCACGTGGATCAACTTGTGTGTCTATGGGGTGCCCCCTGCCCCCGTATATAAAGGAGCAAGGGGGAGGCCGGCCGGCCCTTGTGGGCGTGCCAAGGAGGAGTAGGATTCCTACTCCTAGTTGGAGTAGGTTTCCACCTTTCCTAGTCCAACTAGGAGAAGGGGGGAAAGGTGGGAAGAGGGGAAGGAAGGGAGAGAGCGGCCGCGCCCCAAATCCCTTGTCCAATTCGGACTGGGCTTGGGAGGGGCGCGCGCCACCTCCTGGTCCTTCCCACTAAGGCCCATTAAGGCCCATTGCTTCTTCCTCGTATTCCCGTAACTCCCCGGTACCTCCGAAAATACCCGAATCACTCGGAACCTTTCCGATGTCCGAATATAGTCGTCCAATATATCGATCTTTACGTCTCGACCATTTCGAGACTCCTCGTCATGTCCCCGATCTCATCCGGGACTCCGAACTCCTTCAGTACATCAAAACTCATAATATAACTGTCATCGAAACCTTAAGCGTGCGGACCCTACGGGTTCGAGAACAATGTAGACATGACCGAGACATGTCTCCGGTCAATAACCAATAGCAGAACCTGGATGCTCATATTGGCTCCCACATATTCTACGAAGATCTTTATCGGTTAGTCCGCATAACAACATACGTTGTTCCCTTTGTCATCGGTATGTTACTTGCCCGAGATTCGATCGTCGGTATCTTAATACCTAGTTCAATCTCGTTACCGGTAAGTCTATTTACTCGTTCCGTAATACATCATCTCACAACTAACTCATTAGTTGCAATTCTTGCAAGGCTTATGTGATGTGCATTACCGAGAGGGCCCAGAGATACCTCTCTGACAATCGGAGTGACAAATCCTAATCTCGAAATACGCCAACCCAACATGTACCTTTGGAGACACCTGTAGAGCTCCTTTATAATCACCCAGTTACGTTGTGACGTTTGGTAGCACACAAAGTGTTCCTCCGGCAAACGGGAGTTGCATAATCTCATAGTCATAGGAACATGTATAAGTCATGAAGAAAGCAATAGCAACATACTAAACGATCGGGTGCTAAGCTAATGGAATGGGTCATGTCAATCACATCATTCTCCTAATGATGTGATCCCGTTAATCCAATGACAACTCTTTTGTTTATGGTTAGGAAACATAACCATCTTCGATTAACGAGCTAGTCAAGTAGAGGCATACTAGTGACACTCTGTTTGTCTATGTATTCACACATGTATTATGTTTCCGGTTAATACAATTCTAGCATGAATAATAAAAATTTATCATGATATAAGGAAATAAATAATAACTTTATTATTGCCTCTAGGGCATATTTCCTTCAGTCTCCCACTTGCACTAGAGTCAATAATCTAGTTCACATCGCCATGTGATTCAACACTAAGAGTTCACATCACCATGTGATTAACACCCATAGTTCACATCGTCATGTGACCTATACCGAAAGGGTTTACTAGAGCCAATAATCTAATTCACATCATTTATGTGATTAACACCCAAAGAGTACTAAGGTGTGATCATGTTTTGCTTGTGAGATAATTTTAGTCAACGGGTCTGTCACATACACATCCGTAAGTATTTTTGCGAATTCTATGTCTACAATGCTCTGCACGGAGCTACTCTAGCTAATTGCCCCCACTTTCAATATGTATCTAGATCGAGACTTAGAGTCATCCAGATCTGTGTCAAAACTTACATCGACGTAACTTTTTATGACGAAACTTTTGTCACCTCCATAATCGAGAAATATTTCCTTATTCCACTAAGGATAATTTTGACCAATGTCCAGTGATCTACTCTTAGATCACTATTGTACTCCCTTGCTTAACACAGTGTAGGGTATACAATAGATCTGGTACACATCATGGCATACTTTATAGAACCTATGGCTGAGGCATAGGGAATGACTTTCATTCTCTTTCTATCTTCTGCTGTGGTCGGGCTTTGAGTCTTACTCAATTTCATACCTTGTAACACAGCCAAGAACTCTTTCTTTGACTGTTCCATTTTTGAACTACTTCAAAATATTGTCAAGGTATGTACTCATTGAAAAAACTTATCAAGCGTCTTGATCTATCTCTATAGATTTTGATGCTTAATATGTAAGCAGCTTCACCGAGGTCTTTCTTTGAAAAACTTCTTTAAAAACACTCCTTTATGCTTCACAGAATAATTCTACATTATTTCCGATCAACAATATGTCATTCACATATACTTATCAGAAATGTTGTAGTGCTCCCACTCACTTTCTTGTAAATACAGGCTTCACCGCAAGTCTGTACAAAACTATATGCTTTGATCATACTATCAAAGCGTTTATTCCAACTCCGAGAGGCTTGCACCAGTCCATAAATGGATCGCTGGAGCTTGCACACTTTGTTAGCTCCTTTTGGATCGACAAAACCTTCCGGCTGCATCATATACAACTCTTCTTCCAGAAATCCATTCAGGAATGCAGTTTTGACATCCATTTGCTGGATTTCATAAAATGCGGCAATTGCTAACATGATTCGGACAGACTTAAGCATAGATACGAGTGAGAAACTCTCATCATAGTCAACACCTTGAACTTGTCGAAAACCTTTTTGCGACAATTCTAGCTTTGTAGATAGTAACACTACTATCAGAGTCCGTCTTCCTCTTGAAGATCCATTTAATCTCAATGGCTCGCCGATCATTGGGCAAGTCAATCAAAGTCCATACTTTGTTCTCATACATGGATCTCATCTCAGATTTCATGGCCTCAAGCCATTTCGCGGAATCTAGGCTCATCATCGCTTCCTCATAGTTCGCAAGTTCGTCATGGTCTAGTAACATGACTTCCAGAACAGGATTACCGTACCACTTTGGTGCGGATCTCACTCTGGTTTACCTACGAGATTCGGTATTAACTTGATCTGAAGTTACATGATCATCATCATTAGTCTTCCTCACTAATTGGTGTAGTAGTCACAGGAACAGATTTCTTGTGATGAACTACTTTTCAATAAGGGAGAAGGTACAATTACCTTATCAAGTTCTACTTTCCTCCCACTCACTTCTTTCAAGAGAAACTCCTTCTCTAGAAAGGATCCATTCTTGGCAACGAATGTCTTGCCATCGGATCTGTGATAGAAGGTGTACCCAATAGTCTCCTTTGGGTATCCTATGAAGACATATTTCTCCGATTTGGGTTTGAGCTTATCAGGATGAAAAATTTTCATATAACCATCACAATCCCAAACTTTAAGAAATGACAACTTTGGTTTCTTGCCAAACCACAGTTTAGATTGTGTCGTCTCAACGGACTTAGATGGTGCCCTTTTAAACGTGAATGCAGCTGTCTTTAATGCATAACTCCAAAGAGTTAGTGGTAGATCGGTAAGAGACATCATAGATCGCACCATATCTAATAAAGTATGGTTATGATGTTCGGACACACCATTATTATAACGCCCTCGATGCGGCTATAGCTTCCACGTGTCGAGGCACGACTTAGAGACATAACCGCATTGAAAGCAATGTCGCAAGTCAGGCAATCATTACAACATCCCATGTAATACATAATAAAACGGGGAAGATAACATAGTTGGCTTACACTCGCCACGTCACATCAGAGTACATAAATAACATTCATCATACAATTCACTCATGGCCCGACTACGGCGCCAAAATAGAAAAGACCCCCAACATGCGACAAGGCCCTGAATCGATAACCCCAACTAGGCACCACTACTGATCGTCGGGAAAGGAAACATAATAACGCTGAGAGTCCTCGTCGAACTCCCACTTGAGCTTGTACTCGTCACCTGGAGCGGAATCACCTGGACCTGCATCTGGAGTTGTAGTGTCTGTGAGCCACGGGGACTCAGCAATCTCACACCCACGCGATCAAGACTATTTAAGCTTATAGGAAGGATAAGGCAAGTATGTGGAGCTGCAGCAAGAGACTAGCATATGGGGTGGCTAACTTATACGCAGAAGAGAGTGAGAAGAGGAGACAAGGCGCGAGCGAGAATCTAGAGGAACAACCTGCGCAAGCATTACTCCAACGCCGTGTCCACTTCCCGGACTCCGCCGAGAAGAGGCCATCACGGCAACACACTCAGTTGATTCATTTTTAATTAATTAGGGTTCAAGTTATCTACAACCAGACATTAACAAATTCCCATCTGCCCATAACCGCGGGCATGGCTTTCGAAAGTTCAATCCCTGCAGGGTAGTCCCAACTTAGCCCATGACAAGCTCTCACGGTCAACGAAGGAATAGACCTCCACCCGAGACACACCGATCAGACTCGGTAACCCGGTACAACAAGACAATTCGACAGGTTAAAACAAGACCAGCAACACCGCCCAAATGTGCCGACAAATCCCGATAGGAGCTGCACATATCTCTTTCTCAGGGCACACTCAGATTGTCCAAACTTCCGGTAGGCCAGCCCAGAGTTGCCCCTGGTAGCCACCGCCGGCTGACGGTTTGGATCAACACTCAGAGGGGCACTGGCCCGGGGGGGGGGGTTTAAAATAAGATGACCCTTGAGTCTGCAGAACCCAAGGGAAAGAAAAGGCTAGGTGGCAAATGGTAAATCCAAGGTTGGGCATTGCTGGAAAAGCTTTAATCAAGGCGAACTATCAAGGGGTTCCCATTATAACCCAACCGCGTAAGGAACGCAAAATCCGGGAACATAACACCGATATGACGGAAACTAGGGCGGCAAGAGTGGAACAAAACACTAGGCGAGAGGCCGAGCCTTCCACCCTTTACCAAGTATATAGATGCATTAAAATAACATAGTAATATAGTGATATCCCAACAAGTAAACAAATGTTCCAACAAGGAACGGCCTCCAATCTTCACCTGCAACTAGCAACGCTATAAGAGGGGCTGAGCAAAGCGGTAACATAGCCAATCAACGGTTTGCTAGGACATGGTGGGTTAGAGGTTCAACATGGAAATTGGGAGGCTGACAAGCAAAAGGTAGGCATCGTAGCATTGGCATAGCAAGAGCGAGCAAACTAGCATAGCAAAGATAGTAGTGATTTCGAGGGTATGATCATCTTGCCTGCACAGTTGTCAAAGCTGACTGAATCCGCACAAGCAAACTCAACGGGCTCCTCAGTAGCGAACTCATCTCCCGGCTCTACCCAAACAAGACAAACAAGCAACAAGGATACAATCAACCACGTGCAAGACCAAGCAATGAGATGAAATGATGATATGCTATGCGGGATGCGATGCGGGATGCAAAATGCAAGATATGACAGGAAATACATGAACCTGGCCTCAACTTGGAATTCCAAGGGTTCCACTGGATAGAGGGGATGAAATCGCTTGAAAACGATATAAAGATCATTGGAATCGGAGCTACGGTTTGGAAATGGCAAGCGTTTTAAGATAAGACACCGGTCTGTGATTTACAGCAAGTAGGCATATAAACGCAACGAAATAAACATGCTACAGCCACCAAAAATGAAAAACAAATACATGGCAGTGATTTACACAAGATGGTTAACAAAACACTAGCACTGAGCCATAGGAAAATTCATCCATTAAGAGGTTCAAACAAGCATGGCAAAAATGAATAAGCAAAACAGATTCCAGACTTAGTGAAATTAACACTAGCCTGAAATTTCAGATCACGATGCTCTCTTTGGAGCAGCAAACCAACATGATAAATGACCTGAACATGACAAGTAAGAACATGGCATGGAGCTACTCAACAAGCTTAACAAAACACCCAAAGTGACCTGGGGCCAAAAGGGTTCACAATATACTCTACCGAGCTCACGAACATAGCTCGAACACAATCAGTTTTTCAGACTTTGTGAAAACTGAGACATGCTGAAATTATAACTCACGAAGGCATGTAAACGAGCTCGATGCACTCACTACGGTGCACGTCATAGCAAGGCAAGCATATAACCAGAAAGAAGGCACAATATGCTAGCAACACATGGCAAGAACAAAGGCATAGCATGCATGGAACACTAACGGTAGCATCGGCAAAATCGCAAACAAGTTGACGATCTGCCCAGATTAACAACGAAGCAAAAGTTGAGCTCGATTGAGTCAACCTAGAGCACTCCACATATGCAAACAAAGACATGGATGGATAGAGCATAACATAAATATTAAAACTCCCTTACTGATCATCCTCAAAAGAGGCACGGATCACTAGGAAACAAGCTGGACATATAGCATCATGAACTAAAATATCCCAAACTTAGTGAAAATCACTAAATCCCTGAAATCAGCAATCTCAGGTACCTCTCTTCGCAAGCTTTCACAAGACAATAAACACATCCTAAAAATGCATGGGTGGCACCTCTGGAAATAAGACAAAATGCTTAACAATTCATCCCAAAGGGGCACAGGCATATCATGCACGGATTAAACATGGCAAAAATGAAAAAAGTGCATGATGAACTAACGGATCTGCAATTTAACTCACGAAGCCTCCTTCTAACAGCATTTTGGGCATCAAGACGACCTCAAATGCAAATGATGCAATGGAATGAAATGATGTACATGTCGAGGCAAAGATTTTGATATATTATATGCCCAAAACGGAGTTACGGTTACAGAGTTACGGGCGGTCAAAGTATGCATAAAAAACTAGGGTTAGGGACGAAAAAGTCAACCGAGAACTCAGATCCAGATCGGGATCTCGCGGGTACTGTTCACGACACTGTTCACGGCGCGTTCTTCGAGAACTCCGGCGAGGGCGTGGTGGCCGGAGATGGAGGGGAGAGGCCGTGGGCCGGTAAGGGGCGGCCGGATCCGGCCTGGACCTTGCCCCGGCCGGGCGGAGGGCGGCGGAGCTCACCGCGGTGAGTTGCGGCGGCGGTGGAGCGGCCGGCCGGCGGCTGGGCGGCGATGGCGGGGCTCACCGGCGACGGAGGCGTGCGGCGGCGCGGGTCGGCGGCGTCGGGGAAGACGGGCGGCGCGAGGCGGCGGGGAAGTGGCCCGCTCGGGCGGCGCGGGGGCCGGGCGCGGGCTCCCGCGGGCCGGCGGCGGCGACGGCGGTTGGCGCCACGTGGCGCGCGGCGAGAGGGCGAGGGGCGCGGCGGACGTTGTCCGGTCCGCTCCGGACACGTCCGTCGGCGGCGGTTCTGGAGTTTTTTTTTTGAACTAGGGTTTCGAGGTGGAAGACGAGATCCGAAATGGAGGGGGCTATATATAGGCATAAGTGGAGCTAGGAGAGTCCAAATGAGGTGCGGTTTTCGCCCACGCGATCGTGATCGAACGCTCTAGGGCATGGAGCAGAGTTTGGTGGGTTTTGGGCCAAATTTGGGGGGTGTTGGGCTGCAACACACATGAGGCCTTTTCGGTCCCTCGGTTAACCGTAGGAGTATCAAACGAAATCCAAATGACACGAAACTTGACAGGCGGTCTACCGGTAGTAAACCAAGGCCGCATGGCAAGTCTCGGTCCAATCCGGAAATGTTTAATCCCCACACACGAAAGAACGCTAGAAAAGGCCACCGGAGGAGAACGAAGCGCCGGAATGCAAAACGGACAACGGGGAAAATGCTCGAATGCATGAGATGAACATGTATGCAAATGCAATGCACGAGATGACATGATAAGAGATGCAAGAAAAAGAAAACAACACACGGAGACAAAGACCCGAACCCGAGAAATAAATATAACTTATCACCGGACACGGCAAGAGTTGGATACAAATATGGAAAGTATATCTGGGGCGTTACAACACTCCACCACTACGAAAAGATCTCGTCCCGAGATCTAGGACTGAAAGAACTCTGGGTATTCAGAACGGAGGTGATCCTCGCGTTCCCAGGTAGCTTCACGGTCGGAATGGTGAGACCACTTGACTTTGAGAAATTTGATTGACTTGTTGCGAGTCTTGCGTTCAGTCTCTTCAAGAATAGCAACTGGGTGCCCACGATAAGAAAGATCTTCTTGGAGCTCAATGTCCTCGAAGTTGACGGTGCGTTCAGGCGTCTTGAAGCACTTTCGTAGTTGGGAGACATGGAACACATCATGAACATTGGCAAAGTTTGAAGGAAGCTCGAGCTGATAGGCGAGGTCGCCTCTCTTGCTAGCAATCTTGAAAGGCCCGACATATCTGGGGGCAAGCTTCCCTTTGATACCGAAGCGACGAGTACCTTTCATAGGAGAGATGCGGAGGTAAACGTGATCTCCGATCTCGAAAGCCACGTCACGGTGCTTACTATCATAGTAGCTCTTCTGGCGGGATTGGGCTGCTTTGAGGTTATCACGAATGACTTTGCACATTTCTTCTGCTTCTGTGATTAAGTCATTACCCAGCAGCTGACGTTCACCGACTTCAGCCCAGTTGAGAGGGGTACGGCACTTCCTGCCATACAGAATTTCAAAGGGGGCCTTGCCCGAACTTGCTTGAAAACTGTTGTTATAGGAGAATTCAGCATAAGGAAGACAATCCTCCCATTTCATGCCGAAGGAGATCACACAAGCCCTGAGCATATCTTCAAGAATCTGGTTGACACGCTCGACTTGACCGCTCGTTTGAGGATGGAAAGCAGTGCTGAAGCGGATGTTGGTGCCCATGGCCTTCTGAAAAGAATCCCAAAACTTCGAGGTAAAGATACTGCCATGGTCTGAAGAGATCACTGTAAAATCGACCGTGAATAGGCGAACCACTAGACGTCGAACCCCAATTTCATATCATACATCTGTCGGAAAGATATCCTAAGGCTACTTGAATTCCCACCTATGAAATTCCCGAAATTTTCCCGGTTATGCAATCAGGTGTTGGGGATACAGGGGAAGCATAATATCTCACCCAAGCTAGCAAATCCTACATCCAGCTGTATCCATCCTTCAACACATAACCAAGAAACCTTCGGAAACCATCTATCTCAACCTTCGAAAAGCATCCGTTATACAAGTTATGGCGATACTCCCGAACTCCCGCCCCAGTACTGGGTGGCGTCGAGGTTATCTCACCAACGAACTGCATAAAAGAGATTTTCGATGTCGCGCACAAATCTCAAGTATACCAGAATTGCAAAGATAAAATTGTGACGACAACACCTCGGAGCTCAACTCCCCGGGACACTGCCACAACCCCTAAAGACAGGAGGCACCAAGAACAATGTTCTCGTCACAAAACCATCGGAACAAAACCAAGATACTCGCGTGATCCTAAATTTTTTTTTAGTGAAATTTGAGAAGAGAAGAGTCAAAACTCTACGTCAGGATGCCTTACCAGAGCGATGAGGAGACTGGGAAGTAAAAAGAATTCCTAAGCTCTCCGATATATAATTACTAAGGAATCAAAACATTTTTCTAGACACAACTCGGCTACTAAAAACGATCAAGCAATGGGGGCTCCTAAGGTCGGGGAAGGCTCTGATTACCAACTTATAACGCCCTCGATGCGGCTATAGCTCCCACGTGTCGAGGCACGACTTAGAGACATAACCGCATTGAAAGCAATGTCGCAAGTCAGGCAATCATTACAACATCCCATGTAATACATAATAAAACGGGGAAGATAACATAGTTGGCTTACACTCGCCACGTCACATCAGAGTACATAAATAACATTCATCATACAATTCACTCATGGCCCGACTACGGCGACAAATTGGAAAAGACCCCCAACATGCGACAAGGCCCTGAATCGATAACCCCAACTAGGCACCACTACTGATCGTCGGGAAAGGAAACATAATAACGCTGAGAGTCCTCGTCGAACTCCCACTTGAGCTCGTACTCGTCACCTGGAGCGGAATCACCTGGACCTGCATCTGGAGTTGTAGTGTCTGTGAGCCACAGGGACTCAGCAATCTCACACCCATGCGATCAAGACTATTTAAGCTTATAGGAAGGATAAGGCAAGTATGTGGAGCTGCAGCAAGCGACTAGCATATGGGGTGGCTAACTTATACGCAAATGAGAGCGAGAAGAGGAGGCAAGGCGCGAGCGAGAATCTAGAGGAACAACCTGCGCAAGCATTACTCCAACGCCGTGTCCACTTCCCGGACTCCGCCGAGAAGAGGCCATCACGGCAACAAACTCAGTTGATTCATTTTTAATTAATTAGGGTTCAAGTTATCTACAACCGGACATTAACAAATTCCCATCTGCCCATAACCGCGGGCACGGCTTTCGAAAGTTCAATCCCTGCAGGGGAGTCCCAACTTAGCCCATGACAAGCTCTCACGGTCAACGAAGGAATAGACCTCCACCCGAGATACACCGATCAGACTCGGTAACCCGGTACAACAAGACAATTCGACAGGTTAAAACAAGACCAGCAACACCGCCCGAATGTGCCGACAAATCCCGATAGGAGCTGCACATATCTCTTTCTCAGGGCACACTCAGATTGTCCAAACTTCCGGTAGGCCAGCCCAGAGTTGCCCCTGGTAGCCACCGGCGGCTGACGGTTTGGACCAACACTCAGAGGAGCACTGGCCCGGGGGGGGGGTTAAAATAAGATGACCCTTGAGTCTGCAGAACCCAAGGGAAAGAAAAGGCTAGGTGGCAAATGGTAAATCCAAGGTTGGGCATTGCTGGAAAAGCTTTAATCAAGGCGAACTATCAAGGGGTTCCCATTATAACCCAACCGCGTAAGGAACGCAAAATCCGGGAACATAACACCGATATGACGGAAACTAGGGCGGCAAGAGTGGAACGAAACACTAGGCGAGAGGCCGAGCCTTCCACCCTTTACCAAGTATATAGATGCATTAAAATAACATAGTAATATAGTGATATCCCAACAAGTAAACAAATGTTCCAACAAGGAACGGCCTCCAATCTTCACCTGCAACTAGCAACGCTATAAGAGGGGCTGAGCAAAGCGGTAACATAGCCAATCAACGGTTTGCTAGGACATGGTGGGTTAGAGGTTCAACATGGCAATTGGGAGGCTGACAAGCAAAAGGTAGGCATCGTAGCATTGGCATAGCAAGAGAGAGCAAACTAGCATAGCAAAGATAGTAGTGATTTCGAGGGTATGATCATCTTGCCTGCACAGTTGTCAAAGCTGACTGGATCCTCACAAGCAAACTCAACGGGCTCCTCGGTAGCGAACTCGTCTCCCGGCTCTACCCAAACAAGACAAACAAGCAACAAGGATACAATCAACCACGTGCAAGACCAAGCAATGAGATGAAATGATGATATGCTATGCGGGATGCGATGCGGGATGCAAAATGCAAGATATGACAGGAAATACATGAACCTGGCCTCAACTTGGAATTACAAGGGTGCCACTGGATAGAGGGGATGAAATCGCTTGAAAACGATATAAAGATCATTGGAATCGGAGCTACGGTTTGGAAATGGCAAGCGTTTTAAGATAAGACACCGGTCTGCGATTTACAGCAAGTAGGCATCTAAACGCAACGAAATGAACATGCTAGAGCCACCAAAAATGAAAACAAAATACATGGAAGTGATGTACACAAGATGGTTAACAAAACACTAGCACTGAGCCATAGGCAAATTCATCCATAAAGAGGTTCAAACAAGCATGGCAAAAATGAATAAGCAAAACAGATTCCAGACTTAGTGAAATTAACACTAGCCTGAAATTTCAGATCACGATGCTCTCTTTGGAGCAGCAAAACAACATGATAAATGACCTGAACATGACAAGTAAGAACATGGCATGGAGCTACTCAACAAGCTTAACAAAACACCAAAAGTGACCTGGGGCCAAAAGGGTTCACAATATACTCTACCGAGCTCACGAACATAGCTCGAACACAATCACGAACATAGCAAGAAGGCACAATATGATAGCTACACATGGCAAGAACAAAGGCATAGCATGCATGGAACACTAACGGTAGCATCGGCAAAATCGCAAACAAGTTGACGATCTGCCCAGATTAACAACGAAGCAAAAGTTGAGCTCGATTGAGTCAACCTAGAGCACTCCACATATGCAAACAAAGACATGGATGGATAGAGAATAACATAAATATTAAAACTCCCTTACTGATCATCCTCAAAAGAGGCACGGATCACTAGGAAACAAGCTGGACATATAGCATCATGAACTAAAATATCCCAAACTTAGTGAAAATCACTAAATCCCTGAAATCAGCAATCTCAGGTACCTCTCTTCGCAAGCTTTCACAAGACAATAAACACATCCTAAAAATGCATGGGTGGCACCTCTGGAAATAAGACGAAATGCTTAACAATTCATCCCAAAGGGGCACAGGCATATCATGCACGGATTAAACATGGCAAAAATGAAAAAAGTGCATGATGAACTAACGGATCTGCAATTTAACTCACGAAGCCTCCTTCTAACAGCATTTTGGGCATCAAGACGACCTCAAATGCAAATGATGCAATGGAATGAAATGATGTACATGTCGAGGCGAAGATTTTGATATATTATATGCCCAAAACGGAGTTACGGTTACAGAGTTACGGGCGGTCAAAGTATGCATAAAAAACTAGGGTTAGGGACGAAAAAGTCAACCGAGAACTCAGATCCAGATCGGGATCTCGCGGGTACTGTTCACGACACTGTTCACGGCGCGTTCTTCGAGAACTCCGGCGAGGGCGTGGTGGCCGGAGATGGAGGGGAGAGGCCGTGGGCCGGTAAGGGGCGGCCGGATCCGGCCTGGACCTTGCCCCGGCCGGGCGGAGGGCGGCGGAGCTCACCGCGGTGAGTTGCGGCGGCGGTGGAGCGGCCGGCCGGCGGCTGGGCGGCGATGGCGGGGCTCACCGGCGACGGAGGCGTGCGGCGGCGCGGGTCGGCGGCGTCGGGGAAGACGGGCGGCGCGAGGCGGCGGGGAAGTGGCCCGCTCGGGCGGCGCGGGGGCCGGGCGCGGGCTCCCGCGGGCCGCCGGCGGCGGCGGCGGTTGGCGCCACGTGGCGCGCGGCGAGAGGGCGAGGGGCGCGGCGGACGTTGTCCGGTCCGCTCCGGACACGTCCGTCGGCGGCGGTTCTGGAGTTTTTTTTTGAACTAGGGTTTCGAGGTGCAAGACGAGATCCGAAATGGAGGGGGCTATATATAGGCATAAGTGGAGCTAGGAGAGTCCAAATGAGGTGCGGTTTTCGCCCACGCGATCGTGATCGAACGCTCTAGGACATGGATCAGAGTTTGGTGGGTTTTGGGCCAAATTTGGGGGGTGTTGGGCTGCAACACACACGAGACCTTTTCGGTCCCTCGGTTAACCGTAGGAGTATCAAACGAAGTCCAAATGACACGAAACTTGACAGGCGGTCTACCGGTAGTAAACCAAGGCCGCATGGCAAGTCTCGGTCCAATCCGGAAATGTTTAATCCCCACACACGAAAGAACGCTAGAAAAGGCCACCGGAGGAGAACGAAGCGCCGGAATGCAAAACGGACAACGGGGAAAATGCTCGAATGCATGAGATGAACATGTATGCAAATGCAATGCACGAGATGACATGATAAGAGATGCACGAAAAAGAAAACAACACACAGAGACAAAGACCCGAACCCGAGAAATAAATATAACTTATCACCGGACACGGCAAGAGTTGGATACAAATATGGAAAGTATATCTGGGGCGTTACAATTATGCTGTGGTGTTCCAGGTGGCGTGAGTAGTGAAACTATTTCACATTGTTTTAACTGAAGGCCAGACTCGTAACTCAAATATTTTACCTCTGCGATCATATCGTAGAAACTTTTATTTTCTTGTTACAATGATTCTCCACTTCACTTTGAAATTCTTTGAACTTTTCAAATATTTCAGACTTGTGTTTCATTAAGTAGATATACCCATATCTGCTCAAATCACCACGAGCCTTAACACTCATCGGATCTCATACATCAGTATGTATTATTTCCAATAAGTCAGTTGCTCGCTCCATAGTTCTGGAGAACAGCCTTTTAGTCATCTTGCCCATGAGGCATGGTTCGCAAGCATCAACTGATTCATAATCAAGTGATTCCAAAAACCCATTAGCATGGAGTTTCTTCATGCGCTTTACACCAATATGACCTAAACGGCAGTGCCACAAATAAGTTGCACTATCATTATTAACTTTGCATCTTTTGGTTTCAATATTATGATTATGTGTATCACTACGATCGAGATCCAACGAGCTATTTTCATTGGGTGTGTAACCATATAAGGTTTTATTCATGTAAACAGAACAACAATTTATTCTCTTACTTAAATGAATAACTGTATTACAATAAACATGATCAAATCATATTCATGCTCAACGCAAACACCAAATAACACTTATTCAGGTTCAACACTAATCCCGAAAGTATAGGGAGTGTGCGATGATGATCATATCAATCTTGGAACCACTTCCAACACACATCATCACTTCACCCTTAACTAGTCTCTGTTTATTCTGTAACTCCCGTTTCGAGTTACTAATCTTAGCAACTAAACTAGTATCAAATACTGAGGGGTTGCTATAAACACTAGTAAAGTACACATCAATAACATGTATATCAAATATACTTATGTTCACTTTGCCATCCTTCTTATCTGCCAATCACTTGGGGTAGTTCCGCTTCCAGTGACCAGTCCCTTTGCAGTAGAAACACTTAGTCTCAGGCTTAGGACCAGACTTGGGCTTCTTCACTTGAGCAGCAACTTGCTTGCTGTTCTTCTTGAAGTTCCCCTTCTTCCCTCTGCCCTTTTCTTGAAACTAGTGGTCTTGTCTACCATCAACACTTGATGTTTTTCTCGATTTCTACCTTCGTCAATTTCCGCATTACGAAGAGCTTCGGAATCGTTTCCGTTATCCCTTGCATATCATAGTTCATCACGAAGTTCTACTAACTTGGTGATGGTGACTAGAGAATTCTGTCAATCACTATCTTATCTGGAAGATTAACTCCCACTTGATTCAAGCGATTGTAGTACTCAGACAATCTGAGCACATGCTCACTAGTTGAGCGATTCTCCTCCATCTTTTAGCTATAGAACTATTTGTAGACTTCATATCTCTTAACTCGGGTATTTGCTTGAAATATTAACTTCAACTCCTGGAACATCTCATATGCTCCATGACGTTCAAAACGTCTTTGAAGTCCCGATTCTAAGACATTAAGCATGGTGCACTAAACTATCAAGTAGTCATCATATTGAGCTAGCCAAACGTTCATAACGTCTGCATCTGCTCCTGCAATAGGTCCGTCACCTAGCGGTGCATCAAGGAAATAATTCTTCTGTGCAACAATGAGGGTAAAACTCAGATTACGGATCCAATCCGCATCATTGCTACTAACATCTTTCAACACAATTTTCTCTAGGAACATATCAAAATAAACATATGAAAGCAACAACGCGAGCTATTGATCTACAACATAGATATGCTAATACTACCAGGACTAAGTTCATGATAAATTAAAGTTCAATTAATCATATTACTTAAGAACTCCCACTTAGATAGACATCCCTCTAATCCTCTAAGTGATCACGTGATCCAAATCAACTAAACCATGTCCGATCATCACGTGAGATGGAGTAGTTTCATTGGTGAACATCACTATGTTGATCATATCTACTATATGATTCACGCTTGACCTTTCGGTCTCCGTGTTCCGAGGCCATATCTGTATATGCTTGGCTCGTCAAGTATAACCTGAGTATTCCGCGTGTGCAACTGTTTTGCACCCGTTGTATTTGAACGTAGAGCCTATCACACCCAATCATCACGTGGTCTCTCAGCACGAAGAACTTTCGCAACGGTGCATACTCAGGGAGAACACTTCTTGATAATTAGTGAGAGATCATCTTAAAATGCTACCGTCAATCAAAGCAAGATAAGATGCATAAAAGATAAAAATCACATGCAATCAATATAAGTGACATGATATGGCCACCATCATCTTGTGCTTGTGATCTCCATCTTCGAAGCACCGTCATGATCACCATCGTCACCGGCGCGACACCTTGATCTCCATCGTAGCATCGTTGTCGTCTTGCCAATCTTATGCTTCCACGACTATCGCTACCGCTTAGTGATAAAGTAAAGCATTACAGCGCGATTGCATTGCATACAATAAAGCGACAACCATATGGCTCCTGCCAGTTGCCGATAACTCGGTTACAAAACATGATCATCTCATACAATAAAATTTAGCATCATGTCTTGACCATATCACATCACAACATGCCCTGCAAAAACAAGTTAGACGTCCTCTACTTTGTTGTTGCAAGTTTTACGTGGCTGCTACGGGCTTAAGCAAGAACCAATCTTACCTACTCATCAAAACCACAACGATAGTTTGTCAAGTTGGTGCTGTTTTAACCTTCGCAAGGACCGGGCGTAGCCACACTCGGTTCAACTAAAGTTGGAGAAACTGTCACCCGCTAGCCACCTTTGTGCAAAGCACGTCGGGAGAACCGGTCTTGCGTAAGCGTACGCGTAATGTCGGTCCGGGCCGCTTCGTCCAACAATACCGCCGAACCAAAGTATGACATGCCGGTAAGCAGTATGACTTATATCGCCCACAACTCACTTGTGTTCTACTCGTGCATATAACATCAACACATAAAACCTAGGCTCGGATGCCACTGTTGGGGAACACAGTAATTTCAAAAAAATTCCTACGCACACGCAAGATCATGGTGATGCATAGCAACGAGAGGGGAGAGTGTGATCTACGTACCCTTGTAGACCGACAGCGGAAGCGTTAGCACAACGCGGTTGATGTAGTCATACGTCTTCACGGCCCGACCGATCAAGCACTGAAACTATGGCACCTCCGAGTTCTAGCACACGTTTAGCTCAATGACGATCCCCAGACTCCGATCCAGCAAAGTGTCGGGGAAGAGTTCCGTTAGCACGATGGCGTGGTGACGATCTTGATGTACTACCGTCGCAGGGCTTCGCCTAAGCACCGCTACAATATTATTTAGGATTATGGTGGAAGGGGGCACCGCACACGGCTAAGAATATGATCATGTGGATCAACTTGTGTGTCTATGGGGTGCCCCCTGCCCCCGTATATAAAGGAGCAAGGGGGAGGCCGGCCGGCCCTTGTGGGCGCGCCAAGGAGGAGCAGGATTCCTACTCCTAGTTGGAGTAGGTTTCCACCGTTCCTAGTCCAACTAGGAGACGGGGGGAAAGGGGGGAAGAGGGGAAGGAAGGGAGAGAGGGGCCGTGCCCCAAATCCCTTGTCCAATTCGGACTGGGCTTGGGAGGGGCGCGCGCCACCTCCTGGTCCTTCCCACTAAGGCTCATTAAGGCACATTGCTTCTTCCTCGTATTCCCGTAACTCCCCGGTACCTCCGAAAATACCCGAATCACTCGGAACCTTTCCGATGTCCGAATATAGTCGTCCAATATATCGATCTTTACGTCTCGACCATTTCGAGACTCCTCGTCATGTCCCCGATCTCATCCGGGACTCCGAACTCCTTCAGTACATCAAAACTCATAATATAACTGTCATCGAAACCTTAAGCGTGCGGACCCTACGGGTTCGAGAACAATGTAGACATGACCGAGACATGTCTCCGGTCAATAACCAATATCGGAACCTGGATGCTCATATTGGCTCCCACATATTCTACGAAGATCTTTATCGGTCAGACCGCATAACAACATACGTTGTTCCCTTTGTCATCGGTATGTTACTTGCCCGAGATTCGTTCGTCGGTATCTTAATACCTAGTTCAATCTCGTTACCGGTAAGTCTCTTTACTCGTTCCGTAATACATCATCTCACAACTAACTCATTAGTTGCAATGCTTGCAAGGCTTATGTGATGTGCATTACCGAGAGGGCCCAGAGATACCTCTCCGACAATCGGAGTGACAAATCCTAATCTCGAAATACGCCAACCCAACATGTACCTTTGGAGACACCTGTAGAGCTCCTTTATAATCACCCAGTTACGTTGTGACGTTTGGTAGCACACAAAGTGTTCCTCTGGCAAACGGGAGTTGCATAATCTCATAGTCAGAGGAACATGTATAATTCATGAAGAAAGCAATAGCAACATACTAAACGATCGGGTGCTAAGCTAATGGAATGGGTCATGTCAATCACATCATTCTCCTAATGATGTGATCCCGTTAATCAAATAGCAACTCTTTTGTTTATGGTTAGGAAACATAACCATCTTCGATTAACAGGCTAGTCAAGTAGAGGCATACTAGTGACACTCTGTTTGTCTATGTATTCACACATGTATTATGTTTCCGGTTAATACAATTCTAGCATGAATAATAAATATTTATCATGATATAAGGAAATACATAATAACTTTATTATTGCCTCTAGGGCATATTTCCTTCACGAGTAGCTCAGGCACCTCGACGGTGAACCCTCTCAGTACTCCTGCCGAGTGGGTTTCACTTCTCACTACTCCTGTAGCCCCGATGCTTCATCCTACCGCTGCCCCTGAGGGAGAGCCCTCGAGGCAGCGTCGTCATGTTACCTTTAACCCCGAGGTTTCCGTTAACCTCATCAGTTCAGGATCCGAGTCCGCTTCAGGGGGGACACCGCAGCACCAGCAGAGCAGTAGTACCTCGGAGTATTCGTAGTCGTCCGGATAATGTACGCAGGTAGCCGTATGAGTCATGATGTTTCGTTGCATGTATGAGAGTAGTTGAACCTGTCATGTTGTTTATCTTTCATGTATGAGTCTATGTATAATTATATTGGGACTTTATTCGCCATATTTTCTTCGCTCTTTTGTTTTCTTTCGGGATTTGTCGCTGGCTTTTCCCCAAATTTATTCTTGGATGTTTCTCATCTCGATTGCGTTGTCTTGGGAAAAATCCACAATAGGATGACGCGGGGAGGCAGCAGTAGCAACTTTCGTGAGGGAACTCCTGTTCGTCATTCCGCATGACAAGCAGGACATTCTCCCGAGCCGTACGTTCCGCCACCGCCTCCACCGCCAAATCCGCCCTCCACCGATTAAATTCTGCGTATGTTTGAGGGAAGAAGGAACAATGATCTGCTTAAAATGTTAAGAAGTGTGCAAGCTATGGTTGGACAGAATGGAAATCAGAATGGTCATTACTAAAAGCTGTCAGATTTTGAAAGGACCAAGCCACCCAGTTTCAGTCAGATTTTTGACCCATTGGATCCAGACGATTAGTTGCGCACCATTGAGAAAAAGCTTGAGATTGCTCGTACTAAAGAAAATGGTAAAGTTCCATTTGCAACTCATTACCTTGAAGGCGCTGCTGCCATATGGTGGGACAATGCAAAAGCCATGTGGTCTGCTGATGTAGAAACCACCTGGGAAAAATTTAAGGATCAGTTCCAGAAATATCATATCCCTACTGGAGTTATGAAGGTTAAGCAGCGTGAATTTCTCGCACTCGTCCAAGGAAATTAGTCTGTGGGGGAATATTTGCAAAAATTCAATCATCTGGCCCATTACTCCCTTTATGACATGGCCACCGAAGAAAGAAAGATTGACAAATTTCTTGGAGGCTTAAATCCGCAACTCCCGTGCACTCTTAGTATGTTTGATTTCCCCGATTTCCAAACTCTAGTAAACAAGGCTTTCATTGCTGAACGGGAGCACAAGCTTATATCAGATAATAGACCTGCCAACAACGACAACAAGCGTAAGTTTAAGCCAAAGAAGGATGGGCAACCAGTGCAAAAGGCTCGTACCTGGCAGCAGACTCAGGTGGAAAACAAGCCAAATTGGCAACAGAATGTTAACAAGACCACCACTCAAGTCAGGAATATCGTAACGAACCCCATGCATGAGGAGCGTCGGCGCAATAATTCTTGCTTCAGTTGTAGGCAGAACGGACATTATGCCAAACAGTGCCCCAAGAACAACAAGGCGAATGCCACATTCAGGCCACAAGTCAACTTTATAGAGTCATGCCCGACCCAGCAAAACATTACTGGGCACGTGCATCATCTCTCAGCCGATGAAGCACAAGAGAACCCCAAAGTCGTCATTGGTATGTTTTATGTAAATGACATACCTGCCATAATTTTATTTGACTCTGGGGCTTCCCATTCTTTTATTTCTCGGAGTTTTGCTGCCCAAAACAAATTTCCTTGTACACTTTTGGGCAAAAATATGCTGGTACAAACCCCAGGATCTCTAATCAAGAGCAACCTGGTCTGCCGTGATTTGGAAATCAATATGAACGGAGTCTACTTTCCAACCTCTCTGATAATTATTGAGTCTGAAAATTTGGATTATATTGGGTATGAATTGGTTAACCCAATATCAAGTTTGCATCAACTGCGCAACACGAGAATTGGTTTTCACCGCTATGGCTGAGTTGGAATTAATTCCTGTGGTCAGCGAGTACCCTCATGTATTTGAAGAAGAACTGCCAGGCATTCCACCAGATCGAGAGCTGGAATTTGCAATAGACCTTGTGCCCGGAACTGCACCGCTATACAAGAAGTATTACCGGATGCCCTCATCAGAATTAGTGGAGCTAAAGAAACACCTTGATGAACTGCTCCAGAAAGGATATATTCGTCCCAGCTCTTCACCATGGGGATCACCCGCTATTTTCGTGGACAAAAAGGATGGCAGCCTCCGCATGTGTGTGGATTACCGCCAGCTGAATGAGGTCACCATCAAAAATAAATATCCGGTGCCAAGGGTTGATGATTTGTTTGATCAGCTCAGTGGGGCTAAGGTATTCTCTAAGATCGATTTACGGACCGGATATCATCAAGTCAAAATTAAAAAGGAAGATATTCCTAAGACCGCATTCACTACTCGGTACGGTCTTTATGAATATACAGTGATGTTCTTTGGTCTCACCAATACCCCTGCTTTCTTCATGCATATGATGAACAAAGTATTCATGGACTTCCTTGACAAATTCGTGGTAGTCTTCGTCGATGACATCCTCATTTACTCCAAGGGTGAAGACGAGCACAAGGATCACCTCCGAGCAGTGCTCCAATGTCTCCGTGACCATCAGCTTTACGCAAAATTCAGTAAATGTGAGTTTTGGCTCAAGCAAGTTGGGTTTCTCGGACATGTACTATCCACCGAAGGTATATCCGTGGACCCAAGCAAAGTAAAGGATGTCCTCGATTGGTTGCCGCCCACGACAGTGACACAGATCCGGAGTTTCCTTGGATTAGCTGGATATTACCGTCGTTTCATTGAAGGGTTTTCCAAGATTGCTAAACCCATGACAGAGCTGCTAAAAAAGGATAAGAAGTTTGAATGGACGGAGGACTGCGAGAAAAGTTTCAATGAGCTAAAGATACGGCTGACAACCACACCTATATTGACTCTCCCAGACATTTATCGCAGCTTTGATGTGTATTGTGACGCCTCCAGGAAAGGCCTCGGTTGCGTACTTATGCAAGACAGCAAGGTAGTAGCATATGCATCGCGACGGCTACGACCCCACGAGGGAAATTATCCTACTCATGATTTGGAATTGGCTGTGGTGGTTCATGCGTTAAAAATTTGGAGACACTACCTTATTGGAAAAAGGTGCCAAATTTTTACCGGTCACAAAAGTCTTAAATACATATTTACTCAGCCAGATTTAAATCTCCATCAACAAAGACTGCTAGAGGTCAAGGATTATGATCTTGGAATAAATTATCACCTGGGTAAGGCCAACGTGGTTGCCGATGCACTCAGTCGAAAGCCTGTCAGCTTAAATGTCATATCGAAATCCTTGCCTCTCAAACTCCAAGAGGAGATCGCTCAGCTCAACCTGGTCATAGTGGATGTTGGCCTCACTAATATTTTGGAAGTTACCCCCACACTTGAGGAAGAGATCCGCAAGGCCCAGCCAGCTGACATCAAGCTGCAAAAACGTGCCAAGAGCCCGATGGTAGGGCAGACCCCAAATTTCTCCAACGACAAAATCGGTACCCTCCGATTTCGTGGACGGATTTGTGTACCCAATCAGCCGGACATAAAGAAGAAAATCCTGTTGGAAGCACACGAATCCTCATATTCCATTCACCTGGGAGGTACAGAAATGTATGAGGACCTTAGACAAATATTCTGGTGGGATGGAATGAAGAAAGACATTGCCTATTTTGTGGCCTGTTGCGACATATGCAACAAGGTGAAGGCAGAGCATCAGAAGCCAGCCGGAGTCCTCCAACCGCTGCCGGTTTCACAATGGAAATGGGATGACGTTTGTATGGATTTCATTACGGGATTGCCTAAGACTCAGCGAGGAAATGATGCAATCTGGGTCATAGTGGACACCTTAACCAAGGTTGCTCACTTCATTCCGATCAGCACCAGATATCGAGCAGATCAACTTGCACAGTTGTATGTATGCAGAATCGTCAGTCTGCATGGAGTACTCTGAACCATCACTTCCGACCGAGGTTCCCCGTTTACCTCCGCTTTTTGGTCACGTCTCCATCAAGCCTTGGGGACAGCGTAGAAATATTGTACTTCTTATCGTCCTCAGATCGGTGGACAAACAGAGCGGGTAAATGAAATACTTGAAGATATGTTGCGAGCCTGTGCTTGAGCCCATGGACCTAAATGGGAAGATTTCTTGCCATATGCCGAGTTTTCTTACAACAACACCTTCCAGACCAGTCTAAATATGTCACCGTATGAAGCTCTGTATGGCCGTAAGTGCCGCACTCCTTTAAATTGGTCTCAAACTGGAGATAGCCATATCTTCGGAATAGATCTCATGATGGAAGCTGAGAAACAAGTTAAGGAAATCAGGGATAGATTGCAATTGGCCAAATCTCGACAGAAAAGTTATTATGATGCAAAGCACCAACAAATCAAGTTTGAACCCGGAGAATAGGTATACCTCCGAGTCACTCCTATGAAAGGGGTCAAGAGATTTCAGACCCATGGAAAGTTGGCACCCAGGTTTATTGGTCCATTCCCAGTTATGTCCTGAGTGGGTAATGTTGCATATCAGTTGGAACTACCCGGTGAACTGGCAGACGTGCATAACGTGTTTCATGTTTCACAATTAAGACGCTGCACATCCCCGCCTGGGAAAAGGACTGCTATGGCTGAGGTAGAATTGGCAAATGATTTGACCTATGAAGAAAGACCATTTAGAATTTCGGATCAGATGGAAAGGGTCACTCGCAGTAAAGTAAGAAGATTTTACAAAGTTCAGTGGGAGCATCACACAGAGTCAGAATCAACTTGGGAGCGGGCAGAATTCCTAAGGGCTCATTATCTAGAGTGGTTTTCCCAAGAAACCGAATCTCGAGGACGAGATTCATTCTAAGTGGGGGAGGTTTTGTGACAGCCTGATTTTTTGCCCTATGTTATTTGCCTAATTATAATTTGGATTTATTTTGAAAGTTGGTGTTTTTAAATCTTTTCATATGGACTTAGACACTTGGGTACCCTTGGCTTTCACCCAAGTGCATCATTCCCCTCTCTAATAATCATTCCCCTTCTGATCCATCTCAAAATAATCTTGGGAACATTTTTCTTAAATGAAAAATATTCATTTTTCTTCTCTAAAACCCAAGCTAGTTCAATGAGCTCCAAAGCAACCCTCATTTTCTTTCCCACAAAAATCTGAGAATATTCCCAAATATTCTTTGAACCCTATGGAACCTTCCTGAGCAAAAATATTTCCTCACTTTTTGAAATATTTTTGCTACAGAAAATATTTTTTGTTCTGGACAGAAACGGTGGTTTCTACAGCAACTGCCATTTTACTTGCTCCCTTGTGCCTTAATTTTCTTGTGCATCATCACCTTAGTAGATGATGGCTAGCCTGCAAAGCACAGCCCCAACTCCCAGCCATTTGACCTCAGTAACATCTCAAAGTTACTGACCAGAAACTTACCTGGCGTATAGAATCTTCTCTATTGCATCTGGAGCCAAACCAAAGCGTGGTAACATTCAAAACTACCACGAACAACATGCCAGACATGGAGTTTGGGCTTAGGTCGGCATGAGGTCAGAGTTCACGCGGTGACCGCGTTCGTCTAGGCGTGCTGGCATGCGGCCGACGCACTCTGCGACGCGCCCGAGCCTCTATTGATCGCGTGCTCGCTTCCCCACCTGCCTAAGCGTGCCAAACTTCGCCACCATCCTTGTCTCAACGCCATTAACTCCCCCTGGCACTCGCCGACGTCGGAGCTCACCGCAGCGAGCATGGGCACGGTCCGGCCAACCCAACAGTGCGGTGTGCACTGTGCTTGTCACCTTCTCCTCGTTCCTGTGCTCGTCCCCGTTCGCCAACAGTCACCGCATGAGCTACGTCACCTTCTCCCCCTCTCACTGATGCCGCTAGTCGCCGGGCGCCGTGGACAGGCGTCCACCGGCGGAGCCCGAACCCCCCTCTTCGCTCTCCTATAAATGGAGCCTCCCTGAGCCTCCTCGAGCACCATCCACCACTCCCACACACCCCACAAGCGCGTAGGAAACCGTAGCCCAGTCGGGCAGGCCGTGGGCCGCCATCCTCGACCTCGAGCTCGCCGGCGATCCCCTCTGGTCGCCGCAGTAGCTCCAGCCCCTCCCAGGCCAGGGCGATCCTTCCAGGGCCTCCGCCTCTCTCCGGTGAAGCCATCTCGTACCCCTGGAGCCCCTGAAGTTACCTTTGCTCGCTGTCTTCCTCATCTCTAGAGACCACCGCCCTCTGCCTCCGCTTGCAAGGTCGATTCTGACGCTGTCCGACCGCCCCTAGCTACGCTACAAGTACGGGCAGGTGCGCATACATCCCTTCTCTCGATCCCACCCTCTTGTTTTGGCCAAGGAGCCCTCGTCGCCGGCGAGAGCTCCGGCAAAGACGCGACCCCCCTCTGTTTCCTTCTCCCCTCCTTCTCACCTGACTAGCGGGGACCGCTAGTCAGCCACTCTATACGCGCACGAAGCGGTACGAGTGGTGGCGCCCTGAGGCTTTACGCCTTCGACGTCACCCCCTAGTCTGTTTATCTAAATTCAAATTCAATTCAATTCCAAAGAGCTTCAAACAGCTATAACTCTTCAACCATAAGTCCAAATGAATTGATTCTTTTTGCATTATGTTCTATGCAAAGAAATCTAGCAGCTCACCAAAAATGAGATTTTTCTAAGCTGTCTAGAATTTCTGGTGATTCCTAGAAGAGTTCTTGATATTTTCTTCTTGTGTTTAAAATTATTTTCAGAGGGTGAGGCTTGTCTTGAGGATCACCAGAAGGCTTGTGAACCTCATCTGCACTAAGGCAAGCCACAGCAACATTTTCATGGTGCCATTTCAATATTGATGATTTCCTTACTTGAATGAAATGATTAATCAATGCATTTAAATAACTATTATGTTATTTATATTCTGTTAAGTGTGTGTTAGTATTATGATTGATTTACAGAACCTTGAAACTAGCTTAGTTGGTAAAGAAGCTAAGATCTAATTATGGTAATGATAAAATGATTTGTTAAGCATATGAGTAATTGCTTGAAGTTATTTTCTTGCATAAATAAAATAGTTAAATTTTCTAGAAAATATCATGTTAAGTGCTTGTTTAGCCATTTTACTTAATTTACAGAATGTTTGAACCTCACTTGGTTGGCAAAGAGAATAGGATTTGCTTGTGGTGATAGTAAAATCTTCGCTATGCATATGAGAAATTAATCGAAGTTATTTTCTTGCATGAGAAAATAACAATACTTGCTGCAAAATATATTGTTAAAGTGAGAGTTACCCTGACCAGGAAAGTAATATAAGTTGTTGATGCTTATGCTTAGTGTGAATATGGTTGACATCAGTCACTTTCGTTAATATTTGATGCATGTGTAGTATTGCATTTCATGGCATGCTATGACACCGGTCATCCTCATTTTACGTTGAACCTGAATATAACTCAACTTGAATATATCGTTGACTGGGTCGTGGTGCCACTAAATTGAGATTTTCCCAGTGCAACCACATTTGCCTTTGTGGGAAGGCCTTGATTCGGTCCATTGACATGCCTTTGGTCGGTGCCTCCAACTAGGGAACGTTATGGGCATGCTTACCCTGGCCCGGTAAGCAGGCATAACCTTGTGTGCCTGTTGTTGAGATTATGGTACCGGGTCCCCGAGTGGGATCGTTTTGGCCACAACGGTGGTCGTTGTGTCTTTGGAAGACACGGGGCCACCCAGGACTAGCCCGTTGGGGATTGGGTCGGAGTGGCTGGGTGAGTGTCATGGCAATGGAAGGGTTTTGTTGGAATGTTGTTGGTCCACCCGAATGGGAGTGCGAGGCCATGGGTTCCGTGGTGTGGGTACAGTGTGCTACATCTGCAGAGTGTATAATCTATCGATAGCCGAGTCCACGGTCACGGACACCTCGTAGTAGGTCTGTAACGCCCCATATGTAACCTGCCATGTTTGTATTCCAACTCTTGCCATTTCCGGCACTAAGTTATGATATTTCCTCTTTGTTGGGTTTTGTATTTGTGTTGTTTTTGTCCTTGTCATGCATCTCATATCATGTCATCACGTGCATCGCATTTGCATACGTGTTCGTCTCATGCATCCAAGCATTTTCCCCGTTGTCCGTTTTGCATTCCGGCGCTCCTATGTCCTCCGGTGTCCCCTTTCACCTCTTTTCATGAGCGGGTGTTAAACATTCTCGGATTGGACCGAGACTTGCCAAGCGGCCTTGCTTTACTACCGGTAGACCGCCTGTCAAGTTTTGTGCCATTTGGGCTTCGTTTGATACTCCAACGGTTAACCGAAGAACGGAAAAGGCCTCGTGTGTGTTGCAGCCCAACACCCCTCCTTAGTGGCCCAAAACCCACCTAAACCCCCTCCATCATCTCGGTCGTTCGATCACGATCGCGTGGCCGAAAACCGTGCTCAATTTGGAGCCTCCTAGCTCCTCCTATGTATAAAAAGGCACCTCCACCAAAAATCCCGGATCCATTTCCACCCTAACCTAGTCTCCTTCCACCTCCCGCCGCCGGACGTGTCCGATCGGGCCGGACACGTCCGCCCTGCTCCCCCCAACCACCGCTCGCCACGTGGCGCCCGTGCGCCCCACATAGCCGAGGCCCGCCGGGCCCAACCCCGGCCCGCTCTGCCCCGCCGCCTGCCTTCCAGCGCCCCCGCGCGCGCCGCCTTCCTCCTCGCCGCCGCTCGCCTCCACCGGCTCCGCCCACGCCGCCCTGTCGCGCCACCGCCGCCCTCGCCGCCTCGCGCCGCCCCGGCGAGCTCCCTGGCCGGATCCCGCTCCTCCGGCATCCCCGACGACCCGGCCGCCGTTCTCGTCGATTCCGGTGAAGCCCCGGCGAACCTCGGTTCGCGTGCGATCCAGATCTGGACGAACCCTAGGGTTGACTTTTGTCCCAGTTTGCATTATTTTAGCATATTTCAGCATGCCATAACTTTGCACACGTGGCTCCGTTTTGGGCGTGTAGCATATCAAATTGTTCGTCTCCATGTGTACTTCATTTCATTACATTGCACCATGTTCATTTGAGCTCATCTTGATGCCCTAAATGCTGTTGCAAGAGTGCTATGTAATGTTAGTTTCAGTTTCTTAACAGAGATTGGACATTTGTCTTTTTTGCCATGTTTAATGTGTGCCTCCTATGATCTTGAGCCCTACATGTGTTTTGAAGTATGCCATGCCATCTTTACAGGGGTGTATGCCATGTATTTTTGGGATCTTTGTGGTGACTAGCACAAGCATGCAAAATAGCTGTCGTGATGTTGCTGATTTCAGGGACTTAGAAATCTTCCAAGTCTTTTCCCTGATAATATTTTATATGCCATGTATTCTTGTTGCTACATGGTGATCCATTCCTCTTTTGAGCATGTTCAGTAAGGGTGATTTTGAGATATGGTTGTGCTCTATCCATCCATGTCTTTGCTTGAAATTATGGAGCACCCTAGCATGACTCAATCTTGCTCTACTTTTTCTATAAAATGTTCCTGACAGATTGTTTACATGTTAAGCAATTTTGCCGAGGTTGTTATAGTTTATCCATGCATGCTATGAGAGTGTTCTTGCCATGGTTAGCTTATTTATCATGTCTACTTGATTGGTGTATGCTTAGTTTGTCATGCAATGACTTGTGGTGAGTGCATCGAGCTCACAAACATGCCTACGTGAATCTGTTTTGCCATGTTCCAGTTTTTCTGCTAAGTCTGAATCTGTTAACGAAACTTGTTATGTTCACATGGTTGCCATTGTATTTTCTGATCCCTTTTGGCTTATGGTCAGTAAGGGACTTTTGTTATATGCTTTGAGTAGTTTCATTCCATGCCTTGCTTTGCCATGATATGTTCCTGTAGCATGTTGTTATCTTGCTCTAAACATTGCTTCCTGATGTTAATTCCTGCCATGTTGTTATTTTCACCAAGTTTGTAACCTGATATCTTTTGCACTTTTGCGATGCTTGTTTGAACCTGATATTTAGTGAATTAGCCGGAGCTCAGTGTTATTCTTTGGTCAAGCATCTTGAGTGGATCACTACGATGTGCTTTGCTGTTATGTTAGAGTGTAGTAGCTTGTTGTTCTTAATGCATTTAGATGGCCTCGTGCTGTTAATCGCAGCTTTGTGCCATTATTGTTTTGCTTGCCATTTGCAAACCGTGCATCCGATTCCTGTGATCTTTATATCGATTTCGATCGAAATCAACTCATCTTTCCAGAGGAACTCTTGGTTTTCCAAGTTGAGGCCAGGTTCAATCTTTCCTTTCTGAAGCATGCATATGCATTGCATATCACATCCCGCATATCATGCCATGTTTTGCATCATGTTGCTTGCGCATTGCACCATGGTTGATTGTGTCTCCCTTTGCTTGTGTTCTTGCTTTGGGTAGATCTGGGAGACGCGTACGCTATCAAGGAACCCGTTGAGAACGTTTACGAGGATCAAGCTTATGTCAACTCTGAGAACTTTGCAGGCAAGATGACCATACCCTCGAAATCACTTCTATCTTTGCTTGCTAGATGCTCGCTCTATTGCTATGCCTATGCTACGATACCTACCACATGCTTTATCATGCCTCCCATATTGCCATGTCAAACCTCTAACCCACCTTGTCCTAGCAAAACCGTTGTTTGGCTATGTTACCGCTTTGCTCAGCCCCTCTTATAGTGTTGCTAGTTGCAGGTGAAGTTTGGAGTTTGTTCCTTGTTGGAACATGTTTATTGTTGGGATATCACTATTATATCTTGTCTACTTTAATGCATCTATACACTTGGTAAAGCATGGAAGGCTCGGCCTTATGCCTGGTGTTTTTTTCCACTCTTGCCGCCCTAGTTTCCGTCATACCGGTGTTATGTTCCTTGATTTTGCGTTCCTTACACGGTTGGGTTATAATGGGAACCCCTTGACAGTTCGCCTTGAATAAAACTCCTCCAGCAAGGCCCAACATTGGTTTTACCATTTGCCACCTAGCCTCTTTTCCCTTGGGTTCCGCGGACTCAAGGGTCGTCTTTATTTTAAGCCCCCGGGTCACTGCTCCTCTGAGTGTTGGTCCAACCTGTCAGCTGCCGGTGGCCACCAGGGGCAACTCTGGGCTGGCCTACCGGAACCTTGGACAATCCGGTGTGCCCTGATAACGAGATATGTGCAGCTCCTATCGGGATTTGTCGGCACATTCGGGTGGCTTTGCTGGTTTAGTTTTACCATTGTCGAGATGTCTTGTAACCGGGATTCCGAGTCTGATCGGGCCGTCCTGGGAGAAGGAATATCCTTCACTGACCATGAGAGCTTGTGATGGGCTAAGTTGGGACACCCCTACAGGGATTTGAACTTTCGAAAGCCGTGCCCGTGTTTATGGGCAGATGGGAATTTGTTATTGTCAAGTTGTAGATAACCTGAAACTTAACTTAATTAAAATGAATCAGCAGCGTGTGTAGCCATGATGGTCTCTTTTCGTCGGAGTCCGGGAAGAGAACACGGTCTCGGGTTATGCTTGAACGTAAGTAGTCTTGGATCACTTCTTGATCACAGTTTCTAGACCGTGCCTTGCCTTCTCTTCTCGCTCTCATCTGGATGAGCAGCGCAGCATCCTGCGGTGACAGCTCCTTAGCCTTCCCCTTGCCGTTCCCCATGGCAAAGGCCTGCATCATCAGAAAGAGAGACAAATGTTAGGCGGTCAGTACACATATGACAGTAGTGCATTGCAAGGGAGCAGAATCCTCAAGCTGATATCATTCAGAGCAGAGTTCAGTCAATCTATAGCCAGTACTAAGCACAGATCTAGAGTGTGGACACTAGCATCCTCTAAAATTCCAAATTTTCTCTCAAATCCAGCGCGAGGTAACTTGGTTCTATTAGAAATTCTACTGGAAATCACACATTTCGTTCAGATCAGGCCACAGAACCCAAACCCCCGCAAAAATCTCATCTTTTGTGCTGAGTACCGTACCTTGCGGATGGCGTCGCAGCCGGCGGTGTTGTCCTCGGGGATCTCCTCGATCTGGACGCACGTCCTTGCCAGCTTCTTCTTCTTCTTGTCAACCTCCTTGTCCTTGGCGGCGGCCTTGATCTTCTTGGGCTTCTCCGGCCTGCGCTCCTCGACCTCCAGCTCATCCTCGTCGTCGTCGGAGGCGGTGAAGTCCTCCTCCCAGGTGTAGGCATGCGACCATGGCTTGAGCGAGCCTTTGCCCTTGATCTCGGTGCCCCACTTGGTCTTGGTCTTGCCTCCGGCGCCGCCCTTGGACTTGGCCTCCCACCTCCACTTGCGGTCGAATCCATCGTCGTTAGGGGAGGCGAGCTCCGCCTCCCACTTGAGCGCCCGGCCCCCGCCGCGCGGCTTCTCCTTCGCCGTCCACTTGACCTTCCGGCTGCCGGGCTCCATGGCCGCGTAGGTGTACTTGCGGCGCGCCGGTTGCGGGGCGGCCACGCGGGCCGTGAGCTCGAGGGCGGCGACGTGGTCGGTGAGGTCGTGCAGGAGGAAGGCGTGTGGGGAGGGGATGGGGGCGGGGCGAAGAAGGGGTCGGCGGGGAGGTAGAGGTCGAGGAGGTCGGGGTGGTGGGGGAAGGCGAAGCGGGATGGGGATGGGGGTGGGAGGAAGGGGCGCAGGAGGTGGAGAGGGAGGAGGTAGGTGGTGGTGTGTGGATGAGATGCGAATGTCCTTTTTTTACCTGGATGGGTGGGGAGAGAGGGAGGGGATAACACCACAGTTTTTTTTACCTGGAAAAAAATAACCCCATCTCTTTGCCATCTGCCAGCAGATGGCAAAGAATCTTTGTCGTCTGCTGGCAGATGGCAAAGAGGTGGGGCTGGTACGCCGTTACATGGTTGACGGCCATAGGATTTGCCAACCTCTTTGCCATCTGCTGGCAGATGGCAAAGATTATTTGCCATCCACTAGCAGATGGCAAAGAATTGGCTGATGGCAACCATGTTCTTTGCCGTCTGTCAGTTCTTTGCCATCTGTTTTTTATAAGCAGATGGCAAAGACGTTCTTTGCCATCAGCTGGCAGATGGCAAAGAGCTGGCTGATGGCAAATTCCCTATTTGCAGTAGTGATATATGCTAGTGCTTGCTGCAGCTCCACCTCATTCCTTTTCCCTACCTATAAGCTTAAATAGTCTTGATTGCGAGGGTGTGAGATTGCTGAGTCCCCGTGACTCACAGATTACTTCAAAACCAGATGCAGGGACCGATGATACCGTTCTAGGAGATGCGACTGAGCTCAAGTGGGAGTTTGATGAGGACTCAGGACGGTACTACGTTTCCTTTCCAAACAATCAGTAGTGGAGCCCAGTTGGGGCGATCGGGGACATTATGCATTTGGGGTTGTCTTTATTTTTGTTCCATAGTCGGATCTTGTTTGTATCTGGATGATCGTAATGCTATATTTATGTGTTGTTTGAAGTGGCGATTGTAAGCCAACTATGTACCTCTTTCCTTATTCAGTACATGGGATGTGTAAAGATTACCCCTCTTGCGACATTGCCTACAATGCGGTTATGCCTCTAAGTCGTGCCCCGACACGTGGGAGATATAGCCGCATCGTGGGTGTTACAAGTTGGTAATCAGAGCCTTCCCTGACTTAGGAGCCCCCTGCTTGATCGAATCGCTGGTGTTGTTGAGTCTAGAAAAATGTTTTGAGTCTTTTTAGGATTATATATATCGGAGAGTAGGATTCTTTTTACTCCTCAGTCCCTTCGTCGCTCTCGTGAGACATCCTGACGTAGAGTTTTGACTCTTCTCTTCTCAAATTTCACTAAAAAAAATTTAGGATCACGTGGGTATCTTGGAATCGTTCCGATGGTTTTGTGATGAGAACATTGTTCTTGGTGCCTCCTGATATTTAGGGGTTGTGGTAGTGTCCCAGGGAGTTGAGCTCTGAGGTGTTGTCATCACAATTTTATCGTTGCAATTCTGGAATACTTAAGTTTTGTCGACATCGAAAATCTCTTTTATGCAGTTGTTGGTGAGATAACCTGGACGCCACCTAGTACTGGGGCGGGAGTTCGGGAGTATTGCCATGACTCGTATAACGGATGCTTTCCGAAGGTTGAGGTAAATGATTTCTGAAGGTTTCTTGGTTATGTGTTGAAGGATGGATACAGCTGGATGTAGGATTTGCTAGCTTTGGGTGAGATATTATGCTTCCCCTGTATCCCCAACACCTGATTGCATAACCGGGAAAATTTCGGGAGTTTCATAGGTGGAAATTCATGTAGCTCTAGTATTTCTTCTGCAGATATTTGGTTTGTTATTGGGTAATCCTCACCAAGTATTTGTTCTTGTCCGTACCTTGTTGTTTTATTATTCTACCTCTATCTAAGTGGCTTCTCGATTTATGGAAGTGTGACCATTTAATTTGGAATGCATTCGTTCATTCTTGTTCGGATGTTAAGACTATATGTTGCAATTTCAATCCATTGATTCAGCTTGAATATATATATATATATATATATATCTGTCAAGATGCTAACGGATGTCACCCTCTTCAGGATGGCACCTCCAACGCGTCAGAATCCTGCACCGCCACCACCACCTCCACCTCCGGAGGCATGGCAAGCTGTGATGGCCGCTACCAATGCCAACACGCAGATGCTTATGCTCGCAAACCAGCCAAAGACCTTCAGTAACTGTGTGGAGGCAACATACACTGATGATTGGCTCGTGGATATCTGCAAGCATTTCGAGTGCAGCAACGTCAGGCATCAGGACTTTGTCAAGTTTGCTTCGTTCCAACTCAAAGACCAAGCTGCAGAGTGGTATCAGCAATACAAAGATTCCAGAGGAGGTCGTGTGATTACCTAGGATGAATTCCGCCAAGACTTCAAAGCTCACCACATTCCTCAGAGTGTTGTTGAGAGCAAGCATGAGGAGTTCCGCAATCTGAAGCAAGGCAGCTTGTCTGTTTACCAGTACAACATCATGTTTCAGAAGCTCACTCGTTTCGCTAAGCAAGATGTCCCTGATGAGAAGAGCATGATTTATTAGTTCAGAGGTGGCCTTAGAGAAGATCTGCAACTAGCCCTTGTGCTTTTTGAGCCGAAGAAGTACGATGAGTTTTACAACATAGCACTGAAACAAGAGACTGCTCAGCTCAAGTGCGATGCTTCCAAGAAACGAGTCAGGGATGCAACTCCTTCTTCCTCAACTCAAGTGGAAACTAAGCAGCAAAACTATTGGTTGCCTCCTCCTCCTCCGTTCCGTCAGCCTTATCAGCAGAAGAGCAAAGGTGGTAATGGATATTCCCACCCACCCAACCCAGGCTTTCAGAACAAGACTCGTCTCATGCTCCAAGATCAAGTTCTCTGTATCACCGTCCGCTCTCGGAGGTTACGTGCAACAAGTGTCAGCAGAAGGGTCACTATGCCAACAAATGATTCAATCAGAGGCGTCTTCCTCCTCCTCCTGTGAGATCTGCCAGCACCGCAGTGGTCAAGCATAATCCCAAGTTTGCAAAGGTCAACATGATGAACGCAGCTCAGGCAGAGGACTCGTCAGATGTGATCATGGGTAACCTTCCTGTTAACGATATTCCTGCAAAAGTTCTTTTTGACACTGGTGCATCGCATTGTTTCATCTCGAGACCATTTGCATCTAAGCATGAGTTGGCTTTCCAAGTGTTGCCTAGTCCGTTAGCAGTTGTCTCTCCGATTAAAAGCATGAACGCTAACTCCATGGTTCCGGATGTTACCATCACAATGGGCGACTATAAGTTTCTGTCTTCTCCTAATGTTCTTGGTGACTTGGATATTGATCTTATTCTCGGAATGGATTGGCTTTCTAAGCACAAGGGTCAACTTGATTGTGCTGCCAGGCAGATTCAATTGACACACTCGTGTGAGGATGTGATTGTCTTTGCCGCTCGTGACGATACCATTCGACTATTTTCTCTCAATGAGAAGGGCGAGTTGGATGCCATCTCTCAGATTCCAGTCATTTGTGAATATCAAGACGTCTTTCCAGGAATGCCTCCTCAGCGGCCAGTTGAATTCGTCATCGATCTTGAGCCTGGGACGGAACCTGTTTGCAAACGTCCTTACAAGCTTGGACCAGAAGAGTTGAAGGAGCTGAAGAAACAACTCGATATTCAAGAGCGTATGGGTCTCATCCGACCAAGTTCTTCTCCATGGGGTTGTGGAGTTCTTTTCGTCAAGAAGAAGGATGGAACAGACCGACTTTGTGTCGACTACCATCCATTGAACAAGAAGACCATAAAGAACAAGTACCCACTTCCCAACATCAATGAGCTTTTTGAACAACTCAAAGGTGCTCAAGTATTCTCTAAGCTTGACCTCCGTATGGGCTATCATCAAATTCATATTCGTGAAGAAGATATCCCCAAGACAGCATTCAGAACAAGCTATGGTTCATATGAATACAATGTCATGTCTTTCGGCCTTGTCAACGCTCCTCCAACATTCTCTCGCATGATGAACTTCATCTTCAACCCCTACACAAATGACTTCGTCTTGGTCTATCTTGATGACATTTTGGTCTTTTCCAAGAACAAGGAGGATCATGCCAAACACTTGAGATTGGTGCTGGACAAACTCAGAGAACATCAGTTCTATGCGAAGTTTTCAAAGTGCGAGTTTTGGCTCGATGAGGTTCTCTACCTTGGACATATCATCTCCTCCAAGGGCATAGCTGTGAATCCTGAGAAGGTGTCTGCAATTGTGAATTGAGAACCACCTCAGAATGTGAAGCAACTCCGCAGCTTCCTTGGGCTCGCAAGCTATTGTCGAAGGTTCATTGAGAACTTCTCTAAGATCGCGAAGCCTCTTTCCAACCTCCTCCAGAAGCATGTGAAGTATGTCTGGTCGCCTGAATGTGACATCGCTTTCAACACCCTCAAAGAGAAGTTAGTCATAGCTCCAGTTCTGACTCCACCTAATGAATCCAAACCATTCGAGGTTTTCTGTGATGCTTCCCTTCAAGGTCTTGGTGCAGTGTTGATGCAAGAGAAGAAAGTTGTGGCCTATACCTCTCGCTAGTTGATGCCCAACAAAAAGAACTACCCCACTCATGACCTCGAGTTGGCGGCAGTTGTCCATGCTCTTTTAACATGGAGACATCTCTTGTTGGGAAGGAAAGTGGACATCTTCACTGATCATAAGAGTCTCAAGTATATCTTCACTCATCCCAACCTCAACCTCAGGCAGACTCGTTGGGTCGAGATGATTCAAGAGTATAATCCGAGTATTGAATATACTCCAGGCAAGGCCAATGTCATTGCTGACGCATTGAGCAGGAAGGCTTCCTGCAACAGTTTGATTATCAAGCCCTACCAACCAGAGCTTTGTGAAGTTTTCCGCAAACTTAATCTCCAAGTTGTTCCTCAAGGATTCCTTGCCAACCTCCAAGTCTCTCCTACTTTGGAAGATCGGATTCGTGAGGCTCAACTTCTTGATGCTATGGTGAAGAACGTGGAGATTGGGATTGCCAAGAGTCAACCCAAGTACAAGTGCTATTGCCTTGATGACAAGGATACTCTAGTCTTCGAGGATCGTATTGTGGTGCCTAAGGGTGACCTTCATAAAGTCATTATGAACGAGGCTCACAATTCACTCCTCTCTATTCACCCTGGAAGTACAAAGATGTACCATGACCTAAAGCAGTCGTATTGGTGGACTCGAATGAAGCGTGAGATTGCTTAGTTCGTGAACGAATGTGATGTCTGCATAAGAGTGAAAGCAGAACACCAACGACCATCTGGTCTCCTCCAACCTCTTGCCATTCCAGAATGGAAGTTTGATCATATTGAGATGGACTTTGTGACTGGATTTCCCAAGTCCAAGCGTGGCAATGATGCTATCTTTGTTGTCATCGACAAGCTCACCAAAGTGGCTCATTTTCTCCCTATCAAAGAATCTATCACAGCAGCTCAGTTGGCAGAGCTATATACATCTAGGATTGTCTCTCTGCTCGGCATTCCGCAGTTGATATCTT
This sequence comes from Triticum urartu, assembly GCF_056163025.1. NCBI lineage: Eukaryota > Viridiplantae > Streptophyta > Magnoliopsida > Poales > Poaceae > Triticum > Triticum urartu. The sequence goes on from NC_141879.1 coordinate 239,676,779, forward strand.
CATATCGTGGAAGCATCTTCACTTCTAAGTTTTGGGATTCTTTTCAGAAGGCTATGGGCACCAACATTCGCTTCAGCACAACCTTTCATCCTCAAACTAGTGTCCAAGTTGAGCGAGTCAACCAAATTCTTGAAGATATGCTCAGGGCACGTGTCATTTCTTTCGGTATGAAGTGGGAAGATTGTCTTCCATATGCCGAGTTCTCCTACAACAACAGCTTCCAAGCGAGTTTGGGCAAGGCCCCATTCGAGATTCTCTATGGCAGGAAGTGTCGTACTCCTCTTAACTGGTCAGAGATTGGTGAACGCCAAATTCTTGGAAATGACTTGATCACAGAGGCTGAAGATATGTGCAAAATCATTCGTGAAAATCTCAAATCCGTGCAATGGCGCCAGAAGAGTTACTATGATAGCAAGCATCGTGACTTGGCTTTCGAGATCGGAGACCATGTCTACCTCCGCGTCTCTCCAATGAAAGGTACTTGTCGCTTCGGTATCAAAGGGAAGCTTGCCCCTAGATACGTGGGTCCTTTCAAGATCATTGGGAAAAGAGGCAATCTCGCCTATCAACTTGAGCTTCCATCCAACTTTGCAAATGTGCACAACATATTTCACGTGTCTCAGCTCCGCAAGTGTTTCAAGACTCCTGATCGCACCATCAACTTTGAAGAGATTGATCTCCAAGAAGATCTGTCTTATCATGAGCACCCCGTTGCTATTCTTGAAGAAACTGAGCCCAAGACTCGTAACAAGTCTATCAAATTCCTGAAAGTGAAGAGGTCACATCATTCTGACCGTGAAGCCACCTGGGAACGCGAGGACCACCTCCGTTCCGAATATCCGGAGTTTTTCTAGTCCTAGATCTCGGCACGAGATCCTTTCGTAGTGGTGGAGTGTTGTAACGCCCCATATGTAACCTGCCATATTTGTATTCCAACTCTTGCCATTTCTGGCACTAAGTTATGATATTTCCTCATTGTTGGGTTTTGTATTTGTGTTGTTTTTGTCCTTGTCATGCATCTCATATCATGTCATCACGTGCATCGCATTTGCATATGTGTTCGTCTTATGCATCCGAGCATTTTCCCCGTTCTCCGTTTTGCATTCCGGCGCTCCTATGTCCTCCGGTGTCCCCTTTCACCTCATTTCGTGAGCGGGTGTTAAATGTTCTCGGATTGGACCGAGACTTGCCAAGCGGCCTTGGTTTACTACCGGTAGACCGCCTGTCAAGTTTCGTGCCCTTTGGACTTCGTTCGATACTCCAACGGTTAACCGAGGAACCGAAAAGGCATCGTGTGTGTTGCAGCCCAACACCCCTCCTAAGTGGCCCAAAACCCACCTAAACCCCCTCCATCATCTCGGTCGTTCGATCACGATTGCGTGGCCGAAAACTGTGCTCAATTTAGAGCCTCCTAGCTCCTCCTATGTACAAAAAGGCACCTCCACCAAAAATCCCGAATCCATTTCCACCATAACCTAGTCTCCTTCCACCTCCCGCCGCCGGACGTGTCCGATCGGGCCGGACACGTCCGCACCGCTGCCCCCCGTCCAACCAACGCTCACCACATGGCGCCCGTGCGCCCCACATCGTTGAGGCCCGCCGGGCCCAACCCCGGCCCCCGCGGCCCGCTCCGCCCCGCCGCCTGCCCTACAGCGCCCGCGCGCGCGCCGCCTTCCTCCTCGCCGCCGCTCGCGTCCACCGGCGCCGGCCACCGCCCGCCGCCGCCCTGCCGCGCCATCGCAGCCCTCGCCGCCTCGCGCCGCCCCGGCGAGTTCCCTGGCCGGATCCCGCTCCTCCAGCGTCCCCGACGACCCGGCCGCCGTTCTCGTCGATTCCGGTGAAGCCCCGGCGAACCTCGGTTCGCGTGCGATCCAGATCTGGACGAACCCTAGGGTTGACTTTTCGCGTGCGAGCCATAACTTTGCACCCGTGGCTCCGTTTTGAGCGTGTAGCATATCAAACTGTTCGTCTCGATGTGTACTTCATTTCATTACATTGCACCATGTTCATTTGAGCTCATCTTGATGCCCTAAATGCTGTTGCAAGAGTGCTATGTAATGTTAGTTTCAGTTTCTTAGGAGAGATTGGACATTTGTCATTTTTGCCATGTTTAATGTGTGCCTCCTATGATCTTGAGCCCGACATGTGTTTTGAAGTATGCCATGCCATCTTTACAGGGTTGTATGCCATGTATTTTTGGGATCTTTGTGGTGACTAGCACAAGCATGCAAAATAGCTCTCGTGATTTTGCTGATTTCAGGGACTTAGAAATCTTCCAAGTCTTTTCCCTGATAATATTTTTATGCCATGTATTCTTGTTGCTACAGGGTGATCCATGCCTCTTTTGTGCATGTTCAGTAAGGGTGATTTTGAGATATGGTTGTGCTCTATCCATCCATGTCTTTGCTTGAAATTATGGAGCACCCTAGCATGACTCAATCTTGCTCTACTTTTGCTATAAAATGTTCCTGGCAGATTGTTTACATGTTAAGCAATTTTACCGAGGTTGTTATAGTTTATCCATGCATGCTATGAGAGTGTTCTTGCCATGTTAGCTTATTTATCATGTCTATATGCTTGGTGTATGCTTAGTTTGTCATGCAATGCCTTGTGGTGACTGCATCGAGCTCGCAAACATGCCTACGTGAATCTGTTTTGCCATGTTCCAGTTTTTCTGCTAAGTCTGAATCTGTTAAGGAAACTTGCTATGTTCACATGGTTGCCATTCTATTTTCTGATCCCTTTTGGCTTATGGTAAGTAAGGGACTTTTGTTATATGCTTTGAGTAGTTTCATGCCATGCCTTGCTTTGCCATGATATGTTCCTATAGCATGTTGTTATCTTGCTCTAAACATTGCTTCCTGATGTTAATTCATGCCATGTAGTTATTTTCACTAAGTCTATAACCTGATATCTTTTGCACTTTTGCCATGCTTGTTTGAACCTGATATTGAGTGAATTAGCCATAGATCAGTGTTCATCTTTTGTCAAGCATCTTGAGTGGATCATTGCGATGTGCTTTGTTGTTATGTTAGAGTGCAGTAGTTTGTTGTTCTTGATGCATTTAGATGGCCTCGTGCTGTTAATCGCAGCTTTGTGCCATTATTGTTTTGCTTGCCATTTGCAAACCGTGCATCCGATTCCGGTGATCTTTATATCGATTTCGATAGAAATCAACTCATCTTTCCAGTGGCACTCTTGGTTTTCCAAGTTGACGCCAGGTTCAATCTTTCCTTTCCGAAGCATGCATATGCATTGCATATCACATCCCGCATATCATGCCATGTTTTGCATCATGTTGCTTGCGCATTGCACCATGGTTGATTGTGTCTCCCTTTGCTTGTGTTCTTGCTTTGGGTAGAGCCGGGAGACGAGTACATGATCAAGGAACCCATTCAGAACGTTTACGAGGATCAAGCTTACGTCAACTCGGAGAACTTTGCAGGCAAGATGACCATACCCTCGAAATCACTTCTATCTTTGCTTGCTAGATGCTCGCTCTATTGCTATGCCTATGCTACGATACCTACCACATGATTTATCATGCCTCCCATATTGCCATGTCAAACCTCTAACCCACCTTGTCCTAGCAAAACCGTTGTTTGGCTATGTTACCGCCTTGCTCAGCCCCTCTTATAGCGTTGCTAGTTGTAGGTGAAGTTTGGAGTTTGTTCCTTGTTGAAACATGTTTATTGTTGGGATATCACTATTATATCTTGTCTACTTTAATGCATCTATACACTTGGTAAAGGGCGGAAGGCTCGGCCTTATGCCTGGTGTTTTGTTCCACTCTTGCCGCCGTAGTTTCCGTCATACCGGTGTTATGTTCCTTGATTTTGCGTTCCTTACATGGTTGGGTTATAATGGGAACCCCTTGACAGTTCGCCTTGAATAAAACTCCTCCAGCAAGGCCCAACATTGGTTTTACCATTTGCCACCTAGCCTCTTTTCCCTTGGGTTCTGCGGACTCAAGGGTCATCTTTATTTTAAACCCCCGGGCCAGTGCTCCTTTGAGTGTTAGTCCAACCTGTTAGCTGCCGGTGGCCACCAGGGGTAACTCTGGGCTGGCCTACCAGAACCTTGGACAATCCGGTGTGCCCTAAGAATGAGATATGTGTAGCTCCTATTGGGATTTGTCGGCACATTCGGGTGGCTTTTCTGGTTTAGTTTTACCGTTGTCGAGATGTCTTGTAACCGGGATTCCGAGTCTGATCAGGTCGTCGTGGGAGAAGGAATATCCTTCATTGACCGTGAGAGCTTGTGATGGGCTAAGTTGGGACACCCCTGCAGGGATTTGAACTTTCGAAAGCCGTGCCCGCGGTTATGGGAAGATGCGAATTTGTTAATGTCCGGTTGTAGATAACCTAAAACTTAACTTAATTAAAATGAATCAAGAGTGTGTGTAGCCGTGATGGTCTCTTTTCGGCGGAGTCCGGGAAGAGAACACGGTCTCGGGTTATGCTTGAACGTAAGTAGTCTTGGATCACTTCGTGATCATAGTTTCTCGACCGTGCCTTGCCTTCTCTTCTCGCTCTCATTTGTGTAAGTTAGCCACCATATATGCTAGTGCTTGCTACAGCTCCACCTCATACCTTTTCCCTACCTATAAGCTTAAATAGTCTTGATCGCGAGGGTGTGAGATTGATGAGTCCCCGTGACTCACAGATTACTTCAAAAACAGATGCAGGGACCGATGATACCGTTCCAGGAGATGCGACTGAGCTCAAGTGGGAGTTCGCTGAGGACTCAGGACGATACTACGTTTCCTTTCCAGACGATCAGTAGTGGAGCCCAGTTGGGGCGATCGGGGACATTATGCATTTGGGGTTGTCTTTATTTTGGTTCCGTAGTCGGACCTTGTTTGTATCTGGATGATTGTAATGCTATATTTAAGTATTGTTTGAAGTGGCGATTGTAAGCCAACTATCTACCTGTTTCCTTATTCAGTACATGGGATGTGTAAGGATTACCCCTCTTGTGATATTGCCTACAATGCGGTTATGCCTCTAAGTCGTGCCCCGACACGTGGGAGATATAGCCGCAACGTGGGTGTTACAAGGTCCCACCATGAGTCAATGTTTAATAAACCTGCACACTAAGCTATGAACTTTGCACTGATGATGATGGCGGAAAGGCCATCGAGATGGTCGAGAACCAATATAGGTCGTGGTTGTGGTCGCCGTAAGGATCACGAGTTACTCTGGTCAAGACCATGATTGTGGTTTGGTTATGATCGCCGCAAGGATCATGAGTTACTCTGGTCAAGACCACTATGGTGGTTTGGTTGTGATCGCCGTAAGGATCACGAGTTACTCTGGTTAAGACCACGATGGTGGTTTGTTTGTGATTCGAGAACGATCATGGTTGGTAAGTCGGTCCCGAGGGACGTCTATCCCAAGAGCATGAGCACATCATGTTGGAACTTTATTGCATTATTAATTGGTTAAATATCATGATATTGTTTGTCATTATGATTATGCCTGTTGTGAGCTTGCAAGTACATTCAATGTACTGACCTGGCGTGTCATGCCAGATTTCAGGAAAGTCGCGTTGGAAAGGAGCGCTGCTCGAGTCTAGATCGTGTCCACATCGGTGTCCCTGTGCTATGGAGTTTCTGCTATGACGTTGTTCCGCTGCCGCCTAGTTGTATGATCGAGGCCCTTTATGTCCACCAAATAATTTACATATTGTTCGGCCACACTGTGCGTGTTGCTCGGCCTCGACATCTGTTGTAATATAATCTCTGATCCGCTAGCATAAATAAAGCGGTTGTTTTTCTGTACCAAGATGTTGTGTGTTGACATAAGACATGCTCTCTGGGCTGGGAATGCAGGGTAATCCGGTCACTCTGAGCCGGGATGCCACAACACTTGGTATCAGAGCCGCGCTGACTGTAGGCCACGCTAGACTACAACGTGTTAACTGGACGTTAGATACGAGTTTAAGTTGAGTGTCGGTAGGTATTGTAGCTGGTTGTTGCATTGCATGCACTTGATTTATATTTTTATGCTAACCTGCTAATGGTTGTGAGTGTAGATGGCTTCGGTGCCGTATCCGTGCCAGTTGCAGCTGATGTCGTACACGTCACCGCACCTCCTTCACAACGTGTGGCATCGGCTGTACCCCCTCGGAGACGATCCAGTCTATCGTGTGTACTGGGAGCGTCTAGCTAATTTCGTGTATGAGTATCACGCAGTGGTTACTCTGCGCACTAGTTCCAATTCCGGCTCTTACACTCGTACTTCTCGGAGCGGTTACGCCTCTACCACTTCTCAGGCTGTCCAGTTTGCTGCACTCAAGGTCCTTGTCGAGCTTCGCTACAACGAGGTCAGAATGCAAAACCAGCTCGGTTTCTTTTACTACCCTTCTCTGCACGACAATGGTCGTGTCCGTTTCCAGATCATTGACTCAGAGTCCGATAGTGTTGCTAGCCACCTTGCTCGTTATGTCACTTCTAGCTATATTATGATCCACGAGCTGGCTCGAGAGCTGACACGTGCCCGTACTGCTTTAGCCGCTGCTTTGGTCACTACTAGATCTACCACTGCTCCATCTTCTCTAGGATTTACTCCTTATATTCCAGCCAGTTCTAGTTCCCATGTTTCACCGGTTACTCCCCCGAGTAGCTCAGGCACCTCGACGGTGAACCCTCTCAGTACTCCTGCCGAGTGGGTTTCACTTCTCACTACTCCTGTAGCCCTGATGCTTCATCCTACCCCTGCCCCTGAGGGAGAGCCCTCGAGGCAGCGTCATCGTGTTACATTTAACCCCGAGGTTTCCGTTAACCTCGTCAGTTCAGGATCCGAGTCCGCTTCAGGGGAGGACACCGCATCACCAGTAGAGCAGTAGTACCTCGGAGTATTCGCAGTCGTTCGGATAATGTACGGAGGTAGCCGTACGAGTCATGATGTTTCTTTCCATGTATGAGAGTAGTTGAACCTGTCATGTTGTTTATCTTTCATGTATGAGTCTATGTATAATTATGTTGGGACTTTATTCGCCATATTTTCTTTGCTCTTTTGTTTTCTTTCGGGATTTGTCGCTGGCTTTTCCCCAAATTTATTCTTGGATGTTTCTCATCTCGATTGCGTTGTCTTGGAAAAAATACACAATAGGATGATGCGGGGAGGCAGCAGTAGCAATGTTCGTGAGGGAACTCCTGTTCATCGTTTCGCACAACAGGAAGGACATTCGCCCGAGCCATACGTTCCGCCACCGCCTCCACCACCAAATCCGCCCTCCACCGAGCAAATTCTGCGTATGTTTGTCGAAAGAAGGAACAATGATATGCTTGAAATGTTAAGAAGTGTGCAAGCCATGGTTGGACAGAATGGAAATTAGAACGGTCATTACTCAAAGTTGTCAAATTTTCAAAGGACGAAGCCACCCAGTTTCAGTCAAATTTTTGACCCATTGGATGCAGACGATTGGTTGCGTACCATTGAGAAAAAGCTTGAGATTGCTTGTACTGAAGAAAATGATAAAGTTCCATTTGCAACTCATTACCTTCAAGGTGCTGCTGCCATATGGTGGGGAAATGCAAAAGCCATGTGGCCCGCCGATGAAGAAATCACCTGGGAAAAATTTAAGGATCAGTTTCGGAAATATCATATCCCTACTGGAGTTATGAAGGTTAAGCTGCGTGAATTTCTCACACTCGTCCAAGGAAATCAGTCTGTGGGGGAATATTTGCAAAAATTCAATCATCTGGCCCGTTACTCCTTTTATGACGTGGCCACCGAAGAAAGAAAGATTGACAGATTTCTTGGAGGCTTAAATCCGCAACTCCCGTGCACTCTCAGTATGTTTGATTTCCCCGATTTCCAAACTCTGGTAAACAAGGCTTTCATTGCTGAACGGGAACACAAGCTTATATCAGATAATAGACCTACCAACAATGACAATAAGCGTAAGTGTGAGCCAAAGAAGGATGGGCAACCAGTGCAAAAGGCTCATACCTGGCAGCAGACTCAGGTGGAAAACAAGCCAAATTGGCAACAGAATGTTAACAAGACCACCACTCAAGTCAGGAATATCGTGACCAACCCCATGCAGGAGGAGCGTCAGCGCAATAATTCTTGCTTCAGTTGTGGGAAGAACGGACATTATGCCAAACAGTGCCCCAAGAACAACAAGGTGAATGCCCCATTCAGGCCACCAGTCAACTTCATAGAGTCATGCCCAACGCAAAACATTACTAGGCATGTGCATCATCTCTCAGCCAATGAAGCACAAGAGAACCCCGAAGTCGTCATTGGTATGTTTTGTGTAAATGACATACCTGCCGTAATTTTATTTGACTCTGGGGTTTCCCATTCTTTTATTTCTCGGAGTTTTGCTGCCCAAAACAAATTTCCTTGTACACTTTTGGGCAAAAATATGCTGGTACAAACCCCAGGATCTCTAATCAAGAGCAACCTGGTCTGCCGTGATCTCGAAATCAATATCAATGGAGTCTACTTTCCAACCTCTCTGATAATTATTGAGTCTGAAAAGTTGGATATTATATTGGGTATGAATTGGTTGACCCAATATCAAGTTTGCATAAACTGCGCAACACGAGAAGTCACTTTGACCAGTCCAAATGGGCAGACTACCAAATTCTATGCTGACAAGAATATACCCAAACAAGAATTAGTTTTCACCGTTGTGGCCAAGTTGGAATTTATTCCTGTGATATTGCAAGTACATTCAATGTACTGACCTGGCGTGTCATGCCAGATTTCAGGAAAGTCGCATTGGAAAGGAGCGCTGCTCGAGTTTAGATCGTGTCCACATCGGTGTCCCTGTGCTACGGTGTTTCCGCTACGACGTTGTTCCGCTGCCGCGTAGTTGTATGATCGAGGCCCTTTATGTCCACTAAATAATGTACATATTGTTCAGCCGCACCGTGCGTGCTGCTCGGCCTCGATATCTGTTGTAATATAAACTCTGATCCGCTAGCATAAATAAAGCAGTTGTTTTTCTATACCAAGATGTTGTGTGTTGCCAGAAGACATGGTCGCTGGGCAGGCAATGCAGGGTAAACCGGTTGCTCTGAGCCGGGGTGCCACAATACCCTCCAATACTACTCATAGATTCATCAAAATAGCAAACAACACATAGAAAATAGAATCTATCAAAAACAGAACAGTCTGTAGTAATCTGGATCAAACGTATACTTCTGGAACCCCAAAAAATCTAAAATAAATTGCTGGACGTGAGGAATTTATCTATTAATCATATTCAAAAATAATTAACTAAGTAGCACTCTCCAGTGAAACATAGTGGCAAAACTCGTGAGCGCTAAAGTTTCTATTTTTTACAGCAAGATCACAAAGACTTCACCCAAGTCTACCCAAATGTTCTACTTGGCACAAACACTAAGTAAATGCATAAAACCACATCTAAATAGAGGCTAGATGAATTATTTATTACTAAACAGAAATAAATGGCAAGAATCAAAAATAAAATCAGGTTGCCTCCCAACAACGCTATCGTTTAACGCCCCTAGCTAGGCATGATGATCACAATGATGCTCACATAAAAGGTAAGAATTGAAACATAAAGAGAGCATCATGAAGAATATAACTAGCACATTTAAGCCTAACCCGCTTCCTATGCATAGGGAATTTGTGGGCAAACAATTTATGGAAACAATAATCAACTTGCATAGGAAAGCAAAACAAGCATAACTTCAAGATTTTCAATACATAGAGAGGAAACTTGATATTATTGCAATTCCTACAAGCATATACTCCTCCCTCATAAATATTTTCAGTAGCATCATGAATGAATTCAACAATATAACTATCACATAAAGCTCTATTTTCATGATGCACAAGCATAGAATTTTTATTACTCTCTACATAAGCAAATTTCTTCTCATGAATAGTAGTGGGAGAAAACTCAACAAAATAACTATCATGTGAGGCATAATCCAATTGAAAATTAAATTCAATATGACAAGTTTCATGGTTATCATTATTCTTTATAGCATACATGTCATCACAATAATCATCATAGATAGCAACTTTGTTCTCATAATCAATTGGAACCTCTTCCGAAATATTGGAATCATCATTAAATAAAGTCATGACCTCTCCAAATCCACTTTCATCAATATAACCATCATAAATAGGAGGCATGCTATCATCATAATAAATTTTCTCATGAAAACTTGGGAGACAAAAAATATCATCTTCATCAAACATAGCTTCCCCAAGCTTGTGGCTTTGCATATTATTAGCATCATGGGTATTCAAAGAATTTATACTAACAACATTGCAATCATGCTCATCATCCAAAGATTTAGTGCCAAACATTTTAATACATTCTTCTTCTAACACTTTGGCACAATTATCGGAATCCTTATTTTCACGAAAGACATTAAAAAGATGAAGCATATGAGGCACCCTCAATTCAATATTTTTTTTGTAGTTTTCTTTTATAGACTAAACTAGTGATAAAACAAGAAACAAAAAGATTCGATTGCAAGATCTAAAGATATACCTTCAAGCGCTAACCTCCCCGGCAACGGCGCCAGAAAAGAGCTTGATGTCTACTACACAACCCTCTTCTTGTAGATGTTGTTGGGCCTCCAAGTGCAGAGGTTTGTAGGACAGTAGCAAATTTCCCTCAAGTGGATGACCTAAGGTTTATCAATCCGTGGGAGGCATAGGATGAAGATGGTCTCTCTCAAACAACCCTGTAACCAAATAGTAAAGAGTCTCTTGTGTCCCGAACACACCCAATACAATGGTAAATTGTATAGCTGCACTAGTTCGGCGAAGAGATGGTGATACAAGTGCATTATGGATGGTAGATATAGGTTTTTGTAATCTGAAAATATAAAAACAGCAAGGTAAGTAATGATAAAAGTGAGCACAAACGATATTGCAATGCTAGGAAACAAGGCCTAGGGTGTATACTTTCACTAGTGCAAGTTCTCTCAACAATGATAACATAATTGGATCATATAACTATCCCTCAACGTGCAACAAAGAGTCACTCCAAAGTCACTAATAGCGGAGAACAAACAAAGAGATTATTGTAGGGTACGAAACCACCTCAAAGTTATTCTTTCTGATCAATCTATTTAAGATTTCGTACTAGAATAACACCTTAAGACACAAATCAACCAAAACCCTAATGTCACCTTGATACTCCAATGTCACCTCAAGTATCTGTGGGTATGATTATACGATATGCATCACACAATCTCATATTCATCTATTCAACCAACACAAAGAACTTCAAAGAGTGCCCCAAAGTTTCTACCGGAGAGTCAAGACGAAAACGTGTGCCAACCCCTATGCATAAGTTCACAAGGTCACGGAACTCGCAAGTTGATCACCAAAACATACATCAAGTGGATCACGTGATATCCCATTCTCACCACAGATAAACACATGCAAGACATACATCAGGTGTTCTCAAATCCTTAAAGACTCAATCCGATAAGATCACTTCAAAGGGAAAACTCAATCCATTACAAGAGAGTAGAGGGGGAGAAACATCATAAGATCCAACTATAATAGCAAAGCTCGCGATACATCAAGATCGTTCTGAATCAAGAACATGAGGGAGAGAGAGAGAGAGATCAAACACATAGCTACTAGTACATACCCTCAGCCCCGATGGAGAACTACTCCCTCCTCGTCATGGAGAGCGCCGGGATGATGAAGATGGCCACCGGAGAGGGATTCCCCCCTCCGGTAGGGTGCCAGAACGGGTCTAGATTGGTTTTCGGTGGCTACGGGGGCTTCTGGCGGCGGAACTCCCGATCTAGGTTTCTTTCTGGAAGTTTTGGGTTATATAAGAGGTGTTGGAGTCGGGAACAAGGCAGGGGGGTCTCCGGGCTGTCCACGAGGCAGGGGGTGCGCCCAGGGGGGCGCCCCCACCCTCGTGGGCAGCCTAAGACTCTTCTGGCCCAATTCTTTTACTTCATGGCCTTCTTCTAGTCCAAAAATAAGTTCCGCGAAGTTTCGGGTCAATTGGACTCCGTTTAGTTTTTCTTTTGTGCAATACTCAAAAACAACGAAAAAACAGAAACTGGCACTAGGCTCTAGGTTAATAGGTTAGTCCCAAAAATCATATAAATAGCATATAAATGCATATAGAACATTCAAGGTTGATAATATAATAGCATGGAACAATAAAAAATTATAGATACGTTGGAGACATATCACTCATCAGGAGCTCGATTAGCAATTCGACCTCCGTCTCAGTCCGGACCAAGTGGCGGCATAACTACGCACTAAAAATACCATGGGCAGAGACGGAGGTCTAACCAGACTATGGTCCACAATATGGCTCGACCTTCCTTGGACACATATACTTTTACTTTTCTTTTTTATCCTTTTCAGGTTTCTTTTCCGCAGGCCCCTCTCGATGGCCTTATAATTGGTCCTTTCGAAGCATGGATATACCAAGGTGGCAAGTAGCACAGACATGTGGAGGAATCTCGAGATGTTCTTCTTAACGATCATTCTACCTGCTTTCAGGACCCGTACGCAGCTCCTCCTTGGTCTTGGCATGTTAAATAGCCACTGTTGCTTATCGCACTATTTGTACAAAATACACTTTGACATATTAATAAAACTATAATGGAAACAATTTGCGGCCCAACTTTTGCGGCACTAGCTTACTACTTCATTTTTTCTTGATAATATCATCAATTGCACTCGTACACTTTGGTACACCTTAAATCGCCAGGAGCTTCATTGCGCCCCATATTACGACAATAAAGTCCGAACACTTTTTACAGTATAGTTCGGCACCCTGAATTTTAGAATTATATGCATTGGCTCCGAATCATGTCTTTGGTAAATAGTTGGGTTGCCCGGCTCCTGTGCTTACTACCTTACGTTCCGCTCTATCGGCTAGGGTAGTAAAGGGAGAACTACTGCGATTGTGTCCTAGTTTATCCAGATGAGCACCTTAGTAGAGAAAGCTGAAAACTGACTGTCATGATGCGGCGTGAGCCCGTCAACTGTTCGGAGGTTACAAATCTTTTGCGATTTTTTCCGCATTATGCGACGGATCGGCCTCAGTCCGATCAGGTGTTTACAGCACCCTAGTTCAGATTAAATGCTAACTAGGGGTTGCACCTACTATTTTATTGTCAAACTCCTATGGCTAAGTGAGGGAGATAAAGCCACATAGTCTGATTGCCTAGTTCGTTGCGCTAAACACGTCCTTCAAGGACCAAATTTTTGGATCAAGAGTGTTTATATTCCATCCTGAACACCCCCGTACTACCTACGTGGGGGCTAAAGCCAACGACTGGCCAACTCCCAGATTTAATAAAAACGGCCGCACATGAGGTAAAATTTTAATAGCAAGCATTATATTACGTAACAACTTTGTTCCACCATATAGGACAGGATAACATAAAAGTATTTCATTCAAAAATAATGTCCTTAGAACATTGCTCCGCTATATTGCAGGATCCCTCCAGGACATCTTCAAAATAACGCTCGGGCGTAAGGTGCTCCTTGCCAGCGGGCGGCCCCTCGGTCACGAGCTTTACGGCGTTCATCTTCACCCACTGCACCTTGACGCGGGCGAAGGCCATCTGCGCACCCTCGATATAGATATCGCTTGATGACGTCAAGCCGGGGGCAGGCATTGACCAGCCGCTTCACGAGCCCGAAGTAGCTACTGGGTATGACTTTGGCAGGCCATAGCCAGATTATCAAATACTTCATGGCTAGTTCGGCCACCCTATGCAGTTCGACCAGCTGTTTTAGCTGATCACTAAAAGGCACTAGATGTTCTGGCGCAAGGTATTGCGACCAGAACAGCTTCTCCATCGCGCTCCCCTCTTCGGCTCGTAAGAACTCCGCAGCGTCGGCAACACTGCGCGGCAGATCCACAAACACCCCTGCAGAACTCCAAATCTAGGACAGTAAGAGGAACCTTTTCTTCGCAAACTTGCTCTGCATAATAAAGGCCTTACCAGCCGCGATTTTTCTGGCCTCTTGGACCTCCTGGAGGGTGCCTTGGGCTTTGGCCCGGGCATCTTGTGCACTTTGGCGGGCCTTGGCGAGTTCAGAATCTTGATCCACAACGTGGCGCTCCAAGGACTCGCATTTCTGCACAGCGTCCTGGAGATCCTGCTGGACCTCGCCAACCCTGGCCTCATGTTTCTCATGAGCAGCTTGTTCCTTTGCAGCTCTCTCCTTGGCCTCGGCCAGCGCCTTCTTGAGGGCCTCCACTTCTGTCGCTGCCCCTAATAAATATCATGGCACTTTGGTCAGCATAAATCATTTATCTTTTCCGGATATACACAAGGTCATTACATACCTTGCTTGTCTTCTAGCTACTTTTTTACATGGCCGAGGTCTTCCTCGGCCCGCTCCAGACTCTGCTCTAGTCCTGAGACCTCAACAGCATGAGAGGTTGCGGCCAGCAACGACGCCTGCTTTTTTACACAAGACATATTCAGTTAGTCTCTTGCAAAAATTACTTGATCCTTTGTCTGGCTTTTCTTTCCGAACACCGGACAGAGTCTCAGGGGCTACTATCTATACTATGACATTCTTTTTATTGTGTCGCTTACCTCAAAGCCTGTTAGAAGGCTTGTGCAGGCTTCGGTCAGTCCGCTCTTGGCAAATTGAATCCTCTCAACCACCGTACCCAGAAGGGTACGATGGTCCTCCAGAATAGAAGCACTTCACAGCGCTTCCATTAGAGCATCTGGTGCCTCTGGATGGACAGAGGTCACCGGTGGAATTAGCGCACCTCCTTCCTTTGAAGGAGGCCGCCGGCCAAATTCCGGAGCCGTATAGGTCTCCGGGATCGTATTCGGCCGGGGGCAGTATTGAGGATGGCCCCCATCGCTAGTTTCCATGGGGATCTACTCCCCCATGTGTCCGGCGGCCGGGATGTTATCCTCTTGCGCCACCATGATGGCCTCTTGTGCCTCCCCCTGAGCTGGAAGTGTCCTTCGGGACAACACTTCAGCATCTTCCACCATCTTGGGAGAGGGGGCCGCCGGGAGAGACCGGCTGTCCATCACCTCCGGATCCAGTGAATTTCCCGAAGATGAGGATCGCTCGAGGTCGGAACGAGCCGGACTACAAATGCATAATTCAACACGTTAGAACTATGAAGTAAAGAAGCTGGATATTTGAGTGCGTCTTTGAGTACTTACGATTCGGCCAGGGGCTTATCCCTGTGGCGCCACTCTGATCTGCTATCAACGTCCCATGCGGGGTTGTCCGCGGCGGAGGCCTTCCCTTTCTTGGATGCCTCTAGCTCCAGATGCGTGGAGGCCGCCCTTTTCTTCCTTCCCCCTCAAGGGGAGAATCGCTTTCCTCCTCTTCCTCGTCGTCGGTGGCGGGAGGGGAGTGGATGTCGGCATCTTCGAACGTCATGTCCGAAGTGCCCTTATGGCGGAGACCACCCCTGGTCCCCTTGGCCTTCTGCTCCGACGCTTGGTAGGGCGCCGAAACCAGCATCTTCGTTAGAATCGGGATAGCTGGTTCTTCGGGCAGCGGAGCCGGACACTGAATCCACTCCGCCTTCTTTGTCTAGCCCTGAAAAAACAAATAGGGAAGTTTAGACATCTTCCTTGAGTATGCAAGTAAAGGGTACACCTTGAAATACGGAAAACTCACTACACTTGCGGGATCGGCCAAGTCGTGCCCGCAGTCTTTGGCCGTCGCTGGCCACGTCTCGTTGGCCTTGACAAGCACCATCCAGATGTCTTCGTGCATAGTGCCAAAGAACTATTGCAAGATTTGATGCTTGGCCGGATCAAACTCCCACAAGTGGCAAGTCCGGCTTTGGCACGATAGGATCCGGCGAGCGAGCATTACCTGGATCACATTGACAAGCTTGACGTTCTTGTCCACCATGCACTTGATGCATGTCTGGAGTGCAGTCAGCTCGTCTGACAAAGGCCAGTCCAGGCCTTTCTCTAGCCAGGAGGTGAGCCACATCGGGGTGCCGGACTGGAATTCGGGGGCCTCGACCTAGGTGGTGTCGCGGGGCTCTGTGACATAGAACCACTGTTTTTGCCACCCTTTGACAGTCTCCACGAAAGTGCCTTTGGGCCACACGACATTGGGCATATTGCTCACCATGGCGCCTCCGCACTCTGCGTGCTGGCTATCCACTACCTTCGACTTCACATTGAAGATCTTCAGCCACAATCCGAAGTGGGGAGAGATGCGGAGGAAGGCCTCGCACACGACAATAAATGCCGATATGTTGAGGAAGGAGTTGGGTCCAGATCGTGGAAATCCACCCCATAGTAGAACATAAGTCCACGGACGAATGGGTGGAGTGGAAATCCCAGCCCGCGGACAAAGTGGGGAATGAACACTACCCTCTCACGGGGCTATGGGGTGGGGACTGATACGTCTCCAACATATCTATAATTTTTGATTGTTCCATGCTATTATATTATCTGTTTTGGATGTTTATGGGCTTTATTATACACTTTTATATTATTTTTGGGACTAACCTATTAACCCAAAGCCCAGTGCCAGTTATTATTTTTTTCCTTGTTTTAGAGTACCGCAGAAAAGGAAAATCAAACGTAGTCTAATTGACCTGAAACTTCACGGAACTTATTTTTGGACCAAAAGAAGCCCACGGAGTATCGGAGATGGACCAGGAGAGTCCCGGGCTGCCCACGAGGGTGGGGGATGCGCCCACCCCCCTGGGCGCGCACCCCTGCCTCGTGGACAGCCCGAAGATCCACCGACGTACTTCTTCCTCCAATATATACCCATATACCCTAAAAACATTAGGGAGCACAATAGATCGGGAGTTCCGCCGCCAGAAGCCTCCGTAGCCACCGAAAACCAATCTAGACCCATTCCGGCACCCTACCGGAGGGGGCAATCCCTCTCTGGTGGCCATCTTCATCATCCCGGTGCTCTCCATGACGAAGAGGGAGTAGTTCTCCCTCGGGACTGAGGGTATGTACCAGTAGCTATGTGTTTGATCTCTCTCTCTCTCTCGTGTTCTTGAGGTGGTACGATCTTGATGTATCGCGAGCTTTGCTATTATAGTTGGATCTTATGATGTTTCTCCCCCTCTACTCTCTTGTAATGAATTGAATTTTCTCTTTGAAGTTATCTTATCGGATTGAGTCTTTAAGGATTTGAGAACACTTGATGTATGTCTTGCGTGGGATACCCGTGGTGACAATGGGGTATTCTATTGATCCACTTGATGTATGTTTTGGTGATCAACTTGCGGGTTTCGCCCATGAACCTATGCACAGGGGCTGGCACACGTTTTCATCTTGACTCTCCGGTAGAATCTTTGGGGCACTCTTTGAAGTACTTTGTGTTGGTTTGAATAAATGAATCTGAGATTGTGTGATGCATATCGTATAATCATATCTGCGGATACTTGAGGTGACATTGGAGTATCTAGGTGACATTAGGGTTTTGATTGATTTGTGTCTTAAGGTGTTATTCTAGTATGAACTATAGGATAGATTGAACGGAAAGAATAGCTTCATGTATTTTACTACGGACTCTTGAATAGATCGATCAGAAAGAATAACTTTGAGGTGGTTTCGTACCCTACCATAATCTCTTCGTTTGTTCTCCGCTATTAGTGACTTTGGAGTGACTCTTTGTTGCATGTTGAGGCATAGTTATGTGATCCAATTATGTTATTACTGTTGAGAGGACTTGCACTAGTGAAAGTATGAACCCTAGGCCTTGTTTCAACACATTGCAATACCGTTTACGCTCACTTTTATCATTAGTTACCTTGTTGTTTTTATATTTTCAGATTACAAAAACCTATGTCTACCATCCATATGGCACTTGTATCACCATCTCTTCGCCAAACTAGTGCACCTATACAATTTACCATTGTATTGGGTGTGTTGGGGACACAAGAGACCCTTTGTTATTTGGTTGCAGGGTTGCTTGAGAGAGACCATCTTCATCCTACACCTCCTACGGATTGATAAACCTTAGGTCATCCACTTGAGGGAAATTTCCAACTGTCCTACAAACCTCTGCACTTGGAGGCCTAACAACGGCTACAAGAAGAAGGTTGTGTAGTAGACATCAAGCTCTTTTCTGGCGCCGTTGCCGGGGAGGTTAGCGCTTGAAGGTATATCTTTAGATCTTGCAATCGAATCTTTTTGTTTTCTTGTTTTAGCACTAGTTTAGTTTATAAAAGAAAACTATAAAAAATGGAATTGAGTTTACCTCATACGCTTCATCTTTTTAATATCTTTCGTGAGTATGATGGAAAGAAAATTGTGCCAAAGTGTTAGAAGAAGAATGCATTAAAATGTTTGGCACTAAATATTTGAATGATGAGCATGATTGCAATGTTGTTAGTATGAATTCCTTGAATATCCATGATGCTAATGATATGCAAAGCCACAAGCTTGGGGAAGCTATGTTTGATGAAGATGATGTTTTTTGTCCCCCAAGCTTTGATGAACAAATTTATTATGACGAAAGCATGCCTCCTATTTATGATGATTATATTGATGAAAGTGGATTTGGAGAGGTCATGACTTTATTTTGTGATGAATCCACTATTCTGGAAGAGGTTCCAATTGATTATGAGAACAAAGTTGCTATCTATGATGATTATTGTGATGACTTGTATGCTATAAAGAATAATGATATCCATGAAACTTGTCATCATGATTTTAGCTTTCAATTGGATTATGCCTCACATGATAATTATTTTTTTGAGTTTGCTCCCACTATTATTCATGAGAAGAATTTTGCTTGTGTGGAGAGTAATAAAATTTCTATGCTTGTAGATCATGAAAAGAATACTTTTGGTGCTGGTTATATTGTTGAATTAATTCATGATGCTACTGAAAATTATTATGAGAGAGGAATATATGCTTGTAGAAATTGCAATAATATCAAGTTTCCTCTCTATGTGCTTAAAGTTATGAAGTTATGCTTATTTTACCTTCCTACGCAAGTTGATTATTTTTCCCACAAGTTGTTCGCACACAAAATCCCTATGCATAGGAAGTGGGTTAGACTTAAATGTGCTAGTCATATTCTTCATGATGCTCTCTTTATGTTACAATTCTTATCTTTTATTTGAGCATCGTTGAAATCATCATGCCTAGCTAGGGGCGTTAAATGATAGCGCTTGTTGGGAGGCAACCCAATTTAATTTTGTTCCTTTATTTTTGCTCCTGTTTAGTAATAAATAATTTATCTAGCCTCTGTTTTGGTTTTGTTTGTTTAATTAGTGTTTGTGCCAAGTAGAACCGTTGGGAAGACTTGGGGAAAGTCTTTTTGATCTTGCTGTAAAAAACAGAAATTTTAGCGCTCACAAGAATTGCTGCCATTTTTTATTGGAGATCGATATTTAGTTAATTATTTTTGCAGACAATTAATATATAAATTCCTCACCTCCAGAAATTTATTTTAGAATTTTTGGGGTTCCAGAAGTTTGCGTTAGTTACAGATTACTACATACTGTTCTGTTTTTGACAGATTCTGTTTTTTGTGTGTTGTTTGCTTATTTTAATGAATCTATGGCTAGTAAAAGAGTTTATAAACCATAAAGAAGTTGGAATACAGTAGGTTTAACACCAATATAAATAAGGAATGAGTTCATTACAGTACCTTGAAGTGGTGTTTTGTTTTCTTTCGCTAACGGAGCTTATGAGTTTTCTATTAAGTTTTGTGTTGTGAAGTTTTCAAGTTTTGGGTAAAGATTCGACGGACTATGGAACAAGGAGTGGCAAGAGCCTAAGCTTGGGGATGCCCAAGGCACCCCAAGTTAATATTCAAGGACAACCAAGAGCCTAAGCTTGGGGATGCCCCGGAAGGCATCCCCTCTTTCGTCTTCCTTCATCGGTAACTTTACTTGGAGCTATATTTTTATTCACCACATGATATGTGTTTTGCTTGGAGCGTCAATTTATTTTGTTAGGATTTGCTGACTGTTATTTAGAACAATGTTTTGCATCTTTTATTTCAATAAAAGTGGCATTGATAGCCTTTACTATGCCTATTTTAAAAGTCTTCATGTTGCTGTTTGAAAACAGAAAATTCACCGCTGTTGCAGTAATTCCCTAGAAAAGTCAGAATGTGATAAAATGTTGAAACCTTTTGAATATTAAGATCTAATAAATTTACTACAGTGGGAATTTTCTCTCATAATTTTTGGAGTTAGGGAAGTATGGATCTTACTTCACTCTTTACAGACTGTCCTGTTTAGGCAGATTGCTGTTATGTTTGCATTGTTTGCATATGTTTGCTTCTGTAATGATTCTATTTGACGATAGGACTATTATATATGCAGAGGCATTTAATATGCAATGTTGAATAATAATTTTAGTGATTTTCTACAGTAGAGTATGATAAGGTTTTTTGCAATGGTTTATACTAACTTATCTCACAAGTCCTTGTTGAGGTTTGTGTGGATGAAGCTTTTGAGATTTAGGGAGACCGTGATATGAGAGGAATTAAGGAGACACAAAAGATCAAGCTTGGGGATTCCCAAGGAATCCCAAGATATTATTTCAAGAAGTCTCAAGATTCTAAGCTTGGGGATGCCCCGGTTGGCATCCCACCTTTCTTCTTCAACAACTATCGGTTAGTTTCGGTTGATCCTAAGTTTTTGCTTCTTCACATGATGTTTGCCATTATTAGAATGTCATTTTCTTTTGATTTGCTTGATGTTTAAATAAAATACCAAGATCTGAAATTATTAAATGTTAGAGAGTCTTCACATAGCTAAATAATTATTTAACTACTCATTGATCTTCACTTCTATCTTTCGGAGTAGTTTGTCATTTGCTCTAGTGCTTCACTTATATCCTTTTGGAGCACGGTGGTGGTTTTATTTTATAGAAATAATTGATCTCTCATGCTTCACCTATATTATTTTGAGAGTCCTAAATAGCATGGTAATTGCTTTGGTTATGAATTTAGTCCTAATATGATGGGCATCCAAGAGGGATATAATAAAAACTTTCATATGAAGTGCATTGAATACTAAGAGAAGTTTGATACTGTCAGGGTATGGGGTCCTGGCAAACCCTTAAGGTTCGAACACTGGGGTGCGCACAGAGTCTTTCCCTCCGACCGATCTACGCTCAAGCTCGCTAAGATCTTGCGGACAAACTCGACGAACTCACAACACAGAAGGACACGAGGTTTATACTGGTTCGGGCCACTGTTGTGGTGTAATACCCTACTCGAGTATGGGGGTGGTGGATTGCCTCTTGGGCTGATGATGAACAATACAAGGGAAGAACGACCTCCCGAGGTTGGGGCGTTCTTGAGCTCGGTGAGCTTGTGTGCGTGGGGGTGGTCTCTCTCAAGCTAAGATTAGATTGGCCCCTCCACTGTGGTGGCTAGTCCTATTTATTGAGGCCCTGGTCCTCTTCCCAAATATCGAGTGGGAAGGGAGCCAACAATGGCAGGCTAATTTGAAGGGGGACAGCTAGTACAAGCTATCCTGACAAAAGTAGTCTTCGCATGCACAAAGTTCTGGTGGTGATGCTGTTCTGGGCTCCACGGTGACCTCCGTCTTGCACTCCATGGTCTTGGTCTTGTTGCACCAAAATGGCAACCTTTGCCTGAGGCCTCGGTACTCCGCAGCTGCGCTTGCCCCCTTTGCACCAAAGAGGAAACAAGAACACTGTGCGCGCTGGCACCCGCCTGGCGCCCACCTGGTGTCGATCGGCACGGCTCATGTCACTAGAACCTCGTGAGGTTCGCCTCGCCTTGATATCTCCGCTCCTCGTGAGCCTGGCTAGCTAGGCCACTCCAGAGGAGGTCTTGCGTTGTCCTCCTCACGAGGCTTGGCCCCTCACGAGGTTCTTGGGTTCTTTGTTGGTGAAGATGGGCCGTACGGCTTGCTGGCCCAGCCACACTGCGGGCCGCGGACAGGCAAGTCTGGGGACCCCCATTCACAGAACACCGACAGTAGCCCCCGGGCCCAAGGTGCGCTCGGGCTTGGCTTCGCAACGAAGCCAAGGGTCAAGCTCAAAGTGCCGCGGGCCCCCAAAGCCTGCGGCCTCGGTTGATGTGTGGCGGTTGATTGGACGTGGGCGTCTCTGCTTCCCCACGCTGCCTTTGAATCCGACCGGCTATGCAGCCCCGCTTCTTGCACAGTTATTCTTCCCTCTCCGCGCCTGGCTCTTCCAATCTTCCAATCTCCCTGCTTCCTCGTCGCCTTGCTCCGCCTCCTCAATCCGACCAGCGCACCACCCACTTCACCGTCATGGCGCCGAAGCAAGCCGACAAGGGGAAGAAACCTCTTTCCTTCCAACTGCGCCCCCATCCTTCGAGCCGGCGCTCAGCCGGCCTCGGGTGCTCAACAATGAGGCCATGGGCAAGGTGCGCCCCATTCTCGCCTCCAGCTTCAACGAGTGGGGAGAGACGCCGGCCTGGCCTGCGTCTCGCTCTAGCATGGCTCGGGCAGTCACCGAGATCCCGATCTTCATTGATGCCCTCTGGGCTGGCCTGCTTCCACCCTTCTCCGCCTTATTCAACGCGGTGCTCGAGCACTACCAGATCCATATGCTTCAACTCAACCCCCAATATGTGACCCTTCTTGCCGTCTTTGCCTTCGTGTGTGAGGCCATGGTGGGCATCACCCCCTCTGTTGCGCTCCTCCACCACTTCTTCTCTCTACATCTCATTGGTGCCCGGCAGAGCTCAGGGTGTGTGGGCTTTCAGGCCGTGGCGGCGACGGCAGGCATGGGGATCGACTTCGAGCTTCCTTCATCCGCGAGCGAATTCGGCACATGATGGGTGTTTGTTGATGCCGGCATGCTCAACCCTCTGCTCCAAGCTCCGGTGGGGCCTGCCGTTCCAAACTCTAGCTGGGGCCACCAGAGGCTCATGAGCCCCTGCCTTGCCCCCGTCTGGGCCAGGCTGCGGTGGTTGAAGGACCTTGGTGTGACTGCGCCCATGGTGGTGAGGGAGTTTGTCAGGCGTCGAGTTGCCCCGCTTCAGCGCCATTCTCGCCCGATGTGGGACTTGCTCAGCAGTCGGGACAACATGAGGTTTCAGGAGGAGGGACTTCCTCTTGCTGCGCGGCAAACTATGCTCACGGTGCTATCCGGTGTCCCTCTACCGGATGAGATGCCTAGGAAGAGCTGCACGTTGTACCGCAGCGAGAACAGGGTTACCTTTCTCGCGACCATGCCTTCCTTTGATGAGTGGGGGCTACGCCCAATTGGCTTGGAGGTACCCCGCAAGAATCCCGTCATCGTGGTCCCATTCTTCGCCGCCGGTGACGAGCTCACGCCAGGTGATGGTGCGGGGGAGCGAGCTGCAACAGGGGCCGGCTGCTCAGGTCCTCAGGAGCATGTACCGAGCGGTGATCCAGGGGCGTCATCCTTGGGAGCTTGCGATGCCTCTCCTGAGGCGTCAGTCGCTGATGAGGTGCGGCATTCGGCTCCCGAGGCCGAGGCTTCAGGGGCCTTGGGAGGTTGCAGGGAGAGAGAGACGGGCTGTTCGCCGCAGCCAGGCTCCCCTGAAGCCATTCCTCTTGGTTCTTCTTCGGCTCCGCCGCGCTCTGGCCGTCACGTCCAGCGTTTTGGCCGCCTTTGCATGGACTTCGAGGAGCTCCGCAAGAGGAAGGGATCCCCTAGCAGTGGTAGCGTCTTCAGACCATTGAAACGACGGAAGTACATCTCCATCGACGAGTAAGTACCTCTCCTTGGTGATCTTCTATGTGCTGCCTTCCCTTCCTGGCGATTGCCCCCTCAGGTCTGCTAAGGCCGCGAAACCTCCAGAGAAGCAGCTCCCTCTCGTCCCATCGTAGTCGCCAAGCTCCAGTGCTTCAGGCTCAGACGCTGCCCACGGTGTGGGGTCAGCCTTGGGAGCTGGTCCATCGTCAAGGCGCCCCGAGCTTGTGCCTTCGCCGTCCTTTCTACGCGGCCTTGGTCGGAGCGCAGCAGGCGTGCCAATAGCTCCTCCCTTGGTCACAGTTGGTAGGTGGCTAGCCTCGATGCTGGAGCTTCCTTCAAGTAGCAGGCCTTGCTCGGTCCGGGCCCCTCGCGAGGATCAGCTGGCGCCTGCGGCCGCGCCAGCCCCTGCCCCAAACCGGGAGATGGTGCGTCACTTGATGCTCCACCCGCAGCCCCCGAGGCAGAGGATGAGATGGGGCGAGCGTTCGAGCTTGAGCGCGGGCGCAGCGTGGTCCGCCATGAGCTCTTCCAGGAGGCGATGAGTCGCGATGAACCGCCTTGGTGAAGAGCTTACTAGCGTTGACTCGTGTCTTGAGGCCGAAGGTCTTCGGTTGGTGGAGGAGCGGCGCAAGCTGCGAGTGGCCATCAACCTTGGCCGTTATCATCGCGACCTCGAGAATGCGAAGGCTGAGGCGTCCCTCAAGATTGCCAATAAGGCCCGCTCGCGAGCTTTGGAGGAAGCTTGCGAGGCCGATCACCACCGCGAGGCTGCGGAGGAGCGCGCGTGGGAGCTCTAGGCCTGGAGCGCGTCCCTTGAGCAGCAAGTCGAGGCGCGCGGGGCCGCCCTTGCATCGATGAGGGGGGCGCCTACGGAGGAAGAGGAGATCTGGCGGCGCGAGGAGGTGCTGGCCATGGAGGCCATGGAGCGTAGCCTCGAGCTTGAGCGGCTGGAGACGAGGGAGCGTCAAGTCGCTCAAGCTGAAGATGCCGTCGGGGTCCGCGAGGCCGGAGTCGAAGAAGAGATCAACCGTCGGGTAGCCGTAGTTCGTGCTGATCTGGAAGGCAGATATGGCTTGAGGCTGGAGCTCGCCGGACAGGAGGGTGCGGGCAGGGATGCCGCCCTCAGGCCCAGGTTGGACGAGGCCGAGAGGCGTGCTGAGGCCGCAACCACCACCCTGGTTACGGCGCAGGCGGACCTGGCCTCCACCCGCGCCGAGCTGCTTTCCCTCTGGAAGCGAATTGACGATGCCGAGGCCGTCGTTCGGCAAAACAGAGAAGAAGTGCTCCAGCACCGAACACTGGAGCGCGAGCATGCCCCTATGCTTCAAGACCTTCGAAACAAGGACAACGTCGCCCTGGGATATATCTGCGACGAGAACGCCCCGTCCCCTCACTCGAGTGATTGCGCTAGCCACCTGACCTTCTTCACTGAGGTGGTGACGCGCCTGGAGGCTCAATCTGCCAGAGCTCGGCAGCTTGTAGACAAGAGCGGTCGTGGCCTTCTTCAGTGCGCCTTCTCCCGTGTCTTCAGCCACCTTCTGAACGCCGACCCCAACTTCGACTTTGATGCCACCATTGCTCCTGTGCCCATTGCCATCCAGGGGCGCATTGGGTAGAGGATCATGTCGACGCGTTGGTCAGGGCCTTCACCTCAGATAATGATGGGGTGGTGGTCATCGCAGACGAAGGTCACGTGGTCAACGACGGCGATGGTGGCGTCACCGACGGCGGCGACGATTCCGACGAAGGTGATGAGGATGCGAGCGATGCATCCCTGGATGACGCAGCGAGCGATATATCTGGCTGATCCCATATTCTCCTGTTATTTTATTCGGCATGCAAAAATCGGGCATGGCCCTTGGAAAACTTGTGGGAGCATTTTGAGAGTGGGAGCCCCTCGTGTAAGAAAATCGCAGTTTTTTACTTTCCTATGCAATGTGGGTATGTGTCCTCGTGAGCTCGTGAAGCTGGGGGTGAGTTTTCAGACATGGATTACCTTAGTCAGCGCCTGCTTAGGGCTGGGTCGTGAGGCGACTAGTTCCTGAGAATCCTGCGGGGCCTATCACCCTGTTTGAAGGGGGGTCCCGGAAAGGGTGAGCACCAGGCGTAGTGCTAGCGCGTGCTCTGTGTGGTCCAGCTCGCGAGGAGCTTTGCGAGGGAGAGGCGACGGACGTGAGTCCCAAACCAAACAAGATCCAGAAGGCAAAAAACGGTTCGAACGAGAAAAGGCACCACCCGCACGCATCGATAAAAATTCAGCTTCAACTTAAGTCCAGAATCAGAAAGCAAAGCAACAGAAAGGGAGATCCAAAGCAAAAGGCCGCGTCCGGCACCTAGTCTAGTCTTCGGGTCTTCAAGTCTTCTCACCAGTGCGGAGCTAAGTGCTGTCCACTAGGCGTGGGAGGGAGCCCCAGGGCCTGAGGCAGGCGCTCCTGAGACTCCAGGGCATGTACAGTCCCAACTCATTATTACGTGAGAGTGTCACAGGCGGCGAGCTTCACAGGCACCGGGCCTTCTTCACAGGTACTGGCCTTGCTTCATATCGCCAGATGAGGGCCCCGCCTTGCGCCACTCTTGACCTCCTTTGGGCCGGCCGGAGACCAGGACGACACAAAGGAGGGAAAGAGGACGCGAGTGGTTCCCTCGGCGACCACGGGTCCTCTGCCAGAGGAAGGGTCGTTGAAGCCACCCCGGCATAGGGCCTACCTCCAAGTGTCCCCTGGTTTCGCGCGCCTTGGGGAGGGGCCTTGCTCCTGGCTCCCTCTCGGCGGCCCCTAGCGTGTCTCCCTTGCTGAGATGGGTGCCGCCGTGCCGGGGTCACCGATCGGTGCTGCAACCTGATTCATCTGCATCCCATGGTTAGCATAAGCCTGTTCCTGAGAGGTTAGCGGTACCCTGTAGTCGCCGTTGCCGGCACGATCGCTATGGTTCTTCGCTGGCTCCTGGAAGGCTTCGACTCCTAGCGCCCCTTCTCCCCAATCTTCTCCAACGAATGAGCTGATGTCGTCCTCTAGTGCGTACCCTTAGTCCATCATGCGTGGCACATAGGCTTCCGGGGCCGTCACCCCGAACACCTCGCCGTGGTGCCCCACACTCCATGTTGCTCCGCCCATGATGGCGTCCTGTGGATGATAATACGGCATCCGGCTGGGACCATGGGGGGGTGACGCTTGCGCTCGTGCTTCTCGAGGGAGGCATGGGGGGTTGGAGCCCCATACGCCGCCAGCCGTGCTGATGTTGGCGAAGCCCCCGGGCGTAGTCAACGGCGCGCAGATGTGGTGAGGCTTGCCGCGTGACCTTGCATTGGCTTGGTGGGGAAGTCGATAGCTGAAGGGTGGCGCTCCCGATGCCGCTGTGTCCAGCAGCTCAGCAACACGCTCAAGCAGCGTGTCCCGGCCGCTCTCCATCAGCCTACATCGCAACAGCTCCCTTGCCACTTTGAGTGCCGCCCGCATGTTTGCTTGCTCCCGCCGTGAGTGCGGCTCCATTGCAGCGGCGTGACTTGCTGCTCTCGCCGCGGCTCGTGCTTGCCGCGGGGTGAGGGTGAATGATGCCTGGCCGCGCTGTCCACGCCCGGTGGAGCTTGGTGTCGCCCGCGCCGCCTGGGGTGCGGGGTCGAGATCTTCATGGGCAGGCGGCGCCGTCCGGGCCGGCCAGGCTGCCCAGCAGTCGGATCCGGCTCTTGGGTTGCCAGACATCGTTGCCGGTGAACGTCGGAGAGCTGATTGGCGGAAAAGAGGCCCCGGCGCACCCCTACCTGGCGCGCCAAATGTCGGGGTATGCGGTCCCGGCAAACCCTTAAGGTTCGAACACTGGTGAGGGAGTCCTGGATTAGGGGGTATCCGGACAGCTGGATTATATCCTTTGGCCGGACTGTTGGACTATGAAGATACAAGATTGAAGACTTCGTCCCATGTCCGGATGGGACTCTCCTTGGCGTGGAAGGCAAGCTTGGCAATACGGATATGTAGATCCCCTTCCTTGTAACCGACTCTGTTTAACCCTAGCCCCCTCCGGTGTCTATATAAACCGGAGGGTTTTAGTCTGTAGGACATCATACAATCATACCATAGGCTAGCTTCTAGGGTTTAGCCTCTCTAATCTCGTGGTAGATCAACTCTTGTACTACTCATATTATCAAGAATAATCAAGCAGGACGTAGGGTTTTACCTCCATCAAGAGGGCCCGAACGTGGGTAAAACATCGTGTCCCCTGCCTCCTGTTACCATCCGCCTTAGACGCATAGTTCGGGACCCCCTACCCGAGATCCACCGGTTTTGACACCGACATTGGTGCTTTCATTGAGAGTTCCTCTGTGTCGTCACCATTAGGCTTGATGGATCCTTTGATCATCGACAGCGATGCAGTCCAGGGTGAGACTTTTCTCCCCGGATAGATCTTTGTATTCGGCGGCTTCGCACTGCGGGCCAACTCGCTTGGCCATCTGGAGTAGATCGAGAGTGACGCCCATGGCCACCAGGTCAGGTTTGGAAGCTTAAACTACACGGCCGACATCCGCGGAGACTTGATCTTCGACGGATTCGAGCCCCTGCCGAGTGCGCCACACGGTCACGATGAGCGTGATTTAGCTCTACCATCGGATAGTGTTCAGGAGACCGCACCGGCAACCGCTTTGACCCTCAATTCGGAGCCAATTGCGCCATCCATGGACAGGTGGATAGACCCCGCCACGGAGGCCGTATTCTCAGCGGCGATCGAGCCGAGTATCGACCTTACCCTTCACGGGAGCCGTGACGCCGAACTACCGGATTCTTCCCCGGCCACATACTCCGAACCGCCTGCTCCCGTGCCTATCGAATCCGACTGGGCGCCGATCATGGAGTTCACCTCCACGGATATCTTTCAGCACTCGCCCTTCGGCGACATAATGAACTCATTAAGATCTCTCTCCCTGTCAGGAGAGTCCTGGCCGAACTATGTTCGGCAGGATTGGGATGCGGATGACCAAGAAATTCGCCGCCCACCCACCACCCACTTAGTAGCCACTATCGACAATTTGACAGACATGCTCGACTTCGACTCCGAAGACATCGACGGTATGGACGACGATGTGGGAGACGAAGAGGAACCACTGCCCACAGGGCACTGGACAGCCACCTCATCATATGATATATACATGGTGGACACACCCAAAGAAGGCAATGGCGACGGGACAGCGTAGGATGACCCCTCCAAGAAGCAACCCAAGCGCCGACGTCAGCGGCGCCGCTCTAAGTCTCGCCAAAGCAAAAGCGGTGACACCGGCACAGGAGATAATAGCACTCCGGACAGTGCCGAAGACGACAACAAACCCCTCTAGCAAGATTTAGAGCAAGAGGATGGAGAAGCCAGCCCTCCCGAGAGAGCGGCAGATGGAGAGGTGGAGGATGATAATTACATGCCTCCCTCCGAAGACGAGACAAGCCTCGATGATGAAGAATTTGTCGTGCCGGAGGATCCCGTCGAGGAAGAGCGCTCCAAGCGCCGACTTATAGCCACGGCAAATAGCCTTAAGAAAAAGTAGCAGCAGCTTCAAGCTGATCAAGATTTGCTAGCTGACAGATGGACTGAAGTCCTTGCGGCCGAGGAATATGAACTCGAACGCCCCTCCAAGAGTTACCCAAAGCGCAGGTTGCTACCCCGACTGGAGGAGGAAGCATTAAAACCTACATCTCTAGCATATGATGCGGCTGATCGGCCACCTTGTGGCCGAGACAGAGAGGCATTTCAGCCAAAAACTCAGCCCGCACCCCGACGCCACTCAAATAAAAATGACAAGCCATGGGGAAACACGCTATACCTGCGAGACGTATTGGAGGACAAAGCAAAACACGCAAGATCGATCTACGGGGAAATACGTTATACCTGCGAGACGAGGCCACTACGCTAGATGATAACCATCACGCCGGATACAGTAAAAGTAAATCCGGCCGGGCCGAACATAGCGGACAAGAATCATTCAAGCTGCCCCGCGACATAGCCCACTACAGAGGCGCCGCACACCTCATATGCTTCACAGACGAAGTAATGGATCACCAAATCCCAGAGGGTTTCAAACCCGTAAATATCGAATCATACGACGGCACAACAGATCCTACGGTATGGATCAAGGACTTCCTCCTGCACATCCACATGGCCCGCGGTGACAATCTACACGCCATCAAATATCTCCCACTCAAGCTCAAAGGACCAGCTCAGCATTGGCTCAACAGCCTGCCAGCAGAATCCATTGGCTGTTGGGAAGATCTGGAAGCCGCATTCCTCGACAACTTTCGGGGCACTTATGTGCGACCACTAGATGCCGGTGACTTGAGCCACATAATTCAGCAGCCAGAGGAATCGGCCAGGCGATTCTGGACACGGTTCCTGACAAAGAAAAATCAAATCATCAACTATCCGGATGCAGAGGCCCTAGCGGCTTTTAAGCACAACATCCGCGACGAGTGGCTCACCCGGCACCTTGGCCAGGAAAAGCTAAAATCTATGGCAGCCCTCACGACACACATGACCCGCTTTTGCGCAGGATAAGACAGCTGGCTGGCTCGGAGCAATAATATATCAAAGAACCATGGTACTTTGGATACCAAGGATGGCAATGGAAGGTCATGTCGCAACAAACACAAGCGCCGCATCAACAACGACAATACCGAGGATACGGTAGTCAATGCCGGATTCAGTGGCTCTAAACCCGGTCAGTGGAAAAGCCATTCAAAAGAAGCACTCCGGGCCCGTCCAGTTTGGACCGAATACTCGATCGCTTCTGCCAAATACATGGCACCCCCGACAAGCCAGCTTACAACACCAACAGGGAATGTTGGGTGTTCAAGAAGGCCGACAAGTTAAATGCCTAAAACAAAGATAAGGGGTCACATAGCGATGACGAGGAGGAGCCCCGGCAGCCGAACACCGGAGGACAGAAGAGGTTCCCCCCACAAGTGCGGACGGTGAACATGATATATGCAACCCACATCCCAAAGAGGGAGCGGAAGCGTGCGTTAAGGGATGTATATGCGTTGGAGCCACTCGCCCCAAAGTTCAACCCATGGTCCTCCTGTCCGATCACCTTCGATCGCAGGGACCATCCCACTAGTATCCGTCATGGTGGATTCGCCGCACTGGTCCTAGACCCAATCATTGACGGATTTCAACTCACTCGAGTCCTTATGACGGCGGCAGCAGCCTGAACCTGCTTTATCAGGACACATTGTGTAAAATGGGTATAGACCCTTCAAGGATCAAACCCACAAAAACAACCTTCAAAGGCGTCATACCAGGTGTAGAGGCCCATTGCACAGGCTCAGTCACACTGGAAGTGGTCTTTGGATCCCCGGATAACTTCCGGAGCAAGGAGTTAATCTTCGATATAGTCCCGTTCCGCAGTGGCTATCATGCACTGCTTAGGCAAACCGCGTTTGCGAGATTCAACGCGGTACCGCATTAAGCATATCTCAAGCTCAAGATGCCAGGACCTCGGGGGGTCATCACAGTCAATGGAAACATAGAGCGCTCTCTCCGCATGGAGGAGCACACTGCAGCCCTCACACCAGAAGCGCAAAGCAGCCTCTTAAGGCAATCCACCAGTTCGGCGATTAAGGACCCGGACACCTTCAAGCACGCCCTGAGTAATCGGCAACAAGACCACCTGGCATGTTCCAAGCTCGCATAGCAATGCGGCCCCCACCCCAGTCCCAGCCAAACGGCAAAATCCGTGCCACGCGTACATAATTACGCATTGAAAATACCATGGGCATAGGTGGGGAGGGGGCACGACTACGGCACACCCTAAGACGTGGCTCAACCGCACTAGGGGCTTCCCGCTTTGTTATTTTTCTTTCTTTTAGGACTTTAATCCCTAGAAGCCCCGTCCAGCAGTACGATTGCCGGACACACGATACAACAAACAAGGAGGCAAAAAGCTACGTCGCATCAAGGAATTCCCAGGTGGTCTCTGATAACGAGTGAAATACCTGCTTTAAATACCATTCCTCAGCTTGCCCTTGGATGGGACATGTCAAATAGTCCTACTTTTTGCTTATTGCACTACTTGTATCATTCTGCTTCGACGCACCTTTTTGAATAAACAATGCATAGCACTAGACTAGTATCACATTCTTCTTATATATATATATACATATATATATATATATGTTCATTCATGACATTCAGCAACCGTACACTCTGGTACGGCCAATACGCCAGGGGCTTAAGCTTACCCCATAATACGGCATGAGAACTCCGAACACTTTCGACAGTGCAGCACCCCGAACTTATAGCATTATATGCATCAGCTCTGAATCATGTCTTGGGTCAATAGTTGGGTTTGCCCAGCTCCCATGTTTTGGTACCTTACGTTCCGCTATATCGGCTAAGGTAGCACTGGGAGAACTACTGCGATTGTGCCCCGGTTCATCAGGGATAAGCACCTCAGTAGAGAAAGCTAAAACTGACTGTCATGATAAGGCGAGAGTTGGCCGCTATTCGAGAGGTCTCGAGTCCCTAAAGACTTATGCCGCTTAGAGCGAGGAGTCGGCTTTGTCCGGCTTAAGGCGTGTATAGTGCCCCGAATTCGGCCTTTCGAATACTAGGGGCTTCGCCAAAATTTAAAATTGTAGACTTCTATGGCTAAGTGAGAGTGATAAAGCATCATAGTCTGATTGCCTTGTTCATTGAGCTGAGCACCTCCCTCGAAGGACCCAACAATGGGAAAAAGAGTGCTCAGGTTTATCCCAAACACCCCAGCACTCGTGGCATGGGGGTAGAAGCCGACGACTGGCCATCTCTCAGATTTGATAAACAGCCGCACAGAAGGTAATATTTTAAATTCAAACAAGCGTTGCATAGCGCATATGAACAAGTTTTCATAATACAGGATCACAATGAGAAAGTTCATTAAAATATTACATCCTTCGCACACTCGTCTGCCACAAGACGGGCACCCTTCAGGACACCCTCCTAATACATTTCGGGGTGGCGATGCTCCTTGCCCTGCGGCGGCCCCTCCTTCACCAGCTTCTCGGCGTCCATCTTGGCCCAGTGCACCTTCGCACGGGCAAAGGCCCGGCGTGCACCTTCGATGCAGACGGACCGCTTTATGACTTCCAGCCGTGGGTAGGCATCCACAAGCCGCCTCACCAGGCCGAAGTAGCTATTGGGAAGGGAGTCGCTAGGCCACATCCGGACTATAAGGCTCCTCATGGCCTGTTCGGCCGCCTTGTGCATCTCGACCAGTTGCTTCAGCTGGTCGCTCATAGGCATCGGGTGTTCGGTCCTAGTATACTGAGACCAGAACAACTTCTCCATCGAGCTTCCCTCCTCGGTCTGGTAATATTTCGGGGCATCCGACACGCTGCGGGGCAAATCTGCGAATGCTCCTAGAGAGCTCCGGACTCAGGTAAGTAACAAGTAATTTACTTTCACATGCTTGCTTTGCATATTGAATGCCTTACCCGCCGCTATCTTCCTCATCGCCTCAATCTCCTAGAGGGCCTTTTGGGCTTCGACCTTGGCATGCTTTGTGCTCTCGAGGGCCGCGGCAAGCTCGGACTCTCGCGTCTTCGAGTAAAGCTCCAAAGCCTCGTGCTTCTTCACGAGAGCCTGGAGCTCTTGCTGCACCTCGCCCACCCGTGCCTCTTGTTTTTCCCGCTTAGTGCGCTCCTTGGCCGCTTTGTTTTCGGCCTCGGACAGCGCTTGCTTCAGGGTCGCTACTTCGGTTATGGCCCCTGGCACATTCATGATGATCCTATCATTTTGCAACCACATCTTTTTATATATACATATATATGGACAAGGTATTACTTACCTTTTTTCTCCTCGAGCTGCCTCTTGGCAAGACCGAGCTCTTTCTCGGACCGCTCGAGGTTCTGCCTTAGTGTAGCGACCTCCGCAGTCAGTGTGGCAGAGGTCAGCAGCGAAGCCTGCATACGCATAAAGACATACTTATATTAGACTCCTGCAGATATTATTTGATCCTCTATTCGGCTTTTCTTTGTGAACACCAAACAGAGCATCAGGGGCTACTGTCTATGCGGTAATATTTTTCCTATATTTTAAATACTTACCTCAAAGCCTGTTAGAAGGCTGGCACAGGCTTCAGTCAGTCCGCTCTTGGCGGACTGAACCTTCTTGATCACCGCACTCATAATAGTGCGGTGCTCTTCGTCGATAGAAGCGCCGCGAAGCGCTCCCAGCAGTTCATCCGGTGCCTCTGGATGGATGGAGGTCACCGGCACAGACGGCTTGCCCATCTTGGA
This sequence comes from Triticum urartu, assembly GCF_056163025.1. NCBI lineage: Eukaryota > Viridiplantae > Streptophyta > Magnoliopsida > Poales > Poaceae > Triticum > Triticum urartu. Next base: position 239,710,631 of record NC_141879.1, read on the forward strand.
AGAGGGCCGCCTGCCCAAGTCTGGAACCACTGGAGGTTCCGGCGCGCTGTCCGGCTGAGGGCCGAACTTGGAGCCCCTGGGAGCCTTGCTCCCTTTGCTCCTGGAGTCCGGAAGGTCGCCTTGAGGCGTCTCCGGAACTGTCTCCCCCCGGCTCGGTGCCCCTTGAGACAATACCTCGGCATTGTCCGTAGGGCAAGGAGAGGAGGCGGTTGGAAGTGTATCACTATTCATGTTCGACGAGTCCAAGGAACCGTCCGACTATGATACGTCGATACGGGCTTGGGCGGACTGCATAATCATATTCGACGTTAGGAGAAGCAGTGCAACAAATGTATGCTATGAGTTACTCTGGTCCTGAGCAGCCACTCGTCTTCGCCGTCGGCGGCGGTGGTGGAATAGTCCGGATGGAGAGTCCTTCCCTTCTTGGACCCTTCGGCCTCCCCGGTTGGGGTGGCCTTCCTTTTCTTGTCTCCCCCGGCTGGAGGGGGAGAATCTTCGTCTTCCTTCTCCTCGTTTTCACAGGAGGAGTGTGCCTTGGAGTTATCAAACGATGTGTCTGATACCACCTGGCGCCGGGAACTCTTTCGGGTTCCCGTGGCCTTCTTCTTGGTCTTCTCCGGCACCTCATAAGGAGTTGGAGTCCGCATCTCCGTCAGGAGAGCGTCTGCGGGGTCTTCGGGCAGAGGGGCCGGATAGTTAATCTGCTCCGATGTCTCCACCCAGTCCTGTCAAAGGCATGGGAGCTCAGACCCCGCACATGGTTAAGCTATGGGAAATAAATACCCTATGCACAGAGCTTACCGGATTCGCAGGGCGCTTCGCGCTTAGCCCGCGGTCCTCGGTAATAGAAGGGGGGACCTCGGCGCCCTTGAATAGCACCTACCAGACGTCCTTATGCGTTGTGTCGAAGAGCTCATGTAGAGTCTGGTGCTGGGCCGGGTCGAACTCCCATAAGTTGAAAGCCCTTTGCTGACACGGGAGGATCCGGCGGAAGAGCATGACCTGGACTATGTTGACAAGCTTAAGTTTCTTGCTTGTCATGTTCCGGATACACTTCTGGAGTCCGTCCAGCTCCACCGATGAGCCCCAGGATAGGCCCTTCTCCTTCCAGGAAGTGAGCCGCGTGGGGATTCCGGATTGAAACTCGGGGGCTGCCACCCAGTTAGCGTCGCGCGGCTCGGTGATGTAGAACCACCCCGATTGCCACCCCTTTATGGTCTCCACGAAGGAGCCCTCGAGCCATGTAACATTGGGCATTTTTCCCACCATGGCTCCGCCGCATTCCGCTTGTTGGCCGCCTACTACCTTCGGCTTGATATTGAAGGTCTTCAGCCATAGGCCGAAGTGGGGCCGGATGCGGAGGAAAGCCTCGCACACGACGATGAACACCGAGATGTTAAGGATGAAATTCGGGGCCAGATCATGAAAGTCCAGCCCATAATAGAACATGAGGCCGTGGACGAATGGATGGAGGGGAAACCCCAGTCCGTGGACGAAGTGGGGGAGGAAAACCACCCTTTCGTGAGGTTACGGGGTAGGGACGATCTGCCCCGCGGCTGGCAGCCGGTGCGCGATATCCGCGGCTAAGTATCCGGCCTCACGTAGTTTTTTGATGTGTCCCTCCGTGACGGAGGAGACCATCCACTTGCCTCCCGCTCCGGACATGTTTGAGGAGAGTTGAGGAGAAGGATGTGGACTAGGGCGCTGGAGCTCGAGTGCATGAAAATGGATGAGCAAGGAGGAAGAAGGCGTGGGTAGAAAAAGATGAAACCTTATCTCTTTATAAGGGCGGACAAAACTATGCGCCCCCACCAGCCTGGTAAAACTCGCTTATCCCCCAAGCGATGTAATTGAGGGCGCGGTTGGGTCACCCACGTCTGTATTGATGGGAATCCCGTAATAAGGGGACATGATCTCTGCTTCGACAAGACGTGCCAGGGAAACCGCCTCGCGAAACACGCTGAGATAGGTTATGAAAAATGATTCGAATAAAGGCCTGGCTGTGGTGTGATGCCACGCTACGGGCTACGTCAGTAGATCAGATTTGTGGAAATATTATTCTCTCTATGGTGGTATGTGGAACTTGTTTTGCAGAGCCGGACACGATCCTCGTGTTCAAGATCTTCTATGAAGTATTCGGAGGAGGAACCCGCCTTGCAATGCCGAAGACAATCTGCGCACCGGACTTATCGTCATTGAAGCCTGGTTCAGGGGCAAATGAGGGAGTCCTGGATTAGGGGGTATCCAGACAGCCGGATTATATCCTTTGGCCGGACTGTTGGACTATGAAGATACAAGATTGAAGACTTCGTCTCGTGTCCGGATGGGACTCTCCTTGGCGTGGAAAGCAAGCTTGGCAATACGGATATGTAGATCCCCTTCCTTGTAACCGACTCTATGTAACCCTAGCCCCCTCCGGTGTCTATATAAACCGGAGGGTTTTAGTCCATAGGACAACATACAATCGTACCATAGGCTAGCTTCTAGGGTTTAGCCTCTCTGATCTCGTGGTAGATCAACTCTTGTACTACTCATATTATCAAGAATAATCAAGCAGGACGTAGGGTTTTACCTCCATCAAGAGGGCCCGGACCTGGGTAAAACATCGTGTCCCTGCCTCCTGTTAACATACGCCTTAGACGCACAGTTCGGGACCCCCTACTCGAGATCCGCCGGTTTTGACACCGACAAATGGGGTGCGCGCGAAGTCTTTCCCTCCGACCGATCTACGCTCTAGCTCGCTAAGATCTTGCGGACGAACTCGGCGAACTCACAACATAGAAGGACACGGGGTTTATACTGGTTCGGGCCACTGTTGTGGTGTAATACCCTACTCCAGTGTGGTGGTGGTGGATTGCCTCTTGGGCTGATTATGAACTATACAAGGGAAGAACGGCCTGCCGAGGTTGGGGCATTCTTGAGCTCGGTGAGCTTGAGTGCGTGGGGGTGGTCTCTCTCAAGCTAAGATCAGATTGGCCCCTCCACTGTGGCGGCTAGTCCTATTTATAGAGGCCCTGGTCCTCTTCCCAAATATCAAGCGGGAAGGGAGCCAACAATGGCGGGCAAATTTGAAGGGGGGCATCTAGTACAAGCTATCCTGACAAAAGTAGTCTTCGCCTGCACAAAGATCTGGTGGTGACGCTGTTCTGGGCTCCATGGTGACCTCCGTCTTGCAGTCCATGGTCTTGGTCTTGTTGCACCGAAATGGAAACCTTTGCCTGAGGCCTCGGTACTCCGCGGCTGCGCTTGCCCCCTTTGCACCAAAGAGGAAACAAGGACGCTGTGCGCGCTGGCGCCCGCCTGGTGTCGATCGTCCTGGCTCACGTCACGAGAACCTCGTGAGGTTCGCCTCGCCTTGATATCTCTGCTCCTCGTGAGCCTGGCTAGCTAGGCCACTCCAAAGGAGGTCTTGCATCATCCGCCTCGCGAGGGTCTTGGGTGCTTTGTTGGTGAAGATGGGCCGTACGGCCTGCTGGCCCAGCCACGCCGCGGGCCGCAGGCAGGCAAGTCTGGAGACCCCCGTTCCCAGAACGCCGACAGATACTTGATAATTGTTTTGAGATATGGAGATGGTGATATTACTGTCATGCTAGTTGAGTAGTTGTGAATTTGAGAAATATTTGTGTTGAAGTTTGTGATTCCCGTAGCATGCACGTATGGTGAACCGTTATGTGACGAAGTCGGAGCATGATTTATTTATTGATTGTCTTTCTTATGAGTGGCGGTCGCAGACGAGCGACAGCCTACCAATCTATCCCCCTAGGAGCATGGGCGTAGTACTTTGTTTCAATAACTAATAGATTTTTGCAATAAGTATGTGAGTTCTTTATGACTAATGTTGAGTCCATGGATTGTACGCACTCTCACCCTTCCACCATTGCTAGCCTCTCTAGTACCGCGCAACTTTCGCCGGTACCGTAAACCCACCATTTACCTTCCTCAAAACAGCCACCATACCTACCTATTATGGCATTTCCATAGCCATTCCGAGATATATTGCCATGCAACTTTCCAACGTTCCGTTATTATGACACACTTCATCATTGTCATATTGCTTTGCATGATCATGTAGTTGACATCGTATTTGTGGCAAAGCCATCGTTCATAATTCTTCCATACATGTCACTCTTGAGTCATTGCATATCCCGGTACACCGCCGGAGGCATTCATATAGAGTCATATTTTGTTTTAAGTATCGAGTTGTAATTCTTGAGTTGTAAGTAAATAAAAGTGTGATGATCATCATTATTAGAGCATTGTCCCTGTGAGGAAAGGATGATGGAGACTATGATTCCCCCATAAGTCGGGATGAGACTCCGGACGAAAAATAAAAAAAGAGAAAAAAGAGGCCATAAAAAGGCCCAAATAAAGAAATAAAAAATAAAAAAATAAATATGAGAGAAAAAGAGAGAAGGGGCAATGCTACTATCCTTTTACGACACTTGTGCTTCAAAGTAGCACCATGATCTTCATGATAGAGAGTATCGTATGTTGTCACTTTCATATATTAGTGGGAATCTTTCATTACAGAACTTGGCTTGTATATTCCAATGATGGGCTCCCTCAAAATGCCCTAGGTCTTCGTGAGCAAGCAAATTGGATGCACACCCACTTAGTTCCTTTTGTTGAGCTTTCTTACATTTATAGCTCTAGTGCATCCGTTGCATGGCAATCCCTACTCACTCACATTGATATCTATTAATGGGCATCTCAATAGCCCGTTGATACGCCTAGTTGATGTGAGACTGTATTCTCCTTTTTGTCTTCTCGACAACCACCATTCTATTCCACCGATAGTGCTATGTCCATGGCTCACGCTCATGTATTGCGTGAAGATTGAAGAAGTTTGAGAACATCAAAAGTATGAAACAATTGCTTGGGTTGTCATCGGGGTTGTGCATGATATAAATACTTTGTGTGGTGAAGATGGAGCATAGCCAGACTATATGATTTTGTAGGGATAGCTTTCTTTAGCCATGTTATTTTGAGAAGACATGATTGCTTAGTTAGTATGCTTGAAGTATTATTATTTTTATGTCAATATTAAACTTTTGTCTTGAATCTTATGGATCTGAATATTCTTGCCACAATAAATAGAACTACATGGATAAATATGTTAGGTAGCATTCCACATAAAAAATTCTGTTTTTATCATTTACCTACTCGAGGACGAGTAGGAATTAAGCTTGGGGATGCTGATACGTCTCCAACGTATCTATAATTTTTGATTGTTCCATGCTATTATATTATCTGTTTTAGATGTTTATGGGCTTTATTATACACTTTTATACTATTTTTGGGACTAACCTATTAACCCAGAGCCCAGTGGCAGTTTCTGTTTTTTCCTTGTTTTAGAGTATCACAGAAAAGGAAAATCAAATGGAGTCCAATTGACCTGAAACTTCACGGAACTTATTTTTGGACCAGAAGAAGCCCACGGAGCATCGGAGATGGACCAGGGGAGTCCCGGGCTGCCCACGAGGGTGGGGGGCGCGCCCACCCCCTGGGCGTGCCCCCTGTCTCGTGGACAGCCCGGAGATCCACCGACGTACTTCTTCCTCCCATATATACCAATATACCCTAAAAACATCAGGGAGCACAATATATCGGGAGTTCTGCCGCCAGAAGCCTCTGTAGCCACCGAAAACCAATCTAGACCCGTTCTGGCACCCTTCCGGAGGGGGCAATCCCTCTCTGGTTTCCATCTTCATCATCCCGGTGCTCTCCATGACGAGGAGGGAGTAGTTCTCCCTCGGGGCTGAGGGTATGTACCAGTAGCTATGTGTTTGATCTCTCTCTCGTGTTCTTGAGGTGGTACGATCTTGATGTATCGCGAGCTTTGCTATTATAGTTGGATCTTATGATGTTTCTCCCCCTCTACTCTCTTGTAATGAATTGAATTTTCCCTTTGAAGTTATCTTATCGGATTGAGTCTTTAAGGATTTGAGAACACTTGATGTATGTCTTGCGTGGGATACCCGTGGTGACAATGGGGTATTCTATTGATCCACTTGATGTATGTTTTGGTGACCAACTTGCGGGTTCCTCCCATGAACCTATGCATAGGGGTTGGCACACGTTTTCGTCTTAACTCTCCTGTATAATCTTTGGGGCACTCTTTGAAGTACTTTGTGTTGGTTTGAATAAATGAATCTGAGATTGTGTGATTCATATCGTATAATCATACCCGCAGATACTTGAGGTGACATTGGAGTATCTAGGTGACATTAGGGTTTTGATGGATTTGTGTCTTAAGGTGTTATTCTAGTACGAACTCTATGATAGATTGACCGGAAAGAATAGCTTCATGTTATTTTACTACGGACTCTTGAATAGATCGATCAGAAAGAATAACTTTGAGGTGGTTTCGTACCCTACCATAATCTCTTAGTTTGTTCTCCGCTATTAGTGACTTTGGAGTGACTCTTTGTTGCATGTTGAGGGATAGTTATGTGATCCAATTATATTATTATTGTTGAGAGGACTTGCACTAGTGAAAGTATGAACCCTAAGCCTTGTTTCAACACATTGCAATACCGTTTACGCTCACTTTTATCATTAGTTACCTTGCTGTTTTTATATTTTCAAATTACAAAAACCTATATCTACCATCCATATTGCACTTGTATCACCATCTCTTCGCCGAACTAGTGCACCTACACAATTTACCATTGTATTGGGTGTGTTGGGGACACAAGAGACTCTTTGTTATTTGGTTGCAGGGTTGCTTGAGACAGACCATGTTCATCCTACGCCTCCTACGGATTGATAAACCTTAGGTCATCCACTTGAGGGAAATTTGCTACTGTCCTACAAACCTCTACACTTGGAGGCCCAACAGGGACGATCTGTCCCTTGGTCGGAAGCCGGTGGGTGAACTCCTTGGCTAGGTACCTGGCCTCCCGGAGCCTGGTGATGTCCTTCTCCTTGACGGAGGAAACCATCCACTTGCCTTGCGCTCCAGATCCGGACATGACTCGAGTACTTTTTGGAGGCAGAAAGGATGGAAGCTTGGGCGCTGGAGCTCGAGAATGGATGGGCAGAGAGAGAAGGCATGGGTGAAAGGGGGTGAGTCCTTATCCCTTTATAAAGGCAGCGAATATCAAGCCCCCCCCCACTAGCCTTAAAACTCGCCTATTTGCAAGGGCCGCGTAGACGGCACGGTTGGATTACCCACACCCGTATTGATGAGAATCCCGCAATAAGGGGACACGATCTCTCCTTTAACAAGACATGCCAGTAAAACCCGCATCTCGAAATATGAAGCGGCATGCCAAAAAACGGTTCGAAATAATGATCATGTGGTGATGTGGTGACACGCTACAACAAGTTGTCAGTGGATTGGACTCGTGAAATATTATACTCTCTGCGGTTGTGTGTGGTGCTTATTTTGCAGAGCCGGACACGTTCTTTGTGCACAAAGGTTGTTTTGGAGTATTAGGAGGAGGAACACGCCTTGCAATGCCGAAGAAAATCTGCGTGCCGGACACCTCGTCAATGAAGCCTGGTTCAGGGGCTACTAAGGGAGTCCTAGACTAAGGGGTCCTCGGGAATCTGGCCTGTTGGACATGGGCCGGACTGTTGGGCTATGAAGATACAAGACTGAAGATTCTCTCACCCGTGTCCGGATAGGACTGTCCTTGGCATGGATGGCAAGCATGGCGTTCAGATATGAAGATTCCTTTCTCTGTAACCGACTTTGTACAACCCTAGTCCCCTCCGGTGTCTATATAAACCGGAGGGTTTAGTCCGTAGAGGAAATCATAATCATAATCATATAGGCTAGACTTCTAGGGTTTTAGCCATTACGATCTTGTGGTAGATCAACTCTTGTAACCCCCATACTCATCAATATTAATCAAGCACGACGTAGGGTATTACCTCCATCAATAGGGCCCAAACCTGGGTAAAACTTCGTGTCCCTTGTCTCCTATTACCATCAACCTCAGATGGACAGTTCGGGACTCCCTACCCGAGATCCGCCGGTTTGGACACCGACACTTGTTCTAATTGGGTGTGAACCATAGATGAATGTTTACGTAAACCTTTAACATCATTAGCAATTCTAAACATCAAGTCACTCAAATGATCAATCATGATAGCATTTTGTTTCAATTGATTGCTAACATACATATTAAAGAGTTCTTGCTTAACAATATAATTATCAAATTCATCCAGGCATTGACTAGTGGATTTATCGTAGGGAATATCACCTTCATCAAATCTATAGAGAGAATTTACATTTACTACCTGTGTCGGGATATTGATTCCATGTATTTCTTCAATAGGTGGAAAATTCTTAACATCTTCAGATCTAATACCCTTTTGTTTCATAGATTTCTTAGCCTCTTGCATATTTTCAGGACTAAGGAATAGAATACCTCTCTTCTTTGGAGTTGGATTAGGTGGTGGTTGATGAAGTGTCCAATCATCAACATTCTTTAACATATTATTTAATAGTTCTTCAACCTGTCCAACAATTGGTTCACTAAAAAAATAGAACTAGCACAACTATCTAGGTAGTCCCTAGAGGCATCTGTTAGTCCATTATAAAAGATATCAAGTATTTTATTTTTCTTAAGAGGATGATCTCGCAAATCATTAAGTAATTGGAGAAGCCTCCCCCATGCTTGAGGGAGATTCTCTTATAAATTTATACAGAGTTAAATATTTCCTATAAGGCAGCTTGTTTCTTATGAGCAGGAAAATATTTTTCAGGGAAGTAATATATCATTATCCTGGGGACTACGCACACAACCAGGAGCAAGAGTATTATACCATTTCTTAGCATAACCCTTTATGAGAAAGGAAACAACTTAAGAATATAGTAATACCGAATTTTTTCCTCGTGAGCAAATATGGTGGCTATATCATTCAATTTGAAACTTGTTGTCCAAATTGAAAATTCTTAACATCTTATGATCCTTTTCATGGTGTTTTTTCATCAAGGGAGAATATTTCAATCAAATCAACAGAGTCATAATTATATATAGATTCATGCTTATCATTATTTTCTTCCAAAGCAGCAGACATTCTCTCAATAAATTCTTTAACGTAGGCATTAGAAGCATAGTTTTCATAGAAATATTTAAGTATGTCAAAAAAATTAGACTTGTAGAGAGTAATATCATACTTTTCAATCAAAGAAGGAACTTCACAAGCACCCTTAAAAGCGACAAATTCTTCAATTTGTTTGATATCATAGTAATTATAAACACCTTTGGCATAAGAAGATAGAATTTCATTATCATTAAACTCACATAGGTGAAGGTGTTTTTAGGGTTTTCTGAGCAACAAGTAAAATCGTAAATTTCACACAGATTCCAAGCATAGCATAGCAAACAATTTATTTGATTCCATAAGAGTCCCCCTTTTTTAGACAAACGATACCGCACAAAAATGAGCATGCTCATCTAATGATTTTCCCTCAACTAAACTAGTTGGGGTTTCAGCACGAGCACATATGGATCGAAGATGATCCAAGTAGAAAACTTTAAGTGGATCCATATCAATAGATTTTTAGCAAGCAAAGATGCAAGCAAATAGAAGGCAAATGACAACACAAGCAAATATAGCAAACGAGCAAAAAGGCATACGGAAAGAAGGAAAATAAAAAGAAAAATATTTGTGTGATTTTCTGAAAATGTTTTAGAAGTTGGGGAGAGGAAAACGAGAGGCAAATGGCAAATAATGTAATGCAAGAGATGAGAGTTTATGATGGGTACTTGGTAGGCTTGATATAGAACCTCCCTGGCAACGGCACCAGAAATTCTTCCTGCTACTTCTTGAGCTTGCGTTGGTTTTTCCCTTGAAGAGGAAAGGGTGATGCAGCAAAGTAGAGATAAGTATTTCCCTTAGTTAGAGAACCAAGATCTCCAATCTATGCACCTGCGCAAAAAATCAAACACTTGCATCCAATGCGATAAAGGGGTTGTCAATCCCTTCACGGTCAGTTGCAAGGATGAGATCTGATAGAGATAGATATAGAAGATTACTAAAACGTAAACAAAGTAAAAAACAACTAAATAGCTGTGAGGTATTTTTGGGTTTTTTGGTTTATAGATCTGAAAATATATGATGGTAAATAGACCCGGGGGCCATAGATTTCACTAGAGGCTTCTCTCTTGAAAGAAAACATATGGTGGGTGAACAAATTACTGTCGAGCAGTTGATAGAAAAGCACAAATTATGACCATATCTAAGGCAATGATTATGAATATAGGCATCTCATCCGTGTCAAGTAGACCAAAACGATTCTTCATCTACTACTATTACTCCACACATCGATCGCTATCGAGCAAGCATCTGGAGTATTAGGTTCATAAGAATAGAGTAATGCCTTAAGTAAGAAGACATGATGTAGAGGGATAAACTCAAGCAATGTAATGAAAACACCATCTTTTATCGTTGATGGCAACAATACAATACGTGCCTCGCTACCCCTACTTTGTCAGTGGGTGAGGACACCGCAAGATTGAACCCTAAACTAAGCACCTCTCCCATTGCAAGAAATACCAATCTAGTTGGCCAAACTAAAGCAATAATTCGAAGAGAAATACAAAGATATCAAATCATGCATATAAGAATTTAGAGAAGATTCAAATAATATTCATAGATAATCTGATCATAAATCCACAATTCATCAAATCTCGACAAACACACCACAAAATAATATTACATCGGATTGACATCCAAGAACATCGTGGAGAACATGGTATTGAAGATCATAGAGACAAAAGAAGCCATCTAGCTGCTAGCTATGGACCTGTAGGTCTGTGGTAAACTACCCACGCTTCATCGATAGGGCAATAGGGTTGATATAGATGCCCTCCGTGATCGAATCCCCCTCCGGCAGATCACCGGAAAAGGCCCCAAGATGGGATCTCATGGGAACACAGGCTTTTGGTGGCGGAAAAGTATTTTTGTGGATGCTTCTGATGTTGGGGGAATATTTGAGGATTTATAGAGCTGAGAGGGAGGTCGGTGGACTCCCGGGGCCCAAAATTCAGCGGGCGCCCTCCCTATGTCGTGTCCCTAGGGCTTGTGGAGCCCTATGGACTCTTCTGACATGGCTTCCAAGTTTCGTGGCTATTTTCTGGTCCAAGAAAAATCATCTCGAAAGTTTTATTCTGTTTGGACTCCGTTTGATATTCCTTTTGTGTAGAACTCAAAAACAAGGAAAAAAACATAAACTGGCACTGGGCTCTAGGTTAATAGGTTAGTCCTAAAAAATAATATAAAATAGCATATTAATGCATATAAAACATCCAAAAAGATAATATAATAGCATGGAACAATCAAAAATTATAGATACGTTGGAGACGTATCAATCGCTCATGGTGGTGGTCTCATCGGCTCAAGCGGTTCTTCTTCTCTCATTTGTAGTTTGATTGGTAGTTGTTAGGGGTGGTGTGACGGTGCCCGACACCTTTGTATCTTGCCTTAGGTGTGTGCGTGTGTGTGTATTGGGTGCGATATTAGCATGTGTTTGTATCGGTTTGCTCAGATGTATGCAGTGATGGTTGATTTATAATATAAAGTGGGGGGATCCTTTTTTGTCATAGATAATAAACAAAAATTAGACGAAAATCCAGTGTATGCGAGAACAAATGGGGGCGAATAGTAGAAAACGTGTAGTTATCTCTGTAGGTAGTGTGAGAACTCCCACGGGATTAACGCTTTATTAGCAGCGAATTTTCTGGATGCCATGCCACCATCGTAGCTGGAAACTTTGTCTATCATGGTATATGTAGAGGATGATCGCATATTTTTATTCAACATGATGGCTATAACAATCCATGTATTGGCATCACCAGAGCTATCACCCCCGTCATTTCTCAACAGGAAGCAGATCATATAGGGATCTTCCATACTAAAAAGAGGGAATTCTAGCATGACATGTGGAATATGGGCATATCCCTGCAGAGACAAGAGTTCCCGCATCTCCCAACTTATTGTCTTGTTCACATGCCTTATTGTCATCACGTAGCCTCCACAATTTGATGTTAAATGTAGATGAAATAGGTAACTGATATGTCTCTAATGTATCTATAATTTTTTATTGTTCCATCCTATTATATTATCCATCTTGGATGTTTTATATGCGTTTTTATGCTATTTTACATCATTTTTGGGGACTAACTTATTAACCCAGTGCCCAGTTCCAGTTGCTGTTTTTCCTTGTTTTTGTCTTTTACAGAAAATCAATACCAAATGGACTCCAAGTGTAACAAAACTTTTTAACGATTTTTCTTGGACAAGAAGACACTCACGAAGCTTCGGGGGGAGACCAGAAGAACCACAGGGTGGCCACAAGCCTGGAGGCCGCGCCCTAAGGGGGATGCGCCTCCAGGGCTTTTGGGCCCCCGTGACTCCTCTAACCCTAATTCCAGCTCTATAAATACCCAAATATTCCCCGAAGGCCAGAGGCCACACCAAAAATACTTTTCTGCCCCCGCAAGCTTCTGTCCTCGTGAGATCCCATCTTGGGGCCTTTTCGGTACTCTGCCGGAGGGGGATTCGATCACGGAGGGCTTCTACATCAACCTTGTTGCCCTTCCGATGATGTGTGAGTAGTTTACCACAGACCTACGGGTCCATAGCTTGTAGCTAGATGGCTTCTTCTCTCTCTTTGATCGTCAATACAATATTCTCCTCGATGTTCTTGGAGATCTATTCGATGTAATCTCCTTTTGTGGTGTGTTTGTTGAGATCCGATGAATTGTGACTATATGATCAGATTATCTATGGATATTATTTGAGTATTCTCTGAACTCTTTTAAGCATGATTAAAACATCTTCTATATCTCTCCGATCTATTGATTTGGTTTGGCCAACTAGATTGATTTTTCTTGCAATGGGAGAGGTGCTTTATGATGGGTTGAATCTTGTGTGTCCTCACCCAGTGACAGAAGGGGTAGCGAGGCACATATTTATATTGTTGCCATTAAGGATAAAATATGGGGTTTATGACATATTGATTGGATCTACCCCTCTAAATCATGTCATCTTGCTTAAGCTGTTACTCCGTTCTTGTTAACTTAATACACTAGATGCATGTTGGATATCGGTTGATGTGTGGAGTAATAGTAGTAGATGTAGAATCGTTTCGGTCTACTTGTCACGGACATGATGCCTACATTCATGATCATTGCCTTAGATATCGTCATGATTATTCGCTTTTCTATCAATTGCTCAACAGTAATTTGTGCACCCACCGTATGCGTTCTTTTAACAGAGAAGCCTCTGGTGAAAACTATGGCCCCCGGGTCTATTTTCATCATATTATTTTCAGATCTATAAAACCAAAAACCCAAAAATACATTCCTACAATTTATTTACCTTTACTTTATTTTGCACTTTTATCTTTTATACCTAGCTCTATCAGATCTCATCCTTGCAAGTAACCGTGAAGGGATTGACAACCCCTTTATTGCATTGGGTGCAAGTATTTGTTTGTTTGTGCAGGTGCTATCATTGGAGACTTGTGTGTTCCTCCTACTAGATTGATATCTTGGTTCTTAACTGAGGGAAATACTTATCTCTACTTTGCTGCATCACCCTTTTCTCTTCAAGGGAAAAACCAACGCAAGCTCAAGAAGTAGCAATGACCAGCTGCCAGCAACAAAGGCTGACGTGGAAACAAAATCGACGAAGTTGAGGATGTTGTCTTTGGTGCTGCACACTCTTTTTAACAGACACGGACACCCTCTAGTGCCCAATTGAGGGTCTGTTGGATTATAGGCTGGAACCTTCACTCGTAGTGGAATGTGGTGGATCTTAGAACATTCTATCTTGCGCACATTCCTAACCAATATGCCCCATAGATAATCAACATAGCATTCTCTTTCTCACTCCATCTCCACCAATCATATGCATTTGATCAGATAATTTGGGGAGGATGTAGTAGACATGGTTGCATGCATGCACAAATCTATACCTACTAATAAAGGGGATAGGTATTCTTGGTCCATCATGCTCTTTTGAAAAAAAACTGATGTTTTTGGTAATCAACTCGCGGTTTAGTTTTAAGTCAGTTTTTTGCTTTTGCAGAAACCCCCTGATGTTTCTGGTAATCTATCCACAGGCCAATTTAAAGTCATATTTTTTCTTTTGCATGAAACCCCCTGTTATTTGAGTGAATCAACTCGTAGTATATATCATATGCTTAAAAAATCATAGCTTTTAAACCCTAACTCCAAATTTAACATGTTATATATTGAATTTGATTAGGAAAATGTGTAGAATCTGAATATTATGCTAGTTTACATCTCAGCCATGTTAATTTTTTTATTTATGGAGTAATCTATCTCAATAATGCATGATCAGTTTTTCTTTCATGCCGGCGCCGATCTGGATTGGAAAAGAACACCTCAACAAAATGAGGATTGGAGACGAAAGAAACCATATATAAACACGCATGCAAGCATTGTCAAGACCTCACAAAAAGGAGATTTTGACAATTCAAACATGTTGTGATTGTGTGAGCACTAAGCCCACCATCAGCGAGGGTGGAAGGAGGATAAGTGGAAACATAGATGGGATGTCATGTCTTGAAATAAAGGACATGAACCTATTGGGGTCTTGAGTCATGATTATTGGATTAGGGGAATGTGGTATTTTTTCCATTGTAACACACATGCTCTTTTGCTAGTAGAGATACAAAACAGACATGCCCCATCCTGGCCGGGCACATCTAAAGACGTTTGGGGATCTAAATTAGTCAATCCAGATTGTAGATGCTCTAATATCATAGTTGAGGTGGACAAAGGAATCAAGCATCACCTAGTTGGGCGGTAGGAGTAGGAGACCCGAGTAAACGAGTCCAAGGCGTCCATGAGGCGGCGGTTGGGGACGAGGGAACGAGGGGACTCAAGGCATGATAGGCAGATCTGTCTGAGATCGGTACATCTAGGGTTCGAGGGAAAGGGAATATCACAGTAGCAGGATAGATCTGGAGTCCCTGCCCTATTGCTTCTGGAACTACTACTCTTTTGAAGGGAATTAATGAGTTCCAACTGCGAACGGAGGATATCCATCATGTATCAAACAAGACGGAGCACAGCCCATTCTTGTATTTAGGCCCAAATGGTCTTCGCTTCGTGTAGAGCACCAGTCCACTAAACCTAACCAGCTCCTATTTGGCGCCTTGAGCACCCTTTACAACTTAGCGCAACCCCAACTGTCTTGGGCTCGAACCATTTACTTTTTTTTCCTCTTTCTAACCTTCAAAAAATAGGATTGCACTGTGGCTGATTCAGACTCCAGCCCTCCTTGTTAATTCCGACGAAGAAAACCACTGTGACATCAAACTTTGTTGTGCTCACTTCTTTTTCTCTTCATGAGGCAAATGTAACATTAAGAAACGCTATGCTTTTTCTTTTTGTTTTTTTCGCTTGGCCATTATTTCTATGATTTTTGATTTTTCTTTCTTTTTATTATATTTTCTTAACTCACAAACTTTATTCATATTCTTGAACTTTCTTCAAAATTGATGAATTTTTTTCAAAATCGATGAACTTTTTTTTTCAAATTACTCTTTTTTATTAAAATTGATGTACTTTTTTCAAATCCATGATTTTTTTTCAACTTCATGATTTTTTTCAAAATCTGCAAAATAAATTTTACCAAAATGGATGAACTTTTTTTCAAATTCGTGAACCTTTTTTATCAAATCGATGAACTTTTTTTAAATCCATAAACTTCTTTTCAAAATTAGATGAACCTTTTTTGAACCCATGAAACGTTGCCAAATCGATGAACACTTTTCAAAGTCATGAACTTTTTTGATTTTGTGTTTTTTCAATTTCATGAACTTTTTTCTAAAATCATGAACTTTTTTGTATTCATGATTTTCTAAATTTCTTTTCAAGTCCATGAAATTATTCTATTTCAAAAGCCTTTATCCATTTTTGTGAGTTTTGTTTCTGTGATTTTCGTATTTTATTTTACGAAGTGACTGATTGGCTGGTCAACTCGCCAAACCTCGATCTGTCAACCATTAACCCAAAGCGAACGAGTTATGCGGCTACCAAGCGATTACGTCACACGCTGACGGGCCGGCCCATATATGTAGGTGTGGGTACCGGAAGCCCTAACTAGCGCATAAGGTGCCAATTAGGAGGTCACGAGCTCCTAACTAGCGCCTTTGGAGCCAGCTAAGATAATTGGCACCCACGCGGAGGAGCATATGGCCAGCCCACCCGTGTTTCTAAATGGTGGACACCCCTAAAAAAGTTAACTGTTGGACCACTGGCCATTGACCACAAATGGTTGAGTATTGAATTTTTTGAAATATGGTTATTTTCACAAAATGAATAAAACAGTTCAAATAATATTTCTTTACAAAAATTTGACAAAAATCATGAATTTGGAAAAAACAAAAAGGTGAGAAAAGTTTATTGATTTTTTAAAAAATCATGACTTGGAAAAGTTCATAACACAAAAATGAAAAAAACATAGATTTCAAAAATCGGGCAATTCAAAAAAATTCAAAAATTTAGGAAAGTTTAGAGATTTGAAAAAAGTCCAAAATAATTTGGAAAAGGAGAAAAGAAATTTTAAAGAAGTTCGCAAATTTGTAAAAAAAGTCATGAATTTTATAAAAAGAAAATTGGGAAAATAAATAACACTAAAAATGAAAAACGAAAAAGTGATAACAAAAGAGAAATCGAAAATAAAATGAGAAATCAGCAAAACCTGTACTAGGGGAAGAAACCACAAGAAAAAGTTCGGAACAATAATGAAAGGTTTCCCTAAAATACCATATAAAGAAAATACCTACTTGATTCGTCCTATTTACATATACCGTGCCGCAGAGGGGTGGGCGCCAGTTTAGAATTTGCACTGTAGACGACACTAACGGTGCCAAATAGGAGCTGGACCGACAAAGCGCGATAATTATATATGGCTAAAACCGATATGGAAGCATATCACGCCTCAACCTAATTGGCACTTCAAGCACCAGCTTTCAAAGTTGACACTTACAAATGCATGCTCGTGGCCCGGACCATGTAAGGTGAGCGCTCGATCGCTTCATCGGTTCCCACTTCGGGTCGTTCAATTGTAGTTTGACCTCTCGCGGTTCACTAATTGTTCAATCGTTGACTTTTATAAAATAAAAAAAATAGAAAAGGGAAACAAATTAAAAACACATAAAGTTAATTCACAGATTTTTAAAGAAGTTTGTTGATCCAAAATATAATTAATCAATTTTGAAAAAAAATCGTTGAATTTGAAAAGAGTTCATCGCATGTGGAAAAAAGATCATTAAGTAAAAAAAGGTCACCAAATTTTAAAAATGTCATCAAATTGGAAACAAAATTCATCAAATATGAAAAAAAAATCATCAAATTTCAAAAAAGTTGATCGATTTTGAAAAAAGGTTCATCAAAATTGAAAAAAGTTCATCGAATTTGAGAACTTCAAGCATTTTGAAAAAAGTAAAGAAAATGGAAAAACATATTAAATAAAAAAGAAAGAAAAAAATCAAGCTAAAACCGGTCCAGAAACCAGGGGCTTTCTACGAACTGAAAAAAACGTTGAAATTATGAGGACTAAGTTGTCCGAGTGGTTAGCTCAGTTTGTACTGGAGGAAGAGATCGCGAGTTCTATGTTGGCTGAACGCACCTTTTTTGTTGTTTAAACTGAAATGGGGAAAAAGAGGCAAATGGGCCGGCCCAACAAGATGAGGTGTTTGCGCCCGTTTGTAGAAACAACTAAAATGGGTGCCTAAAACGCCAAATATGGAATGCCCTCCCCTCTAGTGCTTTAATCTCTCGTTGTTTTATCGGCCGGCCCGATTCGGTGTTTTTCCGTTCGCTGGCTATCTCGTTTCCTCGATCGTACATGTTTGTTGGTTTAGTCATTTTTTCATTTCTTTTTTCTTGTTACTTCATGTTTTTTCACCAATTTTCTTTGTATCTTTGATGGTTTTGTTTTCTTCTTCTTCTTCTTCTTCTTCTTCTTCTTCATTTTTCTTGTTTCTTTGTCGGTTTTCATTGGTATTTGCGTTTCTTTCTTTCTTTCTTTCTTCATTTTTATTTGTTTCTTTGCTTGATTTTCATTGTTTCCTTCTCTGGTATCACCGCTTTATTTTTTTATTGTTTTTATTTGGTTTTATTTTTCTTTTTGGTATTTTTTTCTGAAACTATAACTTTTTTCTTATTCTGTTTTTATTGGGTTCTTCATTTTTCCTTTGTTTCTTTGTTGATTTCACATCGGTTCCTTTTTGTTCAACACATGTCTCTTTTTTCTATATAAAATATACATTTTACGTGTACACATTGATTTTTTTTCAAATAAACGATGTATATTTTACTTTAATACATGATTTGAACAATCTTTTGAATAAATGGGTAAAAAAATTAAAATGCATTGCATACTTTTTTGGTAATAAATATTTTTCTTAAAACTACGTGAATATTTTTTGAATACACAATAAAAAAACGCAAATATATACTTTGATGTCTACTTTTTCCATACACATTTGTATATGTTTTGTATACATCAGAAACATTTTAATACATGTGTAACATTTTCCCGTTATATGACTAACAATTTTTGTAAAGTTATATTTTTATGTCTAATTTTTTGATTAACATTGTACATTTTTTATACATCAACAAAAAACATTATAGACGTTTAACATTTTGTAAATACATTATTAACTTTTTTAAATATTTTTTTATGTCTACCTTATATTGCAATTTTTTTGCATAAATTACCAAAAAATTGTATACAAGTTTAACATTTTCAGAATACATGATTAACAATTTTCAATTTTGTATGTAAAGTAAATTTTATAATCGATATATTTAAAATATAAGAAACATAAAAAGAAGAAAAAATGTGAAAAAACGAAAGAAGAAGGGTGTTAAAGGTCCGTGGTCCCTGCTGGGCAGCCCATTCTATGAAGGTGCTTGACGCGAGGTTGGTCAGATCTCGCTATAAGCGGGACATAGTCGTGGCCCCAACAAAGCTACAATGACATTTCTATTGGGAATTTTTTTTCCAGTAACTAGACAATTTTCGTGCATTGCAACATGATATAAATATTCAAGTACATTAGCTCGTGAGTTATCTAACCATATTAATGAGATTGTGTAAACAAATGTCTATCAAATCTTGTCCGTTATTTACCTTAAAGTTTGGAAGGTAAATTAATATGGAATTGGTTAGAAGGCAAGTAAATTAAGATGATTGATTAGCATACGGGGAAGGTGCGGACAAAGGGCGTGTTGGGACAAAAAACCGAGTGGACAAAAAAATATCGGTGGAGGGACGTAGTGGGAGGGAAGAGAACCAGTTGACAAAGTGTTCTGCTGGTAATAAAACGAATGCTACTCTTATTTTAAGTACAATCACTACTGCAGGATGCGGCTAACGCAACACTACAATCAGAGACCCTTCGATGAAACTGTATGCGATGCATTAATCACAAACAATAATGTAATAAAATCGTCAAAAACGATAAAAAAAACATTTGCGATGGTGGAGACAACAAACACATTTCAGATAATAGTTGCGTGTGCGATGCGTGACACACAGTTTAATCAAATGAACTGTTTGCGATGAGCTTAATAACAGAAACGGGTAGCAAGATGACGGTGTGTGCGATATACGGCATATCGTTCACCCGGATGAACTGTTTGTGATTAGGCAACACAACAGAAACGGTCGGGTAGATCAAGGTGTGTGTGTGATTGACGACATATAGTTCACTCGGATGAACTGTATGCGATTAGGCAAGACAACAGAAACGGTCAGCCAGATCAAGGTATCTGCGATTGACGGCATACACTTCACACGGATGAACTGTTTACGATTAGCCACAACAAATAAAAACAGTTAGACAGATCAAGATGTGTGCGCTAGACAAACACACATTCTAATTAAAAGAAACGTGTGTGATGGTAATAATGAGCGCGCATAGTTGATGGAACAAGACGTGTGCTACATCGCCTATGGCAGTGCACCCTACGGTGCAAACGCCACGTACGCGGTCGAGAACGCGTGCCCACGTTACGCCATTCAGGAATAGTGCCGCACTTTGAAACTTGAACCGTCAATAAATTTTGAGCTTGCGTCCCGTCACATTCCAAATTACTACCATGCTATATTTAATTGCAAACCTGTTCACAACAATCAAAACCTAAACGGTTTTCCACTTAGGAGCGTATTAGTACTCAGTTATAAATAGTACCTACTCCAAGATGACTGCACATTCCTCCTCAACTCCTCATCCACAAAAACAAACAAGTCTTTCATCGTCGTTCCCTTGCATCTGCCATGGCCCGCATGAGTTCTGGGTCGAGAGATTACTACCAGGGAGAGGCGAGCATGGAAGCGGAAGCACGAGAAATGTCCCGCCTCGCCGTGAAAGTAGCCGACCTGTCCCGTCGCGCCGCCATAGCAGCACAGCAGTCCTGTTGCGCCGCTGAAGCAGCACATAGGTCTCGCTATGTCGTCGATGCAGCAGACTGGTCCGGCCGTGCCGCAAGCAGAAGAGATGTCCCGCTGCATCGTGAATGCAGCAGAGAGGTCCTCCCACGCCGCGGCGGCCTGGGAAAATGTCTCGCGGGCTGGTGAGGACTCTCACATGCGCGTGCGCGCTATGCTCGACGACCTGATGGATCAGATCTCCGGCTGGATGAAGTTGCAGGACGAGATGAATGCCTCGTTTGAAAATGCTACCAGCATCATTCGGGGACTAGGGGAGGACAAGGCGAAGCTCCGCACCGAGCGCGACCTACTGATGGCGAAGATTGCCGGAAGGACGAAGCAGCACGAGGAGACCACTGCCTTGTTAAAGAGGATGGGCCTCATCGTCAAGAAATTTATGGACGAGAATATCATGCTCCGCATCGAGCATGAAAGGCTGGTGGAGGAATCCTTGAATCCTCTCAAGCAGCATATTGAGGACATGAAAGATCTCATCGCCGCTCGCCGCGAGAACTAGTCCCCGCGGCATGCAACAACGCATCATGAAAGTAGAAATCAGCGAGCCAGATCGTTGTGTGCGTCTTCCTTCTTCGCCCTTGTGTATTTTGGGCATTGCCGCATGTGGAATTTTGATTTATCTTCCTAAATAAGTAAGACAATTATTGTCCACTGTCATTGTCCTTATATATTCATATCACTCTTGCTATAAGTCACAGTCGATGCTATACAGATCATACATCAATATCGGTGCAAAATTTTCTTTTCAGATTTTTTTTCTTCTTAAAACTCAATCGAGTGAGACATAGCCACGCCATAAAACAGGGGCTCGGGCGCTATTAATGGAGATGTTGGGAGAGAGGTGGGCGGCGGATGGAGGTCAAAGGGCTCTCCTCCCGTTAAGCATGCATAAGGGTCTGATCGCATGCCTCCCGTACTCAAATAACAACCCCGCACGGCGTCTCCTAGCCAATAAAAAAGGAATGTGTGGCGGCATGTAAATGGTAAGTAGAACGCCCACGGTTTCAATAATACTTGTGTATCCGATTGTAACGTGACATCACTTGTTCCAAAATGACTTTGTTGGTTATTAATGTGTGCACCTTTGCAAATCAGACAACAAAAATTACCGCAACATGTTGGAGCCATGTCATGACACCATGCCAAGTTTCATGATTTTCAAGTGAGTTTTGGATTTACAGGAATTTAAAAACCAAGTTTCTTGATGTTTCCGGCCGAGTCATGACACCCAGATGTTTGAATTCCATTCTCATTTCTTGAATGGGACCTAAAAATTGACCAAAGTACACATAAATGATTTTTTTAACCAACTTTGGCACACTGGAGCATTGCTTGTAGTTCAAATTTGAATTATGTGCATTAAATGCCCAGAAACTCAATTGATGTATAAAAAGGCCAAACGAACCCGGAATAATTCCAAAATTTAGCATGAAACTTCTATTGGTCTATGTTGCCTCCGTAAAAGAAATCAAGGTGGGAAAAGGCAGTGTATGTCATTTCGTACACGAAGGTGAGACGTTCCCTCTTGGAACCACGAGCCTTCTTAAGAGAAGCTCCAGTTTGCAAGAAGCTTATACCAAAACACGTCCCAATTCGGCCAAAAACTTTACCACAACATGTTGGTATCATGACATGACACCATGCCAAGTTTCATGATTTTGATGCATGTTTTGGATTTACAGGAATTTAAAAACCAAGTTTCTCAATGTTTCCGACCGAGCCACGACGCCCAGATGTTTGAATTTCATTCCCATTTCTTGCATGGGACCTAGAAATTCACCCAAGGGTACACATCAATTTTTCAACCAACTTTGGTGCGCTGGAGCATGTGCTTGAAGTTCAAATTTGAATTATGCACATTAAATGCCTAGAAACTAAATCAATGTATAGAAAAGGCCAAACGAATCTGGTATAATTCGAAATTTTAGCACGACACTCATATATTTCTATGTTGGCTCTGTAAAAAAATCAAGAGGGGGGCAGTGTATGTCGTTTCACACACAAAGGTGACACGTTTGCCTCTCGGAACCACGAGCCTTCTTGAGAGAAGTTTCGGTTTGCAAGAAGCTTATACCAAAACTTGTCCCAATCCGGCCAAAATTTTACCACAGCATGTTGGTGCCATGACATGACACCATACCAAGTTTCATGATTTTCAGGCAAGTTTTGGATTTACAGGAATTTAAACACCAAGTTTATCAATGTTTCCGGCCGAGCCACGATGCACAAATGTTTGAATTTCATTCCCATTTCATGCAAGGGACCTATCAATTCACCCAAAGACGCACATGTGAGTTTTGAACAAACTTTGGTGCACTTGAGCATGTACTTGCAGTTCAAATTTGAATAATGCACATTAAATGCCTAGAAACTCAATTAATGCATAAAAAGGCCAAACGAACCCGGAATAATTCCAAATTTTAACACGACACTTATATAGTTGCATGTTCACTGCAGATAAATGTTCTAGGAATTCAAAAACCGTCCTTTCCCTCTATAACACCATTTTGTCTTTCAAAATAGAATGAACAAAAATCAGGTATACCACAAACAGTTTACTCGTAACAATCGTGTCGGATGCGATATAAAATATCCTGGCGCACCATCTTGTCTAGCTTACGCAGGAACCTTCGTCGTCTAAAGTCCACGTCCCGCGCTTGAACCACACTTGCGCACCAGTTTCTTGGGGCACTGAGCAAAAAAAATTCCGCTACCGCGGAAATATCTATCCTCCCGCCCCCACCAAAAGACACATTTCCACGGGTCCTCCTTGCTTTCTAAGTTCAAACTTTCACTGCTTCTTACTGGCAACGTCCCCTTCTCGCCGGTTACCCTTCTTCTTGTAGCGTCGCCTCCTCACTGGCGACCCTTCTTCTTACTGCGCCGCCTTCTCGCCAACGACCCTTCTTCTTGTTGTGCGGCCTCATCGATATGGTCAAGTAATCCACACACCACCCACACCATCTTCCTCTTCCCCATCCCACATGCCCCGACCAACGGCGTGGACACCTTCCGCCCAAATCACTACCCTGTATTAAGCGCCGCCCACAGCCACGCAATATAGCATGGAGCTTTATAGCACCTGGCAACAGAGAAGCAAATCGCAGTCGCACACATGGATGAGGTCACGATGGCTGCCATGAGTGCCGACCGCCAGATCTTGGAGGATCCCCTCGTCTTTGAGGCCACCCGACACCGCCATGCGGTTGTCTAGTTTAAAATACAGTTCATGCTATTTTCTCGAGGCCACCGCCAGTGCCATCTAGTGATTTGTACTCTGTAATGTTAAT
Organism: Triticum urartu; assembly: GCF_056163025.1. Lineage (NCBI taxonomy): Eukaryota > Viridiplantae > Streptophyta > Magnoliopsida > Poales > Poaceae > Triticum > Triticum urartu. Next base: position 239,734,381 of record NC_141879.1, read on the forward strand.
ATGCAATATGATATTCTGAAATGTAATGTTCAGTTAACAGTTTGGTCCAACAATTGCTACATTTTGTACTAGTTCTCAAGCATTCTTGGTTTCATTAACTGTCTTATATTCTAGTATATGTTCTATTCTACAATGTCGTGATCAGTTAATTGTTTTGGTTCATTTGTTCTGCTGTCCAGTTAACTATTTGGTTCAATTCTGCAATATGATTTTCATTTGTTGTGGGTACAATTTTGTATTGTTATGCATGTGAGAAATAAATCGAATTTGGTTGTACTCAATACACGAGAAACATATATAATTGCTCTATTTCCAAGTTGTTTAGCATGCTCGATTAGGTTAACTGGCTTTTCGATGCATCTCGTGTTAATCTGTTGGATCTGCAATTTGTTTATTTTTCATTAATATATTGTACTTATAGTATGGCAACTCTCTGTTTACCTGATTAAGATCTTCCTTATATGTGTTGCAGGGAAACAATGGGAGGCACTGCAGTTTACCATCGAGATTTGCTCATGCATGATCCTTTCGCTAATAGCACATTATTGTGCAGTTGCAGGCATCATTCTAATATTTAGGTTTCATACAATTTGGACTTGCACATGCAGGAATCACGCAGGTTCAGTTAGCAGTGAAGGGATCGATCCCACTATCTACTGAAGCTGATTGATCGATCCCTTCACTGCTAACTGAACCTGAGTGATTCCTTTGTTGCTAACTGAACCCGAGTGATTTCTTTGTTGCTAATTGAACCCGAGTGATTCCTTTGTTGCTAACTGAACCCGAGTGATTAATTTGTTGCTAACCGAACCCGAGTGATTCCTTTGTTCCTAACTGAACTTGACCAATTCCTTCGCTACTGCTAACTAAACCCTAGGGATCGATCGTTGTTGTTTCTTACTAAAGTCGATCGGTCGAGCCCCCGAGCGAGACATAGCCGGTTGGGTTGCCTCTGGATGAGCTGTTTTGTTGTTGTTGCATGCACGATACACATAGACATGAGTTGAGATGCATTGGTCGAGCCCCTTGACGAGATGTGGCCAGTTGACCTAGTCGGTTGGTTGGCTATGGATGAACAGTTCCCATTATTGCCGCCCGCTTGTATGCCCCACCCCAGCCGGTGGGAGTTGGATGAACAGGACCCCGTGGTACGCTTCCTATCCTTAGGAAGGACTTGTAGCCTACGAATCTGCAACATAAACACACAAAAAGTAGGAGTAGGGTAATACGCAAACATGCGGCCCAAACCTAGGTAAATCATCGTGTCCAATTCATGAATTTTCGTAGTGTAGGTCCTCACCTTCGTGCTCCATCCCCGAATCAGCAAAAGGACGTTCTCAGTCCATGTTGTCACACACGTGTCCCTCACACGCCCGCCGACAAGCTTGCTTCATCACTGTGCAATCCTCAGTTCTTTGAGAGGGTCTACAGCAAACCACATAGAAAACATTCACCTTGCAGTCTTTATTCCCATGCCCAACCCCTTTGCATTTTCCACAAATCTTCTCCCTAGCTTTTTCTTCCCTTGCATCCCCTTTTTTATCCTTACTAACACCATCTCTTTCTTAAATAGGAACTAGAAGTGTTATCTCCTTTGGTACATTAGCTAGCAAGTATTGATACTGTTGCTGCATCTGGTCAGTGAGAACAAAACCCTTTTGCTCCAATCCCATCCCACATGCATCATTTGTGGGAAGTTCTGCATGCTGCATCTGTTGACCACCTCCCATCTATGCAATACCCCGTTGAAGATTGGAGACTCCTATCTGATTCCCTACTTGTTGTTGCTGATTTTGTGCAAATGAACTCCCAGATTGTCCCCCTATCCCAGACCCACTAGCCTTTTATCAGTAAATTTACTTTGCATCCCACCAACTGCACCGTTGCTTCCTATAAATCCCTATGTGTATCTTGTCTTCTTATCTTTGCCTTCAAATCTGTCATTATTTCTCCCATCTCGCCTACTGAAATTCCCCCTGCCTTAAGAGAAACTAGTCCTCCCACCCCCATATGTAAGCATGCCTTGCCAATTTTTGTTGAATCTTCCTGGCCAACCACCTTGTCTTCCAGCCATGATCTCTTTCCCGCCCTCTCCCCTATTATCTCCAATCACCTCGCTAATCCTAGGACCCTCCGCCGCCTGTGTGGGTAACGGGGAAGGAGGAAAATCAAAGTCATCCAAACTAGGGATCCGGCTGGTATATATATCGGCGGTCCCACTCCCCTTTCTCAGATCAGCCAATGAGCCACTCTGTGTTGTACATGGGCTGCCATCTCCAGTCCAGTCCCGACTACCAGCCCAGTTTTGTTGGAAACCATCTGGGCCCTCCTTTCAATTGTCTTAAACTATACCCCCTCTTTCCATATCCCCTTTCATCATCTCAAAAAACTCATCCAAAACCATATTCACAGAAATTTTAGAATCACGTCCTCTGCAAATCTGTCCACGCCATCATTAAATTCATCTCCCAAAACCCTTCGCAAAGTATTATCAAAATTATCATCTCCTTAAATCCCAATTTTAATCAAGGCTATATCAATCTTAGAGTTATGGTATCCTCCCCAAGTGGGAGAGTATAAATTTGGGAAACAAGGCCTATCAAACACTACTGCAGGATGGTCCAAACGCGACAGTCGAATCAGAGACCCTTCGACGAAACTATGTGCGATGCATCAATCACAAATGGTGATGTAATAAACCCGTCAAAAAAGATGAAAAACATTTGCGATGGCGGCGACATCAAACATGGTTCATATTAGATTTGCGTGTGCGATGAGTGCCAAACGGTTAATCTAGAAGAACTGTTTGCGATGATGCAGAACAACAGAAAGGGCAGCCAGGTGAGGGTGTGTGCGATATATGGCATATAGTTCACTATGATGAACTGTGTGTGATTAGGCAACACAATGAAAACGGTTCAACTGAACAAGATGTGTGTGATACGCGGTAAACAGGTTCGTAATCAGAAATGTGTGCGAAGACCAATAATAACACAGACGATTGCTGCTAATAAGCCGTGTGATTTGCTCTGTCTACAGAAGAATAACATGTATATATATAAATGAAATAAACATCCAATTATATAAGTGACTGTACATATCATTAGCACACACCTCAATAAACAATTGCATGCATTCTAAAGTAGGAGAAATGATCGTCTAGTCATCTACTTCTTGTGACGCTCCCACCACTGCTCTATGGATTGATCCCTCGTTTGGGGCAGGAAGAAGACACTTCCTCATGTCAACGATCCGCTTGTACATCTCATAGCTTGTGTGCGCGTCCTTGGCCATGTACTTGACGCATTGTTTATCCAGTCTCTCATGCCAGACACTGTGCCAGGCGTTCTTGTCCTTCTTGCTCTCATCCTTCATCTTCATGTAGTAGGGGTCGATGATGCCTGAGGCGAGGTCAACCAGGGAGTTCAGTTTGTTGTTGTCGCTGCCCAAGACCTTGTAGTGGTCCTAGATGTTGACATGATTCGGGCATTTCAAGCCCTAAACTTTTAGCGCTTTTAAATCGTTGGTGGTGTCCACCGTAGCGAAACTGTAGTCGGAGCTCTTGATAAACCTGGAGAAACGCTCGCAAGGCCTTGTGGCCAGGTGGTAGTGGTAGATGAGGACGTCATGTCGCATGCACAACTGGGCGACGACAACCTTCTCATCATGCCCGACACGACCGAAGGTGTACTCGAGGTCGAAGCCGACCACTTGGTACTTGTCCCCCGCAAGGAACTGCTCCATAGTTTGGATGGAGCTCTCCACCGAGACCAGATTGTTCGTGTACACCACCGAGAGGGCCTTACCCCTCACGTGGGTGTCCACTACGTGATGCGTGGTGAACTACCCGCCGTTGTCGTCGTCGGCCGCTGGGAGCGCCATTGGAGCCACGGGGAGCGCCATTGGAACCGCTGGATGTCCTCTCTGTATGTGTTGTCGTGGGTGTGCTTATTGTGTCGTGTGACGTGAGAGATGAAGGTAAATGTCCGCGAGAATAAATGGGGGCTAGGTGGCCAGGATTCTCGGCGTGTCCGCATGGCAACTTTTGCAGCGGGTAACTGCATCGTCGCGCCGCGCCAAGCGCAACCGCATGCACACGAACGTGCGTGATCATGCGTCGGCCCCAAACACTGGCAGCACATGTGGAGGGACGAGGGCAGAGCACTCGGAGGGACGCAAGAGAAGAGCGCACGCGGTGGCATGCGAGCAGAGAACGCCGCGGCCGCCTCAACATCAAGCAACCACAGGCATAGAGGAGTTGAACGCGCAAGAAATCGTCGCCTACAAGCCGGCCTACAGCTGCGTCGCTGCGTAGAGAGCGGTCGTGTGCTACTACCTCCGTCTTTGTCTATAGTCCCTTTTATATTCTGTGCCATACTTTGCCCCTAAATTTAACAAACAAAATATTAATGCATGTTATAAAAATTATATAATTGGAAACTATGTTCGAATACGAATCCAACTATATAATATTTGGCGACATGGATTCGTATTTTATTAGTTGAATCCTACTTATAAACCAGAACGGGGTATAGTAGGTAATTATATCACAAACATTTTTTTATTAACCGCATGTGTAAGTGGCCTTTCGTCCTCCTCTCGCACGTCTTGTCACCTTGCTGCCGCGGGCGGCTTACGGCGCAAGCTTGCGCAGCGCGAGAAGGCGCTCTTTTGGCTAAACGGTGGCTCGAAGTGGCGCCAATGAATCGTCGGCGAGCCTATTCCTACGTAACCTCGCAGGTTCCCGCGCAAACGTCCCGCCCGACTCGGTGAAATCCCCAAAATCCCAATGCTTACCGGCCTGCTATATAAACCCTCACGGCCGGCGAGTCATGTGTCACATTTTCCCCTCCCTCCCTGTAGCTTACCTCGTCTGCTTCTCCCACAATCGCCAATGGCACTGGCCCGTCGTCCTCGCTCAACCACTCCACCATCATCAGAGGAAAGCTCTAGCTGGGAGGCTACACCGTGGTGGCGGCGCTGTCCCCGGCGTAGTGTAGTGCGCGTGGCGTCCCTGTTGGGTGTGTGCGGAACACCCACCACACGCTCCGCCGCCGCTACCTGTCGGCAGTTGTTGCGGGCCAACGTTGCCGCAGTACCACCATAGAAAGCCAGGGCCATTGCCCATTCCACCGCCATGGCCCGAAGGCAGGAGGTGGCCATCGTGGCCGTCGCCCCAATGCCGGCCACCGTGGCCATCACAAGCTCCGCCACCGCGGCTCGAATGCATGAGGTGGTGGTCGCGGCCGCCACCCCCGTCGTCGGCCGTCATGGCCGCTAGCCCACCATCGACCGCCGAGGTCATCACCCGCTCCACCACCGTCACCCGAAGGCGGGAGCCAGAGGTGGAGGCCCGCATGTGCATCAGCGACCTTGCGCACTAGATCGAGTTCCTACGAGAGGAGGAGGAGCACCTCGTCGATCATGCAAAGAGACTTACCATCGCCATGGCTACGGCACACGTCGCCTCAGAGGTGAGGAATCAGGAGATCTACGAGGAGAACGAACGCTTCAAGAGGGGTTGTCTGGAGCGGCAGAGGGCATTCGAGGTGAGCGTAACTAAAGGTGCAGCAGCGGCAGGCACCGTATTGCAGTTGTCCAGCTCGTCGGTAGGCTCCTCCTCATCTGCCTCTTACTGAGCATGCTCGGCAGAGGAGAGGCTACCGAAAGTAGTAAAAAGCCCCTCCATAGTAGTGCTAGTTCTTGAGCTTGCGTTGGTTTTTCCTTTGAAGAGGAAAGGGTGATGCAACAAAGTAGAGATAAGTATTTCCCTCAGTTTGAGAATCAAGGTATCAATCCAGTAGGAGACAACGCACAAATCATTGAATACCTGCACAAACATAAAACAACTTGCACTCAGCGTGATAAAAGGGTTGACATTCCCTTCACGATTACTTGCAAAAGTGAGATCTGATAGAGATAGATGGAAGGTAAAGTAAATATTTTTGGTTTATAGATCGGAAAGTAAAAGATTGCAAAATAGTAGATCAGAAACTAATATTGTAGACCAGAAACTTCTATGATGGAAAATAGACCTGGGGGCCATAGGTTTCACTAGAGGCTGCTCTCAAGATAGCAAACAATACGGTGGGTGAACAAATTACTGCCGAGCAATTGATAGAAAAGCGCAAAGTTATGACAATATCTAAGGCAATGATCATGAATATAGGAATCACGTCCATGTCAAGTAGACTGAAATGATTCTGCATCTACTACTATTACTCCACACATCGACCGCTATTCATCATACATCTAGAGTATTAAGTTCATAAAGAACGGAGTAACACATTAAGTAAGATGACATGATGTCGAGGAGTTAACTCAACCAATATGATGAAAACCCCATCTTTTTATCCTCGATGGAAACAATACAATACGCGCCTTGCTGCCCCTACTGTCACTGGAAAGGACACCACAAGATTAAACCCAAAGCTAAGCACTTCTCCCATTGCAAGAAAAACCAATCTAGTTTGCCAAACCAAACCGATAGTTCGAAGAGAATTACAAAGATATCAAATCATGCATAAAAGAATTCAGAGCAGATTCAAATACTATTCATAGATAAGCTGATCATAAATCCACAATTCATCGGATCTCAGCAAACACACTGCAAAGAAGTATTACATCGAATAGATCTCCAAGAACATCGAGGAGAACATGGTACTGAGAATCAAAGAGAGATAAGAAGCCATCTAGCTACTAGCTATGGACCCGTAGTCTGTGGTAAACTACTCAAGCTTCATCTCAAGGGCAATAGAGTTGATGTAGAAGCCCTCCATCATCGAATCCTCTGGCGGGGTGCCGGAAAAGGTCTCTAGATGGGATCTCATGGGTACAGAAGGTTGCGGTGGTGGAAAAGTGTTTTTGTGGACTCCTCCGGTGGTTTGGGGATATTTCGGAATATATACGTGATAGAATTAGGTCAGGAGGCTCACGGGGGGGGGGGCACAAGGGTGGGGGGCGCCCTACCCCCTGGGGGCGCCCTCCATCCTTGTGGTCGCCTCGTGACTCCTCCGACTTCATCTCCAAGTTTCCTAGTTGTCTTCTCGTCCAAGAAAAATCACCACGAAGGTTTCATTCCATTTGGACTCCGTTTGGTATTCCTTTTCTGCGAAACTCAAAAACAAGGAAAAAACAGGAACTAGCACTGGCCCCTAGGTTAATAGGTTAGTCCCAAAAATATAAAATAGCATGTTAATGCATATAAAACATCCAAAACAGATAATATATATAATAGCATGGAACAATAAAAAATTATAGATACGTTGGATACGTATTAAGCATCCCCAAGCTTAATTCCTACTCGTCCTCGAGTAGGTAAATGATAAAAACAGAATTTTTTATGTGGAATGCTACCTAACATTTTTATTCGTGTAATTTCTTTATTGTGGCATGAATGTTCAGGTCCATAAGATTCAAAAAAAAGTTTAATATTGACATAAAAATAATAATACTTCAAGCATACTAACAAGGCAATTATGTCTTCTCAAAATAACATGGCCAAAGAAAGCTTATATCTATAAAATCATATAGTCTGGCTATGCTTCATCTTCATCACAAAAATATTCAAATCATGCACAACCCCGATGACAAGCCAATAAATTGTTTCATACTTTCGATGTTCTCAAACTTTTTCAACTTTCACGCAATACATGAGCGTGAGCCACGGACATAGCACTATAGATGGAATAGAATATGGTTGTGGAGAAGACAAAAGGAGGGAGATAGTCTCACATCAACTAGGCGTATCAATGGGATATGGAGATGCCCATCAATAGATATCAATGTGAGTGAGTAGGGATTGCCATGCAACGGATGCACTGAAGCTATAAGTTTATAAAAGCTCAAAAAGAAACTAAGTGGGTGTGCATCCAACTTGCTTGATCATGAAGACCTAGGGCAATTTGAGGAAGCCCATCGTTGGAATGTATACAAGACAAGTTCTATAATGAAAAATTCTCACTAGTATATGAAAGTGATAACATAGGAGACTCTCTATCATGAAGATCATGGTGCTACTTTGAAGCACAAGTGTGGAAAGAGGATAGTAGCATCGTCCCTTCTCTCTTTTCTCTCATTTTTTTGGGCCATCTTTTTTTATTTGGCCTTTCCTCCTTTTTTCCTCACATAGGACAATGCTCTAATAATGAAGATCATCACACTTTTATTTACTTACAAATCGATACTTAGAACAAAATATGACTCTATATGAATGCCTCCAGCGGTGTACCGGGATGTGCAATGAATCAAGATTGACATGTATGAAAGAATTATGAACGATGGCTTTCCCATGAATACAATGTTAACTACATTATTATGCAAAGCAATATGACAATGATGATGCGTGTCATAATAAATGGAACGGTGGAAAGTTGCATGGCAATATATCTCGGAATGGCTATGGAAATGCCATAATAAGGTAGTTAGTTTTGAGAAAGGTATATGTGGGTGTATGGTACCCGCGAGAGTTGCGCAGTACTGGAGAGGCTAGCAATGGTGGAAGGGTGAGAGTGTGTATAATCCATGGACTCAAGATTAGTCATAAAGAATTCACATACTTATTGCAAAAATCTATTAGTTGTCAAAACAAAGTACTACACGCATGCTCCTAGGGGGTAGATTGGTAGGAAAAGACTATCGCTCGTCCCCGACCGCCACTCATAAGGAAGAAAAATAAAAAAATATCATGCTCCAACTTCCGTACATAACGGTTCACCATACGTGCATGCTACGGGACTCACAAACCTTAACACAAGTATTTCTCAAATTCACAACTACTCACTAGCACAACTCTAATATCACCATCTTTATATCTCAAAACAATCATAAGGAATCAAACTTCTCATAGTATTCAATACACTTTATATGAAAGTTTTTATTATATCCCTCCTGGACGCCTATCATATTAGGACTAAATTATAACCAAAGCAAATTACCATGCTGTTAAAAGACTCTCAAAATAATATAAGTGAAGCGTGAGAGTTCATCAATTTCTATAAAATAAAACCACAGTCGTGCTCTAAAAAGATATAAGTGACGCACTAGAGCAAAATTGCCTAGCTCAAAAGATATAAGTGAAGAACATAGAGTATTCTAATAAATCACGATTCATGCGTGTCCCTACCAAAAGGTGTGTATAGCAAGGATGATTGTGACAAACTAAAAAGAAAAGACTCAAACATACAAGACACTCAAAGCAAAACACATATCATGTGGTGAATAAAAATATAGCCTCAAGTAAAGTTACCAATAGACGAAGATAAAAGAGGGGATGGCTTCCGAGGCATCCCCAAGTTTAGGCTCTTGGTTGTCCTTGAATATTACCTTAGGGTGCCTTGGGCATCCCCAAGCTTAGGCTCTTGCCACTCCTTTTTCCATAGTCCATCAAATCCTTACCCAAAACTTGAAAACTTCACAACACAAAACTCAACAGAAAATATCATAACCTCTGTTAGTATAAGAAAATAAATCACCACTTTTGGTACTGTTCTGAACTCAGTCTTTATTTATACTAGCAAAAGAGCCATGCGTTGCAACAGGAGAAGAAAAAAAAATACCAAACACCCTAACCCAATAAATTAAAATAGTGACGTTGCAATAATTTATATACCAGAAAATGTGTAATCAAAAGCATAATTTATAAACTACTATAGATCTCACAAAAAAGAATAATTTATAAGTCGTATGTGAAAAATATTTTTTGAGTTCACTGTGTGTGCCATAACTCCCTCCTAGCTATCATGCGGGGCAAAACAGGACGCGAGCAAGATGCACCATTGTCGCACTCTCTCTACTCTTTTTTACTCTCTCCTCCCTATCTCACCAACGACATCGATGACAACAAGATTTGAGGTATATGTGATGCTCAGCAAGTACCGGCAGTGGCAGAGCCCGGAAAACTTAATCAAGGGGGCAACTGATGTTAAATCATGTTGGGAAGGGCCAAAGTCAACAAAATCACCATAAAACACAATATTAGCACCAGGTAATCACTCATGTAGTGGAAAAACCTTCATGCTGACCTCGGCCGGGCCCCTGCTGGCACCTCCTACCTTTGCTATGGAGTACCCGTGAGCCGCAAATATCTTCTCCCTTAAAAAATACCCCCTCCATTTAAAAAGTTGGGTCGTCTATTTTGGAACAGGGGAGTAGTATTTATTAGCGATGTTTCACTCACTTTTAATTAGTCTATCTAATAATGTATTTGTAAGGTGTGGTAGGAATGAATATTAAACCGGAATCATTAGTGCCTGGACTTTTCTCTTTGACCAGCATGGTAGGCACTCTCCAGTCCGTCTCAACGACCGATGCTTCAAGAGGGGTTGTCTGGAGCGGCAGAGGGCATTCGAGGTGAGCGTAACTAAAGGTGCAGCAGCGGCAGGCACCGTATTGCAGTTGTCCAGCTCGTCGGTAGGCTCCTCCTCATCTGCCTCTTACTGAGCATGCTCGGCAGAGGAGAGGCTACCGAAAGTAGTAAAAAGCCCCTCCATAGTAGTGCTAGTTCTTGAGCTTGCGTTGGTTTTTCCTTTGAAGAGGAAAGGGTGATGCAACAAAGTAGAGATAAGTATTTCCCTCAGTTTGAGAATCAAGGTATCAATCCAGTAGGAGACAACGCACAAATCATTGAATACCTGCACAAACATAAAACAACTTGCACTCAGCGTGATAAAAGGGTTGACATTCCCTTCACGATTACTTGCAAAAGTGAGATCTGATAGAGATAGATGGAAGGTAAAGTAAATATTTTTGGTTTATAGATCGGAAAGTAAAAGATTGCAAAATAGTAGATCAGAAACTAATATTGTAGACCAGAAACTTCTATGATGGAAAATAGACCTGGGGGCCATAGGTTTCACTAGAGGCTGCTCTCAAGATAGCAAACAATACGGTGGGTGAACAAATTACTGCCGAGCAATTGATAGAAAAGCGCAAAGTTATGACAATATCTAAGGCAATGATCATGAATATAGGAATCACGTCCATGTCAAGTAGACTGAAATGATTCTGCATCTACTACTATTACTCCACACATCGACCGCTGTCCAACATGCATCTAGAGTATTAAGTTCATAAATATCGGAGTAATGCATTAAGTAAGATGACATGATGTAGAGGAATTAACTCAAGCAATATGATGAAAACCCCATCTTTTTATCCTCGATGGCAACAATACAATACGTGCCTTGCTGCCCCTACTATTACTAGGAAAGGACACCGCAATATTGAACCCAAAGCTAAGCAGTTCTCCCATTGCAAGAAAAACCAATCTAGTTGGCCAAACCAAACCAATAGTTTGAAGAGAATTACAAAGATATCAAATCATGCATAAAAGAATTCAGAGAAGATTCAAATAATATTCATAGATAAGCTAATCATAAATCCACAATTCATCGGATCTTAGCAAACACACCGCAAAAAATAGTACTACATCGAATAGATCTCCAAGAACATCATGGAGAACATGGTATTCAGAATCAAAGAGAGAGAAGAAGCCATCTAGTTACCAGCTATGGACCCGTAGGTCTGTGGTAAACTACTCACGCTTCATCGGAAGGGCAATAGAGTTGATGTAGAAGCCCTCCATGATCGAATCCCCCTCCTGCAGGGTGTTGAAAAAGGTCCCTAGATGGGATCTCACGGGTATAGAAGGTTGCGGCAGTGCAAAAGTGTTTTGTGGACTCCTATGGTGGTTTGGGGCTATTTGGGAATACATAGGCGAAAGCATTAGGTCAGTAGGCTAACGGGGGGGCACGCCTTACCCCGTGGGCACACCCTCCGTCCTTTTGGCCGCCTCGTGGCTCCTCCAACTACATCTCCAAGTCTCCTATTTGTCTTCTAGTCCAAGAAAAATCATCGCGAAGGTTTCATTCCGTTTGGACTACGTTTGGCATTCCTTTTCTGCGAAACTCAAAAACAAGGAAAAAACAGGAACTGGCACTGGGTCCTAGGTTAATGGTTAGTCCCAAAAATAATATAAAATAGCATATTAATGCATATAAAACATCCAAAACAGACAATATAATAGCATGGAACAATAAAAAATGATAGATACGTTGAGACATATCAAGTAGTAGTAGTATTTAGGGGCTATTTTGTTCAGTTCATCTGACTATAGATGCGGTGGAACTGTACAACGCACTTAAAATTAGGTAGTATATATAGTTGAACTAGCTATTTCAGTACGTGGTTGGCAACAATTGGGGAAAAGTTTGGTCGGTTTAGCTCCCTAGTTTAATCTATGAATGAAATATATGCTTAATTACTGGATTTTAGTTGCAAAAATTAGATAGTGCAAGTGATTTTAGGTGCATATTTTGACAAATCGTAGTGTTTCAAGGTTGACAAATGGCAATGTTACTTGATCAAAAATGTCAATCTTTCCAGTTTGAAAAATGGCAACATACCCAATATGACAGATGCAAATCTAACCAAATTGTTTATACGTGTTTGCACATGGGTCATCCAAAACAACCGTTTGCGTTGAAGGGATGTACAAATCCTGCTCGGCACATTTTCTCTTGGCTTAGCGCTGAAGTCTAGCTTTGCATACCATATTCAATCTGAACCATTTGCATTGAAGAGATGGACAAATCCTGCGCTGCGAATTTTCCCTTGACTTAAGGGGGAAGACCATAGCTCTCACTTTGCATACGGGTGTTCTATCTAAAATGTTTGCGATCAAGAGCTGCACAAATCCTGCTAGGCACATTTTCCCTTGGCTTCCTGGGGAAGCTGTCGGTTTGCATAAGGGTGTTCTAACTAAAACGTTTGCGATGAGTGTTCTATATTTAAAAACCATTGACATTTTTTTCAAAAGAAAATTGTTTGATAAGTCTGTACATTAAGAGGGAAAAACGCAAGTTCGTTCAAACCATATATTTCACTCAGTCACACTGTGAATTTATATTCCTATGATCGAGATACAGTATTAAACCCCAAAAAAACTATTTCCAGCGGCGGCAGAGGCGGCGTGCCGTGCCGTCGTTGTCGTTGTCGTCCTCCGGGACGCCGTTGTTGAAGTCTTCAAGGCAGCACAGAATGTTCTTCACTTGGAAATCAAACATCATATCGTTGCGCGATTGACGGGAGGGGCGATGGAGGATGGTGTCGGTGTCAAAACCGAGGGATCTCGGGTAGGGGGTCCCGAACTGTGTGTCTAAGATCGATGGTAACAAGAGACGGGGGACACGATGTTTACCCAAGTACGGGCCCTCTTTGTGGAGGTAATACCCTACGTCCTCCTTGATTGATTTTGATGAATATGAGTGTTACAAGAGTTGATCTACCACGAGATCGTAATGGCTCAACCCTAGAAGCCTAGCCTGTATGACTATGGTCATGAGTCTATGCTTTCCGGACTAACCCCTTCAGTTTATATAGACACCGGGGGGATCTAGGGTTACATAGAGTCGGTTACATAAGAAGGAATCTTCATAGTCGGTCGCCAAGCTTGCCTTCCACGCCAAGGAGAGTCCAATCTGGACACAGGTACAGTCTTCGACCTTCATGTCTTCACAGCCCATCAGTCCGGCCCATGGATAACAGGCTGGATGCCCGAGGGCCCCTTAGTCCAGGACTACCTTAGTAGCCCCTGAAGCTGGCTTCAATGACGAGGAGTCTGGCATGCAGATTGTCTTCGGCATTGCAACGCGGGTTCCCTTCTATCCGATCTTCAAGATAGTCTTCGGATGCAATGATAGTATCCGGACCTGTCACACACACACCATACATAACCGCAGAGAGAATATATTTTTACACGAGTCTAATCTGCTGATGACCTCACGTCTGTCTGGTCATAATTTCGAACCGTTTTTCGTCTGCCGCTCCATGTTTCGAGACACGGTTGCCATTGGCACGTCTTGTCGAAGCAGAGATCGTGTCCCCTTATTATGGGATTCTCATCAATACGGGCGTGGGCGACCCAACCGTGTTGTTTGCACGGCCCTTGGGAATAGGCGAGTTAAAGGCGAGTGGGGAGACACTTGATATTCATGGCCTTTATAAGGGGATAAGGATTCCCTTTCTTTACCCACACCTCAGCTCCTCCTCAGTCCTTCCGTCCCTGAGCTCCAGCGCCCAAGCTTTTAGCTTTTCCCTCGTCTGATAAAGCACTCCAAAGATGTCCGGATCCGGAGCTGGGGGCAAGTGGATGGACTCCTCCGTCAAGAAGAGGGATATCAAGGTGCTCCGGGAGGCTGGATATCTGGCCGAGGAGATCGCTCATCGACTCCCGGCCAAGGGACAGATCGTCCCTACTCCAGAGCCCCAGGAGAGGGTTGTGTTCCTCACACATTTCGTCCACGGGCTAGGCTTCCCTCTTCACCCCTTTGTCCGTGGACTGATGTTTTACTGCGGGCTATACTTCCATGACCTAGCCCCCAACTTCATCCTCAACATCACGGCATTCATTGTCGTGTGCGAGGCCTTTCTCCGCATCCCGCCTCATTTTGGCCTATGGCTAAAGACCTTTAATGTGAAACCGAAGGTGGTGAGCGGCCAACAAGCAGAGTGCGGAGGCGCCATGGTAGGCAAGATGCCCAATGTTACCTGGCCCGAAGGCTCATTTGCAAAGATGGTAAAAGGGTGGCAATCGGGGTGGTTATATATCACCGAGACGCGTGATGCCAACTGGGTGGCGGCCCCCGAATTCTGATCCGGAATCCCGATGCGGCTCACCTCATGGCAAGAGAGGGGCCTAACCTGGGGTCCCTCGGACGAGCTGACTGGGCTCCAGACGGGCGTCCAGAGCATGATAGATAGGAAGATCCAGCTTGTCAACGTGGTCCAGGTCATGCCCATTCGTCGGGTCCTTCCGTGCAACGCCTGACTTGCTATCTGTGGGAGTATGATCCGGCGAAGCACCAGACGCTACTAGAGCTCTTTGGCACGACGCACGAAGAAATCTGGAAAGTGCTCTTCAATTCCGGCGAGAAGCCACCGCCCACGACCGAAGATCGCGGGCTTAGCCTAAAACGCCAGGTTAACCTAGTAAGTTCTTTTAATGTTTTCAAGGCATACCCTTTACTAGCATATTTTGAGAAAAAGCCTAAGCTTTCCTACCCGTGTTTTCAGGCCTGGATCAAGATAGCTGAGG
Source organism: Triticum urartu (assembly GCF_056163025.1). Taxonomy (NCBI): domain Eukaryota; kingdom Viridiplantae; phylum Streptophyta; class Magnoliopsida; order Poales; family Poaceae; genus Triticum; species Triticum urartu. The sequence continues at coordinate 239,749,475 of NC_141879.1, forward strand.
GTATTAACTGCCTGGCTCTGCTGCCCAAAGACCAAGAATTCCCATTACTGACAAAAATGCTTTTTCCAGCACCTTATGAGGTGCCAGAGAAGACAGCCAAGAAGGCGGCCAAGAAGGTCCCTCGCCAAAAAGGCGCTCCGGACGTGATGTCCGAAGGCGAGACTTCCTCTTCGTCCGCTGACGATGACGACGAAGGGGAAGAAGAAAGCGACTCCCCACCTGAAGTGCAGAGGAAGAAGAGAGTGGCCTCCACAAATCCAGAGGCGAAAGCACCTAAGAGGGTTAGAGGCTCCCTCGCGGATAACTCCGTGTCGGATGTTGATAGCAGTCCAGAGCGACCTCGCCGGATCAAGCCTCGGGCCGCCCCATAAGTACCAGAATCAGAAAACGTCTAGCCTTCCTGGTTTGTAATATTGATATACCTTAAACCTTGTTATTGCAGTCCAGCACGCGATGGCTCCCCGCGATCCTCGACAGAGGGGTCGGTAGACTCAAAGGAGATGGCTAGCATGTCTCCGCCACCTGCTCATTTCGTCTCTCCCAAGGGTGATGATGAGGTGGTGTCGCAAAAGACCTTCCCCGACCGGGGGGGCTTCCGGAGATCGTAGGGGTGGCGCCCCAAGATGATTCCTCGGTCGCTGGACACATGGGGGAAAAGCCCCTATGGGGACTGGTGACGGGGGCCGAGTTCCCTTCGGACCTGAGTCGGATACCATTCCGGAGATCTACGTGGCTCTAGAGTCCGGCGAACGACATTCCCCAAAAGGAGGGAATGTGCCTATTCCGCCGGTGACCTCTATCCAACCAGATGCACCGGATAATCTGTTGGAGGCGCTATGAGGCGCCTCTATTGTGGATGAACACCGCGCCCTTATGGGCATAGTAAAAGAGAAGGTCCAGTTCATAAATAGCGGACTGACCGAAGCCTGCACTAGCCTTCTATCAGGCTTTGAGGTGAGTAATGTGTTTGTAGGAAGAATATCATAGTATAGACAGTAGCCCCTGATGCTCTGTTCGGTGTTCGGAAGGAAAAAGCCGAATAGAGGATCGAGAAGAAATATCGTAGGAGGCTAACATAAGTTGTCTGTGTGAATAAGCAGGTACCGCTGCAGGCTGCCACCGCTCATGCTGCGGAGGTCTCCGGACTGAGGCGGAAACTGGAGTGGGCCGAGGAAGAGCTTGGCCTCGTGAATAAGCAGCTGGAGGATAGCCAAGGTATGCAGTAACCTGTGGGTACGTTTTAAGAAAAAATGAATAGTCCGTCCGGACTGAGGTGTCATAAACTTCATTAGGGGCCACGGCCTTGGTGGCAGCCCTTAAGAAGGCGTTAACCGAGGCCGAGGACAAAGCGGCCAAGGAACGTGCCACGCTCGAGAAGCACGAGGCCCAGGTTGGCGAGGCGCAGCAACAGCTCCAGGGCGCGATCGAGAGATTTGAGTCCTTGGAGCGCGATTGTAAGGAGCAAGAGTCCGAACTGGAGAAGGCCCGCCAGAGCGCACAGGATGCACGAGCCGACGCCCAGAACACCCTCCAGGAAATTCAGGCGGCCAAGGAGATTGCGGTGGGTACTTCTTTCACCATGTAAAGCAAGTATGTAGAAGAAACATTCCTTGTACTTATCCGGATTTGGGTTTTCCAGGGTGTTTACGGATCTACCGCGCAGTATATCAGATGCTGCCGAGCATTATAGAGCCGAAGAAGGGATGTCTACGGAGAAGCTATTCTGGTCCCAATATCTTGGACCCGAACATCCGTTGCCCTTCAGCGACCAGCTAAAGCAGTTGGTCGAGCTGCACAGGTCGGCAGAGCTAGCCATGAAGGACCTGATAGTCCGGCTATGGCCTGCCGATCCTGTACCTACCAGCTACTTTAGACTTGTTAAGCGGCTTGTAAGTGCCTGTTCGTGGCTCGAAGCCGTGAAGCGGTCGGTCTGTATTGAAGGTGCGCATATGGCCTTTGCCCGCGTCAAGACGCATTGGGCAAAGCTGGATGACAAGAAGCTGATGACCGAGGGGCTGCCTGAGGGCAAGGAGCATCGTCGACCCAAGCTTTATTTTGATGGTGTCCTGGAGGGGTCCCGCCTTGTGGCAAAGAAATGTTCGAAGGATGTCATATTCCCATGAGAACATTTGTATTATCATGTCCTGTAATATGGAAGAATGATGTTATGTATTGTAATGGTTTACATTTTACCTCCTGTGCGGCCGTTTATGAAATCTGAGGGTTGACCAGTCGTCGACTTCTGCCCCTACGTAGATAGTACGGGGGTGTTCGGGATAAATCTAAACACTCTTTACTCCACATTCTGGTCCTTAAAGGAGGTGTTTAGCGCAACGAACAAGGCAATCAGACTATGTGGCCTTTACCGCCCTCACTTAGCCATAGGAGTTTGACAATTAAGAAAGTTGGTGAAGCCCCTCGTATTCGGAAGGCCGAACTAGGGGCGTTGTACACGCCCAATCGGAGGAACCAATTCTTTGCAAGAAGCGGAAAAATCTCTAACGATTTGGAACCTCTCGAACAGCTGACCAGCTCTCGCCGCATCATGATAGTCAGTTTTCGGCCTTCTCTACTGAGGTGCTCGTCTGGAAGAACTGGGACACAATCATAGTAGTTCTCCCTTTACTACCCTAGCCGATATAGCGGAACGTAAGGTAGTAAGCACAGGAGCCGGACAACCCAACTATTGACCAAAGACATGATTCGGAGCCGATGCATATAATGCTATAAGTTCGAGCTGCCGAACTATACTGGAAAAGTGTTCGGACCTTTATTGCCGTAATGCGGGGTGTAATGAAGCCCCTGGCGCAGTAATACGTACCATGGTGTACGTGTGCAATAAGTAATGTATATACAAAGGTGAGGAAACAGGAAAATTAAGTAATAAGCTGACGCCACCATTTATTCACCATTGTGATGTAATTAGTATGTTGAGGCGTACTTTGTGCAAGTAATGTAATAAGCAAGTAAGGCTATTTAACATGCCCCAACCAAGGGCGAGCTGCGTGCGGGTATGTAAAACAAGTATGGCAATCGTTTAATAGAGACCACCTAGGGATTCCCTTGTATGCCAGAGCTCCTTGCCTCCTTGGTGTGTTCTGCAAACGGGTCGTCCTCATAGACCTCAAAAAGAGAAAAACCCGTAATAAAAAGAAAAAATAAAGGCGTGCAAACCCCAGGGTCGGTCAAGCTGCACTGTGGATCGCGAGCGCGTTATGCTTCCGTCAGTACCCATGGGGTTCTGAGTGCGTAGTTATGTACGCGCGGTACGGATGCAATTTCCTCATCGGGGCTGGGACAGAGGCCGAATTTACTAATTCAGCCCTTGATGAACCGAGCTGCCCTGTTGCAGTGTAGTCCGGACCTTCTTATCGATATCCATGGGTTCGGCGGCCGGATTATGGTGCCGCTTGAGAAGGCCGCTCTGTACTTCTGCTGCAAGGGCTGCAGTATGCTCCTCTGTACGGAGGGAACATTCCGTGTTTCCATTTACTGTAATGACTCCGCGTGGACCGGGCATCTTGAGCTTGAGATAAGCATAATGCGGCACCGTGTCGACTCTAGCAAACGCGGTTCGTCCGAGCAGTGCGTGGTAGTCGCTGCGGAAGGGGACGATATGGAAGATTAGCTCTTCACTTCGGAAGTTATCCGGGGAACCGAAGACCACCTCCAGCGTGATCGAGCCCGTACAACGGGCCTCTACGCATGGTATAACTCCTTTAAAGTTAGTTATTGTGGGCTTGATTCGTGAGGGATTAATGCCCATTTTGCATACTGTATCCTGATAGAGCAGGTTGAGGCTGCTACCACCGTCCATTAGGACTCGTGTCATGTGAAATCCTTCGATGATTGGGTCGAGTACCAATGTGGCCGAACCGCCATGACGGATGCTAGTTGGATGATCACGACGATCAAAGGTGATCGGGAATGACGACCATGGGTTGAATTTTGTGGCGAGTGGCTCTCCTGCATAAATGTCCCTGAGTGCGCGCTTGTGCCCCCTTTTGGGGATGTGTGTAGCATATATCATGTTCACCGTTTTGACTCGAGGCGGGAATTTCTTCTGCCCCCCAGTATTCGGCTGCCAGGGCTCCTCGTTATCATACTCGCTCTGTGATTCCCCTTCCTTGTTTCTGCTATTCACCTTGCTGGCTTGTTTAAAGACCCGACAATCTTTGTTAGTATGGTTGGGCGGTTTGTCTGGGGTGCCATGTATCTGGCACGGACGATCGAGTATGCGGTCCAAGTTGGATGGTCCTCCGTCGTTCCTTTTATAGGGCTTTTTTCGCTGGCCGGACTTGGAGCCACTGAATCCGGCGTGAACTGTGGTGTCATCGGTGTTATCGCCATTGCTTCGGCGTTTGTGTCTATTGTGCCGGAGTTTGTTGCTGCTGTTTTTGGTCTCGGAGGGGCCTGCGTCGTTGGTTGTGTTTGTACTGCAAGCCAGTCAACTATCCTCTCCCACGCAAAAGCGGGTCATAAGTGCCGTGAGGGCTGCCATGGATGTCGGCTTTTCTTGGCCGAGGTGGCGGGCGAGCCATTCGTCACGGATGCTATGTTTAAAGGCCGCTAGGGCTTCGGCATCCGGATAGTCGACGATCTGGTTCTTTTTGATTAGGAACCTAGTCCAAAATTTTCTGGCAGACTCTCCGGGTTTTTGAACTATGTGACTTAAGTCATCGGCGTTAGGTGGACGGACATAAGTGCCTTGGAAGTTGTCAAGAAAAGCTTCTTCCAGATTCTCCCAGCTGTCGATGGAATTTTCAGGCAGGCTGTCCAGCCAGTGTTGAGCTGGTCCTTTGAGCTTTACTAGGAGGTATTTGATAGCGTGGAGGTCATCTCCTCGGGCCATGTGGATGTGGAGAATAAAATCTTAGACCCACACCGCGGGATCGGTTGTTCCGTCGTATGATTCAATATTGACGAGCTTGAACCCCTCAGGGAATTCGTGATCCAGCACCTCATCTGTGAAGCAGAGAGGGTGTGCGGTGCCTCTATAGCGGGCCGCGTCACGACGCACCTCCGATGAAGTCTGTCTGCGGTTATCGGCCCGGGTGTAATTAAGTTTGTCACGTCCGAGTAGGTGGCTATCATCCCGAGTGGGGAAGCGTCCTCGCGATCCGTAGATTGATCTGGTGTGTCATGCTCTACTGTCCCTGTTTTTGCGAGGCGGTGGGGCCGCTTGTTGTTCGGCCTGAGTTGCCGTTTTATCCCGACCACGGGGTGGTCGGTCTGCTGCACTATCCCGACCGCATGGTGGTCGTTCCATATTATGCGAGGGAAGTATGGGATTTGGTGCCTCCTCATCGAACTGAGGTAGCAGTCTGCGCTTTGGGTAACTCTTGGCTGGGCGCTTGAGGCCATTTTCTTCGGCTGCAAGGACATTGGTCCATCTATCAATGAGTAGGTCTTGATCGACTTGGAGCTGCTGCTGCTTTTTCTTTAGGCTTCTTGCAGTAGCTATTAGCTGGCACTTGAAGCGCTCCTGCTCTAGGGGTGCCTCAGGCATGATGAAATCCTCGCTGTTGAGGCTCTCCTCATCCTCAGAGGGTGGACGATAACTATCGTCATCTGGGTCGCTCGGCGTGTCCTGTTTATCAGGGTTAGCTTGCTCATTGTCTTGTTCCTCTTGTTCGGATGCTGCTCCCACAAGGTCTTCGTTGTTTTCGGTGTCGTCCGGAGTGCTATCTTCTCTAGTGCCAGTGTTGCCATATTTTGAGCGGCGTGGCTTAGAGCGGCGTTTAGGGCGCCGACGCTTGGACTGTGTCTCAGAAGGTTTATTCGCATCTAGGTCTTCTTTGTCATTGCCGCTAGATTCTTTAGGTGTATCAACCATGTACACATCGGATGAAGAGGTGGCCGTCCAACGTCCCATGAATTGCGGGTCTTGGCCTTGCTCCTTATCAGCATCACCTTCTATACCGCCGATGTCTTCGGAGTCATAATCCAGCACGTCGGTTAAGTCCTCGATGTTAGCTATGAAGTGGCTGGCGGGTGGGAAGCAAAATTCTCCGTCGTCAGCCCCTAGTTCGAGCCAGACATAGTTCGGCTGTGAGTCCCCCGTGAATAACATATTCTTTAAAGAGTTTAGCACATCGCCCAAAGGTGAGTGCTGAAAAACATCTGCTGCGCTAAATTCGAAGATCGATAACCGATCTAGCTCGGTGTCCGCAAGCGTACATGGTCCGGAACTTATAGCCGAAGACGAGTCCGGAGTTCCATTGGCACAAATATTGCAGGTGTCGAGTTTGCGAGCAGCTCTAGCGATGCGGACTCTGTGGCCTCGAATGGCACGATCTGCTCCGGTTCTAAGGCCATTGCAGCAACAGGAGCCATCTCCTGAATCGGGTCCGATGACAGATTTAAGACATGTTAATCAGGGTGAGGGGGACCGATCGCTGCAGTCTCAAGGCCATTGAAGATCAAGTCTCCACGGATATCCATGATGTAGTTCGAGCTTCCAAATCTGACCTGGTAGCCAGGGGCATAGCTATCGATCTGCTCCAGATGGCCAAGCGAGCTGGCCCGCAGTACGAAGCCGCCGAACATGAAAATCTGCCCGGGGAGGAAGGTTTCTCCTTGGACAGCGTCACTATAGACGATTGAAGGGGCCATCAAACCTTTCGTCGACGGCACAGTGGAACTCTCAATGAAAGCACCAATGTCGGTGTCAAAACCGACGGATCTCGGGTAGCGGGTCCCGAACTATGCGTCTAGGATCGATGGTAATAGGAGACGGGGGACACGATGTTTACCCAGGTTTGGACCCTCTCTATGGAGGTAATACCCTACATTCTGCTTGATTGATCTTGATGAATATGAGTGTTATAAGAGTTGATCTACCACGAGATCGTAATGGCTAAACCCTAGAAGCCTAGCCTGTATGACTATGGTCATGATTCTATCCTTTCTGGACTAACCCCTCTGGTTTATATAGACACCGAGGGGGATCTAGGGGATCTAGGGTTACATAGAGTCGGTTACATAAGAAGGAATCTTCATAGTCGGTCGCCAAGCTTGCCTTCCACGCCAAGGAGAGTCCAATCCGGACACAGGTACAGTCTTCGGCCTTCATGTCTTCACAGCCCATCAGTCCGGCCCATGGATAACAGGTCGGACGCCCGAGGACCCCTTAGTCCAGGACTCCCTCAGATGGCAATTGGTGGCGCTCAGAGGTAGCGGTCGATGGCGGCATCCCATGCCGCTGAGGGGGGCGCGCGCACGGGCACGGGCGCGACGGATGCTGCCAAATGCACGAGGACTCGCACCTCAGTGGGTGGAGGGGCACACACGTGCACGAGCGCTGGCACTGGCGTTGGCATGTACACAAGATCGCAGGGTCCGCTGAAACCTCATTGACGCCCACGACTTCCATCTCTGCGATAGTGCTCGACAACCAGCCCGTCAATGCTACGGGGATGCTCGCTGGCGCGGGCGCGGGAATGGGAGCTGGGACGTGAGAGGGGGCAGCAACCGCCGTAGCCAGCTCGTTCAGGGCCATGTCCATGAGGCCCCATTCCTCCTTATTTTCTTTCTCCTCCGGCTCGGAGTCTACTTCACCAAACTTGAAGACTAGTGGAAGATGATCCTTCTGCGCCATGGTGTTAGTGGAGGTGTGCGGGAGGGAGGGGAATGGGAGGCGAACAGTAAGGCCGCCCGTATTAAACAGCGGCTCCGGCGCCATTAATCGAGAGGATCCAAGCAAGGCTGGCGGCCATGGAAGTCAAAGGGCTCTCTTCCGAGTGAGCCTGCGCGGCATACAGCTCGCACGCTTCCTGGGGAGCCTATGCATTGGAGGACAGCTTGCACGCCTCTCAGTCAGCATGCGTACCGGACTGCGCTCACATGCCTCCCGCTCAGTCAAGAAGTTGTCCGCATGGCACCTGATGTAGCCATTAAAATCAATACACGTGGCGTCGCGTGAATGATTAACATAACGCACACGATTTGAATTATACAAACGTTTGAGATATTAAAGTGGTAGCTATTTTTTTTTAAATGCCTTTGTTGGCTGTTATTCGAGTGTGCCTTCTCTCAAAATGGACACAAAAAATACCACAGCATGTCGGGTGCCATTCCATGATAGCATGCCAAGTTTCATGAATATCATATGAGTTTTGGATTTACTAGAATTTAAAAACAAAGTATCTCAATGTTTTGCCAGCAGTCAACAGTGCCCTGGTGTTTGAAATCCATTCTCATTTCTTGCATGGACCTAAGCATGCACCCAAGGACACACATTTCATATGTCAACCCATTTTTCTGCACTAGACCATGTGCATGTAGTTCAAATTGAATTATGCACATAAAATTCTTAGAAAACCCAGTTAAAGTATATAAATGTCCAAGCAAACCCCAAAAAGTCCCAAAAATTGACGAAGCATTTCTGTCATTCTGTGTTGACACTAGAAAAATTTTGAAAGCAAGAAGAGGCAACGAATATCGTTTCGTCCCCAAGGGTGGCACGTTCCCTCCCGAAACCATGAGGCTTGTTGTGAGAAGCTCTAGTTTGCGAGAACCTTATACCCAAACCTGCCCCAAATGGGATAATTTTTTTTACCACAACATGTTGATGCCGCTCCATGATAGCATGTCAAGTTTCATGAACTTTATACGAGTTTTAGATTTACTACAATTTAAAAACCATGTATCTCAATGTTTGCGGCTGAGCGACGGTGGCAAAGTGTTTGACATTCATTCCCATTTCTTGCATGGGACCTAAGCATGTAGCCAAGGACACAGATTTGATTTTTCAAACAAATTACATGCACTGGAGCATGTGCCTGCAGTTCAAATTTGAATTATGCACATAAATGCATAAAAACTCAGTTAATGTATACAAATGTCCAAACGAGCCCCGGAAAATTCCTGAAATTAACACAACACTCATGTTGTTCTATGTTGACACTACAAAAAAATTGAAATAAAGAAGAGGCAACAGATATAGTTTCGTCCACAAAGGTGAAATGTTCCTTATCGTAACCATGAGGCTTGTTGTGAGAAGCTCTGGTTTGTGAGAAGCTTATATACCCCAACCTGCCCCAAATGGGACAAAAATTTTACCACTGCATGTTGATGTCGTTCCATGCTAGCACGTCAAGTTTCATAAATTTCAAATGCATTTTTGATTTACTAGAATTTAAAAACCATCTATCTCAATGTTAGCGGCTGAGCGATGGTGGCAAGGTGTTTGACATTCATTCTCATTTCTTGCATGGGACTTAAGCATGTAACCAAGGACACACATTCCAATTTTGAACCCATTTATATGCACTAAAGCATGTGCATGTAGTTCAAATTTGAATTATGCACATGAATGCATAGAAAACTCGGTTAATGTATGAAAATGTCCAAGCGAACCCGAAAAATCCCAACAATTGACACAACACTCGTGTTGTTCTATGTTGACATGAGAAAAAATTTGAAAGTAAGAAGAGGCAACAGATATCGTTATGTCCCCTACTACGTCTTGAGCTTGCGTTGGTTTTCCCCGAAGAGGAAGGGATGATGCAGCAGAGTAGCGTAAGTATTTCCCTCAGTTTTTGAGAACCAAGGTATCAATCCAGTAGGAGCCCACGCTCAAGTCCCTCGTACCTGCACAAAGCGATAGCTACTCCCAACCAACGCGATTAGGGGGTTGTCAAGCGCTTCACAGTCACTTACGAGAGTGAGATCTGATAGATATAATATTTTTGGTATTTTTGGTATAAAGATGCAAAGTAAAAAGTAAAAGCAAAGTAAAAAGCAAAGAAAGATCAAAGTAATGGAGATTGACATGATGTGAATAGACCCGGGGGCCATAGGTTTCACTAGTGGCTTCTCTCAAGAGCATAAGTATTCTACTGTGGGTGAACAAATCACTGTTGAGCAACTGATAGAGCATAGTTATGAGAATATCTAGGCATGATCATGTATATAGGCATCACGTCCGTGACAAGTAGATCGAAACGATTCTGCATCTACTACTATTACTCCACTCATCGACCGCTATCCAGCATGCATCTAGAGTATTAAGTTAAAAACAGAGTAACGCCTTAAGCAAGATGACATGATGTAGAGAGATAAATTCATGCAATATGAAATAAACCCCATCTTGTTATCCTCGATGGCAACGATACAATACGTGTCTTGCTGCCCCTTCTGTCACTGGGTAAGGACACCGCAAGATCGAACCCAAAGCTAAGCACTTCTCCCATGGCAAGAACTACCAATCTAGTTGGCCAAACCAAACGGATAATTCGAAGAGACTTGCAAAGATAACCAATCATACATAAAAGAATTCAGAGAAGATTCAAATATTATTCATAGATAGACTTGATCATAAACCCAAAATTCATCGGTCTCAACAAACACACCGCAAAAAGAAGATTACATCGAATAGATCTCCACAAGAGAGGGGGAGAACTTTGTATTGAGATTCAAAGAGAGAGAAGAAGCCATCTAGCTACTAACTATGGACCCGAAGGTCTGAGGTAAACTACTCACACTTCATCGGAGAGGCTATGATGATGTAGAAGCCCTCCGTGATGACGACCCTCTTCCGGCGGAGCTCCGGAACAGGCCCCAAGATGGGATCTCATGGATACAGAAAGTTGCGGCCGTGTAATTAGGTTTTTGGCTCCTGTTCTGATCGTATGGGGATACGTGTGTATATATAGGAGGAAGAAGTACGCCGGAGGAGCAACGAGGGGCTCACGAGGTAGGGGGCGCGCCCTAGGGGGGCGCGCCCTCACCCTCGTGACCACCTCTTTTGTTCCTTGGAGCAGGGTCCAAGTCTCCTGGATCACGTTCGGTGAGAAAATCACGTTCCCAAAGATTTTATTCTGTTTGGACTCCGTTTGATATTCTGTTTATCCGAAACATTGAAATAGGCAAAAACATAGCAATTCTGGGCTGGGCCTCCAGTTAATAGGTTAGTCCCCAAAATAAAGCCCAATATAGTCCAAAACAGTAGATAATATAGCATGGAGCAATCAAAAATTATAGATACATTGGAGACGTATCAGGCATCCCCAAGCTTAATTCCTGCTCGTCCTCGAGTAGGTAAATGATAAAAAGAGAATTTTTGATGCGGAGTGCTACTTGGCATAATTTCAATGTAAATCTTCTTAATTGTGGTATGAATATTCATATTAGAAAGATTCAAGACAAAAGTTTATATTGACATAAAAAATAATAATACTTCAAGCATACTAATAAAGCAATTATGTCTTCTCAAAATAACATGGCCAAAGGAAGTTATCCCTACAAAATCATATAGTCTGGCTATGCTCCATCTTCACCACACAAAGTATTTAAATCATGCACAACCCCGATGACAAGCCAAGCAATTGTTTCATACTCTAACTTTTTCAAAACTTTTTCAATCTTCACGCAATACATGAGCGTGAGCCATGGATATAGCACTAAAGGTGGAATAGAATGGTGGTTGTGGAGAAGACAAAAGGAGAAGATGGTCTCGCATCAACTAGGCGTATCAACGGGCTATGGAGATGCCCATCAATAGATATCAATGTGAGTGAGTAGGGATTGCCATGCAACGGATGCACTAGAGCTATAAGTATATGAAAGCTCAAAAAGAAACTAAGTGGGTGTGCATCCAACTTGCTTGCTCACGAAGACCTAGGGCAATTTTTGAGGAAGCCCATCATTGGAATATACAAGCTAAGTTCTATAATGAAAAATTCCCACTAGTATATGAAAGTGATAACATGAGAGACTCTCTACTATGAAGATCATGGTGCTACTTTGAAGCACGAGTGTGGTAAAAGGATAGTAACATTGTCCCTTCTCTCTTTTTCTCTCATTTCATTTTTTTATTTTTTTTATTTGGGCCTTTCCCTTTTTTATGGCCTCTTTTTATTTGGGCTTCTTTGGCCTCTTTTTTTTCGTCCAGAGTCTCATCCCGACTTATGGGGGAATCATAGTCTCCATCATTCTTTCCTCACTGGGACAATGCTCTAATAATGATGATCATCACACTTTTATTTTTCTTATAACTCAACAATTACAACTCGATACTTAGAAAAAAAATATGAGTCTATGTGAATGCATTCGGCGGTGTACCGGGATATGCAATATGACAATGATGAATGTGTCATGATGAACGGAACGGTGGAAAGTTGCATGGCAATATATCTCGGAATGGCTATGGAAATGCCATAATAGGTAGGTATGGTGGCTGTTTTGAGGAAGGTATATGGTAGGTGTATGATACCGGCGAAAGGTGCGCGGTATTAGAGACGCTGGCAAAGGTGGAAGGGTGAGAGTGCGTATAATCCATGGACTCAACATTAGTCATAAAGAACTCATATACTTATTGCAAAAATCTAGAAGTTATCAAAGCAAAGTATTACGCGCATGCTCCTAGGGGGATAGATTGGTAGGAAAAGACCATCGCTCGTCCCCGACCGCCACTCATAAGGAAGACAATCAATAAATAAATCATGCTCCGACTTCATCACATAACGGTTCACCATACGTGCATGCTATGGGAATCACAAACTTCAACACAAGTATTCTTTAAATTCACAACTACTCAGCTAGCATGACTTTAATATTATCACCTCCATATCTCAAAACAATTATCATGCTTCAATCTTTTCTTAGTATTCAACACACTCAAAAGAAAGTTTTACAAATCTTGAATACCAAGCATATTATTATTAAGCAAATTACCATGCTATTAAGACTCTCAAAATAATTTAAGTGAAGCATGAGAGATCAATAGTTTATTTAAAACAAATCCACCACCGTGCTCTAAAAGATCTCAGTGAAGCACATAGAGCAAAATTATAACGCTCAAAAGATATAAGTGAAGAACATAGAGCAAAACTACTTAGCTCAAAAGATATAAGTGAAGCACATAGAGCAAAACTACTTATCTCAAAAGATATACGTGAAGCACATAGAGCGAAACTACTTAGCTCAAAAGATATAAGTGAACCACATAGAGTATTCTACCAAATTTTAATTCATGTATGGCTCTCTCAAAAGGTGTGTACAGTAAGGATGGTTGTGGCATACTAAGACACAAAGACACAAATAATACAAGACGCTCCAAGCAAAACACATATCATGTTGGTGAATAAAAATATAGCTCCAAGTAAATTACCGATGGAAGTGGACGCAAGAGGGGATGCCTTCCGGGGCATCCCCAAGCTTTGACTTTTTGGTGTCCTTGGATTATCTTGGGGGTGCCATGGGCATCCCCAAGCTTAGGCTCTTGCCACTCCTTGTTCCATGATCCATCAAAAGAATTCACCCAAAACTTGAAAACTTCACAACAGAAAACTCAAAATAGAAAACTCGTGAGCTCCGTTACCGAAAGAAAACAAAAGACCACTTCAAGGTACTGTAATGAACTCATTATTTATTTATATTGGTGTTAAACCTACTGTATTCCAACTTCTCTACGGATTATAAACTATTTTACTAGCTATAGATTCATCAAAATAAGCAAACAACACACGAAAAACAGAATCTGTCAAAAACAGAACAGTCTGTAGTAATCTGTAGCTAGCGCCAGATCTGGAACCCCAAAAATTCTAAAATAAATTTCTGGACGTGAGTAATTTATCTATTAATCATATTCAAAAATAATTAACTAAATATCACTCTCCAAATAAAAATTACAGCAGTTCTCGTGAGCGCTGAAGTTTCTGTTTTTTACAGCAAGTTCAACAAGACTTTCCCAAAGTCTTCCCAACGGTTCTACTTGGCACAAAAACTAATTAAACACAAAAAACACAACCAAAATAGAGGCTAAATAATTTATTTATCACTGAGCAGGAGCAAAAAGCAAGGAATAAAAATAAAATTGGGTTGCCTCCCAACAAGCGCTATCGTTTAACGCCCCTAGCTAGGCATAAAAGCGAGGACACATCTAGGTATTGCCATCTTTGGTTGGCAATTCTTCGATGAGGCATCTATTTCCCTTAGGAGTTTCTTTCTTTCTAGGGATTATCAAAATTTTAGGCACAAGATCAAAAAATTCATGTGTAGCAATTGGTTCCTTAATGATATCAAAAAGATTGGGATGAATACTTATAGATTTAAGATCCGCAGTTTCCTTAGATGATTCACCCTTATTTTTTGGAACATACATAAGCTTGGAAATTTTTGTAGGAGGACTTGGAGTATTCTTTACGGAAGAAAAAGCGGTTCCCAAGTTTGTAATGATACCCTCAAGTTTATCAATTCTAGTAGAGTCTATGTTCATTTTCTCATTAACTATGGGTTCTTTTTCCTTAATATTTTTCAAAGTCATTCCTACCTTAGATCCATATTGAGTAATTTGATTGTGGATCTTTTTATCTAGATTTTCAATTGATTCAATAGTAGCAACTTTATTTTCAATAATTTCAAGTCTTTGCATAACATGCTCCAAAGTTAACATGGTTCCATTAACCAAAAGAGGTGGTGAGCAAAATAAATTTAGCATAGCATTAAAAGAATCAAAAGTATGGCTACCCAAGAAGTTCCCTCCGTTAATGGTATCGAGGATATATCTATACCAAGGATTAACACCTACATAAAAAGTGCGGAGAAGAACTAAGGTATATTGCTTCCTGGGTGATCTATTTCGAGCATTGCAAATTCTATACCAAGCATCTTTTAGATTTTCTCCCTCCCTTTGTTTAAAATTTAGAACTTCACTCTCGGGAGACAATGGAGAAGATATGAGACTAGTCATGACGACAAGAAAACAAACTAGCACACAAGCAAACGAAAAGCAAGCGGGCAAAAGAGGCAAACAGAGAGGGAGGATAGAGAGAGAGGGCGAATAAAACAGCAAGGGTGAATTGGGGGGAGAGGAAAACGAGAGGCAAATGGCAAATAATATAATGCGAGAGATAGGGATTGTGATGGGTACTTGGTATGTTGACTTTTTGCGTAGACTCCCCGGCAACGGCGCCAGAAATCCTTCTTGCTACGTCTTGAGCTTGCGTTGGTTTCCCCGAAGAGGAAGGGATGATGCAGCAGAGTAGCGTAAGTATTTCCCTCAGTTTTTGAGAACCAAGGTATCAATCTAGTAGGAGCCCACGCTCAAGTCCCTCGTACCTGCACAAAGCGATAGCTACTCGCAACCAACGTGATTAGGGGGTTGTCACGCCCTTCACAGTCACTTACGAGAGTGAGATCTGATAGATATAATATTTTTGGTATTTTTGGTATAAATATGCAAAGTAAAAAGTAAAAGCAAAGTAAAAAAGCAAAGCAAGATCAAAGTAATGGAGATTGACATGATGAGAATAGACCTGAGGGCCATAGGTTTCACTAGTGGCTTCTCTCAAGAGCATAAGTATTCTACGGTGGGTGAACAAATCACTGTTGAGCAATTGACAGAGCATAGTTATGAGAATATCTAGGCATGATCATGTATATAGGCATCACGTCCGTGATAAGTAGATCGAAACGATTCTGCATCTACTACTATTACTCCACTCATCGACCGCTATCCAGCATGCATCTAGAGTATTAAGTTAAAAACAGAGTAACGCCTTAAGCAAGATGACATGATGTAGAGAGATAAATTCATGCAATATGAAATAAACCCCATCTTGTTATCCTCGATGGCAACGATACAATACGTGTCTTGCTGCCCCTTCTGTCACTGGGTAAGGACACCGCAAGATCGAACCCAAAGCTAAGCACTTCTTCCATGGCAAGAACTACCAATCTAGTTGGCCAAACCAAAAGGATAATTCGAAGAGACTTGCAAAGATAACCAATCATACATAAAAGAATTCAGAGAAGATTCAAATATTATTCATAGATAGACTTGATCATAAACCCAAAATTCATCGATCTCAACAAACACACCGCAAAAAGAAGATTACATCGAATAGATCTCCACAAGAGAGGGGGAGAACTTTGTATCGAGATTCAAAGAGAGAGAAGAAGCCATCTAGCTACTAACTATGGACCCGAAGGTCTGAGGTAAACTACTCGCACTTCATCGGAGAGGCTATGATGATGTAGAAGCCCTCCGTGATGACGGCCCTCTTCCGGCGGAGCTCCGGAATAGGCCCCAAGATGGGATCTCGTGGATATAGAAAGTTGCGGCGGTGTAATTAGGTTTTTGGCTCCTGTTCTGATCGTTTGGAGGTACGTGTGTATATATAGGAGGAAGAAGTACGCTGGAGGAGCAACGAGGGGCCCACGAGGCAGGGGGCGCGCCCCCCACCCTTGTGACCGCCTCTTTTGTTCCTTGGAGCAGGGTCCAAGTCTCCTGGATCACGTTCGGTGAGAAAATCACGTTCCCGAAGATTTTATTCCGTTTGGACTCCGTTTGATATTCCGTTTATCCGAAACACTGAAATAGGCAAAAAACAACAATTATTGGCTGGGCCTCCGGTTAATAGGTTAGTCCCAAAAATAATATAAAAGTGGAAAATAAAGCCCAATATAGTCCAAAACAGTAGATAATATAGCATGGAGCAATCAAAAATTATAGATACGTTGGAGACGTATCGTCCCCCAAGGTGGCACGTTCCGTCAGGCTTGTTGTGAGACAAGCTTTGGTTTGCGAGAAGCTTATACCAAACCTGCCCCAAATGGGAAAATATTTTTACCACGTCATGTTGATGCCATTCCATGATATCATGTCAAGTTTCATGAATTTCAGACAAGTTTTCGCTTTACTAGAATTTTAAAACCATGTATCTCAATGTTAGCGGCCGAGCGCCAGTGTCAAGGTGTTTGACATTCATTCTCATTCCTTGCATGTGACCTAAGCTTGCAACCAAGGACAAACATTTGATTTTGCAACCTGTTTTTATGGACTGGAGCATGTGCATGTAGTTCAATTTTGAATTATGGACATAAATGCCTAGAAAACTCAGTTAACGTATAAAAATGTCCAAACGATCCCCAAAAAATCCAAACTTTAACATGACAGTCCTGTTGTCCTATGTTGACACCAGGAAAAAAATTGAAAGGAAGAAGAGGCGACGAATATCGTTTTGTCCACAAAGGTGACACGTTTCCCTAACGGAACCATGAGGCTTCTTGTGAGAAGCTTATATCATAACCTGCCCCAAATGGGACAATATTTTTTACCCGAGCATGTTGATGCCATTCCATGATAGCATGCCAAGGTTCATGAATTTCAGACGGGTTTTGGATTTACTAGAATTACAAAAGCAAGTACCTCAACATTTGCCGGAGAGGCACGGTGCTGTGGTGTTCGAAATTCATCCCCATTTATTGCATGGGACATAAGCATAAACCCATGGACACATATATGGTTTTACAACCCATGTTGGTGAACCAGAGCATGTGCATGTAGTTTAATTTTGAATTGTGCACCTGAAATGGCTAGAAAACCAATTTAATGTATAAAATGTCCAAATGAACCTTGAATAATTCCAATTGTTTACGACACATATATAGTTGCTTGTTCACTGCAAATAAAAGTTCTAGCAATTCAAACAACGTCAATTGCCATTGTGACCCCATTATGTAATTCAAATCAAGATGAAAAGTCAAGTAGATCCCACATAGTTTATTATCACCAACCGTGTGAGATGCAGTACAAAATATCCTGGAGCACTGTCGGTGTATAGTACGCCAATGGCTTACGCAAGAAAGTGCATTAGCTACAGTCCACAACCGGCGTGTCAAGCACACTAGTTCGCTCCCCAAATATCATTTCACTGTTCATTCGTCACCGGTGAAAGATGGGGACGTGGACCCGCGGGGTGAGGGCAACTTCGGCGGCCCACTCCGGCAAGAGCGCGACCGCAACCACCATGCATGTGCGAACAAGGTGCATGAGCGCGGCCGCAATCTGCGACCGGGTGGCCAAGGCAGCCCAAACGATCACTGTTGCTTCTCAAGTGGCGGCAGCAACATCTGCCGTGGGGATAGCAACTAGCGAGAGTGGCACATCTGCTATCTGTTCTGCAGTGGCGGCCTTAGCCCTGATGGAGGCCGCCCATGACCATGTCAAGGCCGCCCACGCCTAGCTCGTGGCGGTCACCGCACAAATCGAACGATGCTTGCCGAGTATGGTGCGATGGATGCCATGGAGCCCCTTCCCTAGAAGACCGTCGGGTGCGAGCTGGATATGGAGGAGGTGGCGGAGATCGACGAGTACCAGTTGTAGTAGTACTCTTTGTTTTGTTTAATTAAGAGTGCGGGTCTTTAATTTGTTAGAGTAATGTTTAGGTCAGCTAGCTCTATTTAATTGCTGAACTTGCTCGATTAAGAAATGTGGGTGTGCTTTAGTCTCCTTTGTGTACCCAAATTACGCAATAATGTGGATGACCACTGTAACCAGGGAAATTTGAAACAAAATGTTTGACATTCAAACTCATCACACACGGGTTAAGCTATCTGAATCATTTGTGATGTTCACATATCGTACATAGTTATGAATAAGGGACCGTGTCTGATGACACTTTGCGCGCTAGTTTTTCACTAAACTGATTCAAAAAATTTGGCTTCCACAGAAATATCTGAAGGAAATATGCCCTAGAGGCAATAATGAAGTTGTTATTTATATTTCCTTATATCATGAAAGATGTTTATTATTCATGCTAGAATTGTATTAACCGGAAACTTAGTACATGTGTGAATACATAGACAAACAGAATGTCCCTAGTATGCCTCTACTTGACTAGCTCGTTAACCAAACATGGTTAAGTTTCCTAGCCATGGACATGTGTTATCATTTCATGAATGGGATCACATCATTAGAGAATGATGTGATGGACTAGACCCATCCGTTAGCTTAGCACTATGATCGTTTAGTTGATTTCTATTGCTTTCTTCATGACTTATACATGTTCCTATGACTATGAGATTATGCAACTCCCGAATACCAAAGGAACACCTTGTGTGCTATCAAACGTAACAACGTAACTTGGTGATTATAAAGATGCTCTACACGTGTCTCCGATGGTGTTTGATGAGTTGGCATAGATCGATATTAGGATTTGTCACTCCGTGTATCGGAGAGGTATCTCTGGGCCGTGTCGGTAATGCACATCACTATGAGCCTTGCAAGCAATGTGACTAACGAGTTAGTCACAGGATGATGCATTACGGAATGAGTAAAGAGACTTTCCAGTGACAAGATTGAACTAGGTATGATGATACCGACGATCAAATCTCGGGCAAGTAACATACAGATGACAAAGGGAACAATGTATTTTATATGCGGTTTGACCGATAAAGATCTTCGTAGAATATGTAGGAACCAATATGAGCATCCAGGTTCCGCTACTGGTTATTGACCGGAGATGAGCTGTCCCCCCTTTCATTCTCTTCTTCCTCTCCTTCCGTCTTATCCTACTTAGACTAGGAAAGGTGGAAACCTACTCCTACTAGGAGTAGGAATCCCCCCTTGGGCGCGCCCCTTGAGGCCAGCCCTCCTCCTCCTGCCCTCCTTTATATATGGGGGAGGGGGCACCCCATAGACACACAAGTTGATTTTTAGCCGTGTGCAGTGCCCCCCTCCACAGTTTTACACCTCGGTCATATTGTCGTAGTGCTTAGGTGAAGCCCTGCATCGGTAACTTCATCATCACCGTCAACACGCCGTCGTGCCGACGGAACTCACCCTTGGCCTCAGCTGGATCAAGAGTACGAGGGACGTCACCAAGCTGAATGTGTGCAGATCGCGGAGGTGACGTGCATTCGGTACTTGATCGGTTGGATTGCGAAGACGTTCGACTACATCAACCGCGTTACTTAATGCTTTCGGTCTACGAGGGTATGTAGAACAGTCTCCCCTCTCGTTGCTATGCATCTCCTAGATAGATCTCGTGTGATCGTATGATTTCTTTTGAAATAGTGCGTTCCCCAACAGTGGCATCCGAGCCAAGTCTATGTGTAGATGTTTTGTGCACGAGTAGAACACAAAGAGTTCTGGGCGATAATAGTCATACTTTGATTCGGTGGTATTGTTGGATGAAGCGGCCCAGACTGACATTACATGACCGCGTTCATGAGACTGGTTCTACCGCTGTGCTTCGCACACATGTGGCTAGTAGGTGTCTGTTTCTCCAGCTTTAGTTGAATCGAGTGTGACTACGCCTGGTCCTTGTTGAAGGTTAAAACAACACACTTGACAAAAAATCGTTGTGGTTTTGATGCGTAGGTAAGAACGGTTCTTGCTAAGCCCATAGCAGCCACGTAAAACTTGCAACAACAAAGTAGAGGACGTCTAACTTGTTTTTGGACGGCATGTTGTGATGTGATATGGTCAAGACATGATTGTATAAATTGTTGTATGAGATGATCATGTTTTGTAACAAAGTTATCAACAACTGGCAGGAGCCATATGGTTGTCACTTTATTGTATGAAATGCAATCGCCATGTAATTGCTTTACTTTATCACTAAGTGGTAGCGATAGTCGTAGAAGCAATAGTTGGCGAGACGACAACGATGCTACGATGGAGATCAAGGTGTCAAGCCAGTGATGATGGTGATCATGACGTTGCTTTGGAGATGGAGATCAAAGGCACAAGATGATGATGGCCATATCATATCACTTATATTGATTGCATTTGATGTTTATCCTTTATGCATCTTATTTTGCTTAGTATAGTGGTAGCATTATAAGATGATCTCTCACTGAATTTCAAGGTATAAGTGTTCTCCCTGAGTATGCAATGTTGCTACAGTTTGTCGTGTCGAGACACCACGTGATGATCGGGTGTGATAAGCTCTAAGTTCACATACAACGGGTGCAAGCCAGTTTTGCACAAGCAGAATACTCAGGTTAAACTTGACGAGCCTAGCATATGCAGATATGGCCTTGGAACACTGAGATCGAAAGGTCAAGCGTGAATCATATAGTAGATATGATCAACATAGTGATGTTCACCATTGAAAACTTCTCCATCTCACTTGATGATCGGACATGGTTTAGTTGATATGGATCACGTGATCATTTAGATGACTAGAGGGATGTCTATCTAAGTGGGAGTTCTTAAGTAATATGATTAATTGAACTTAAATTCATGAACTTAGTCCTGACAGTATTTGCATATCTATGTTGTAGATCAATAGCTCGTGTATAGCTTCCCCCTTTTATTTATGATATGTTCCTAGAGAAAACTAAGTTGAAAGATGATAGTAGCAATGACGCGGACTAGGTCTGTGATCTAAGGATTATGCTCATTGCTGCACAGAAGAATTATGTCCTTGATGCAATGCTAGGTTACAGAACTATTGCAGGAGCAGATGTAGACGTTATGAATGTTTGACAAGCTCGGTATGATGACTACTTGATAGTTTAGTGCACCATGCTTTACGGCTTAGAACTGGGACTTCAAAAATGTTTTGAACGCCATGGAGCATATGAGATGTTCCACGAATTGAAATTTGTATTTCAGGCTCATGCCCGTGCTAAGAGGTATGAGACCTTTCACAAATTACTTTGCCTACAAGATGGAGGAGAATAGCTCAGCTAGTGAGCATATGCTCAGAATGTCTGGGTACTACAATCGCTAGAATCAAGTGGGAGTTAATCTTCCAGATAAGATAGTGATTGACTGAGTTGTCTAGTCACTATCGCCAAGTTACTAGAACTTCATCATGAACTATAATATGCGAGGGATGACGAAAACAATTTCCGAGCTATTCACAATGCTGAAATCAGCGAAGGTAGAAATCAAGAAAAAGCATCAAGTGTTGATGGTTAACAAGACCACTAGTTTCAAGAAAAGGGTAAGGAAAAGAAAGGGAACTACAAGAAGAATGGAAAGCGAGTTGCCACTCCCATGAAGAAGCCCAAAGAAAGACCTAAGCTTGAAAATGAGTGCTTCTACTGCAAAGGGAATGGTCACTGGAAGCGGAACTACCCAAATACTTGGCGGATAAGAAGGATGGCAAAGTGAACAAAAGTATATTTGATATACATGTTATTGATTTGTACTTTACTAGTGTTTATAGCAAACCCTCGGTATTTGATACTGGTTCAATTGCTAAGAGTAGTAACTCGAAACATGAGTCATAAAATAAACATAGACTAGTTAAGGGTGAGGTGACGATGTGTGTTGGAAGTGATTCCAAGGTTGACAAGATCACCATCGCACACTAACTTTACCTCCGGGATTAGTGTTGAACCTAAAATAAATGTTATTTGGTGTTTATGTTGAGCATGAATATGATTGGATCATGTTTATTGCCATACGGTTATTCATTTAAGTCAAAGAATAATTGTTGTTCTATTTACATGAATAAAACCTTCTATGGTCATACACTCAATATAAATGGTTTATTGAATCTCGATCGTAGTGATACACATATTCATAATATTGAAGCCAAAAGATTCAAAGTTAATAATGATAGTGCAACTTATTTGTGGCACTGCCGTTTAGGTCATATTTGTGTAAAGCGCATGAAGAAACTCCATGTTGATGGGCTTTTGGAATCACTTGATTATGAATCACTTGATGCTTGCGAACCATGCCTCATGGGCAAGATGACTAAAACTCAGTTCTCCGGAATAATGGAGCGAGCAACTGACTTATTGGAAATAATACATACTGATGTATGTGGTCCGATGAGTGTTGAGGCTCACGGCGGGTATCGTTATTTTCTGACTATCACAGATAATTTCAGCAGATATGGGTATATCTACTTAATGAAACATAAGTCTGAAACATTTGAAAAGTTCAAAGAATTTCAGAGTGAAGTAGAAAATCATCGTGATAAGAAAATAAAGTTTCTATGATCTGATCATGGAGGTGAATATTTGAGTTATGAGTTCGGTCTTCATTTGAAACAATGTGGAATAGTTTCGCAACTCACGCCACCTGGAACACCATAGCGTAATGGTGTCTCCGAACGTCATGACCATACTTTATTAGATATGGTGCGATCTATGATGTCTCTTACCGATTTACCGCTATCGCTTTAGGCGTTATGAATTAGAGACAGCCGCATTCACGTTAAATAGGGCACCATCTAAATCCGTTGAGACGACACCGTATGAACTATGGTTTGGCAGGAAACCAAAGCTGTCGTTTCTTAAAGTTTGGCGTTGTGATGCTTATGTGAAAAGATTTCAAACTGATAAGCTCGAACCCAAATCAGAGAAATGTGTATTCAAAGGGTAGCCAAAGGAGATTGTTGGGTACACCTTCTATCATAGATCCGAAGGCAAGATATTCGTTGCTAAGAATGGATCCTTTCTAGAGAAGGAGTTTCTCTCGAAAGAAGTGAGTGGGAGGAAAGTAGAACTTGATGAGGTAATTGTACCTTCTCCCGAATTGGAAAGTAGTTCATCACATAAATCAGTTCCAGTGATTCCTACACCAATTAGTGAGGAAGCTAATGATGATGATCATGAAACTTCAGATCAAGCTACTACCGAACCTCGTAGGACAACCAGAGTATGGTCCGCACCAGAGTGGTGCGGTAATCCTGTTCTGGAAGTCATGTTACTAGACCATGACGAACCTATGAACTATGAGGAAGCGATGATGAGCCCAGATTCCACGAAATGGCTTGAGGCCATGAAATCTGAGATGGGATCCATGTATGAGAGCAAAGTATGGACTTTGGTTGACTTGCCCGATGATCGGCAAGCCATAGAGAATAAATGGATCTTCAAGAAGAATACTGACGCTGACGGTAATGTTACTGTCTACAAAGCTCAACTTGTTGCGAAAGGTTTTTGACAAGTTCAAGGAGTTGACTATGATGAGACCTTCTCGCCCGTAGCGATGCTTAAGTCTGTCTGAATCATGTTAGCAATTGCCGCATTTTATGATTATGATATTTGGCAAATGGATGTCAAACTTGCATTCCTTAATGGATATCTTAAAGAAGAGTTGTATATGATGCAACTGGAAGGTTTTGTCGATCCAAAAGGTGCTAAAAAAGTGTGCAAGCTCCAGCGATCCATTTATGGACTAGTGAAAGCATCTCGGAGTTGGAATATACACTTTGATAGTGTGATCAAAGCATATGGTTTTATACAGACTTTTGGAGAAGCCTGTATTTACAAGAAAGTGAGTGGGAGCTCTGTAGCATTTCTGATATTATATGTGGATGACATATTGTTGATAGGAAATGATACTGAATTTCTGAATAGCATAAAATGATACTTGAATAAGAATTTTTCAATGAAAGACCTCGGTGAAGATGCTTATATATTAGGCATCAAGATCTATAGAGATAGATCAAGACACTTAATTGGACTTTCACAAAGCAGATGACTTGATAAGTTTTGAAGAAGTTCAAAATGGATCAAGGAAAGAAAGGGTTCTTGCCTGTGTTACAAGGTGTGAAGTTGAGTCAGACTCAATGCCCGACCACTGCAGAAGATAGAGAGAAAATGAAAGTCATTCCCTATGCCTCAGCCATAGGTTCTATCATGTATGAATGATGTGTACTAGACCTGATGTGTGCCTTGCTATTAGTTTAGCAGGGAGGTACCAAAGTAATCCTAGAGTGGATCATTGGACAGCGGTCAAGAACATCCTGAAATACCTGAAAAGTACTAAGGATATGTTTCTCGTTTATGGAGGTGACAAAGAGCTTGTCATAAATGGTTACGTCGATGCAAGCTTTGACATTGATTCGGATGACTCTAAGTCACAAACCGGATACGTATTTTTATTGAATGGTGGAGCTGTCAGTTGGTGCAGTTCTAGGCAGAGCGTCGTGGCGTGATCTACGTGGGAAGCGGAATACATAGCTGCTTCGGAAGCAGCAAATGAAGGAGTTCATATCCGATCTAGGTGTAATACCTAGTGCATCGGGTCCAATGAAAATCTTTTGTGACAATACTGGTGCAATTGCCTTGGCAACGGAATCCAGATTTCACAAGAGAACCAAGCACATTAACAAACACTTCAATTCCATCCATGATCAAGTCAAGGAGGGAGACATAGAGATTTGCAAGATACATACGGCTCTGAATGTTGCAGTCTCGTTGACTAAGCCTCTCTCACGAGCAAAACATGATGAGCACCAAGACTCCATGGGTGTTAGAACCATTACTGTATAATATAGATTATTGACTCCAGTGCAAGTGGGAGACTGAAGGAAATATGCCCTAGAGGCAATAATAAAGATGTTATTTATATTTCCTTATAACATGATAAATGTTTGTTATACATGCTAGAATTGTTTTAACCAGAAACTTAGTACATGTGAATACATAGACAAACAGAATGTCCCTAGTATGCCTCTACTTGACTAGCTCGTTGATCAAAGATGGTTAAGTTTCCTAGCCATGGACATGTGCTGTCATTTGATGAACGGGATCACATCATTAGAGAATGATGTGATGGACTAGACCCATCCTTTAGCTTAGCACTATGATCATTTAGTTTATTGCTATTGCTTTCTTCATGACTTATACATGTTCCTATGACTATGAGATTATGCAACTCCCGAATACCAGAGGAACACCTTGCGTGCTATCAAACGTCACAACGTAACTTGGTGATTATAAAGATGCTCTACACGTGTCTCCGATGGTGTTTGATGAGTTGGCATAGATCGATATTAGGATTTGTCACTCCGTGTATCGGAGAGGTATCTCTGGGCCGTGTCGGTAATGCACATCACTATGAGCCTTGCAAACAATGTGACTAATGAGTTAGTCACAGGTTGATGCATTACGGAACGAGTAAAGAGACTTTCCAGTGAGAAGATTGAACTAGGTATGATGATACCGCCGATCAAATCTCGGGCAAGTAACATACAGATGACAAAGGGAACAATGTATTTTATATGCGGTTTGACCGATAAAGATCTTCGTAGAATATGTAGGAACCAATATGAGCATCCAGGTTCCGCTATTGGTTATTGACCGGAGATGAGTCTCGGTCATGTCTGCATAGTTCTCGAACCTGTAGGGTCTGCACACTTCATGTTCGATGATAATGTGTATTATGAGTTATGTGATATGATGTACCGAAGGTTGTTCGGAGTACCGGATGTGATCACGGACATGACGAGGAGTCTCGAAATGGTCGAGACATAAAGATTCATATATTGGAAGTCTACATTCGAACACCGGAATGGTTCGGGTCATTTCAGAGTACCCGGGGTTACCGGAACCCCCCCCCCCCTGGGATGTTATTGGGCCTCATGGGCCTAATAGTGGAAGAGAGGAGGCAGGCCTAGGTGGGGCGCGCGCCCCCTAGCCCACACCGAATTGGACTAGGGCTAGGGGGCCGGGCGCCCTTTCCTTCTCTTCTTCCTCTCCTTCGTTCTTCTCCAACTTGGACTAGGAAAGGGGGAAACCTACTCCTACTAGGAGTAGGAATCCCCCCCTTGGGCGCGCCCCTTAAGGCCGGCCCACCTCCGCCTCCCCTCCTTTACATACGGGGGAGGGGGCACCCCATAGACACACAAGTTGATCTTTAGCCGTGTGCGGTTCCCCCCTCCATAGTTTTACATCTCGGTCATATTGTCGTAGTGCTTAGGCATAGCCCTGTGTCGGTAACTTCATCATCACCATCAACATGATGTCGTGCTGACGGAACTCGCCCTTAGCCTCAGCTGGATCAAGAGTACGAGGGATGTCACCGAGCTGAACGTGTGTACATCACGGAGGTGTTGTGCATTCGGTACTTGATCGGTTGGATCGCGAAGACGTTCGACTACATCAACTGCGTTACTTAATGCTTCCGCTTTCGGTCTACGAGGGTGCGTAGAGACACTCTCCCCTCTCGTTGATATGCATCTCCTAGATAGATCTTGCATGATCGTAGGATTTTTTTTGAAATAATGCTTTGCCCAACAATATCTTCCTCCCCGCCCATCCCCCTTACCAAAAGCCACATTTCCCCTATTTCCGCCTTCCTTTACAAGTTGAAACCTTCACTCCTTACTTCCAGTGCCACCTCCTGCCGGCGACCCTCCTTCACGCTGCTTGGCCTCGTCTATCCAGGCAGGTAATCCACACCCGACGCCCATCCTCCTCCTCCTTCCAGATCCCACATGCCCCGACCACCGGCGCAACACCTTCCACCCAAATCACTGACCCCTCCACCAAATAAGCACTGCCCTAAGCCATGGTGCACGTAGTGTCACTACTAGGGAAAGGGCTAGCAGCAGCGCGGGTTTTAGGTGTATCAGTAGCGTGGGGACCAGCGCTACTAATAAGGCGCTACAGCTAACACGTAGCAGTAGCACGTGCTCACCAGCGCTATTGCTACATAAGTGTAGCAGCAGCACGCTTAATGGAAGCTCGCTACTGCTAATAGCTATAGCGTGCTTCTCCTGTGCGCGCTACTACTATTGGAAACCAGCGCTACTACTAACGAAATAGTAGTAGCGTGTCTAGAATACCATGCGCTACTAGCATTCTAGATACTAGTAGCGTACCATTTATTCCCACGCTACTAGTAACTAATTAGGAACTAAAAAAATAAAAATAAAAAATGCTGCATAAATGCTGCAGAACAGAAAATAGTCTAGGCAAGCAACTCAAATCCAACACTCAAATAGGATTTTGGAGCGTATTGTGAAGAACGTTAATTGCAACTCAAATCATCAATAGTAACAACACTTAGAGGACACCTTTCAAGGCTACACATATATTGGCACAATGTGACAGTTGTCCTCACGGTACAGAAAATGTGAAGTAATAGATCATACTATTTCAATGCAGTGATTGAGATAACACTAAAGTGCAGGAACATGGCAGTGGTCTTCGGTGCTTGTGATTACGATCATGGTCGTCGCCGTCACTAGTTTCAAAGTTTTCAGTATCTGTAGCAATTAACCCTATGTCCATCTCTTCACGATAACCAAATCCGCAGGAAAAAAGTCAACTTAGCATCTAGATTTTATCCATTGCCCTGAGTCCCTAAGCATGTTCAAGAAACACTAAATTAGAACATTACTACTATAAATACATGAGGCATCAGGACATAAAAGATATTCAGTTAAATACATGGGCATAAAAACCTACGACGATCGACAAAAAAGATATTCGGTTAAACTTAGATCTCGCGGGGAAGGGCCTTATTAGATATGCACTGTAAGCACATAGATATTTCAGTTACAAAAAGATATTCAATTAAAAAGTGACAAATAACTCAATGAAACTTGGACTATATATTTAAGTTACAAAATATATTTCAGCATAGGAATGCAGTGTATAAATCAGACTAGATAGATAACGCTACCGAAGATAGAATCTGTCATGCATACAAAATACAGATGTGCATTCGAGAAAATCTGCAGCTATGCATTATAGTTGCTATAAAAAAGACACTATAAACCTATCTTCGTTGTAAATTACTGTGAAGTAAGATGCCGCCAAAAAATGCATATCCATGTGGTAATTTAGATCTTTGTTGACACTATACATAGGTTAGAGAAAACACTAACATTCAAGCAAAAAATAATAGCTTTGTTTAAGAACATGATACTGAGTACTTGCAATTTATCTTAAAATTTCAGGATCAAGAAGCTGATGGAAACGAAGGTGAAGTAAGAATGCGAGGACATGAGTCACACCTGCAAGATGAAGAGGATGCACCCCTTCATGTAAGCCAAATTAGCTTCTTGTGGAAAAGAAAACAAAGATCAGGTTGTTGTATCTAAATGGTTTGTAAAATATTGTATTTACATAATCGGGCGTACACATTTACTGAATTTCTTTATAATGGGGCACAAAACTAACAAGAATGCAAAAATATTTAGGTAAACTAGAAGTGACACATTACTGAAAATTACAGTCCAACACCACTTTAAATTCAGGCCACCATAAAGATAAGGAATACACATTACTGGGCAAAATGCACATTAAATTACACTATAATTACCAAGTGGTAGTTTCAGTCTTTTATTAGTCTATCTTACACTCCACTTTTACATTGCAAGCACTAAGATTACAAAGGGAATTCACCGAAATTACATAGGGGTTTACACTGTAAGTATCAATATTAGATTGACTAAACTTATTCTTTGCACAAGTGAGAAATCTGAAACCCTTCTTGTACTTGTGTCGCGGCTACTAGTACAACCTAAGCACTAACAACAATTGAGCAAGAAATATAGTGCAGGACGAAACAAATACAACCATCTATCAAGTTGAAATGACAAATTGCAACCTATCAAATGTATAGAGAAGAAAGGGGTTCAGTTTTCAGAGTAGGGAGCAGAGAAGATAGATGTGACCTTACAAGTGGATGAGCGGGCAGACGAGATCCATGTCATCTTCTCGCGGCCGAGCATAGATGCAGTGGCCTTCCTCGACCTTCGTTCGTCAAGGGTCCATGGTATGGAAGCGTGTTGGATGTCTCATGTGGAACATTCATGAGGATCTGACCCCTTGAATAAACATACAACAAGGGATTGTAACAGACTTGCAACTTCTTATTCTTGAGTACCACATGAATAAGATTGAAATGCTAACTACATTCACAAACCATTTCAAACTATGGACTTCCAAGAGCAACATGACAAAGGAAACCATCATCAACTAGTTTGTAAACCTAAGGAGTAAGATGATAGAACATCCAGTATGATGAGCTGAATTCAAGTGTTCATTCCATGAAATAAAATTTGGCTAACACTTTTAATATAGTTGAATCAGCACATATACATGAACCTACTCTTGCGTAAGATCTAATCACTAATTCTACTCAAATATTTGACAAGCTAGTTATTGTCTATGAGAGCATCATTTCCTAGTCAGCAAATATTTTACAATAACAACTACTGCAACAGCTTCAAAATAGAGTAAATACATACTTCCACAAAGCATAAACGCTGAACTTAATATAGATGTCATAGATAGAATTACTGATATGAATTGTTACATAGAGAATAACCAGGGTCGGAGGCTATTAAGCACCCATATCACTATATGGGTTGCTCTGCAGCAGCAAAATAAGAAGAAGAGACAGAGAAGATGGGCAATAGAGGTACCTTCATCCATGGCTTCAGGGTCAGAGCCCGCACCTAGCAGCTTCTCCATGGCCCGCCCCCTTCCTTCAACTGCCTGCACACAACCACGCGAACACACACATGCATCAGATCCTGGGAAACACATTTTCAGTGAAGCTAACAAATTTTCTACAGACTATTCCTTGTGGTAACGTCCGGCGACAGAAGCAATTGCCTTGGAGCAGAGCATGTACAACACGCCTGCCTAGTTTCTTCAGTTGAGCAGAAACCAAACTATAGAGGGCTAGGATTGTTATCAAATTAGCAGAGGAGCACAAATTAAATGGATGTAGCAGGTAGTGAATGGATGGATAACTAAGCGAGCATGGGTTCTTACATAATGGGATTAATAAGGACCAGAACAGAAGTAATTGAGAGATTAAGGGGTCCAGTGAAACCCTAGCTACTAGCAAGCTCTTACTGAATCAGCATTCAGCAACCCTAGGCTAGGCTAGGAAGAACAAGCAAGTGATCCCCGCCCGAATCCAGCGAAACCCTAGCAAGAAAGGAAGCAAGGAAGGGGGTGCTCTGCTCTGCCCTGCTCACCGGAGATGGAGACGGAGAGGGTCACGGGTGGCGGAGCCATGGGGATGCGTGGGGGCGCAGCTGAGGAGCCAATGTTGGTGGTGGTGCTATCAGGGCTCTTGCGCTTGGCCTTGGCCTTGGTCCATCTCCGCGAAGTGCCGGCTCCAGTAGGTCCAGTCCCACGCCGACGCCGATGCTGCAAGGGAGGAGGCCTCGGTGCAGCGACATGCCATAGCGGAGGAGGAGCTGGCGGGGGCGGGCAGCGGCGCGAGACGGGGAGCCGCGGGTGCGCGGCCGCTAGTGTGGCGCTGTTGGGTTTCGTAGTAATTTCAAAAAATTTCCTACGCACACGCAAGATCATGTGATGCATAGCAACGAGAGGGGAGAGTGTTGTCTACGTACCCAATGCAGACTGACTGTGGAAGCGCTCACACGACGTAGAGGAAGTAGTCGTACGTCTTCATGATCCAACCGATCAAGCACCGAAACTACGGCACCTCCGAGTTCGAGCACACGTTCAGCTCGATGACGATCCCCGGACTCCGATCCAGCAAAGTGTCGGGGAAGAGTTCCGTCAGCACGACGGCGTGGTGACGATCTTGATGAACTACAGCAGCAGGGCTTCGCCTAAACTCCGCTACAGTATTATCGAGGAATATGGTGGCAGGGGGCACCGCACACGGCTAAGGAATAGATCACGTGGATCAACTTGTGTGTTTCTGGGGTGCCTCTGCCTCAGTATATAAAGGATCCAAGGGGGAGGGGGCGCCGGCCAGGAGGAGGGCGCAGGAGGAGTCCTACTCCTTCCGGGAGTAGGACTCCCCCCCCCCAATCCTATTCCAACTAGGATTCCCAAGGGGGAAAGAGGGAGAGGGGTGGCCGGCCACCTCTCCTAGTCCTAATAGGACTAGGGGAGGGGGGGAGGCGCGCAGCCCTTATGGGCAGCCCTTTCATCTTTCCACTAAGGCCCACTAAGGCCCATATGATTCCCGGGGGGTTCCGGTAACCTCCCGGTAACCCGGTAAAATCCTGATTTCACCCGGAACACTTCCGATATCCAAATATAGGCTTCCAATATATCAATCTTTACGTCTCGACCATTTCGAGACTCCTCGTCATGTCCGTGATCACATCCGGGACTCCGAACAACCTTCGGTACATCAAAATGCATAAACTCATAATATAACTGTCATTGTAACCTTAAGCGTGCGGACCCTACGGGTTCCAGAACAATGTAGACATGACTGAGACACGTCTCCGGTCAATAACCAATAGCGGGACCTGGATGCCCATATTGGCTCCTACATATTCTACGAAGATCTTTATCGGTCAGACCGCATAACAACATACGTTGTTCCCTTTGTCATCGGTATGTTACTTGCCCGAGATTCGATCGTCGGTATCCAATACCTAGTTCAATCTCATTACCGGCAAGTCTGTTTACTCGTTCCGTAATAAATCATCTCACAACTAACATATTAGTTGTAATGCTTGCAAGGCTTATGTGATGTGTATTACCGAGGGGGCCCAGAGATACCTCTCCGACAATCGGAGTGACAAATCCTAATCTCGAAATACGCCAACCCAACATCTACCTTTGGAGACACCTGTAATGCTCCTTTATAATCACCCAGTTACGTTGTGATGTTTGGTAGCACCCAAAGTGTTCCTCCGGCAAACGGGAATTGCATAATCTCATAGTCATAGGAACATGTATAAGTCATGAAGAAAGCAATAGCAACATACTAAATGATCGGGTGCTAAGCTAATGGAATGGGTCATGTCAATCAGATCATTCAACTAATGATGTGACCTTGTTAATCAAATAACAACTCATTGTTCATGGTCAGGAAACATAACCATCTTTGATTAACGAGCTAGTCAAGTAGAGGCATACTAGTGACACTTTGTTTGTCTATGTATTCACACATGTATTATGTTTCCGGTTAATACAATTCCAGCATGAATAATAAATATTTATCATGATTATAAGGAAATAAATAATAACTTTATTATTGCCTCTAGGGCATATTTCCTTCAGTCTCCCACTTGCACTAGAGTCAATAATCTAGATTACACTGTAATGATTCTAACACCCATGGAGCCTTGGTGCTGATCATGTTTTGCTCGTGGAAGAGGCTTAGTCAACGGGTCTGCAACATTCAGATCCGTATGTATCTTGCAAATCTCTATGTCTCCCACCTGGACTAGATCCCGGATGGAGTTGAAGCGTCTCTTGATGTGTTTGGTCCTTTTGTGAAATCTGGATTCCTTTGCCAAGGCAATTGCACCAGTATTGTCACAAAAGATTTTCATTGGATCCGATGCATTAGGTATGACATCTAGATCGGATATGAACTCCTTCATCCAGACTCCTTCGTTCGCTTCTTCCAAAGCAGCTATGTACTCTGCTTCACATGTAGATCCCTCTACGACGCTTTGTTTAGAACTGCACCAACTGACAGCTCCACCGTTTAATGTAAACACGTATCTGGTTTGCGATTTAGAATCGTCCGGATCAGTGTCAAAGCTTGCATCAACGTAACCTTTTACGGTGAGCTCTTTGTCACCTCCATATACGAGAAAAATATCCTTAGTCCTTTTCTGGTATTTCAGGATGTTCTTGACCGCTGTCCAGTGATCCACTCCTGGATTACTTTGGTACCTCCCTGCTAAACTTATAGCAAGGCACACATCAGGTCTGGTACACAGCATTGCATACATGATAGATCCTATGGCTGATGCATAGGGAAAATCTTTCATATTCTCTCTATCTTCTGCAGTGGTCGGGCATTGAGTCTTACTCAACTTCACACCTTGTAACACAGGCAAGAACCCTTTCTTTGCTTGATCCATTTTGAACTTCTTCAAAATTTTGTCAAGGTATGTGCTTTGTGAAAGTCCAATTAAGCGTCTTGATCTATCTCTATAGATCTTAATGCCTAATATGTAAGTATCTTCACCGAGGTCTTTCATAGAAAAACTCTTATTCAAGTATCCCTTTATGCTATCCAGAAATTCTATATCATTTCCAATCAGCAATATGTCATCCACATATAATATCAGAAATGCTACAGAGCTCCCACTCACTTTCTTGTAAATACAGGCTTCTCCAAAAGTCTGTATAAAACCAAATGCTTTGATCACACTATCAAAACATTTATTCCAACTCCGAGAGGCTTGCACCAGTCCATAAATGGATCGCTGGAGCTTGCACACTTTGTTAGCTCCCTTTGGATCGACAAAACCTTCTGGTTGCATCATATACAACTCTTCTTCCAGAAATCCACTCAGGAATGCACTTTTGACATCCATCTGCCAAATTTCATAATCATAAAATGCGGCAATCGCTAACATGATTCGGACGGACTTAAGCATCGCTACGGGTGAGAAGGTCTCATCGTAGTCAATCCCTTGAACTTGCCGAAAAACTTTTGCGACAAGTCGAGCTTTGTAGACAGTAACATTACCATCAGCGTCAGTATTCTTCTTAAAGATCCATTTATTCTCAATTGCTTGCCGATCATCGGGCAAGTCAACCAAAGTCCATACTTTGTTCTCATACATGGATCCCATCTCAGATTTCATGGCTTCAAGCCACTTTGCGGAATCTGGGCTCACCATCGCTTCTTCATAGTTCGTAGGTTCATCATGATCTAGTAGCATGACTTCCAGAACAGTATTACCGTACCACTCTGGTGCGGATCTTACTCTGGTTGATCTATGTGGTTCAGTAGTATCTTGATCTGAAGTTTCATGATCATTATCGTTGGCTTCCTCACTAACTGGTGTAGGTGTCACTGAAACAGTTTTCTGTGATGAACTACTTTCCAGTAAGGGAGCAGGTACAGTTACCTCGTCAAGTTCTACTTTCCTCCCACTCACTTCTTTCGAGAGAAACTCCTTCTCTAGAAAGGATCCATTCTTAGCAACGAATGTCTTGCTTTCGGATCTATGATAGAAGGTGTACCCAACAGTTTCCTTTGGGTATCCTATGAAGACACATTTCTCCGATTTGGGTTCGAGCTTATCAGGTTGAAGCTTTTTCACATAAGCATCGCAGCCCCAAACTTTAAGAAATGACAACTTTGGTTTCTTGCCAAACCACAGTTCATAAGGCGTCGTCTCAACGGATTTTGATGGTGCCCTATTTAACGTGAATGCAGCCGTCTCTAGAGCATAACCCCAAAATGATAGCGGTAAATCAGTAAGAGACATCATAGATCGCACCATATCTAGTAAAGTATGATTACGACGTTCGGACACACCATTACGCTGTGGTGTTCCGGGTGGCGTGAGTTGCGAAACTATTCCACAGTTTTTCAAATGTACACCAAACTCATAACTCAAATATTCTCCTCCACGATCAGATCGTAGAAACTTTATTTTCTTGTTACGATGATTTTCAACTTCACTCTGAAATTCTTTGAACTTTTCAAATGTTTCAGACTTATGTTTCATTAAGTAGATATATCCATATCTGCTTAAATCATCTGTGAAGGTGAGAAAATAACGATATCCGCCACGAGCTTCAATATTCATCGGACCACATACATCGGTATGTATGATTTCCAACAAATCTGTTGCTCTCTCCATAGTACCAGAGAACGGTGTTTTAGTCATCTTGCCCATGAGGCACGGTTCGCAAGTACCAAGTGATTCATAATCAAGTGGTTCCAAAAGTCCATCAGTATGGAGTTTCTTCATGCGCTTTACACCGATATGACCTAAACGACAGTGCCACAAATAAGTTGCACTTTCAATATCAACTCTGCATCTTTTGGCTTCAACATTATGAATATGTGTATTACTACTATCGAGATTCAATACAAATAGACCACTCTTCAAGGGTGCATGACCATAAAAGATATTACTCATATAAATAGAACAACCATTATTCTCTGATTTAAATGAATAACTGTCTCGCATTAAACAAGATCCAGATATAATGTTCATGCTCAACGCTGGCACCAAATAACAATTATTTAGGTCTAATATTAATCCCAAAGGTAGATGTAGAGGTAGCGTGCCGACCGCGATCACATCGACTTTGGAACCGTTTCCCACGCGCATCGTCACCTCGTCCTTTGCTAGTGCCCGCTTATTCCATAGTCCCTGTTTCGAGTTGCAAATATTAGCAACAGAACTAGTATCAAATACCCAGGTGCTACTGCGAGCTCTAGTAAGGTACACATCAATAACATGTATATCACATATACCTTTGTTCACCTTGCCATCCTTCTTATCCGCCAAATACTTGGGGCAGTTCCGCTTCCAGTGACCAGTCTGCTTGCAGTAGAAGCACTCAATTTCAAGCTTAGGCCCAGACTTGGGTTTCTTCTCCTGAGCAGCAACTTGCTTGCTGTTCTTCTTGAAGTTCCCCTTCTTATTCCCTTTGCCCTTTTTCTTGAAACTAGTGGTCTTGTTAACCATCAACACTTGATGCTCCTTCTTGATTTCTACCTCCGCAGCTTTCAGCATTGCGAAGAGCTCGGGAATAGTCTTGTTCATCCCTTGCATATTATAGTTCATCACGAAGCTCTTGTAGCTTGGTGGCAGTGATTGGAGAATTCTGTCAATGACGCAATCATCCGGAAGATTAACTCCCAATTGAATCAAGTGATTATTATACCCAGACATTTTGAGTATATGCTCACTGACAGAACTGTTCTCCTCCATCTTGTAGCTATAGAACTTATTGGAGACTTCATATCTCTCAATTCGGGCATTTGCTTGAAATATTAACTTCAACTCCTGGAACATCTCATATGCTCCATGACGTTCAAAACGTCGTTGAAGTCCCGATTCTAAGCCGTAAAGCATGGCACACTGAACTATCGAGTAGTCATCAGCTTTGCTCTACCAGACGTTCATAACATCTGGTGTTGCTCCAGCAGCAAGCCTGGCACCCAGCGGTGCTTCCAGGACGTAATTCTTCTGAGCAGCAATGAGGATAATCCTCAAGTTACGGACCCAGTCCGTGTAATTGCTACCATCATCTTTCAACTTTGCTTTCTCAAGGAACGCATTAAAATTCAACGGAACAACAGCACGAGCCATCTATCTACAATCAACATAAACAAGCAAGATACTATCAGGGACTAAGTTCATGATAAATTTAAGTTCCATTAATCATATTACTAAAGAACTCCCACTTAGATAGACATCCCTCTAATCTTCTAAGTGATTACGTGATCCAAATCAACTAAACCATAACCGATCATCACGTGAGATGGAGTAGTTTTCAATGGTGAACATCGTTTATGTTGATCATATCTACTATATGATTCACGCTCGACCTTTTGGTCTCCGTGTTCCGAGGCCATATCTGCATATGCTAGGCTCGTCAAGTTTAACCTGAGTATTCTGCTTGTGCAAAAACTGGCTTGCACCCGTTGTAGATGGACGTAGAGCTTATCACACCCGATCATCACGTGGTGTCTGGGCACGACGAACTTTGGCAACGGTGCATACTCAGGGAGAACACTTCTTGATAATTTAGTGAGAGATCATCTTATAATGCTACCGTCAATCAAAGCAAGATAAGATGCATAAAAAGATAAACATCACATGTAATCAATTTAAGTGATATGATATGGCCATCATCATCTTGTGCTTGTGATCTCCATCTCCGAAGCACCATCATGATCACCATCGTCACCAGCGCGACACCTTGATCTCCATCGTAGCATCGTTGTCGTCTCGCCAATCTTATGCTTCCATGACTATCACTACCGTTTAGTAATAAAGTAAAGCATTACATCGCGATTGCATTGCATACAATAAAGCGACAACCATATGGCTCCTGCCAGTTGCCGATAACTCGGTTACAAAACATGATCATCTCATACAATAAAATTCAGCATCATGCCTTGACCATATCACATCACAACATGCCCTGCAAAAACAAGTTAGACGTCCTCTACTTTGTTGTTGCAAGTTTTACGTGGCTGCTACGGGCTTAAGTAAGAACCAATCTCACCTACGCATCAAAACCACAACGATAGTTTGTCAAATAGACTCCGTTTTAACCTTCGCAAGGAACGGGCGTAGCCATACTTGGTTCAACTAAAGTTGGAGAGACAGTCGCCCGCAAGCCACCTGTGTGCAAAGCACGTCGGGGGAACCGGTCTCGCGTAAGCGTACGCGTAAGGTTGGTCCGGGTCGTCTCGTCCAACAATGCCGCCGAAGCAAAGTATGACATGCTGGTAGGCAGTATGACTTATATCGCCCACAACTCACTTGTGTTCTACTCGTGCATATAACATCAATATAAATAACCTGGCTCGGATGCCACTGTTGGGTTTCGTAGTAATTTCAAAAAAATTCCTACACACACGCAAGATCATGTGATGCATAGCAACAAGAGGGGAGAGTGTTGTCTACGTACCCAACGCAGACCGACTGCGGAAGCGCTGACACGACGTAGAGGAAGTAGTCATACGTCTTCACGATCCAACCGATCAAGCACCGAAACTACGGCACCTCCGAGTTCGAGCACACGTTCAGCTCGATGACGATCCCCGGACTCCGATCCAGCAAAGTGTCGGGGAAGAGTTCCGTCAGCATGACGGCGTGGTGACGATCTTGATGAACTACAGCAGCAGGGCTTCGCCTAAACTCCGCTACAGTATTATCGAGGAATATGGTGGCAGGGGGCACCGCACATGGCTAAGTAATAGATCACGTGGATCAACTTGTGTGTTTCTGGGGTGCCTCTGCCTCAGTATATAAAGGAGCCAAGGGGGAGGGGGCGCCGGCCAGGAGGAGGGTGCAGGAGGAGTCCTACTCCTTCCGGGAGTAGGACTCCCCCCCAATCCTATTCCAACTAGGATTCCCAAGGGGGAAAGAGGGAGAGGGGTGGCCGGCCACCTCTCCTAGTCCTAATAGGACTAGGGGAGGGGGGAGGCGCGCAGCCCTTATGGGCAGCCCTTTCATCTTTCCACTAAGGCCCACTAAGGCCCATATGATTCCCGGGGGGTTCCGGTAACCTCCCGGTAACCCGGTAAAATCCCGATTTCACCCGGAACACTTCCGATATCCAAATATAGGCTTCCAATATATCAATCTTTACGTCTCGACCATTTCGAGACTCCTCGTCATGTCCGTGATCACATCCGGGACTCCGAACAACCTTCGGTACATCAAAATGCATAAACTCATAATATAACTGTCATCGTAACCTTAAGCGTGCGGACCCTACAGGTTCGAGAACAATGTAGACATGACCGAGACACGTCTCTGGTCAATAACCAATAGCGGGACCTGGATGCCCATATTGGCTCCTACATATTCTACGAAGATCTTTATCGGTCAGACCGCATAACAACATACGTTGTTCCCTTTGTCATCGGTATGTTACTTGCCCGAGATTCGATCGTCGGTATCCAATACCTAGTTCAATCTCATTACCGGCAAGTCTCTTTACTCGTTCCGTAATACATCATCTCACAACTAACATATTAGTTGTAATGCTTGCAAGGCTTATGTGATGTGTATTACCGAGAGGGCCCAGAGATACCTCTCCGACAATCGGAGTGACAAATCCTAATCTCAAAATACGCCAACCCAACATCTACCTTTGGAGACACCTGTAATGCTCCTTTATAATCATCCAGTTACGTTGTGACGTTTGGTAGCACCCAAAGTGTTCCTCCGGCAAACGGGAATTGCATAATCTCATAGTCATAGGAACATGTATAAGTCATGAAGAAAGCAATAGCAACGTACTAAACGATCGGGTGCTAAGCTAATGGAATGGGTCACGTCAATCAGATCATTCAACTAATGATGTGACCTTGTTAATCAAATAACAACTCATTTTTCATGGTCAGGAAACATAACCATCTTTGATTAACGAGCTAGTCAAGTAGAGGCATACTAGTGACACTTTGTTTGTCTATGTATTCACACATGTATTATGTTTCCGGTTAATACAATTCCAGCATGAATAATAAACATTTATCATGATTATAAGGAAATAAATAATAACGTTATTATTGCCTCTAGGGCATATTTCCTTCAGGCGCATGCGGTGGGGGCATGTGGGCAGACGGACGGAGGAGAGGAGGTCGAAGGGAGGCCGGCGGCGAGTGGGTTGGGAGAGGAGAGGAGGTTGGGGATATGGATCGGGCTGCATGGTTATTTTTTTGAGATAGACAGGGGTGGGTGGTGTGGGACGGTTGGTGTGGCGGGAGTGTGGATCGGGCAGGGGTGGACACGCTTAGTAGTAGCGTGGGGGTCTTACCTGTTCTACTACTACTTATTTAGTAGTAGCGCCAGTTTTATACCCCTCGCTACTACTATGGCCTATCTAGTGGGCATTGTTGGAGACCATTTAGTAGCAGCGCGTGTTTATACCCCTCGCTACTACTATCAACTTAGTAGTAGCGCGGTTTTTATACCCCTCGCTACTACTAATTAGCGGTAGCGCCCATTTTTAAACCACACTACTGATAAACTTCTGTGTATAAGGTTTTCCCTAGTAGTGTATAGCCAGGAGCTCAAGGAGCATTTGGCAGTAGAGAAGCAAATCGCGGCTGCACGCGCGGATGAGGTCGCGATGGCTGCCATTCGTGTCGACCCCCAGATCTTGGACGAGCACCTTGCCATTTGCTAGCTACGCCGGTTAAGCATGCTCAGTTTACCCGTTGCATGTGTTGCTCCTGCCTTTCCTTAATAAATTCTAGTGAAAAATTGTGCTATCTAATTTTACCATGCAATCTGTTGCTCTAGTGTTTAGGTTCTATACGTCGTGTAGTGTGGTGCTCACTTATCAACTATTTGGTTAATTAGTTGTCGTCTTTAGTTAACTGTTTGGTTCAATTCTGCAAATGTGATGTTCAATTCTTCAGGCTGCAATTTTGTATTATCTTCCATGTGAGAAATAAATCGGATTTATCTTTACATAATACATGAGAAACGGATACAATTGCTATATTTCCAAGTTGTCAAGAATGCTTGGTTTGATTAACTGCCTGATCTTGTAGTATGTTATACATTGTGCAATGTGGTGCTCAGTTAAACGTTCAGTTCATTTGTTGTGGTGTTTAGTTAACTGTTTGGATCAACTCTGCAATGCGATGTTCAATAGTTGTGGGTGCATTTTGTTATTGTATACCATGTGAGAAGTAAGTCGAATTTGGCTGTACTAAATACATGAGAAACAAATACAATTGCTATATTTCCAAGTTGTTAAGCATGCTTGGTTTGGCTAATTATCTAATCTTCTATTAGGAGTATGTTATATTGTGCAATGTGGTGCTCAGTTAATGTTTGGTTCATTTGTTGTGGTGTTTAGTTAACTGTTTGGTTCAATTCTGCAATGCGATGTTCAATTGTTGTGGGTACATTCTGTTATTGTATACCATGTGAGGAATAAATTGAATTTGGTTGTACTAAATACATGAGAAACAAATAAAATATCTATATTTCCAAGTTGTTAAGCATGCTTGGTTTGGTTAACTGTCTGATCTTCTATTAGGGGTATGTTATATTGTGCAATGTGGTGCCCAGTTAATGTTTGGTTCATTTGTTGTGGTGTTTAGTTAACTGCTTGGTTCAATTCTGCAATGCGATGTCCAATTGTTGTGGGTAGCATTTTGCCAAGGGGAGTGCCCATACCCGATACTCAGTTCTCCATTGGTGGTGAAGAAGATGGTGGT
Source organism: Triticum urartu (assembly GCF_056163025.1). Classification (NCBI taxonomy): domain Eukaryota; kingdom Viridiplantae; phylum Streptophyta; class Magnoliopsida; order Poales; family Poaceae; genus Triticum; species Triticum urartu. The sequence goes on from NC_141879.1 coordinate 239,790,549, forward strand.
GATGATGACAATTGTGCCTTCAACTTTTTCATATTGTAGTTGAGGAGAGCAATTTCCTCCTTTAAATCATCGACCTCCAACTCCAGCTTTAAGATCTTGTCACATAAATCTCCTTTGCTCTTCTGTCGAAAATGAGAAGGAATATATCGGTTATTAGACCGGTTAGCCCTCTTAGGGAGACTAGACTTCTTGAACTTCACGTGCATATCCCCAGGTTGAGGTAGAGGAACATCCTCCTCCTCCAAACTTGAATAATCGATCCTCATCAAATGAGAATCCTCCTCATCATCCGTAGTTCAACCATAAGGAGATAGGTCCCCATAGGTCTTTGAGTCAGCAATGAGATGTGAGATATAGCTCTCTCTGTTGGAGTCTTGAGATGACATCTTGCTCTAAATCTGCTGCAGAAACAGCTTGAAACAAAAATAGAGGATTGTGTCGTAGTACGGTGGTCAAAACCTTCGAGAGATTATATAATGAATTTTTACAGACCAAAAAAAGTATTGTGCAAGAAAACGGAGTCTGGAGGGCACACGAGGTGCCCACGAGGCAGGGGCGTGCCCAGGGGGTAGGGCGCGCCCTCCACCCTCGTGGATGCCTCGTGTCCTTTCCGGACCACTTCTTATTTTCCTATTTTCTTAAATATTCCAAAACGGAGAAAAATTGCCATTAGAACTGTTTTGGAGTCGGTTTATTTACTGTACCACATACCTATTCCTTTTCGGAGTCTAAAAAGTTTTGGAAAGTGTCCCTTATGTACTCCTCCGGGGTTACGGTATTAATAACATTGGTTTCGACATTTATGGGATTACCTGAGATATAATGTTTAATTCTTTGGCTGTTCACCACCTTCGGATTTGTGCCTTCGAAGTTGTTGATTTTTATGGCACCGGAACGATAGACCTCCTCGATAACATAAGGACCTTCCCATTTAGAGAGGAGTTTTCCTGCAAAAAATCTTAAACGAGAGTTGTATAACAGAACATAGTCACCTACATTAAACTCACGCTTTTGTATCCTTTTGTCATGCCATCTTGTGAGCTAATGTCAAACAGTCTCTTATCACTGGCAAGTTTGAAATCATAATTGAGCTCTTTAATGGACCAATATGCCTTATGTTCTAGCTCGAGAGGTAAGTGACATGCTTTTCCATAAACCATTTTGTACGGAGACATACCCATAGGATTTTTATATGCAGTTCAATAGGCCCATAATGCATCATCAAGTTTCTTGGACCAATTCTTTGTAGACCTATTAACAGTCTTTTGCAAAATTAATTTAATCTCTCTATTACTCAGTTCTACTTGACCACTAGACTGTGGGTGGTATGGAGATGCAATTATATGATTAACATCATACTTAGCAAGCATATTACGAGAGGAGCCATGAATAAAATGTGAACCACCATCAGTCATTAAGTATTTAGGGACTCCAAACCTCAAAAAAATAACTTCTTTAAGCATCTTAATAGAGGTGTTATGATCAGCACTACTAGTTGGAATAGCTTCTACCCACTTAGTAACGTAATCAATAGCAACTAAACTATGAGTATACCCATTAGAGGAAGGAAACGGTCCCATATAATCAAAGCCCCAAACATCAAATGGTTCAATAACAAGTGAATAGTTCATAGGCATTTCTTGATGTCTACTAATATTACCAATTCTTTGACATTCATCACAAGACAAGTCAAACTTACGGGCATCTATGAAAAGAGTAGGGCAATAAAAACCGGATTGCAATACCTTATGTGCAGTTCTATCTCCAGCGTGGTGTGCTCCATAAGCCTCGGAGTGACACTTGCGTAGGATCTGTTCCTGTTCATGCTCAGGTACACAAGGTCTAATAACACCATCTACTCCTTCTTTATAAAGGTGTGGGTCATCCCAGAAATAATGTCTTAAATCATAGAAAAACTTTTTCTTTTGTTGGTATGTGAAACTAGGTGGTATAAATTTAGCAACAATGTAATTAGCATAATCAGCATACCATGGAGCAGTACGAGAAGCATTTATGATAGCTAATTGTTCATCAGGAAAGCTATCATCTATAGGTAGTGGGTCATCAAGAACATTTTCTAACCTAGACAAGTTGTCTGCAATGGGGTTCTCAGCTCCCTTTCTATCAATAATATGCAAATCAAATTCTTGTAGCAAGAGAACTCATCTAATAAGTCTAGGTTTAGCATCTTTCTTTTCCATAAGGTATTTAATAGCAACATGATCAGTGTGAACAGTAACTTTAGAATCAACAATATAAGGTCTGAACTTATCACAAGCAAATACAACTGCTAAAAATTCCTTTTCAGTAGTAGCATAATTTCTCTGGGTACTGTCTAGAGTTTTACTAGCATATTGGATAACATTTAATTTCTTATCATATCTTTGTCCTAGAACAACACCTACAACATAATCACTAGGATCACACATAATTTCAAAACTGACTAGCCCCCCTCTGGTGCTTTCTTCGCCCAATATTTTTAATATATTCCAAAACAGACTTTCATGGAGTTTCAGGACTTTTGGAGTTCTGCAGAATAGGTCTCTAATATTTGCTCCTTTTCCAGCCCAGAATTCCAGCTACCGGCATTCTCCCTCTTCATGTAAACCTTGTAAAATAAGAGAGAAAAGGCATAAGTATTGTGACATAATGTGTAATAACAGCCCATAATACAGTAAATATCGATATAAAAGCATGATGCGAAATGGACGTATCAATCACGTGCATGGTTGATACATCCATTTTGCATCATTCTTTTATATCAATATTTATTGCATTATGGGCTGTTATTACACATTATGTCACAATACTTATGCCTATTCTCTCTTATTTTACAAGGTTTACATAAAGAGGGAGAATGCCGGCAGCTGGGATTCTGGCTGGAAAAGGAGCAAATATTAGAGACCTATTCTGCACAGCTCCAAAAGTCCTGAAACTTCACGGATGATGTTTTCCAAATATATAAAAAAACATTGAGCGCAAGAACTTCACCAGGGGGGCCACACCCTGCCCACGAGGGTGGGGGCGCACCCCCCTACCTCGTGGGCCCCCTGGTGGCCCTCCGGTGACCATCTTCTGCTATATGGACTCTTTCGATGCAAAAAATAATCATAAGCCATCTTATCGGACGAAACTCCGCTGCCACGAGGCAGAACCTTGGCGGAACCAATCTAGGGTTCTGGCGGGGCTGTTCTGCCGTGGAAACTTCCCTCCCGGAGGGGGAAATCATCGCCTTCGTCATAACCAACACTCCTCTCATCGGGAGAGGGCAATCTCCATCAACATCTTCATCAGTACCATCTCATCTCGAAACCCTAGTTTATCTCTTGTATCCAATTCTTGTCTCCAAGTCCGGGATTGGTGCTAGTAGGTTGCTAGTAGTGTTAATTACTCCTTGTAGTTGATGCTAGTTGGTTTAATTGGTGGAAGATCATATGTTCAGATCCTATATGCACATTAATACCCCTCTGATTATGAACATGCTTATGCTTTGTGAGTAGTTACTTTTGTTCCTGAGGACATGGGAGAAGTCTTGCTATTAGTTGTCATGTGAATTTCGTATTCGTTCGATATTTTGACGAGATGTATGTTGTCTCTCCTCTAGTGGTGTTATATGAACGTCGACTACATGACACTTCACCATTGTTTGGGCCTAGAGGAAGGCATTGGGAAGTAATAAGTAGATGATGGGTTGCTAGAGTAACAGAAGCTTAAACCCTAGTTTATGCGTTGCTTCATAAGGGGCTGATTTGGATCCATATGTTTCATGCTATGGTTAGGTTTACCTTAATACTTTTGTTGTATTTGCGGATGCTTACAATAGAGGTTAATCATAAGTGGGATGCTTGTCCAAGTAAGGGCAGCACCCAAGCACCGGTCCACCCACATACCAAATTATCAAAGTACCGAACGTGAATCATATGAAAGTGATGAAAACAAGCTTGACGATATTCCCATGTGTCCTCGGGAGCGCTTTACATCATATAAGAGTTTGTCCAGGCTTGTCCTTTGCTACAAAAAGGATTGGGCCACCTTGCTTCACCTTATTTACTTTTGTCACTTGTTGCTCATTACAAATTATCTTATCACAAAACTATCTGTTACCACATGTTTCAGTACTTGCAGAGAATACCTTGCTAGAAACCGCTTATCATTTCCTTCTGCTCCTCGTTGGGTTCGACACTCTTACTTATCGAAAGGACTACGATAGATCCCCTATACTTGTGGGTCATCAATGGTCCTTTGTCTAATAGCACATTATTGTGCAATTGTAGGAACCATTCTAATATTTAGGTTTTTAACAATTTGGTCTTGCACATGTAGGTCCTATTGTCAGAGGTTTTGACCCACTATTCGACCCTTTTTGCATATGGGGAAATGATTTGTCCATGAATATCAATCAAGTCAAGAAACTCAGAAAGATTGTTAGGATAAAGAAATTAGAGACAAAAAACAACAAGATCTGTGTCTGCACAATGAATAAGACATCAGTTCACTACAAGATGGTACTAACTATTATACCTTGCCTTTTTTATTCCTTTGCCCCATTTCCAATATAGATAAGATATTTATGCACATCCTTGTTTTCAGGCCTTTCAAAAAGCAGTTCACTGATGATTACCTCTCAAACTACCTCTATTGTCAGGAGGCGAGGAAGGTTTTCATACAACACCCATGGTTCAATATTGAAGTGTTCCTAAAGAGGACGAAGGATGGACGGTCAATCATCCACAGGCACTGACCTAAAGTTGCAAAGACCTTCTATGATGCATTTGTCTATGTACCATCTATGATGCTAATTTTGAAAGGTTCTAGATGTTGCATGTTAAACTTGGTGTTGGTGCAGTTGTGTAATGGGGTAGCTGAGTGCTGAAGCTATATCATGTTGTACTCTGATGTATTTAAATTATGAAATCATGCTTCTTTAATATGGAAATGAAATATATTATGTGCTTAATATGAATGTCAATTAGATTAATAAATGGATTATTAATAATAGGGCAATTAGACGGTTTTTCTATTGCAAACGGTTATTGAGAAAACATTGTGGGCGATGACCTCAGGCAACGCACATAGTTTCTAGGAATAAACCATGTTGGATCAATGAACAATCACACATGACATCCTCTTGAAAACTGTTTGCGGTAGGCCACCTTGCGCAAACGTTTACCACATAAAAAGTGTGTGTGATGGACAACCTTTGCCACACTGTTTCTTCTACGCACCGTGTGCGATGCATTCAATAATGCAAACGATAAAATTGTTAATATCATGTGCAATGGCAACGCTATCACAAACGATTTAACAGAAAAATTGTGTGTGATGTACCTGCGAATGGAAACGTTTCCCTTGGAGTGACTGTGTGGGATGTACATACGAACGGAAACGTTTAGCGGGGACTGACTGTGTGGGATGTACTTATGACCGGAAATGATTTCACCTGGATAATTGTATTTTTAGCACTACTGTACGTATAACCGTATTTGATCGCTCGCCGGTCGCACACGATGTCATTTTTCCAAGCGTGTGTGCCAGGAGGGCATATCCCCGATGGTTTCAAGGTCATGTGAGAAGGACCCCCCTATCGCCCACACTCACTTGGCGACAGTTAAAAATTCCGTCGTGGAAAGGGGTTAAAAACCGTTTGTATAGCACCTCGTTATGCCAGTGAAATGTCACATTCTCCGCCAAATATGGGTTTCGGAGAAGCATACTTTGCACATAATCATCTTTATCTTTCCTCGTATGATCCCGAATATGCCTAATGTGACGTTTATGTCTATCATTACACTCATTCAATCTTACACTCAGAGGCGTAACCAAATGAGAAATTGGAGAAGAGGCGGAATACTTACAGGTAATTGGGGATCCAGGCACCATCTTGCTGGAATAACCCTCAGGATCCTCTCCATCTAGCAACCAGAATCGATTGCCAATCAGAAAGATTCCTAATCCTGGCAATTGGTGAGGCGCGCCAAACGACGCTCAGTCGACACCGCTACCGCCCCGGGGAGCCTGGGTGCCCTCGCCGATGGGCCCTCCTCTTGGATCATGTGTGGTACATGCACCGATCCTGGAGCCGGCAACACCAAAACTACCTCTCCCCTCAACAGTGTCGTTGTTGTCCGCATTGCTAGAGACAACGGCGTGGTGGAGAAGGAGATGAACGCATACACATGCAATTGCAGTACATGCATGTTGGGGAACATAGTAATTTCAAAACTTTCCTACGCACGCGCAAGATCATGGTGATGCATAACAACCAGAGGGGAGAGTGTTGTCCATGTACCCTTGTAGACCATAAGCGGAAGAGTTATGAGAACGCGGTTGATGTATTCGTACATCTTCACGGTCCGACCGATCCAAGTACCGAACGTACGGCACCTTCGAGTTCAGCACACGTTCAGCTCGGTGACGTCCGACGAACTCCGATCTAGCAGAGCTTCAAGGGAGAGTTCCGTCATCACGACTGCGTGATGATGGTGATGATGATGCTACCAACGCAGGGCTTCGCCTAAGCACCGCTACGATATGACCGAGGTGGATTATGGTGGAGGGGGGTACCGCACACGGCTAAAAGATCAACTGATCAACTTGTGTGTCCATGCGGTGCCCCCCTCCCCCGTATATAAAGGAGTGGAGGAGGGGGAGGGCCAGCCCTCTACTATGGCGTGCCCTGGGGAGTCCTACTCCCACCGGGAGTAGGATTCCCCCCTTTCCATGTAGTAGGAGTAGGAGAGAAGGAATGTGAAAAGAGAAGAGAAGGAAGGAGGGGGCGCCGCCCCTCCCCCTAGTCCAATTCGGACTAGGCCTTGGGGGGCGCGCAGCCTCCCCTCTCTCTTTCCCCTAAAGCCCAATAAGGCCCATATACTCCCCGGCGAATTCTCGTAACTTTCCAGTACTCTGATAAATACCCGAACCACCCAGAATCTTTCCGACGTCCGAATATAGCCTTCCAATATATCGATCTTTACGTCTCGAACATTTCGAGACTCCTCGTCATGTCCCTGATCTCATCCGGGACTCCGAACAACCTTCGGTACATCAAAACACATAAACTCATAATACCGATCGTCACCGAACGTTAAGCATGCGGACCCTACGGGTTCGAGAACTATGTAGACATGACCAAGACTCATCTCCGGTAATAACCAATAGCGGAACCTAGATGCTCATATTGGCTCCTACATATTCTACGAAGATCTTTATCGGTCAAACCGCATAATGGTATACGTTGTTCTCTTTGTCATCTGTATGTTACTTGCCCGAGATTCGATCGTCGGTATCTCAATACTTAGTTCAATCTCATTACCGACAGGTCTCTTTACTCGTTCCGTAATACATCATCCCTCAACTAACTCATTAGTTGCATTCCTTGCAAGGCTTATAGTGTTGTGCATTACCGAGAGGGCCCAGAGGTACCTCTCCGACAATCGGAGTGACAAATCCAAATCTTGATCTATGCCAACTCAACAAGTATCATGGGAGACACCTGTAGAGGACCTTTATAATCACCCAATTACGTTGTGACATTTGGTAGCACACAAAGTGTTCCTCCAGTATTCGGGAGTTGCATAATCTCATAGTCATAGGAACATGTATAAGTCATGAAGAAAGCAATAGCAACAAACTAAACGATCATCGTGCTAAGCTAACGGATGGGTCAAGTCAATCACACCATTCTCTAATGATGTGATCCCGTTAATCAAATGAGAACTCATGTCTATGGTTAGGGAACATAACCATCATTGATTCAACGAGCTAGTTAAGTAGAGGCAAACTAGTGACACGCTGTTTGTCTATGTATTCACACATGTACTAAGTTTCCGGTTAATACAATTCTAGCATGAATAATAAAAAAAATTGATGATATAAGGAAATATAAATAACAACTTTATTATTGCCTCTAGGGCATATTTCCTTCAGTCTCCCACTTGCACTAGAGTCAATAATCTAGTTCACATCATCATGTGATTTAACACCAATAGTTCACATCTTTATGTGATTAGTTCACATCTTCATGTGACTAGCACCCAAAGGGTTTACTACATTCAATAATCTAATTCACATCGCTATGTGATTAACACCCAAAGAGTGATCATGTTTTGCTTATGAGAGAAATTTAGTCAACGGGTCTGCCACATTCAAAGCCGTATGTATTTTGCAAATATTCTATGTCTACAATGCTTTGCATGGAGCTACTCTAGCTAATTGCTCCCACTTTCAATATGTATCTAGATCAAGAATTAGAGTCATCCAGATCGGTATCAAAGCTTGCATAGACGTAACTCTTTACGACAAACTCTTTGTCACCTCCATAATCGAGAAACATTTCCTTATTCCACTAAGGACATTTTTGACCGCTGTCCAGTGATCCACTCCTGGATCACTATTGTAACCTCTTGCCAAACTTATGGTGAGGTACACAATAGGTCTGGTACATGATACATCTCCAACGTATCTATAATTTTTGGTTGTTCCATGCTATTATATTATCTGTTTTGGATGTCAATGGGCTTTATTTTACACTTTTATATTATTTTTGGGAGTAACCTATTAACCTAAGGCCCATCCCAAATTGTTGTTTTTTTTGCCTATTTCAGTGTTTCGTAGAAAAGGAATATCAAATGGAGTCCACACAGAATGAAACCTTCGGGAACATGATTTTTGGAACAAACGTGATCCAGATGACTTGGAGTGGACGTCAAGCAATCAACGAGGCGGCCATGAGGCAAGGGGCGCGCCTACCCCCCTGGGCGTGCCCTCCCCGCTCGTGGGCCCCTCGTAGCTCCACCGACCTACTTCTTCCTCCTATATATGTTCACATACCCCGCAAACATCCAGGAACACCACGAAACCCTATTTCCACCGCCGCAACCTTCTGTACCCAAGAGATCCCATCTTGGGGCCTTTTCCGGAGCTCCGCCGGAGGGGGCATTGATCACAGAGGGCCTCTACATCAACTCCAAGGCCCCTCCGATGATGTGTGAGTAGTTTACTTTAGACCTTCGGGCCCATAGCTAGTAGCTAGATGGCTTCTTCTCTCTCTTTGGATCTCAATACAAAGTTCTCCACGATTCTCTTGGAGATCTATTCGATGTAACTCTTCTTTTTGCGGTGTGTTTATCAAGATCTGATGAATTGTGGGTTTATGATCTAGATTATCTATGAACAATATTTGAATCTTCTCGAATTCTTTTATGTATGATTGGTTTATCTTTGCAAGTCTCTTCGAATTATCAATTTGGTTTGGCCTACTAGATTGATCTTTCTTGCAATGGGAGAAGTTCTTAGCTTTGGGTTCAATCTTGCGATGCTCGATCCCAGTGACAGAAAGGGAAACGGCATGTATTGTATTGTTGCCATCGAGGATAAAAATATGGGGTTTATATCATATTGCATGAGTTTATCCCTCTACATCATGTCATCTTGCTTAAGGCGTTACTCTGTTCTTATGAACTTAATACTCTAGATGCATGATGGATAGCGGCCGATGTGTGGAGTAATAGTAGCAGATGCGGGCAGGAGTCGGTCTACTTGTCGCGGACGTGATGCCTATATACATGATCATGCCTAGATATTCTCATAATTATTCGCTTTTCTACCAATTGCTCGACAATAATTTGTTCACCCACCATAATACTTATGCTATCTTGAGAGAAGTCACTAGTGATTCTTCTTTTGATCTTGAAAATTTATATTAGCCCCATGATGAATATGAGATTGATAATAGTGTTTGCAATATTATAGAAAGTGGATTTGGAGGAGTGTCAACTTTAGATCCCACATATTTGGAGAATGTTCGATCTTATGATTTTTTTATAAAAGTGGGTTTGGAGAGGTCATGACTTTATTTAATGTTAATCCCACTATTTTGGAAGAGTGTCAAATTTACATGCACGTGGATGATGTTGACAATATTGTATGTGATAGCTATATTATTGAATTTGATTATGATCCTACATGTAATTATTATGAGAAAGGAAATTATGGATGTAGAAATTTTCATGTTACTAAATTACCTCTCATTATGTTGAGATTGCTATCGTTTCTTTCCACTTCCTTGCATATGCTAGTTTTGGATTGCTATGATAATATGTTTGCTTATAAAATACCTATGCATAGGAAGTATGTTAGACTTAAGTGTGTCTGTCACATGTTTTATGATGCTCTCTTTGTACTTTAATTACTGTCTTTCTTGTGAGCATCATTAAAATTACCAATGCCTAGCTAAAAGGCTTTAAAGAAAAGCGCTTATTGGGAGACAACCCAATATTTTTCCTTGATGTTATTCAATAAATAATTTATCTAGCCTCTGTTTTGGTTGTGTTTTTTGTGTTTAATTACTGTTTGTGCCAAGTAGAACTGTTTGGAAGACTTGGGGAAAGTCTTTTTGATCTTGCTGTAAAAAACAGAAACTTTAGGGGTCACGAGAATTGCTGCCATTTTTTACTGGAGAGTGCTATTTATTTAATTATTTTTGAAGATGATTAATATATAAATTCATCACGTCCAGCATTTTATTTTAGAATTTTTGGGGTTCCAGAAGTATTCGAAACCTACATATTACTACAGACTGTTCTGTGTTTGACAGATTCTGTTTTTCATGTGTTGTTTGCTTATCTTGATGAATCTATGGCTAGTAATAGAGTTTATGAACCATAGAAAAGTTGGAATACAGTATTTTTAACAACAATATAAATAAATAATGAGTTCATTATAGTAACTTGAAGTGGTGGTTTGTTTTCTTTTACTAATGGAGCTCACGAAGATTTTCTTTTAAGTTTTGTGTTGTGAAGTTTTCAAGTTTTGGGTAAAGATTTGATGGATTATGGAACAAGTAGTGGGAAGAGCCTAAGATTTGGTATTCCCAAGGCACCCCAAGGTAAAATCAAAGGACACCAAAAAGCCTAAGCTTGGGGATGCCCCGGAAGGTATACCCTCTTTCGTCTTCGTCTATCGGTAACTTTACTTGGAGCTATATTTTTATTCGCCACATGATATGTGTTTTGCTTGGAGCGTCTTGTATGATTTGATTCTTTGCTTTCTAGTTTACCACAATCATCCTTGCTGTACACACCTTTTGGGAGAGACACACATGAATTGGAATTTATTAGAATACTCTATGTGCTTCACTTATATCTTTTGAGCTATATAGTTTTTCTCTAGTGCTTCGCTTATGTCTTTTAGAGCACGGCGGTGGTTTTATTTTATAGAAATAATTGATCTCTCATGCTTCACCTATATCATTTTGATAGTCCTTTAGAACAGCATGGTAATTCACTTTGGTTATAAATTTTAAATGCTAAGAGAAGTTGGATGCTTGATAGATGGTTTTGAGATATAAAGGTGGTAATATTAGAAGTGTGCTAGTTGAGTAATTGTGAAATTGATGAATACTTGTGTTGAAGTTGTCAAGTCCCGTAGCATGCACGTATGGTGAAAGTTATGTGAAAAATTTGAAGCATAGGGTGTTCTTTGATTGCTTTCCATATGAGTGGCGGTGAGGGACGAGCGATGTTCTTTTCCTACCATTCTATCCCCCTAGGAGCATGCGCGTAGTGCTTGGTTTTGATGACTTGTAGATTTTTGCAATAAGTATGTGAGTTCTTTATGACTAATCTTGAGTCCATGGATTATACGCACTCTCACCCTTCCACCATTGCTAGCCTCTTCGGTACCGTGCATTGCCCTTTCTCACCTTGAGAGTTGGTGCAAACTTCGCCGGTGCATCCAAACCCCGTGATATGATACGCTCTATCACACATAAGCCTCCTTATATCTTCCTCGAAACAGCCACCATAACTACCTATTATGGCATTTCCATAGCCATTCCGAGATATATTGCCATGCAACTTTCCACCGTTCCATTTATTATGACACGCATCATCATTGTCATATTGCTTTGCATGATCATGTAGTTTACATCGTATTTGTGGCAAAGCCATCGTTCATAATTTTTTCATACATGTCACTCTTGATTCATCACAATCCCGGTACACCGCCGGAGGCATTCACATAGAGTCATATTTTGGTCTAAGTATCGACTTGTAATTCTTGAGTTGTAAGAAAATAAAAGTGTGATGATCATCATTAGAGCATTGTCCCATGTGAGGAAAGGATGATGGAGACTATGATTCCCCCACAAGTCGGGGTGAGACTCCGGACGAAAAAAAAGAAAAAAGAAAGAAAGAAAAGAGGCCAAAAGAAAAAAGAAAGAAGGCCCAAATAAAAAAAGAACATAAATAAATAAATGAGAGAAAAAGAGAGAAGGGACAATGTTACTATCCTTTTTCCACACTTGTGCTTCAAAGTAGCACCATGATCTTCATGATAGAGAATCTCTTATTTTGTCACTTTCATATACTAGTGGGAATTTTTCATTATAGAACTTGGCTTGTATATTCCAATGATGGGCTTCCTCAAATGCCCTAGGTCTTCGTGAGCAAGCGAGTTGGATGCACACCCACTTAGTTTCATTGATGAGCTTTCATATATTTATAGCTCTAGTGCATCCGTTGCATGGCAATCCCTACTCCTTGCACTGACATCAATCGGTGGGCATCTCCATAGCCCATTGATTATTCACGTCAATGTGAGACTTTCTCCCTTTGTGTCTTCTCACACAACCTCAATCATCACATTCTATTCCACCCATAGTGCTATGTCCACGGCTCGCGCTCATATATTGCGTAAAAGTTGAAAGAGTTTGAAAAGGCTAAGTATGAAACAATTGCTTGGCTTGTCATCGGGGTTGTGCATGATGAGAGCATTTTGTGTGAAGAAAATGAAGCATGGACAAACTATATGACTTTGTAGGGATAAGTTTTCTTTGGATATGGTATTTTGATAAGACATAATTGCTTGATTAGCATACTTGGAGTATTACTATTTTTTATGTCTACAATAAACTTATATCTTGAATCTTCCGGATCTGAACATTCATGCAAGAATAGAGAAAAATACATTGAAGAATATTCTAGAAAGCATTCCACATCAAAAATTCTGTTTTTATCATTTACCTACTCTAGGACGAGCAGGAATTAAGCTTGGGGATGTTGATACGTCTCCAACCTATCTATAATTTTTGATTGTTCCATGCTATTATATTATCTGTTTTGGATGTTAGTGGGCTTTATTTTACACTTTTATATTATTTTTGGGACTAACATATTAACCGGAGGCCCAGCCCAAATTGTTGTTTTTTTTGCCTATTTCAGTGTTTCGTAGAAAATGAATATCAAACGGAGTCCAAACGGAATGAAACCTTCGGGAACGTGATTTTTGGAACAAATGTGATCCAGAGGACTTGGGGTAGACGTCAAGCAATCAACGAGGCGGCCACAAGGCAGGGGGCGCACCTACCCCCCTGGGCGCGCCCTCCCCCCTCGTGGGCCCCTCATAGCTCCACCGACCTACTTCTTCCTCCTATATATGTTCACATACCACACAAACATCCAGGAGCACCACGAAACCCTATTTCCACTGCTGCAACTTTATGTACCCAAGAGATCCCATCTTGGGGCCTTTTCTAGAGCTCCGTCGGAGGGGGCATTGATCACGGAGGGCCTCTACATCAACTCCATGGCCGCTCTGATCATGTGTGAGTAGTTTACTTCAGACCTTCGGGTCCATAGCTAGTAGCTAGATGGCTTCTTCTCTCTCTTTGGATCTATATACAAAGTTCTCCTCGATTCTCTTAGAGATCTATTCGATGTAACTCTTCTTTTTGCGGTGTGTTTGTCGAGATCCGATGAATTGTGGGTTTATGATCTAGATTATCTGTGAACAATATTTGAATCTTCTTTGAATTCTTTTATGTATGATTGGTTTATCTTTGCAAGTCTCTTTGAATTATCAGTTTGGTTTGGCCTACTAGATTGATCTTTCTTGCAATGGGAGAAGTGCTTAGCTTTGGGTTCAATCTTGCGGTTCTTGATCCCAGTGACAGAAAGGGAAATGACACGGATTGTATTGTTGCCATCGAGGATAAAAAGATGGGGTTTATATCATATTGCATGAGTTTATCCCTCTACATCATGTCATCTTGCTTAAGGCGTTACTCTGTTCTTATGAACTTAATACTCTAGATTCTTGCTGGATAGCGGTCGATTTGTGGAGTAATAGTAGTAGATGCAGGCAGGAGTCGGTCTACTTGTCGCGGACGTGATGCCTACAAACATGATCATGCCTAGATATTCTCATAATTATTCGCTTTTCTATCAATTGCTCGACAGTAATTTGTTCACCCACCATAGTACTTATGATATCTTGAGAGAAGTCACTAGTGAAACCTATGGCCCCCGGGTCTATTTTCCATCATACAAGTTTCCAATCTATTTTATTTTACAATCTTTACTTTCAATATATATCATAAAAATACCAGAAATACTTATCTTATTGTTATCATCTCTATCAGATCTCACTCTTGCAAGTGGCTTTGAAGGGATTGACAACCCCTTTATCGCGTTGGTTGCGTTGTTCTTATTTGTTTGTGTAGGTACGAGGTGACTCGCGCGTGGTCTCCTACTGGATTGATACCTTGTTTCTCAAAAACTGAGGGAAATACTTACGCTGCTTTACTGCACCACCCTTTCCTCTTCAAGGGAAAACCAACGCAATGCTCAAGAGGTAGCAGTACACAGCATAGCATACTTTGTAGAGCCTATGACTGAGGCATAGGGAATGACTTTTCATTCTCTTTCTATTTTCTGTCGTGGTCGGGTTTTGAGTCTTTACTCAACTTCACACCTTGCAACACAGGAAAAAACTCCTTTTTTGACTGTTCCATTTTGAACTACTTCAAAATCTTGTCAAGGTATGTACTCATTGAAAAAACATATCAAGCATCTTGATCTATCTCTATAGATCTTGATGCTCAATGTGTAAGCAGCTTCATCGAGGTCTTTCTTTGAAAAACTCCTTTAAAACACTCCTTTATGCTTTTCAGAAAATTCTACATTATTTCCAATCAACAATATGTCATTCACATATACTTATCAGAAATTCTGTAGTGCTCCCACTCACTTTCTTGTAAATACAGGCTTCACCGCAAGTCTGTATAAAACCATATGCTTTGATCACTTTATCAAAGCACATATTCCAACTCCGAGATGCTTGCACCAGTCCATAGATGGATCGCTGGAACTTGCTCACTTTGTTAGCACCCTTAGGATCGACAAAACCTTCTGGTTGCATCATATACAACTCTTCTTTAAGAAATCCATTAAGGAATGCAGTTTTGACATCCATTTGCCAGATTTCATAAAATGCGGCAACTGCTAACATGATTCAAACAGACTTTTAAGCGTCGATACGAGTGAGAAAATCTCATCGTAATCAACACCTTGAACTTGTCAAAAACCATTTGCGACAATTCGTGCTTTGTAGATAGTAACACTATTATCAGCGTTCGTCTTCCTCTTGAAGATTCATTTATTCTCAATGACTCACCGATCATCGGGGCAAGTCAACCAAAGTCCATACTTTGTTCTCATACATGGATCCCATCTCAGATTTCATGGCCTCAAGCAATTTCGCAGATTCTGAGCTCATCATTGCTTCCTCATAGTTCGTAGGTTCGTCATGGTCTAGTAACATGACTTCTAGAAAGGATTACCATACCACTCTGATGCAGACCATACTCTGGTTGACCTACAAGGTTCGGTAGTAACTTGATCTGAAGTTTCATGATCATCATCATTAGCTTCCTCACTAATTGGCGTAGGAATCACTAGAACTGATTTCTGTGATGAACTACTTTCCAATAAGGGAGCAGGTACAGTTACCTCATCAATTTCTACTGTCCTCCCACTCACTTCTTTCGAGAGAAACTCCTTCTCTAGAAAGGATCCATTCTTAGCAACGAATGTATTGCCTTCGGATCTGTGATAGAAGGTGTACCCAACTGTCTCCTTTGGGTATCCTATGAAGATACATTTCTCCGATTTGGGTTTGAGCTTATCAGGATGAAATTTTTTCACATAAGCATCGCAATCCCAAACTTTAAGAAACGACAACTTTGGTTTCTTGCCAAACCATAGTTCATATGGTGTCATCTCAACGGATTTAGATGGTGCCCTATTTAACATGAATGCAGCTGTCTCTAATGCATAACCCCAAAACGATAGTGGTAAATCGGTAAGAGACATCATAGATCGCACCATATCTAATAAAGTACGGTTACAATGTTCGGAATCACCATTACGCTGTGGTGTTCCAGGTGGCGTGACTTGCGAAACTATTCTGCATTGTTTCAAATTGAAGACCAAACTCATAACTCAAATATTATCCTCTACGATCAGATTGTAGAAACTTTATTTTCTTGTTACGATGACTTTCCACTTCACTCTGAAATTATTTGAACTTTTCAAATGTTTCAGATTTATGTTTCATCAAGAAGATATACCCATATCTTACTCAAATCATCTGTGAAGGTCAGAAAATAACGATACCTGTCGCGAGCCTCAACACTCATCGGACTGCATACATCAGTATGTATTATTTCCAACAAGTCTGTTGCTCGCTCCATTGTTCCGGAGAACGGAGTCTTAGTCATCTTGCCCATGAGGCATGGTTCGCAAGCATCAACTGATTCATAATCAAGTGATTCCAAAAGCCCATCAGCATGGATTTTCTTCATGCGCTTTACACCAATATGACCTAAACGGCAGTGGCACAAATAAGTTGCACTATCATTATTAACTTTGCATCTTTTGGCTTCAATATTATGAATATGTGTATCAGTACGGTCGAGATTCAATAAACCATTCACCTTGGGTGTATGACCATTGAAGGTTTTATTCATGTAAACAGAACAACAATTATTCTGACTTTAAATGAATAACCATATTGCAATAAACATGATCAAATCATATTCATGCTTAACGCACACACCAAATAACATTTATTTAGGTTCAACACTAATCCCGAAAGTATAGGGAGTGTGCGATGATGATCATATAAATCTTGGAAACACTTCCAACACACATCATCACTTCACCCTTAACTAGTCTCTGTTCATTCTGTAACTCCCCTTTCGAGTTACTAATCTTAGCAACTGAACTAGTATCAAATACTGAGGGGTTGCTGTAAACACTAGTAAAGTACACATCAATAACATGTATATCAAGTATACCTTTGTTCACTTTGCCATCCTTCTTATCCGCCAAATACTTGGGGCAGTTCTGCTTCCAGTGACCAGTCCCTTTGCAATAGAAGCACTTAGTCTCGGGCTTAGGTCTAGACTTGGGCTTCTTCACTTGAGCAGCAACTTGCTTGTCGTTCTTCTTGAAGGTCCCCTTCTTCCCTTTGCCCTTTTCTTGAAACTAGTGGTCTTGTCAACCATCAACACTTGATGCTTTTCTTGTTTTCTACCTTCGTCGATTTCAGCATCATGAAGATCTTGGGAATCGTTTCCATTATCCCTTGCAGATTATAGTTCATCACTAAGTTCTAGTAACTTGGTGATAGTGACTAGAGAACTTTGTCAATTACTATCTTATCTGGAAGATTAACTCCCACTTGATTCAAGCAATTGCAGTACCCAGACAATCTGAGCACATGCTCACTAGTTGAGCTATTCTCCTCCATCTTTGTAGGCAAAGTACTGTCAGAGGTCTCCTACCTCTTGACACGGGCATGAGTATGAAATACCAATTTCAACTCTTAGAACATCTTATATGTTCCATGACATTTCAAAACATTTTTGAAGTCCCGGTTCTAAGCCGTAAAGCATAGTGCACTAAACTATCAAGTAGTCATCATACTGAGATTTTCCAAACATTCATAATGTCTACATCTGCTCCTGCAATAGGTCTGTCACCTAGCGGTGCATCAAGGACATAATTCTTCTGTGTAGCAATGAGGATAATCCTCAGATCACGGACCTAGTATGCGTTATAGCTACTATCATCTTTCAGCATAGTTTTTCTCTAGGAACATATAAAAAATAAACAGGGAGCTAATCGCGAGCTATTGATCTACAACATAGTTATGCAAATACTATCAGGACTAAGTTCATGATAAATTTAAAGTTCAATTAATCATATTACTTAAGAACTCCCACGTAGACAGACATCCCTCTAATCATCTAAGTGATCACGTGATCCATATCAACTAAACCATGTCCGGTCGTCATGTGAGATGGAGTAGTTTTCAATGGTGAACATCACTATGTTGATCATATCTACTATATGATTCACGCTTGACCTTTCGGTCTCCAGTGTTCCGAGGCCATATCTGCATATGCTAGGCTCGTCAAGTTTAACCCGAGTATTCCGCGTGTGCAAAACTGGCTTGCACCTGTTGTATGTGAAATAGAGCTTATCACACCCGATCATCACATGGTGTCTCAGCACGAAGAACTGTCGCAATGGTGCATACTCAGGGAGAATACTTATACCTTGAAATTTAGTGAGAGATCATCTTGTAATGCTACCGCCAAACTAAGCAAAATAAGATGCATAAAGGATAAACATCACATGCAATCAAAATATGTGACATGATATGGCCATGATCATCTTGCGCCTTTGATCTCCATCTCCAAAGTACCGTTATGATATCCATCGTCACTGGCATGACACCATGATCTCCATCATCTTGATCTCTATCAACGTGTCGTCACATGGTCGTTTCACCAACTATTGCTTTTGCAACTATTGCTATCGCATAGCGATAAAGTAAAGCAATTGTATGGCACTTGCATCTTATGCAATAAAGAGACAACCATAAGGCTCCTACCAGTTGCTGATAACTTTAACAAAACATCATCATATCATACAACAATTTATATCTCATAACGTCTTGACCATATCACATCACAACATGCCCTGCAAAAACAAGTTAGACGTCCTCTACTTTGTTGTTGCAAGTTTTACGTGGCTGCTACGGGCTGAGCAAGAACCGTTCTTACCTATGCATCAAAAACCACAAGGTGGTATAGTGATTGCTTTTTGATCTTCAGAAAGAACCATGTTCATTGAATCCGATTCAACTAAAGTTGGAGAAACTGATACCCACCAGCCACCTGTGTGCGAAGCACGTCGGTAGAACCAGTCTCGCATAAGCGTACGCGTAATGTCGGTCTGGGCCGCTTCATCCAACAATACCTCTGAATCAAGAATCAACTAGTGAAGGCAAGCAATATGTATATACCCATTCCCACAACTCCTTTGTGTTCCACTCGTGCATATAACAACTACACATAAACCTGGCTCTGATGCCACTGTTGGGGAACATAGTAATTTCAAAATTTTCCTACACACATGCAAGATCATGGTGATGCATAGCAACGATAGGGGAGAGTGTTGTCCACGTACCCTCGTAGACCGTAAGCGGAAGCATTATGAGAACGCAGTTGATGTAGTCGTACGTCTTCACGATCCGACCGATCCAAGTACTGAACGTACCCACTTCGAGTTCAGCACACGTTCAGCTCGATGACGTCCCATGAACTCTGATCCAGCAGAGCTTCGAGGGAGAGTTCCATCGGCACGACGGCGTGATGACGGTGATGATGATGCTACCGACACAAGGCTTCCCCTAAGCACCGCTACGATATGACCGAGGTGGATTATGGTGGAGGGGGCACCGCACATGGCTAAAAGATCAACTAATCAACTTGTGTGTCCATGGGGTTCCCCCCTCCGCCGTATATAAAGGAGTGGAGGAGGGGGAGGGCCGTCCCTCTACTATGGCGCGCCCTGGGGAGTCCTACTCCCACCGGGAGTAGGATTCCCCCCTTTCCATGTAGTAGGAGTAGGAGAGAAGGAAAGGGAAAAGAGAAGAGAAGGAAGGAGGGGGCGCCGCTCCTCCCCCTAGTCCAATTCGGACTAGTCCTTGGGGGGCGCGCAGCCTCCCCTCTCTCTTTCCCCTAAAGCCCAATAAGGACCATATACTCTCCGGCGAATTCCCCTAACTTTCCGGTACTCCGATAAATACCCGAACCACTCAGAACCTTTCCGATGTCCGAATATAGCCTTCCAATATATCGATCTTTACGTATCGAACATTTCGAGACTCCTCGTCATGTCCTTGATATCATCTGGGACACTGAACATCCTTCAGTACATCAAAACACATAAACTCATAATTCCGATCATCACTGAACGTTAAGCGTGCCGACCCTACGGGTACAAGAACTATGTAGACATGACCGAGACTCATCTCCGGTCAATAACCAATAGCAGAACCTGGATGCTCATATTTGCTCCTACATATTCTACGAAGATCTTTATCAGTCAAACCGCATAACGGTATACGTTGTTCCCTTTGTCATCGGTATGTTACTTGCCCGAGATTCGATCGTTTGTATCTCAATACCTAGTTCAATCTCGTTACCGGCAAGTCTCTTTACTTGTTCCGTAATACATCATCCCGCAACTAACTCATTAGTTGCATTGCTTGCAAGGATTATAGTGATGTGCATTACCGAGAGGGCCCAGAAATACCTCTTCGATAATCGGAGTGACAAATCCTGATCTTGATCTATGCCAACTCAACAAGTACCATCGGAGACACCTGTAGAGCACCTTTATAATCACCCAGTTACGTTGTGCTGTTTGGTAGCACACAAAGTGTTCCTTCAATATTCGGGAGTTGCATAATCTCATAGTCATAGGAACATGTATAAGTCATGAAGAAAGCAATAGCAACAAACTAAACGATCATCATGCTAAGCTAACGGATGGGTCAAGTCAATCACATCATTCTCTAATGATGTGATCCCGTTAATCAAATGACAACTCATGTCTATGGTTAGGAAACATAACCATCATTGATTCAACGAGCTAGTCAAGTAGAGGTAAACTAGTGACACTCTGTTTGTCTATGTATTCACACATGTACTAAGTTTTCGGTTAATACAATTCTAGCATGAATAGTAAACATTTAACATGATATAAGGAAATATAAATAACAACTTTATTATTGCCTCTAGGGCATATTTCCTTCGGTGCAAAGGTAAGACTGATCACAATGAGAGTATCATAGGTAGTATCATGGATGTCAACTAGACATTTTTAGTGAGGTGGCACGGAAATAAATAAGGAAAGAAGGGATTGAGTATCATAATATGCATCGTATCATATTAAATGATGTAATAGTATGTGACATGCATGGTAGTAAATGAGGTCACTATGATATGATACGAAGCCTACCAATATTGGGAGTAACATAAGTGATAACATCATACACATCTAGGCAAAATAGATGATGTGGTAAGTACTACTAATTAATAAGGAAGAGAAGTTGGTGGTAACATAATATGTTACTGTAACATCACATATAGCAAGACAAATTGAGTCTACAACTTAACGAATAAAGTGTTGCATAAAGGCATCTCCAACGCCGACCCTCAAACCTCCCGCAACTGTCCGGAACACGGTAGCCATCCAACGCGGTCCTGTATCGGTTTGTGGCGCGGCCTAGCGCGATTTCTCCTGGAAACTGAAGACAAACATGGGGGGCTTTGCGGGAGTGTCCGGACACGTGAAACATCGCTCAATACCCCCCTGGAGCACTCAAAAGGAAGGCGGAGCCCTCGCGTTTGTAGCATCCCGCACTGTTTCTGAGCCAAAACCCCCCACTCTCTTCTTCCATTCCCTATTGCTCTCCGTCCAATTGCCGCTCTTTTCTCCCACCCTCTCCTTCCTTCCAACGCCGATGCATGGAATCGTCAGAGATGGAGCTGGCAGAGGTATTGGAGGATCCAAGCATCATGCTCGCTTGGAAGATTAGCTCGGAGATGCAGCAAAATCGTCGATTCAAAGCGAAGGCTGCATGGGAGGAGAGGATCAAGAAGTGGTTGGCCGCCAGTGGGCCTGGTGGTGGCGATGGGCATGGAGGTCTGTAACATCCCAAATTTTCAATTTGGAATGTTATACATAGGTCATTCATGCATATCATATTTTGTTGCATTTTGTTTCGTGATCCTCGAAATTCTAAGCAACTCAAGGATCCTCGGAGAGAGTTGGGGATTTCACCATTTTCATATGTGAATTTTATCAAATATCGAAACGAGGATAATTGGTTTTATTATTTTTCTCTCCAAAATATTTTCATACTAAAATATATGAGAGGTGATAATATGACTTCTCCAAAATAAATGAAATATTGGAGGAAAAATACTAAAATCAAATATTTGATTTTATTCGGATTTTATTTCTATTTCATTTGCATAGGAAAAATACAGGTTTTTCAAAATTGCATTTTAGGCCCAAATAAATGTTCACCTTGTCCGGCATATTTTTAGAGGATGGGGAAAATTTATTTCGGGATTTTGGGAGTCCGTTTAGTATTTTTTTTTTATTTCTTTTTCTGCACAACGGAATTATTTAAAAAAAGTCAACTGACCTACGGGCCGTGTCCGGCCCGGACTCCCCAGGCCAGGCCGCCTTATAAGCCGCCCGAGCCGCCCCGAGCCGCAGCCCACCCCGCCGCCAGCCGGCCCGCGCCTCCCAAACCCTAGCCGCGCGCCGCGCCAGCCGCCGCCGCCGCCGACTCCACCGGAGCCACCACCGTTTTTTTTCTCGTTGGTTTTTTTCCTCGTAAACCCTAGATCTAGATCCGGTTTTTTTAAATTTTCGGTTTATTTCTTTAGATCGGTTTTTTTGGTTTAGTTATTTAGCAGACATTCATGCGTACATTCGTTTTAACGGACGGTTTTCGTCCGTTAGCCGCAGACAGCGAACGTTCGCTCGTTAGCCTGTTCATCAGTTTTTCTTTTTCTCGGGTTTTTCGCGATTATTTTCGATCGCGATTTCTGATCCGATTTTCGTTTTAGTTTATCTTTCCGCTCCTTTATCAGAATCAGGCGATTCAAGCGCCTAGATCTTCATTTGGAAACCCTCATTCCGTTTAACCAACTTGAACAAGATTTTGGTACTGTAAAATTTGACTCTAGTTCAGATTAGTAATCGGATCTTGTTTCGTTCGCAGTTTGAGTTTCGTTGCTCCGTTTGATTTTATTCTTTTTGCAAACCGGAGTTCTTAAGTTGAACTTTCTGGTTAGATCTTCTTAGTTGAGTTTTACCCATGCATCTTTTCTTGATTGCTTATGTATGCTATTGTTTGTTTGCGATAGAACACCCATAGTGCGAAGCGTGCTACTACGAATCTCTAGGTTTTGCAGATCATCAGCAAGGCAAGTAACACATTGATCATACTCTTTTCATACCCAGTTTTTATGCATTAGTTCCAATCCAATCCTCAAACACTGCATGATTAGGAAATGATTAACTTGTGGGTATTGGGAAGTAGATGATGAGGTAGAACCTAATACCTGTTTTATTATCAAACCCTCGGGAGTTACTTCTATGTTATGCCTTTATTGCTATGCTATGCTCATAGACGTGGATTGGGTTCGAGTGTATCCATGACAGATGTGAGATTGTTAATGGTTCACCATAAGGTGGCAACTTTAATACACATCTGGGTGGATTGCTTGTTTGGGCACCTGGAGAATCCAGTGTTGTCCTAGGATATCCCGGAGTACCCGTGTGATCATCCTACGGTCCGCCACCCATGCTCAAAGGGATCATAAGACTATTCATGCTAGAAACTTCCGTGTGCAGCCACAAGCCATTATTGGCTCTGGCATAGTATAAGTAGGTTGTGTGACCTCTTTCAGTGGTGGGCTAGCAGATGTAGAGGGAAAGTAGGTGTAAGAGCAACTCCAATGGGGCGACCCATTTCATTCGCGGTCGTCTGTTTGGGTCGGCGCGGACAGAAAAGGCGGCCCAACGCGCCGACCCAAACGGACGCGCGTCCGTTTTTCGTCCGCGGGCGACCCATTCCCGGCCCATTTTTGAGCCTGATTTGCGTCGGCGCGGACACGCGACGGACACGCGCTCGCTCGCCTACTCCTGTCCCCAGGCCCGCTCGTCTGGGGCACATTGGCCTTCCCTCCCGCCAGCCAACAAGCAACCCTCGCCCCCGCCTCCTCCGTCACCAATGCCGCCGCCCATTTTGCCGGTGACTCTTCCAGCTGCCGCCGCCTCCACATCCGCCCAGCAATGCCGCCCCTGCCCCCAGTCGCCCGCCGCCGCCGTTTTGCCGCCGGGGAGCAAGCTGGTTCCCCGCCGCTGTTTCCCCCACCACCCAGCCGCCTCGCAACCAAGTAGACACCTCGCCGCCCCAGCCACAGATGACCAGCACGCTCGTCGGACGCCGTCACACTCGTCGGACGCCGGCCGGGCAGCTAGCTGGTCTGTGGGCTCCGCGTCTCCCCTCGACGGCCGCCTCCTTCTTCAACACCCGCAAGCTATTCGACAGTTTGCCAAGGTACGAAAATGGACTCCGCCGACGTGTTCTTTTTCCACAATTTCCTTTGCGACTCCGACGATTCGTCATCCGACGACGAGGAGGAGATATTGGTTGCCGTGTTGGTCCATCACCACCTCAACAACCAGCGGCCGTTGTTCTGTGGCTCCATTCCGGGCCACCTTTCGGCGTTGAATTGTAACCGGGAGAGCGGGCATTTCCTTCTCTGGAAGGACTACTTTGATACAACAAACCCGTTGTTCAAACATCACAAATTCCGCCGCCGGTTTCGTATGAGTAGGCATATTTTCAACCGTATTAGAGAGGGAGTGGTCGGCTATGATGACTACTTCGAGTGTAAAGAGGATGTCGTCGGCAAGATTGGCATCGTTCGGTATCTTGCTAATACTTGGAGCACGCAGAAACTATGGGAGGTGATGACTGCTTGTGTGATCATGCACAATATGATCGTAGAAGACGAGCGCCCAGAACGTCTGTATGATCAAGGCTTTCAGTTTCAGGGTGAGAATGTTGTGCCTGAGCATTTCACTCAGTTTCATCAAGACATGTGTGATTGGGAAACTCACGTGCAACTGCAAAATGATTTGGTTGAGCATATGTGGACTCATGTTGGCAACCAATAGATGTATCTTTTTTATTCGTTTGCAAAACTATGTGAAACATTTTTATTTTTATTTGGCCTGTAAACTATACTATTTATTTGGGCAGACTATTTTGTTTGTTAAATTTTCATTTCACCATACGTTGAATGCAACGCAAAATTGGGCGGCCAGCCGGCCACGCTTGCACATATAGGTCGGCGCATTGGGTGCGCTGCCGACCCATATGAAAAACAGGGCGGACGCCGGGCGGGCGGCCGACCCAAACGGACAAAAAGCGGACGAAATCGCCGTCCGTTTGGGTTGGCCCGTTGGAGTTGCTCTAACTGTCCACCCAGAGTAAAGAGTTAATGATTCTGAAAGACTGTGTCTCGGTTATCCGTTTCTCAAACACCATGTAGTGCGAGAAATCCAACGAGGGAGATCGAGTCTTGTGGGGAAAAGTGCGCAAACCTCTGCAGAGTGTACAATCTAATCATGGTTAGCCGTGTCCCCGGTTATGGACATCTTAAGTATCTAGTATTTGGATTATCCTATTGTATCTCATCACCCTAATTTAATTGGATGGGTTAAAGAATTACTTTAATTGGGATTGAGATGGAGGAACCTTCTCGATGATGTTTCAACTACCATGATAGTTAAAATAAAACTCATTCCTTTGTTGTAAGGAAAAATTGGCTTTTTGCAAAAACATATTAACCATACAGCCTCCACCAGCCATATTGCATATAGAGTTAGCATTATTATGTTCATTGATCTACTATGTTACATTGCCAGCATATTCCATGTGCTGACCCATTTTTCGGGCTGCAACATATCATGTTGCAGACTTTTCAGACGAGGAGTAAGGTCCACTAGGTTGTTGTCGTGCAGCTCAGCTATGTCGTTGGAGTTGATGGACTCACTTTATCTTCCAAGCCTTCCGTTGTTATCGTATTAGATGGCCTTAAGCCATATTATTGTAATAAGTTCTCCTTTGGAGACATTTGATGTAATAAGTATGTGATTGCTACTCTGTTATAAATCCTTCGAGTACTGTGTGTGTCAGAATTACCGATCTAGGGATGACACTGAAGCACAGAGACTTGACCGTTTGAGGTCGGGTCGCTACAAGATGGTATCAGAGCACACGCCGAGTGTAGGACACGAGCACTAAGCTAAGCCCTAGATCACTACTCTCTTCTCATTTCTGAATCATCTCCATTTTCTACTCTTTAGGATGCGGGTGCCAGGAACAAGTTTGCACAACCAGATGAAGAAGCACCTTTTGGATGACACTTGAAGGAAGTCACTAAGTACCTGAACATCAGAATACCAAGTTTCACCGGGACTTACAACGCCACTTTACCAGAAGAGGAGCGATGGATGATTCGAGTTCAAGTTCCAGGAAGGACATTCACGCCAGTCACTGAGCCCATAGATTTTTCCTTCGATGCACCAACCTGGAGTTTAGGAAAGAGTATGGCAGCCCACATCACCATGGGACGCATTGGAGAAGTCTACAAGAAGGATCTTAAGGATACTATCTACCAGATTTGTGGGCGCCGAGATGAGCAATGGGAGATGATCAGCACCAGGAAGGATAGATCCATTGCAGCTCTCATCCAGGAGTTAAACCGGCACATTCGACGCCAGGAGAACCAGATGTGCGTAGGCATGATAGATCTGAAGAAGGCAACGGCAAGGATCTCCGAGCTTGAAGAAGAACTCAAGTCTACACGCGATGGATATGAGGAGGAGATGACGATACTAGTGGAGACGAATGACGACCTGACAAAGAAGCTAGGAGTATTCATGGGAGACCCCGCGCTAGGGGGAGAAGATGATGAACCCAAGGAGATTCGTTCTAAAGACTATATCCTCATCGACGACACCAACTTGGACCCCGATGATTGTGATGATGACTATGTTGATGAAGCTGGCGCAGATATCATGGAGTCTTCTACCGATCAACTTTTCTAGACGACCACCATATCAGTAGTAGAATTCCACCATGTATATAGTATAGTCCGAGCCCTCTTGTAATGATAGTTCTAGACCGATTGTATGCCTTGCTTGATTGATTGAGTGATATGATTGTGTTTGTCTCATGTGCATATGGGTAGTGTTTTCTCACTAGACCTCATTCTATTCTATTTCTCTTCCCTCTAAACCCTCAGATGCCTCCGAGACGTGACCCCGGATTTACCTTTGCACCGGAGCTCACTCAGTTGACCCAGCAGCAAAATACATTGATGCAGTTGTTAGTTCAGAATCGGGGTAACAAGAACAATAAGAACAACCCACCGCCACCACCACCAGTTGACAACTTAGCCTGTTTTCTGAGGCTGCAGCCGCCGGTGTTTTCCAGCAGCACCGAGCCGATAGTGGCAGATGATTGGCTCCGCAGGATTGGAAGGGAGTTAACCACTGCAGGATGCACAGATGCTGATAAGGTGCGTTTTGCCGCACATAAGTTGGATGGACCAGCAGCCTCATGGTGGGAGAATTACACTGTCACCTATCCTATAGCCACTATTACATGGGACCGGTTTCAGCAGGCTTTTCGCACAGCCCATGTATCAACAGGAGCTATGAGCATGAAGAAGCATGAGTTTCGCAACTTATGCCAAGGGAACCATACTGTGGGGCGGTACGTGGATGAATTTAGTAAGCTATCTCGTTATGCCCCTGATGATGTGGCCACCGATGCCACAAAACAGGAGAAGTTTATGGAAGGGCTGAATGATGAGATGAGCATGCAGTTGATGGTGGCAACATTCAACAACTACCAGGAGTTGGTAGACAAGGCTCTTATGATTGCAGGGAAGCAGCAACAGTTTGAGAAACGCAAAAGGAAGTATGGACAAGGGAGGTACAACCCAGGAGCTCGGCAAAAGCCTCGTTTAACCCCGAACTCGGAAGGACTTGTCCATAACCATGGAGGTCACACCCACAATGGAGGGAGTTCTCACAACCACAGTGGCCCCAAGAATGGAAACGGGAACGGAGCAGGTAGTAAACAGAACTGCACTAACCCAGCCACACCCGCCAAGAAGGACCTAAGTCAAATTACTTGTTTCAAGTGCGGGAAGACGGGACACTACGCCACTGAGTGCCCTGAAGCGAAGAATGGGAATGGCAATGCAAGCGCTGGGAAGAAGCCCAACCCTTTCAACAGGGAACAAGTGAACCATGTGAACGTGGAGGAGGTTGAGGAGCAGCCCGATGCCGTTATCGGTAAGTTTTTGGTTAAGTCATTTACTGCAATCGTTCTTTTTGGCACTGGTGCATCGCATTCATACATATCAAGGGGATTCGTGGATAAGTATAAACTGCCCACTAAAGTACTTAGGACACCTATGCTAGTAACCTCACCCGGAGCTGAGTATATGGCAAGCAGTGGATGTTTTCAGATGCCACTAACCATTGGAAGCCATGTGTTCCCCTCAGACCTGGTAATTTTAGAGTCACAAGGACTGGATGTGATACTAGGAATGGATTGGCTATCGATGTACGGGGGAAACATTGATTGCGCGAGTAAGTCCATATTGCTCACCACCCCGGAGGGAAAAAGGATCAAGTATGTATCTAGGCATGTGCCTAGGAGGAGCCAAGTAAATACCCTCACGGGAGTTGTTCAGGAGGAAGTGCATGTAGTAAAGGATTACCTAGATGTTTTTCCAGAGAGAGTTACTAGGCATGCCACCAGATAGAGACATCGAGTTTTTGATAGAGCTATTGCCAGGCACCGGGCTAATATCTAAGAGACCCTACCGGATGCCCGCAAATGATTTAGAAGAGATCAAGAAGAAGATTAAGGAGTTGTTGGAGAAAGGTTACATTCGACAGAGTTCATCACCATGGGAAGCTCAAGTGCTATTGGTTGAGAAGAAGGATAAATCTCTAAGAATGGTTGTTGATTATCGTGCGTTGAATGAAGTGACGATTAAGAACAAATACCCCCTGCCGATGATCAATGATTTATTCGACCAATTGACATGAGCTAAAGTGTTTTCGAAGATCGAGCTGCGATCAGGATATCACCAGCTAAAGATTCGAGAGAAGGATATACCTAAGACAGCTTTCACCACAAGGTACGGGTTGTATGAGTATACAGTCATGTCTTTTGGATTGACTAACGCCCCTTCCTATTTCATGAGTATGATGAACAAGGTGTTCATGGATTTCTTGGATAAGTTCGTTGTGGTGTTCATTGATGATATCTTGGTATACTCGAAGAGTGAAGAGGAGCACAAGGAACATCTGCGCGTGGTTCTAGAGAAGCTAAGGGAACATCAGTTGTATGCCAAGTTCAGCAAATGTGAGTTTTGGTTGAAGGAAGTTGGATTTCTTGGACATGTTATATCAGGAGAGGGTATAGCAGTAGATCCCACCAAGGTTCAGTCAGTCACTGAGTGGTTGGCACCCACCTCAGTTGGAGAGATCCGCAATTTTCTTGGACTCGCGGGATATTGTCGGAGATTTATTGAAAATTTCTCTAAGATTGCAAAGCCTATGACGACATTGTTGAAGCAGGACACTAAGTTCCATTGGACAAATGAATGTGAAGCAAGTTTCCAGGAGTTGAAGAAGCGTTTGACTACAGCCCCAGTGCTGATTTTGCCGGATATACGCAAGGACTTCCAAGTGTATTGCAATGCTTCACGCTTAGGACTTGGAGGAGTACTGATGCAAGACGGAAGAGTTGTTTGTATGCCTCATGACAACTGAAACCGCATGACTTAAATTATGCCATGCATGATTTGGAGTTAGCAGCCGTAGTGCATGCACTCAAGACATGGAGACATTTTCTCATTGGAAACTGTTGCGATGTATACACGGATCACAAGAGTTTGAATTACATCTTCACACAGGAGGAGCTTAACCTCAGGCAGAGGAGATGGTTGGACTCATAAAGGATTATGATATAAAGTTGCATTATCATCCAGGAAAGGCCAATGTTAACACCCTCGTAAGCGGAGAGATGCCAAAGGAGTTAGCCGAAGATCTCAGGGAACTTCGATTGGAGATAGTTCCTAAAGGCTTTTTGGCAACATTGGAGGTTCCGTCAACACTATTGGAAAAGATTCGAGAAGCTCAGAAGGATGAAAAAGAGATCGCTGAGATAAAAGAGAAGATGAGTGAAGGCAAAGCCAAAGGTTTTCGTGAGGATGAGCACGACACCCTGTGGTTTGAGGACCGTATATATGTGCCCAATAATGCAGAGATCAGAAAGTTGATACTACAGGAAGCTCATGACTCACCATACTCGATACAACCCAGAAACACCAAGATGTATTTGGATTTGAAGGAGCGTTTCTGGTGGACTGGTATGAAGAAGGATATTGCCAAGTATGTAGCTGTATGCAGATGTATGTCAGAGAGTGAAGGCAGAACATCAGAAGCCAGGAGGATTGCTACAGCCTATGCCGATACCCGAATGGAAGTGGGATAAACTTGGCATGGACTTTATCACCGGATTGCCCAGGACTAAATCGGGATATGATTATATATGTGTAGTGGTTGATCGCTTAACCAAAGTGGCTCACTTTATCCAAGTGAAAACCATGTATACAAGTGCGAAGTTGGCCAAGATATACATGACCAGGATCGTATGTCTGCATGGAGTTCCAAGGACCATCATATCAGATAGAGGAATACAGTTTACTTCAAAATTTTGGCATCAGTTGCACCAGACTGGAGTTCAGTATAGCTTTTCATCCGCAGACAGATGGACAGACTGAGAGAGTCAATCAGATTCTGGAGGACATGTTGAGAGCTTGTGCACTAGACTACGGATCTAGTTGGGATGACAACTTGCCCTACGCAGAGTCCTCATACAACAACAGCTACCACCAGTTTGAAGATGGCACCATTCGAAGCCTTGTATGGGAGAAGATGCCGAACACCGTTGATGTGGGATGAAATTGGAGACCGGCAGTTGTTTGGACCAGATTTGATTAAGGAATCCAAAGAGAAGGTTAAACTGATTCAAGATAGACTGAAGGTAGCTCAGTCAAGGCAGAAGAGTTACGCAAACTCAAAACACACGGAGGTAGTCTATGAAACCGAAGACAGAGCGTATCTGCGAGTTTCACCTTTGCGAAGTGTTAAACGTTTTGGAGTCAAGGGAAAGTTAGCCTCGATATTTGTGGGACCATACCGTGTTTTGGAACGCATGGGGGAGGTTGCCTACAAGTTGGAGTTACCCGAAGGACTGTCAGGAGTTCATGATGTGTTTCACGTTTCCCAGTTGAAGAAGTGTCATGCTGAGATGGCCGATATACCACTGAGAGATACAGTACCCCTGGAAGCAATTCAGTTGGACAATGATCTGACCTATGAAGAGAAACCAGTCAAAATTCTTGAGTTTGCCAGCCGAGTCACTCGTAGTAAGGTTATCAAGTTTTGCAAAGTTCAGTGGAGCCACCATACCGAGGATGAAGCCACCTAGGAACGAGAGGATGATCTTCGCAAAGACCACCCACACATATTTTCTAGCCAACCCGAATCTCGAGGGTGAGATTCATCTTAAGCGGGGTAGGTTTGTAACATCCCAAATTTTCAATTTGGAATGTTATACATAGGTCATTCATTCATATCATATTTTGTTGCATTTTGTTTCACGATCCTCGAAATTCTAGGCAACTCAAGGACCCTCGGAGAGAGTTGAGGATTTCACCGTTTTCATATTTGAATTTTATCAAATATCGAAACGAGGATCATTGGTTTTATTATTTTTCTCTCCAAAATATTTTCATACTAGAAGATATGAGAGGGGATAATATGACTTCTCCAAAATAAATGAAATATTGGAGGAAAATACTAAAATCGAATATTTGATTTTATTCGGATTTTATTTCTATTTTATTTGCATAGGAAAAATACGCGTTTTTCAAAATTGCATGTTAGGCCCAAATAAATGTTCACCTTGTCCGCATATTTTTAGAGGACGGGGAAAATTTATTTCGAGATTTTTGGAGTCCGTTTAGTATTTCTTTTCTTTCTTTTTCTGCACGACGGAATTATTTAAAAAAAGTCAACCGACCTACCGGCCATGTCTGGCCCGGATTCCCCACGCCAGGCCGCCTTATAAGCCGGCCGAGCTGCCCCAAGCCGCAGCCCACCCCGCCTCCAGCCTGCCCGCGCCTCCCAAACCCTAGTCGCGCGCCGCACCAGCCGCCGCCGCCGACTCCGCCGGAGCCGTCGCCGTTTTTTTTCCTCGTCGGTTTTTTTCTGGTAAACCCTAGATCTAGATCCGGTTTTTTTAAAATTTTTGGTTTATTTCTTTAGATTGGTTTTTTTGTTTAGTTATTTAGCGGATGTTCGTGCGTATATTCGTTTTAACGGATGGTTTTCGCCCGTTAGCCGCAGACAGCGAACGTTTGTTCGTTAGCCTGTTCCTTAGTTTTTCTTTTTCTCGGGTTTTTCGCGATTATTTTCGATCGCAATTTTTGATCCAATTTTCTTTTTAGTTTATCTTTTCGCTCGTTTATCGGAATCAGGCATTTCAAGCGCCTAGATCTTCGTCTCGAAACCCTCTTTCCGTTGAACCAACTTGAACAAGATTTTGGTACTGTAAAATTTGACTTTAGTTCGTATTAGTAATCAGATCTTGTTTCTTTCGAAGTTTGAGTTTCGTTGCTCTGTTTGATTTGATTCTTTTTGCAAACCGGAGTTCTTAAGTTGAACTTTCTGGTTAGATCTTCTTAGTTGAGTTTTACCCGTGCATCTTTGCTTGATTGCTTATGTATGCTATTGTTTGTTTGCGATAGAACACCCGGAGTGCGAATGCTACTATGAATCTCTAGGTTTTGCAGATCATCAGCAAGGCAAGTAACACATTGATCATACTCTTTTCATACCCAGCTTTTATGCATTAGTTCCAATCCAATCCTCAAACACTGCATGATTAGGAAGTGATTAACTTGTGGGTATTGGGAAGTAGATGATGAGGTAGAACCTAATACCTGTTTTATTATCAAACCCTCGGGAGTTACTCCTATGTTATGCCTTTATTGCTATGCTATGCTCGTAGACGTGGATTGGGTTCGAGTGTATCCATGACAGATGTGAGATTGTTAATTAATGGTTCAACTTAAGGTGGCAACTTTAATACACATCTGGGTGGATTGCTTGTTTGGGCACTTGGAGAATCCAGTGTTGTCCTAGGATATCCCGGAGTACCCGTGTGATCATCCTACGGTCCGCCACCCAGGCTCAAAGGGATCATAAGACTATTCGTGCTAGAAACTTCCATGTGCAGCCACAAGCCATTATGGGCTCTGGCATTGTATGAGTAGGTTGTGTGACCTCTTTCAGTGGTGGGCTAGCAGATGTAGAGCGAAAGTAGGTGTAACTGTCCACCCAGAGTAAAGAGTTAATGCTTCTGAAAGACTGTGTCTTGGTCATCCGTTTCTCAAACACCATGTAGTGCGAGAAATCCAACGGGGGAGATCGAGTCTTGTGGGGAAAAGTGTGCAAACCTCTGCAGAGTGTACAATCTAATCATGGTTAGCCGTGTCCCCGGTTATGGACATCTTGAGTATCTAGTATTTGGATTATCCTATTGTATCTCATCACCCTAATTTAATTGGATGGGTTAATGAATTACTTCAATTGGGATTGAGTTGGAGGAACCTTCTGAATGATGTTTCAACTACCATGATAGTTAAAATAAAACTTATTCCTTTTTGTAGGGAAAAATTGGCTTTTCGCAAAAACATATTAACCATACAGCCTCCACCAGCCATATTGCATATAGAGTTAGCATTATTATGTTCATTGCTCTACTGTGTTACATTGCCAGCATATTCCATGTGCTGTCCCATTTTTCGAGCTGCAACGTATCATGTTGCAGACTTTTCAAACGAGGAGTAAGGTTCGCTAGGTCGTTGCCGTGCAGCTTAGCTATGCTGTTGGAGTTGATGGACTCACTATATCTTCCAAGCCTTCCGCTGTTATCGTATTAGATGGCCTTAAGCCATATTATTGTAATAAGTTCTCCTTTGGAGACATTCGTTGTAATAAGTGTGTGATTGCTACTCTGTTATAAATCCTTCGAGTACTGTGTGTGTCAGCATTACCGATCCAGGGATGACACTGAAGCGCAGAGACTTAACCAATTTGAGGTCGGGTCGCTACAAGGTCGTGGCGGACGAGGCGGTTGTGGCGGACGCCGGCAGACAGGCGCTGATGGTACAGTACAGACAGCGTTGTGGCCAGAGCCTTACAAGCCTCTGTACTACACTGCCAAGCGGCTCAGAATCCCTGCTGGTACGGTGCCTTACATCATCGACGTTCATGCGGTGCCGCTCTTCTCCGAGTATTCTTCGCCATAGCTCGTCTACACGTGGCCGGCGGTCGGGGAGCAGATGGATGCCCGCACGCTGTTCGCTGCAATGCCTAGAGAGGGGGAGCCATCATACAACACAGACAGGGATATGTCGACATCATCCACGATGGAGGTGATGGAGGAGGAGGGGGCTATGAGGACGGAAGGTGGAAAACTCGGATCCCACCCAGTTCGGCAACAACCAGCAGCAGCAGTCCTACACCCAAACGGCCACGCAGTAATCCTAAACCCAGACCAGCGATGGCACACATCGATAACAACATTGGTCCGCCGAAGAGTAGCACCCGGAGGGGGAGGAGGAGGACAGCAACGACGATGATCCGGATGATACAACCGGTGATCCAAAGAAGAAGGGTAGAGGAGAAATCTTCAACATGAGGCAGGACGAACTATTGTGTGATGCATGGTTGGCTACTAGCCTTGATCCTCTCCATGGCATGGAGCAAAAGGGAACAACCTTTTGAAGGAACATTCACAAATGGTTCCATGCGCACAAGCATTTCGCGCCCTACTATGATGTGGTGATCCACAACCGTGAGTGGAAGTCCGTCAACCATTGTTGGTATAGCATCCAAGAGGTTGTGTCCAAGTATTGCGAGCACTTGAAGCATCTCATCGCACGGTGGCCTAGTGGTGCACAAATCACTGAGCAAGTAAGTTGATCACTAGATGGATATGCTTTAGTTTAGTTGATCACTAGCCGGACATGTATTGTTTTGTTGCTCACTAGACGGATATGCATTGTTTCACTCTGTAGCCTACTTGTGCTTGTGTGGTGTACAAGAAGTTGGAGAAGAAGTCCTTCACCGTCGTGCATTCTTGATTGAAGTTGAATGGGCAACCGAAGTGGAACCTTTTTGTTACCAAGACCGCCGCCCAAGCCAATGAGGAAGAAACCGGTGACCCTACCAACCCAACCCAAGAACCGCCGAAGAAGGTTAGAAGAAATTTATGGGGCAACAAGTGGGAGGAGGACAGGGCGAAGCGAGAAGGTGGTGTGGGCAAGCTGACGGAGAAGTTCGAGGACATCTTGGCAAAGAAGGAGGAGGCATGCGTGAGGCGCTCGGACATCAAGGAGGAGAGGAAGGCAGAGAGGTTAAAACAGTTGATGGAGGTGACAGAGAAGAAGATCAATATCAAAGAGAGGAGTACCATGATCGAAGAGAGGAATATCACGCTCGAGGAAAAGAGGGTGAAGATTGCCGCCAATGCGGAGGTCGCTAAGATGTTGACCTTCAATGTCGACTGTTTGAATGCCGACACTAGAATGATCGTGCAATCCATCCGCTAGCAAATGTTGCAGCGGCAGAAAGATGAGTTGGCGGTGGCAGACGATGCCTACGCAGGGCGACGTCACCTCCTTGATCGGGGTGTAGCTTGCTGGGATTGCCGGTTCGGCAGGGCAGAAATGCACGGACTGTCGGACTAATGTTCTTTTGGATTCGAGCATGTAAAAACTAAGCATATTTGCCTCTTTTTGGTTCCAAGGCCTTCCGGCCCTGTGTCCGACCAGTCCATGGCGCGGCGCGGCCTCCCACAGCCGGGCGAGCTCAATACCGACCGGATCCGTCCCAAATTCGGCTGGCGGGTGCGCAAATCAGGTGGCCTTGGTTGGGTAGCTCGGGGCGCCGAGGGGAAGGGGCTAGGCGAGCGCGCGTCTGAGCTACACAGCTGCAATGGCAGCGGCGGCAGCGAAGAAAGAGTGGGGAAGAGTTGAGAAGAGTGGAGGGGGTGCGGCCGGAGGGAGGGAGGGGCGGATAGAAAAATGCGCCTCTGTGCCATCGACGGGCGGGCCAGGGGAGGAAACATGCAGACTGTTGGAATTTTGTCTATTTTGGGCCTAGACCAATAGTTGTTTCAGAAATTCCTAATAAATCCTAGAGGCCCAGGCAGCCCATTCGTGCAAGGCAAGAGGTGGAACTAAAGTTTAGTCCCACATTGCTAGTTTAGTGGGAGTTGGACCTCCTTATAAGGGAGGTTCTTTCCCCACTTGTATGAGCATGAGAACAAGAGGGATATCCACGTGCGCTCCTCCTTCGCCGCCCGCCTCGCCATGCCACGCCACGTCACGACACGTCGCGGGTTGCGGGAATGAGCCGAGCCGATGTCTAATTTATTGCCACGCACTACGGGTATACGAAAGGTCACTCAGGAGCTTGAAAGTTTTCGCTGTAGTGAATATTGAATACGAACACACCTATATCTTAATGTGTTCTAAGTGGCTCATTTAAGCAGAGATGTTGTCCTCCAGAACATCTTTTGAAGAACACACCTATATGAGTCTGATTATCAAACGTCACAATCTATGAGAGTAGGGTTCTCTCTAGTAAACTCATGAAAGGTCACGGAGTATGACGCATAAGCTCCACCCGCGGGGAAGACCCACGGTAGCCTAGTATCGGTCAAGGCTTTGTGTGAAGCTAGATTCGCAGAAAACTTGCAGTTCAAGGCCCAGTCCACTGTTTGAGTTGCCAACTAGTGTAGCATAGAGTTCTAGGTCGAAGTTCAACTTAACAGTCTCCACTGCAATACCGATATATAAAACAGTGTTTTGGAACCAAAGGCAAATTTTGTGTGCCTCTGGGATCTGGTGGGGGATTGCTGGAATTTTGTCTATTTTGGGCCTAGTCCAATAGCAGTTTCAGAAATTCCTAATAAATCCTAGAGGCCCACGCAGCCCATTCGTGCAAGGCAAGAGGTGGAACTAAAGTTTAGTCCCACATTGCTAGTTTAGTGGGAGTTGGAACTCCTTATAAGGGAGGTTCTTTCCCCACTTGTATGAGCATGAGAACAAGAGGGATATCCACGCGCGCTCCTCCTCCGCTGCCCGCCTCGCCACGCCACGCCTCGTCACGACGCATCGCGGGTTGCGGGTTGCGGGAATGAGCCGAGCCGATGTCTAAATTTTTGCCACGCACTATGGGTATACGAAAGGTCACTCGGGAGCTAGAAAGTTTTTGCTGTAGTGGATTATTGAATATGAACGCTGCACCCTTGGGCTGCTGTCTGTTCATTTCCTCTCCCGCGTTCCCTTCAGCTCCCGACGTAGCCTCTCGCCTCCTTCTCTTGCGCCTATAAAAGGGAGGTCGCTCCTCTCAGAGAGATGCTCCAGAACCTCTTCTTCCTCCCGCCACAAGTTCATGAGCACTGCGCTGCTACTACGTTCTTCCCCATCCCGGCTTGCGGCGTGCACCGCAGGTCGGGATAGTAGGCCTCCGGAACCGCACCTTTTGAGTCCTGTACGGGAGAAGGGTGATAAGGTTTTTGGGTAGTGCTCAGCGCGACTACTGAGTTCTTCGTCACGAACGCCCTGGACTCCGACGACTACTTCCCCGACGACGACTACTTCCCCGATGTCAACAACCTCCTCGACGACATGGCTGGTGAGGACACCGACCCCAAGTCCAGTGCTACTGCTACTGCTGTCCCGTCTGTGCTCCTCTCCTTTTTGTTCGAGGTCTTGCCACAGTTCCTGGTTCTGCTTTTTGTCCTAGATGTGTTACATTCTACTTCATATATGAAACTTGCCCTACTGTCTGCTCTACATAAGCTTGATTACAGTTCATATATGCCCATGTTATTTACCTTCTCTCTGTTGAATCACATGACTAGTTTTATCCCTGTTATATTAGTCATGCTTTATCTAATATTTCTGTTCATAAAATCATTCGGTAAATTTCTCATATTTCCAACAATCCAAAAACCTTATTATAGGCAATTTACCCCAAGTGGTTTTGCTGCTTCCATGAGACCTCTTATGTTTGAGGGTATCCACTATAAGAGGTGGCGCGTGAGAGCAGTCTTATGGTTTCAAACCATGAGTTGCTATGACGCCACGCTTGGCAAGACTGAAGGGGAGTTTGATGCCCAACTGGAACAAGCTTTTCAGAAAATGGATATTCTGTTTAAGGCTGCTCTCTTGAGTGTTCTTGGTGAGAACATAGTTGATGCTTATGCGTCAATTGACAACGGAAAAGATATGTGGGATGCACTCGAGGCCAAGTTTGGGGTCTCGGATGCCGGCACTGAGCTGTACATCATGGAGCAATTCTATGATTACAGGATGACTGAAGAGCGCTCCGTGGTTGAGCAAGCTCATGAGATACAGTCATTTGCTAGAGAACTTGAGCACTTCAACTGTATGCTACCGGACAAGTTTGTTGCCGGAGGTATCATCACCAAGCTTCCTCCTTCGTGGAGGAACTTTTCTACCTTACTGAAGCATAAGAGACATGAGTTTTCCATTCCAGATCTCATTAGTACTCTTGATGTCGAATAAAAGGCGAGAGCAAAGGACACACGTGCTCAAGGTATTGAGGGAGGATCTAGTTCCAATCTGGTACAGAAGAAGAACTTCCAGCCCCACAAGTTCAAGAAAAAGGGCAAGTTTGATGGTAAAGCAAAATTTGAGGAAGAACAAGGCTATGCAACACACGAACTTCAAGAAGAAGAATGATAAGAAGAAAGGTGTTTGTCATGTGTGTGGGGATCCTGATCATTGGGCTCCTAGTTGCCCTAATCGCTATGACAAGCGTTATCCTAGGAAAGGCGGCAAGACTGCTAATGTTGTCATTGGAGACATTGACATGAAGGATGCTGGGTATGGTATATTTCCCACTATTCTTTCAGTATGTCATTCTCCTGATTGGTTGATTGACACGGGTGCTAATGTGCATGTATGCGGTGATATTTCCATGTTTTCGTCTTATCAGACCGCGGGGACTTCAACCGTGCTGATAGGCAATGGTTCAAGTGCTTCTGTTCGTGGTGTTGGCACGGTCGAGTTGAAGTTTACTTCGGGGAAGATCGTGCGGTTGAAGAACGTGCATTATGTCCCCTCTGTCAATAAAAATTTTGTTAGCGGATCTCTTCTGTGTAGAGATGGCTATAAGCTTGTCTTTGAGTCAAATAAATTTGTAATATCCAAGTATGGAACCTTTGTTGGTAAAGGCTATGAGTCAGGAGGTATGTTTCGTTTATCCTTATCAGACGTTTGCAATAAAGTTGTTAATCATGTTTGCAACAATAGTGAATCAAATGTGTGGCATTCACGTCTTTGTCATGTTAACTTTGGTTGCATGCCGCGACTAGCGAAGTTGAACTTAATCCCTAGTTTCACCACTGTCAAGGGATCTAAGTGTCAAGTTTGTGTGCAAGCTAAGCAACCTCGTAAGTCTCACACGACTGCGGAAACGAGAAATATTGCACCACTAGAGCTCATACATTCAGATCTATGTGAAATGAATGGTGTTTTTACAAAAGGTGGAAAGAAATATTTCATGAAGTTAATTGACGACTCCACTAGATATTGCCATGTGTATCTTATGAAATCAAAGGATGAGGCTTTGAACTTTTTCAAGATCTATAAAGCTGAAGTGGAAAACCAACTTGATCGAAAAATCAAGAGGCTTAGGTCCGACCATGGTGGAGAGTATTTTTCCAATGAATTTGATGCTTTTTGTGCGGAACATGGTATAATCCATGAGAGGACGCCTCCCTGCTCACCTTAGTCAAATGGGGTGGCCGAAATAAAGAACCGTACTCTAACTGATTTGGTCAACGCCATGTTAGACACATCGGCTCTTTCCAAGGCATGATGGGGGGAGGCGATATTGACAACATGTCATGTCCTAAACCGAGTCCCCATAAAGAACAAAGAGATAACTCCATTCGAGGAATGGGAGAAGAAAAGGTTAAAGCTCTCTTATCTACGAACCTAGGGTTGTTTGGCAAAAGTCAATGTGCCAATTCCAAAGAAGCGCAAGCTTGGACCAAAGACTATGGATTTTGTTTTCCTGGGATATGCTTTTCATAGCATTGGCTATAGATTCTTGGTTGTAAAATCTGAGGTACCTGACATGCATGTCGGTACGATCATGGAGTCGGATGATGTGATTTACTTTGAAGATATCTTTCCCATGAAGTATATGGCTACCTCATATAATCAGGAGATGCCCAGTTCATCGAATCAGGAACCAGTTACAATTACTGAACCTGCCATTTCGATGGAACACTTTGAAAGTCCTGTGGAGGAGAACAATGAAGTTCCTACTAGGAGCAAGAGACAGAGGACTGCAAAGTCCTTTGGTGATGATTTTCTTGTGTATCTCATAGATGACACTCCCAGTTCTATTTCAGAGGCCTATGCATCTGAAGATGCTGACTACTGGAAGGAAGCAGTTCGTAGAGAGACGGAGTCCATCTTGGCGAATGAAACTTGGGAGATAATTGATCATCCTTATGGGTGCAAACCTATAGGATGTAAATGGGTATTCAAGAAGAATCTTAGGCTTGATGGTACTATTGAAAAGTACAAGGCTCGGCTCGTGGCTAAGAGTTATACCCAAAAGGAAGGTGAAGATTTCTTTGATACGTACTCACATGTGGCTCGACTGGCCACTATTCGAGTTCTACTTTCACTAGCTGCCTCACATGGTCTTCTCGTTCATCAAATGGATGTTAAGACTGCTTTCCCAAATGGAGAGTTGGATGAGGAAATCTATATGGAACAACTAGATGGGTTTGTACTAGATGGTCAGGAAGTGCAAGTTGCTAAAGTCTTTGTATGGACTCAAGCAAGCACCCAAACAGTGGCATGAGAAGTTTGAAAGAACTTTAACAGCTGCAGGCTTTGTTGTAAACGAAGCTCACAAATGTGTGTACTATCGCCATGGTGGGGGCGAGGGAGTTATCCTTTGCTTGTATGTTGATGACATACTGATTTTCAGAACAAATCTGAATGTTATTAAAGAGGTCAAGGATTTCCTATCTCGTTGTTTTGAGATGAAGGATTTAGGAGTGGCTGATGTCATTCTGAACATCAAGTTGTTGAAAGACGATGATGGTGGGATTACATTGCTTCAATCTCACTATGTGGAAAAGATCTTGAGTCACTTTGGCTATAGTGACTGCAAGCCCTCTCCAACACCATATGATGCTAGCGTGTTGTTTCGAAAGAATCGAAGAATTGCTAGAGATCAATTGAAGTATTCTCAGATTATTGGCTCGCTTATGTACTTAGCCAGTGCTACAAGACCTGACATCTCTTTTGCTGTTAGCAAACTGGGTCGGTTTGTCTCAAAACTAGGAGATGTGCATTGGAAAGCTCTAGAGAGTTTTGCGTTACTTGAAAGGCACTGCAAATTATGGAATTCACTACACTGGGAACCCAAAGGTGCTTGAAGGGTATAGTGACTCAAACTGGATCTCATATGCTGATGAGATAAAGGCCACGAGCGGATATGTATTCACTCATGGAGGTGGCATTGTTTTTTGGAAGTCTTGCAAGCAGACCATCTTAATGAGGTCAACAATGGAAGCAGAACTCACATCACTAGATACAGCTACGGTCAAAGCAGATTGGCTTCGCCGGCTCTTGAATGACTT
Source organism: Triticum urartu (assembly GCF_056163025.1). Taxonomy (NCBI): domain Eukaryota; kingdom Viridiplantae; phylum Streptophyta; class Magnoliopsida; order Poales; family Poaceae; genus Triticum; species Triticum urartu. The sequence goes on from NC_141879.1 coordinate 239,832,153, forward strand.
GCCGGTTGTTGAGAAACCTGTACCGGGTATCCTTATGAACTGCGACAATCAAACTGTGATCATGAAAGTGAGCAGCTCAAAGGATACCATGAAGTCATCAAGACACATTAAAAGAAGGTTAAAGTCTGTTAGGAAAATGAGAAACTCCGGAGTTATTGCATTGGATTATATCCAAACGTCTAAAAATCTGGCAGATCCTTTTACGAAGGGTCTATCATGTAATGTGATAGATAATGCATCGAGGGAGATGGGTATGTGATACGTCTCCAACGTATCTATAATTTTTGATTGCTCCATGCTATTATATTATCTATTTTGGATGTTAATGGGCTTTATTTTACACTTTTATATCATTTTTGGGACTAACCTACTAACCGGAGGCCCAGCCCAAATTGCTGTTTTTTTGCCTATTTTAGAGTTTCACCGAAAAGGAATATCAAACGGAGTCCAAACGGAATGAAACCTTCGGGGACGTGATTTTATCAACAAACATGATCCAGGAGACTTAGAGTGGGCGTCAATAAACGATCGAGGAGGCCCTGAGGCAGGGGGTGCGCCTACCCCCTGGGAGCGCCCTCCACCCTCGTGGGCCCCTCGTTGCTCCACCGACGTACTTCTTCCTCCTATATATATCCACGTACCCCCCAAACATCCAGGAGCACCACGAAAACCTAATTCCACCACCGCAACCTTCTGTACTCGAGAGATCCCATCTTGGGGCCTTTTCCAGAGCTCCGCTGGAGGGGGCATTGATCACGGAGGGCCTTTACATCAACTCCATGGCCTCTGCGGTGATGTGTGAGTAGTTTACTTCAGACCTTCGGGTCCATAGCTAGTAGCTAGATGGCTTCTTCTCTCTCTTTGGATCTCAATACAAAGTTCTCCTTGATTCTCTTAGAGATCTATTCGATGTAACCTTGTTTTGCGGTGTGTTTGTCGAGATCCGATGAATTGTGAGTTTATGATCCAGATTATCTATGAACAATGTTTTATTATTCTCTGAATTCTTTTATGTATGATTGGTTTATCTTTGCAAGTCTCTTCGAATTACCAGTTTGGTTTGGCCTACTAGATTGATCTTTCTTGCAATGGGAGAAGTGCTTAGCTTTGGGTTCAATCTTGCGGTGCTCGATCCCAGTGATAGTAGGGGAAACAACACGTATTGTATTGTTGCCATTGAGGATAAAAAAGATGGGGTTTATATCATATTGCATGAGTTTATCCCTCTACATCATGTCATCTTGCTTAAGGCATTACTCTGTTCTTATGAACTTAATACTCTAGATTCATGCTGGATAGCGGGCAATGTGTGGAGTAATATTCGTAGATGCAGAATCGTTTCGGTCTACTTGTGGCGGACGTGATGCCTATATACATGATCATGCCTAGATATTCTCATAATTATTCGCTTTTCTATCAATTGCTCGACAATAATTTGTTCACCCACCGTAATACTTATGCTATCTTGAGAGAAGACACTAGTTGAACCTATGGCCCCCGGGTCTATTTTCATCATATTAATCTCCCGTCAACAAGCTATTTCTGGCGCTGTTTATTTTGCTTTATTTACTTTCAATCTATACCATAAAAATACCAAAAATACTTATCTTATTATTATTATCTCTATCAGATCTCACTCTTGCAAGTGGCCGTGAAGGGATTGACAACCCCTTTATCGCATTGGTTGCGAGGTTCTTATTTGTTTGTGTAGGTACGAGGTGACTCGCGTGTGGTCTCCTACTGGATTGATACCTTGGTTCTCAAAACTGAGGGAAATACTTACGCTGCTTTACTGCACCACCCTTTCCTCTTCAAGGGAAAACCAACGCGGTGCTCAAGAGGTAGCAAGAAGGATTTCTGGCACCATTGCCGGGGAGATCTACGCCAAGTCAAGACATACCAAGTACCCATCACAACTCTTATCGTCCACATTACATTATTTGCCATCTGCCTCTCATTTTCCTATCCCCCACTTCACCCTTGCCGTTTTATTCGCCCTCTTTTTCTGTTACCCTTCTCCTTTCCTATTTGCCTTTTTTTGCCTGTTTCTTGTTTGCTTGTGTGTTGAATTGCTCGCTTGTCATGATGGCTCAAGATAATACTAAATTGTGTGACTTTGCCAATACCAACAATAATGATTTTATTAGCACTCCGATTGCTCCTCTTACCGATACTGAATCTTGTGAAATTAATACTGCTTTGCTAAATCTTGTCATGAAAGATCCATTTTCTAGCCTTCCTAGTGAAATGTCGCTACCCATATAAACAACTTTGTTGATTTCTGTGATATGCAAAAGAAGAAAGATGTGGATAATGATATTGTTAAACTTAAGCTATTTCCGTTTTCGCTTAGAGATTGTGCTAAAGCTTGGTTTTCGTCTTTGCCTAAAAATAGTATTGATTCATGGAATAAGTGCAAAGATGCTTTTATCTCTAAGTATCCCCCCCCCCCCGCGCGCTAAGATCATCTCTCTTAGAAACAATATTATGAATTTTAAGCAACTTGATCATGAACATGTTGCACAATCTTGGGAGAGGATGAAATTAATGATGCGTAACACATGGTTTGAATTTATGGATGATTATATAGAATTTTTATGACGGACTGAATTTTTCTTCTAGAAATCTTTTAGATTCGGCCGTGGGAGGCACTTTTATGGAAATCACTTTAGGAGAAGCTACCAAACTCCTAGATAATATTATGGTTAATTATTCTCAATGGCACACTGAAAGATCCACTAGTAAAAAGGTGCATGCAATTGAAGAGATTAATGTTTTGAGTGGAAAGATGGATGAACTTATGAAATTGTTTGCTAATAAGAGTGCTCCTACTGATCCTAATGATATGCCTTTGTCTACTTTGATTGAGAATAATAATGAATCTATGGATGTGAATTTTGTTGGTAGGAACAATTTTGGTAATAATGCGTATAGAGGTAATTTTAATTCTAGGCCGTTTCCTAGTAATTCCTCTAATAATTATGGTAATTCCTACAACAATTCTTATGGAAATTATAATAAGATACCATCTGATTTTGGATCTAGTATTAAAGAATTTATTACTTTGCAAAAGAGTTTCAATGCTTTGATTGAAGAAAAATTGCTTAAGATTGATGAGTTGGCTAGGAACGTGGATCTATTCCACCTAAGCATGATATCAATGAGTCTCTCAAAGCCATGAGAATTTTCATTGATGAGTGCAAAGAAAGAACCGCTAGGATGCATGCTAAGAAAGATTGCTTTGTGAAAGCGTGTTCTTCTAGTTTTCATGATTATAAGGATGAAGATCTAAAAGTTATTGATGTGTCCCCTATTAAATCTTTGTTTTGCAATATGAATCTTGATAATGATGGGACTACAGATGATTCAACTTTATTTAAAAGGTGTTCTAATGATTTGGAGTTTTTAGATCTTGATGTAAAAATTGTTAAAAGTGGGATTGAAGAGGTTAAAACTTTAAATAGCAATGAACCCACTATCTTGGATTTCAAGGAATTTAATTATGATAATTGCTCTATGATAGATTGTATTTCCTTGTTGCAATCCGTGCTAAATTCTTCTCATGCTTATAGTCAAAATAAAGCTTTTACTAAACATATCGTTGATGCTTTGAAGCAATCCTATGAAGAAAAACTTGAGTTGGAAGTTTCTATCCCTAGAAAACTTTATGATGAGTGGGAACCTACAATAAAAATTAAAATTAAATATCATGAGTGTTATTCTTTATGTGATTTGGGTGCTAGTGTTTCCATGATTCCAAAGACTTTGTGTGATTTGCTAGGTTTCCGTGATTTTTATGATTGTTCTTTAAACTTGCATCTTGCGGATTCCACCATTAAGAAACCTATGGGAAAAATTAATGATGTTCTTATTGTTGCAAATAGGAATTATGTCCCCGTAGATTTCATTGTTCTTGATATAGATTGCAATCCTTCATGTCCTATTATTCTTGGTAGACCTTTCCTGAGAACGATTGGTGCAATTATTGATATGAAGGAAGGGAATATTAAATTCCAATTTCCATTATGGAAAGGCATGGAACACTTCCCTAGAAATAAAGTTAAATTACCATATGAATCTATTATGATAGCCACTTATGGATTGCCTACCAAAGATGGCAATACCTAGATCTATCTTAGCTTTTATGCCTAGCTAGGGGCGTTAAACGATAGCGCTTGTTGGGAGGCAACCCAATTTTATTTTTATCCTTGATTTTTGATACTGTTTAGTAATAAATAATTTATCTAGACTCTGTTTTGGTTGTGTTTTTTGTGTTTAATTAGTGTTTGTGCCAAGTAGAACCGTTGGGAAGACTTGGGGAAAGTCTTTTTAATCTTGCTGTAAAAACAGAAACTTTAGCGCTCACGAGAATTGCTGCCATTTTTATTTGGAAAGTTCTATTTAGTTAATTACTTTTTCAGATGATTAATAGATAAATTCCTCACGTCCAGCAATTTATTTTAGAATTTTTGGGGTTCCAGAAGTTTGTGTTAGCTATAGATTACTACAGACTGTTTTGTTTTTGACAGATTCTGTTTTTCGTGTGTTGTTTGCTTATTTTGATGAATCTATGGCTAGTAAAAGAGTTTATAAACCATATAGAAGTTTCAATACAGTAGGTTTAACACCAATATAAATCAAGAATGAGTTCATTACAGTACCTTGAAGTGGTGTTCTGTTTTCTTTTGCTAATGGAGCTCACGAGATTTTCTATTTTGAGTTTTGTGTTGTGAAGTTTTCGAATTTTGGGTAAAGATTTGATGGATTATGGAACAAGGAGTGGAAAGAGCCTAAGATTGGGGATTCCCATGGCACCCCAAGTTAAAATTCAAGGACACCAAAAAGCCTAAGATTGGGGATGCCCCGAAAGGCATCCCCTCTTTCGTCTTCGTCTATCGGTAACTTTACTTGAAACTATATTTTTATTCACCATATGATATGTGTTTTTCTTGGAGCGTATTGTATGATTTGAGTCTTTGATTTTTAGTTTACCACAATCATCCTTGTTGTACACTCCTTTTAAGAGAGACTTGCATGATTTGAAATTTATTAGAATACTCTATGTGCTTCACTTATATCATTTGAGCTATATAGTTTTTGCTCTAGTGCTTCACTTATATCTTTTAGAGCACGGTGGTGGTTTTATTTTATAGAAATAATTGATCTCTCAAGCTTCACTTATATTATTTTGAGATTCCTTTAGAACAACATGGAAATTTGTTTTTAGGAATAGTATAAAAACTTTCATAGAAGTGCATTGAATACTATGAGAAGTTTGATACTCTATAATTGTTTTGAGATATGGAGATGGTGATATTAGAGTCATGCTAGTTGAGTAGTTGTGAATTTGAAAAATACTTGTGTTGAATTTTTTGATTCTTGTAGCATGCACGTATGGTGAACCGTTATGTGATGAAGTCGGAGCATGACTTATTTACTGATTGTCTTCCTTATGAGTGGCGGTCGGGGACGAGCGATGGTCTTTTCCTACCAATCTATCCCCCTAGGAGCATGCGCGTGATACTTTGTTTCGATAACTAATAGATTTTTGAAATAAGTATGTGAGTTCTTTATGACTAATGTTGAGTCCATGGATTATACGCACTCTCACCCTTCCACCATTGCTAGCCTCTCTAGTATCGCGCAACTTTCGTCGGTACCATAAACCCAACATATACCTTCCTCAAAACAGCCACCATACCTACCTATTATGGCATTTCCATAGCCATTCCGAGATATATTGCCATGCAACTTTTCACCGTTCCGTTATTATGACACACTTCATCATTGTCATATTGCTTGCATGGTCATGTAGTTAACATCATATTTGTGGCAAAGCCACCATTCATAATTCTTTCATACATGTCACTCATGCATCATTGCACATCCCGGTACACCGCCGGAGGCATTCACATAGAGTCATATTTTGTTCTAATTCTTGAGTTGTAATTCTTGAGTTGTAAGTAAATTAAAGTGTGATGATCATCATTATTAGAGCATTGTCCCAGTGAGGAAAGGATGATGGAGACTATGATTCCCCCACAAGTCGAGATGAGACTCCGGACAAAAAAAAGAGGCCAAAAAATGAAAGAAGGCCCAAATAAAAAATTGAGAGAAAAAGAGAGAAGGGACAATGTTACTATCCTTTTTCCACACTTGTGCTTCAAAGTAGCACCCTGGTCTTCATGATAGAGAGTCTCCTATGTTATCACTTTTATATACTAGTGGGAATTTTACATTATAGAACTTGGCTTGTATATTCCAATGATGGGCTTCCTCAAAATTGCCTTAGGTCTTCATGAGCAAGCAAGTTGGATGCACACCCACTTAGTTCTTTCATTGAGCTTTCATACACTTATAGCTCTAGTGCATCCATTGCATGGCAATCCCTACTCACTCACATTGATATCTATTAATGGGCATCACCATAGCCTGTTGATACGGCTAGTTGATGTGAGACTGTCTTCTCCTTTTTTGTCTTCTCCATAACCACCATTCTATTCCACATATAGTGCTATATCAATGGCTCACGCTCACGTATTGCGTGAAGATTGAAAAAGTTTGAGAACATCAAAAGTATGAAATAGTTGCTTGGCTTGTCATCGAGATTGTGCATGATTTAAATATTTTGTGTGGTGAAGATAGAGCATAGCCAGACTATATGATTTTGTAGGGATAACTTTCTTTGGCCATGTTATTTTGAGAAGACATGATTGCTTAGTTAGTATACTTGAAGTATTATTATTTTTATGTAAATATTAAAATTTTATCTTGAATCTTTCAGATCTAAACATTCATGCCACAATAAAGAAAAATTACATTGAGAAATATGTTAGAAAGCATTCCACGTCAAAAATTCTTTTTTATCATTTACCTACTCGAGGACGAGCAGGAATTAAGTTTGGGATGCTTGATACGTCTCCAACGTATCTATAATTTTTGATTGCTCCATGCTATTATATTATCTATTTTAGATGTTAATGGGCTTTATTTTACACTTTTATATCATTTTTGGGACTAACCTACTAACCGGAGGCCCAGCCCAAATGGTTGTTTTTTTGCCTATTTTAGAGTTTCGCCGAAAAGGAATATCAAACGGAGTCCAAACGGAATGAAACCTTTAGGAACGTGATTTTATCAACAAACGTGATCCTGGAGACTTGGAGTGGGCATGAAGAAACGATCGAGGAGGCCACGAGGCAGGGGGCACGCCTACCCCCTGGGCGCGCCCTCCACCCTCGTGGGCCCCTCGTTGCTCCACCGACGTACTTCTTCCTCCTATATATATCCACATACCCCCAAACATCCAGGAGCACCACGAAAACCTAATTCCACCGCCGCAACCTTCTGTACCCGAGAGATCCCATCTGGGCACGTCCTCCCCCTTGTGGGCCCCTCGTAGCTCTACCAACCTACTTCTTCCTCCTATATATGTTCACATACCCCGCAAACATCCAGGAACACCACGAAACCCTATTTCCACCGCTGCAACCTTTTGTACCCAAGAGATCCCATCTTAGGGCCTTTTCCGGAGCTCCGTCGGAGGGGGCATTGATCACGGAGGGCCTCTACATCAACTCCATGGCCTCTCCGATGATGTGTGAGTAGTTTACTTCAGACCTTCGGGTCCATAGCTAGTAGCTAGGTGGCTTCTTCTCTCTCTTTGGATCTCAATACAAAGTTCTCCTAGATTCTCTTGGAGATCTATTCGATGTAACCTTATTTTGCGGTGCGTTTGTCGAGATCCAATGAATTGTGGGTTTATGATCTAGATTATCTATGAACAATATTTGATTCTTCTCTTAATTCTTTTATGTATGATTGGTTTATCTTTGCAAGTCTCTTCGAATTATCAGTTTGGTTTGGCCTACTAGATTGATCTTTTTTGCAATGAGAGAAGTGCTTAGCTCTGGGTTCAATCTTGCGGTGCTCGATCCCAGTGACAGTAGGGGAAACGACACGTATTGTATTGTTGCCATCAAGGATAAAAGGATGGGGTTTATATCATATTGCATGAGTTTATCCCTCTACATCATGTCATCTTGCTTAAGGCGTTACTCTGTTCTTATGAACTTAATACTCTAGATGCATGCTAGATAGCGGTCGATGTGTGGAGTAATAGTAGTATATGCAGGATCGTTTCGGTCTACTTGCCGCGGATGTGATGCCTATATACATAATCATGCCTAGATATTCTCATAATTATTCGCTTTTCTATCAATTACTCGACAGTAATTTGTTCACCCACCGTAATACTTATGCTATCTTGAGAAAAGCCACTAGTGAAATTGATGGCCCCCGGGTCTATTTTTCATCATATTAATCTCCCGTCAACAAGCTATTTCTGGTGCTGTTTATTTTGCTTTATTTACTTTCAATCTATATCATAAAAATACCAAAAATACTTATCTTATTATTATTATCTCTATCAGATCTTACTCTTGCAAGTGGTCGTGAAGGGATTGACAACCCCTTTATCGTGTTGGTTGCGAGGTTCTTATTTGTTTGTGTAGGTACGAGGTGACTCGCGCGTGCTCTCCTACTGGATTGATACCTTGGTTCTCAAAACTAAGGGAAATACTTACGCTACGTTACTGCACCACCCTTTCCTCTTCAAGAGAAAACCAACGCAGTGCTCAAGAGGTAGCAGTATGAGACCCACAATATGAGTTGTTCACAGTGGTAACCTAGTCTATATGATCGGAGATCCCGTGAATTAGATGTGGAAGACAAGTCGTTGGTCAACTGAGAGGGGAATATCCTTACTGTTAACAATACCACTCCATGAAGATGCAATACTCTCCTAAATCTGCATGGCAGGTTGATGTATATCTTAATGTGTTCTAAGTGGCTCATTTAAGAAGAGATGTTGTCCTTCAGAACATCTTTTAAAGAACACACCTATATGAGTCTGATTGTCAAACGTCACAATCTATGAGAATAGGGTTCTCTCTAGTAAACTCATGAAAGGTCACGGAGTATGAAGCATAAGCTCCACCCGCGGGGAAGACCCACGGTAGCCTAGTATCGGTCAAGGCTTTGTGTAAAGTTAGATTCGCAGAAAACTTGCAATTCAAGGCCCAATCCACTGTTCAAGTTGCCTACTAGTGTAGTATAGAGTTCTAGGTGGAAGTTCAACTTAACAGTCTCCACTGCAATACCAGTATATAAAACAGTATTTTGGAACCAAAGGAAAATTTTGTGTGCCTCAGGGATTTGGTGGGGGATTGCTGAAATTTTGTCTATTTTGTGCCTAGTCCAATAGCAATTTCAGAAATTCCTAATAAATCCTAGAGGCCCACGCAGCCCATTCGTGCAAGACGAGGTGGAACTAAAGTTTAGTCCCACATTGCTAATTTAGTGGGAGTTGGACCTCCTTATAAGGGAGGTTCTTTCCCCACTTGTATGAGCATGAGAACAAGAGGGATATCCGCACGCGCTCCTCCTCCGCCGCCCGCCTCTCCACGCCTCGTCACGACGCGCCGCGCCGCGGGTTGCGGGAATGAGCCGAGCCGATGTCTAAATTTTTTTCACACACTACGGGTATACGAAAGGTCACTCGGGAGCCGGAAAGTTGTGCAGCCTCTCGCCTCCTTCTCTTGCGCCTATAAAAGGGAGGTCGCTCCTCTCAGAGAGACGCACCAGAACCTCTTCTTCCTCTCGCCACAAGTTCCTGAGCACTCTGCTGCTGCTACGTTCTTCCCCATCCCGGCTTGCGGCGTGCACCGCAGGTCGGGACATTATGCCTCCGGAACCGCACATTTTGAGTCTTATACGAGAGAAGGGTGATAAGGTTTTTGGGGAGCGCTCAGCGCGACTACTGAATTCTTCGTCTCGGACGCCCCGGACTCCGACAACTACTTCTCCGATGACGACTACTTTCCCGACGTCGACAACCTCCTCGACGACATGGCTGGCGAGGACACCGACCCCATGTCCAGTGCTACTGCTGCTGCTGTCCCGTATGTGCTCCTCTCCTTTCTGTTCGAGGTCTTGCCACAGTTCCTGGTTCTGCTGTTTGTCCTAGATGTGTTACATTCCAGTTCATATATGAAACTTGCCCTACTGTCTGCTCTACATAAGCTTCATTACAGTTCATATATGCCCATGTTATTTACCTTCTCTTTGTCAAATCACATGACTAGTTTTAACCCTGTTATATTAGTCATGCTTTATCTAATATTTTTGTTCATAAAATCATTCGGTAAATTGCTCATATTTTCAACACAGACGACCCGCCTGTCCGCGTGTGTCCGTTTCACCGCAAAAGCGGCGCAAACTTGGACCGGAGATGGGTCGAAAGCGGACAGAAAACGGACAAAAATATGTTTGCGCCCGCGCGCTAGGCCGTTTGATTTGTCCGTTTTACCTCATACGAACGCACGCGGACAGAATGGGGTCGCGCGGTAGAGTTGGCCTTATAACAAAGAAAAAGCTCTCCAAGCCGGGACGGGACCTCAATTTGCTGGAGACAGGAAGTAAGTGGTGGCATTAACTCCGTGGATCCATCCATCTCTTTTGCTGGGATCCATCCAGGACGATGGATCAGCTACTGGCAGTACTACGTACAGTGCCGTACTATACACTACCAATACAGATGTGCATGCATTTACTCTCGACGATCGATCTGCCCGCCTATCCCTCAAAAAAAAAAGCTAGCTACTAGCTCCCATGCAGCTGATCTGTACCGCTTACTCCGTCTCCTGTAGAACCACTAGCAATATCAACAGTACAACTCCAACAAAAAATTCGAAATTTTCTAGTAGATCTCATTTTGTATGTGATGCCAGTTAAGTAATTAAGCAAGCATTGCATGAGATTACACACCACAGATGGGCGCATTGATCCCGGGCGCAACGACCACTTGCCTCTTCCACGGGTCCATGTTACCTGGGAGAGATTCTCACTCTATCTAGGCCTTTGTTACGTAGACGGTGCGCCTGATACGACGGGGGAGCTGGAGAGAGATAGAGAGAGAAGAAGATCGCAGATCACAGGAGGGTAAAGCAAGCGCCTCGTAAACCCGATCACAGGAGACAGCGGTGTTCCTGCCCCGCCAGGCACGAGAACAGCATGGGACTTGTATATTCCCCCGGCGCTTCTCCTGGTCTCCCCATCCGCTCCGTTTTTTAACCCGAGTTTTGTTATCCACGTCGCGCATGCACGCACGCTTGAGAGGCCCCAGGAGGATTTTTTAAGAAAGGCATGTATGTGTGTTGGTCACTTGGTAGGTAGCACATTTAATACTATTTCTTTTCGAGGCACATTTGAACGAACTCTAACGAAGGGCCTGGGAAGCATCGTGTAGGCGGCAAGTGAAACATGGGATCCGAGATCAGCTTGTTTATCCGTGCGTGTGTGCAGAAAGGGCCGTTGACGATGGCCACCCATGGCCCTCTGCATGCATGGCGCAGCGCTACGTGCTTGGGGATCAAAGGACACGGAGACCCTTTTTCGTGGAACCCTGCTGATTAACCCATCGAGGCGATGTTGTTGTTGTAGGTTGCCGTTTGTTTCTCCACGCATGCATGCCTAGCTAGTCCGCGCGCGTTGGGAAATGAGGCCTCCTGTTAGCTTTACCATGCATGTGTCTCTCGCTCTGTCCCATATGCGGAGTCGTATGTTCGAGGTCCAGTGTTCTTGATCAAAATCGTGCTAAGCAGTAATGGAACCGGTGAGCACCCGTAAACTTTTTGGTGCTTAGCTTTTTGCGACAGGGCCTGAATTTAACCGGCGACTAGACATGTCGCAACCGGATCGCAGCTACCAGCCGGGTCGTTGGTGGCCTCCAGCTCTGCCTGCTGCATGTGGACGGACGGCCTGCATCAAATATGTATGCAGGTGCCTAGGGCTACCTAGCTAGCTGCTAGTAAGAGCAAGAGAGGGGGAGCTAGCTAGGGGAGGGAGGGAGAGAGACGACGACATGGACAGGAGAGGAGGGAGGGGGAAGGGTGTTGGAGGTGGAGAAAAGGACAGAGCAGGGTAGGAAAGTGTGGAGTCTAAGTCACGTTGCTGGGTGTTGTCTACCACACACATATGCCCCAATCCACAGTCCATTCACACGCACGCACGCACGCGGTATGCCCCTCTCCTCCTAGCTAGCTACAAACAGGGTGATGGATCGATTGATCGAATGGATGGATGGATGGATTGTTCCTCTGACGTGACCTCTCAAACAGTAATACTACCTCCCCCAGAACGTCTGTGTGTCTGGCAGGCTACGCATACGCGCCAAACATACATCGAGGTTCCAAGGAAAATGGACGTTCTCAAAAGCAAAAATAAATAAATGTGTTGTAATCCAGTATGAATTTTATTTATCTTTTCAAAGCAAAGGTAATGTATTACGGAGGAAGGCGCAATGAACATCTGTATCCAATGGGAATTAGTAAGGTACTTGTCTCTTGATATCTTGATTTAACAGGAATGACCGAAATGACAGAACACTCGTGTCAATCAGCCGTACATTTATTTTCCGAAGCTCATCTCCAAAGAACCTTAACCCCAACGTAGACTGCATTTATGCCTGGTCGCAATATTCTGGAGGGAGTGGTTCTCCTTCATGGGACTATCCATGAGAGGAAACTTGATGGTGTTATCTTTAGGTAAACTTTGAAAAGGGCTAGAACAAAGTAAAGTGGTGTTATCCAGTACGCAGATGACACTATCATTTTTATGGAATATGCCCTTCAAAAAGCAATTTATATGAAGTTGATCTCGTGTCTTTTCAAACAACCTTCGGGTCTCAAAATTAATTTTCACAAAAATTTGCTCTTCTGTTCTGGCAAGGCCAAAGAAGAGGAGAGTCAGAACAGGCAACTGTTTGGCTGTGAGGTGGGATCCCTTCCATTTACATATCTGGGGATTCCTATTCAGCACCGTAAGCTCACTAACAAGGAATGTAAAATTATTGAAGACAATTTTGAAAAGAAGCTCGGCTGTTGGAAGGCTAACTTGTTGCCATATGGAGTACGACTTTACCCTCATCAATGCTGTCCTTACTAGTTTGCTGATGTTCATGCTATCCTTTTAATTTCGAGATACCTAAAGGGGTGTTGAAAAGCTTAGAATTTTACAGATTGAGGTGAGCAGAGGCGCAAGTTCAGACTTGCTAAATGGGATATTTTGTTTAGCCTAAGGATCAAGGCGGGTTGGGCATTGAAAACCTCGAAATAAAAAACAAGTGCTTACTCTGCAAATGGATGTATAAGCTACTTAACGAGGAAAGTGTTTGGAAAGAGTTACTATACATAAAAAATACCTGAACTCCAAGACATTATCTCAAGTAGATGTTAAGCCTACCGATTCGCCGTTTTGGAGGGGCTTGATGATGGTCAAGTCATCCTTTTTTTAAGAGATGTACCTTTAAGGTTGCTGATGGTCAATCGACGATTTTTGGAAAGCTACATGGTTAGGTGACACTTCACTAGCTCTACAATACTCGACCTTGTATAGTATTTTTGGTGGCCTCTATCCTTGGTGCTAGCCCTTTGAAGATCCAATTATGTAGGGCTTTACTGGGTGATAAATGGACTAACTAGATCCATTTGGTTTCCATGTTGATGTTGATTAACCTAACTCAGATGTCATATTCGTTCCAATGGAGATTAACCACTAATGGTATCTTCACTGTGAAGTCTATATATGCGGATTTCATAGATTCATTGTCCGCAGAAAACATATTTGAAAAACTAAGATTCCTTTCAAGATCAAAGTTTTCATGTGGTGTTTACACGGGGAGGTAGTCCTTACCAAAGATAACCTTGATAAGCGTAACTGGCACGGCAGCAAAAAATGTTTCTTTTTGTGATCAGGAGGAGATAATATATCATTTATTCATGCCATGTCCATCTACTACATTGATCTAGCGTTTGATTCATATTATATAAATTTTAGCACCTCCAACAAGTATTCCAAATTTGTTTGGAAAATGGTCACATGATATTTATTATAAACTGAAGGGCCAAATCCATGTGGGAGTTTGGTCCATTCTATGTGAAATGTGCAATTGCTGGAATGATCATGCTTTTAATAGATCGACTATTCCTAATTTTTTTACATGCTACCTACAGGGCTACGACTTCGATATGTATGTGGTCATCGCTGCATCATGTGCACACATGGGCGCTTATGGCCTCTAGGTGCAGCCAGCTGGAATCGGTTGCGCAGGGTTTGTTCAACCAGTTTGTTTGGCGAGCCACTCATAGATTATGTGGAATGAGCTATGTAATCTAGATTGACCGGCTGTGGTCATATTTTTTATATTTGTTTATTGTCTGGAACTCGGTGACTGTAACTTGTTTCATGTTTTAATTATATGACTGTGTGCATCTTGTGATGCAGAGGTCATGGTAATCCCCTTTTTGAAAAAAAATCTCCAAAGAATCTTTAGTTTTAGCATGCTTAACCTTGGGTAATTTGAGGATGAGTGGCCAACTGAAAAGTTCTTTCTAAATGCACATGAGTGATGGCAAAATACACAGAAAATACTAGTGTTGATATGTGGAGCCAACCTAGGTCCCGTCAGACATAATGGCCAGGAACCCGAAGCTTTGGCTGGGGCGTTACAAGATCACATGTTAGGGTCTCTTTGATTCGCGGGATTGTAAAAACACGGGAATAGGAAAAATATAGGATTGAAATGTCATGCTCATCTCAATCCTATAGGATTTTCAGTTGTTTGATTGCATCATAGGAAAAACAAATGATTCTTTCAAAGAGGTTTGAGTGGATGCTAGAAATCCTATGAAAAGTAGTACAAAAAATTCCTTAGAAAAGTTTTTTATAGGATTCAAACCTATGAATCAAACAACCAACATAGGAAAAATTCCTAAAAATTTTAATCCTCTAAAATTCCTATGCAAATCCTTTGAATCAAAGGAGCCCTTAGTGATGAAGTAGATCAGGGAGAATTTTGCAATGACGATGGTGGCTCGCAGGGGTAGGTTACGATGAGTGGTTGCTTAGTGTTAGGCTTCGGTAGAGTGAGGCATCCGGTTATGACGGACTCTTAGTTTTTCGCTGCAACACCATCCTGTAAATACTCTTTTCCAATCATAATGCAATGACATGCAAATCTTTTGCGTACTCTGGAAAAAAAATCACATGTCAGTTTTTCTAGATACATATTTTTTTAAGAAACACCAATCAAGCAACTTATGCTAAGCTTTAAGATTAACAAAGTCGTCACACAAGTGTCTTAGCATTATCCTGGTGGGCTCAGAGTACAACCATCCTCCCAATCATCTAGTCATATGTTGGTTCTCAAAAACTACACAACCTGGAAAGCACATTGAAACGCGAAATGATAGCAACCAAAGGAAATCTAGAGCCACATGCGTGCACTCGTCCTCACCCCTAGCTGCCCCTCCATCCAACCCTAGTCGCCCCTTCTCCTCACCCCCCCCCCTCTTTCCTTCCTTGCCGCCACTTGAGGCAGCCACCGGGCAATCTCGGGGCGCCAAGGATGGTGGCGGCAGGTCCTCGGTTGCTCTGCTTTTGCGTGGGGAACTCCGGAGCTGGAGCAGCGGCTCCATTGGCAAGGCACGGCCGACTAGGAGCCGTGCGGGCGGTGGATCTGGTGTCCCGGGCGCGCGGGCGGCGGGATCCGATGGTCGTTGGCAGCCGGTGGCGACTTCTGTGGCGGACGGTGCGTGCGATCTGCCGCCTCCCCTCCTTCCCTGTTTGGCGTGCGGGCTAGCCTGGTCGGGCCGTGCTTCCTCTTGGTCGCCGGTTCTGTACAGAAGGCGCTGCTAGTGGTGGGGATCTAATTCGGGCGAAATCCCTGGCCGGCCATGACCGGCCACGCCGACGGCGACGCCTGATGGCGTCGTTCCCCTCCTTGGAGGCGTCGGTGTGGACTGATCTCCTCACTTCACCTTCCCCTAGGCGGCGGCGGCGCTCACGGCGCCGTTCCCTTCTTGAAGGCACCGCTTTGGGAACCTTGGGGTTGGGTGGCGCTTGTGGGTGGTGGGCGACGGCGGTGGTGCGGTCCTATCGTAGCATGGATTTACGTCGGTTGCTTGGAGATGGACTCGCATAGGTGGAGGTCGTCGGCTGACGTCGTGGTGGCGTCAATGGCAGAGGACCTGCCAAGCTCGCGTAGGTGGAGGTCGTCGTTTGGCGTCGTGGTGGCGTCGACGGCGGAGGACCTGCCAAGGTTGCCACCTTAATCAGCTCTGAAGATGGACCAGTGAAAGATGACGGCGACGACACATGTGAGTGCGTCAGACCCGTTTGAGCCCCGAACCCGGTAGATGGCTCGGTCGGGGCCTCCGGTTTTAGATGTTAGACTTAGGTGAGAGGTCTGGGTATGTGGCCCAGTTTGTACCCCTTCATCATTTGAATAGGAGTAGCGGCAGATGTTGCTAAGATGGCGCATTCAGGCATATTGTTGTTCTATTTTATAAGGTCCTCGAGAATAATCAATAAAGTAGCCGCATGCATCTTCCAGATACAGAGGCAGGGGGTCACTCTACTTTTCCAAAAAAGGAAATCTAGAGCTTGATAGTGACGAGCAAAGTGAAAACTAACAAATAATCAAAAAAGGTCTGAAGCCCAAATTTGACCCAACCGTAGCTTTGTGTTTAATGGTCAGAGATGCGACAATTCCTCTTTCTTCTAGATATCCCGCAAGGCCTGTAGCAATATATGCTCTCAAAATACTAGATTCTTGAAAAAATAACACTTCTCTCTAAAGTATATAAAACCATGGTATATATCCGACATAATTCAGTTTTCCTAAATCTGTCCGAAGTTATACTATTTTATGTACACAGAAACATGTAGCGTATACAAGCATACATGTGCTCATTTGAAGGGAAAAACTAGCATACATAAAATATTTTATACAATTTATCATCATATTTCTTGTTTTCCTTCACGTTCTTTAATAAATGTGAAGTAAAAACTTGTGAGAACTCCAAAATGTTATACCATTTTTGGGCAAAAGAAGCTTCAAGCGGGTGGTGAAAATGTTATACCATTTTTGGGCAAAAGGAGCTTCAAGCGGGGGTAACAGATTATTATTTTTGGTCATGTAATATTTTTCAGTTGAGAAGACTTAAAATTTTAAGTAAAAGTATTATCAAATCTCCAATTCATTGAAAAGGTTTAGACATTTTGTGGCCAAATGCTCGGTTGCTTGAAATTGTCCCTGATTCTCTACTTAAGTTAAATATACGTTGGTGTACCTTCTAGCTACTTCCGTATATCTGACTGTACACATATTTCACTACAATAAGTAAAACGGCAACTATCCGGCGGCCACCGATGCACTGCCTCACCCCTTCATCCACCGTCCCTCTCCTCCACCTCACCAATGGCTGCTGCTACAGTTCCCATGGGTATGATACGGTGTTCTATTGTATGGTACATTTTTTTATTGAAATGTAATGCATTTATGTTATGTTGCATATATAGCTTCCGGTGGATAACTCAACAGCATCGTGCCGTTTATTTTATAAGTAATCCTTCCTACGTGTCTCTTTGCCTACCAATTACTAATGTCCAGTATCCGTATGCCTGATAGAGGAAATACATTCTTTACAAGCTTGCAGATGTAATTGTAGAAGCTTTCAATCATTTCAGAAGATATTTTTAAGGATAAATATTCAAAAAGAGAAGGGAAAAAAAGCTCATCAGGTAGCTCACTGCCCAATTGCCCATCCCTATCCTTCTTTCTATCCAAACGTGACAAAAGCACATCATTTGACACGAACACCTCATGGTATGTACTTGCATGATGTTCCATCCCTCAGACTTTGGCTGTACATGCATGCATACTTTGGTCGGCCATCTTCCCGGCTCAATCTCAAGTGCGCCCAAAAAGTTGATCTCGCGTAAACAAGCCATATAGCTAGGGGAAAGCAAGCATTTTTGTTGTGACTCGTTTGTTTTTGCATGGAAGTCAATCCGACCAGGGCTTTTATGTATTCCTAGCTAGGTTAATTAGGTAAGCTTACGTTTGTAAATGTTGTCTCAAAGGAAATAGAACAACCCAAGACCCAGTAGTGTCCTCTATGTTTTCTCTTTCTAGGGCACACACAGACTTTCTTGGAATATGTGTCTAGATAGAAATTGTGAAATGTTTAGGTTGGGTTGCATGCAGTACGCCTGCGCAGAAAAGGGTACGTACGTTGATATAGTAGAAACTTGACTCGAGAAGGAAAGATAGGTTGGAATTATCCACATGCAGAAATGACATTAATGCATGACATCGGAAGAACATCCAGTCGTCATCCCCCTTGCTACCCTGCCATTGTTTTTAGGCCTGTTTGGTTCATAAGTCCTAAGATTTTTTCTAGTCCCAACTAAAAAGTCTCTAGTCTCTAAAAAGTCCCTCTCTATTTGTTTCCAGAAACTAAAAAGTCCCTATTCCCTTTCTAGAGGTTATTAAATGACCATGTTGCCTTTAGTATATAGAAAAATAACAATCAAACAACACCATGGGGTGGCGGGCCATTGAATGCATGGAGGGGCATTGTTGGAAAAGTTCCAAAAAGTCCCAAAAAAGATTCTCCTTGAGAGTCTTCTTCATTTAGTCCCAAATGCCTAGTTTAGTCCCTAAAAAGTCCCTCCCGTTTGGTAAAAGGTCTCTAAGAGGGACTTTTTCTAGTCCCTACACAAAAAAGTCCCTGAAAACAAACACCCCTTTACTCTTTACAAGATATATATATTTGAGATAAAAAAGCTGATGTCTGCATATATAACAGCGTTACATTAATTTACGAGTTCATGCATAGCCAATATTTACAATAAAAACTGCTCAGAACATGCTAAAGATATGCTTAATGAACCCCAAATTCATGGACACACAAGACACAACACACACCTATTGCTCCATCAGTTAGTGGTGTGATCGATTGAGATCACCCAGCACCTTACAGAGCGATGGATCGAAAGTACTGCTAACCACTACTCTAACACTAAAGAAAACTTCCACAAACCCTAACACTAAAGCAAAAACGACAACAAACGGCGACAACAAGAGCCACAGAGGTAAAGCTCAGGAGCTATCTAGCTGTAGTACTAGCAACAGTAGTAGTAGTATATGTGTAGTGTTTGCTCGTGCGTGTGGCATGGCTTGACTAGAGCCAGCCGGCGGCAAGAGTAACCGATGGAATGATCGACAGCCCCGTCACCGCGCGGCGGCGCCGCAGACGACGTCATGCTCGATCTCGGAGACGGCGCCCTCGTCGTCGTCGTCGAAGCCACCATCGCCTCCGGCGGCGCCGTTGCACCCGAAGGCGCCGTGCCCGTGACCGAAGGCGCGGGCGTGGTCCTTGAGCGAGCGCTTGTGCTTGAACTCGGAGCCGCAGAGGCAGTACCAGAGCTTGCCACAGTTCTTCTCGTGGGTGCGCCAGTCGCCCTTGACGGCGAAGGCCTTGCCGCACCGGCGGCAGAGGAAGGGCTTGAGGCCGTGCTTGCGCTTGTAGTGCGTCTGCAGGGTGCGGAAGTCCTTGAGCGGCTTGGCCCGCGGGTGGTCGATGTTGTTCCGGCACCCGGCCGCGCAGCAGTAGCACGGCAGCCGCAGCATCGCCGTCGGCTGCACCCCGCGCAGCGACTCGGGGCCCTTCCGGTACTGCGAACCGTGACCCCACATGTGCATCTGCAAATGCACAAGCACAACAATCAGTTAGTCACGCCGGTCGTCTGTTAAATTTTAGTTTGGAGTTTGGACGCGTATCTACTACTAGTACTTTAAAGTAGAGCAAAGAAAAACCAAGTTCAGATCATATCATATGCTTGTAGTTTTTTCGTACTTCACATTAATGCAGTGTTTGGTGGTGGCGTGGTGCCATAATCAATGGAGTTGTAGTAAGATGCAAAGCCCTAGTCGTGCTTGAATGCACTGATGCTTCTGGTGTGATGACTGATGAGGACTTTTTAGAGTATACAAGTGTGTGTGAGTTGTGACTAAACTGAACCCGGACTTTCTTCATGCAGCAGCAGCACACAGCAGCAGTAGCAATCAGTTTGCAAGCAGAGAAAGCTGCATATGTATTTTGGAAATGAGGGCTCTAGTGATCTAGCAATCTGAGCAGCTAGCTAGCTCGTTCGCTTGTGTGTGAGTGTACGTTGGTGCTGTTTCTTTAAAGAGAGCAGAGCCGCAGGGTAGTGGCACTGTGGTAGACTACAGGAAGAACACTGCAGGTCTCTTTGATGCTCTTGGGAGGAGTGTGCATGAATCATTCAGGACTGTCATTTTTGCAGCAGATCGAGCCCATAATATCACAATCTTATGCTTCCGAAACATGAGAAAGCCTGTCCTGAAACAACCTACGCATGCATGCAGCAGCTAGCCAAATCTCATCAGCCATGAATCATGAGTAGTGGTCAGGAACTCAGGGATAGCCAGTGGAGTACTCAGTACTACCCTACTGAGAGTGGTAGAAAGTAATCTGATTGACTGATCGGCTGTACTAAGACACGGAGGCAACTAAACAAAGAGAAAATCTTCCCTGGGATCTCCACTACACACCACTCGAATGCATCCTCAAAAGCCAAACACCCAAGAGAGAAAAGCGTAAAGATGCATGCATGGCTAGCTAGTTGCTGCAGCTTCTGGCATGCCAGTCTAGTTCAATCAAACAAAAAGTCAGCCACTGTGCATGCATGCTCTTCTCAGCAGCTCAAGTCAATTTCATGGAGTCATTCGTGGCATGCATCTTGCAATCAACACATCATGAGCAATGATTAACGCAACAAGTTACAAGTATATTAGATGAACTAAATTACTAGTACATGCCCAAGATGTTCAAGAAGAGAAGCTGCGAATGATTCTGACCTGCATGTTGTTGTATCGGTTGAATGTCTTGAAGCAGACGGGGCAGGAGAACTGGGTGGGACCGATGAGGATCTGCGACGGCGTCGGGATCCAGTATTGCCCCTTGTTCAGCCTCCCGACCGGCGCCGTCGAAGAGAACCCTAGCGGCACCTCCTCGTGCCCGCCTCCCGGCTTGCAATCATCTTCCTCCTCCTCGTCCTCTTCCGCGGCCCTGCCCGAAAGACCGGACAGAAGGTCAGCTTCCGCGGCCGGCAGGCCGATGCGCAGAGCAACGGCGGCGTCGTCCGTGGACGTGGACCAGGAGGCCTCGACGTCCATCGGGTCGCCGTCGCCGTCGTCGCAGCAGGACGGCACGCAGTTGAGGTCGGCGAAGAGCGGTGTGCGCGCAGAGGTCGTCCTCGAGCCCGCCGCCACCTCCTGCTGCAGGTGGTAGCAGCAGTCGTTGTCATCGTCGTCGGAGTCGGAGTCGGCGGCGTCGTGCTGCTGGACGGCACGAGGGCGGGCGGTGGGCGTGGGCGAGAGGGAGAGGAGGGGAAGCGCCTCCCGGAGCGGAGGGGAGGGAGGCGCCGTGCTGTAGTGATGAGTGGGCTGCGCCGGCTGATGCTGGAAGAACGAGGGGTACTGGTGGTGAGGAGCTGCGGCCGCGGCCAGGGCTGGGTACCGGGCGGCGTAAGGTGGGAAGGGGGGAGGGAGGTGAGGGGTGGGGGGAGCGGTAGGGAAGGAGGAAGTGCAGTAGTAGTAGTAGGGGTTCTTGAGGAAGCTCGTGTAGGGGTCTTCCATGGATGGCGTGGTTTCTTGCTCCGGCGCACTCTTTCTAGTTTGCTTCTCTTCTTGGCTACTTGCCTGGGAGTGAGGTGAGGTGAGGTGCCGTGGTTGGCAAGGGGTAGTTATAGGGAGAAGTGGAAGGGTAAGCAGGAGAGAGAAGGCTGGCATGTATATATGGGGATAAAATTATGTGAAGCGGTATTGTTCTTCCGACGGTTGTATTCTGCTAGGGGGAATCCTAAGCTTACCCAGTTGAGAACTTGGATATCATGACGGTGCATCATGCATGTAATGATAGGCGTATAGTAGTATTTGTCATAAATTCTTTTTAAGAAAGCTTAAGAAACGCCCGGCTTTAAATTAATGAGCCAACAAAGGCCAATGATAAATAAATCTTATGCTATAAGGTTTACAAATTTTTGTAGGTAGCTTACCAAGCTGACCGAAGAACTGAAGCTACCAATAAGGCTGAAATGGAACAAAGACTACCAAAAAAAACCAAACCCACAGAAAAGACGTCAGGAATAACAACCAGGCTTCAAGAGGAGTCACTCCTATGTAGAGTGTGTAGGCGTTTGATCTCGAGCAGAACTCCGCATGTCGCTTTATCGTCCTTCCTCTTTCTAGAGGCGCACAAATGGAAAAAAAGAGGCCATTTAAAATATAGTTAGCTGGGTGAGCAACTAGCTTTCCTTCAATAGGTATTTTGTATTTAGTTGTCGAAAGCGCCCAAGCTATAGCCACAAAAGAGGGCACAACCAACCTACATTGCTGGTCTCTTGTGGAGACCAGCAAGACTAATTGCTCGGACATGGAATTCGGCACCCAAGACGCTCCAAAGGAATTTTGCAGGAGCGCATTGAAAAAGAATGTGGTTGGTATCTTCCCGGCTAGCACAAAAGGCACAACATCATTTCCTAGACTTTGGGCGTTTCGAAAGATTGCTCGCAGATGGGAGGCGGTCTAGCGAAGCTTGCCAGAGGAATATACACACTTTGAGTGGAACTCTCATCGCCCACAGGGCTTTAGCATATCTAACCCGAGGGCCCTGGATCAGTTTGGTGTAGAGAGATTTGACCGAGAAGGCACCCGATGCTTTCAGGTACTATCGAACGGTATCCTTTTTGCAGAAAGTGAAACTCCCACAACTAATGTTTGCAAGGCTTCCTAGACAGCGAGCTCGCGAGTAGGTAAGTTACACATAAATGCTAAGTTGGTCTAGCCATTGAGGAAAACATCGCTCACAAGGATATCACGATCGGAAGCAATAATGAAGAGCTCAGGGAATCTAGCATATGGAGGTGTGTCGCCGATCCACTTATACAACCAAAATTCAGTATCCTTCGCATTCCCTCTGTCAAAACGGGAACCCAAGTAAAAAATCATTCCATTTCCGCATCACATTCCAAGGTTGGGAGCCATTGGCTTAGACGAGAAGAATGGACAATTCAAAAAGTATTTCGCTTTAAATAGTCGATCCCAAAGGTTGTTATTGCCCCGAGCAATTTTCAAAATCCACTTGGTGTAATAATTTTACAAATTGTAATTTCTTCATGCCCGTATCTTTTTATTATCGACCTCTCACTTTTTAAACATGTGGACATGTTTGTCAAGTTTAAGTTTTGCTTGAGGCCAAGCAAGGTCTAAACTTGGTGGAGCCGATACATACATTTTGCATTACAATTTTAGAGAGTTAATATTATAATTTTATGTTATTTGATACATCTCCAATGTATCTATAATTTTTTATTGTTCCATTCTATTATATTATCTGTTTTGGATATTTTATATGCATTAATATGTTATTTTATATTATTTTTGGGACTAACTCATTAACCCAGAGCCGAGTGCCAGTTTCTGTTTTTTTCTTGTTTTTGAGTTTCACAAAAAAGGAATATCAAACAGAGTCCAAACGGAATAAAACTTTGTGATGATTTTTCTTGGACCAGAAGACACCCGAAGGACTTGGAGTCCAAGCCAGAAGAGCCACGAGGCGGCGGCAAGGGTGGAGGGCGCGCCCTAGGTTGGGCGTCCCCTACCTTGTGGTCCCCTCGGGGATCTCCTGACCTACCTCTTCGTTCTATAAATTCACATATATTACAAAACCCTCTGGGGAAGCCATGAGAACACATTTCGGTGGTCGCAACCTTCTATACCCATGAGATGCCATCTTGGGGACTTTTCCGGCAATCTGTTGAAGGGGATTCGATCACGGAAGGCTTCTACATCAACCCTATTGCCCTTCCGATGAAGCGTGAACAGTTTACCTCAGACCTACGGGTCCATAACTAGTAGCTAGATGGCTTCTTCTCTCCCTTTGATTTTCAAAACCATGTTCTCCTCGATGTTCTTGGAGATCTATCCGGTGTAATCTTCTTTTGTGTTGTGTTTGTCGAGATCCGATGAATTATGGATATATGATCAGATTATCTGTGAATATTATTTGAATGTTCTCTGAATTCTTATATGCATGATTTTATATCTTTGTATTTCTCTTCGAATTATCGGTTTGGTTTGGACAACTAGATTGGTTTTCTTGCAACTAGAGAGGTGCTTAATTTTGGGTTCAATCTTGTGGTGTCCTCGCCCAGTGAAAAAGTAGGGCAGCGAGGCACGCATTTGTATTGTTGCCATCATGGATAAAAATATGGGGTTTTCATCATATTGCTTGAGTTTATCCCTATACATCATGTCATCTTACTTAAGGCGTTACTCCGTTCTTTATGAACTTAATACTCTAGATGCATGCTGGATAGCGGTCGATGTGTGGAGTAATAGTAGTAGATGTAGGCAGGAGTTGGTCTAGTTAACACGGACGTGATGCCTATATGCATAATCATTGCCTTGGATATCGTCATAACTTTGCGCTTTTCTATCAAGTGCTCGACAGTAATTTGTTCACCCACCGTATTGTTTGCCTTCATGAGAGAAGCCTCTCGTGAAACCTATGGCCCCCGGGTCTAATTTCTATCATATATGTTTCCGATCTACTATTTTGCAATCTTTTATTTTCAGATCTATAAACCAAAAAACCCAAAAATATTTAGTTATCTTTTATTTAGTTTTATCTATCTATATCAGATCTCACCTTTGCAATTGACCGTGAAGGGATTGACAACCCCTTTATCGCATTGGGCACAAGTGTTTGATTGTTTGTGCAGGTGCATAGATTGGGGACTTGCTTGTACCTCCTACTGGATTGATATCTTGGTTCTCTAACTGAGGGACATACTTATCTCTACTTTGCTGCATCACCCTTTCCTCTTCAAGGGAAAAACCAACGCAAGCTTAAGAAGTAGCACTATTTTAGTCATCTTTGCATCAATTTAATTGTGTTTATCTTATAATGCAGAGAATTTAAGGTTTAATTGCCAGAGATGTTGTCATGAGGGAATTTGGACCTTCGTGAAGAAAGTACGGTTCTAGATAGTTTACGGAGTTTGGGACCAAAAGAGGCCAGGAGCCAAAGGGAGGCAGACAGGTGGGCCATGGGGTTCTAGGAGCCCACCCTCGTTTATTTATGATGATAATGATATGTTGTATTAATTTGTATGTTGAGCTAATACAACAAGTAATTGAGATGCAAATTGAAGCCAGTTGGAGCTAAATAAGTCAAGCAGCGAAGGTGAAGGTGAAGTTAGTACAGTGGCCTAAACTTACAATTTAGCGGTCTCCTAGTGATCCTGGAAAATTCATCACAGTGATATTAAATGGATTGTAGGTGAGGTAGCTTATTAATTCATCATGATCAAGTGGAAGAAGCTAGCAGGGTATTAGCCATTGGTGATCGATAATTCATTTAGCAACCATTGGTGGTGTGAGTTGATTACGAGGTTGTGTTAATTATTTCACTGCAAATGGTGAACAAAGCTTTGTTGGAATGTGAACTGTTACCCGTGCCTAGGTCCCACGGGCACCCCTATAGACCCACAAGCCTATTATGGTTGTTCCCAAGGTGATTTGGCCATACCCATTTTTGTTGATTTTTTTACCGTTGCTACGAGGATGAAACTTGGTTCTTCCTCAGGAGGGCTGTTTTCTAGCCTGATATACCCTTCTGAGTGGTGACTTTGAAGCAATCATCATCACCAACTCTAGTGCATCAAGGGGAACACCTTCATCAAATTCATCCTCACCATCTCCATCATCATCATCACCACCCCCATTCCCATCTAACCAACTTCTGTACAATTGAGTGTGATTGGATTATTGGGACCACATGTTGGTGTTAATTATTGTATTGATAGTTGATGCCTTATGTTTATTGGTAAAGGATCATTACCTTTAGGTTGTTACAATCATCATCACCATACATAATATGTTCACCATGACGTGCTATCAGTAGTTCCTTGTGTTCTTGAGAATATAGGAGAAGGTTGGTTGTCAAGTGTCATATATCACTACTGCAGGATGCTACTAACGCAACACTACAATCAGAGACTGATACGTCTCCAACGTATCTATAATTTTTGATTGCTCCATGCTATATTATCTACTGTTTTGGACTATATTGGGCTTTATTTTCCACTTTTGTATTATTTTTGGGACTAACCTATTAACCGGAGGCCCAACCCAGAATTGCTGTTTTTTTGCCTATTTCAGTGTTTCGAAGAAACGGAATATCAAACGGAGTCCAAACGGAATGAAACCTTTGGGAACGTGATTTTCTCACCGAACGTGATCCAGGAGACTTGGACCCTACGCCAAGGCATCAGAGAGGCAGTCACGAGGGTGGGGGCGCCCCCCTAGGGCGCGCCCCCTGCCTCGTGGGCCCCTCGGTGCTCCACCGACGTACTCCTTCCTCCTATATATACCTACGTACCCCCAAACGATCAGAATAGGAGCCAAAAACCTAATTCCACCGCTGCAACTTTCTGTATCCATGAGATCCCATCTTGGGGCCTGTTCCGGAGCTCCGCCGGAGAGGGCTGTCATCACGGAGGGCTTCTACATCATCATAGCCCCTCCGATGAAGTGTGAGTAGTTTACCTCGGACCTTCGGGTCCATAGTTAGTAGCTAGATGGCTTCTTCTCTCTTTTTGGATCTCAATACAAAGTTCTCCCCCTCTCTTGTGGAGATCTATTCGATGTAATCTTCTTTTTGCGGTGTGTTTGTTGAGATCGATGAATTGTGGGTTTATGATCAAGTCTATCTATGAATAATATTTGAATCTTCTCTGAATTCTTTTATGTATGATTGGTTATCTTTGCAAGTGTCTTCGAATTATCCGTTTGGTTTGGCCAACTAGATTGGTAGTTCTTGCCATGGGAGAAGTGCTTAGCTTTGGGTTCGATCTTGTGGTGTCCTTTCCCAGTGACAGAAGGGGCAGCAAGGCATGTATTGCATCATTTCCATCGAGGATAACAAGATGGGGTTTATTTCATATTGCATGAATTTATCTCTCTACATCATGTCATCTTGCTTAAGGCATTACTCTGTTTTTAACTTAATACTCTAGATGCATGCTAGATAGCGGTCGATGAGTGGAGTAATAGTAGTAGATGTAGAATCGTTTCGGTCTACTTGTCACGGCCGTGATGCCTATAGACATGATCATGCCTAGATATTCTCATAACTATGCTCAATTCTATCAATTGCTCAACAATAATTTATTCACCCACCGTAGAATACTTATGCTCTTGAGAGAAGCCACTAGTGAAACCTATGGCCCCCGGGTCTATTCTCATCATATCAATCTCCATCACTTTAATGTTGCTTTGCTTTTTTTACTTTGCCTTTTACTTTTCACTTTGCATCTCTATACCAAAAATACCAAAAATATTATATCTATCAGATCTCACTCTCGTTGGTTGTGAGTAGCTATCGTTTTGTGCAAGTACGAGGGACTTGAGCGTGGCCCTCCTACTGGATTGATACCTTGGTTCTCAAAAACTGAGGGAAATACTTACGCTACTCTGCTGCATCATCCCTTCCTCTTCGGGGAAATCCAACGCAAGCTCAAGAGGTAGCAGAGACCCTTTGATGAAACTCTATGCAGTGCATTAATCGCAAATGGTGTTGTAATAAAACCGTTAAAAATGATACGAACCATTTGCGATGGAGGAGACATCAGACATGATTCCGATCATAGTTCCGTGTGCGACGTGTGACATACAGTTCACTCAAATGGACTGTTTGCGATGAGCATAACAACAAAAACGGCCGGCGAGATGAAGGTGTGTGATATGTGGCATATAGTTCACCTGGAAGAACTATTTGTGATTAGGCAGCACAAGAAAAACGATCGGGCAGATCAAGGTGTGTGCGACAGATGACATACAGTTCACTGGGATGAACTGTTTGCGATGAGGCAACACAACAGAAATGGTTCAACTGAACAAGATGTGTGTGATACGCGGCAAACAGGTCCGTAATCAGAAATGTGTGCGAAGACCGATAATAACAAAGACCGTTTCTGCTAATAAGCCATGTGTCTTGTGGGCTGATACGTCTCCAACGTATCTATAATTTTTGATTGTTCCATGCTGTTATATTATCATTCTTGGATGTTTTACAATCATTTTATAGCAACTTTATATCTTTTTTTGGGACTAACCTATTGACATAGTGCCCAGTCAGTTGCTGTTTTTTGCTTGTTTTTTACTTCCCGGAATATTAGTACCAAATAGAGTCCAAACGCAGTGAAACTTTTTGGAAATTTTTTTGGACCAAAAGACAACTTGGGGGCCAAGGAAGCACCAGAGGGGAGGCCCGTGGGGCCCACAAGACACTAGGGCGCACCAGGAGGGCCAGGCATGCCCTGATGGGTTGTGGGGCCCACGAGGGCCTCCTCCACCGCCTCTCAGCTCTATAAATACCCAAATATTCTAGAAACCTAGGGGAGTCGAGAAACACAATTCCAACCGCCACAAGTTCCAGAACCACGAGAACCAATCTAGAGCCCTATTCTGGCACCTTGCCGGAGGGGAACACGATCATGGAGGGGTTCATCATCCTCATTGGTGCCTCTCCGATTATGCGTGAGTAGTTCACTATAGTCCTACGGGTCCGTAGGCAGTAGCTAGATGGCTTCTTCTCTCTTTTTGATTCTCAATACAATGGTCTCTTGGAGATCTATTTGACGCGATGACTTTTTGCGGTGTGTTTGTTGGGATCCGATGAAAATCGAGTTTATGATCATATCTATATCCATGAATATTATTTGAGTCTTCTTTGATCTCTTATATGCATGATTATTTATAGCCTTGTATTTCTTCTCCGAATCTTTGGTCTAGTTAGGCCAACTAGATTGATTTTTCTTTCAATGGGAAGAGGTGCTTTGTGATGGGTTCGATCTTGCGGTGTCCTCACCCAGTGACAGATGGGGTAGCGAGGCACACATGTATCATTGCTATTAAGGATAAAAAGATGGGGTCTATTCCTACATGAATAGATCTTGTCTACATCATGTCATCGTTCTTATTGCATTACTTTGTTTCTCCATGAACTTAATACACTAGATGCATGCTGGATGGCGGTCGATGTGTGGAGTAATAGTAGTAGATGCAGAATCGTTTGGGTCTACTAATATTGGACGTGATGCCTATATACATGATCATTGCCTTGGATATCGTCATAATTATTTGTTCTTCTATCAATTTCCCAACAGTAATTTGTTTACCCACCATATGCTATTTTCTCAAGAGAAGCCACTAGTGAAATCTATGGCCCCGGTAGGGATGGCACCCGCAGGGTTTGGGTACGGGTGGAGCCACCCCATACCCTTACCCGTCTTCATTGAGCTTACCCATCACCCTTACCCATACCTGTCGATGGGTATAATTTTTTCTAATACCTGTTACCCGACAGGGTAGATGGATACCCATGGGTAAAATTACCCTTGTTTGCAAAGCATCATTTTGAACAACTCATAGTCATAAAAAAGGACATGTAATTATAATCTATAAACAATAATAGATTATAACAACAACACACATTTTAAAGCAACAAAATATTCAATAAACAACATCACTTTCTCGTAAACAACAACACATCAAAACATCATCACATTGTCATATATTTTGAGTTCCGTAAATTCATGACAAAGTGTAGAAATAATTTTGAGTTCATATGAATTTTATATGGGTACATGGGTACGTAGGTATGGGTTATATGATCCCATACACGTACCTGCTCTACCCGATGGGTTTAATATTTCCTATTTATATACCCATGGATATTTTTTGTCCCATACCCTTATCCTAATAGGGTTTTTACCCGCAAGCTATGCGGGTAATGGGTACCCATTGCCATCCCTAGCCCCGGGGTCTATCTTTTATCATATTTGCTATCAGATCTATCTTTTGCCGTATTTGTTTTCAGATCTATTATTCCAAAAACCCAAAAATACCTTGCTGCACTTTTTGTTTACTTATTTTATTGTGTGTTTTATTCAGATCTATTTATCCAAACTCATACAAATTAATCTATCTTTTTATTGAGGAGGGGTTGACAACCCTCTTACGCGTCGGGTTGCAAGTATTTGTTCTTTGTGTGCAGGTACCGTTTACATAGTATTGTTTGGTTCTCCTACTGGATTGATACCTTGGTTCCACAACTGAGGGAAATACCTACCGTAGTTGTACTGCATCATCCCTTCCTCTTTGGGGAAATACCGACGCAGTTTCAAGCTGCATCATGGGCAAATGCTTGCTGGTATACAATTGTCAGCGATTGCTAAATTCATCACCGACAGGTTCCCTAGTATGGTCCATGTGTGATGTGACTGCATACAGAACTACAACATATATACTTAAAAGGACTTGATTCCATTACCAAATTGAACATCCAATTACATAGGTGGCTAGTACACACATGACATTTGCACACACCAAAGTATATTCCAAAATGCATAGAAAACTCAAATAATGGATAAAAAGGCAAAACAAACCCTGAATAATTTCATATTTTTATGACGACACTCCTATAGTTGCATGTTGCCTCTGTAAAATAAATCAAGGCGAGAAGAGACAGTGTATGTCGTTTCGCACACAGAGGTGACAAGTTCCCTCTCAGAACCATGAGGCTTCTTGAGAGAAGTTCTAGCTTGTAAGAAGTTTATACCAAAACTTGTCCCAAATCAGACAATCTTTTTGCCACAACATGTTGGTGCCATGTCACAACACCATGCCAAGTTTCATGATTTTCCGGCAACTTTTGAATTTACAGTAATTTTAAAACGAAGTTTCTCAATGTTTACGGCCAAGTCGACACCACCTTAGATAGGCTTTTTCCTCGTGAGTCCCAAATGTCAGAATCCAAATCTGTCACTACCATGCAATTTTTATTATTAAGAATTACAGCCCATTTGGTGTCACTGGTATGCGTCGGTGCTATACAAACATTTTTAACTCCTTTCCATGACGGCATTTGGAACCGTCGCCAAGTGAGTGTGGGCGATAGGGGGTCCTTCCCACATGACCTAGAAACCATCGGGGATAGGGAGCCAAGATCCGTGTACAATACTCCTACTCGTTTGTGCTCGCATTGCCATCGCAGACGGTATTTTGTGGTGCTACGTTTACAATGCACGACCCATCACAAAACGATTCACTATTATAGAATGTGTATGATAAGCATACAATCACAAACATTCGCTTTTCCCAAGAAATTTGTGATAACTAATTAAGAAGATTAGCTATTCGTGGTACGAGTGTCGGACAGGATTACGAAACGTCGGTCCGTCGTAACATCGTCGTACATGACAACTATTGCACACACTATTCTGTGGTGCAACGTTTACGAGGCATACTTCATCAGAAACAGTTCATGGTTGCGAATCGTGTACGATAAGGCAACTAACACAAACGTTTAGTTTGTCCGCACCGTTTGTGATATTATCTGACATCGCACACGCTTTGCAATCAACAATTGTGTGCATGCTTGCACACATTTCCTCTCTGTGAACCGTGTCGGGTTATGGTGTATATCACAAACGTTTGTGTTTTACTAACCGTGTGTGTCGTAACGACCTGGAGGGCGTAATTTCACTGTAATTTAATTACTACTATTTCAAATTGTACCGTATTTGGATTTGGATTTGAATGTATGATGTAGCTTTATTCATATCCATCAGGTTCAAACAACTAATGCATTATTCGATTCATAGGTACATAGGTTCAAGAATTACATAAGAACCAAATAAAGAATGATGAACCATAGTTGTATACTTGTACTATTAAAGACGGTAAATAAAGATGTGATATACATTCTGGTTGCTGAACAAGGTGAAGCGGAATGCCCATATTGTGCCCTCCTCCATGTAGAAGGCACACACAACTCTAGTCCAACCCCTTGTGATGGCCAACCGACCATCCTTCACACACTTGATGAAAAGATCTAGATAATCATCGTGTTCTGGTAGAAATACTTTAACCTTTGCATGCCCACCAATCATGTAGTTTGAGAGGTAATCTTGAGTAAACTACTTTGGCAATCACCGCAAATAAAAAATATTCAGAGATTATCATCTAACACAACTCATTATGGGCAGTAAATAGAAGGCTGCATAGTTCTTACTTACCATCCTGCAGTTCGCTGTTGTCTTGGATAAAGTGTAAACAAATAGTTTAATTGCCATCTTTTGACCCATTTTACCAACAATCTTTATCAGCTTCCTCACTTGATGCTAGTTCATCGATATCTCATTGCCCCAAAATGCAGAAAGGGTCGAAGCGCGGATCTTTACCAATGATATATGTACATAAAAGCACCAAGTTAATATTTGAAGCTAAACAACAATTGCACAATGATGTAGTACAACACTCTTTTATAATATCTTATAACATCCAATATACTCACATATTAGATGAATTAACATCTTATATTATGGGCCGGAAGGAGTTTATTGCATTCTTACAAATTATCGGCTAATTAACTGCTGCTGTATGCATGGGTTACGGTTAGTTTGAGCTAGTTCAGGCTCAAATAGCCCTAAAGTATATCCAAACATGAGGGCTATTTTGACCTAGTTGCATCTAATCCACCCAAAAAAACTATCCAACCCAAGAGGCGCAAATTGGAGCTAGTTCTCCTAGTGCATTTATTATCAATCTAACCCTGTCATCCAAACACCTCTTTGGATGTAGTTAGTTGAGGGTTAGTCATGATCTAGAAACTAACTCTAACACTATTGTAGGATACTGCTAATGCAATAATCGCAAACGGTGGTGTAAAATAACCATAAAAAGGTGCAAAATGTTTGCGATGGAGGATGCATCAAACACAATTCAGATTTTAGTTGCGTGTGCGATGCAGGGCATATGGTTCAGTTCAATTAACTGTTTGCAATGAGGAGGAACAAAAGAAACAGGCAGCCAGATGAAGGCGTGTGCGATATACAACATACTGTTCACTCGGATGAACTGTTTGTGATTAGGCAACACAAAAGAAACGGTTAGCCAGATCAAGGTGTGAGCGATATACGTCATGCGGTTCACTCGGATGATCTGTTTGCGTTGAGACAAAAGAACAGAAACGGTTCAACTTTACAAGATGTGTGTGATACGCGGCAAACAGGTCTGTAATCGGAAACATGTGCCAAGACCGATAACAACACAGACGATTACTGCTAACAAGCCGTGTGTGTTGTGAGCAAACGATCGTTGGTATACAATTGTGAGTGATTGATCAAAACATCACCGACGAGTTCCATTGTTTAGTCCATGTGCGATGTGATTTTCTTTGTCCGCACAACATCTACACTCTATCTACAGAGCATCAACATATATACTTAAAAAGACAGCATTGCATAACCATATTAAGCATACAATTACACAAGTGACTACACACATAACATTTCCACACACCAAAGTAAGCAATTACATGCATACTAAAGTAGGAGAAACGAGGATCTAATCATTGTTGCAATGACGCTTGCCATTGCTCTGCTTCCGGCTAGATCCCTGGACGTTTTGGGGAAGGAGGCACTTCCTCATGTCAACGATCTGCCTATACATGTCGTAGCTCATGTATGCCTCCTTGGCCGCGTACACGACGTGAGCTTTGTCAAGTTTCTCCATCCAGGCTGAGTGCCAGGCACGCTTGTCCTTGTTGCACAAATCCTTCATGTCTCTGTAGTAGGGGTCGATGATGGCCTCGGCGAGGTGAACCAGTGGGTCCTTCTCATGCTCCTTGCTGCCCCAGATCTTGTATTGGCCCTAGATGTCGACAAGATTCTAGCAGGATGCCCGAATTCTCGAGCGCCTTTACATCGTTGGTGATGTCCACCATAGCGAACATGTAGTGGGGGCTATTGACAAACCTAGCGAAACGCTCGCAAGGCCTTGTGGCCAGGCAGTAGTGGTAGACGAGTACGCGGTGGCGCACGCACATCTGGGCGACAGTGACCTTGGAACGAGACCCGGCACGAGCGTCGGTGTACTGGAGGTCGAACCCGACCACCTTGTACTTCTCCTCGGCAAGCAACAACTCCATGATATGGATGGAGTGCTCCACCCAGACCGGTCGTTGGTGTACACCACTGAGAGGTCCATGAACCTTTTGTGGGTGTCCACCACGGCACGCATGGTGAACTACTGCTCATCGTCGGCAGCCACTCGGAGCGCCATCAGAGCCACGCAGGATAACCTCTAGGAATTTCTCGTGGTGGGTGTGCATCTTGCAATGGTAGGGCGCGATCGAAAGGTTGAAGAGACACAAGGGTTAAATGGCCGCTGTAATAAATGGGGACCGGCCGGCCTGTAATCGTCACGTCTTGTCACGGCGTTCTTTGCAGAGGATTGTAGTGCACACTTGACAACACCGCACCACACGCGTGGGCTCGAAGAGGCACCAAATGTATCGTCAGTGAGCCTGTTCCCACGCTACCGCGCAGTTTACCGTGCAAGCTTCCCGCCCAGCTAGTTTGGCCACGCGTCGGCTAGAAGAGGGACAAATCATGGGCGTTTATTGGTAAACAACGTAAAAACAAAGTGTGTGGAATGACTTCGGTCATAAGTTTACCCGTGGGTGATGAGGTCAAAGTTACACAGAAGGGTGATGATGGACACTCGAGTGCGATAATTAATTCTACGCTCTATAGGGAACACGGTGGAAGAAACCAACTGTGTGCAATAATGTCGAAGATCACAGTCGAGTTAGTTATATAGATCGTGTGCTGTGAGATCGACAAGGTAAACAGATTCGAGAATGGTTAGTAAAATCTAAGACCATTGCATATTAAGGTCAAAATAGTGCTACCAATATACGAGTCTCATACAATGCCATTTCAACGATTGTACCACAAAAGCTCGAAATATTACAAGGTTCAAATTCCAGAGTTATATGGCTCAAATTCAAAGATTACAAGGTTCAAACTGACATTAGAGATGAAATTCAGCTCATCAGTTGCAAACGCTCGCCCTGATCCACTGAATATGGATATCAGAGAGGTTCAAACTAATATTACCACTTCTAAGTCTGGTTTCAAAACCTCGCAATTTTTGCAAAGGGGTCATACACTGAAAAGTCATGCATGGGGTTGGCACAATGACTTTCGATTACCCTGTCATCTAAAGTACCAAAATGAAATTCAACATTTTTGGAGCCTATTCCATTCTACCGCAGGCGTCGGCGCTAATCAACAAACCATTCATTTTTGCAAAATAAATGTAGGGCAAACCTCATTTCCTTCAGCACCCTTGCTTTGAGAACAAAGAACCTGGCGAATATAATCTCCGGTAAGGTCCCTCGGCAGGAGTTCAAAGTAATTTCTGAGAGATGCAGATGTAGGCATTCGACGTGATTGTTATATTGTATCACATTATCCACCACTAGGCCTAATCTTATCTGCAAAAGAAGAAGATGTGTTAGTGCTTGCATACAGTTTTGAACATTACTACAGGCCTATTTGGTTTGCAGGATTTGTAAAATGCACTAACATGCCATCTTCGATCTAACATGATTAACATGGGCATTTTAATACATTCTAGAAAAATGTAGCCTTCTTCACAAGAGGTTGGAGTGGATGAAAAGTTCCCTAAGAAAACTAGTACAGATGAATCCAAAGGAGAAATGCTTATTGGTTGTAACCATATGGATCAAGCAACCAATATGGGGGGGGACATGTATGTACTGAAATCCTCCAATAGAATCCTTCAGAAATCATAGTACATTGTCAATGTAAACTTGGAAAAAGGTGTCACAAATTGAACTCCCTTACGGTTAACATTTAACAGGAAAGGAACATCACCTTGATATATAGCTTCTCCAGGCACAGAAAGCATCTCAGGAAACTGACAACTTGCTCCAGGTTGGGACCGATAGATTCTACTGCCAAGACCTTCACTGTGCGCAGTTTCGGGGTCAAGCTTGTTGGAATCATTTTCTGAATGACAGACGAACAAACATCTTCAAAATTAGAAATAATGTTAATTTGTAGAAGGAGAGGTGGAAGGCGACTGTTGTACCTGAATGGGTGTGGATTCAATAACAAGTTTGGAGTATTTTTCAGACGAGTAGCCCACCAATGTCAATATCGGCGTAGAAATGACATTGATTCTTGTTGGACCTTCTTGATCAACTACAAGTAATCTCTCAAGTGCAGGTGTGTCCTCAATGACCATACCGTGGTACACATCTTGTGATATCTTCCTGCCGCACCAGCAACACACATAAATAGTCTGGAGAGTCATGGAGGTGATGTGGAAGGTACTCAACCCATTGATCACCTGAATACGAAGGTACTCGAGTGCAGTACAACCATGGAGCATGCGCTCCATGTCACCATTTGAGAGGCAGACAACGACGAGCTCGAGGTGCTTCAGTCATGGTAGAATAAGAGCGGGTGCGTCATTAAGGGGGATGGCAGTTCCTGAACTTGGCGACGCACAGCGTGGGCGTGAGGCGCAGTGTTGACATTGGCAGCGACCGCATATGCCCATCATCAAAAGTAAGCTTCGCGAGCTAATCTAGGGCAGGGGATCGGAACCAGTCATCAAGCTTGGCTTGGTCCTTGCCGTTGGAATGGAACTTGCCTATTCTAAGGGCTCTGGTTGGGCCAAGGTGACTGCCGAGGATCTTGGAGAATGCATCCAAGCTTTTGCGATAGCCATGGCAGAGCTCGTGGGTGTCGATGAGGTCGAGAGAGGTGGAGTTCCATAGGGGGTGCCACCGCCGGGAAAGGACAGTTGTCCGCGCCCCATATTTGATTGGGAGGAGGGAGATGATGACTGTCAACATATCATCGGGGAGGTTGCTGATGAAGTCTAGGCCTGCTGGAGTCGCTTGTGATTCTAGCTCGCTCCGCCTCCGCTTGTTGGTAGCCCTGTTTTCCACCTTCGGAGTCTCCTTGAGTACAGGGAATATTTAGTTAAAACAGGGCAATAGAAAAGTGTATTGGTAACTAGAAGTTATTAGGTAGGAATATAGTAAGAAAAGGAAATAACAGTTGGTTGCTTAAATACTACACAATTCATTTGATATTGCTGGGTAAGTCAACATGGAGATAGTTGAAAAGAAAATTTACTTCGAACAAAGTCTGGACGGATGATATCATTGAGGAAGTTACCATATATCTTATGACCAGGCCCTTTTATGTGTAGTGCAATTATAGTGCCAGCTTTCAGTTCATAAAACTTAGAAATTTCTTTCCAAAATCCAGTGCCAAAATAGGAGTCACCACGTTCATCAAGTCTGACAGTAGCAACGATTGTAAATCCATGGTTTGTGTGTAGTATGACATCCATGCAGTCTTGATTTATGTAAAGGGAAAGATTGTGCACTACATATTCTATTGCATAGCAAGGGACGCACTGCAAAAAATGGTAGGATTATTAAACAAAATATGATAACATGCAAATATGGGCCCAAATTGAAAGAACTGTACAACAGTCGAAATCGAAGGACAATTTATAATTAAACAGATAGGGTAAACATGATGTCATGGAAATATGAGAGTAATCGAAAGAATAGTACATCATTAATTTGCCTAATATAGAAAGAAGAGGGGAAAAGATCCCCTTTGATGTATATGGTGCATGTGGCACCTTTTATCCAAATGTAGTAATATTTAGAATATGTTCAGGAAAGTAGGCCATGCCAGCCGATTTTGGGTGAGATTGAACATACCGCATGCATCCTCGAGTCATCTGGTACGGTGAGATAGAATGTCTGGCGAAGGACGCAAGGTCCTGATGTGTCTGTGCACTGTACACTCTATGAACGGAAGAAAACCCTCAAATCAGCTCGAATAAAAATGAATTCACGATGATTTCGGCCGGGTGATTAAAGGAGGAAGATGAACTGGGATAAGAGATGAGATAATATCTCATTAAATTAGTTACCTTGTTGTTCATGAGAAAGAACCCTCAGTATGGCAGATTCCCCAACCAAGCGGAGCTGGGTCGACTGCGAGCAGCGTCGAGAAAGTCGATGGCGATAGGAGGCGGCAAGCGGAAGTGGCGAAATGTGGTGGGGTTTGCCGGCAGCCTGACGGCGGCGGCAAGCGTCGAGCTAAGTGGTTACCGCCGCGATAGGCAGTGCCATGCATAGACATGAAGGAGCTTATGCAGGTGTGAATGGGGACCGGAGGGAGTGGCGGGTGGGGTGAGGGTTTTTGTGACGTGGGGATGGCGAGGTTTTTTTTTTTCTTTTTTGAATTGGGTGGTGAGGGTTTTTTGTCCCACAAAGAATTTTGGAGGCGACGGTTTGCTAGAGCCAGCCGTGTGTGATTGACGCAACAGGCAAAATGAAGTCATGGCACACGGTTCCAATTTTGGGAACCGTGTGTGATTGACGTACTACCTCCATCCTGGTTTATTGGTACGCTTTGTAATTTTTACTAAATTTTGACCAAATATTAAACTAAGAAATGTTTATGCATGTCACCAAAAATTATATCATTGAACACTATGTCAAATACCCATCCAACGATATAATTTTTGCTGACCTGCACTAACATTTTGTTAGTAAAACCTTTGGTCGAAATTTAACACAAATTAAAAAGGGGACCAATAAAACAAGATGGAGGTAGATTCCATCAACCGAACTAATTGCATCCATATCCCACGGTTAGACATAAGTAAACATAGATTAAACATACTCAGACATAGATAATAAGCGTACACGTACACAAGCATAGTTCAACCATAAGTACATATATAGTTCAACCATCATTAAGCATACTCAAGCGTACATAGTTCGATCTGACATCTCATCTCACATGCCGGCACGATCCTGAAGCTTCTCCAGGTACTCGGCGTATGCACCGTGCGCCACCCTACGAGAATACTTCTGCTTGAAGGAGCTAACGACCCGTCCTCTTGCTTGCGCCAGAACACTTAGATACGCGTCATGAAGCTTGTGGTTGCAAAATGGGCATTGATAGCCGCTGTTCCAGGTCCTAATACACCTGGTATGCATTACCGCATAAAGCTCCCTCAGTATTTGCCTCTTATACCTCCGGTGGCCGTCTTCATCCTTGCTGTCCACATCGTCAGACAACACCTATACAAATAGTAAAACAAATTTGGCATCAAATCAATGATTTTTTTGAACGTGCAAGACAGTAGGAGAGCCTCCTACTGACATATTTTCTCATTAATTGGTACACATGTTACAAATGGCAGACCCCACCTCCATGAACTAATCAGGTTAACCCCATCAGGGGTGGCTAACTCATCATAGTTCTTGGCAGGGGGTTGGGAGTACAGTTGGGATTTTTACACTAGGGAGTTACAAAAGGTGGTTACAAAGTCAGTCATAGAGGGTTTAACCCTATGAATTAGAAGGCCAAAGTCAGTCTTGAATCTATCTTTCCAGGATGCATGGGATGGAGGGATCCCTTGGAAAACTTTGCCATTGCTCTCTTTCCAAATGCTCCAGGCCGACGTCATGAATATTTCCATGAACATTTTATGTGTCCACCTTTGTCTGCCTGAGTGGATCATATTGAGTCGGTTTCCTCCATCCATCCAACTGAGACCTAGAGAAGCCCAACATGAACGAATTAACGAGCAGGTGAGGAATAGGTGCTCAACGGTTTCTTCTTCTCCCGAGCCACATAGCACGCAGTTAACTCCATCCAACACATTATAATGTCTTCTCTTGATCATATTTTTTGTGTTGATTCTGTCGGCTAGGAGGAGCCAAGCGAACATCTTGATTTTCATCGTGCACCTGGATCTCCAAATCCATTTGAAAGATTCATCAGCCACCACATCCTTGAAATAAAACTTGTTGAATTTTACAGAAGAAAAGCCACCCCCAGATGCATGTCCAGGTGTCGCACACACTGGTGTCGATTACATTTGGTTCAGTTAGTTGTTGGAGGGCGCACACCTCCTCTCTGGCTTGCTGTGACAGTGGCAGATGAAATCCACTATCAGCTCTGTAATACCCAGAAAATTTGCAACAGAAGCATCCTCGATTTTTGTGTATGAGAAGGCACGGGGGTGTGAGTTTTCAAGAACTTGCCCTTGCCATAAGTCCTTCCAGAACAACACAGTTGAGCCGTCTCCAACATTGACATGTGTGACTCCTCTATAAACATCACTCAGTTGCATGACATCTCGCCACCAAAATGACCCACATGCATCGGCCGCATGCGGTATTCTATTTTCATAGTATGTGGACCAGACAAGGGTGCACCACGGGACATCCTTTTTGTTGTAGAAGTTGTGCAGAAATTTCATAAGTAGACCAGTATTCTGAACCTTGATATTTAGTATCCCAAGCCCTCCACGACTCTTCGGTCGACAGACTAAATCCCACGCGGCGAGGGAGTTACAAGTCTCCCCCTAATCGGTTTTCTTTCGCCATAGGCAGCGCCTATGAATTTTATCAAGATGTTTGATTAACTTTGGCGGGAACTTGATGGTGCACATAGGATACAGCGCAAGCGAGGTGTTGAGTGAGTTCAGCAGAGTGAGTTTGCTCCCTTGGTCCATCATGCATAACGAGGAGGATAGTTTGTGTTCTTCTTTCTCAATCACTGGCATGAGGTCTGTCACCGAGGGTCTCGTTGTCCCCATCGGTAGGCCAATGTAAGTGAACGACATCTTCCCGGCCGAGCATTGCCAAATATTTGCGAGTTAATCAAGTAGGTTGTCATCCACATTTAAGGGTATGAGCATGGACTTACGAAAGTTGATTTAGAGACCAATGGAATCGGCACAGTCAGTTAGCAATTGTTTCATCCTCTTCGCTTGCACCACACATGTCGGCATGATTATTATTGTGTCATCAGCGTACTGTACGACCGAATAGTCTTTCGATCCGCGTGCTGGTATGGGCAACTCTATCAGGTGACGGCGGAAAGCATCGTTGATCGCAGATTGGAGTAGGTCCGCGAAAGGACAAAAATGAGTGGGGAGAGCAAGTCTCCCCGACGCACTCCACAACGGCAAAGCAATTGTCGGCCCGGGACACCATGCAATAGGACCGATGACGTGCCTGTCCCAAAATGTTCTTGATCCATCCAAGCCATCTCTCATCAAATCCCATGTGCTTCATAATTTCTAACATTGATGAGTGCTCGATCGTGTCAAATGCCTGTGCGAAATCTAATTTAAGCAGAACGACCGGTCGAGTGGACGCTTGACATTGATGTATGTATTCGAACGTCCAGGTAAGGCAATCTTGTATTGTTCTTGTACGGAGGAATCCATATTGATTTTGGTGGACAATATCCAGGATGAAGCGTTGTACCCTGTTAGCTAGGATTTTTGTGATAATCTTCAGACAACTATTGAGCAGTGTAATGGGTTTGAAGTCGTTTGCAGTCTCAGGCGAGCCAATCTTCGGGATTAGAGTGATAAATCCTGAATTGATGCTGGTCAGGTCTAGATCACCATTGAAGAAATCCTCACAGAGTTTGTAGAATTCAGGTTTAATCTATTGGGGAACATAGTATTTCAAAATATTTCGATGATCACACAAGATCTATCTAGGTGATGTATAACAACGAGAGGGGAGAGTGCGTCCACGTACCCTCATAGACCGAAAGCGGAAGCGTTTAGTAACACGGTTGATGTAGTCAAACGTCTTCGCGATCCAACAGATCCAAGTACCAAACGTACGGCACCTTCGTGTTCAGCACACGTTCAGCTCGACGACGTCTGAGGGAGTCCTGGATTAGGGGGTGTCCGGATGGCCGGACTATACCTTCAGCCGGACTCCTGGACTATGAAGATACAAGATTGAAGACATCGTCCCGTGTCCGGAAGGGACTTTCCTTGGCGTGGAAGGCAAGCTTGGCGATACGGATATGCAGATCTCCTACCATTGTAACCGACTTTGTGTAACCCTAACCCTCTCTGGTGTCTATATAAACCGGGGGGTTTTAGTCCGTAGGACAACATACAGAACAACAATCATACCATAGGCTAGCTTCTAGGGTTTAGCCTCTCCGATCTCGTGGTAGATCTACTCTTGTACTACCCATATCATCAATATTAATCAAGCAGGATGTAGGGTTTTACCTCCATCGAGAGGGCCTGAACCTGGGTAAAACTTCGTGTCCCTTGCCTCCTGTTACCATCCGGCCTAGACGCACAGTTCGGGACCCCCTACCCGAGATCCGCCGGTTTTGACACCAACATTGGTGCTTTCATTGAGAGTTCCTCTGTGTCGTCGCCGTCAGGCTCGACGGCTCCTACAACCATCAATAGCGATGCAGTCCACGGTGAGACCTTCCTCCCTGGACAGATCTTCGTCTTTGGCGGCTTCGCACTACGGGCCAATTCACTTGGCCATCTGGAGCATATCTAAAGCTACGCCCCTGGCCGTCAGGTTGGATTTGGAAGTTTAAACTACACGGCTGACATCCGCGGGGACTTGATCTTCGACAGATTCGAGCCACTACCAAGCGTGCCGCACTGTCCTGACGAGCATGATCTAGCTCTGCCGCCGAACAGTGCCCTGGAGGCCGCACCCGCATCGGCTTCGACCCTTAATTCGGAGTCAACTGCGCCAATCGAGGATGGGCGGTTGGACGCCGCCTCGGGGGCTACGATCCCAACGGTGATTGAGCCAAACACCAGCCCCGCACTCTGCGAGACTCGTGACTCCAAGGAGCCGGACTCCTCTCCGGACTCTGAACCCTCCGCGCCCCTGCCGATCGAATCCGATTGGGCGCCGATCATGGAGTTTACTGTCGTGGACATCTTTCAGCACTCTCCTTTCGGCGATATTCTGAAGACACTGGAGTCTCTCTCTTTATCAGGAGAGCCCTGGCCGGACTACGCTCAGCAAGGTTGTGGTACGGACAATGAAGAAATTCAAAGCCCACCCACCACCCACTTCGTAGCCACTGGCAATGATTTAACCGACATGCTCGACTTCGACTCCGAAGACATCGACGGTATGGACGCCGATGAAGGAGATAATGAAGAACCAGCGCCTACTAGGCCCTGGAAAGCCACCTCGTTATATGACATATACATGGTGGACAACCCAAAAGAAGGAGATGGCGATGGAACAGCGGAGGCTGACCCCTCCAAGAAATAGCCTAAGCGCCGGCGTCAGTGGCGCCGCTCAAAATCCCGCCAAAACAAATACGGTGATTCCAGCACGGGAGATAATAATACTCTAGAAAGTGCCAAAGAAAACCCCCTCCAGCAAGATTTAGCACAAGAGGATGGAGAAACCAGCCCCCATGAGAGAGCGGCTGACAAAGAGGTTGAGGACGATAATTATATGCCTCCCTCCGAAGATGAGGCAAGCCTCGACGACGACGAATTCGTCGTGCCAGAGGA
The DNA here is from genome assembly GCF_056163025.1 of Triticum urartu. Taxonomy (NCBI): domain Eukaryota; kingdom Viridiplantae; phylum Streptophyta; class Magnoliopsida; order Poales; family Poaceae; genus Triticum; species Triticum urartu. The sequence goes on from NC_141879.1 coordinate 239,875,402, forward strand.
TCCCGTCGAGCAAGAGCGTTTTCAACGCAGGCTTATGGCCACGGCAAGAAGCCTCAAGAAAAAACAGCAACAACTTAGAGCTGATCAAGATTTGCTAGTCGACAGATGGATTGAAGTCCTTGCGGCCGAAGAGCATAAACTCAAATGCCCCTCCAAGAGCTACCCAAAGCGCAGGTTGCTACCCTGATTAGAGGAGGAAGCACTTGATGCGGCCGACCGGCCACCTCGTGGCCGCGACAGAGAGGCCTCTCGGCCCTCCACTCAAGCCGCACCCCGTACCAAGGCACGGGAATATGTGCCAGACTTACGAGATATGTTGGAGGACAAGGCAAGGCAAACAAGATTGATCTACGGATCGCATGGGCGCCCCACGGCTTGAGACGGTATCAGTCACGCTGGCCACAAATTCAAACCCGTAAACATCGAATCATATGATGGCACAACAGATCCTGCGGTATGGATCGAGGATTATCTCCTTCACATCCACATGGCCCGCGGCGATGATTTCCACGCCATCAAATACCTCCCGCTCAAGCTTAAAGGACTAGCTCGGCATTGGCTTAACAGCTTGCCAACAGGATCAATCAGTTGTTGGGAGGACCTGGAAGCCGCATTCCTTGACAATTTCCAGGGCACTTATGTGCGACCCCCAGACGCCGATGACCTAAGTCACGTAATTCAGCAGCCAGAGGAATCGGCCAGGCAATTCTAGACACGGTTCCTAACAAAGAAAAATCAAATAGTCGACTGTCCGGACGCTGAGGCCCTAGCAGCCTTCAAGCACAATATCCATGACGAGTGGCTTGCCCGGCACCTTGGACAAGAAAAGCCGAAGTCTATGGCAGCACTCACGACACTCATGACCCGCTTTTGCGTGGGAGAAGACAACTGGCTTGCTCGTAGCAACAACATGACCAAGAACCCCGGTAACTCGGATACCAGGGATAGTAGTGGCAGGTCGCGTCGTAACAAACAGAAGCGCCGCATTAACGGCGATAATGCTGAGGATACGGCAATTAATGCCGGATTCAGAGGCTCTAAATCCGGTCAGCGGAAAAAGCCATTCAAAAGGAATCCTGGGGGCCCGTCCAGTTTGGACCGAATACTCGACCGCTTGTGCCAGATACATGGCACCCCCGAAAAGCCGGCCAATCACACCAACAGGGATTGTTGGGTGTTCAAGTAGGCAGGCAAGTTAAATGCCGAAAATGAAGACAAGGGGCTGCATAGCGATGACGATGACGAGCCCCGGCCGCCGGACAACAGTGGACAGAAGGGCTTTCCCCCACAAGTGCGGACGGTGAACATGATATACGCAACCCACGTCCCCAAAACGGAGCGGAAGCGCGCGTTAAGGGATGTATACGCGGTAGAGCCAGTCGCCCCAAAGTTCAACCCATGGTCCTCCTGCCCGATCACCTTTGATCGAACGGACCATCCCACTAGCATCCGTCATGGCGGATTCGCCGCATTGGTTCTAGACCCAATTATTGACGGATTTCATCTCACTAGAGTCCTTATGGACGGCGGCAGCAGCCTGAACCTGCTTTACCAGGATACAGTGCGGAAAATGGGCATAGATCCCTCGAGGATCAAGCCCACCAAAACGACCTTTAAAGGCGGAATACCAGGTATAGAGGCCAACTGTACAGGCTCAGTCACACTTGAAGTGGTCTTCGGATCTCCAGATAATTTCCGAAGCGAGGAGTTAATCTTCGACATAGTCCCGTTCCGCAGTGGTTATCACGCACTGCTCGGGTGAACCGCATTTGCCAAGTTCAATGCGGTACCGCACTACGCATACCTTAAACTCAAGATGACAGGCCCTCGAGGAGTAATTACGGTCAATGGAAACACCAAACGCTCCCTCCGAACGGAGGAGCACACGGCGGCCCTTGCAGTGGAAGTACAAAGCAGCCTCTCCAAGCAGTTCTCCAGTCCAGCCATTAAATGACCGGACACCGTCAAGCACGCCCGGAGTAACCTACAACAAGACCGCGTGGCACGATCCGAGCAGGTGTAGCAATGCGGCCCCAACCCCAGCCCTCGCAAAAACGCGACACCAGTACTTCGCGTACATAACTACGCTCTAGAAATACCATGGGTACAGGGGAAGGGGCACCATCACGGCACGCCCGAAACACGGCTTAAACCGCACCAGGGGCTGCCGATTTTTTAATTTTCTCTTACTTTTAGGACTCCATTCTTCGGAAGGCTTGTTTGGCAGTTCAATTGCTGCACAAACGATGCAAGAACCAGGGAAGCAGACAAGCCGCACCGCATTACGGAACTCCCAGGTGGTCTCTATCACGAGCAGTATACCTGTTTCGCATATCATTCCGCAGCCTGCCCCTGGAGCGGACATGTTAAATAGTCCAACCTTTTGCTTATCGCATTATTTGTATCATTCTGCTTTGATCGCAGCCCTTTTTAATAAACAATGCATAGCTTTTGTCTATTTTTGCATTACTCTTTTTTTCTTTATATATATATGTTCCTTAATGACTTGCTGCACCCATACACGTTGGTACGGCCAAAATATGCGAGGGGCTTTAGTACCCCTCAATATGGTGTGAGAAGTCCGAACACTTTAACAAGTGCGGCACCGCGAACTTATAGCATTATATGCATCGGCTCCGAATCATGTCTTGGGTCAATAGTTGGGTTTGCCCGGCTCCTATGTTTTGGTGCCTTACGTTCTGCTATATCGGCTAAGGTAGCACTAGGAGAACCACTGCGATTGTGCCCCGGTTGAGCTGGGTCGAGCACCTCAGTGGAGAAAGCTAAAACTGACTGTCATGATGAAGCGAGAGCTGGTCGCTGTTCGAGAGGTTTTTCGAGTCCCTAAAGACTTATGCCGCTTAGAGCGAGGAGTCGGCTCTGTCCGACCAAGGCGTGGATAGTGCCCCGAACTCGGTCTTCCGAATACCAGGGGCTTCGCCGAAATTTAAAATTATAGAATTCTATGGCTAAGTGAGAGTGTTCACGCATTATAGTCCGATTGCCTTGTTCGTTGGGCTGAGCGCCTCCCTCGAAGGACCCAAACATGGGAAAAAGAGCGCTCAGGTTTATCCTCGAACACCCCAGCACTAGCGGCACGGGGGCAGAAGCCGACGACTCGCCATCTCTCAGAATTGATAAACAGCCGCACCGAAGGTAATATTTTAAATTCCAACAGCATTGCTTAGCGTATATGAACAAGTTTTCAGCGCACAGGACAAAATGAGCGAGTTTTACTCAAAAAATACATCCTTGGAACATTCATCCACCACAAGGCAGGCACCCTTCAGAACATCCTTATAGTAATTATCGGGCTTGCGATGCTCTTTCCCCGGCGGTGGCCCGTCCTTCACAAGCTTCTCAGCATCCAGCTTGCCCCAGTGCACCTTAGCACGGGCAAGGGCCCTACGGGCACCTTCAATGCAGACGGAGTGCTTGATGACTTCAAGCCTTGGACAGGCCTCCACCAGCCGCCGCACCAGCCCGAAATAGCTCCCAGGCAGAGCCTCTCCAGGCCACAGCCGAACTAGGAGACCTTCATGGCCTGTTCGGCCGCCTTGTGGAGCTCGACCAGTTGCTTCAGCTGGTCGCTCAGGGGCACGGGGTGTCCGGCCTCAGCATACTGAGACCAGAACACCTTCTCTGTCGAGCTGCCCTCCTCGGCTCGATAAAATGCAGCGGCATCAGACACACTCCGGGGAAGATCTGTGAACGCTCCTGGAGAGCTCCGGATTCGGGTAAGTAACAAGTATCTCACGTTTATGTGTTTGCTTTGCATAAAGAATGCCTTACCCGCCGCTATCTTCTTCACCTCATCCAACTCCTGGAGGGTCTTCTGGGATTCGGCCTTGGCATTTTCAATAGCCGCCGCGAGCTCGGACGCTCGCGTCTTTGAGTCAAGCTCCACACTCTCATGTTTTTTCATGAGAACTTGGAGCTCTTGCCGCACCTTGCCAACCTGGGCCTCATACTTGTCCCGCTTGGTGCGCTCCGTGGCCGCCTTCTTCTCGGCCTCGAGCAGCGCTTGCTTAAGGGTCGCCACCTCAGACGTGGCCCCTACAATAGCCACGATAATCCTGTCATTTTTTGCAGTTGCACCTTTTTATATATATATTTAAATAAGGTATTTCTTACCTTCATTGTCCTCGAGCTGCTTCTTGGCACGCCCGAGCTCTTGCTCGGACCGCTCGAGGTTCTGCTTTAGCGTGTCCACTTCCGCAGTCAGTGTGGAGGACGCAAGTAGAGAAGCCTGCATACGCATATTGACTCCTTTTTGTTAGACTCCTGCGAATTTTATTTGATCCTCTATTCGGCTTTTCTTCCCGAACGCCCAACAGAGCATCAGGGGCTACTTTCTATGTGGTAATATTATTTACACATTCTTTACTTACCTCAAAGCCTGTTAAAAGGCTAGTACAAGCTTCAGTCAGTCCGCTCTTGGCGGACTGAACCTTCTGGACCACCGCACTCATAATGGTGCAGTGCTCTTCGTCGATGGAGGCGCCTTGGAGTGTCTCCAACAGATTGTCCGGTGCCTCCAGTTGGACGGGGGTCACCGGCACGGTGGGCTTGCTCCTCTTGGAAGGAGGTCCCCCGCCGGACTCTAGAACCTTTGAAGGTTCCGGAGCGGTGTCCGGCCTAGAGCCGGACTTGGAGCCCTGGGGGGTTTCATCCCCTTTACTCCTGGAGTCCGGGAGGTCGCCTTGCGGCGCCTCCAGGACCACCTCCTCTCGGCTTGGAACCTGTTGGGACAACACTTCGGTGTCGTCCATAGGGCGGGGGGAGGAAGCCGTCGGAAGCGAGTTCACATCCGACGAGTCCAGGGAGCCACTCGACGACGCGTCGAGCCGGTCTTTGGGTGGGCTGCATAAACATATTCGACATAAGGGAAAGCTGTGCAATAAACGAATACTATGAATTAATATGGTATCCGGATACTTACAATTTTGCCAGGGGCTTGGCCCTGGACGGCCACTCCTCTCCGCCGTCGTCGGCGTCGGTGGAGTAGTCCGGAGGAAGGGTTTTCCCCTTCTTGGACCCTCCGGCCTCCCCAGAGCGGGTGGCCTTCCTTTTCTTCTCTCCTCCCGCTGGAGGGGGAGAGGTCTCTTCTTCTTCCTCCTCGTCTTCACGGGAGGAATGCGCCTCGGAACCGTCGGATGATGGATCCGACACCTCCTGGCGCCGGGCACTCTTTCGAGTCCCCGTGGCCTTTTTCGTGGCCTTCTTCTTCGGCACCACATAGGGTGCCGGAACCAGCAGCTTCGCCAAGAGGGCGTCCGCTGGGCCTTCGGGAAAAGGAGCCGGACAGTTGATCTGTCCGGACGTCACCTGCCAATCCTGTCAAAGGTAAGGGAGCTTAGATCCCGCATGGAGTCAAACTATGAAAAACTGATACCCTGTAAAAGGAAAAAACAGCTTACCGCATGAGTGTGACGCTGCATACTGAATCCGCGATCCTCGGTAGCTGATGCGGGGGCCTCGGCGCCCTTGAAAAGCACCTTCCAGGCATCTTCGTACGTCGTGTCGAAGATCCTGCTCAGAGTTTGGTGCCGCGCCGGGTCGAACTCCCACAGGTTGAAAGCCCGTTGTTGACACGGGAGGATCAGGCGGATGAGCATAACCTGGACTACGTTGACAAGTTTGAGCTTCTTGTCCACCAGGGTTTGGACGCATGTTTGGAGTCCGGTCAGCTCTCCTTTTTTACCCCACGACAGGCCCGTCTCCTTCCAGGAGGTGAGCCGCGTAGGGGGTTCGGATCGAAACTCGGGGGCTGCGACCCATTCGGAGTCGCACGGCTCGGTGATGTAAAACCACCCCGATTGCCACCCCTTCAGGGTCTCCACAAAGGAGCCCTTGAGCCATAAGACGTTGGCCATCTTGCCCACCATGGCGCCTCCGCACTCCGCCTGGTTGCCGCATACCACCTTCGGCTTGACATTGAAAGTCTTGAGCCATAGGCCGAAATGGGGGCGGATGCGGAGGAAAGCCTCGCACACGACGATAAACACCGAGATGTTGAGGACAAAGTTCGGGGCTAGATCGTGGAAATCCAGGCCATAGTAGAACATGAGCCCCCGGACAAATGGGTGAAGAGGGAAGCCCAGTCCGCGGAGGAAATGGGGGAGGAACACTACCCTCTCATGGGGCCTAGGGGTGGGGATGAGCTGCCCCTTTTCGGGAAGCCGGTACGCAATGTCGTTAGACAAGTATCCGGCCTTCCTCAGTTTTTTGATGTGTCCCTCCGTGATGGAGGAGACCATCCACTTGCCTCCCGCTCCAGACATGGATGGAGAAGGTTGAGGTGGGGAGTGCGGACTTGGGCGCTGGAGCTCGAGTGCGCGAGAATGGATAAGCAAGGGAGGAAGAAGGCGTAGGTGAAAAGGTGGATCCTTATCCCCTTATATGGGTAGACGCAACTACGTGTTCCCACCAGCCTGGTAAAACTCGCTTATCTCCAAGCGCCGTAATCAATGGCGCGGTTGGGTTACCCACGCCCGTATTGATGAGAATCCCGGAATAAGGGGACACGATCTCTGCTTTAACAAGACGTGCCAAGGAAACCGCCTCGCATGACGTGCTGAGGTGGGATAATGAAACGACTCAAATAAAGGCTTGGCCGTGGTGTGTCACGCTACCGAATACGTCAGCAGATTAGATTGGTGTAAATATTATTCTCTCTATGGCAATATGTGGAAACTTATTTTGCAGAGCCGGACACTATCTTTGTGTTCAAAATCTTCTATGAAGTACTTGGAGGAGGAACCCGCCTTGCAATGCCGAAGACAATCTGCGCGCCGGACTCGTCGTCATTGAAGCCTGTTTCAGGGGCTACTGAGGGAGTCCTGGATTAGGGGGTGTCCGGATGGCCGGACTATACCTTCAGCCGGACTCCTGGACAATGAAGATACAAGATTGAAGACTTCGTCCCGTGTCCGGAAGGGACTTTCCTTGGCGTGGAAGGCAAGCTTGGCGATACGGATATGAAGATCTCCTACCATTGTAACCGACTTTGTGTAACCCTAACCCTCTCCGGTGTCTATATAAACCGGGGGGTTTTAGTCCGTAGGACAACATACAGAACAACAATCATACCATAGGCTAGCTTCTAGGGTTTAGCCTCTCCGATCTTGTGGTAGATCTACTCTTGTACTACCCATATCATCAATATTAATCAAGCAGGACGTAGGGTTTTACCTCCATCGAGAGGGCCCGAACCTGGGTAAAACTTCGTGTCCCTTGCCTCCTTTTACCATTCGGCCTAGACGCACAGTTCGGGACCCCCTACCCGGGATCCGCTGGTTTTGACACCGACAACGTCCCTCGAGCTCTTGATCCAGTTGAGGTCAAGGGAGAGTTCCGTCAGCATGACGGCGCGGCGTCGATGATGATGAAGTTACCGGCGCAGGGCTTCGCCTAAGCACTACGACGATATAACCGAGGTGTGTAACTATGGAGGGGGGCATCGCACAAGGCTAAGAGAAGACTTGGTGTACTTTTGCGTGTCCCCAACCACCGTATATAAAGGAGGGAGGAGGAGGCCGACGGCCAGGGAGGAGGTGCGCCATTGGGGAGTCCAAGTAGGATTCCCAATCCTACTTGGAGTGCCCTTCCTTTTTCCAAGAGGGAGAAAGAGGGAAGGAGGAAGAGGGGAGAAGGAAAGAGGGGGGGGGGCGCCCCCTCCTAGTCCAATTCGGACCAGCCATGGGGGGGCACCCTTTGAGGCCCTTTTCTCCTTTCCAGTAAAGCCCATTAAGGCCCACTACTTCCCCGGGGGGTTCCGGTAACCTCCCGGTACTCTGAAAAATACCCGAAACACTTCAGAACCATTCCGGTGTGCGAATATAACCTTGCAATATATTGATCTTTACTTCTCGACCATTTCGAGACTCCTCGTCATGTCCGTGATCTCATCCGGGACTGCGAACAAACTTCGGTCATCAAATCACATAACTCATAATACAAATCATCATCGAACGTTAAGCGTGGACCCTACGGTTAGAGAACTATGTAGACATGACTGAGACACCTCTCCAGTCAATAACCAATAGCAGAACCTAGATGCTCATATTGGTTCCTACATATTCTACGATGATCTTTATGGGTCAAACCGCATAACAACATACGTTGTTCCCTTTGTCATCGGTATGTTACTTTCCTGAGATTCGTTTGTCGGTATCATCATACCTAGTTCAATCTCGTTACCAGCAAGTCTCTTTACTCGTTCCATAATGCATCATCCCATAACTAACTCATTATTCACATTGCTTGTAAGGCCTATAATGTTGAACTTTAATGAGAGGGCCCAGAGATACCTCTCCGATACATGGAGTGACAAATCCTAATCTCAATCCATGCCAACTCTACAAACACCATCGGAGACACCTGTAGAGCATCTCTACAATCACCCAGTTACGTTGTGACATTTGATTGAAGAAAAGGTGTTCCTCCAGTATTCAGGAGTTTCATAATCTCATAGTCATAGGAACATGTATAAGTCATGATGAAAGCAATAGCAATAAAACTAAACGATCATTTATGCTAAGCTAACGGATGGGTATTGTCCATCACACCATTCTCTAATGATGTGATCCCATTCATCAAATGACAACACATGTCTATGGTCAGGAAACTTAACCATCTTTGATTTACGAGCTAGTCAAGTAGAGGCATACTAGGGACACTCTGTTTGTCTATGTATTCACACATGTACCAAGTTTCCGGTTAATACAATTCTAGCATGAATAATGAACATTTATCATGATATAAGGAAATATAAATAACAACTTTATTATGGCCTCTATGGCATATTTCCTTCAGTCTCCCACTTGCACTAGAGTCAATAATCTATATTACATAGTAATGATTCTAACACCCATGGAGTCTTGGTGCTGATCGTGTTTTTCTCGTGAGAGAGGCTTAGTCAACGGGACTGCAACATTCAGATCCGTATGTATCTTGCAAATCTCTATGTATCCTTCCTTGACTTGATCGCGGATGGAATTGAAGCGTCTCTTGATGTGTTTAGTTCTCATGTCAAATCTAGATTCCTCCGCCAAGGCAATTGCTCCAGTATTGTCACAAAATATTTTCATTGGACCCGATGCACTAGGTATTACACCTAGATCGGATATGAACTCCTTCGTCCAGACTCCTTCATTTGCTTCTTCCGAAACAGCTATGTACTCCGCTTCACACGTAGATCCCGCCACGACGCTCTACTTGGAACTGCACGAACTGACAGCTCCACCATTCAATATAAATACGTATCTGGTATGTGACTTAGAGTCATTCAGATCAGTGTCAAAGCTTGCATCGACGTAACCATTTACGACGAGCTCTTTGTCACCTCCATAAACGAGAAACATATCCTTCGTCCTTTTTATGTATTTCAGGATGTTCTTGACCATTGTCCAGTGATCCACTCCTGGATTACTTTGGTACCTCCCTGCTAAACTTATAGCAAGGCACACATCAGGTCTGGTACACAGCATTGCATACATGATATAACCTATGGCTGAGGCATAGGGAATGACTTTCATTTTCTCTCTATCTTCTGAAGTGGTCGGGCATTGAGTCTGACTCAACTTCACACCTTGTAACAAAGGCAAGAACCCTTTCTTTGACTAATCCATTTTGAACTTCTTAAAAACTTTATCAAGGTATGTGCTTTGTGATAGTCCAATTAAGCGTCTTGATCTATATCTATAGATCTTGATGCCCAATATATAAGCAGCTTCACCGAGGTCTTTCATTGAAAAATTCTTATTCAAGTATCCTTTTATGCTATCTAGAAATTATGTATTATTTCCAATCAACAATATGTCATCCACATATAATATTAGAAATGCTACAGAGCTCCCACTCACTTTCTTGTAAATACAGGCTTCTCCAAAAGTCTGTATAAAACCATATGCTTTGATCACACTATCAAAGCGTATATTCCAACTCCAAGAGGCTTGCACCAGTCCATAAATGGATCACTAGAGCTTGCACACTTTGTTAGCACCTTTAGGATCGACAAAACCTTCTGGTTGCATCATATACAACTCTTCTTTAAGATATCCATTAAGGAATGCAATTTTGACATCCATTTGCCAAATTTCATAATCATAAAGTGTGGCAATTGCTAACATGATTCGGGCAGACTCAAGCATCGCTACGGGTGAGAAGGTCTCATCGTAGTCAACTCGTTGAACTTGTCGAAAACCATTCGCAATAAGTCTAGCTTTGTAGACAGTTGAAAGTGCAACTATCCCTGGGTGGTTTTGGTAATTCCTAACAACATATAGCTCATTGAGCTAACATTATTCCAAGATTAATATTTCAGTAAAAGCTCAATGAATGGCATGGCATGGATGAGGAAAGTGGATCCCTCAAAATTCTAAGGACAAAAAGTTTGGCTCAAGCTTCAAGATCAAGACTCTACATTTTATATTTTAGTGATCCAAGATCACATTGAGTCATAGGAAAAGCCAATACTATCAAGGAGGGATGAGGTGTTGCTTAATGGCTTGCTTGCTCAAAGTGCTTAGTGATATGCTCCAAAACCCTCAACTACCTTCCCACATCCACATATGACCTAAACCAAAAGTCAAACTCGGCCCCATCGATTCTATCTATCCGGCGCCACCGAGTTTCAAATGTCATAGCCACTGCCACAAACCCTAGGTAAATCGGTTTCACCGATAGGGATCTCGTTCTCACCGAGATGGGATTGTAATCTCTCTGTTTCCCTTCGTAACGTTTCGGTCTTACCGAGATGAGCGATCGGCCCCACCGAGATTGCAATGTAAACTCTTTGTTTCCCTTTTGTAACATTTCGGTCTCACCGAGATGAGCGAATCGGTCCCACCGAGTCTACCTGACCAACTCTCTGGTTAGCTTATTACCAAAATCGGTCCCACCGAGTTTGTGTAACTGGTCACACCGAGATTACGTTATGCCCTAACCCTAACCATATAGGTCCTACCGAGTTGCATCTCAGTCCCACCAAAAATCCTAACGGTCACTAGGTTTGCTGAATCGGTCCGACCGAGTTTAACCATTCGGTCCCACCGAGTTTGGTAAATTGTGTGTAACGGTTAGATTCTGTGTGGAGGCTATATATACCCCTCCACCCACTCTTCATTCATGGAGAAATCCATCAGAACATACCTACACTTCCAATACACATTTTCTGAGAGATAACCACCTACACTTGTGTTGAGGTCAAGATATTCCATTCCAACCATATGAATCTTGATCTCTAGCCTTCCCCAAGTTGCTTTCCACTAAAATCTTCTTTCCACCAATTCCAAATCCTGTGAGAGAGAGAGTTGAGTGTTGGGAAGACTATCATTTGAAGCACAAGAGCAAGGAGTTCATCATCAACACACCATTTGTTACTTCTTGGAGAGTGTTTTCTCCTAGATTGGCTAGGTGTCACTTGGGAGCCTCCGACAAGATTGTGGAGTTGAACCAAGGAGTTTGTAAGGGCAAGGAGATCGCCTACTTCGTGAAGATCTACCGCTAGTGAGGCATGTCCTTCGTGGGCGACGGGCATGATGGAATAGACAAGGTTGCTTCTTCGTGGACCCTTCGTGGGTGGAGCCCTTCGTGGACTCGCGCAACCGTTACCCTCCGTGGGTTGAAGTCTCCATCAACGTGGATGTACGATAGCACCACCTATCGGAACCACGACAAAAACATCTCTGTCTCCAATTGTGTTTGAATCCTCCATACCCTTCCCTTTACATTCTTGCAAGTTGCATGCTTTACTTTCCGCTGCTCATATATTATTTTTGCATGCTTGCTTGAATTGTGTGGAGATTGCTTGACTTGTGCTAAGATAGCTAAAATCTGCCAAGAACTAAAATTGGGAAAAGGCTAGATTTTATTTGGTCAAGTAGTCTAATCACCCCCCTTAGACATACTTTCGATCCTACAAGTGGTATCAGAGCTTTGGTCTCCATTTGCTTTGATTTCCATAGCTTTTGGTGGTCATAGCCTTGGTTTCACAACCTAGGAGAGTATGGCGTCTAGCGAGGGAAATTATCACCGTAGAGGTCCTTACTTTGATGGTACTAATTTTGCTAGTTGGAAGCATAAGATGAAAATGCATATTCTTGGACATAACCCTGCCATTTGGGCTATTATGTGTGTTGGCTTGCAAGGTGAATTCTTTGATGGGAAAGAACCAAATCGTGAAGCTACCACGGATGAGTTGAAGATACTATAATACAATGTTCAAGCTTGTGATATCCTCTTCAACGGATTGTGCCCCGAAGAATTCAACAAAATCAACCGTCTTGAGAATGCAAAGGAAATTTGGGATACTTTGATTGACATGCATGAAGGTACCGACTCCGTCAAGGAATCCAAGTTGGATGTGCTTCAAAGTCAACTTGACAAGTTCAAAATGAAGGATGGTGAAGGTGTCACTGAAATGTACTCTAGGCTTGCTCTTATCACAAATGAGATTGCCGGCTTAGGGAGTGAAGAGATGATCGATAGATTCATCATCAAGAAGATCCTAAGAGCCTTCGGTGGAAAATATGATACCGTGTGCACATTGATCCAAATGATGCCCAATTACAAAGATCTCAAGCCAACGGAAGTCATCGGAAGAATTGTTGCTCATGAGATGTCACTCAAGGATAAAGAGGAACTTCACAACAAATCAAGTGGTGCTTAAAAAGCCTCATGTGAAGCCCCCACATCATCGAGTGAGAAACAAACCTTCAATGAAGAATTGAGCTTAATGGTGAAGAACTTCAACAAGTTCTACAAGAGTAGAAGCAAAGAGAGAAGCTCCAAGTCAAGGTCCTACAATGACAAAAGATCTTCTAATCAAGAGCGAAACTGCTACAATTGTGGAAGGCCCGGACACTATTCCAATGAGTGTACGGCCCCCTACAAGAGAAGATTCTCCCAAAAGAAGAAGTAGAAGAGAAGAATCACCATCTAGAGAAAGAAGGAGCAGAGATGATCATTATGAACGAAGACCCTCACGGAGAAGCAAGGATTCAGAATGAAAGGACAAGTCATCAAGGAGCTACACAAAACGAAGACATCAAGCTCACGTTGGTGAATGGGTATCCGGCTCCGACTCCGACAACCACTCCGAGAGAAGCTATCACTCCGACTCCGAATATACTCAAGATGAAGGTGTTGCCGGTCTAGCACTTGTGACAACCAACTCCTACGACATATTTGACTCACCAAATGAAGGAGTTGGAACATGCTTCATGGCTAAAGGCCCAAAGGTATCACACCCCGAGTATGTTGATTTCAATAGTGATGAAGATGACTTGTTAGGTGATGATGATTTACTTGTTGACAACTCTAGTGATGAATACTATGATGAAACGTCAATTAATCATGCTAATCAAGATAAAACGAATGACAATGATAAGGAGAAGATTGAGTCTCTAACTAAAGAACTAAACACTCTTAAGTTAGCTCATGAAACTATCTTAGGAGATCATTGAGAACTTTTAAGGACTCATGAGAAATTGCGCTTTGAAAAGCTCAACCTTGAGCAAGAGCATGAGTTCTTAAAAGCAATCAATGATGATCTTCGCAAGAAATGTTCTTCTTACATTGCCAAGCGTTTACTCTTATCCACTTACATGCCTCAAGTCAAGTCTAGTAACAAGAACAAGAAAGATTCTTCCTCTAGTAGTAACAATAATCATGCTGAATCCAATATTGTTGCTTCTAGTACTTCTCTTGATTCCACTAATGATTCTCTTAGCCAAGTTACACTTGAGCAAGAAAATGTCTTATTGAAGGGAATTATAGAGAAAGGTGTTTACAAGAGCCTTGCCGGAAGTAAGCAATTCAAGGAAATTGTACGCAAGCAAGGAAGGCACCGGAAGAATCAAGGTGTTGGTTTTGAACGAAAGTTCAATGCCAATGGAGTTGAGTGGGAAGAAGATCAATACCCCAAGACGAAGTTTGTTCCTCAACAAGAGGAGTATGATCCTACTTCTGTCAAAGGGACACAAGCTCAAGATGATCTTCCACCACAAGACCACAAGCAAAAAGGCAAGGACAAGCTTCAAGAGGAAATTGATGCATTTGAAGAAGCTCCTAAGGCCTTGGTCAAGTGGGTTCCCAAGACTACTTCATGTTCCACTTCATCAAGTACAACTACAACACCGAGGATTCCCATCAAGATGGTGTGGATCCCGAAGAAGAAGAACTAGAGAGTTCTTGAGGGTGACTCCGCCAACATACTTCACTCTTATTATCTTGGCAAGAACAAGTGCAATCAACTTCCACATCTTGCACTAGTTCAAGGAGTCACAAACCCTCTTGTTGGTAAGACAAGGGACAAGGTAACCTAAAAGCTTTCATAGACATCATCTTGTGTGTGCATCACTCTATGTCTATGGATATCCTTGTTTGTTCCTCATGGGACTAACCCGTGTAGGTATTGAAAGTGCAACTCACTCCAATGGATAGCTCCAAATGATCTACATCAACATTGAGCATCCACATCTTCAACATCTACATGAAGTCATCATCGACAAAACCCAAGGTTAGTTCATCTCTCTTAAGGGGGATCTCACATATAGGGGGAGCTTTACTCTAAGAATTGAGCTAAAGCAACTCTAATGGTGTGAACACAACAATGCTTTATGTAAAAGTGGTAACCCCACTTGTGCTTAAACTATGAGTATGACCTATGATCAAATGTTCTCATTTGACTCCTAAGTCAATATACTCATATATAGATGACCTAGTCATCGGAAATTGTTTGATAGATGCTAGAATTGGTTGTGCATGTTTTGCCACATATTTCAATTGCCATTTTATTGTGTGAGCATGTTGATTGCATATTTTACTCATTCGAGGACATCCACTTGTTGTTTTGATTGATTGGTTTTCTTTTCTTTTGCCAAGTGGATGGACAAGAATGCCTAAGAACCCTCTCTAGCTATCTATGCTTTTCTCGTCTCAAACTCTATTCATGCTACATCACAAAATTTGATCAAGTCAGATTCGAACCACTCTGTGTGAGGAGCACTCGGAGTCCCCGATTCGTCATAGACTTAAACTTCCAAAACTTCTTTGTGTGTTTCGGTCTGACCGATTCCTCCATTTCGGTCATACCGAGATCACTAAGTCGATCTAGGTTTTCAATCTCGGTGCAACCGATTTGAACTTTTCGGTCACACCGAGTTGCTGTAACTGTCAACAGTTATGCATCTCGGTGCCACCGAGTTGTTCCACTCGGTCACACCGACAGGGTCAGGCTATATATACTCACGGGCAAAATTTTGGAAATTTCTCCGAAACCCCTTCGCCCGCGCATAGCTCGCTCTGCCTCTTGGGTCTCCGGATCGTCCTCCTCGTCGCCAGCTGCCTCCTGTCGTTGGTCTCCGCCGCCGTCAACGGAATTCTTCCCCGCCGTTGCCGCCATAGCGAGTTCATCGCCAAACTAGGGTATGGACTCGATCATAGTGCTATCCCCATCCGATTCCTAGCACATTGTGTTCATTATGATTCTTACCATGATTGAAACACTTCTATCCAGTCAAAACACTCCGTAGATTAGAGTTGAATCGAAAATTTAGGGTTAGGTTTCCACCGAAACCATCTCGGACCCACCGGGTTTCAAAACTCGGTACCACCGATTCGGCCAAGGCCATTGCACATGTGGTTCTCGGTCTGACTGAGAATTGCAAATTGGTGTGACCGAGTTCAGGACTTTGTGAAACCCTAGCAGTCTCGGTGCCACCGAACTGTGACTCGGTCTGACCAAGTTCAATAGTTTAGGTTCCAACAGCTGCTTCGGTATCACCGAGTTTGCAAATTGGTTGATCCGGAATGCTTTCTGTGGAAAACTAAAACTAAGTTTTTGACTCATTCTTTTGCAAAAACCTCTGCATTTTGTGATGCTCATCCACTCTATCTCATCTATATCTATTCACAGGGTCTGCTGTCAGTGTTTGCAACATGTCTGACCAGAGTGACAGCCAGAACAGGTCAGAGGAGCAGGTTCACCTGAGTGAGGGCACTAGTCCCTCTAGCAGTTCAGATGATGGTAGCAGGAGCACCCCAAGCAATTTGCCAAAGGCTTCCACTAGAGCAAGCAAGAAGAAAACTTCAGAGTTTGAGGATGAAGACTATGTTGCCACTGAGGATGAGGCCACATCAAAGAAGAAAGTGGTTAAGAAGGAGTACAACTCAGCTGCAGTTAAGCCAGGGATGAAGATCAAAAGGCCAGCAGGAAGACAACCACTGTCTAAGGCCAGAGCATCCTCTCAAGCATCTTTGGAATCTCAACCCAAAGAGCCTGCTGCAGAAGGAAAGAAAAGGAAGGAAAGGGTCAAGAAGACCATGGCCAGAGTGATTGGAAAGGCTTCCATGATGGAAGAAGAAGAGGAAGAAGAGGTTGCTGCACCAGCACCCAAGGCACAAAATCTTATGGGTGATACTATCAGGACAGGGGCTGCATCATCAAAGCCCAAATAAGCACCCAAAGCTGCCTCCAAGCCCAAGACTGCACCAAAGAGAAATACCAGAAACATACCAGCTGCTGAGAAGAACAAGGCCCCAGTGCCTTAGACTGTTGCTGAAGAAGAAGATGAAGAGCATGTTCTGAGAAGATTGAAGCCAAAAATTCTAGACCACAATGATGCTCATCCTGTGGTTGAACATGAAGATCAGGAGAGACTCAGGACTGAGGAAATGGAGAGAGACAGATCCATATGCTACCAGGAGGACTGCTGTTGATTACAGGTTCCACACAAAGGAACAACAAGATTTCTATGAGACAGTGCTGCTGGACAAGAAGCCTATAGTGTGTGAAATGAGGTGGGACGACTGGAAGTATATCAAGGAAAATGAGGAACACTATCCTGGTGTGTTTGACAGCTTCAGTGCTTGTGGAGTTGCAGACTTTGTTGGGCATAAGCTCACAAAGTGGAATGAGGAGTTCATAATGCAATTCTACTCCACAGCACACTTCTATCCAGCTGGCAGAATAGTTTGGATGTCTAAACGTATGAGATACCAATCAACTATTGAGGAATGGGCCAATATGATGAATGCCCCAAAGGAAAGTGAAGATGACTTGGATGTTTATGCCAAGAAAAAGATGGATCACAATTCTATGTCACAGATGTACAAGGAGATTCCTGAAGATGCCCTTGAGACTTTAAAGTTTGGTTCAGTCCATTTTCTTTTGTCAGGACTGCCAACGATCAACTGGATCCTAAGGCACACTCTCTTGCCCAAGTCTGGTGATCACAACATGATCAGAGGGCATGCAATTAACTTGCTACATATATTTGATGTGCCACAGAAGTTCAAGGTCATGAGCCTTATAGTTGAGACTATCAAGAGGACTGCAGCTGACCAGAAAAGAAGTTGTGGATACGCCCCACAGATCCAGGAGTTGATAAACTTAAAGATGGGCACAGGCACATACTTGTTGGATAAGGAACGCTTGCCTATCTACCCAGACTTCGAGGACAATCAAGTTGTGATGAATGAGAATGAACCATCCTCAGTGCAAGAACAAGCAAAGAAGGAGAAGGCAAAGATGGAGAAGGCTGCCAAGATGCCAACTCAAGAGGAGGCATCTGAGTACTTTTTGAAAAGCAAGCAGTGTTGGGGAACGCAGTAATTTCAAAAAAATTCCTACGCACATGCAAGACCATGGTGATGCATAGCAACGAGAGGGGAGAGTACGATCTACGTACCCTTGTAGATCGCAATGGAAGCGTTGACACAACGTAGAGGAAGTAGTCGTACGTCTTCTTCCTGATCCGACCGATCCAAGCACCGTTACTCCGGCACCTCCGAGTTCTTAGCACACGTACAGCTCGATGACGCACCCCGGGCTCCGATCCAGCAAAGCTTCGGGGATGAGTTCCGTCAGCACAACGGCGTGGTGACGATGATGATGTTCCACCAACGTAGGGCTTCGCCTAAGCACTACAACGATATGACCGAGGTGGAATATGGTGGCAGGGGGCACCGCACACGGCTAAGGAACGATCACGAGGATCAACTTGTATGTCCTAGGGTGCCCCCTGCCTCCATATAATAAGGATCCAAGGGGGGTGGTGCGCCGGCCTAGAGGAGGGCGCAGGAGGAGTCCTACTCCTACCGGGAGTAGGACTCCCCTCCCCGTTCCTTGTCCAACTAGGAGAGGTGGAGGGAGAATAGGAAAGGGGGGGCGCCGCCCCTCCCTCCTTGTCCAATTCGGACTAGGGGGAGAGGGGGCGCGCGGCCTGCCCTGGCAGCCCCTTCCTCTTATCCACATTAGGCCCATAAGGCCCATTAACCCCCGGGGGGTTCCGGTAACCCCTCCGGTACTCCGGTTTTATCCGAAACTTCTCTGGAACCCTTCCGGTGTCCGAATATAGTCATCCAATATATCAATCTTTATGTCTCGACCATTCCGAGACTCCTCGTCATGTCCGTGATCACATCCGGGACTCCGAACTAACTTCGGTACATCAAAATGCATAAACTCATAATAACTATCATCGTAACTTTAAGCGTGCGGACCCTACGGTTCGAGAAAAATGTAGACATGACCGAGACACGTCTCCGGTCAATAACCAATAGCGGGACCTGGATGCCCATATTGGCTCCTACATATTCTACAAAGATCTTTATCGGTCAGGCCGCATAACAACATACGTTGTTCCTTTTGTCACCGGTATGTTACTTGCCCGAGATTCGATCGTCGGTATCCAATACCTAGTTCAATCTCGTTACCGGCAAGTCTCTTTACTCGTTCCGTAATACATCATCTCACAACTAACATATTAGTTGTAATGCTTGCAAGGCTTATGTGATGTGCATTACCGAGAGGGCCCAGAGATACCTCTCCGACAATCGGAGTGACAAATCCTAATCTCGAAATACGCCAACCCAACATGTACCTTTGGAGACACCTATAATGCTCCTTTATAATCACCCAGTTACGTTGTGACATTTGGTAGCACCCAAAGTGTTCCTCCAGCAAACGGGAGTTGCATAATCTCATAGTCATAGGAACATGTATAAGTCATGAAGAAAGCAATAGCAACATACTAAACGATCGGGTGCTAAGCTAATGGAATGGGTCATGTCAATTAGATCATTCAACTAATGATGTGCCCTCGTTAATCAAATAACAACTCTTTGTTCATGGTTAGGAAACATAACCATCTTTGATTAACGAGCTAGTCAAGTAGAGGCATACTAGTGACACTCTGTTTGTCTATGTATTCACACATGTATTATGTTTCCGGTTAATACAATTCTAGCATGAATAATAAACATTTATCATGATATAAGGAAATAAATAATAACTTTATTATTGCCTCTAGGGCATATTTCCTTCAGTCTCCCACTTGCACTAGAGTCAATAATCTAGATTACACAGTAATGATTCTAACACCCATGGAGTCTTGGTGCTGATCATGTTTTGCTCGTGGAAGAGGCTTAGTCAACGGGTCTGCCACATTCAGATCCGTATGTATCTTGCAAATCTCTATGTATCCCACCTGGACTAGATCCCGGATGGAATTGAAGCGTCTCTTGATGTGCTTGGTTCTCTTGTGAAATCTGGATTGCTTTGCCAAGGCAATTGCACCGGTATTGTCACAAAAGATTTTCATTGGACCCGATGCACTAGGTATGACACCTAGATCGGATATGAACTCCTTCATCCAGACTCCTTCATTTGCTGCTTCCGAAGCAGCTATGTACTCCGCTTCACATGTAGATCCCGCTATGACGCTTTGTTTAGAACTGCACCAACTGACAGCTCCACCGTTTAATGTAAACACGTATCCGGTTTGCGATTTAGAATCGTCCGGATCAGTGTCAAAGCTTGCATCAACGTAACCTTTTACGATGAGCTCTTTGTCACCTCCATATATGAGACATATAGCCTTAGTCCTTTTCAGGTATTTCAGGATGTTCTTGACCGCTGTCCAGTGATCCACTCCTGGATTACTTTGGTACCTCCCTGCTAAACTTATGGCAAGGCATACATCAGGTCTGGTACACAGCATTGCATACATGATAGATCCTATGGCTGAAGCATAGGGAACATCTTTCATTTTCTCTCTATCTTCTGCAGTGGTCGGGCATTGAGTCTGACTCAACTTCACACCTTGTAATACAGGCAAGAACCCTTTCTTTGCTTGATCCATTTTGAACTTTTTCAAAATCTTGTCAAGGTATGTGCTTTGTGAAAGTCCAATTAAGCGTCTTGATCTATCTCTATAGATCTTTATGCCTAATATGTAAGCAGCTTCACCAAGGTCTTTCATTGAAAAACTTTTATTCAAGTATCCCTTTATGCTATCCAGAAATTCTATATCATTTCCAATTAGTAATATGTCATCCACATATAATATCAGAAATGCTACAGAGCTCTCACTCACTTTCTTGTAAATACAGGCTTCTCCGAAAGTCTGTATAAACCCAAATGCTTTGATCACACTATCAAAGCGTTTATTCCAACTCCAAGAGGCTTGCACCAGTCCATAAATGGATCGCTGGAGCTTGCACACTTTGTTAGCTCCCTTTGGATCGACAAAACCTTCTGGTTGCATCATATACAACTCTTCTTCTAGAAATCCATTCAGGAATGCAGTTTTGACATCCATCTGCCAAATTTCATAATCATAAAATGCGGCAATTGCTAACATGATTCAGACAGACTTAAGCATCGCTACGGGTGAGAAGGTCTCATCGTAGTCAATCCCTTGAACTTGCCGAAAACCTTTCGCGACAAGTCGAGCTTTGTAGACAGTAATATTACCGTCAGCGTCAGTCTTCTTCTTGAAGATCCATCTATTCTCAATTGCTTGCCGATCAACGGGCAAGTCAACCAAAGTCCATACTTTGTTCTCATACATGGATCCCATCTCAGATTTCATGGCTTCAAGCCATTTTGTGGAATCTGGGTTTACCATCGCTTCTTCATAGTTCGTAGGTTCATCATGATCTAGTAGCATGACTTCCAGAACAGGATTACCGTACCACTCTGGTGCGGATCTCACTCTGGTTGATCTACGAGGTTCAGTAGTATCTTGATCTAAAGTTTCAGGATCATCATCATTAGCTTCCTCTCTAATTGGTGTAGGTGTCACTGAAACAGTTTTCTGTGATGCACTACTTTCCAATAAGGGAGTAGGTACAGTTACCTCGTCAAGTTCTACTTTCCTCCCACTCACTTCTTTAGAGAGAAACTCCTTCTCCAGAAAGTTTCCGAATTTAGCAACAAAAGTCCTGCCTTCGGATCTGTGATAGAAGGTGTATCCAATAGTTTCATTTGGATATCCTATGAAGACACATTTCTCCGATTTGGGTTTGAGCTTATCAGGTTGAAGTTTTTTTACATAAGCATCGCAGCCCCAAACTTTCAGAAACGACAACTTTGGTTTCTTGCCAAACCACAGTTCATAAGGCGTCGTCTCAACGGATTTTGATGGTGCCTTATTTAACGTGAATGCGGCCGTCTCTAGAGCGTATCCCCAAAACGATAGCGGTAAATCAGTAAGAGACATCATAGATTGCACCATATCTAGTAAAGTACGATTACGACGTTCGGACACACCATTACGCTGTGGTGTTCCGGGTGGCGTGAGCTGCGAAACTATTCCGCATTGTTTCAAATGTACACCAAACTCGTAACTCAAATATTCTCCTCCACGATCAGATCGTAGAAACTTTATTTTCTTGTTACGATGATTTTCCACTTCACTCTGAAATTCTTTGAACTTTTCAAATGTTTCATACTTATGTTTCATTAAGTAGATATACCCGTATCTGCTTAAATCATCTGTGAAGGTGAGAAAATAACGATGTCCGCCACGAGCTTCAATATTCATCGGACCACATACATCTGTATGTGTGATTTCCAACAAATCTGTTGCTCTCTCCATAGTACCGGAGAACGGTGTTTTAGTCATCTTGTCCATGAGGCACGGTTCGCAAGTACCAAGCGATTCATAATCAAGTGGTTCCAAAAGCCCATCAGTATGGAGTTTCTTCATGCGCTTTACACCGATATGACCTAAACGGCAGTGCCACAAATAAGTTGCACTATCATTATCAACTCTACATCTTTTGGCTTCAACATTATGAATATGTGTATCACTACTCTCGAGGTTCAATAAGAATAGACCACTCTTCAAGGGTGCATGACCATAAAAGATATTACTCATATAAATAGAACAACCATTATTCTCTGATTTAAATGAATAACCGTCTCGCATTAAACAAGATCCAGATAATGTTCATGCTCAACGCTGGCACCAAATAACAATTATTTAGGTCTAATACTAATCCCGAAGGTAGATGTAGAGGTAGCGTGCCGACCGCGATCACATCGACTTTGGAACCGTTTCCCACGCACATCGTCACCTCGTCCTTAGCCAATCTTCGCTTAATCCATAGTCCCTATTTCGAGTTGCAAATATTAGCAACAGAACCAGTATCAAATACCCAGGTGCTACTGCGAGCATTGGTAAGGTACACATCAATAACATGTATATCACATATACCTTTGCTCACCTTGCCATCCTTCTTATCCGCCAAATACTTGGGGCAGTTCCGCTTCCAGTGACCAGTCTGCTTGCAGTAGAAGCACTCAGTTTCAAGCTTAGGTCCAGACTTGGGTTTCTTCTCTTGAGCAGCAACTTGCTTGCCGTTCTTCTTGAAGTTCCCCTTATTCTTCCCTTTGCCCTTTTTCTTGAAACTAGTGGTCTTATTGACCATCAATACTTGATGCTCCTTCTTGATTTCTACCTCCGCAGCTTTCAGCATTGCGAAGAGCTCGGGAATAGTCTTGTTCATCCCTTGCATATTATAGTTCATCACGAAGCTCTTGTAGCTTGGTGGCAGTGATTGGAGAATTCTGTCAATGACGCAATCATCTGGAAGATTAACTACCAATTGAATCAAGTGATTATTATACCCAGACATTTTGAGTATATGCTCACTGACAGAACTGTTCTCCTCCATCTTGCAGCTATAGAACTTATTGGAGACTTCATATCTCTCAATCCGGGCATTTGCTTGAAATATTAACTTCAACTCCTGGAACATCTCATATGCTCCATGACATTCAAAACATCGTTGAAGTCCCGATTCTAAGCCGTAAAGCATGGCACACTGAACTATCGAGTAGTCATCAGCTTTGCTCTGCCAGACGTTCATAACATCTGGTGTTGCTCCAGCAGCAGGCCTGGCACCCAGCGGTGCTTCCAGGACGTAATTCTTCTATGCAGAAATGAGGATAATCCTCAAGTTACGGACCCAGTCCGTGTAATTGCTACCATCATCTTTCAACTTTGCTTTCTCAAGGAACGCATTAAAATTCAACGGAACAACCGCACGAGCTATCTATCTACAATCAACATAAACAAGCAAGATACTATCAGGGACTAAGTTCATGATAAATTTAAGTTCAATTAATCATATTACTTAAGAACTCCCACTTAGATAGACATCCCTCTAATCCTCTAAGTGATCACGTGATCCAAATCAACTAAACCATGTCCGATCATCACGTGAGATGGAGTAGTTTCATTGGTGAACATCACTATGTTGATCATATATACTATATGATTCACGCTCGACCTTTCGGTCTCCGTGTTCCGAGGCCATATCTGTATATGCTTGGCTCGTCAAGTATAACCTGAGTATTCCGCGTGTGCAACTGTTTTGCACCCGTTGTATTTGAACGTAGAGCCTATCACACCCGATCATCACGTGGTGTCTTAGCGCGAAGAACTTTCGCAACGGTGCATACTCAGGGAGAACACTTCTTGATAATTTAGTGAGAGATCATCTTATAATGCTACCGTCAATCAAAGCAAGATAAGATGCATAAAAGATAAACATCACATGCAATCAATATAAGTGATATGATATGGCCATCATCATCTTGTGCCTGTGATCTCCATCTCCGAAGCACCGTCATGATCACCATCGTCACCGGCGCGACACCTTGATCTCCATCGTAGCATCGTTGTCGTCTCGCCAATCTTATGCTTCCACGACTATCACTACCGCTTAGTAATAAAGTAAAGCATTACATCACAATTGCATTGCATACAATAAAGCGACAACTATATGGCTCTTGCCAGTTGCCGATAACTCGGTTACAAAACATGATCATCTCATACAATAAAATTTAGCATCATGTCTTGGCCATATCACATCACAACATGCCCTGCAAAAACAAGTTAGACGTCCTCTACTTTGTTGTTGCAAGTTTTACGTGGCTGCTACGGGCTTAAGTAAGAACCAATCTCACCTACGCATCAAAACCACAACGATAGTTTGTCAATTTGACTCCGTTTTAACCTTCGCAAGGACCGGGCGTAGCCACACTTGGTTCAACTAAAGTTGGAGAGACTGTCGCCCGCAAGCCACCTATGTGCAAAGCACGTCGGGAGAACCGGTCTCGCGTAAGCGTACGCGTAATGTCGGTCCGGGTCATCTCGTCCAACAATACTGCCGAACCAAAGTATGACATGCTGGTAGGCAGTATGACTTATATTGCCCACAACTCACTTGTGTTCTACTCGTGCATATAACATCAAACCATAAAACCTAGGCTCGGATGCCACTGTTGGGGAACGTAGTAATTTCAAAAAATTTCCTACGCACACGCAAGATCATGGTGATGCATAGCAACGAGAGGGGAGAGTATGATCTACGTACCCTTGTAGATCGCAATGGAATCGTTGACACAACGTAGAGGAAGTAGTCGTACGTCTTCTTCCCGATCCGACCGATCCAAGCACCGTTACTCCGGCACCTCCGAGTTCTTACCACACGTACAGCTCGATGACGCACCCCGGGCTCCGATCCAGCAAAGCTTCGGGGATGAGTTCCGTCAGCACAACGGCGTGGTGACGATGATGATGTTCCACCGAAGCAGGGCTTCGCCTAAGCACTACAACGATATGACCGAGGTGGAATATGGTGGCAGGGGGCACCGCACACGGCTAAGGAACGATCACGAGGATCAACTTGTGTGTCCTAGGGTGCCCCCCTGCCTCCGTATATAAAGGATCCAAGGGAGGGTGGTGCGCCGGCCTAGAGGAGGGCGCAGGAGGAGTCCTACTCCTACCGGGAGTAGGACTCCCCTCCCCGTTCCTTGTCCAACTAGGAGAGGTGGAGGGAGAATAGGAAAGGGGGGGGGCGCCGCCCCTCCCTCCTTGTCCAATTCGGACTAGGGGGAGAGGGGGCGTGCGGCCTGCCCTGGCAGCCCCTTCATCTTCTCCACATTAGGCCCATAAGGCCCATTAACCCCCGGGGGGTTCCGGTAACCCCTCCGGTACTCCGCTTTTATCCGAAACTTCTCCGGAACCCTTCCGGTGTCTGAATATAGTCATCCAATATATCAATATTTATGTCTCGACCATTCCGAGACTCCTCGTCATGTCCGTGATCACATCCGCGACTCCGAACTAACTTCGGTACATCAAAATGCATAAACTCATAATAACTGTCATCGTAACTTTAAGCGTGCGGACCCTACGGTTCGAGAACAATGTAGACATGACTGAGACACGTCTCCGGTCAATAACCAATAGCGGGACTTGGATGCCCATATTGGCTCCTACATATTCTACGAAGATCTTTATCGGTCAGACCGCATAACAACATACGTTGTTCCTTTTGTCATCGGTATGTTACTTGCCCGAGATTCGATCGTCGGTATCCAATACCTAGTTCAATCTCGTTACCGGCAAGTCTCTTTACTCGTTCGTAATACATCATCTCACAACTAACATATTAGTTGTAATGCTTGCAAGGCTTATGTGATGTGCATTACTGAGAGGGCCCAGAGATACCTCTTCGGCAATCGGAGTGACAAATCCTAATCTCGAAATATGCCAACCCAACATGTACCTTTGGAGACACCTGTAATGCTCCTTTATAATCACCCAGTTACGTTGTGACGTTTGGTAGCACCCAAAGTGTTCCTCCGGCAAACGGGAGTTGCATAATCTCATAGTCATAGGAACATGTATAAGTCATGAAGAAAGCAATAGCAACATACTAAACGATCGGGTGCTAAGCTAATGGAATGGGTCATGTCAATTAGATCATTCAACTAATGATGTGACCTCGTTAATAAAATAACAACTCTTTGTTCATGGTTAGGAAACATAACCATCTTTGATTAACGAGCTAGTCAAGTAGAGGCGTACTAGTGACACTCTGTTTGTCTATGTATTCACACATGTATTATGTTTCCGGTTAATACAATTCTAGCATGAATAATAAACATTTATCATGATATAAGGAAATAAATAATAACTTTATTATTGCCTCTAGGGCATATTTCCTTCAAGCAGGACCAGCTTGGTTACTTGATAGCATCATCTCTGAGCATTGAGAAGGGGTTGGCCACCCTAACTCAAAACCAGGAGAGCCTAGAAAGAATCATGGAACAAAAATTCTATGATTTAGATGTCAAAGGAACTGAGATTCAGTCTGTTGTGGAGCAGCTACAGGATGACATGCAGGAGAGGAAGGGAAAAACAACCGTTGATGCATTTGCCAGAGTGCCTCGAGCTTAGAGATCTGCTGCAGTGCCTGTACCAGACACTAGAGCCACTTCATCTGCACCAGCTATAGCTTCAGTGCCACCAACTCCAGCACCTACCCCATGATCTCCGTCTACTTCGACTGAAGCCTTAGTCCTTGGAGTTCTCTGGACACCACCACCTGAAGACCAAGCCTGAGAGACGTTCTAGTGCTATGCATTTTCTATGAACTTTTTGGTAACTTGTTGCCAAAGGGGGAGAAAATGTATAGATCATAGGCTTTGAGAGAGAGCGTTGCTTTTTATTCTCTCTTGCTTTGGTGGTTGAACTTTGTTTGTCTTTTGATTGCTTGAGATACTACGCTATTATCTGTGAGACATTGATGATCATGTGGTTGATCATAAGCTACACTTATGCTTGTTAGATGATATTATCTTACTTATCCTTATATGATCATTCACTTTGCTTGGTGATGAGTGCATGTATTTAATTCTTATCATTTTGAGTGCTCCACCAAGATGTATGTGACATGGAAGAGTAACCCATGATCCTAACTCATTGTGCATTTGCAGTCCAAAGCAAATCTTAAGATATGCACAAATTTAGGGGGAGCTCTTGCTTTTCACATACTTCTCAAAGCGACAATATCTTTCACTCTTATTATCATTTGTCGAAGCTTTGATCTATATGTTGTCATCAATTACCAAAAAGGGGGAGATTGAAAGTGCAACTATCCCTGGGTGGTTTTGGTAATTCCTAACAACATATAGCTCATTGAGCTAACATTATTCCAAGATTAATATTTCAGGAAAAGCTCAATGAATGGCATGGCATGGATGAGGAAAGTGGATCCCTCAAAATTCTAAGGAAAAAAAGTTTCGCTCAAGCTTCAAGATCAAGACTCTATATTTTATATTTTAGTGATCCAAGATCACATTGAGTCTATTGGAAAAGCCAATACTATCAAGGAGGGATGAGGTGTTGCTTAATGGCTTGCTTGCTCAAAGTGCTTAGTGATATGCTCCAAAACCCTCAACTACCTTCCCACATCCACATATGACCTAAACCAAAAGTCAAACTCAGCCCCACCGATTCTATCTATCCGGCGCCACCGAGTTTCAAATGTCATAGCCACTGCCACAAACCCTAGGCAAATCGGTTTCACCAATAGGGATCTCGGTCTCACCGAGATGGGATTGTAATCTCTTTGTTTCCCTTCGTAACGTTTCGGTCTTATCGAGATGAGCGATTGATCCCACCGAGATTGCAATGTAAACTCGTTGTTTCCCTTTTGTAACATTTCGGTCTCACCGAGATGAGCGAATCGGTCCCACCGAGTCTACATGACCAACTCTCTGGTTAGCTTATTACCAAAATCGGTCCCACCGAGTTTGTGTAATCGGTCACACCGAGATTACATTATGCCCTAATCCTAACCATATCGGTCCTACCGAGTTGCATCTCAGTCCCACCGAAAATCCTAACGGTCACTAGGTTTGCTGAATCGGTCCAACCGAGTTTAACCATTCGGTCCCACCGAGTTTGGTAAATTGTGTGTAATAGTTAGATTCTGTGTGGAGGCTATATATACCCCTCCACCCACTCTTCATTCTTGGAGAAAGCCATCAGAACATACCTACACTTCCATTACACATTTTCTGAGAGAGAACCACCTACAGTTGTGTTCAGGTCAAGATATTCCATTCCAGCCATATGAATCTTGATCTCTAGCCTTCCCCAAGTTGCTTTCCACTCAAATCTTCTTTCCACCAAATCCAAATCCTGTGAGAGAGAGTTGAGTGTTGGGGAGACTATCATTTGAAGCACAAGAGCAAGGAGTTCATCATCAACACACCATTTGTTACTTCTTGGAGAGTGGTGTCTCCTAGATTGGCTAGGTGTCACTTGGGAGCCTCCGACAAGATTGTGGAGTTGAACCAAGGAGTTTGTAAGGGCAAGGAGATCGCCTACTTCGTGAGGATCTACCACTAGTGAGGCAAGTCCTTCATGGGCGACGGCCATGATGGAATAGACAAGGTTGCTTCTTCGTGGACCCTTCGTGGGTGGAGCCCTCCGTGGACTCGCGCAGCCGTTACCCTCCGTGGGTTGAAGTCTCCATCAACGTGGATGTACGATAGCACCACCTATCGGAACCACGAAAAAACATCCGTGTCTCCAATTGCGTTTGAATCCTCCAAACCCTTCCCTTTACATTCTTGCAAGTTGCATGCTTTACTTTCCGCTGCTCATATACTCTTTTTGCATGCTTGCTTGAATTGTGTGGAGATTGCTTGACTTGTGCTAAGATAGCTAAAATCTGCCAAGAACTAAAATTGGGAAAAGGCTAGATTTTGTTTGGTCAAATAGTCTAATCACCCCCCCTCTAGACATACTTTCGATCCTACAACAGTAATATTACTGTCAGCGTCAGTCTTCTTCTTGAAGATCCATTTATTCTCTATGGCCTGCCGATCATCGGGCAAGTCAACCAAAGTCCACACTTTGTTCTCATACATGGATCCCATCTCAGATTTGATGGACTCAAGCCATTTTCCGGAATCTGGGCTCATCATCGCTTCCTCATAGTTCATAGGTTCATCATGGTTAAGTAACATGACCTCCAGAACAGGATTAGCGTACCACTCTAGTGCGGATCATACTCTGGTTAACCTACGAGGTTCAGTAGTTACTTGATCAGAAGTTTCATGATCATCATCATTAGCTTCCTCACTAATTGGTGTAGGAATCACTGAAACTGATTTCTGTGATGAACTAATTTCCAATTCGGGAGCAGGTACAATTACCTCATCAAGTTCTACTTTCCTCCCACTCACTTCTTTCGAGAGAAACTCCTTCTCTAGAAAGGATCCATTCTTAGCAACGAATATCTTGCCTTCAGATCTGTGATAGAAGGTCTACCCAACAGTCTCCTTTGGGTATCCTATGAAGACACATTTCTCCGATTTGGATTCGTGCTTATTAGGTTGACGATTTTTCACATCAGCATCGCATCCCCAAACTTTAAGAAACGACAGGTTAGGTTTCTTGCACAGTTCATATGGTGTCGTCTCAATGGATTTAGACAGTGCCCTATTAAACGTGAATGAAGCTGTCTCTAAAGCATAACCCCAAAACGATAGCGGTAAATCAGTAAGAGACATCATAGATCGCACCATATCTAATAAAGTATGATTACGACGTTCGGACACACCATTACGTTGTGGTGTTCCAGGTGGCGTGAGTTGTGAAACTATTCCACATTGTTTCAAATGAAGACCAAACTCATAACTCAAATATTCTCCTGCACGATCAGATCGTAGAAACTTTATTTTCTTGTTACGATGATTTTCCACTTCACTCTGAAATTCTTTGAACTTTTCAAATGTTTCAGACTTATGTTTCATCAAGTAGATATACGCATATCTTCTCAAATCATCTGTGAAGTTCAGAAAATAATGATACCCGCCACGAGCCTCAACACTCATTGGACCGCATACATCAGTATGTATTATTTCCAATAAATCAGTTGCTTGCTCCACTGTTCCGGAGAATGGAGTCTTAGTCATCTTGCCCATGAGACATGGTTCACAAGCATCAAGTGATTCATAATCAAGTGATTCCAAAATCCTATCATCATGGAGTTTCTTCATGCGCTTTACACCAATATGACCTAAACGACAGTGCCACAAATAAGTTGCACTATCATTATTAACCTTGCATCTTTTGGCTTCAATATTATCAATATTGAAATCACTACAATCGAGATTCAACAGAAATAGACCACTCTTCAAGGGTGCATGACCATAAAAGATATTACTCATATAAATAGAACAACCATTATTCTCTAATTTAAATGAATAACAGTCTAAAATTAAAAAAGATACAGATATAATGTACATGCTCAACGCTAGCACCAAATAACAATTATTTAGGTCTAAAACTAATCCTGATAGTAGATGTAGAGGTAGCGTGCCGACCGCGATCACATCGACTTTGGAACCATTTCCCACGCACATCGTCACCTCGTCCTTAGCCAATCTTTGTTTAATCCGTAGCCCCTATTTCGAGTTGCAAATATGAGCAACAGAACCAGTATCAAATACCCAGGCGCTACTACGAGCATTAGTAAGGTACACATCAATAACATGTATATCAAATATACCTTTGTTCACTTTACCATCCTTCTTATCCGCTAAATAATTGGGGTAGTTCCGCTTCCAGTGACCAGTCCCTTTGCAGTAGAAGCACTCAGTCTCAGGCTTAGGTCCAGACTTGGGCTTCTTCACTTGAGTAGCAACTTGCTTGCCGTTCTTCTTGAAGTTCCCCTTATTCCCACTGCCCTTTTTCTTGAAACTAGTGGTCTTGTTAACCATCAACACTTGATGCTCCTTCTTGATTTATACCTCCGCAGCCTTTAGCATCGCGAAGAGCTCAGGAATTGTCTTAAGCATCCCTTGCGTATTATAGTTCATCATGAAGCTTTTGTATCTTGGTAGCAGTGATTGAAGAACTCTGTCAATGACACTATCAACAGGAAGATTAACTCCGAGTTGAGTCAAGTGGTTGTGGTACCTAGACATTCTGAGTATATGTTCACTGACAGAACTATTCTCCTCCATTTTGCAGCTATAGAACTTATTGGAGACTTCATATCTCTCAATTCGGGCATTTGCTTGAAATATTAACTTCAACTCCTAGAACATCTCATCTGCTCCATGATGTTCAAAACGTCATTGAAGTCCCGATTCTAAGTCATAAAGCATGGCACACTGAACTATCGAGTAGTCATCAGGTTTGCTCTGCCAGACGTTCACAATGTGTGGAGTTGCTCCTGCAGCGGGTCTTGCACCTAGCGGTGCTTCCAAGACGTAATTCTTCTGTGGAGCAATGAGGATAATCCTCAAGTTAGGGACTCATTCTGTGTAGTTGCTACCATCATCTTTCAACTTAGCTTTCTCTAGGAATGCATTAAAATTCAAGGGAACGGTAGCACAGGCCATTGATCTACAACAATATAGACATGCAAATACTATCAGGTTCTAAGTTCATGATAAATTAAAGTTCAATTAATCATATTAATTATGAACTCCCACTTAGATATACATCCCTCTAGTCATCTAAACAATCACGTGATCCAAATCAATTAAACCATGTCTGATCATCACGTGAGATGGAGTAGCTTACAATGGTGAACATCACTATGTTGATCATATCTACTATGTGATTCACGTTCGACATTTTGGTCTCAGTGTTCCGAGGCCATATTTGCATATGCTAGGCTCGTCAAGTTTAACCGAAGTATTCTGCACGTGCAAAACTTGCTTGCACCCGTTGTATGTGAACGTAGAGCTTATCACACCCGATCATCACGTCGTGTCTCAGCACGGTGAATTGTAGCAACGGTGCATACTCAGGGAGAACACTTGTACCTTGAAATTTAGTGAGGGATCATCTTATAATGCCACCGCCGTACTAAGCAAATTAGATGCATAAAGGATAAACATCACATGCAATCAAAATATGTGACATGATATGGCCATCATCATCTTGTGCCTTTGATCTCCATCTCCAAAGCACTGTCATGATCTCCATCGTCACCGGCTTGACACCTTGATCTCCATCGTAGCATCGTTGTCGTCTTGCCAACTATTGCTTCCACAACTATCACTACCGCTTAGTGATAAATTAAAGAAATTACATGGTGATTGCATTTCGTACAATAAAGCGACAACCATAAGTCTCCTGCCAGTTGCCGATAACTTCTACAAAACATGATCATCTCATACAACAATTTATATCTCATCATGTCTTGATCATATCACATCACAACATGCCCTGCAAAAACAAGTTAGACGTCCTCTACTTTGTTGTTGCATGTTTTACGTGCTGCTATGGGCTTCTACACATCAAAACCACAATGATTTTTCGTCAAGTGTGCTGTTTTAACCTTCAACAAGGACCGGGCGTAGTCAAACTCGATTCAACTAAAGTTGGAGAAACAGACACCCGCTAGCTACATGTGTGCAAAGCACGTCGGTAGAACCAGTCTCATGAACGCGGTCATGTAATGTCGGTTCGGGCCGCTTCATCCAACAATACCACCGAATCAAAGTAAGACGTTGCTGGTAAGCAATATGACTATTATCGCCCACAACTCTTTGTGTTCTACTCATGCATATAACATCTACGCATAGACCTGACCCTGATGCCACTGTTGGGGAATGCAATATTTCAAAAAAAATTCCTACGATCACGCAAGATCTATCTAGGTGATGCATAGCAATGAGAGGGGAGAGTGCGTCCACGTACCCTCATAGACCGAAAGCGGAAGCGTTTAGAAACGCGGTTGATGCAGTTAAACGTCTTCGCAATCCAACCGATCCAAGTAGCGAACGTACGGCACCTCCGTGTTCAGCACACATTCAGCTCGATGATTTCCCTCGAGCTCTTGATCCAGTTGAGGTTGAGGGAGAGTTCCGTCAGCACGATGGAATGGCGACGATGATGATGAAGTTACTAGCGCAGGGCTTCGCCTAAGCACTACAATGATATGACCGAGGTGTGTAACTGTGGAGGGGGCACCGCACACGGCTAAGAGAAGACTTGGCGTACTTTCGGGTGCCCCCTGCCCCCGTATATAAAGGTGGAAGGAGGAGGCCGGCGGCCAGGGAGGAGGCACGCCATAGGGGAGTCCAACTAGGATTCCCAATCCTAGTTGGAGTCCCCTTCCTTTTTCCAAGAGGGAGAGAGAGGGAAGAAGGAAGAGGGGAGAAGGAAAGAGGGGGGCACTTCCCTCCTAGTCCAATTCGGACCATCCATGGGGGGGGCACCCTTCGAGGCCCTTCTCTCCTTTCCACTAAAGCCCATTAAGGCCCACTACTTCCCCGGGGGGTTCTGGTAACCTCCCAGTACTCCAAAAAATACCCGAAACACTTCGGAACCATTCCGGTGTGCGAATATAACCTTCCAATAAATCGATCTTTACTTATCGACCATTTCGAGACTCCTCGTCATGTCCGTGATCTCATCCGGGACTGCGAACAAACTTTGGTCATCAAATCACATAACTCATAATACAAATCGTGATCGAACATTAAGCGTGCGGACCCTACGGGTTTGAGAACTATGTAGACATGACTGAGACACCTCTCCAGTCAATAACCAATAGCGGAACCTAGATGCTCATATTGGTTCCTACATATTCTACGAAGATCTTTATCGGTCAAACCGCATAACAACATACATAGTTCTCTTTGTCATCAGTATGTTACTTGCCCGAGATTCGATCGTCGATATCATCATACCTAGTTCAATCTCGTTACAGTCAAGTCTTTTTACTTGTTCCGTAATGCATCATCCCGTAACTAACTCATTAGTCACATTGCATGCAAGGCATATAGTGATGAACATTACTGAGAGGGCCCAGAGATACCTCTCTAAAACACAGAGTGAAAAATCCTAATCTCGATCTATGCCAACTCAACAAACACCATCGGAGACACCTGTAGAGCATCTTTATAATCACCCAATTATGTTGTGACATTTGATAGCACACAAGGTGTTCCTCCGGTATTCGGGAGTTGCATAATCTCATAGTCAGAGGAACATGTATAAGTCATGATGAAAGCAATAGCAATAAAACTAAACGATCATTTATGCTAAGCTAACGGATGGGTCTTGTCCATCACATCATTCTCTAATGATGTGATCCCGTTCATCAAATGACAACACATGTCTATGGTCGGGAAACTTAACTATCTTTGATTAACGAGCTAGTCAAGTGGAGGCATACTAGGGAAACTTTGTTTGTCTATGGATTCACACATGTACGTTGTTTCCGGTTAATACAATTCTAGCATGAATAATAAACATTTATCATCATATAAGGAAATATAAATAACAACTTTATTATTGCCTCTAGGGCATATTTTCGGTGTCAAACCCCGCAGATCTCGGGGTAGGGGGTCCCGAGCTGTGGATTATTGGAATAATGGTAATAGGAACGAAGGAGACGATGTTTTACCAAGGTTCGGGCCCTCTTGATGGAGGTAAAACCCTACGTCCTGCTCTTGTTTATATTGATAGAGTATCAAGTACAGAGTTGATCTACCTCGAGATCATATGTTGTTGTCTAAAACCTGAGGGTATGATGAATAATGTCATAATGATCTGTCGACTAGCCTGGCCTTGGCTTATATAATGCACCGAAGGCCTAGGATAACAAGAGTCCTAGTTGAATACATTGGTGGAGATGAGTCCTTGTCTTGATCATCAAGCCTTGTGGAATCTTCCTCATGTGCGACATGGGCTGCCCGAAGTGGCCCATGAGTGAACCGCCATGTGGGTCCTCGGCCCAATCCAGCTGGTCGGGAGATGATGTGGTCAGTGCCCCTAGTCTAGGACACCGTCAGTATCCCCCTGAACCAATCTTCATGTTGGGGACGCTCTTCGATTCTTCCAAACTGTTCTTCATCTTCGGTCGTCAGTCTTGAAAACTGGTTAAACAAATCTACTTATCTTTGATCTTTAGGATCGCCAAAGTAAATCTGAAGAGTTCACACGTTGGGTATCCGAGGAGCCCCTTTAAGTTATCGGCCGTTATCAATGCCTTGCTATTTTTAAGCCCACCTTGGGTTTGAAGTGTTTACTGTGCGGAGGTGTCCTCTTGCATCCGAGCTCCAACGCCGGAATGCAGTCGAGGTATCTTTTGCAGCCGAGCACCAACACTGGACCGCTTCCGAGCTCCAACGTCGGAATGTATCTAAGCTCCAACGCCAAACTGTATCCGAGGTGTCATAGATTACCTTGGTCTTGAAAACGTTAAAAGGGTTCAAACGAGATTAATGCCGTAGATGCCCTCTATGGAGCCAACCACTTGCAACCGAGCTTTATGTTGGACTGGTTCCGAGGTATCTTTTGCGGTCGAGCACCAACGTTAGACTGTATCCGAGGTGGTGCACCACCCCCGCCATGGGCTGATTGTTATGAATTCGATTCCAAATTGTGCAATGTATTCTCTGCCGAGATGTATTGCTTGTAGCCCTCAAGGTGCGTGTTGGCCTAATATCCGTGATGCACCTAAAGGATAAAATCAAACCGCTGACCCTAGTAGCCCCAGAGACTCAGGTCGATTCGTAAAATCAGCCTGGGGATCAATTCCTAGCTCGGCAGGATACTTAGGAACACGGTGTAATATATTAGTGGAAATAGTGATCGGCGAACGGGCCCTTGAGAAAGGGTTTTGAGAAGTCACCATAATATATTAGCTTGATGCCAGATAAGTCCCAGATGGTACCTATTGTTGTCCAAAGACGTGTTTGCACCTAGTCCGGTCCAGCCGAACATTGAGCACTTTGAATTTTCCACATTGAATAGGCAATGCAGTAGCCCCCAAGACATTGGTTGGGTGGCAACACCAGATCAGGGGATCGATGTGCCCCTTTAATATTAGTGAATGATAATCCCGAAGACCAGTAGCCCCCGAGCCTTAATGCGGGCACGTGTGGCCAAATTATGGATCGATATCTAGAGTAAAATCACAAATTATGTGTAATGATTCTATGTATCCAAGTACTTTACATCATTAATGCTCGGATCCGTACTGTACAAAACTTTGTTAACCGACCATCAACTTCAACCTCCTCGGCCAGAAGCCGGGGTGTGTTTGTCCTACTTTATAAAGCCGTTATAAGGGCAAAGATTTATGGAAAACAAGGCAATCCGGCCATACGGTTTTATAAACAAAGGTATGCAGAGAGATATGAAAACATCTTCCAAAGAAAATAATGCCGCTACCGGTTCCTTCCTTTGGGTTGTCATGCTGATCACGATCATGAAACACCACCTCCAATCAATGTGGGAGGAAAATATTGAGTATTTAGTCCGGGGAAAGTTCCCTAACACTATGGTATTAATGAACCAAAATTTTCACTACCGTCGTTGCCGACCAATTATATCCTTTAAGATCACTAGCTTTCGGCTTGACCCAATCTGAGGTACTGTGATAGCCTGGTTTTTGCCCTCCTTTATTTGCCTAATTTTCAGTTGGATTGATTTTGAATTTGGAGTTTTTGAATCCTTTCATATGGACTTAAACACTTGGTTACCCCTTGGCTTTCACCCAAGTGTCCCATTTCCCTCTCTAACCATCATTCCCCCTCTGGTTCATCTCAAAATAATATTTGGAATATTTTTCCTTAATGAAAAATATTCATTTCCCTCTCTTAAACCCTAGCTAGATCAATGTGCTCCAAAGCAACCCCAACTTTTCTTGCCCACAAAAATCTGAGAAAATTCACAAATATTCTTGGAACCCTAGGGCACCTTCCTGAGAAAAAATATTGCATGACTTTTTGGAATATTTTTTCTATAGAAAATATTTTCTGTTCTGGACAGAAATGGTAGTTTCTACAACAGCTACCATTTTACTTGCTCCTTTGGGGCTGATTTTTCTTGTGCATCATCACCTTAGTAGATGATTGCTACCCTCCAAAACTCAGCTCCCAATTCCCAGCCGTTTGACCATAGTAAGCTCTCAAAGTTACTGATCAGAAACTTACTAGGCTTGTGAAATCCTTTCTACTCCGTCTGGATCCAAACCAAAGTGTGGTAACATTCAGAACTACCACGAACAACATGCCAGACATGAAGTTTGGGCTTATGTCAGCCTGAGGTCAGAGTTCACGTGGTGACCGCGTTCGTCCAGGCGTGCTGGCATGCGGCCAACGCGCTCTGCGACGCGCCCGAGCCTCTTTTGATCGCGTGCTCGCTTCCCCGCCTGCCTAAGCATGCCAAACTTCAACACCATCTCCGTCTTAGCCCCCTTAACTCCCCATGGCACTCGCCGACGCTGGATCTCACCGCAGCGAGCACGGGCACGATCCGGCCAACGAAACAGTGCAGTGCGCACTGTGCTCGTCGTCACCCCAGTGCTCCTGTGCTCGTCCCCGTTCACCCACAGTCCCCGCGTGAGGTCTGTCTCCATCTCCCTCTCTCACTAACGCCGCTCGTCGCCTAGCGCCATGTCCAAGTGTCCACCGGCGGAGCCCGAACCCCCCTCGACACTCGGCTATAAATAGAGCGCTCCCCCAGCCTCCTCGAGCATCATCCACCACACTCAAACACTCCACAAACTAGTAGAAAGCCGTAGCCCGGTCGGGTAGGCCACGGGTCGCCGTCCTCGAGCTCGAGCTCGCTGGCGATCCCCTTGGGTCGTTCCCGTAGCTCCGGTCCCTCCCAGGCCTGGGAAACCTTTCTAGGGCCTCCGCCACTCTGCGGTGGTGCCATTCCGCCCGGTTGGAGCCCCTGGAGTTGCCTCTGCTTGCCATCGTCTTCATCTCCGGCGAGCTCTG
This sequence comes from Triticum urartu, assembly GCF_056163025.1. Classification (NCBI taxonomy): domain Eukaryota; kingdom Viridiplantae; phylum Streptophyta; class Magnoliopsida; order Poales; family Poaceae; genus Triticum; species Triticum urartu. Next base: position 239,913,269 of record NC_141879.1, read on the forward strand.
CTTCCTGTCTCAGGCTAGAGAGGAAGATTCCGACGCCGTCCGAGCACCCCCAGCTACTCTATGGGTATGGGCAGGTGCGCCACCGTCTCCCCTCTCGATCCCTCCCCCTCGTTTTGGCCAAGGAGCCCTCGTCACCGGCATTTGCTCTGACGAAGCACCACCGTCCCATGTCTCGTTTCCCCTCTCCCCCTCACCTGAGTAGCGGGGCCCGCTAGTCAGCCACTCAGTATGCGCGCGAAGTGGTATGAGTGGTGGCTCCCTGAGGCTTTACGCCTTCGATGTGACCCCCCTCCAGTCTGTTTATTTAAATTCAAATTTCATTTATATCCAGAGAGCTTCAAACAGCTATAACTTTTCAACCATAAGTCCAAATGAATTGATTCTTTTTGCACTGTGTTCTTTGCAAAGAAATCTACCAGCTCACCAAAAATGGGATTTCCCCCTGCTACCTAGATTTTTTGGTGAATTTCAGAAGAGTTCTTGATGTTTTCTTTTTGTGTTTGTAATTGTTTTCAAAGTAGTGAAGCTTGTCTTGAGGATCACCAGGAGGCTTGTGAGCCTCATCTGCACTAAGGCAAGCCACAACAACATTTTCATGATGCCATTGCAGTATTTGTGATTTTCTTACTTGAATGAATGATTTAATCCATGCATATAGATCATTATTGTGTTGTTCATATTCTGTTAAGTGCTAGTTCAAGTTAATATGCTTGTGTTGCAGAAAGTTTAGAGCCAACTAAGTTGATAAAGAGACTAGAAGTTATTTTACTTGCTATGGTAGAAATAATATGGTTATGGATATAAGTAATTAATTGAAGTTATTTTGCTTGCATGAGAATAATGATAAAACTTGTTAGAAAAGATTCTGTTTATAGTGAGGTTTAATCTTGACAAGAGGAGTGTCTAGAGTTATTGATGGTTATGCTTAGTGTGGATATAGTTGACTCAGTATTTTCTGGTATTATGTGATGCATATGGTCTTGTTGCACTTCATGGCATACTATGACACTGGTTAATTTCAATTTAAGTTGAACTTGATAATAATACAACTTGAATATATCGTTGACCGGGTCATGGTGCCACTGAATCGAGTTTTCCCAGTGCAACCACATTTACCTGTATGGGAAGGCCTTTATTCGGTCCGTTGTCATGCCTCTGGTCAGTGCCTCTAACTAGGGAAGGTTATGGGCGTGCGGTACCCTGTCCCAATAAGCAGACATAACCTTGTGAGCCCGTTGTTGAGATTTTTGGTACCGGTCCCCATGTGGTACGGTCCCCGAGTGGGCGTTTGGCCACGACGGTGGTCGTTGTGTCTTTGGTAGACACGGGGCCACCCAGGACTAGCACAGTTGGGGAGTGGGTCGGAGTGGCCGAGAGAGTGTCATGGCAATGGAGGGGTTTCGTCGGAATGCCGTTGGTTCACCCGAATGGGAGTACGAGGCTATGGGTTCTGTGGTGTGGGTATAGTGCGCTACCTCTGCAGAGTGCGTTGATCTAGCGATAGTCGAGTCCACGGTTACGGACACGCTTGAAAGTAGGTCACACCATGGGTCAACATTTAATAAAACTTGCACACTAAGTTATGAACTCTGCACTATTGAGGATGGCGGAAAGCCATCGGGTTGGACAGGACCAAGTGTTGGTCGTGGTTGTGATCGTCGGAAGGATCACTGTTTTAGACCAAGTGTTGGTCTTGGTTGTGATCACCAGAAGGATCATTGTTTTAGACCTAGCATAGGTCGTGGTTGTGATCGCTGAAAGGATCACGAGATATTCCTGGTTAAGATGTTGAGGTTGGTACGGTGATGATCCAAGAAGTGATCACCGTTGGTAAGAGGAATTTTTCCTCACAAGGATATGATCACAACATGTTGAATATAGTGTTGCATTATTAATAATTGGTTAAATATCATGATATTGTTTGTCATTATGTTTATGTCATGCCAGATTTCAGGAAAAGCCTGGTTGGAGAGGAGTGCTATCCGAGTCTAGATCGTGTCCACATCGGTGCCCCTGTACTATGGAGCTTCCGCTACGACGTTGTTCCGCTGCTGTGTAGTTGTTATGATCGAGGCCTTTATGTTCACTAAATAATGTACATATTGTCTAGCCTCACCGTGTGTGCCGCTTGGCCTCGCTACCTGTTGTAATGTAAACTTTGATCCGCTAGCATCAATAAAGCGGTTGTTTTCTGTACCAAGATGTTGTGTGTTGCCAGAAGACATGGTCTCTAGGCTGGCAATGCATGGTAAACCGGTTGCTCTGAGCTGGGGTGCCACAACGCTTGGTATAGGAGCCGCGCTGATTGTAGGCCACGCTAGACTACGCCGTGTTGACTGGACGGTAGCTACGAGTTTACATTGAGTGCCAGTAGGAGTGGTAGCTGGTTGTTGCATTGCATATACTTGTCTTATTTTTATGCTAACCTACTAACGGTTGTGAGTGTAGATGGCTCCGATGCCGTATCCGTGCCAGTTGCAGCTGATGCCGTACACGTCGCCGCATCTTCTTCGTAACGCGTGGCATTGGCTGTACCCCCTCGGTGACGATCCAGTTTATCGTGTGTACCGGGAGCGTCTAGCTGACTCAGTGTATGAGTATCACGCAGTAGTCACTCTGCGCACTAGTTCTGACTCCAGCACTTACACTCGTACCTCTCGGAGAGGTTACACATCTACCGCATCCCAGGCTGTCTAGTTTTCTGCATTTGAGGTCCTTGTTGAGCTTCTTTACAATGAGGACCGGATGCATAACCACCCAGGTTTCTACTACTATCCTTCTCTGCACGACAATGGTCGTGTTCGCTTCCCTATCATTGATCCGGAGTCCGATAGTGTTGCTAGCCACCTTGCTCGTTACATCACCGCTAGCTATCTTATGATCCACGAGCTCGCTCGAGAGCTGACTCGTGCCCGTACTGCTTTAGCATCTGCTCTAGTCTCTACTAGATCTGCCAGTACCCCATCCTCCCTAGGATTTACTCCTTATATTCCAGCTAGTTCTAGTTCCCCTGTTTCACCGGTTACTCCTCCGAGTAGCTCGGTCACCTTGACCATGAATCATCTCAGTGCTCCTGCTGAGTGGGTTTCACTGCTCACTACTCTTTTGGCCCCGATGCTTCACCCTGCACCTGCCCCTGGGGGAGAGCCCTCGATGCAGTGTCGCCATGTTATCTTTAACCCGGAGGTCTCAGTTAACCATGTCAGTTCAGGATCCGAGTCCGGAGAGGACCCCGCAGCACCAGCAGAGCAGTAGAGCTTCTGAGTATTTGCAATCGTCTGGATGATGTATGAGTGGAACTGTGGAACGCGAAACATGCTGTGCACGTCCGACAATTATTCAGGGGGTAGTTCCAATCCACTGTAATATACTTATGCTCTTGAGAGAAGCCACTAGTGAAACCTATGGCCACCGGGTCTATCTTCATCATATTAAATCTTCCAATACTTAGTTATTTTCATTGCTTTTATTTTACTTTGCATCTTTATCATAAAAATACCAATAATATTATCTTATCATATCTATCAGATCTCACTCTCGTAAGTGACCGTGTAGGGATTGACAACCCCTTATCGCATTGGTTGCGAGGATTTATTTGTTTTGTGTAGGTGAGAGGGACTCGGGCGTAGCCTCCTATTGGATTTATATCTTGGTTCTCAAAAACTAAGGGAAATACTTACGCAACTTTTCTGCACCACCCTTTCCTCTTGAAGGGAAAACTATCGCAAGTGCTCAAGAGGTAGCAAGAAGGATTTCTGGCGCCGTCGCCGGGGAGGTCTACGCAAAAGTCAACATTGCAAGTACACATCACAAACCCTTATCTCTCGCATTACATTATTTGCCATTTGCCTCTCGTTTTCCTCTCCCCCACTTCACCCTTGCCGTTTTATTCGCCCTCTCTCTCTATCCTCCCTCTCTTTCTCTATCTGCCTCTTTTTGCCCGTTCCTCGTTTGCTTGTGTGTTGGATTGATTGCTTGTCACGATGGCTCAAGATAACACTAAATTGTGTGACTTTACCAATACCAACAACAATTATTTTATTAGCACTCCGATTGCTCCTCTTACCGATGCCGAATCTTGTGAAATTAATGCTGCCTTACTGAATCTTGTCATGAAAGATCCGGTTTCCGGCCTTCATAGTGAAGATGCCGCTACCCAGCTAAATAGCTTCGTTGATTTGTGTGATATGCAAAAGAAGAAAGATGTTGATAATGATATTGTTAAATTGAAGCTATTTCCTTTTTCGCTTAGAGATCGTGCTAAAGCTTGGTTTTCATCTTTGCCTAAAAATAGTATTGACTCTTGGAATAAGTGCAAAGATGCTTTTATCTCTAAGTATTTTCCTCCCGCTAAGATCATCTCTCTTAGAAACAACATTACGAATTTTAAGAAACTTGATCATGAACATGTTGCACAAGCTTGGGAGAGGATGAAATTAATGATATGTAATTGCCCAACACATGGTTTGAATTTGTGGATGATTATACAAAATTTTTATGCCGGATTGAATTTTGCTTCTAGAAATCTTTTAGATTCGGCCGCGGGAGGCACTTTTATGGAAATCACTTTAGGAGAAGCTACTAAACTCCTAGATAATATTATGGTTAATTATTCTCAATGGCACACTAAAAGATCTACTAATAAAAAAGTGCATGCGATAGAAGAAATTAATGTTTTGAGTGGAAAGATGGATGAACTTATGAAATTATTTGCTTAAGAGTTTTTCTTCTAATCATAATGATATGCCTTTGTCTACTGTGATTGAGAATAATAATGAATCTATGGATGTGAATTTTGTTGGTAGGAATAATTTTGGTAACAACGCGTATAGAGGAAACTTTAATCCTAGGCCTTATCCTAGTAATTCCTCTAATAATTATGGTAATTCCTACAACCATTCTTATGGAAATTATAATAAGACGCCCTCTGATTTTGAATCTAATATTAAAGAATTTTTACTTCGCAAAAGAATTTCAATGCTTTGATTGAAGAAAAATTGCTTAAGATTGATGAGTTGGCTAGGAACGTTGATAGAATTTCTCTTGATGTTGATTCTTTGAAACTTAGATCTATTCCACCTAAGCATGATATCAATGAGTCTCTCCAAGCCATGAGAATTTCCATTGATGAGTGCAAAGAAAGAACCGCTAGGATGCGTGCTAAGAAAGATTCCTTTATAAGAGTGTGTTCTTCTAGTTTCCATGATAATAAAGATGAAGATCTAAAAGTTATTGATGTGTCCCCTATTAAATCTTTGTTTTGCAATATGAATCTTGATAATGATGGGACTGAATATGATCCACCTTTACCTAGAAGGCGTTCCAAAAATTCGGAGTTTTTAGATCTTAATGCTAAATTTGATAAAAGTGGGATTGAAGAAGTCAAAACTTTAAATAGTAATGAACCCACTATTTTGGATTTCAAGGAATTTAATTATGATAATTTCTCTTTGATAGATTGTATTTCCTTGTTGCAATCTGTGCTAAATTCTCCTCATGCTTATAGCCAAAATAAAGCTTTTACCAAACATATCGTTGATGCTTTGATGCAATCTTATGAAGAAAAACTTGAGTTGGAAGTTTCTATCCCTAGAAAACTTTATGATGAGTGGGAACCAACTATTAAAATTAAAACTAAAGATCGTGAATGCTATGCTTTGTGTGATTTGGGTGCTAGTGTTTCCACGATTCCACAAAACCCGGTATCATCATAGATGTGGTGGGCTCCTACTTCTATGACAAAAAATCATGATAGACAATGGGCTTTTCGTCCTGGGCGGGCTGGAGACGCAGCTGCATGACATTCTTTCGGCCGTCCATGACGGAAAAACCGTGGTAGAAGCGAGGGCGGGGAAAATTTCGGCAAGTTCCCAGTTACGGTGGGAGGTCGGAGGCCGAGCGATGCGCGTTTCTCTCGTACACATACGCGTGTGTGTGTGAGGCGTTGGCTCTAACTGAACCCGAGCGAGGCGTTGGGCTCTAACTAAACCCGAGCGATTGAACTGCAGGCTACGCATTAGTGAACTCGAGTGATCGATCGATGGCTGTTAATTGAACCCGATCGAGCGATTCCTTCTCTACTGCTGCTAACTGAAGCCGATCGATGCTGCCTCTGGGATAAACAGTGAGCGTTGCGGGGGGGGGGGGGTTTGGATGAACAGTGAGCAGTGGCGTTGCCTGTGGATGAACAGGACCCCGTGGTGTGGTGGAGGGCTGGATGAACAGTAGATGATGGAGGGGTGCTCGTGGAGGGGTGGTTGAACAGGACCCCGTGGTGTGGAGGGCTGGATGAACAGTAGACGGTGGAGGGGTGCCCGTGGAGGGGTGGTTGAATAGTAGCCGGTGGAGTAGCGCGCGGTGGAGGCTGGATGAACAGGAGCCCGTGGAGGCTGGAGGAGGTCGACGGTGGAGATGAACAGTATCCCGTGGAGTCCCGTTTTGCGGTACACCACACCCCTCCCGATGAACAGGACCCCCGTTTTGACCGTAGCGATCCAACACATGTCCGTTTCGTCCGTTTTGCGGTACGCCACACCTCTCCCGATCAACAAGACCCCCGTTTCGACCGTAGGAGGTCTGTTTCGTCCGTTTTGCGATACGCCACACCCCTCCTGATCAACAGGACCCCCATTTCAACTGTAGGAGGTCTGTTTCCTCCGTTTTGCGGTACGCCAGACCCCTCCCGATCAACAGGACCCCGTTCCGAACGTAGGAGGTCCGTTTCCTCCGTTGTGCGGTACACCAGGCCTCGTTTCCATCGCCTGTTCCGTCCAAGCCCTCTCGATGAACACGGCCACGCATTCCGTTTCGACCCAGCCGGTTGTCTCCCATGTGTTTTGTTGCCTCCCGATGAGCACGACGCATTCCGTTGCCTCCCCATGAACACGACGCATTCCGTTGCCTCCCCATGAACACGACGACGATGCTGTTTCTCCGTTCCGACCCAGCCATGTACACGAGCCCTGGCCGTACGTATGCGCGAGTAGGCGTTCGAGACCCCGCCCGTATGTACACATACATGGTCGTATTTTCTTTCTTGCACCCTGGCCGCTGTACGTACGTGTACATGCTACGTGCGCGCCTCTACGACGACACGTACGCGCCTCTACTACGACACATGCGCGCCTCTACATCCACCAGTATATATGTATGTACACGTTCACGACCAGAATGACAACGCTACGTACGCTTCGACTAGGTGGGTCCCGACTGTCAGGCACTTCCTTGCCTGCGAAGATGTAGGTGGTGGGTCCCAGCAGTCAGGGGGGCGAATCGTTTTTTTTGCCCGGACACACTTCCTTGCATGCGAAGATGTAGCTGGTGGGTCCCAGCAGTCAAGGGCAAACGTTTTTTTCGTGAAATACGGTGGACCGTCCGGTGGGTCCCCGCTGTCAGGTGGAGGAATAATTATATTGCACATAATAAGGAGGCACTTCCTTGCTGTGGCCGTGGACCCAGCTGTCAGCCTCTCCACGTACAGTCCACGTCTGATGGAAGCCGTTCCTTGACCACGTTGACCACGCCGTGCTGAGAGCACCAGGGCGGTGGACGACGGCGAGACAAAGGAAGGGGACGACGCGGAGCCGGGGAAGACGCGGCAGTGGATGCCCACGCATAGTGGAGTACGAGGGTGAGGGTGAGTAGAGGGATGGCCTGGCCAGCGGTGGGAGTAGTAGGGGGCGATGAGGCCTCCGCCGCATCGCAGCCGGCCACGGGAGGCAGGAGCACGAGGCATGACCGGCGCTGGTTTGGGCAGCTGGATCAAGAAGACCAGAGGTTGAAGAAGCACTACGGCCGTTGGATGGACATCGTACGGTCACTGGAGCTAGAATCGTGCATATTGACTAAGTTGACAAAGCCCTCCGTCCCCGTCAACTTAGTAGGCCCACAAGTCAGCCTGCCACTATACTGGGTCCCAGCTAACAGGGGGAGTATTCATTTTTTTGTGCGTAATAAGGAGGCACTTCCTTGCATGCGAAGATATAGCTGGTGGGTCCGAGCTGTCAGCGGCGGTAACATTTTTTTCGCTAAATACAGAGGCCCTTTCGGTGGGTCCCTGATGTCAGGTGGAGGAATCATTATTTTGCGCGTAATAAGGAGGCATTTCCTTGCGTGCGGCAGTGGACCCAGCTGTCGGCCTCTCCACGTACAATCCACTTCAGATGCATGTCGGTCATTGACCATGTTGACCTGGCCGCGCCGAGAGCACCAGGGCGGTGGACGGCGGCGAGGCCTAGGAAGGGAACGGCACGGAGGCAGGGAAGACTCGGCAGTTGTTTCCCACGCGGAGGGGAGTACGACTGTACGAGGGTTTACTGGTTCGTCTGCCGTCACCGGAGAATAACAACAGGTGTGGGTGAGTAGAGGGATGGCTAGGCGAGCGATGGGAGTACGGTGCGGCGGTGAGGCCTGTGCGGCAGCACAGCCGGCCGCGGGGAGGAGGGAGCAAGCAGTCCCACTGGCACTTGTTTGAGCGGCTGGAGCAGGAAGAGCAGAGATTGAAGAAGCATGACGGCCGTTCGATGGACATCCAACAGTCACTACTTGTGCGTCAACTTTTTTTAGGAAAGCCTCAAATCTATGGAAAACAGCATACAACCCATCTGCCATTATTTCTAATAATTTACAGCCCATTTGCTAATTCTTAAGGTTTTTTTGGAGCCCATATTCTTTTTGTTAGCATTACAGCCCATATTGTGGCCACGGTTAAAAAATTATACGAAATTTTGCATATTTTGGTGCGGTCCAAACTGTTTTTAATCCCGAAATTTCGAATCACATTCAAACTAATTTTAAAAATATATGTATATTAATATAAAATCAAAAAAATTCTCCACGCATAAAAATTAATGTAATTTAAAATCTCAAAATGAAAAAAAAGATATTTGAAACTAATTGCCAGTTTGATGTGTTTTAAAAATGTACAGCCCATTTCCCATTACTGATAGGCCATTTTCTCGGCCAGCCGAATGAAGTTCTCCTCGGCTTGAAAGATTTGCAGCCCAACAGGCCTGACAAAGTGACTTACTTGGGAAATCCCAAAAAACTGGGCTGTGGCTGTGGACCCAGCTGTCAGCTTCTTCACGTACAGTACTCTTCCGATGGAAGTCGGTCGTTGACCACATTGACCAAGCCGCGCCAAGAGCACCAAGGAGGTGGACGACGGCGAGGCCTAGGAAGGGGACGACGCGGAGCCGGGGAAGATGCGACAGTGGATGCCCACACGGAGAGGAGTACGAGGGTTCACTAGTTCGGTTGCGGCGTGAGGCTGCCGTCGCCGCAGAATAACAGGGGGTGTGGGTGAGTAGAGGGATACCCTGGGCCAGCGGTGGGAGTAGTAGGGGGTGGTGAGGCCTCCGCGGCATCACAGCCGGCCACGAGAGGCAGGAGCACGCGACATGATCGGCGCTGCTTTGGGCGGCTGGAGCAAGAAGACCAGAGGTTGAAGAAGCACTATGGCCGTTGGATGGACATCGTACGGTCACTGGAGCTAGAATCATTCATATTGACTAAGTTGACAAAGCCCTCCATCCTCGTCAACTTAGTAGGCCCACAAGTCAGCCACCCACTATGGTGGGTCCCAGCTAGCAGGGGGTATTCATTTTTTGGTGCATAATAAGGAGGCACTCCCTTGCGTGCGAAGATATAACTAGTGGGTCCGACCTGTCAGCGGGGGGAACGTTTTTTTCATGAAATACAGAAGCCCTTCCCACGTATAGTGCATGTATAGTGCGTAATAAGGAGGAACTTTCCTTGCATGCGACCATGGACCTTGTGGGTCCCAGCCGTCAGGCTCTCCACGTACAATCCTCTTCCGATGACTCTCGTATGTTGACCACGCCGCGCCGAGCGCATCGAGGCGGTGTACGACGGCAAGGCCCCAGACTGGAACGACCCGGAGATGGGGAAGACGCGGCAGTGGAGTCGCAGACGGAGAGGAGTGGGAAACTTGACTGGTTCGGGTGCGGGGTGGGCCTACACTCGGTAGAGAATAACAGGAGGTGCGGAGTGGAGGGATGGCCTGGCCGTCGGCGGGGTAGCATTTCGCTGAGGAGCGCAATACAACGCCGCTGGATGCTGAAGGCTGGTGCAGGCGGTTCCGGCAGCGCTGGGGGAAGAAGATGAGAGATTGAAGAAGAATGACGGCCGTTGGATGTAAATCCAACGCCTTCTTAGGCTTCGACCTACTGGCCCACATGTCAGCCACTCCATTTGTTTTTTAGTCCATTTTGTGGGCTGGGTGAAACAATGATGGAGCACCTATGCAGCCCGTTTAAATCCCATTTGCATTTTTCTCAAAATCCGCGAACTTGCTAGGCTGGGTGAAAATATCATGTTCGGTTAGACGGAGAAATGTTATAAAAACATAAACACATGATTGCACGTCAGTAAAATCTTTGCAAGCTTATATACGCAATCACTAGGAGTTAACTTGCCAAGTTATATATAAACAATTATTATTATTATTTTGTAAGAACTTTCAACTTACGAAATGAAATATCATTTTAATTTGATGAGTTAATAGTACGTGGGGTATTATTATTTTTTAGGCTAGGCGTGGGACAATTGAGTTGGTTCTAGGGGAAAGTACTGGGAGAAAACTCAGTTTACATCAAAAAAGAAAGTGGGAGAAAATTCAAAGACCTACTGGGCCACCTGAGGAGGGGAATATGTTGGGAGGAAGGAGATTCAAAGCACGGCAGCCGAGTGAACTAGTTTTTTTACGGACAAGTGAACTAGTTTACATACATAAGCAAATAGCCACTAAAAAAGCAATCAGGTTAATGGGTTCTTAAAAGAAATATTTCAAACAAAACAGATAATTACGACACATAGGCTAATGCATGAAACACTCAGATGATAAAGGTGCTTATAAACATATAAAATACAACATCTAGACCTTCCTGGCACACTTGATCATGACGCTGCGGCTGTCCGTGTACTCGTCGGTTATGGGAAGTAGACACGCCCTCATGTCCAAGATCTGCATGTACATGTCGTAGCATGTGTATGCATCCTTGGCCGCGTAGGTTATGTAGGCTAGATTCAGAGGTACCTCCCACGTGTTTAGGTTGTCTTCTTTCATGTTGGCGTATCAGGGGTCGATGATGGTCTCAGCGAGGTCAACCACGGAGTCCTTCTCCTGCCGTTGATGATGATCTTGTATTGCTTCTGGATGTCGACAAGCTTGTTGCACCAGATGGCTGAATCATCGCGTTCTTCCTTCTGTCCACCATAGCGAAGGTGCAGTCGGCGCTGCCGATGAAACAGGTGAATGCTCCAGAACCCGATGCAGCCATAGGACTAAGGTGAGGCAGAGCTTCACCGAGTCAGTATCGTTGGTGCAGCCATAGGACTGAACGACGAACTCAAAGGGGAACTCCTTGCTGAAGTCCATATCCAGCAGGCTCACCCCTCGGATTGCCATTGGAGTCTCTTCGAGTGAACGAGTGTGTAGGCGGCGGCAGTAGTTCGTTTTTCAGCTCTTGGGGAACTGGATTCAATAGTAAGCTGAGTGTGTACAAGCGACAACAGTTACTACCCCTCCCTCGTCCGCTGCACGCCCGACAGAAGATGCACCCTCGGCCACACGTCGGTTTACGAGCGGGTCTGTATTGGTACTGTAATAACAGGAGTTAGTGGTCACTTTACTTAAATTTAGTTAGGTTTAATAGAAATTTATACTTAAAACAAGCAATGCGTTCGCTCGTTCTATCAGTGCCACAGGATCAACATGCACAACAATTAGTATTATTATTCTCAGGACGCACACGATCAGCACATTTGTCGCACTTTCACAAAGATAATACTACCAAGTTTGAACTGTTTGTTATGGTTGTTGTCCTCTGCATCATCATGCCGTGTTTCCCAGCTTACAAGATTCACAACCAACAAATAAGATCCAAATAATAAGTACAAAAAAGATTCCTACACATCTCATTGATTCCTAGCTTGCAAGATTCAGAACCAACAAATAAGATCCAAATAATAAGTACAACAAAGATGCCTACACATCTCATTGATTCCCAGCTTGCAAGATTCAGAACCAACAAATAAGATTCAAATAATAAGTACAACAAAGATGCCTACACATCTCACTGATTCCCAGCTTGCAAGATTCAGAACCAACCCATTAGAGCCTTTTGATAAAGTGAATATCGGGATTAAATCCATCTTGGCTAGCCATGTCATACAATCAAAGAACTTGGCGAATGCTCTTGGTCGTCACAACATCTGTAGTTGAGTATTCCTGTTTGCGCAACATGTTTGCACAACACAAACAAGGAGATAGGAGAACATGACTTCGCTTTAATAGCGGCCTCCTTGAACTCAACCTCCAGCTCTACTTGGATGAGGTCTTCCTGGAGTTCCATGATTCAATTCATGCGCCTTTTTCTGCAGTTCACCTGAAATGAAGCGAAGATTGCATCATTTAGCTAGCAAGAAGTACTTGCTCTTGTGAGCTGGCAGGTTCTTCTTCAGTAGTTGCACTAAAATTGAGGAACATTAAGGTTGGATGTCCGGCTCATGTAAGGTGCAACTATAATTTTCTTATCCTTTTGTGCAGTTCCACTAAAATAAAGTGCCATTGTGGTGACAATGACGGATCCATCTTGCAAAGGCTAATAAAATGTTGCACGAGATTACCAGCAGAACTTGACGGAGATTTTGGAAACTCCAATCACCATTTTGTGCAGTTCCACCAAAATTGAGAGATGTTGCCCACATGACATTTTAGTTGAACTGCACAAGACACTCATTCCAAAAGAAGTGTTTTGTGCAGTTCAACAAAAGGTCACAATAGCAACAAGGTGAAATGGATATCCCTATCTGCACAAAAAGATAGAAAGTAAACAGTTGCTGGTCAATAAGAATATACGAAACATATACAAAATGAAAAGAAGCATCTTAATTATGTTCATGGCAATCACGCAAGGATAGTAGAAATTTTAAAACGTCAGTAATGCTTCATGTTACCAGAAGCATTACGATCAACAATGAGATTCCTCAAATATGGGATTACTTTAATGGTGGCATTGCTTGTTTACCAGACACGGTAAATCAAAAGCAGCTAAAGAGTTGGTTTAAGGGCATGGGACCGTGGGGACACCAGGACACTCAGCAGCGTAAAGGAGCAACTTACTTATCATACTGGGGAAAACAGCAGGAGTGCCATTTGTAACACAGTTTAATTGCATCTTATCACTTGAGGCATTAGATTAACAATAACATTGGTTAGACATGTCCCTAAGGTAACAGTGTGATCGCTTCATTTTACATGCGCCCTTACATTAACAACAACAAAAGGTTGGTATAAGGACATGCGGTAGTGGACGCATCAGCACAATGTACCTACAAGGAGGCATAAAGTGGTGATGCCAAGTTTGTTCATGCTATGTGAGGGCAGCAAACCTAATCCAGGAGACCTTGTACTATGTGAGGGCAGCAAATCTAATCCTGGAGACCTTTTACTATGTGAGGGCAGCAAATCTAATCCTGGAGACCTTTTACTATGTGAGGACAGCAAATCTAATCCTGGAGACCTTTTACTATGTGAGGGCAGCAAATCTAATCCTGAGACCTTATACTATGTGAGGGAAGCAAATCTAATCCCGAGACCTTTTACTATGTGAGGGTGAAAGCACAAGTGCTCCCTAGGTGGTTTTGATAATTGATGACAACATATCTCTTGTTGGACTAACACTTTTATCTAGCATGTTTCAGATAAGTTCAACAATGGAGTGGCATGGACTAAAGGTTGTGGGAACTCCTCAAAATGCTAAGGACAAAGTATTGGCTCAAGCTCAAAAGCTCAAGACTCTTCATTTTATATTTTAGTGATCCAAGATCACATTGAGTCCATAAGAAAAGCCAATACTATTAAGGAGGGATGAGGTGTTTCTTAATGAACCTCTTGCTTCATGTGCTTAATGATATGCTCCAAAACCCTCAACTACTTTCCCATATCCACATATCACCTAAACCCTAAGCCAAACTCGGTCCTACCGATTCTTCCTATCCGGCGCCACCGAGTTTCACTTGTCATTAGCCACTACCAAACCCTAGCAATTCGGTTCTACCGATAAGGATCTCGGTCTCATCGAGATGGGCTTGCAAACTCTCTGTTACCCATTGCAATATTATCGGTCCCACCGAGATGTGCAATCGGTCCCACCGAGATTGCAATGTAAACTCAGTGTTTCCCCTTTGTAACTTTTCGGTCTCACCGAAAGAGCAAATCGGTCCCACCGAGTTTGCCTGACCAACTCTCTGGTTAGCTAATTACCAAATTCGGTCTCACCGATTTTGTGTAATCGGTCTCACCGAGATTACGTTATGCCCAAACCCTAACCAAATCGGTCCTACCGAGTTGCATGTCAGTCCCACCGAAATTCCTAACGGTCACTAGGTTTACTACTTCGGTCAGATCGAGTTTTCTGATTCGGTCCCACCGAGATTGGTAAATTGTGTGTAACGGTTGGATTTTGTGTGGAGGCTATATATACCCCTCCACCTCCTTCTCATTCGATGAGAGAGCCATCAGAACACACACACCATTCCAACTCATATGTTCTGAGAGAGAACCACCTACTCATGTGTTGAGACCAAGACATTCCATTCCTACCATATGAATCTTGATCTCTAGCCTTCCCAAGTTGCTTTCCACTCAAATCTTCTTTCCACCAAATCCAAATCCTATGAGAGAGAGTTGAGTGTTGGGGAGACTATCATTTGAAGCACAAGAGCAAGGAGTTCATTACCTACACACCATTTGTTACTTCTTGGAGAGTGGCGTCTCCTAGATTGGCTAGGTGTCACTTGGGAGCCTCCGACAAGATTGTGGAGTTGAACCAAGGAGTTTGTAAGGGCAAGGAGATCGCCTACTTCATGAAGATCTACCGCTAGTGAGGCAAGTCCTTCGTGGGCGATGGCCATAGTGGGATAGACAAGGTTGCTTCTTCGTGGACCCTTTGTGGGTGGTTGCTTCTTCGTGGACCCTTCGTGGGTGGATCCCTGTGTGGACTCGCGCAACCGTTGCCCTTGGGTGGAGCCCTGTGTGGACTCGCGCAACCGTTACCCTTCGTGGGTTGAAGTCTCCATCAACGTGGATGTAGGATAGCACCACCTATCCGAACCACGGGAAAAACATCCGTGTCTCCAATAGCGTTTGAATTCTCCAAACCCTTCCCTTTACATTCTTGCAAGTTGCGTGCTTTACATTCCGCTGCTCATATACTCTTTGCATGCGTGCTTGATATGTATTGTGTGTGTTGAAATTGTGCCTAAACTCCACTTAAACCGAAAAAGCTTAAAAATTGCAACTTTAGCACCAAGTGTCTAACCCCCCCCTTTCTAGACACATCTACTTCTAGATCCTACAAGTGGTATCAGAGCTTTGGTCTCCATTGCCTTGGTTTAATCACCATTGGAGGAAGATGGATGTGTCTACTCTAGGGAGTCTTAGACATAGAGTGCCTATTCTTGATGGAAAGTATTTTCATGAGTGGAAAAATGAGATGCTTGTAATCTTCAATCAATATCATTTGAACAAGTATATTGCTAGCCCTTGTGCACCCCATATTGATCCCTTGCATCCTACCCTAGATGAAGATATTGACATGATTCGCAATCTTAGAACTATTGAGCTCATCATTAGAGGATTGCCCAAAAATCTGATTGCTAGTTTGCCTACTCAAAATTGTGCCTATACTATATGGAAATTTCTTGAGGAACGATTTCCCAATCATTCCTTGAAAACTTTGGATGAAATTCTCCATAAATCCATTGCCTTGAGTAAGATGAACTCTAGTGATCCTAGTTTTGGTAAATGTCTTCTTGAACTTGCCAATCTTAAGCATGCTAAAGGAGATGTTGGAATCATTAATGATATCATACTCAAAGCCATAAGATTCATAAAAGTGACCACTTTGATGATCATTTGTCTGATGAATTACCCTCTCTAGGAAATGATGAATCACAAGATCATGATGAACATGAATATTATGATGATGATGGTGATGATAGTGACTTTGATCTCGACGATGCAATGAGACATTTTGGTCTTATGGCAAATCTTCGGGGATATGAATCAGGAGGAAAGGAATGGGTTCTTGATAGTGGATGTACTGATCATATGACCGGAGATGAAGAGATGTTTCGTGAGCTTGCTGAAAACAACGGCCCTCGAAAACATGTCACCTTTGGTGATAATTCAAAGGGTAAAGTGGTTGGCCTTGGTAAGCTGGCCATCTCACATGATAGTTCCATTCAAAATGTCATGCTCGTTGAATCTCTTGGCTACAACTTACTTTCAGTATCTAGACTTGCTGATTTCGGTTTGAATGTCCTATTTACTGAGGTAGATTGCCAAGTATTTCGTCGAGACAATCATAAAATGGTCTTTACTGGTATGCGTAGAGGTGATCTTTACATTGTCGATTTCTCTAAAAAGGCGCAACCTAAAACTTGCTTTGTTGCTAAATCCTCAAAAGGTTGGTTGTGGCATAGACGACTAGGTCACGTTGGCATGAGAAACCTTGACAAGCTTATTAAAGGAAATCATATCCTTGGAATTAATGATGTCATATTTGATAAGGATAGACTTTGCAGTGCTTGTCAAACAGGTAAACAGGTTGGAGGAAGACATCCCGTGAAGAACATCATGACCACAAGAAGGCCACTCGAGCTACTTCACATGGATCTTTTTGGTCCCAACGCCTACAAGAGTCTCGGTGGAAATTCTTTTGGTCTAGTTATAGTTGATGATTTTTCAAGATTTACGTGGGTGTTCTTTCTTAATGACAAGTCGCAGGTCCAGAAGATCTTCAGAAACTTTGCTAGGAAGGCCCAAAATCAGTTTGACGTGAAAATCAAGAAGGTTCGGAGTGACAACGGAACGGAGTTCAAGAACGCAAATGTGGACACCTTTCTTGACGAAGAAGGGATTTCACACGAGTTCTCGGCCACGTACACACCTCAACAAAATGGAGTTGTTGAGAGGAAGAACCGAACGCTCATCGAAATGGCAAGAACGATGCTTGATGAATACAAGACGCCAAAGCACTTTTGGACAGAAGCGGTCGAGACAGCTTGTCACGCAACAAATCGCTTATATCTTCACAAGCTACTCAGCAAGACGGCATACGAGCTTCTCACCGGTAACAAACCCCAAGTTGGATACTTTCGAGTATTCGGCTCAATGTGCTACATTCTTGATAAGCATCGTCGTTCAAAGTTTGCTCCTAAATCTCATGAAGGTTTTGTACTTGGTTATGGATCAAACTCTCACACTTACCGTGTCTACAACAATTTCACCCGGAAGGTTGAAGAGACGGTAGATGTGAAGTTTGATGAATCTAATGGCTCGCAAGTAGAGCAATTGCCAATTGATGTAGGAGACAAAAATCCTTCAGAAGCAATTCGAGACTTGTCCATTGGCAAAATTCGTCCAACGGAGGTGAAGGAGAGTACTTCATCCGTCCAAGTGGAAGCTTCTACTTCACGTCAAGGTGAACCAAGAATCGACATGGAAGCATCCACAAGTGGGACACATCAAGATGAAGAAAACGAGGAAATACGTCAAGACGAACATCAACAACCTCCTTCTCCACCATGACAAGAGAACGACGACGTCAACAATGAAGAAAGCCAAGAAGAAGAACAAGATGAAGAAGATGTTCAACGAAGACCCAAGCAAAAGCTCTCACGAGTTCGAGCAAGAATTGCCAAAGATCATCCCGTCGAGCAAATCCTCAATGATATACAAACTGGGAGAATCACTCGCTCAAAAACTCGTTTAGCTAACTTTTGTGAAAACTATTCATTCATCTCTAGCATTGAACCAATGAAGGTTGAAGAAGCATTGGAAGATCCGGATTGGATAAACGCTATGCATGAAGAGCTACATAATTTTGAGAGAAACCAAGTTTGGACATTGGTTGAGAAGCCCGACAACAACCACAACATCATTGGTACCAAATGGGTGTTTCGCAACAAGCAAGATGAAGATGGACAAGTGGTCCGCAACAAAGCACGTCTCGTCGCCAAGGATACACACAAGTCGAAGGTATGGACTATGGTGAGACGTATGCTCCCGTTGCTAGACTTGAGTCCATTCGCATCTTACTTGCCTATGCTAATCACCATAATATCACCTTGTACCAAATGGACATTAAGAGTGCTTTTCTAAATGGAGAAATAGAGGAGGAGGTTTATGTCAAACAACCTCCCGGCTTTGTCAATCCTAAGAAACCAAATCATGTTTACAAACTTCACAAAGCTCTTTATGGTCTTAAATAAGCTCCTAGAGCATGGTATAAATGCTTGACCAAGTTCCTTACTACAAGTGGTTTTGAAATTGGTAAAATTGACTCTACTCTTTTTACTAAAAGGGTTAATGGAGAACTTTTTGTATGCCAAATTTATGTTGATGACATCATATTTGGTTCAACTAACCCTCTCTTTAGTGAAAAGTTTGGAAAGCTAATGTCAGAGAAGTTTGAGATGTCTATGATGAGTGAACTCAAATTATTTCTTGGATTGCAAATCAAGCAAACTAAGGAAGGTACATTTGTCTCTCAAACAAAGTACACCAAGGACTTATTCAAGAAGTTCAATATGCAAGAATGCAAAGGTATGTCTACACCCATGCCTACTAGTGGACATAATGATTTAACCAAAGATGGTGAACCAGTTGATCAAAAGGTTTATCGCTCTATGATTGGTTCATTGTTATACTTATGTGCTTCACGTCCCGATATTATGCTAAGTGTATGCATGTGTGCACGATATCAAGCTTCTCCTAAAGATTGTCATCTTAAGGCTGTGAAAAGGATAGTGAGATATTTAATCCATATACCAAATTTTGGCATTTGGTATCCTAAGAGGTCTTCTTTTGATCTTGTTGGCTATTCCGACTCGGACTATGCCGGAGACAATTTTGATAGAAAGTCCACTTCGGGTACTTGTCAATTTCTTGGTAGATCTCTTGTATCTTGGTCTTCCAAGAAACAAAACTCGGTATCTTTATCCACCGCCGAAGCTGAATACATTGCCACTGGTTCATGTTGTGCTCAATTACTTTGGATGACTCAAACTCTTAAAGATTATGGGATTTATGTGAAACATGTTCCCCTTCTTTGTGAAAATGAAAGTGCTACCAAAATTGGTCATAATCCTGTACAACATTCTCGAACTAAGCATATTGAAGTTCGTCATCATTTCATTTGAGATCATGTTGCTAAGGGTGACATCAATCTTAAGCATGTTCGCACCGATAAGCAATTAGCGGATATATTCACTAAACCGCTTCATGAGAAAGTGTTTTGCAGGTTGAGAGGTGAATTGAACATCATTGATGCTTCGAATTTGGAGTAGAAACTCCATTGGATACATGCAAGACATGAGCTTATGACTAATCCATGATGTATCTCTTATGATAACTATCTTATGTCTTGGGTATATTTGCACCTTGCATGTTGTCTAACCCATGTCGGTGCTTGGTTGAATCTAATTCCATGAGATTGCGACTCTCTCACATCTTGAGAAATCTCTACAAGACCAAGACTCTACACAATAGTGGTTGAAGACAAGGAAGCACAAAACCATTCAAACATATCCTTTGACAAATCCTATGTTGAGCTTCACGATTGTCATTTTTGGATACACAAGTGCTCTGCCTTGCAAGAACTAACCCATGTAGGTAGATGAACTCAAACTCCAAGTGGTGCTCCCAACTCTTGATGAACTACATCAACCTTGAGCACCCACACAATTTCAACTACATGAGCAAGAACTACATCACTACCCAAGGTATGTTATTCCATCTTTGATAAGCTTTACTCCAAGACATGAGTCAAAGCAACTCAACAAGATGAGAATACAACAAAATGCTTAAACGAAAAATGGTAACCCCATTTTGAGCTTAAACGATTTGTATGACCTATGATCAAGTGTCCTCACTTGACTCCTAAGTCAATATACTCTAACATAGGTGACTATGTCACCGCCCAATTCTAGATGAAGTTCTCTTGTGTCCTTTTCTGAGTTATTGCATTTGTTCCTTGCATATTTGTTTCCTTCTCTCTCACACACACAAAAAAACTTCATCTAGAAACTTTCACTCTTTTTCCTATTTGCTCTTGTTCTGCATATTTCTGCATCAAATTCCTTGCAAATCCTTCAGCTAATTCTTTGCAAATCTTTGTGAGATCTTACTTGCCTAGTGAGCTGAGGTGACAAGTGTTTTTCTCTGTGTAAACTCGGTTTCACCGACTTGCAAATTTCGGTCCAACCGAATCTTTTCAGTACCACCGAAATATGCCACTCGGTGCCACCGACTTTGCAATCAGAAAAACAGTTTGCCACTTGTTCTACATTTCTTTGGATCCAGCTCCACTCAATGAATCTTGTCCTCCACAAGCATCACAATTTTATCGTCTGCTTTGTGCTGAATCTCAAGGACCAAACCTATTTGGCGGATTCCAGGAAAAACCTTCTTGGAAATTGATGTCAAAGGGGGAGAGAGAGATCACATCAAAGCTTGTAGGAGAGAGAGATCACATCAAGGGAGAGAAACAGTCTCAAGGACCAAACCTACAAGAGAGAAAGTATTAAGGGGGAGAGAGAGACCTCAAGGGGGAGAGAAAGTCTCGAGGATCCCAGATGCTTGATGTTCAAGAGGAGAGATGCCACATGTCTTTTTTTTGGGGGAAAGACATGTTCATATAAACTCATTTGAATTAAGTTCTATTCATATCCTTCAGCTCTGATTTTCTGTTTCCTATCTTCTCCCAATATCCCATGTAAGATTCAGGGGGAGCAAGACACCTAAGGAAAAGAAATCAGTCAAATTCATTGCATATCTTTATTCTTGGGGGCATGTTGAATTCATATGGTACCTTGTACTCAGTCTCTACATGTCATCCCAATCTTGGTATTCTTGTGGTTTCTGTTGTATGCTCTGGCTAGTGGACGTACCTGTGTTATCTAACCTTGTTTGTGCAGGTTCATTCCATCCTAAGCCAACTCAAGACCACAAGGTAAGTATATGCATCAAAATCATGAGTATGAGGAGTTCTAGCTTATGTACATACTGTTTGCAAGAAGGACTCATGAGCATGAAGGTATTTTCCTTGATAATCTTTTGCTCTGATGCATATGGCCAAGATACATGTAACACATTTCCTACTCTGTCATGTTTATCCTCTCACATGCCTCTATATTTCATATTTACATGAGTGCATACATGTAGGGGGAGCCTATACTTGCTACATGTTCTTCCAAAGCATTACTTGCTATTCTTTATATCTTTATCTAAAGCTTTGATGTATCTTTCCATCAATTACCAAAAAGGGGGAGATTGAAAGCACAAGTGCTCCCTAGGTGGTTTTGATAATTGATGACAACATATCTCTTGTTGGACTAACACTTTTATCTAGCATGTTTCCGATAAGTTCAACAATGGAGTGGCATGGACTAAAGGTTGTGGGAACTCCTCAAAATGCTAAGGACAAAGTATTGGCTCAAGCTCAAAAGCTCAAGACTCTTCATTTTATATTTTAGTGATCCAAGATCACATTGAGTCCATAAGAAAAGCCAATACTATTAAGGAGGGATGAGGTGTTGCTTAATGAACCTCTTGCTTCATGTGCTTAATGATATGCTCCAAAACCCTCAACTACTTTCCCATATCCACATATGACCTAAACCCTAAGCCAAACTCGGTCCTACCGATTCTTCCTATCCGGCGCCACCGAGTTTCACTTGTCATTAGCCACTACCAAACCCTAGCAATTCGGTTCTACCGATAAAGATCTCGGTCTCACCGAGATGGGCTTACAAACTCTCTGTTACCCATTGCAATATTATCAGTCCCACCGAGATGTGCAATCGGTCCCACCGAGATTGCAATGTAAACTCAGTGTTTCCCCTTTGTAACTTTTCGGTCTCACCGAGTTCCACTCGGTCTCACCGAAAGAGCAAATCAGTCCCACCGAGTTTGCCTGACCAACTCTCTGGTTAGCTAATTACCAAATTCGGTCTCACCGAGTTTGTGTAATCGGTCTCACCGAGATTACGTTATGCCCAAACCCTAACCGAATCGGTCCTACCGAGTTGCATGTCAGTCCCACCGAAATTCCTAACGGTCACTAGGTTTACTACTTCGGTCAGACCGAGTTTTCTGATTCGGTCCCACTGAGATTGGTAAATTGTGTGTAACTGTTGGATTTTGTGTGGAGGCTATATATACCCCTCCACCTCCTTCTCATTCGATGAGAGAGCCATCAGAACACACACACCATTCCAACTCATATGTTCTGAGAGAGAACCACCTACTCATGTGTTGAGACCAAGACATTCCATTCCTACCATATGAATCTTGATCTCTAGCTTTCCCAAGTTGCTTTCCACTCAAATCTTCTTTCCACCAAATCCAAATACTATGAGAGAGAGTTGAGTGTTGGGGAGACTATCATTTGAAGCACAAGAGCAAGGAGTTCATTACCTACACACCATTTGTTACTTCTTGGAGAGTGGTGTCTCCTAGATTGGCTAGGTGTCACTTGGGAGCCTCCGACAAGATTGTGGAGTTGAACCAAGGAGTTTGTAAGGGCAAGGAGATCGCCTACTTCGTGAATATCTACCGCTAGTGAGGCAAGTCCTTCGTGGGCGATGGCCATGGTGGGATAGACAAGGTTGCTTCTTCGTGGACCCTTTGTGGGTGGTTGCTTCTTCGTGGACCCTTCGTGGGTGGATCCCTGTGTGGACTCGCGCAACCGTTGCCCTTGGGTGGAGCCCTGTGTGGACTCGTGCAACCGTTACCCTTCGTAGTCTCCATCAACGTGGATGTAGGATAGCACCACCTATCCGAACCACGGGAAAAACATCCGTGTCTCCAATAGCGTTTGAATTCTCCAAACCCTTCCCTTTACATTCTTGCAAGTTGCATGCTTTACATTCCGCTGCTCATATACTCTTTGCATGCGTGCTTGATATGTATTGTGTGTGTTGAAATTGTGCCTAAACTCCACTTAAACCAAAAAAGCTTAAAAATTGCAACTTTAGCACCAAGTGTCTAACCCCCCCCTTTCTAGACACATCTACTTCTAGATCCTACAGAGGGCAGCAAATCAAATCCTGGAGACCTTTTACTATGTGATGGCAGCAAATCTAATCCTGGACATACTCTGTTGACTTGTCCACCAGCCGCCACTTTCTATCCTTTTTTCAACCAATAATAGATCTGTTCCTTATCCAGTTTGTACTGCGTTTTCCCATTATTTCCCTTTTCAACCAAGAGACCGGTTGGGTATTCGGTCTCTACTACTTTCACAATATTATTTCCTCTTTGAATCAAGTCCTAGATTCATGCTATAACATTCCCCCCTTTCTTCGTTGTTTGAACAAAGCCTTAGATTCGAGTGCATGAAGTAGCTTTACCTCTAATAATACTAAAAATTTAGGTGGCTTTGGAAGAGCTGATGGGAGTATAAAAAGATGCACATGCAGACACGTGGGGAGCTGGGGAAATAGAGCAAGGCCGCTTTCGAAGAACTTATACCTGAGGGTCGCCGGGATGTCGGCGTTGGCAGGTCGGATCTGCGGACAATACGGCAGGGAGGAAGAAGGGTCAGAGGACCTCCCGAGCCGACAATGTGTCGGAGAGAACGGCACGGACAGAGGATCGGGCCCCTCCGGCAGCTGTGGGTTTCCTCCCTCGCCGGCGATGACCGCGTGAACGATGCCTGCGATCGCCAGTACCGTCTGGAAACACTGCGCGGTGCGGGGTCGTAGGCTGGCGCCTTGGATGATTTGGCACAGCCGACTGCCGCTCACGTCCATCGCCTCCATAGGTGCTTGTGGCTTCTGGTCACTTGGTCTTGGATTGGAGTGAGCAGTGTTGCGCAGAGACTTGGGAGTAGATGGATTGGAGTGGTGGGGCACCTTTATTATATGAGAGTCCAAACTCTGTTGCATTCACATCGCGCTGGCTCTATTCTGCTTCTCCAATTAATTCCCTCTGCATGTCAAAAAGAGACTAGTCAGTATACTCAATATTGTGCACCTTGGAGAGGAAAACGATAGAACAAGTACGTATTTATTTATGGTGCAGATTCACTCATTTGGCTCCATATGTACTCCGTCTCGGTTTAGTCTAGTCACTTGTTGAAATCTCTAGAAGGGCAAATACTCCTTTCTGGTTTACAGGGCTATACTAGCAAGTAGTTGTACGTACTAGTACAATAGTGGGCTCACATAGCAATTTTGTCTCATGCAAGAGCCTGGCTATATGCGTGCTCCAATGTTCACAACTGCAACGTTCGGTTTGCACTTGGCTCTTCGCCTCTTCGAGAAGACGAACAATGATGTTACTACTACTGCTTCTACAGTGTCGAATCCACTGCTGCATGTCCGTCCACCGCGAGCGGGACGGATAGCTTGTTGTAGAAGTACTACTAAGCAAAAGCCCGTCCTCGTTTGCGAGCAACCGTGCGCATGGGTGAGGGAGAAGGCGTGTAGTAAAATCAAGCTTCTCCTCGTTGTACGAGTTGACACGACACATCATAGCACTGGCCCCACATGTTTGCCTCTAAACTTGGCTGAAAGACCCACAGTGTACAATATATTTGCTGCAACCTCTAACATTTACCCACCACAAATTAAAATATATGTTGTCGTATGCATCGTTCTGATGCAGAGGCCGGGGAGTCCCCCTTTCCAAAAAAAACAAATTAAAATATATATTCCTGTCTTGACCAGATGAGCGTGCAAACTACAATAACCAGGGTGTCGGGTAGGGCCAGAAGACTATTTTAATTTTTTTTAAAAACTTCGAGATGGCCACATAGCATGGAGCCGAACCCAACGATTTAAGCTTACAGGCATGGTACACGCTATCCTAGACTACTCTACACATGAAACTTCCACACGAGCGTCCGGGCTGCGCTTGGCTCTTAGCCTCTTCGGGAAGTCGAACAATGATGGAGTACTACTGCACTGGAGGAGTACTATAGTACGCTTCTGGCCATCTGACACCGATTGAACTGCTGCATGTCCATCGCGTGCGGGAGGGAGAGCGTGTAGCGAAAGCTTCTCCTAGTCTTGCCAGCCACCACGCTCATGGGCGAGGGAGGGACGCTCCTGCCTTTGCGTGTATGACAGGTGGGCCCGACAGGTGTGTGGCCAACGTATCATACAGCCAAAGGCAGGTGCAATTAAGTCCGCGAGGGAGAGGATAATCAAACTTCTCGTTGATGTACGAGTTGACGCGACACATCAAAGCACTGCACTCAATATATTTCAATAATTTGCCTTTATCGATGCATTAATTACAACGCATGCATGCATGCCGTGACTCTCCTTTTGATACTTGCATGTGTTGATTTAATGCACCTTGAAGTAGTATAAAATATGTGACGGTAAAACTTTGTAATACCCTGGCCCAAGTCGAGAGATGGTTGTGCACGAGGAGGGCGATATCGTGCAGACCGAACAGGACCCGACGATGGAGCTCTCTAAGGTCTCGATGGACCTCACCGTGCTCCACTGCCCCTTGTGCCTCCGCCCCTTGACGCCTCCAGTGTATGAGGGTTGAATACACCTCGTCCGTTTGGCTGATTGAGCAAGGTGCAGGTTTCTTGATTGATGTGCTGTTCGATTGATTTCTGTAGTGCAAGGGAGGGCACCTGGCCTGCGCGGACTGCCACATCGAGCGCCCCGGGAACCAGCGGCACAGAAGTGCGAGCGCGGCGGTGGCTTCAACGTGCAGAACACGGCGGTGGACTCCGTACTTTCGTTGGTGAGGGTGGAGTGCCTGCACGAAGGCTGTGGGCTCTACGTCACTTACCACAAGCTCGCCGATCATCAGAGCGTGTGTCCGCTCGCGCCCTGCAAATGCCACGTGCCCGTCTGCGGCTATGAAGGCCCGCCACATTCAGATTGACAACCTCACGTCCTAAATGTTTCTATAGTGCCTTTTGTTTATCTTAGTAATATGCTAATATAGGGATTACCTTGGTCTACTTTAGCTTAAGAAATGGTGGGTTTTGGTGGTGATGCAGCAATTACTTCGACATCAGATCAGTAATTTGCAACAATCGAACGGATATTTTGTGTCTGTTGGATATAAAGTTCCTTTGGGTAAGAAGTACTACTTGTCATCAAAATGGATAAAAGGAGAAGTATGTAGACGTATTTTAGTTCTAGATACGTCCCTTTTTATCCATTTTGATGACAAGCACTCCCTCCGTTCCACAATGCATGCCTTCCATTTGTCAAAATATAGATGTATCTAGACATGTTTTAGTATATAGGTACATCCATGATAGAGCCAATCGGATGGTTGAGAACACTACAATTCGTAGCTATAGATGCGTGTGGGACTCCCAGATGCAGAGGCCGGGGGTCATCATCCTCCTTTTCGAGAAAAAACAGACGCGTGTGTGAGAGGACGAGTGCGTGCGTGCACCTCTTCTCTTCCTGTATAACGTACTACTAAACTCAGAGTACAAATTTTTGTGGGTGGCACGATGGTGCGTGCGAGAAGTCCCGAGAGATAGGTTTAATGCGTCTGGAAAAAAAGACTAGCCTAGAGCTCGCCACGCGACTATTCCTGTCGAACGCCCCATTAACCGTAAGATATGTATACGACGGTGCCAGTTATTGCACGTACACAGCAGTACTCCCTCCTTTCCGGTTTATAGGGCTTAATTCAAAAATCTCACCAACCAAGATGCTGAGTGGTGTAATATTTTTTTAGTTTGCAAAAGCACCTAATTAATGCTCTTGTTTTTCTCAAAAAATTATGTTTATCAATGCATTAATTGCAATGCATGCATGCATAAAGTACATGCATTGGTCATTTTTCTCTTAATACTTAAATGCAATGATTTAATGCACCTTGGAATCTGAACATGTGTTGGGGAACAACCAAATTGAGCCTTATAAAATGGAAAAACTAAAATTTTGAGATAAGCCCTATAAAACCGGAAAGGAGGGAGTAGAAAAAGAAGTACTCCATCCGGGAATAGTGCCGCACTTAGAAACTAGAACCGTCAATAAATTTTGAGCTTGCATCTCATCACATTCCAAATTACTCCACGCTATATTGACTTGCAAACTTGTTCACACCGATCACAACCTAAACAGTTTCCCACTTAGGAGTGTATTAGTAGTCGGTTATAAATACTAGTATGCCAAGATGACTGCACATTCCTCCTCAACTCCTCATACACAAAAACAAAAAAGTAATTCAGCATCCTTACCTTGCATCTGCCATGGCCAGCATGAGTTCTGAGTCGAGAGATTGCCACCAGGGAGAGGCGAGCATGGAAGCGGAAGCACGAGAGATGTCCTACCCCGCTGCAAGAGCAACCGACATGTCCCGCCGCGCGGAAGTAGGAGCAGAGAGGTCCCGCCGCACCGCTGAAGCAGCACGGAGGTCCCGCCGCACCGTTGATGCAGCAGACTGGTCCGGCCGTGCCGCAGAAGCAGCAGAAATGTCCCGCCGTGCCACGAATGCGGCAGAGATGTCCCACCGTGCCGCGGCGGCCTGGGAAAATCTCTCGTGGGCAGGCGACGACTGTTACAGGCGCATGCATGCGATTGTCCATAGCCAGATGGATCAGATCTCTGGCTGGGCGAGGTTGCAGGACAACATGAAAGCCTCGTTTGAATAGGCTACCGGCATCATCCGGCAACTAAGGGAGGGCAATAAGAGGCTCCGGGCCGTGTGCGACCTGTTGAGGGAGAAGATCGTCCGAAGTGCAGACCAGCAGGAGGAGACCAGTGCCTTGTTGAAGAGGACCGGCGTCATCGTCAAGAAACTTATGGACGAGAATGACATGCTCCGCAACGAGCTCCAAAGGCTGGTGGAGGAATCCGTGGATGTTCTCAATCAACGTCTTGAGGACACGAAAGAGCTCATCGCCGCTCGCCGCGGAGACTAGTTCCCGCGGCCTGCAGCAACGCATCAAGAAAGTAGAGATCAGCGAGCCAGATCCTTGTCTTCCTTCTTCTTTTGCCCTTGTGTATTTCGGGAGTAGCCGCATGTGGCTTTTTAATTATCTTTCTAATTATGTAAGACAATTAATCGTCCTTATCTTTCTGTGGAAGATCAATGTTGCGAGGCTGGAATGAAGAAAACTCTTGCTGTGGCGACCCAGGCATTGTTGTTCTTCTAGTTGCTGCTGGGCTTCCTTCAGTTTCCTGGTTTCTTTTGATGTAATAATCGGTTTAGGATGTGGATTGTGTCGTCGGTTGTGAAATGTTGGGTTCTAGCGTGGATGTTTGGCCTTTGTTGGCCTCTTGGGATGTTGCGATTTCAATCTGGTAGCTTTTAGTCCTTCGTGTTAGTCTGGAGTTGTGCTGAACTTCTTGTGAATTGTGGTGGTTTTCAGTAATGAAAATTGGAAGGGGCAAGCCCTTCTTTGATAAAAAAAATTAATCTTCCTTATATATTCATCAGTCTTGCTATAAGTCGCAGTAGATGCTATATAGGTCCGTCGGATCTTACATCAAGATTCGTGCTTTCAGATTTTCTTTTTTCTCTCTTAAATCTCAGTCGAGTGAGACATAGCCACGCCATTAAACAGAGCTCGGGCGCCATTAATGGAGACCTTGGGAGAGAGGTGGACGACAGATGGAGGTCAAAGGGCTCTCCTCCCGATAAGCACGCGTAGGGGTCTGATCGCATGCCTCTCGTACTCAAATAGCTACCCTGCATGGCGCCTCCTAGCTAATAAAAAATGGGGACGTGTGGCGGCACGTAAATGGTACTAGTAAGTAGAACGCCCACGGTTTCAATAATACTTGTGTTTCCGATTGTAACGTGATAGCACTTGTTCCAAAATGACTTTGTTGATTGTTAATGTGTGCGCCTTCGCAAATCGGACTACAAATTTACCATAGCATGTTGGTGCCATGTCATGGCACCAAGCCAAGTTTCATTATTTTCATGCGTGTTTTGGATTTACAGGAATTAAAAAACTAAGGTTCTCAATGTTTCCAACCCAGCCACGACGCCCAGAATTTTGAATTTCATTCCGATGTCTTGCATGGAACCTAGAAATTTACCCGAGGACACACATGTGATTTTCAACCAACTTTGGTGCACTAGAACATGTGCTTGTATTTCAAATTTGAATTATGCACACAAAGGTGACACGTTCCGTCCCAGAACCACGATCCTTCTTGAGAGAAGCTCCGATTTGCAAGAAGCTTATACCAAAATTTGTTCCTATTCAGCCAATTTTTTTACCACGGCATGGTACTACCATGACATGACACCATGCCAAGTTTCATGATTTTAAAACCAAGTTTCTCAATGTTCTCGACCGACCCACGATACCCAGATGTTTGAATTTTATTCTCATTTTTTGCATGGGACCTACTCCCTCCTTCCATCTATATAGGGCTAATGTGTTTTTCAAGACAGCTTTTGACTATTGACAAGATTAATAGCACATGAGATGTATGCTATGAAAATTATATTATTGGAAGCTCCTTTGACATACAAATTTGAAGTTATGCTTTGTGTAAGTTGCATGTCATATATTATTGCTCTAATGTTTGGTCAAAGTTAGCCTCGAAAAACGCATTAGGACCTATATAGATGGAAGGAGGGAGTAGAAATTCACCCGAGGAGACAAATGTGATTTTTCAACCAACTTTGGTGCACGGGAGCATGTGCTTGTAGTTCAATTTTGAATGATGCACATTAAATGACCAAAAACTCAATTAATGTGTAAATAAGGCCAAAGGAAGCCGGAATAATTCCAAAATTTAACAGGGCACTCATGTAGTTCTATGTTTCCTTTGTAAATAAACTCAAGGGGGACAACGTATATCGTTTCGCACTCAAAGGTGGCACGTTCCCTCTCAGAACCACGAGCCTTCTTGAGAGAAGCTTCGGTTTGCAAGAAGCTTATACCAAAATCTGTTCCTATTCGGCCACTTTTTTTACCACAAAATGGTAGTACCATGACATGACATCCATGCCAAGTTTCATGATTTTCAGACGTGTTTTGGATTTACAAGAATTTTAAAACCAAGTTTCTCAATGTTCTCGGCCGAGCCACAATGCCCAGATGTTTTAATTTTATTCTCATTTCTTGCCTAGGACCTAGAAATTCACCAGAGGACACAAATGTGATTTTTCAACCAACTTTGGTGCACGAGAGCATGTGCTTGTAGTTCAAATTTGACTTATGCACATTAAATGACCAGAAACTCAATTAATGTATAAAAAACGACAAACGAACCCGGAATAATTCCAAAATTTAACAGGGCACTAATGTAGTTCTATGTCTCCTTTGTTAAGAAACTCAAGGGGGGCAGCATATATCGTTTCACACTCAAAGGTGGCACGTTCCCTCTCAGAACCACGAGCTTCCAAATCGGCCCAATTTTTTACCACAACATGTTAGTGCCATGACATGACACCATGCGAAGTTTCATGATTTCCAGGCGAGTTTTGGATTTACATGAATTTAAAATCAAAGTTTCTCGATGTTCTCGGCCGAGTCATGACGCCCAGATGTTTGAATTTCATTCTTATTTCTTCCATGGGACCTAGAAATTCAACCAAGGACACACATGTGATTTTTCAACCCACTTTGGTGCACCGGAGCATGTGCATGCAATTCATATTTAGATTATGCACATTAAAAGTCCAGAAACTCAATTAATGTATAAAAAGGCCAAATGAACCTGAAATAATTCCAAAATTTAACAGGGCACTCATATAGTTCTATGTTGCCTCTGTAAATAAAATCAGGGGGAGGCAGCGTATATCGTTTCGCACAAAGGTGACACGTTCCCTCTCGGAACCACGAGGCTTATTGAGAGAATCTCCGGTTTTGCAAGAGGCTTATACAAAAACTTGTCCCAATTCAGCCAAAAATTATAAGTATGAAAACAGGGTTTAGATTATCCCAAACATCTCGCTACCTAGACCAATAATGTACTATGATTTGAATTCAACATAAAATGGATACAAATATTTGAATTGGAGAGCGTATGGTACATGTAGTTCATAGTGAAATATGATTACTGCTATATGTATGTTTTTTGTTATCAAGATAATATTTAAATTATTGTATAACTTGACAACAATCGTATTCAAATAAGGAAAATTGGTTCAAATTTAGTCCATATGGTAGACGACAATATATATGTTCACATGGTGGAGTAAAATGTTCATATATGATGGAAGATCAAAATGTAAGACTACATCAATTATAAACCGCAAGGTCACCTAACGATATATTCGAATTCAACATAACGTGGATTCAAAAATTGAAATTCAAGATCATGGCATCTGTAATCATATAAAAAGGGACATTACTCTTTCTTTGGTGGGAATTAATTTGTTTTTTGTTGTTGTTGAGGGAAGTGCGAATCGATTTGGTATTGTGCAGGGTAATCTTGTTATCCCGATTTTTTTTACATTTTTCTTGTAGTTTTTTCAATGGCATCTATAGAAATATAGTAAAAGGGGACATGCCTCTCTTGTGTCTTGTATGAGTTGTTTTTTTACACGTTAAGTTTGTTCTGCCGAACAAGGAATCCGCACCATGTTATCCCGAAATTTTCAAGCTCGAGTATCTTTTGTCTCACCTGCTTTGAAACTCCCGCTTCTTCAACCCGCACCGCGCCTTGTTATCCTGAAATTTGGATGCGCGCGAGAACTCCCTCCTCATCCGAAATCGCTCCCGCAGCCCAGACACGCGAAATCCCCCTTCTACCCCTCAGCCAGAAATGAAGCTCCACGTCGCGGTGTCAAAACCGGTGGGGGTACGCTGGTAACTTACCCTACATTTCGGACAAGCGCGTCCCTAAGCTTGGCTCGCCCTCCCCTTCGCCCCCCCATTCGTACACCGAGGCCGCCAAAACCCGCGAAACCCCATGCTCCTCCGTCGGCCTCCCGACCGTCGCCCAGCCGGAGACTCTTCCCCGACTACGTCGCCCACCGCAACAACTCGCCGTCCCTCATCCACCGCATCGGATGAGGATCCGTTGTCGATCTCTTCATCCCGCCGGATTAGCCGCCCCATCCTCCACCTCCAAGGAGCTGCCCCGACGTTCTCCTCGTCTATCGCACCACCTCAATCCCGACAGCACCGTCTTGACCTGCCCCACCGGAACCGCAGCACCCTCACCAATTCCTCCGATGAAGCCAAGGCCAACTCGGCGCCACCAAGGAGGTTCTGCACTCACCGCTGCATTTTATCTTTTATTTTATCTCACGGGGCTGCTGGTGCTCGATACCGAGCAGACATGGCGTGTCTCCATCGACGGTGCCGTCGCCGGCCACATCATCCACAGCGTCTCTCCCCATGTCGTTGCTTCCTCGGCGGCGACTTCCACAATGGCACTAGCCGCTGCTGCTCCTGCTTTCGTTTGTGCTGCTGCTCTGCTCTTGCTCTCGCTTGTGCTGCTGCTGCTGTTGCACGACCTCCGGCAGCTACAGGAGTTGCTGCTTTAGCACTCGCTCGTGGTGCTACTGCATGACTTGCTCTCTGCTAGTGCGTTCCCTGCTCGAGCGTCTGCTGATTTAGATCACTGCTTCTCTGCTACTAGTGCTCGAATGCCCTAAACATCTATTGCAATGCTCTGTTACTAGTTCAATCAGTTTTGACAGTAAAATCAGTTTCGACTGTGAAGTTCATTTTCTTCAGTTAAGTTTAGAGTGAACAGTACTTACAGCATCCTGTGTTTTGCCTATCCCTGCATTTATAGAATCCTCCAATTCTAAGGAGCCCTTACAGATTTACTTCATTTTCAGATAGGCGTCAAACAAAACTCTCTGTGTTATGTCCTGCTCCTGCTGTGCCATCATCCACCCCACCTGAGGTGCACCATCGAAAAAAGTGTTCACTGCAGTAGAGATCCCCCCTGCAGACTTCCTTTCGCCACCTCAGATCATCTTCCCTGTTGCCGGCAGCCACGCCAACTGCATTACCATCTTCGACTGAGCAGATGAACCTGAGGACTACACAGTTCCGGAAGAGAGGTCGCAGTCTTTCGTGTTTGCTTACGTTATACATCGGTTATTATTACCTGATACTTTATCGTTCAATCTTGAGTTTTGAATTGCCCATGGGTCTCATATCGAGCCAGCAATGAATAGTATCTGTCTACTATCTGGTTCATCTGGGGTCTTCTATGTGGTTCATGTTGGGTGGGCAACAAACAATAGATGATCCATTGTCTATCTTTTTAAACTGAAGCTATAATCTACCTGCTATCATTAGTTTGGATCCATCCACTTGTTTGCTACCATCAGTCTTGATTTTTGCATGCACCCCTTAGGCCTTACAAAATCTAATTATTTTTATTATGCATGTCAGATATTGTACACAATTGTACTGAACATGTAGAGAAAAAGAGAAGACCGTTGCGTGCGAATATAATGTCATGCAGACACCACTCCATGGTGGGCGAAGTGGCCCCCCTCCTGCATTTCCAGATTGTATTCCAGAGGAAGATAACTATTCAGATGGAGATTCAGAAGGAGATGACCACGCCTGTTTACCACCTGAGGTGTTTGCTCTAACCTGGCATGCTGATGTTGGTCATATCATGCATATGGCGCCTTGCATTGCTTACATTATACATCTTATATGTCATCAGCTTAGTTTAGATTTGCTTTGTGTGAATGCACCTGTTTGGTTTCTATATCATACTCCCACCATTCCTAAATATTTGCCTTTTTAGAGATTTCAACAAGTGACTACATACGGAACAAAATGAGTGAATCTACACTCTAAAATATGTCTATATACATCCATATGTGGTAGTCCATTTGAAATCTCTAAAATGACAAATATTTAGGAATGGAGGGAGTATATGGGAATTATTCAATGCCATTTTCTTTAGCCAGGCATCATATACGTGAATCATGCAATGCCATCCTGTTTAGCCAGTCATCGTATATGTGAATTGTATCGTGTCATATTTTTTCCATAATGTATTCCATTTGTCAACAATGTTTATACATTCATCTACTCTTCCTGTGCATCAGCCATTTGAGTCGGTCATGGGAAAATCTGGAGTGAAAACAAGGTCTTCTGAGCAGTCAGTGCTACCCGTCGATGCAGATTTATTGTTGGTTACAGATAGCTCCTCAGAGGAGGATTCGGAGAGAGATGACCAGTCGTATTCCCCCCCGGAGGTGCATGCTCTAACTTGGCTGGGTTATATTGCTCATATCATGCATATGGTGTCTTGCATTGCCATGCCATCTGCTT
This sequence comes from Triticum urartu, assembly GCF_056163025.1. Lineage (NCBI taxonomy): Eukaryota > Viridiplantae > Streptophyta > Magnoliopsida > Poales > Poaceae > Triticum > Triticum urartu. The sequence goes on from NC_141879.1 coordinate 239,947,522, forward strand.
AGATTAGACATGCTTTGTGTGAATGCCTCTTGTTTGCTTTCTATATCAGATATGTGAATTATGCAATGCCATGTTTTTCAGCCAGTTATCATATATGTGAATTATGCACCGCCATGGAGCCAGGCATCATATATGTGAATTATCTCATGCCATCTTTTTTTCATTACGTATTCCATTTGTCGACAATCTGTGTATATTGAACTACTCTTCATGTGTATCAGCCATTTGAGCCGGTTATGGAAAAATCTGGAGTGAAAACAAGGTCTTCAGAGCAGGCAATGGTACCTGTTGAAGCATATATCTCGATGGTTACATGGAGCTCCTCAGAGGAGGATTCAGAGACAGATGACCAGTCCTATATCCCACCTGAGGTGTATGCTCTAAGTTGCAATGTTTATATTTCTCATATGATGCATATGGTGTCTTGCATCTCTTAGTTTAGACATCATATGCACAATATTGAATTCTATCTGCTTAGTTTAGAGATCATACATGCGAGTGCCAGCTGCTTAGTATATGAATCAATTATATCATGCCATCTTGTATACTTAGACAACATGTATGTGAATTATTTCATCCCAACCTATTTTAGAAAGACATCATATAGTTTTGTCATGTCATCCTATTTAGGTACTCATCATATGTTGAATTATACCATTAAATCCTGTTAAGTTATCCATCATATATCTGAAACTGTGTCATGCTATCCTGTTTAGTTAGGCATCATATATGTGAAATTGTGTCGTGTTGTCCTGTTTGGTTAGACAACATATATGTGAATTACCACATCTGTCTATCATACAATGTCTGTACTTTCAATTTCTTTTCTTGTTTACCAGCCATTTGAATTGGAGGGGGTGATGGCAGTATCTAAGGGAGCAAAAACCCGTTCTTCACAAAAGACAGTGCTACCCGTCGATGCAGATAGAACCATGGTTGTACTGGCCCACAAACTAGCCCCACCACACATAATCGAGACTCTTCCAGATTGCACACTAACACCATTGGGCAGAGAACCAGCTACAACCCATCTAACCGCAACCCCAGCGGATAGTAACCCACTTATAGTTGACAAAGCACCATGTCCACCACAGAGTACCCCCACACGAGTAGTTTGTAAAGCTACTGAAGTGCCCAAAGCACGAAGACCACCACAGCTAACCCAAACTCCACGTTTAAAGCAGAAGAGCAACTGTTCTCAGGTCAGATTCCGTAGCTATGACCCATACTCATTTGCTGTTACATCACTGTATTTACTCATACCAACTACTTTTGAATTTGAAGGATCCAATTGAAACTCCAATGGCGCAACAGGTATGTTTTAAACCTATTTCTTTAACTGGATTGCTGTTCTAACTTCTTGCTCTATGTTGACTTCAGTTTAAGTAGTATAAACAGTTATGTTCTCATGTGATGCACATTACAAGTGCTGCCAATGCTGTGTAGTTTCTCACACTTATATTCTGTCTATGTTGTTGTGTCTTAAAAATATATGAGTTGAACTGTGTCTCTATCTTGATTAGGGAACATAAACTAGAATGATATGGACAATACAGTGACCATAGTACATAGATATATGTTTGTTTCATGCTGTTATCCTGTCCACCTTACTACTGAACCGGTTTACCAAAATGAGTTTCGTATACTACAAGCTAAACCTGTGATGTGTCTGCTTGTTTCGCTTGTAGTATGCAAACAGAATATTGGAGAAGAGCACCCCACTATGCAATGGTAGAGAAAGTAATGCAGATAAGGTTCAAGATAGTGAGACAACCCTGTTGGTCTCCAAGAAAGGTGATAAAAACGATCTTGTACATAGTGAGAAAACCCCACAGTCCTGCGTTGATGTAGTGTTCGAGTTACTGGCCAGTATCGCTAGCACAAGCTCTTCGAACTTGCTGCCTGAATCACTTCGGCTTCTTCAGTCTCAGCTACAAGCTAAAAGGCATCAGTCAGCTGTGCTGCGGCAAGAAGCCGAAGGACTAAGGAAGTCCCAGCTGAATTCAGATGCGTACTTTCTTATGCAACAGCAAGCACTGAAGGATTTAAGCGCTAAACAAGAGAAAGTTAATAAGCTTGCTAAGCATCTTGCCAGCATTATGGGTACCCAGGATATTGTTTCTTGAACTCTTCTGAAGTGGTTTCAGTTCCGGACTTGTTTTGCTGCGGCGTTTATATGCTGCTTTGTTCCATATATTTGCACTGGTGGCGGACTTTGATGCCCAGTGGATGTAATATGTGTAATAGCCGTGATAGCCTAGCATAAGTTGCTTGCTTATTTATTTCCTTGTTGTCTTCTTTATTTGTTTGCTTGTATTCAGTGTAGTTCTTTTTTCGTGGTTTGCTAGTGGCTGCAATAACCTATTTTTTAAAACTAGGCCACAATAACCATGGGCTAATATTTACTGTAGTGACACTGGGCCTCCTACGGGCCGTAGAAATAGTGGGCCTTCTACGGGCTGTAGAAACAATGGGCCTTCTACAGGACGTATCATCAATGGGCCTTATACGGGCCGTATGATTGATTGGCCAAACATGGGCCAATAATAGGCCGCATTATGGCCGTAAACGGGCTAGAGTTGGAATCGTCCGTTCATGGGCCGACCATAACGGGCCATCGTTAATAGGCCGTATTTGATGACCCTATGAAAACGGCCCAACGTATTAACGGACCACAAACGGGCCGACTATAACCACGGGATGAATCTGGCCCACAAGCAGAAAATGACAGTAACGGGCCGTAAGTAAACGAATGCTGGAAATGAGCCCAAGAATAAATGGGCTCTGAGAAGGCCGAAATATAACATGGGCTGGAAACAGCCCAACGGAATAATGAGCCGTTAATGGGTATAAAGTGATACACTGTTCATTACAGGCCAGTTTCACCACCGGCTGTTAATGGGTGTAAAGTGATACACTGTTCATTACGGGCCAGTTTCACCATGGGCCGTTAATAGGCCAAGAGTTACATAGGGCCTCATATGGGCCGAAAGACGTCATGGGCCATACATGGGCCAGAAGTGAAAACGGGCTGGAATCATATTGGATGGCCCAGATGACGCTACTGGGCCTAATTCGGATAGGGCGTAACGGACCTTGGGTTAGCGGGCTGTAAATGGGCTATATGCGAACAGGCCGTTAACAGGCTTTCCATGGGCCGACCCGCCACCTTTTGACCAAGTCAAATGGGCCGGCCTTTTCACAGGAATGGGCCTCTATTGGGCCGTGCCACGTGTCGACGTATCATAGGCGCCTTCTGTCCAATGAGTGGATGACATCTGTCCCAACGATGTGCCGACACGTGTTTCCTCCAGCCAATGATGATTTTACATGTGGAAAATCCCCATTGGTCGGGGCTGTTAACGGGTTATCGGATCCAAAACCCGACCCGATAGCTTAATTGCATTCCGTTACGGTGGATGCCACATGTCGGTCACCCTTGACGAAGACACTTCTGTGACGGGCGATTTATCATCATGGAAGTGCACACTTCCGTGATGATAATTTTGGTAATGTCATGGAACACTTCTACGACAGCACAGGTATGACTATCTTGATTCTGTCATAAAATCGTCATGGATGTACATGCATGACAAAAAACGCGACCTACTATGACAAACACGTATCATCATGGAAGTGTATTTTTTTGTAGTGTATTCTTGGTAGACCTTTCCTTAGAACGATTGGTGCAATTATTGATATGATGGAAGGAAATATTAGATTCCAATTTCCGTTAAGGAAAGGCATGGAACACTTTCCTAGAAAGAAAATTAAATTACCTTATGAATCTACAATGAGACCCACTTACGGATTGCCTACCAAAGATGGCAATACCTAGATCTATCCTTGCTTTTATGCCTAGCTAGGGGCGTTAAATGATAGCGCCTGTTGGGAGGCAACCCAATTTTATTTTTATTCCTTGATTTTTGCTCCTCTTTAGTAATAAATAATCTACCTAGACTCTGTTTTGGTTGTGTTTTTGTGTGTTTAATTAGTGTTTGTGCCAAGTAGAACCGTTGGAAAGACTTGGGGAAAGTCTTGTTAATCTTGCTGTAAAAAAACAGAAACTTTAGCGCTCACGAGAACTGCTGCCATTTTTATTTGGAAAGTAATATTTAGTTAATTATTTTTGAAGATGATTAATAGATAAATTCCTCACGTCCATAAATTTATTTTAGAATTTTTGGGGTTCCAGATCTTGCACTAGCTACAGATAACTACAGACTGTTCTGTTTTTGATAGATTCTGTTTTTCGTGTGTTGTTTGCTTATTTTGATGAATCTATGGCTAGTAAAATAGTTTATAGACCATAGAGAAGTTGGAATAAAGTAGGTTTAACACCAATATAAATACAGAATGAGTTCATTACAGTACCTTGAAGTGGTCTTTTGTTTTCTTTCGTTAACGGAGCTCACGAGATTTTCTACTTTAAGTTTTTGTGTTGTGAAGTTTTCAAGTTTTGGGTAAAGATTTGATGGATTATGGAACAAGGAGTTGCAAGAGCCTAAGCTTGGGGATGCCCATGGCACCCCCAAGATAATACAAGGACACCTAAAAGCCAAAGCTTGGGGATGCCCCGGAAGGCATCCCCTCTTTTGTCTACTTCTATCGGTAACTTTACTTGGAGCTATATTTTTATTCACCACATGATATGAGTTTTGCTTGGAGCGTCTTGTATGATTTGAATCTTTATTTTTTTAATTTACCACAATCATCCTTGCTGTACACATCTTTTGAGAGAGACACACATGATTCGGAAATTATTAGAATACTCTATGTGCTTCACTTATATCTTTTGAGTTATATAGTTTTGCTCGAGTACTTCACTTATATCTTTTAGAGCATGGTGGTGGATTTGTTTTATAGAAACTATTGATCTCTCATGCTTCACTTAGATTACTTTTGAGAGTCTTAAATATCATGGTAATTTTCTTAAATAATCCTAATATGCTAGGTATACAAGATTAATAATAAAATTCTCTTATGAGTGTGTTGAATACTATGAGAAGTTGGGTACTTGATAATTGTTTTGAGATATGGAGATGGTGATATTAGAGTCATGCTAGTTGAGTAGTTGTGAATTTGAGAAATACTTGTGTTAAAGTTTGTGATTCCCGTAGGATGCACGTATGGTGAACCGTTATGTGATGAAGTCGGAGCATGATTTATTTATTGATTGTCTTCCTTATGAGTGGTGGTCGGGGACGAGTGATGGTCTTTTCCTACCAATCTAATCCCCCTAGGAGCATGCGCGTAATACTTTGCTTTGATAACTTGTAGATTTTTGCAATAAGTATATGAGTTCTTTATGACTGATGTTGAGTCCATGGATCACACGCACTCTCACCCTTCCACCATTGCTAGCCTCTCTAATACCGCGCACCTTTCGCCGGTATCATACACCCACCATATACCTTCCTCAAAACAGCCACCATACCTACCTATCATGGCATTTCCATAGCCATTCCGAGATATATTTCCATGCAACTTTCCACCGTTCCGTTTACTATGACACGCTCCATCATTGTCATATTGCTTTGCATGATCATGTAGTTAACATTGTATTTGTGGCAAAACCACCGTTCATAATTCTTTCATACATGTCACTCATGAGTCATTGCATATCCCGGTACACCGTCGGAGGCATTCACATAGAGTCATATTTTATTCTAAGTATCGAGTTTTAATTCTTGAGTTGTAAGAAAATAAAAGTGTGATGATCATCATTATTAGAGCATTGTCCCAAGTAAGAAAAGGATGATGGAGACTATGATTCCCCCACAAGTCGGGATGAGACTCCTGACGAAAAATAAAATAATAATAAAAAGAGGTCAAAAAAAGAAAAGGCCCAAATAAAAAAATGATGAGAGAAAAAGAGAGAACGGACAATGCTACTATCCTTTTACCACACTTGTGCTTCAAAGTAGCACCATGATCTTCATGATAGAGAGTCTCCTTTGTTATCACTTTCATATACTAGTGGGAATTTTTCATTATAGAACTTGGCTTGCATATCACAATGATGGGCTTCCTCAAAATGCCCTAGGTCTTCGTGAGCAAGCAAGTTGGATGCACACCCACTTAGTTTCTTTTTGAACTTTCATATACTTATAGCTCTAGTGCATCCGTTGCATGGCAATCCCTACTCACTCACATTGATATCTATTGATGGGCATCTCCATAGCCCTTTGATACACCTAGTTGATGTGAGACTATCTTCTCGCTTTTTGCCTTCTCCACAACCACCCTTCTATTCCACCTAAAGTGCTATGTCAATGGCTCACGCTTATGTATTGCGTGAAGATTGAAAAAGTTTGAGAATGTAAAAAGTATGAAACAATTGCTTGGCTTGTCATCAGGGTTGTGCATGATTTACATACTTTGTGCGGTGAAGATAGAGCGTAGCCAAACTATATGATTTTGTAGGGATAACTTTCTTTGGCCATGTTATTTTGAGAAGACATAATTGCTTAGTTACTATGCTTGAAGTATTATTATTTTTATGTCAATATTGAACTTTTGTCTTGAATATTTCGGATTTGAATATTCATACCACAATTAAGAAGAATTACATTGAAATTATGCCTAGTAGCATTCCCCATCAAAAATTCTGTTTTTATCATTTACCTACTCGAGGACGAGTAGGAATTAAGCTTGGGGATGCTTGATACGTCTCCAACGTATCTATAATTTTTGATTGCTCCATGCTATATTATCTTCTATTTTGGACATTATTGGGCTTTACTATCCACTTTTATATTATTTTTGGGACTAACCTATTAACCAGAGGCCCGGCCCAGAATTGCTGTTTTTTTGCCTATTTTAGGGTTTAGAAGAAAAGGAATATCAAACGGAGTCCAAACGGAATGAAACCTTCGGGAACGTGGTTTTTGGAACGAACAAGACCCAGGAGACTTGGACCCTACGTCAAGCAACCAACAGGGAGGCCACGAGGTAGGGGGCGCGCCTACCCCCCCCCCCACCCCAGGCGCCCTCCACCCTCGTGGGCCCCCTGTTGCTCCACCGACGTACTTCTTCCTCCTATACATACCCACGTACCCCCAAACGATCAGATACGGAGCCAAAAACCCTAATTCCACCGCTGTAACTTTTTGTATCCATGAGATTCCATCTTGGGGCCTGTTCCGAAGCTCCGCCGGACTGGGCATCGATCACGAAGGGCTTCTACATCAACACCATAGCCTCTCCAATGAAGTGTGAGTAGTTTACCTCAGACCTTCGGGTCCATAGTTATTATCTAGATGGCTTCTTCTCTCTTTTTGGATCTCAATACAAAGTTCTCCCCCTCTCTTGTGGAGATCTATTCGATGTAATCTTCTTTTGCGGTGCGTTTGTTGAGACCGATGAATTGTGGGCTTATGATCAAGTTTATCTATGAACAATATTTGAATCTTCTCTGAATTCTTTTGTGTATTATTGGTTATCTTTGCAAGTCTTTTCGAATCATTAGTTTGGTTTGGCCTACTAGATTGATCTTTCTTGCAATGGGAAAAGTGCTTAGTTTTGGGTTCAATCTCGCGGTGTCCTTTCCCAGTGACAGTAGGGGCAGCAAGGCATGTATTGTATTGTTGCCATCGAGGATAACAAGATGGGGTTTTCATCATATTGTATGAGTTTGTCCCTCTACATTATGTCATCTTGCATAAAGCGTTACTCTATTCTCTTGAACTTAATACTCTAGATGCATGATGGATAGCGGTCGATGTGTGGAGTAATAGTAGTAGATTCAGGTGGGAGTCGGTCTACTTGTCTCAGACGTGATGCCTATATACATGATCATACCTAGATATTCTCATAACTATGCTCAATTATGTCAATTGCTCAACGGTAATTTGTTCACCCACCGTAAAATACTTATGCTCTTGAGAGAAGCCACTAGTGAAACCTATGGCCCCCAGGTCTATCTTCATCATATTAAATCTTCCAATACTTAGTTATTTTCATTGCTTTTATTTTACTTTGCATATTTATCATAAAAATACCAAAAATATTATCTTATCATATCTATCAGATCTCACTCTCGTAAGTGACGTGTAGGGATTGACAACCCCTTATCACGTTGTTTGCGAGGATTTATTTGTTTTGTGTAGGTGCGAGGGACTCGCGCGTAGCCTCCTACAGGATTGATACCTTGGTTCTCAAAAACTGAGGGAAATACTTACCCTACTTTGCTGCACCACCCTTTCCTCTTCAAGGTAAAACCAACGCAATTGCTCAAGAGGTAGCAAGTCTATGTATAATTATATTGGAACTCTATTTCTTTCACCGTGTTTTATTCGTCATTTCAGTTTTCTCGGGCTTTTGTTGCTGGCCTTTCCCCAATTTATTTTGAATGCTTCTCATCTTAGTTGCGTTGTCTTGGGAAAAATCGCAATAGGATGCCGCGGGGAGGCAGCAGTAGCAACGTTCGTGAGGGCACTCCTGTTCGTCGTTCCGCACGACGGGCAGGACACTCCCCCGAGCCGTATGTTCCACCACCTCCTCCACCGCCAAATCCACCCTCCAATGAGGAAATACTACGTATGTTTGAGGAAAGACAGAATAATGATCTGATTGAAATTTTAAAGAGTGTGCAAGCTATGGTTGGGCAGAATGGGAATCAGAATAGTCATCACTCAAAGCTGTCAGATTTTCAAAGGACCAAGCCTCCCAGTTTCAGTCAGGTTATTGACCCCTTGGAAGCCGACGATTGGCTGCGAACCATTAAGAGGAAACTTGAGATTTCTCATACCGAAGAAGGTGATAAAGTTCCATTTGCAACTCATTATCTTGAAGGCGCTACTGCCATATGGTGGGAAAATATAAACGCCATGTGGCATGCTGATGAGGAAATCACCTGGTCGAAATTCACAGATCAGTTCCGGAAATATCATATCCCTACTAGAATTATGAAGACTAAGCAGCAAGAAATTTCTCGCGCTCATCCAAGGAAATCAGTCTGTGGGTGAATATTTGCAAAAATTCAATCATTTGTCACGTTACTCCATTCATGACGTGGCCACTAAAGAAAGAAAGATTGACAGATTTCTTGGTGGATTAAACCCGCAACTCCGGTGTACTCTCACCATGTTTGATTTCCCAGATTTTCAAATCTGGTGAACAAAGCTTTCATTGCGGAACGGGAGCTGTCGGTGTCAAAACCGGCGGATCTCGGGTAGGGGGTCCCGAACTGTGCGTCTAGGCCGGATGGTAACAGGAGGCAAGGGACATGAAGTTTTACCCAGGTTCGGGCCCTCTCGATGGAGGTAAAACCCTATGTCCTGCTTGATTAATATTGATGATATGGGTAGTACAAGAGTAGATCTACCACGAGATCGGAGAGGCTAACCCTAGAAGCTAGCCTATGGTATGATTGTTGTTGTCTATGCTGTCCTACGGACTAAAACCCTCCGGTTTATATAGACACCGGAGAGGGTTAGGGTTACACAAAGTCGGTTACAATGGTAGGAGATCTGTATATCCGTATCGCCAAGCTTGCCTTCCACGCCAAGGAAAGTCCCTTCCGGACACGGGACGAAGTCTTCAATCTTGTATCTTCATAGTCCAGGAGTCCGGCTGAAGGTATAGTCCGGCTATCCGAACACCCCCTAATCCAGGACTCCCTCAGTAGCCCCCGAGCCAGGCTTCAATGACGATGAGTCCGGCGCGCAGATTGTCTTCGGCATTGCAAGGCAGGTTCTCCCCCAAATTCGTGTACCTGTTGAATAAAGTCCGATTTCTTGCAGATGTTGCGCTCCTTGGCTTCTACGCCCAATAATGGCCGCTTCCCACGTGTCAAACGAATATGAAAAGTCCGAGTGTTTTTACATTCACACCCTTAGTCGCGTAAATGAACTGCCCTACTTAAGGGGACGAGGATTTAGATCCAAACCACATCTTCCCCCCTTCGCAAGTGTTCATCAGAGCGCATCCGACAAAGGCCCATTCCACCATGGCTAGCCATCGCAACTCCTCCTCTCGCCCTTCCAGCCCTCAGCCTGGGTACTGGGAGAGATGCTCCATCCCGCATAGCGAGCTAGTGATGCTCCAGACCAAGGGATTCCTCCCCCCGACCTATATGGTCCCGGTTCGAGCCGGTCTTGCCATCTATAACGGTGGGAAGCAAGCGGAGAGTGCCCCCAATCCCTCCAAAGGAGAGCGGGTATGCCTTGTCCCCTATCTAATAAGGGGGATCGGGTTTCCAATCCATCCATTCCTCTGGGCGCTGCTGGAGTTCTACGGCCTCCAACTACACAATCTCACACCAGCCTTCGTTTTGCATATCGCGGGCTACGTAGCCCTTTACGAGCTGTTTTTGGGCATCGAGGCTCACTTCAGGCTATGGAAAAGGTTATTCTACCTTGTGCCCTGCTCTAAGGAGGGGTCAATGTATCAAGTGGGCGGAGCTGAAGTGTGGCGCATCACCGGGACCGGATATTTGTCCGGAACCCCAAAGAAGGCGTCCAAAGACTGGACCTCGGAATGGTTCTACATAGAAGACGTCCCGCTGCCGGATCCTATCCGGGTCGGCCTCCCCGAATTCGATAGTGCCCCCTTAAAGAAGCGCCTGAGCTGGCGTCCACCGAGCCCTCAGAGGGAAAGTGACAGGAACATCATTTACCTTATGGGCCGAATAAGATTGTTAGCCCATTCCGGATTAACCATGATCAGGGTTATGGCCCAATGCATCATGCGGGGGTGCAGCCACTTCAGTATAGAAGCCACCCCATATGGGATTTCAACGGGGAGGACGAAGCCACCCGCTACGGCCGTAAGGGGCCGGATTCAGCCGCCGCTCTACTAAAGATCTTGTCCACCTTGTATAAGGGAGAAGAGGAGGAATTTCCCCGCGTCAATCCACAGGGCGGATTCTCTATGCACAATTCCCCCAAGCTGGGTAAGTGGTCGCATTCACTCGCACATCCGTTTTGTATTCCCATTGTTAAATATTCAGTCTGACGACTCCAACGCAGGAACTGAGTCGGGCTGTTAAGGAAATAAACAGCCCTCCTCCACAACCCGAGGACCCAGGACGGTCCCTCGACCCGGCCTCTCAAGAGGATCCGGACATATCTGTTGAGCTGATTGATGGAGTGTTTCATCAATTGAGAAAGGACAACGCCTTGGTGGCCATTACGTCCGATTACCCAGGGCTAATTCCGGCCTCCCAGGTAACTGAGATTGAAGTCCCAGTACCTCGAATAGGTGTCCGCCCTCTCGTGTTTTCAGTTTCTTGATTACAACCGAACTTTGTAGGGGAGGTTTTTGAGGCGGAAGGCTGAACCTGCGGTAGCAAGCCAACGAGGGGCCGCTGGACCCCGTGGGCAAAAAAGAAGTGCAGTCCGGACCGAGGCGTCAGCGCAAAGGTATGGCGCGCCCCTTATCCCAAGTGTTATACCTTTGAGGCACATTGACACTCATTCTCTTTTCAGGACAAAGAGACCTCACCGGACTGTATCCGGAGAGGCTGCCAATCGCGCCTCCGCCAGCAAGGCTCCAAGGCCTTGTCTGGAAGCGGAGGTGAACACGAGGCGCGCACCGGACGCTCCTCCGTCAGAGGATGCGGACAGGCTGTCTGCCACCAATTCCGAGGTGGAGAGTGCCATGAACCACAGGCGTCGCCGGACAGTTCTTCGGGATGCTTGTTTCTCCCAAGAGGCGTTGGATGCCTTCAATTCGGGAGATGCGCATCTCCGTGCTGCTCAAAATGGTCTATCCAGAGCCACGGAGCAATATGTAAAAGACATACGGGTAAGAAAATTTTGGTAATTATATATATACCAGTAGCCCCCGAGACTTGAAACAATTAGAATAACTGATTTAAGGGTCATTTGTAATGCAGGTTCTTACCGAAAAGAATTCCCTACTGTCCAAGGAGCTGGAAGAGTGCAAAGCTCAACTTGAGGCCGCACTAGCCGCGGCAGAGGAGCCCAAGGAGACCCCCTCTGGTAATATATACTTCGAAAGATAAGTATTTTGCGAAGCACGGCATGGATGCAAATCTGATAAATGAAATTGCAGATGGGGCCGGATCGAATCCGGAAGTGCAACACCTCCTACGCCAGCTAAAGGCTGGTGAGAAGGTGCTGACAAAGGTGAGGCGGGAGAAGAAAGATCTCCAAGATGCCAACACCAAGCTAGGCGTCAAGCTGAAAGATGTTCGTGCCCAGCTGTCAGACTCCGTGAGGGAGAATCAACGGCTTCGTCGCGGCATATTTAGTAAGTGCTTGAATGAACCTTTGAAAGAAAGTTCGGCAGGGAAGTCGACTAACAGAGCAATGTCTGTAGGTGTGCTAACAGGTCGTCCTGCAGAGGAGATGCCCGGTTCCACGGGTGACCTTCTTCCCGAGCTCTCGCAACTGCTCGATCGAGTTCGGCAGGCGATGCAAGGCGTCGCCCAGGCCCTGTGGCCATCCGTCTCCATGCCTGAAGGTCTTGGAGAGCTTTCAGAGAAGCTAAAGGGAGCACGGCGGCGCTTCCGATTGTGGAAGATATCGGCCTACCGTCAGGGCGCGAGGGAGGTCTGGGCCATGGTGAAGACACAGTACTCAAAGGCTGACCCCAACCATATGGCCGAGGTCGGTCCTATAGGGCCCATTGGGAAGGAGATCCCTGTAAGCTTAGTATACGGCCAAGTAGAGTTGGCCGCAAAGTATTCCCAGCAGGACTGTAAATTAGACAGCCTGTTAGATGGTATTGAAGAGGAATACAGTCAGTCAAAATGACTATGTAATTTAATTGACATTTATGATGCCTTCTAGCCGGATTGTAGATCATTTGTCATGGCCGACCCTGTCGCTTCAGCCTCGGGACCTAACAGTCCGGAGTGTGTCCGAATTCTCATGCGGTTATATAGGAACCGAGGAATGCATGGAGACCAGGCGTAGGGGTCATTAGTGCGTGAACAAACAAGTGCCCGACTAGTTATGTTATATTACATGGTTAGTAAGAAACATCTTCCAGGGAGAATAGTTCCGTTAGGGGTTCCTTTCCCTGGGAGGCATGCCCTAAAGTGCATGTCCATGCTGCGAAAAGAAATGCAGGAAAAACGTCTGGGGGCATATAGATAAATAAAAAAGATCATCTTTAGTTCACCGACCGAATATTCCCTTAAGAACGCTAGCTTTCTGCTTCACCCAGTCTGAGTTACACGTCCGGATGACCCGGAAGTAACAATCACAGAGGTGCTCCCTTTACCACCTAGCCGAACAATCGGGAACGTAGGGGTAAGCACAGGATCCATGCAACCCAGCTTGGCCAAAACTTAAGTCATATCGATGCATATAATGGCGAATAAAAGGTACATGCGGAAGTGTGACACATGTGTTGGGCGTGAAGCCCGTATAAATAAGCTTCTGTTTAAACAAGCCCCCAGGTTTAGTGAGCGCGGATAGCGCGTCACATTATGAGCTTTTAAAGGCTATAAGAGATGGAGAGAGAAGAAGAGGAATGTAAGACACAAGTATATAAAAAATGGACAGATGAAGGAGATGAACATAGAGTCCGGCGCTAGGCATAAAATCTTCGGAGACGGGCTGCGTTCCATGGGTTCGGCTCGAGTCGGTTATCCGATGCATTTCGCAGGCGGTACGCTCCACCAGTCAGAACTTGGTCAATTATGAAGGGATCTTCCCACTTGGGCTTGAGTTTGTCCTTTTTCTTGTCCGGCGGGCATAGAACTAATTCGCCAACATTGTAATTTTTGGCTCGTACTTCTCTACTTTGGTATCGTCGGGCCTGCTATTGATAGAATGCGGAACGGGCTTTTGCCACGTCACGCTCCTCCTCCAATGCATCCAAACTGTCCTGCCGATCGAGCTCGGCTTCTCTTTCTTCGTACATGCGCACTCGAGGTGAGTCATGAATTATGTCGCAAGGCAAAACTGCCTCTGCGCCGTACACCATAAAGAATGGTGTGTATCCGGTGGTGCGATTTGGCATGGTCCGCAGCCCCTAGAGTACGGAGTCGAGCTCCTCTACCCAATGCGTGTTGGATTCCGTGAGGGACCGCACTAATCTGGGTTTAATGCCGCTCATGATAAGACCATTTGCACGTTCGACCTGGCCGTTAGTTTGTGGGTGATAGACGGAAGCATAATCGAGCTTGATGCCCATGTTTTTGCACCAGAGTTTTACCTCGTCGGCCGTAAAGTTCGTGCCGTTATCAGTGATGATGTTGTGGGGGACGCCGTAATGGTGTACAACCCCGGATATGAAGTCTATCACAGGTCCGGATTCGGCCGTCTTAACAGGCTTGGCTTCTATCCATTTGGTGAACTTATCCACCATGACCAGTAAGTATTTTTGCTTGTGGGTTCCGCCTTTAAGGGGTCCAACCATGTCAAGCCCCCAGACCGCGAAGGGCCAAGTGATGGGGATAGTTTGGAGGGCGGTGGGTGGCATATGGCTTTGGTTAGCAAAGAGCTGGCAACCGGTGCATCGTTGGACTAAGTCATGGGCGTCTGCCCGGGCCGTCGGCTAGTAAAAGCCTGTGCGGAAAGCCTTGCTCACAAGGGACCGAGCTGCAGCGTGGTGACCGCCGAGTCCGGCATGAATTTCAGCCAGGAGGTTCCGCCCTTCCTCTTCGGAGATGCACCTTTGAAGGACTCCGGTAGTGCTTTTCTTATAAAGTTCTCCCTCGTGGACTTTGTAGGCTTTGGATCGCTGCACGATGCAGCGTGCCTCGTTTTGGTCCTCCGGGAGTTCCTGCCTAATAAGGTAGGTGAGGAATGGTTCTGTCCACGGGGCGATGACGGCCATTATTACGTGGGCTGAAGGTGTTATTTCACTGGCAGAGCCTCCGATTGTGTCAGAATGTTCGGTGTCGGGCAGTGCGGTTGGGTCCGGGCTATTATTGTTTGGCTCCCCTTCCCATACTACGGATGGCTTGAACAGCCTTTCCAAGAAGATGTTGGGGGGGGGGGACTACATCGCGTTTTGCGCCGATGCGTGCCAGGACATCTGCCGCCTGATTATTTTCTTGGGCTATATGGTGAAATTCGAGCCCCTCGAACCGAGCTGACATTTTTAGGACGGCGTTGCGGTAAGATGCCATTTTTGGATCCTTGGCATCGAAGTCTCCATTTATTTGGGATATCGTGAGGTTTGAATCCCCACGCACCTCTAGGCGTTGAATGCCCATGGATACTGCCATCCGGAGACCATGTAAAAGGGCCTCATATTTGGCTGCATTGTTGGAGTCTGTGTACATAATCTGGAGTATGTATTGAACTGTGTCTCCTGTGGGGGACGTCAAAACGACGGCAGCCCCCAATCCGGCCAACATCTTGGAGCCGTCGAAATGCATGATCCAATTTGAATATGTGTCGTACTCTTTAGGGAGTTCGGCCTCCGTCCATTCTACGACGAAGTCGGCCAAGACTTGCGACTTGATGGCTCGCTGTGGCTTATAAGTTATGTCGAACAGGAGGAGCTCAATGGCCCATTTTGCAATCCGGCCCGTTGCGTCACGGTTGTTTATAATATCGTTAAGTGGTACTTCCGAGGCTACTGTTATTGAACACTCTTGAAAGTAGTGTCGTAGCTTCCAGGATGCCATGAATACCGCGTACGCAATCTTTTGGTAATGCGGGTACCGTGATATGCAGGGAGTGAGGACAGTGTACACGTAATAGACCGGCTTTTGAAGGGGGAATTTGTGTCCGTCCGCTTCTCGTTCGACGATGAGCACTGCGCTTACAACCTGATGTGTTTCTACAATGTATAATAGCATTGGTTCGCCAATGTTTGGCGCGGCCAGGACTGGGTTTGTTGCCAGCATGGCTTTTATTTCGTCGAGGCCGGCCGTGGCTGCATCCGTCCATCTGAAGTGTTCGGTGCGCCGAAGGAGGCGGTAAAGGGGTAGGTGTTGGAAATATGCCCTAGAGGCAATAATAAAATGGTTATTATTATATTTCTTTGTTCATGATAATTGTCTATTGTTCATGCTATAATTGTGTTATTCGGAAATCGTAATACATGTGTGAATACATAGACCACAACACGTCCCTAGTGAGCCTCTAGTTGACTAGCTCGTTGATCAAAAGATAGTCATGGTTTCCTGACTATGGACATTGGATGTCATTGATAACGGGATCACATCAATTGGAGAATGATGTGATGGACAAGACCCAATCCTAAGCTTAGCTCAAAGATCGTGTAGTTCGTTTGCTGTAGCTTTTCTGAATGTCAAGTATCATTTCCTTAGACCATGAGATTGTGCAACTCCCGGATACCGTAGGAGTGCCTTGGGTGTGCCAAACGTCACAACGTAACTGGGTGACAATAAAGGTACATTACAGGTATCTCCGAAAGTATCTGTTGGGTTGGCACGAATCGAGATTGGGATTTGTCACTCCGTATGACGGAGAGGTATCACTGGGCCCACTCGGTAATGCATCATCATAATGAGCTCAATGTGATCAAGTGGTTGATCACGGGATCATGCATTACGGTACGAGTAAAGTGACTTGCCGGTAACGAGACTGAACAAGGTATTGGGATACCGATGATCGAGTCTCGGGCAAGTAACGTACCATTGACAAAGGGAATTGTATACGGATTAATTGAATCCTCGACATGGTGGTTCATCCGATGAGATCATCGTGGAGCATGTGGGAGCCAACATGGGTATCCAGATCCCGTTGTTGGTTATTGACCGGAGAGGATTCTCGGTCATGTCTGCATGTCTCCCGAACCCGTAGGGTCTATACACTTAAGGTTCGGTGACGCTAGGGTTGTTAGGAAGACTTGTATGTGATTACTGAATGTTGTTCGGAGTCCCGGATGAGATCCCGGACGTCATGAGGAGTTCCGAAATGGTCCGGAGGTAAAGATTTATATATGGGAAGTTGTCATATGGTCGCCGGAAAGTTTCGGGGGCATATCAGTATTGTATCGGGGCCACCGGAGGGGTTCCGGGGGTCCACCGGGAGGGTCCACCTCTTCCGGAGGGCCTTATGGGCTGTATGGAGAAGGGAACCAGCCCAAGTGGGCTGGGGCGCCACACCCCCCTAGGGCCCATGCGCCTAGGGTTGGGGGAAACCCTAAAGGGGGGCGCCCCCTTGCTTGTGGGGCAAGCCCCCCTCCCCTTGGCCGCCGCCCCCCCCCCTCTAGATCTCATCTAGAGGGGGTCGGCCCCCTTCCCCCTTCCCCTATAAATAGAGGGGTGAGGGGGCTGCATACAACATCCAAGGCGCAGCCCCTCCCCTCCCCAACACCTCTCCTCCTCCATAAGAGCTTGGTGAAGCCCTGCCGGAGTACTGCAGCTTCATCACCACCACGCCGTTGTGCTACTGTTGGAGCCCTCTTCCTCAACCTCTCCCTCCTCCTTGCTGGATCAAGGCGCGGGAGACATCCTCGCTCCGTACGTGTGTTGAACGCGGAGGTGCCGTCCGTTTGGTGCTAGGATCTTCGGTGATTTGGATCACGTCGAGTACGACTCCATCAACCTCGTTCTGTTGAACGCTTCCGCTCGTGATCTACAAGGGTATGTGGATGCACTCCTCTCTCCCTCGTTGCTAGATGACTCCATAGATTGATCTTGGTGATGCGTAGAAAATTTTAAAATTCTGCTACATTCCCCAAAAGTGGCATCATGAGCTAGGTCTATGCGTAGTTACTATGCACGAGTAGAACACAAAGTAGTTGTGGGCGTCGATATTGTCAATTATCTTGCCGTTACTAGTCTTATCTTGATTCGGCGGCATCGTGGGATGAAGCGGCCCGGACCAACCTTACACGTACGCTTACGTGAGACCGGTTCCACTGACTGACATGCACTAGTTGCGTAAGGTGGCTGGCGGGTGTGTGTCTCTCCCACTTTAGTTGGATCGGATTCGATGAACAAGGTCCTTATGAAGGGTAAATAGAAATTGGCAATTCACGTTGTGGTTTTGGCGTAGGTAAGAAACGTTCTTGCTAGAAACCTATAGCAGCCACATAAAAACTTGCAACAACAATTAGAGGACGTCTAACTTGTTTTTGCAGCAAGTGTTTTGTGATGTGATATGGCCAAAGGATGTGATGAATGATATATGTGATGTATGAGATGATCATGTTCTTGTAATAGGAATCACGATTTGCATGTCGATGAGTATGACAACCGGCAGGAGCCATAGGAGTTGTCTTTATTTATTTATGACCTGCGTGTCAACATAAACGTCATGTAATTACTTTACTTTATTGCTAAAGCATTAGCCATAGTAGTAGAAGTAATAGTTGACGTGACAACTTCAAGAAGACACGATGATGGAGATCATGATGATGGAGATCATGGTGTCATGCCGGTGACAACGATGATCATGGAGCCCCGAAGATGGAGATCAAAGGAGCAAATGATATTGGCCATATCATGTCACTATTTGATTGCATGTGATGTTTATCATGTTATACATCTTATTTTGCTTAGAACGACGGTAGCTTAAATAAGATGATCCCTCGTAAAATTTCAAGAAAGTGTTCCCCCTAACTGTGCACCATTGCGAAGGTTCGTTGTTTCGAAGCACCACGTGATGATCGGGTGTGATAGATTCTAACGTTCGAATACAACGGGTGTAAGCCAGATTTACACACGCAATACACTTAGGTTGACTTGACGAGCCTAGCATGTACAGACATGGCCTCGGAACACAGAAGACCAAAAGGTCGAGCATGAGTCGTATAGAAGATACGATAAACATGAAGATGTTCACCGATGTTGACTAGTCCGTCTCACGTGATGATCGGACACGGTCTAGTTAACTCGGATCATGTTATACTTAGATGACTGGAGGGATGTCTATCTAAGTGGGAGTTCATTGAATAATTTGATTAGATGAACTTAATTGTCATGAACTTAGTCTAAAATCTTTACAATATGTCTTGTAGATCAAATGGCCAACGTTGTCCTCAACTTCAACGCGTTCCTAGAGAAAACCAAGCTGAAAGACGATGGCAGCAACTATATGGACTGGGTCCGGAACCTGAGGATCATCCTCATAGCTGCCAAGAAAGATTATGTCCTAGAAGCACCTCTAGGTGACGCACCCGTCCCACAGAACCAAGACGTTATGAATGCTTGGCAGACACGTGCTGATGATTACTCCCTCGTTAACTGCGGCATGCTTTACAGCTTAGAACTGGGACTCCAAAAGCGTTTTGAGCGACACGGAGCATATGAGATGTTCGAAGAGCTGAAAATGGTTTTTCAAGCTCATGCCCGGGTCGAGAGATACGAGGTCTCCGACAAGTTCTTCAGCTGTAAGATGGAGGAAAATAGTTCTGTCAGCGAGCACATACTCAAAATGTTTGGGTTGCATAACCGCTTGACTCAGCTGGGAGTTAATCTCCCTGATGACGCGGTCATTTACAGAATCCTTCAGTCGCTTCCACCGAGCTACAAGAGCTTTGTGATGAACTTCAATATGTAGGGGATGGAAAAGACCATTCCTGAAGTATTTGCAATGCTGAAATCAGCAGAGGTAGAAGTCAAAAAGGAACATCAAGTGTTGATGGTGAATAAAACCACTAAGTTCAAGAAAGGCAAGGGTAAGAAGAACTTCAAGAAGGACGTCAAGGGAGTTGCCATGCCCGGTAAGCAAGCTGCCGGGAAGAAGCCAAAGAATGGAGCCAAGCCCGATACTGAGTGTTTTTATTGCAAGGGAAGTGGTCACTGGAAGCGGAACTGCCCCAAATACTTAGCGGACAAGAAGGCCGGCATCACGAAAGGTATATGTGATATACATGTAATTGATGTGTACCTTACCAGTACTCGTAGTAGCTCCTGGGTATTTGATACCGGTGCGGTTGCTCACATTTGTAACTCAAAGCAGGAGCTGCGGAATAAGCGGAGACTGGCGAAGGACGAGGTGATGATGCGCGTCGGGAATGGTTCCAAGGTCGATGTGATCGCCGTCGGCACACTACCTCTACATTTACCTACGGGATTAGTTTTAAACCTCAATAATTGTTATTTAGTGCCAGCTTTGAGCATGAACATTGTATCAGGATCTCGTTTAATTCGAGATGGCTACTCATTTAAATCTGAGAATAATGGTTGTTCTATTTATATGAGAGATATGTTTTATGGTCATGCTCTGATGGTGAATGGTTTATTCTTAATGAATCTCGAGCGTAATGCTACACATATTCATAGTGTGAATACCAAAAGATGTAAGGTTGATAATGATAGTCCCACATACTTGTGGCACTGCCGCCTTGGTCACATAGGTGTCAAACGCATGAAGAAGCTCCATGCAGATGGACTTTTAGAGTCTCTTGATTACGAATCATTTGACATGTGCGAACCATGCCTCATGGGTAAGATGACCAAGACTCCATTCTCAGGAACAATGGAGCGAGCAACCAACTTATTGGAAATCATACATACTGATGTGTGCGGTCCGATGAGTGTTGAGGCTTGCGGTGGCTATCGTTATGTTCTCACCCTCACTGATGACTTGAATAGATATGGGTATGTCTACTTAATGAAACACAAGTCTGAGACCTTTGAAAAGTTCAAGGAATTTCAGGGTGAGGTTGAGAATCAACGTGACAGGAAAATCAAGTTCTTGCGATCAGATCGTGGGGGAGAATACTTGAGTCACGAATTTGGCACACACTTAAGAAAATGTGGAATAGTTTCACAACTCACGCTGCGTGGAACACCTCAGCGTAATGGTGTGTCCGAACGTCGTAATCGCAATCTATTAGATATGGTGCGATCTATGATGTCTCTTACCGATTTACCGCTATCATTTTGGGGCTATGCTTTAGAGACTGCCACATTCACTTTAAATAGGGCTCCGTCGAAGTCAGTTGAGACAACACCGTATGAATTATGGTTTGGGAAGAAACCTAAGCTGTCGTTTCTAAAAGTTTGGGGATGCGATGCTTATGTCAAGAAACTTCAACCTGAAAATCTCGAACCCAAGTCGGAAAAATGCGTCTTCATAGGATACCCTAAAGAAACTGTTGGGTATACCATCTACCTCAGATCCGAAGGCAAGATCTTTGTTGCCAAGAATGGGTCCTTTCTAGAGAAAGAGTTTCTCTCGAAAGAAATAAGTGGGAGGAAGGTAGAACTTGATGAAGTATTACCTCTTGGACCGGTAAGTGGCGCAGCTCAAGAAAATG
Source organism: Triticum urartu (assembly GCF_056163025.1). NCBI lineage: Eukaryota > Viridiplantae > Streptophyta > Magnoliopsida > Poales > Poaceae > Triticum > Triticum urartu. Next base: position 239,968,636 of record NC_141879.1, read on the forward strand.
TTCCTGAGGTGCCTGCACCAACTAGAGAGGAAGTTGATGATGATCATGAAACTTCAGATCAAGTTGTTACTGAACTTCGTAGGTCCACAAGGACACGTTCCGCACCAGAGTGGTACGGCAACCCTGTCTTGGAAATCATGTTGTTAGACAACGGTGAACCTTCGAACTATGAAGAAGTGATGGCGGGCCCGGATTCCGACAAATGGCTGGAAGCTATGAAATCCGAGATAGGATCCCTGAATGAAAACGAATGGATCTTTAAGAAGAAGACAGATGCAGATGGTAATGTGACCATCTATAAAGCTCGGCTTGTCGCTAAGGGTTATCGACAAGTTCAAGGGGTTGACTACGATGAGACTTTCTCACCCATAGTGAAGCTGAAGTCCGTCCGAATCATGTTAGCAATTGCCGCATTCTATGATTATGAGATATGGAAAATGGACGTCAAAACGGCATTCCTTAATGGTTTCCTTAAGGAAGAATTGTATATGATGCATCCGGAAGGTTTTGTCAATCCCAAGAATGCTGACAAGGTGTGCAAGCTCCAACGCTCGATTTATGGGCTGGTGCAAGCATCTCGGAGTTGGAACATTCGCTTTGATGAGATGATCAAAGCGTTTGGGTTTATGCAGACTTATGGAGAAGCCTGCATTTACAAGAAAGTGAGAGGGAGCTCTGTAGCATTTCTCATATTGTATGTGGATGACATACTGTTGATGGGAAATGATATAGAATTCTTGGAAAGCATAAAGGCCTACTTGAACAAGTGTTTTTCAATGAAGGACCTTGGAGAAGCTGCTTATATATTAGTCATCAAGATCTATAGAGATAGATCGAGATGCCTCATTGGTCTTTCACAGAGTACGTACCTTGACAAGATATTGAAGAAGTTCAAAATGGATCAGTCAAAGAAGGGGTTCTTGCCTGTATTGCAAGGTACGAGATTGAGCACGGCTCAATGCCCGACCACGGCAGAAGATAGAGAAAAGATGAGTGTCGTCCCCTATGCCTCGGCCATAGGGTCTATCATGTATGCTATGCTATGTACCAGACCTGATGTAAACCTTGCCGTAAGTTTGGTAGGAAGGTACCAAAGTAATCCCGGCAATGAACACTGGACAGCGGTCAAGAATATCCTGAAGTACCTGAAAAGGACTAAGGAAATGTTTCTCATTTATGGAGGTGACGAAGAGCTTGTTGTAAAGGGTTACGTCGATGCTAGCTTCGACACAGATCTGGATGACTCTAAGTCACAAACCGGATACGTGTATATTTTGAATGGTGGGGCTGTAAGCTGGTGCAGTTGCAAGCAAAGCGTTGTGGCGGGATCTACATGTGAAGCGGAGTACATGGCAGCCTCGGAGGCAGCACAAGAAGCAGTCTGGGTGAAGGAGTTCATTACCGACCTAGGAGTCATACCCAATGCGTCGGGCCCGATGACTCTCTTTTGTGACAACACTGGAGCTATTGCCCTTGCCAAGGAGCCCAGGTTTCACAGGAAGACCAGGCATATCAAGCGTCGCTTCAACTCCATTCGTGAAAGTGTTCAAAATGGAGACATATAGATTTGTAAAGTACATACGGACATGAATGTAGCAGATCCGTTGACTAAACCTCTCCCTAGAGCAAAACATGATCAACACCAGAACTGCATGGGTGTTCGATTCATCACAATGTAACTAGAATATTGACTCTAGTGCAAGTGGGAGACTGTTGGAAATATGCCCTAGAGGCAATAATAAAATGGTTATTATTATATTTCTTTGTTCATGATAATTGTCTATTGTTCATGCTATAATTGTGTTATTCGGAAATCGTAATACATGTGTGAATACATAGACCACAACACGTCCCTAGTGAGCCTCTAGTTGACTAGCTCGTTGATCAAAAGATAGTCATGGTTTCCTGACTATGGACATTGGATGTCATAGATAATGGGATCACATCATTAGGAGAAGGATGTGATGGACAAGACCCAATCCTAAGCTTAGCTCAAAGATCGTGTAGTTCGTTTGTTGTAGCTTTTCTGAATGTCAAGTATCATTTCCTTAGACCATGAGATTGTGCAACTGCCGGATACCGTAGGAGTGCCTTGGGTGTGCCAAACGTCACAACATAACTAGGTGACTATAAAGGTACATTACAGGTATCTCTGAAAGTATCTGTTGGGTTGGCACGAATCGAGACTGGGATTTGTCACTCCGTATGACGGAGAGGTATCACTGGGCCCACTCAGTAATGCATCATCATAATGAGCTCAATGTGATCAAGTGGTTGATCATGGGATCATGCATTACGGTACGAGTAAAGTGACTTGCCGGTAACGAGACTGAAAAAGGTATTGGGATACCGACGATCGAGTCTCGGGCAAGTAACGTACCGATTGACAAAGGGAATTGTATACGGATTGATTGAATCCTCGACATCGTGGTTCATCCAATGAGATCATCGTGGAGCATGTGGGAGCCAACATGGGTATCCAGATCCCGATGTTGGTTATTGACCGGAGAGGCTTCTCGGTCATGTCTGCATGTCTCCCGAACCCATAGGGTCTACACACTTAAGGTTCGGTGACGCTAGGGTTGTTAGGAAGACTTGTATGTGATTACCGAATGTTGTTCGGAGTCCCGGATGAGATCCCGGACGTCACGAGGAGTTCCGGAATGGTCCTGAGGTAAAGATTTATATATGGGAAGTTGTCATATGGTCGCTGGAAAGTTTCGGAGGCATATCGGTATTGTACCGGGGCCACCGGAGGGGTTCCAGGGGTCCACCGGGAGGGTCCACCTCTTCCGGAGGGCCTTATGGGCTGTATGGAGAAGGGAACCAGCCCAAGTGGGCTGGGGCGCCACACCCCCCTAGGGCCCATGCGCCTAGGGTTGCGGGAAACCCTAAAGGTGGGGCGCCCCCTTGCTTGGGGGGCAAGCCCCCCTCCCCTTGGCCGCCCCCCCATTCTAGATGTCATCTAGAGGGGGCCGGCCCCCTTCCCCCTTCCCCTATAAATAGAGGGGTGAGGGGAGGGCTGCATACGAAATCCAAGGCGCAGCCCCTCCCCTCCCCAACACCTCTCCTCCTCCATAAGAGCTTGGTGAAGCCCTGCCGGAGTACTGCAGCTTCATCACCACCACGCCGTCGTGCTGCTGTTGGAGCCCTCTTCCTCAAGCTCTCCCTCCTCCTTGCTGGATCAAGGCGCGGGAGACGTCCTCGCTCCGTACGTGTGTTGAACACGGAGGTGCCGTCCGTTCGGCGCTAGGATCTTCGGTGATTTGGATCACGTCGAGTACGACTCCATCAACCCCGTTCTCTTGAACGCTTCAGCTCGTGATCTAAAAGGTTATGTAGATGCACTCCTCTCTCCCTCATTGCTAGATGACTCCATAGATTGATCTTGGTGATGCGTAGAAAATTTTAAAATTCTGCTACGTTCCCCAATAGTATGGCCTTTTCTCCCAAGCGGGAGATAAAGCGGCTTAGAGCCGCCACGCATCCGGTTAACTTTTGTATTTGTTTGAGGTCCTTTGGGATGTCCAGTTGTGACAGAGCTCGGATCTTGGCTGGATTTGCTTTGATTCCTCTATCGGATACAATGAAGCCCAAGAGCTTTCCGGCTGGAATGCCGAAAACGCACTTTTCCGGGTTGAGCTTGATGTCGTATGTTCGGAGGTTATCAAATGTGAGCCTCAAGTCATCTACTAGATATTCAACATGTCTTGTTTTGACGACCACATCATCTACATATGCCTCCACTGTTTTGCCGATCTGGCTTGCCAGACATGTCTGAATCATGCGTTGATATGTTGCGCCGGCGTTTTTGAGCCCGAAGGGCATCATGTTGAAGCAGAATGGGCCGTATGGTGTGATAAATGCCGTTGCGGCTTGGTCTGGTTCTGCCATCTTGAGTTGATGGTAGCCGGAATATGCGTCGAGGAAACACAACGAATCGTGTCCTGCGGTAGCATCGATAAATTGATCGATGCGGGGGAGGGGGAAGGGGTCCTTTGGGCAGGCCTTGTTAAGGTCTTTAAAATCAACACACAGGCGCTAGGATTTGTCCTTCTTTGGTACCATCACCAGGTTTGCTAGCCAGTCCGGATGTTTTATATCTCTGATGAATCCGGCCTCCAATAGCTTTGCTAGCTCCTCTCCCATGGCCTGTCTCTTAGGTTCGGAAAAACGCCGAAGAGCCTGTTTGACAGGTTTGAATCCTGTTTGGATATTTAAGCTGTGCTCGGCCAGCCTGCGTGGGATTCCTGGCATGTCTGAAGGGTGCCAGGCGAAAATGTCCCAGTTCTCTCGTAGGAACTCTCGCAGTGCGGCATCTACATCAGGGTTTAAATGTGCCCCGATGGAAGCTGTTTTATTGGGGTCCGTTGGATGGACCTGGAATTTGACTATTTCGTCCGCCGGTTTAAAGGAGGTGGACTTGGATCTTTTGTCGAGTACCACGTCGTCTCTATTCACCGTGGAGCGCAGCGCAGTCAGTTCCTCAGCCTCTAGGGCTTCGGATAGTGCCTGAAGGGCCAGTGCGGCTGTCTAGTTTTCGACGCGGAGTGCTATGTCCGGATCACTAGCGAGAGTGATGATCCCGTTGGGCCCGGGCATCTTGAGCTTCATGTACCCGTAATGGGGTATTGCTTGGAAGAGTGTAAATGCTTCCCGCCCTAGCAAAGCGTGATAACCGCTGCTGAACGGAGCCACATGAAACGTGACCTCTTCGGACCTGTAATTATCCAGCGTGCCGAACACCACATCTAGTGTGATTTTTCCTGTACAGCGCGCTTCCCGACTGGGGATTATTCTCTAAAGGTTGTGCTGCTTCGCTCAATGCGGTTCCAGCCTATTTCCATTTTTTGAAGGGTTTCCTCATAAATGAGGTTCAATCCGCTGCCGCCGTCCATGAGTACCTTGGTAAGACGAAAGCCGTCCACTATTGGACTGAGGACCAATGCGGCTGGTGTTCGGGCTGTTCGGAATTTAGGTTCATCACTGGCGCTAAAGGTAATAGCCGTGTCACACCATGGATTTATTGTTGCTACTTGGTAGACTTCGGCAAGGCTGCGGAGTGTCCTTTTCCGCATATTATTTGATGCGAAAGTCTCGAAGACTGTTAATACCGTATTGGTGTCTCTGGGGTGGCTTTCTTTGGTCTCCGGAATTAGGAGATTTTCGCCAATTTTGGCCACTTGCCGGAGTATCCAGCATGCTCTAAGGCTGTGAGTTGGTGTGGCGTCCTTTGTACTATGAATTTTACAAGGTCCATTAAGCCATCCTTCCAATACGGTTCCATGCCCTGTAGAGGGTTTTTGCTTTTTGGTTTTTGACTCGGGTGTCTGGCAATGATGTAACCTTTTATTTCGGACTGGGTTTGCATTCAGGGTCGGATTGTCCCAAAATTTTATTTCGGTTTTCCAGGCACTTTCCATCGCGTAGTACTTTCTTACTATGGACTCCAAGTCAGCGAAGCATGTAATATCACGGCGACTTATGGCGTTTAGGATTCCCTTGTCCATGCAATTATTACAGAAGAATGAAATCACGTCTTCCTCGCGGCAGTCCTTTATCCTATTCATAACCAGGAGGAATCTGGCCCAGTAATGATGAACTGTTTCTTCGGGCTGTTGCGTAATTCGGGATAGATCGCTAATGTTTGGGTGGGTGGGTGGAATTGAATCCGAAGCCTCACCCCATCTGAGGCTCAGAGGCCGAGGAATTTTCGAACTCAAAAATTTGGATTCCTGGATGTTGTCCAGTGGATCCAGTCCGTCGCCTGACTCTAAATTCGGGTCTTGAGTGGTACCCTCCCCTCCGCGGGTATCCGGCTCAGAGGGATCGGGAATCCGGATGTAACGAGTACTTAAGATAGATGAAGGGTCGCCGCACTGTCCCTCTACCACGACAACGTGATGGGTGACTTGGGGAGAGTTAATCTCTCTCAGATCGGGTTTAGGCCCAATCTGGTCGTAATCTGTAGCGACTCCCGGGGCGGCGAAGCGATCCAAGAGCTCGTTTATGGATGAGAGCTCCATTGCATCTAACTGCTCGGCGAGTTCCGAGCTGACATGAAGATTTTTTTCGATGGCTCGAGAGGTCATCGTCGGCGCAGAAGTCGAACAGGCGGTCATAAGAAAACCACCTAGCCGGAGGGTTTGGCCGACAGCCAAAGCTCCCTTAGCAACGGTGTCGTCTTTAAAGACGGGAAGAGGCATCCTTCCTGATGGCGACGACACAGAGGAACTCTCAATGAAAGCACCAATGTCGGTGTCAAAACCGGTGGATCTCTGGTAGGGGGTCCCGAACTGTGCGTCTAGGCCGGATGGTAACAGGAGGCAAGGGACACGAAGTTTTACCTAGGTTCGGGCCCTCTCGATGGAGGTAAAACCCTACGTCCTGCTTGATTAATATTGATGATATGGGTAGTACAAGAGTAGATCTACCACGAGATCGGAGAGGCTAAACCCTAGAAGCTAGCCTATGGTATGATTGTTGTTGTCTATGTTGTCCTACGGACTAAAACCCTCCGGTTTATATAGACACCGGAGAGGGTTAGGGTTACACAATGTCAGTTACAATGGTAGGAGATCTGTATATCTGTATCGCCAAGCTTGCCTTCCACGCCAAGGAAAGTCCCTTCCGGACACGGGACGAAGTCTTCAATCTTGTATCTTCATAGTCCAGGAGTCCGGCTATCTGAACACCCCCTAATCCAGGACTCCCTCAGGAGCACAAGCTCGTGTCAGACAACAGGCTTGTCAATAACTATCCCAAGCGCATGTTTGAGACAAAGAAGGATGGGCAACGCGTGCAAAAGGCTCATACCTGGCAGCAGACTCAGGTGGAATACGAGCCCAACTGGCAACAAAATGTTAACAATACCACCACCCAAGTCAAGAATGTCATGCCCAACCCAGTGCATGAGGAGCACCAGTGCATCAATGCTTGCTTCAGTTGTGGGCAAACCGGACATTATGCCAGACAGTGTCCCAAGAATGGCAAGGCGAATGCTCTATACAAGCCACAAGTCAACTTTATGGAATCATACCCAGACCGGCACCACATCACTGGGCATGTTCATCACCTCTCCGCAGATGAAGCCCAAGAAAACCCTAAAGTCGTCATTGGGATATTTCCTGTTAACAACATACCTGCAGTAATTTTATTTGACTCTGGGTCTTCCCACTCTTTTATCTCTCAGAGTTTTGTTGCCCAAAACAAATTTCCTTGTTCACTTTTGGGCAAGAATATGCTGGTAAAAACCCCGGGATGCTTAATCAAGAGCAATCTGGTCTGCCGTAATCTAGAAATCAAGATCAATGAAGTCTGCTTTTCAACTTCTTTGATACTTATTGACTCTGCTAAACTGGATGTTATCTTGGGTATGAATTGGCTGACTCAATACCAAGTATGCATAAATTGCGCAACCCAAGAGGTCACTCTGACCAGTCAGGAGGGGAAAACTACCAAATTCTATGCTCGCAGAAGCATACCCAAGAAAGAAATGGCCTTCGCCGTTGTGGCTGAATTGGAATTAATTCCTGTGGTCAGTGAGTTTCCTGATGTATTTCCAGAAGAGCTGCCAGGCATGCCACCAGATCGAGAGCTTGAGTTCGCAATAGATCTTGTGCCCAGAACCGCACCGTTATACAAGAAGTATTACTGGATGCCCTCATCAGAATTAGTGGAGCTAAAGAAATAGCTTGATGAAATGCTCCAGAAAGGATATATCCGTCCCAACTCCTCACCATGGGGGTCACCTGCTATCTCCGTGGACAAAAAGGATGGCAGCCTCCGCATGTGTGTGGATTACCGTCAGCTAAACGATGTCACCATCAAAAATAAATATCCGCTATCAAGGATTGATGACTTGTTTGATCAACTCAGTGGGGCCAAAGTATTCTCCAAGGTTGATTTACTGACTGGATATCAGCTCAAGATTAAAAAGGAGGATATTCCTAAGACCGCTTTACCACTCGGTATGGTCTTTATGAATATACAGTGATGCCTTTTGGTCCCACCAACGCCCCTGCTTTCTTCATGCATATGATGAACAAGGTATTCATGGACTTCCTCGATAAGTTCGTGGTAGTCTTCATCGATGACATACTTATTTACTCAAGGAGTGAAGAAGATCACAAGGAACACCTCCGAGCAATGTTACAACGACTCCGCGGCCATCAGCTAAATGCCAAATTTAGTAAATGCGAATTTTGGCTCAAGCAGGTTGGGTTCCTTAGACATGTGCTATCCACTGAAGGTATAGCAGTGGACCCAAGAAAAGTAAAGGATGTGCTCGATTGGTTGCCACCCACAACCATATCACAAATCCGGTGTTTTCTTGGATTAGCCAGGTATTACCGTCGTTTCATTGAAGGGTTTTCCAAGATTGCTAAACCCATGATGGAATTGCTCAAAAAGGATAAGAAGTTTGAATGGACTGAGGAGTATGAGCAAAGTTTTAATGAGCTAAAAATACGGCTGACGACCGCACCGGTGTTAACTCTTCTAGATATCTACCGCAATTTTGATGTGTACTGCGATGCCTCCAGACAAGGACTTGGATGCACACTTATGCAAGATGGCAAGGAACTAGCTTATGCATCGCGATATCTATGACCCCATGAGGGAAATTATCCCACTCATGATCTGGAATTGGCCGCGGTGGTTCATGCTCTAAAAATTTGGAGACACTATCTCATATGGCCTTCAAATTTTTCCTATGTGTGACGTGCACTACTACAACTGTAATGTGAAAAATTGGAAAATTCTAGGGTTCATTTGACCTTTTAAATACATTTAAGTAATTTTCTAACCATTTAATGACCGTAATTCAAATTTGAATTACATCTACATGCAATGCCTAACCAAAACGGTTTGAAAAATCATATATGTGTACTTATGTGCGAGTTAATTCCATGTGTAGTAAATTAGAAAGAATTTTCAAACATATTGGTCTCACGACATGGACACATGCATACGTATGCATGGAGTGACATGGCATTTTAATTCAAAAAATAGAAAAATGATCAGAAACACATGAAACCTTGGTTGATGTAATGTCATGCCACCAAGATGATGTGGTAAAGAAATTGGCATGTTTGATGAACGTTGGACACACACCCCTCACAAACCGGAGCAACTCGCTAGAAGGTTCGTGGTTCCGAGAGGGAACAATGCATGTTTGATGACAAACGGGAGATAGCTTCCTCTTACGGCCTTCAAATTTTTTCCTACGTTTAACATGCACTAATACAACTGTCATGTGAAAATTTGGTAAATTTCAGGCGTCATTTGACCTTTTAAAGACATTTAAGTGATTTTGTAACCATTTAATGACCGTAATTCAAATTTGAACTACATCTACATGCAATGCCTAACCATAACGGTTTGAAAAATCATATTTTTGTGTACTTGTGCGTGAGTTAATTCAATGTGCAGTAAATTTGAAGGAATTTTCAAACATATTGGTGTCAAGGCATGGGTACATGCATGGAGTGCATGCCATGGCATTTTAATTCCAAAAAATTAAAAAAATGATCAGTAAAACATTAAACCTTGCTTGATTTAATGTCATCCACCAAGATGATGTGGTAAAGAAATTGGCATGTTTGACGAAAGTTTGGACACACACCTCTCACAAATCGGAGCAACTCGCTAGAAGGTTCGTGGTTCCGAGAGGGAACAATGCATGTTTGATGACGAACAGGAGATAGCTTCCTCTTACGGCCTTCAATTTTTTTCTACATCTAACGTGCACTACTACAACTATAATGTGAAATTTTGGAAAATTCTAGGGGTCATTTGACCTTTTAAAGACATTTAAGTGATTTTTTAACCATTTGATGACCGTAATTCAAATTTGAACTACATCTACATGCAACACATAACCAAAACGGTTTGAAAAAATCATATCTGTGTACTTGTGTGCGAGTTAATTCCATGTGCAGTAAATTAGAAGGAATTTTCAAACATATTGGTATCACGAGATGGACACATGCATACGTATGCATGGAGTGACATGGCATTTTAATTCAAAAAATAGAAAAATGATCAAAAACATATGAAACCTTGGTTGATGTAATGTCATGCCACCAAGATGATGCGGTAAAGAAATTGGCATGTTTGACGAATGTTTGGACACACGCCCCTCACAAACCTGAGCAACTCGCTAGAAGGTTCGTGGTTCCAAGAGGGAACAATGCATGTTTGATGACGAACGGGAGATAGCGTCCTCTTACGACCTTCAATTTTTTTTCCTACGTTTAACGTGCAAATGTCATGTGAAAATTTGGTAAATTTCAGGGGTCATTTGACCTTCTAAATCCATTTAAGTGATTTTCTAACCATTTAATGACCATAATTCAAATTTGAACTACATCTAGATGCAACGCCTAACCAAAATGGTTTGAAAAATCATATTTTTGTGTACTTGTGTGCTAATTAATTCCATGTGCAGTAAATTATAAGGAAATTTCAAACATATTGGTGTCAAGGCATGGGCACATGCATGGAGTGCATGCCATGGCATTTTAATTCCAAAAAATTAAAAAATTATCATAAAAACATGAAACCTTGCTTGATTTAGTGTCATGCCACCAAGATGATGTGGTAAAAAAATTGTCCTGTTTGACGAAAGTTTGGACACACACCCCTCACAAACCGGAGCAACTCACTATAAGGTTCGTGGTTCCGAGAGGGAACAATGCTTGTTTACCGACAGACGGGAGATAGCTTCCTGTTACGGCCTTCAATTTTTTTCTATGTTTAACATTCACTAATACAACTGTCATGTGAAAATTTGGAAATTTCCAAGGGTCATTTGACCTTTCAAAGACATTTAAGTGATTTTCTAACCATTTAATGATCGTAATTCAAATTTGAACTACATCTACATGCAACGCCTAACCAAAACGGTTTGAAAAATTATATTTTTGTGTACTTATGTGCGAGTTAAATAATCATCAGACGATGTAAATATCTGGTGTTCAAAAAAGAAAATGTAAAGATCTGGCAAGACCACCGGCCCCCACACGGTTGGCAGTCTATCTCGCGGCTCGAGGTTTGGTAGGTGAATGGCGGGGATCATTAATCAGACACGGTTTCGCATTGGAAACCGTGAACTATTATGTTCACACACGAATTTTGGCTATTATGTTCACATACGGATTTTGCTGCGGGAATTGTGTGTAATTCAAACTAGAGTACTCATAAATTCCGACGACCGACGTTTGTACTGTCCCCGTCGATCTATATTCCGTCCGCCAATAAATACTATCTTGCTCATGTCGTCCTGCCTGTATTCTCATCCACATCCTCCCCTCGCTCGCCCTCTCTCTCTCTCTCAAATTTCTGCCATGGCATCGCTGGTCTGCCCACGCGCCGACGAGGAGTCGCCGCCCCCCGAGGACGCTCACTCGATTAGCAGCGACGAGGACCCCTACGCGTCGCCTGACGAGGTTGCGCCGGACCCCCCAACTTTGGATTGGTTTTGGGGCCAGTATAATATTTGTCTGTGGAAGTCGCTGCCGCCGGCTGAGAAAGCTAGGCAAGTGGCGTTCAAGAAGGAGATGGCGGAGGAGGAAGCCAGGTACCAGGTGGCCTGTGAAGCCCGTGATGCCGCCTGGAAAAAGGAGGCGGTGGAGCTTTGAGGGCAGGCGCGTCGTCGTGCTAAGGAGGTGTACGAAGATGGGTACTTCGTGAGGAAGGTCATAGGCGCTGGGCGCCTCGTCGCTGTGTGGAGGTGGGTCGATAAGCTCCAGCGTGCCATCGATGAGGAGCTCCGGTGGGCTCCCAACGAAATGGCAAGATCGGCCGCGCGCGTCCGCCAGCAAGAGGCAGATCGGTACGTCAAGCGCTGCGAGGCGGAGGAGTCGTAGTACTGCCTCCGCACTGGTAAGACGCCGCACACTAGGGAGCTGCTGGCGAGGGGCTGCCGGAATACTGGCCCAGGAGGGATTATTAGTTTTAGTATTGATCGTTTTCAATTTTATGCATTGTACCTAGTAGTTAAGTATCGTCACGTATATGTGATGATATTATATATATTATGTGATGATCTAATGAACAATTAATGTATATATATTATGAATTCCATTTTCTATCTGTTTTTGTGTACTAATTTGAATCTAGATGTTATCATCCACATATGCAGAATGGAAAGCGTATATACACACATTGAAACAGAACATATAAAAATGGAAAACAGAGTACACACATTGAAACAGAGCAATACTATGATTGCTGTGAATACATAGCTATCCACGTTGAAACGACTTTTCAAAATAAAACGCGTCCATGAGACCATGACCAGCAGCCCTTGCCTAGGGTAGCTCTTGGCTCTGCGTGAACTCGTACAGGCATTCGTCCAAGCGGTCGACACGCTCGCAGCATCTGGGGCGTGATCTCGAGCCCCAAGTTGGCTATTTCATCGAAGATCACCAGCTCGAGGATGCGACAGCCATGTTCCTCTACTACGCCCAGGTGGACACCTAGGCCAAGGAGGTGGTCGAGCCTACGGACCAGCGCGTTGGCATCCAGTGGGCCATGGACAAGGCGAACGGCGGCACCCATGCGAACGGCGCGGCGGGCGTTCGGTGCAAGTACGGTGCGGCCGACCTCTGGTGCAAGTACGGCGCTGAGGGCCTCTACCCACTCCTGGCGAGGAATGGGGGTACTGTCGGGACGTGTACCCAGCTGCGACGCCGTGTCGACAGCAGGCAAGCGTCGCTTGATCCGCTCTTGCTATGCGGTGCGCCATGATACGTCTCCAATGTATCCATAATTTTTTATTGTTCCATGCTATTATATTATCTGTTTTGGATGTTTAATGGGCTTTATATACCTTTTTATATTGTTTTTGGGACTAACCTATTAACTGAAAGCCCTGTGCAAATTGTTGTTTTTTTGCCCATTTCAGTGTTTCGCAGAAAAGGCATATCAAACGGAATCCAAACGTAATGAAACCTTCGCGAGGATCATCTTTGGAACAAACGCAATCTAGGAGACTTGGAGTGGGCGTCAAGGAAGCAGCGAGGAAGCCATGAGGTAGGAGGGCGTGGCCCGCACCCTCATGGGGCCCTCGCAGCTCCACTGACCTACTTCTTTTGCCTCTATATACTCTTATACCCTGAAACCTTCGGGGAGAGCCACGAAATACTTTTTTCACTGCCGCAACCTTCTGTACCCATGAGATCCCATCTTGGGGCCTTTTCCGGCGACCTTCCGAAGAGGGATTCGATCACGGAGGGCTTCTACATCAACACCATAGCCTCTCCGATGATGTGTGAGTAGTTTACCCCAGACCTTTGGGTCCAAAGTTATTAGCTAGATGGCTTCTTCTCTCTCTTTGGTTCTCAATACAAAGTTCTCCTCGATCTTTTTGGAGATCTATTCGATGTAACTCTTTTTGCGGTGTGTTTGCGGAGATCCGATGAATTGTGGGTTTATGAACTTGATTATCTATGAATATTATTTGATTCTTCTCTGAATTCTTATATGCATGATTTGATATCTTTGCAAGTCTCTTCAAATTATCGGTTTAGTTTGGCCTACTAGATTGATATTTCTTGCAATGGGAGAAGTGCTTAGCTTTGGGTTCAATCTTGCGGTGCTCGATCCTAGTGACAGAAAGGGAAATGACACGTATTGTATTGTTGCCATCGAGGATAAAAAGATGGGGTTTATATCATATTGCTTGAGTTTATCCCTCTACATCATGTCATCTTGCCTAATGCATTACTCCTTCCTTAGGAACTTAATACTCTAGATGCATGCTGGATAGCGGTCGATGTGTGGATTAATAGTAGTAGATGCAGAATCGTTTCGGTCTACTTGACACAGGCGCTATTCATGATCATTGGCTTAGATATCATCATAACTATGGGCTTTTCTATCAATTGCTCGGCAGTAATTTGTTCAACCACCGTAATACATGCTATCTTAAGAGAAGCCACTAGTGAAACCTATGGCCCCCGGGTCTACTTTACATCATATAAGTTTCCAATCTACAATTCTAGTTTACTATTTATTTTGCAACCTTTATTTTCAAATCTATACCACAAAAATACCAAAAATATTTATCTTATTATGTTTATCAGATCTCACTTTTGCAAGTGGCCGTGAAGGGATTTACAACCCCTTTATCGCGTTGGTTGCAAGGCTCTTATTTGTTTGTGCAGGTACTAGGTGATTTGTGTGTAGTTTCCTACTGGATTGATACCTTGGTTCTCAAAAACTGAGGGAAATACTTACGCCACTTTGCTGCATCACCCTTTCCTCTTCAAGGGAAAACCAACGGATTCTCAAGAGGTAGCAAGAAGGATTTCGGGCGCCGTTGCCGGGGAGATCTACGCACAAGTCAAGACATACCAAGTACCCATCACAAACTCTTATCCCTCGCATTACATTATTTGCCATTTGCCTCTCGTTTTCCTCTCCCCTCTTCACCTTTGCCGTTTTATTCGCCCTTTTTCTGTTCGTCTCTTTTCGCTTGCCTCTTGTTTGCTTGTGTGTTGGATTGATTGTTTGTCATGATGGCTCAAGATAATACGAAATTGTGTGACTTTTCCAATACCAACAATAATGATTTTATTAGCACTCCGATTGCTCCTACAACTGATGCTGAATCTTGTGAAATCAATACCGCTTTGTGGAATCTTGTTATGAAAGATCAATTTTCTGGCCTTCCTAGTGAAGATGCCTCTACACATCTAAACAACTTCGTTGATTTGTGTGATATGCAGAGGAATAAAGTTGTGGATAATGATATTGTTAAATTGAAGCTATTTCCATTTTCGCTTAGAGATCTTGCTAAAACTTGGTTCTCTTCTTTGCCTAAAAATAGTATTGATTCATGGAATAAGTGCAAAGATGCTTTTATCTCTAAGTATTTTCTTCCCGCTAAGATCATCTCTCTTAGAAACGATATTATGAATTTCAAGCAACTTGATCATGAGCATGTTGCACAAGCTTGGGAGAGGATTAAATTAATGATACGTAATTGCCCTACACATGGTTTGAATTTATGGATGATTATACAAAAAAATTATGCTGAATTGAATTTTGCTTCTAGAAATCTTTTAGATTCGGCCTTGGGAGGCACTTTAATGGAAATCACTTTAGGAGAAGCTACTAAAGTCCTAGATAATATTATGGTTAATTATTCTCAATGGCACACCGAAAGATCTACTAGTAAAAATGTTCATGCGATAGAAGAGATTAATGTCTTGAGTGGGAAGATGGATGAACTTATGAAATTGTTTGCTAATAAGAGTGTTTCTTATGATCGTAATGATATGACTTTGTCTACTTTGATTGAGAATAATAATGAATCTATGGATGTGAATTTTGTTGGTAGGAACAGATTTGGTAACAACACGTATAGAGGAAACTTTAATTCTAGGTCGTTCCCTAGTAATTCCTCTAATAATTATGGTAATTCCTATAACAAATCTTATGGAAATTATAATAATATGCCCTCTGATTTTGATACAAGTGTTAAAGAATTTAAGAATTCGCAAAAGAATTTCAGTGCTTTTCTTTAAGAAAAATTGCTTAAGATTGATGAGTTGGCTAGGAACGTGGATATAATTTCTCTTGATGTTGATTCTTTGAAACTTCGAACTATTCCACCCAAGCATGATATCAATGAGTCTCTCAAAGCCAAGAGAATTTCCATTGATGAGTGCAAAGAAAGAACCGCTAGGATGCGTGCTAAAAAAGATTGCTTTGTAAAAGTGTGTTCTTCCAGTTTTCATGATAATAATGATGAAGATCCAAAAGTGATTGGTGTGTCTACTATTAAGTCTTTGTTTTCTAATATGAATCTTGATAATGGGACTGGAGATGATTCAACTTTAGTTATCAGGCGTCCCAATGATTTAGAGTCTTTAGATCTTGATGCAAAAGTGGGATTGAAGAGGTCAAAACTTTCCATAGCAATGAACCCACTATTTTGGACTTCAAGGAATTTAATTATGACAATTTCTCTTTGATAGATTGTATTTCCTTGTTGCAATCCGTGTTAAACTCTCCTCATGCTTATGATCAAGACAAAGCTTTTACTAAACATATCGTTGATGCTTTAATGCAATCTTATGAAGAAAAACTTGAATTAGAAGTTTCTATCCCTAGAAAACTTTATGATGAGTGGGAACCTACTATTAAAATTAAGATCAAAAATCAAGAATGTTATGCTTTATGTGATTTGGGTGCTAGTGTTTCCACGATTCCCAAAACTTTGTGTGTTGTGCTAGGTTTCCGTGAATTTCATATTTGTTCTTTAAATTTGCATGTTGCAGATTCCACCATTAAGAAACCTATGGGAAGGATTAATGATGTTCTTATTGTTGCAAATAGGAATTATGTGCCCATAGATTTCATTGTTCTTGATATAGATTGCAACCCTACATGTCCTATTATTCTTGGTAGGACTTTCCTTAGAACGATTGGTGCAATTATTGACATCAAAGAAGGAAATATTATATTTCAATTTCCATTAAGGAAAGGCATGGAAAACTTTCCTAGAAATAAAATTAAATTACCTTATGAATCTATTATGAGAGCCACTTATGGATTGCATACCAAAGATGACAATACCTAGATATATTCTTGTTTTTATGCCTACCTAGGGGCGTTAAACGATAGCACTTGTTGGGAGGCAACCCAACTTTATTTTCGTTCCTTGCTTTTTGTTCTTGTTTGGTAATAAATAAATAATCTATCCTCTGTGATGATTGTGTTTTTTATGTTTTAATTAGTGTTTGTGCCAAGTAAATCCTTTAGGATCTTCTTGGATGATTGTTGTTTGACCTTGCTGAAAAAAACAGAAAGTATGCACTCACGAGAATAATTTTAATTTTTTACCAGAGAGCGATAAAATGCCAATTCCAACTGCAGTAGATTACTCTACAAATTACCCTGGTCTTACTAGTATGGTAGAAATTTTCGAGTTACAGAAGTATACGAAACCTACAGATTATTACAGATTGTTCTGTTTTTGACAGATTCTGTTTTTCGTGTGTTGTTTGCTTATTTTGATGAATCTATGGCTAGTATCGGGGGGTATGTCGGGTGGTTGGTGCGACATATGCCAATGGTTGGTTTATCATTGTGGGAGCCAATAAAACATCGCCGGTGCCTGGAAACGGGATAAGGCGAAGACATGCACACCGGCGGATCTTACCCAGCTTCAGGGCTCTCCGTGGAGATAACACCCCTACTGCTGCTCTGCGTGGTCTTCGCATGGTCGCTAGATTGACAAGTAGCTATAAGAGGCTCCTTGAGCTGTTTGGTGAAAGGATGAGGAAGGGCAAGGCTAGCCCGCTTCTCCTCTTGATGAGGTGTCTGGAACTATTGAAAGGGGGATCCCTCTGCATGGGCACCCTGGGGGGGTTTATATAGGCCTACCCCCTAGGGTTACAATGGTAATCCGGCTGGGCGCGGGCCCCAGCCGTCTGTGTCTATGCTGGCCGGCTTCTTCGCCGACCAATGGGCCCGCCGACTGGTGGGCCCCGCCGGCTGCCGGCCTTCTGGTCGACAGGCCGGTCCCACCACTGGGGGGTCTTGTCGGAGGCTGGTTACTGTTGCCTCGCCTCTGGTGACGAGGGCTTTGTCATGGTAAGCATGGCTATAGTGCTGCCGCCGAGCGGCTTATTGCTGTAGCATTACCTCATCTTATCTCCTTAATGGGGCGCCTTCTTCGAGGGGGTGAACTAGCCGGCTATTGGGAGTCAGCAACACGCCAGGCCAACTGGGGGAGGCCTGGCCGCCTTTAGGTGTCTCCCTGACTGAGGGGGCCCGCCACCCACGGGTCGTACTGACAGCTCGCCGTGGGTGACGTCATGGTCAACATGGCAACAGTGCCGCGCCGGGCGGGTGATGGCCGCCCCGTACGACGCACTTAATCGATGGTAGGTCGCCTTCTTCTTCGTTTCTTTGCCTGCCTCCTGCCATCTGGTTTGTCTTTTGATTTTGTGATGCTGCTTTCTTCTTTGTGCAGATTACTTTCCTGGCTACTCGGTTATCGCTACCCAAGCCATCGAGGCCCACCGCGATGCGCGATAGCAGGCAGGGGTCGAGATCGCGCCAGGCGCCGGCCGGTCACTTGAGGAGCAGCTTCTGGCGATTCAAGCCCACCTACAGCCAGCTCACTGCCTGCTCCGCCGGCTTCAGCGTGCCGGGGCGCAAGTGCTGGCCGCCTCTGGCTTGGCGAGGTGATTCCGAGCACCCCAAGTCAGACTGCCGACTGGCTGGAGGTCGCAGTCGGCCGCTTCGAGGCTTGGAAGGCGTCAGCGGCCCGGTCCGGCGCTAGAGTTCGTGCGAGCTTGGTATCCTAGGCTGAACTTGGACCAGCTGAGCACCTGGCGGCAGGAGGCCGACGAGGAGCTGGAGGCGGTGCGGCCGGCTATCGTCTAGCGTGTCTCAGCGATCGCCGAGTACACCGACACCAGCGCTTTTGCCCCTAAGGTGGATGATGCCGGCGTCGCTCGGCCGGAGGAGTGGTTCCGGCTGAACCCGGCAGAAGGTGAGGACTCGGCGGAGGAGATTGCTTCCAGCGATGAGGGCGAAGGGGAAGAGGGAGAGGATGGTGAAGACGTGCCAGACAGCGAAGTGACCAGCCTGCCTCGGCCTGATCGTGCCTCCAGCAACGAGGCGCGCGCAAGCGCGCCGCCTGCAAGAGGTGATGATCATGCCGAGACTCGCCAGCCGGCCACTCCTCCAGCCGGCACTGCCGTCTCCACCGACCTGCCCGACTCGCCCGTCGCTCCCTTGGCCTGATCCACCGTCCTTGCTTTTCCTGCTCGTTACTCTTTTGAACAATGTTTATTAAATTTGCGCAGTTCCACCCACTCGGGGTGTGTTTAAACTATGTTGAATGCTCGCCTTTTTAAAGGTCTTTTGTGTAAATATAATCATGCAAGTGTTTGGCTTCCGTTCATGTTTGCTTTCATCTTTTTGGCTTTTTCCTTTGCCGCCTTCCCTTGGCCACCGCCTTCCCGGCCGGACAGCTGCTCTGCAGTCTGTGGCTGGAGAAGGACTTGGTTGTTTTGGGAAGGCAAGTACTCGAGCTTTCTTAGATTGCAGCAAGGTGAACGAGAAGCCGGCCAGCCGGCTGCTCTGGTAGCCAGTTGGCGGGGTCGGGGGGGCGACTCGTGTTATATAAGTTCGTTAGTCCTTAGCCGTTTTTCGTGTGGGCATCCTTTCCTGCCCTTGGCTCTTGCCAGTCGGACAGTCAATTCTTCGAGCTGTGACTTTTGACAAGAGGGGGCTTGGGTGCCGGCACACTACTTGTCTGACTGCAGGAAGAACTTTAGATATAACTCGAGGCGGCGAGTCCCCGGGCCGACTGGTCGAACCCAGTGCCGGATGAAAAAAAAGTAAATGTAGTAACGTAATTGTAGGAATGATACTCATCTTTCATAGATAAAAGAGGGTAGTCCTCGAGTGCTCCTCGGGGGACCCTTTGACTCGTACTTAGTACAAAAGGTAGCGTGCTACGTACTGCTTTTTAACTGTAAAATCTTCAAAGGAGATTGGCATTCCATGGTCGTTCTGACTCCTTGCCGGAATCATCTCTCTTGCGTGCCTTCGGCTTCTGCGCGTCGATTAGGTAGTAGGAGTCGTTGCCTAAAGCTCTGCTGATGACGAAGGGGCCCTCCCAAGGGGCCGAGAGCTTGTGATGGCCGGCTGTTCGCTGGATCAGCCGGAGCACAAGATCACCCTCTTGGAAGGATCTTGGCTTGACCTTCTGGCTGTGGTAGCAGCGCAGGCCCTGCTGATAGATGGCGGACCGGCTGAGGGCTAACAGCCGGCCTTCTTCCAGCAGGTCGACGCCGTCTTCTCGTGCTTCCTTGGCCTCCACCTCCGTGTACATGGTGACCCGAGGTGAGTCAAACTCGATGTCAGTTGGGATGACAGCCTCGGCACCATATACAAGGAAGAAAGGGGTGAAGTCGGTTGACTTGTTTGGGGTAGTGCGCAGACTCCAGAGGACGGCCGGCAGCTCGTCGAGCCAACAGTCGGCCGAACGCTCCAGTGGCACGACCAGTCGGGGCTTGATGCCGGAGAGGATGAGGCCGTTTGCGCGCTCGACCTGGCCGTTTGACTGCGGGTGGGCAACGGACTCTAGGTCCAGCCGAATGATGTGTGTTGCGTAGAAACGTGCTAGTGCTCCCTTTGCAAAATTTGTACCATTGTTGGTGATGATGCTGTGCGGTATGCCATACCGGGTTGTGATATCTGCGATGAACGTCACGGCAGTCGGCCCATTCAGCTTCTTGATCGGCTTTGCTTCAATCCACTTGGTAAATTTATCCAAAGCGATGAGCGGATGTGTCATGCCGTCGCGTGCCGTCTTGAATGGGCCCACCATGTCCAGCCCCCAGACGGCAAAAGGCCAGGTGAGGGGGATGGTCTTGAGCGCAGAAGCCGGCAGGTGTTGCTTGGAACTGAAAACTTGGCATCCTTTATAGTGTTTGACTAGCTCCTTGGCGTCATCCAAAGTAGTCGGCCAGAAGAATCCATGGCGGAAAGCTTTGGCAACGAGTGATCTTGAGGACGCGTAGTGGCCGCATTCACCTTGGTGGATGTCCTTGAGGATTGCTATGCCCTGTTCTGGCTCGACGCAGCGCTGGAAGACTCCAGTGACACTATGCCTAACAAGCTCTTGGTTTACTATTGTGTATGCTCCGGCTCGGCGTTGGACTTGTCTTGCCGATATCTCGTCAGTTGGCAACTCTCTGTTTACTAAGAAGTTGAGGATGGGCTGGGCCCATGATGGAGCTGTGACTTCTTCTGCTGTTAAAACTGCTACTGTGACCGGGGTGGGTGGGCTGGGTGGTGAAGAGTTGGAGTCGGCCACCGCCTGTTGTGTTGCAGTCCCCGGGCTGGCTGTGGTAGCCCCGGGCCGAGTTTCGAAGTTCCCGAGCCGGGTGCGACTATGGAAGTCCCCGGGCCGCCTGTCGAAGTCCCCGAGCCGCCTGCTTGGTTCCCCAAGTCGGATCCGACTGCGTCGGGGTCAGGCGGCACGAAGATGGAATCATATTCTGGAGACGGCTTTATAGACGGCTTGAGGAGGCGGTGGAGAGAAATGCCGGTTGGTATAGCTTGCCGGGTGGAGCCTATTCATGCCAGGGCATCTGCTCGCACGTTGTCGGCCCGTGGTACATGAAGGAACTCGCACACTTCAAAATATCCATTGATTTGCTGAACAAGGAAGCGATAGCTCGCCATGCTCATGTCCTTGGCGTCCCAGTCGCCAGATGACTGCTGGACCACCAAATCCGAGTCGCCATAGCACAGGATCCGGCGGATGCCGAGCTCTTTGGCTAGCCGGAGCCCGTGTATGAGCGCCTCGTACTCGGCCACATTGTTGGAGGCAGCAAAATGAATTTGCAATGTGTACTTGAGCTTGTCGCCCTTGGGAGAGGTGAGGATGATGCCGGATCCCAAGCCAGTGTGCATCTTGGACCCATCGAAGTGCATCCGCCAATGAGTGGAGTCGGGGGCCGGTGGCAGGTACTGGGTTTCGGCCCAGTCGACGAGGAAGTCAGCCAGTGCTTGGGATTTAATGGCGGTGCGGGGCTGGTAGAAGATCGTGTAAGGAGCCAACTCAATGGCCCATTTTGCCACTCGGCCGGATGCATCCCGGCTGCCTATGATTTCGGCCAGCGGGGCAGTACATACGACCGTGATGGGGTGCTCTTGAAAGTAGGGCTTTAGCTTTTTGGCGGCGAAGTACACACCGTAGCACATCTTCTGGTAGTGTGGGTAGTTCTGCTTCGAGGCGGATAATACTTCGCTTAAATAATACACCGGCCTCTGGACTAGCTGAGCTCGGCCTTCTTCTCGGCGCTGGACCACGATAACTGTGCTGACCACCCGGCTAGTGGCGGCAATGTAAAGGAGCATGGGCTCTTTCTCAGTCGGTGCCGCCAAGACAGGCGGCGTGGTCAGCATCTTCTTTAGCTCGTGGAAAGCTTGGTCCGCTTGGTCATTCCACTCGAAGTGCGTGGACTTCTTCATGAGTCGGTAGAGGGGGAGAGCTTTCTCTCCGAGCTGGCTGATGAAGCGGTTCAGGGAAACCAAGCATCCGGTGAAGTTCTGGACGTCTCGTAGCTTGGTGGGAATCTCCATTCTCTCTATGGCCTTGATCTTCATTGGGTTGCATTCGATGCCGCTTTCGGAGACCAGGAAGCCTAGAAGCTGGCCGGCTGGTACACCGAACACGCATTTCTTGGGGTTGAGCTTGATCTGAAAACGGCACAAGTTTTCAAATGTCTCTCTTAGGTCTTCCAGCAAGGTGTCGTGCTTCTCCGTCTTCACCACAATATCGTCTACATATACGTGGGCATTTCTGCCGAGCTGCTTGAGGAGGCATTTCTGCATGCAACGCTGAAAATTGGCACCGGCATTTCTCAAGCCGAATGTCATAGTCAGGTAGCAGAAAGCTCCGAATGGTGTGATGAAGGCGGTCTTCAGGCAGTCAGCTGGATCCAACTTTATCTGGTGGTAGCCTGAGTAATCATCCAAGAAGCTCAACAGCTCGCATCCGGCTATGGAGTCTATCACTTGATCAATCCTTGGCAAGGCGAAGGGATCTTTGGGGTAGGCCTTGTAGAGGCTGGTGTAGTCTATACACATGCGCCTCTTGTCATTTTTCTTCAGCACAAGGACCGGGTTGGCGAGCCACTCTGGAAAGAAAACTTCCATAATGAAGCCGGCTGCCAGAAGCCGGGCCATCTCTTCTCCTACAATCCTTCTCTTCTCTTCCGATAGTCGGCGGAGGGGCTGTTTGACTGGTTTTGCACCATCTCGGACGTGTAGCTTGTGCTTGGCGAATTCCTTCGGAACACCCGACATGTCCTTGGGGGACCATGCGAAGATGTCCCGATTCTCACGGAGGAAATCGACGAGCTCGCCTTCCTATTTGCTGTCCAGGTTTGCCCCGATGGTGGCAAACCTTTCTAGGTGCTCCAGGTCCAGAGGTACCTTCTTTGTTTCTTTGGCCGGCTGGAATGAACCTTGGGCATCACACTCCTTGGGGTCGGGGGACAGGGTCGGCTGCTTGCCGGCCATGGCCACGACTCGATCCAGTATCTTCTTTTCTTCAGCAATCACGAGGGACTCGGCCAGCCGGCTACTAGCTGTCGCACACTCGGAGGATTTCTTGTAGTCTCCGGCTATGGTGATGATGCCCTTGGAACTTGGTATCTTCATCTTAAGGTAAGCATAGTGGGGTACATCCATGAATTTGGCCAGAGCAGGTCGGCCTAGCAACGCGTGGTAAGGGCTCTCCAAATCCACTACCTCAAACCATACCACCTCTCGGCGGAAATGGTCCTTGTCCCCGAAGAGGACGTCTATCTTGATCTTGCCGATTGGGGAGCAGGACAGGCCGGGTACGATCCCATGGAACACAGTCCGACTAGGCATGAGCTGCTTCATCTTGATGCCCAGCTTCTCCAGGGTGTCACAGTACAGTATGTTGATGCTGCTCCGGCCATCTATCAACACACGGGAGAAACGGGCAGCTCGCCTTTCTGTTGCGAGGGTGGCGTCCAAAACCAATGCATAAGAGCCGGGAGACGGCATCACCTCTGGGTGATCAGTCCAGCTCCAGCTGATAGGCCTTTCTAACCAGTGCATGAACTCGGGCTTGTTGGAGGCAACTGCGTTGACTTCTTGGTGCTGTCGGCGCCAGCTACGCCGATCTTCTGGTTGGCTTGTAAAGACGACGTAGGCGGCATGCTCATCGGGGAACTCGTCTTGAACATCCCTGACTGCTGGCCGAGCGGCCGGCTGCGGAAGGGCCGGAGGCGGCTGACCAGCGGGCGGAGGCGGCGCTATCCCCTCTCCCTTGGAGATCTACGTGAGCCAGTGGCATTTCCGGGTCGTGTGGTTTGAAGGCTTCGCGCTGCTGTGGAACTTGCAGGGGGCATCAAGTGCTTGATCGTAGGAGAAAGCCGGCTGCAAAGCCGGCCTGCTGCCTTTCTGCTTCTTGGGCGTGGGCTGCCCTTCGGGTTGTTCGTCTTCGACTGTGGCCACCTACCGACTGGTGGAAGGAGGCATGGGAGCCTTGCGCTTGTGGTCGTTATGGTACGGGCGTCGGCTGGAGTCTCCTATCGGCGTCTTGGGACTCGGAGCGAGCACCTTCCCGGAGGCGTCTACTCGGAGCTCGGTCTTCATTGAGGAATCGGCCATGGCATATTTATCACCTATGACCAGCAGCTCATCGAGGGTAGTCGGCTCGTCACAGAGGAGTCGGTGCTTGAGGAGGGTGCCCTCTCGGCACCCAGCAGTGAATTACTCTATAGCTTGAACCTCATGCACCCCTTCGCAGGAATTGCGGAGCTCGGCCCAATGCGTGAGGTAGTTGCGAGTTGATTCATTGGGCCCTTGTACACACAAGGAGAGCTGTCGGGGCTTGGGAGCCCGCTTGTAGGTGCTGGTGAAGTTGCGGATGAACGCTTCTGTGAAGTCCAGCCAGCTGTTGACGCTGTAAGGCTTGAGGCTGTTGAGCCAGGTGCGCGCCGTGCCCTGGAGCATGAGGGGGACATACTTCACGGCAACACACCCGTTGCCGTTCGCGATGCTAACCGCAGTGGAGTAGTCGATCAACCAGTCCTCCGGCTTCACGGAGCCGTTGTACTTGGGCGTGTCTCTTGGGAGCGAGAACCCTTTGGGGAAGGGCTCGTCGCGGATGCGGGGGCTGAAGTAAGGCGGGCCGACATCATCTTCTTCTTCCAGAGCCAGGGATCGTGCTAGACGGTCGATCCGATGGAGGGCGTCATTCTCGCTGACTCCTTCACAGCGGCCCACTCGGCCGCTGAGAGTCGGATGTGTGACATGCGGCGGGGTAGGATATCTCTCCCCATGATGCGGAGGAGGAGGAGGGTCGCCCCGCCACTCCACAGCTCGAGGGCGGCCTTCTGCGTCACGCTCGATGGAGATTCGAGTCCGGCTGCGGCTGGCAGCCGACTCCTTTTCTTTCCTTGCGCGGGTGTTGCCCACAGTCGGCGTCCGGGACGTCGCACCGTGCTCTCGGCGTGGGGGAGGACTTTTAGCACGGACGCCGGCTTCATGCTGCTCCATGGCCACGTCGATAAGCTGCTGGATGCGTCTGGTCATGTAGGGGAGCTCGTCGGGCCCCAGTCCATTCAGCTCGTCTGCGGCCGCCTGGGCGGCGCATAGGTTCTCGAGTGGCGTGGCATAGACTAGGAGGTCTGCTCCCAGCATGTCAGCGATAGCTGCACCGCGTTTCTTGATGATGCCGACGCGGCTCGGCCCGTCGGGAGGCGGCGTGCCGAAGGCGGCACGATCGACTTCGCGCTGGTGAGCCTTGGTGAGGCGTCTCATGGTAGCTAGCTTCTGGCCCTCCGCAACGAGGGCGAGGCGGCGTGCCTCTAGTGTCTCGGTGTCGGCGTTGGCCGGGATGGGGGCGGACAAGTCATGCAGCGCCGGCTGCAGGGCATCATGGGCGTTTTTGCCAAAGGCGGCGCCGTGGCTGATGACCAGTACCTCGGTGATGGCGCTGCCACTGCTGTCGGCTCGAGGAAGTGGGTCGTTAATGATTACCACATTGGAGGGGAAGGCGTCAAGCGATGCTGTGTCAGAATCGACAAGCATCGGGTCGGTGGAGCCAACCGACTCCATGTCCGCGGCAAGCTCGCCGGAGACGTGGAGTTGGTCGAGGAGGCTGGCGAGGTGGCTTTTGGGGCAGCCTGTGCCCGCGTCGGATGCGGGCTCGTCGGAGATGCGAGCCTCGCCAAGAAGATCGGTGAGGCAGCTCGCCGTGCATGCGTCAGCGACGCCTTGCAGCGCGTCGGGGCAAGCGCCATCGGGCGAGCCGGGCTGGCTACGCACGCTGGGGAGGAAGAGGGTTCCCATCCAAAGCAGGTCTCCGGACGACGGTGCACCTGGCCCCACAGTGGGCGCCAAATGTCGGGTGGTTGGTGCGACATATGCCACCGGGTGGCTTATCATTGTGGGAGCCAATAAAACATCGCCGGTGCCTAGAAACGGGATAAGGCGAAGACATGCACGCCGGCGGATCTTACCCAGCTTCAGGGCTTTCCGTGGAGATAACACCCCTACTGCTGCTTTGCGGGGTCTCCGCATGGTCACTAGATTAACAAGTAGCTACAAGAGGCTCCTTGAGCTGTTTGGTGAAAGGATGAGGAAGGGCAAGGCTAGCCCGCTTCTCCTCTTGATGAGGTGTCTGGAACTATCGAAAGGGGGATCCCTCTGCATGGGCGCCCTGGGGGTTTATATAGGCCTACCCCCCAGGGGTACAACGGTAATCCGGCTGGGCACGGGCCCCACCCGTCTGTGTCTATGCTGGCTGGCTTCTCCGCCGACCAATGGGCCCGCCGACTGGCGGGCCCCGCCGGCTGCCGGCCTTCTGGTCGACAGGCCGGTCCCACCGCTCGGGGGTCGTGTCGGAGGCTGGTTATTGTTGCCTCGCCTCTGGTGATGAGGGCTTTGTCGTGGTAAGCATGGCTACAGTGCTGCCGCCGAGCGGCTTATTGCTGTAGCCTTACCTCATCTTATCTCCTTAATGGGGCGCCTTCTTCAAGGGGGTGAACTAGCCGGCTATTGGGAGTCGGCCACACGCCAGGCCGACTGGGGGAGGCCTGGCCGCCTTTAGGTGTCTCCCTGACTGAGGGGGCCCGCCACCCATGGGTCATACTGACAGCTCGCCGTGGGTGACGTCGTGGTCAACATGGCAACAGTGCCACACCGGACGGGTGATGGTCGTCCCGTACGACGCACTGTGGCCATGCGCGTTCCGGGATTCGGGGGTGGCAGGCTTCACTGTAGCCACGCCCCGTCTCATCGCCGTTATGTGGGTGCAAACTCTGAGGGCACGATCTCGGCCGCCTGCTGGGGGGCCGGCTTCTTGGAGTCGGCCTTCTCGTGGCCGGTTTCTTGGAGCTGGCCCTCTCGTGGTTTCCTTCATGAGGATTTCAGGGCTGGGCCGCCTTCGTGCAGCCGGCCTGAGAGGTAGCCAGCCGGAGGAAGGCGGCCCCATGTCTTGGATGCTTGAAGTCTCGATCGGCCTATGATTTTTCTGAAGAGCCTGGGGGGGCCGGCCAGGCTACCCGTGCTCATTTACTCCGACAGGGTATGAACCATAGAGAAGTTGGAATACAGTAGCTTTAACACCAATATAAATAAATAATGAGTTCATTACAGTACCTTAAGGTGGTGGTTTGTTTTCTTATACTAACGGAGCTCATGGGATTTTCTGTTGAGTTTTGTGTTGTGAGGTTTGCAAGATTTTGGGTAAAGATTTGATGGATTATGGAATAAGGAGTGGCAAGATCCTAAGCTTGGGGATGATCAAGGCACCCCAAGGTAAAATTCAAGGACAACCAAAAGCCTAAGCTTGGGGATGCCCCGAAAGGCATCCCCTCTTTCGTCTTCGTCTATCTTTACTTGAGGCTATATTTTTATTCACCACATGATATGTGTTTTGCTTGGAGCATCTTGTATGATTTGAGTCTTTGCTTTTTAGTTTACCACAATCATCCTTGCTTTACACACCTTTTGGGCTAGATAATCTATGTGCTTCACTTATATCTTTTGAGCTAGATAATTTTGCTCTAGTGCTTCACTTATATTTTTTAGAGCACAGTGGTGGTTTTATTTTGTAGAAATTATTGATCTCTCATGCTTCACTTATATTATTTTGAGAGTATTTTAGAACAGCATGGTAATTTGCTTTGGCTATAAAATTAGTCCTAATATGATAGGCATTCAAGATGGGTATGATAAAAACTTTCATATAGAGTGCATTGAATACTATGATACATGATAGATGTTTTGAGATATAAAGGTGATAATGTTAAGACTAATGCTAGTTGGGAAATTGTGAAATTGAGAAATACTTGTGTTAAAGTTGGCAAGTCCCGTAGCATGCACGTGTGGTAAACACTGTGTGACAAATTTGAAGCATGGGGTGTTCTTTGAGTGCTTTCCTTATGAGTGGCGGTTGGGGACGAGCAATGGTCTTTTCCTACCAATCTTTCCCTCTAGGGGCATGCGTAGTAGTACTTTGCTTCGAGGGCTAATAAACTTTTGCAATAAGTATATGAGTTCTTTATGACTAATGTGAGTCCATGGAGCATACGCACTCTTACCTTTCCGCAATTTGCAAGCCTCTAAGGTACCATGCATTTCCCTTTCTCACCTCGAGAGTTAGTGCAAACTTCGCCGGTGCATCCAAACCCCGTGATACGATATGCTCTATCACACATGAGCCTCCTTATATCTTCCTCAAAATAGCCGCCATGCCTACCTATTATGGCATTTCCATAGCCATTTCGAGATATATTGCCATGCAACTTTCCACTGTTCTGTTTATTATGACACTCTCCATCATTGTCATATTGCTTTGCATGATCATGTAGTTGACATCGTATTTGTGGAAAAGCCACTTTCATAATTCTTTCATACATGTCGCTCTTGATTCATTGCATATCCCGGTACACCGCCGGAGGCATTCACATAGAGTCATATTTTTGCTCTAGTATCGAGTTGTAACATTGAGTTATGAGTAAATAAAAGTGTGATGATCATCATTATCAGAACATTGTCCCATGTGAGGTGAAATAAAAAAGGAGGCCAAATAACACTACTAGGGAAAAGCCTATACACAGAATCTTACCAGTAGCATTGTACAAAATCAAACGCTACTGCTACTTAGTAGCAGCGCGCGTAAATAAACCGCGCTACTGCTATGACTTTTGCAGTAGCGCGTACTAGCGAAAAGCGCTGCTGCTATGCTTAAAGTAGGCGCGCATGGCTAGCCCAACCTAGCAGTAGCGTGTATACTGGCCCAGCCCTACTACTACTCTCCTTAGTTGTAGCACGCTTACGTGTAAGGCGCTGCTACTACCGGAAATAAAATAAAGTGAAAAACAAGTAGAAAAGTAAATGAAAATGAAAGAAATAGAAAAAGGAAAAAGGAAAAAAATAAAATGTAAAGAAAAATAAAAGAAAAAAGGTAAAAAAGGAGAAAGGAATAGCAGTAGCGGGTTTCAGGAAACGCGCTATAGCTAACTTAGCTATAGCGCATTTTCGGAAATGCGCTACCGTTACGTTTCACTTAAACAGCGGTTCCCCCCCCCCCCCGCCTCCCGGCCACCACTTCTTCCCCAAATCCCTCGCCCTCGCCGCCGTCTCCCCAATTCGTCGTCGCCCCACTTCGCCGCCATCTCCCTCCGGCGTGGACGCCCGCAACCTCACCGTCTCCCCCCCCCCGAGGCCGCCATCATCCTCACCGCCGCCGCCCGAGGCCGCCCTCAGCCTCACCGCCACCGCCCGAAACCGCCGTTGACGTCACCGTCGGCGCCCTCCACCTCACCGCCACCCGAGCCCGCCCAGGACCGCCGTTGCCCATGCCTGAGCCCGCCCTCTCCGCCCCTGCCTCCGTCACCGAGCACCTCCCCGCCACCGTCTCTCCCCTCTCTGTAAGTCCCCCACCCCCCCCCCCCACTTATCTCTCTCTGCATTTTAGAGAAAAAAATTAGTAGAGCAAAAGTTAGTTTATAGCAAAAAATTTAGTTTAGAGCAAAGGATGTTAAGTAGTAGATGTTAGAGCAAAAAATTTGGTTTACAACAAAAGTTAGTTAGGGCAGTAGGGTTTAATTAGGGTAGATGTTGCTTGTATAGTATATAGTGATACTAGTAGATGTTAATTAGGTTAGGGCAATAGTGGTACTAGTAGATGTTAATTAGATGTTTTTCAGTTAGGGCACTAGAGTTTTGCTAGGTTAATTAGGTTAGTAGTGCTGCTAGTAGTAGTGGTACAGTAGGTTAATTAGGTGATGTTAAATGAATAACCTAAATGAATGAAATTAGTAGTTAACTGAAATTTTTTTCCTTTCATCATTATAGAGCACTAAAGTTAACTGAATTTTGTTCTATTAGTAGTTAAATGAATTTTCTTCTACACTTTGTTTTTGAATTAGCTTGTGAAATTTGGACATGTGGTTGCTCATGTATATTTGGACATGTGTTGCGGTGTCGAAGAGGGATATTTGAACACTGTTTCCAGGGAATGATGCTGAGTGGCCTATGTTTTGCCGGAATGTTGATTCATTTCTATTCCGGCAAATTTTAGGTTCTCGATTTGTCCACTTTTTAGCAAAGGTCATGCCGAAATTTTCCGTGAATTTCGGCATGACTTGTGCTACAAACTAGGACATACCGAGTGCCCGTGATTTGCCGCACCGGAAGGAGTCAACATTCCTGCAAAACAATATGCCTTTTTTATGTCATTATTCATTTTATTAGGTCTAGAATTAATTGACTATATTTAATCATAGGAAAACATGGCTAGCAATGATGAAGGTCAGGGTTCTGGTGATTGCAACGACGCCTACCGGGCGGCAGACAAATTTTTTACCCTTACCGACGGTCAACCGATGTTATTGCTGGGCCCACCGGTGGCATCGGGGACTGAGACCGACACGCAGACCGGCGCTGAGACTGAGACCGGCGCTCAGACTCAGACGGCATCGAGACCGGCGCTGAGACTGAGGTGGCTGTAGATCCGGGCAAAAACCTTGGTTCCGACCGTTTTCAATTGGACCAGGCAAAATCCAGAAAAAAATGCAGCGGACTTTCCCCTTGCTGACTTCTTGGCGGGGAGCAGCTCCACTAGCGTTGTACCAGCACCTGCAGCTGCACCTGCTCCCGCACCGGCTCCCGCACTGGACGTGCTAGGCGGTGCTTCATCTCTGGCTGAGCTCGAAGCCCTCACGGTATCTGTCACACCGGCCCCCTTCAATATAAATGTATAATCTCCCGTTTTCGTTGCCTTTCGGATGTCTCATGTCGCAGACTTTTCTTTGCAGGCCGACGAAACCCTGTGCCATATTGTACACCATCGGCGACCAGAAGGTGGATGTGGGGAAGGCGACGATAATGGAGCCGAAGGAACCATTGTTCCACAGTTGGCCGATCCCCCCGAACGTCTTCAAGGTTTCCGTGGCCAGTGTTAAACCGGGCCACGAGAATTTGCCTCCTCCAGTACTACTGGGGGATGACGACGAGACACCGCGGTGGCTTGGTGATTGTTGCAATGCTGGGTGGGTCCTGTTGTGGCCAAAGAGTCTGCTTCGTCTGGAGGCGGCCAGGAGCACACCCACGAGCACGCAGCCTCAGCAAGGTATGAACATCAACACCCCACCTACCCAATTAGCATCGGGTGTCGGGTTGGGTGATAGCGGACGGGGTAAGGAGGAGGCTCCATTAGTCGTTGATGACGTCACCATGATTGAGGATGAGGACGATGATGGTGCTGTTGAACAGTATGTCTATACTGGAGCCTCCTCAGGGTTTGAGCGTCATGAGTCGGTGCCTAAATTGCCATCTCAACGTATTATGGACGACCCTCCGGTAGTAAAGAAGTTTAGGTAGAAAGCAAGGAAAGGCAAAAAAGTTGTTTCTATGATCCAGCAGCCTCGGCTTGAGGACCGTATAGATATCCCCGATGCGGATAAATGGCATATCCCCGGTCAACCAATCCTACCTGCAACAGCGCTACGGGCCAGATTCGACGATCTAAAGAGACATCATGACAATGTGCTGCGGGTAGAGAAAGACCTCATCGCCTCGAAAGATCCAGGATACCCACTCCACGTGGTTAACGTTCTGCGGCAAATGTCGTACGTCGACAGCTTCCCCGCGGATAAGTTCTTCCTCCGATTCGATTACATATTCAACATGTTTCACGTGAAGAAGCTGGATTTTACGTTTGTCCGCCTTTATGCCTTGCACATGAACTACATCATCGGGGTTGAGCAGATATCTCATATCTGTGTCGCTGACCCGTACTACATGCACGAGGGCTTCTTGGGAGTCTGCACAAAGCACCATGAATACGTGAGGAATTACATCGCCAGTTTCTTGCTCGCCAATAAGGACAAGGGGGCGATTCTCGTGCCTTATCATCCCGTGTAAGTCATCCGCGCTGCTATCCTTCCTTCGATTTCAATCATTCATTTGCACGGTGGAGGCTAATTAATTTGAGGACTTATTTTGCGCAGCGGCGGGCGCGCCGTCCTCATCATCCTCTACCCCCGATTCTCCCACGCTCTTTACTTGGACTCGTCGAAGAACATTCACAAGAAGGATTACACCCACATCAAGGATGTTCTCGACAGTGCTATGTATTACTACCAATCAATGGGTGGAGAGGTCAGGGACAAGAAGATAAGGGGCGGCAGGGTCGCCTTCGGCCATAAGACCGACTTCTGCTGCATCCAGCAACCGAACGATTCTCTTAATGATGTATTCTATGTCCTACACCACATGCTGGAGTACAGACGGGATCACTAGAACCTTTGCATGGCACCTTCTTCCGGCGATGCCCATATTCTGCAATGGGCAAAGGACATAGGAGATATCGAGGATCATCGACTTCGAGCTGAGTTCTATAACATCCAGCGCGAACTTGCCCAAATCATCATGAAGGAGGTCGTCGGAAAAACAGGGATGTTCTACGGAGAAGGACAAATGTCGCGGGAAGATGTCCGAACATGGATAGCCTCTCAGCGTCTCAACCTAAAGCCTTTCACTAGGCTCGGGGACTATCTCCCTGACTTGGATGGATGGAACGACATGTTGGAGTGATTGTCGATATATGACAATGTGTCCATTTAGTCCATACTTTCTGTATGACAAAACTTTGAGTTATGCACGGTGAAAGTTTATTTGTGATGTAATTAAACCGTCCTCCTCCTCGACTAGCGAAAATCACTCTAGTTAGGGCATTTTGGGGTACGATGAACTTTGTTATTTATGCTTATGATATGTTGTTTCTATTTTTGCCAAGTCTATCTCTTTCTGTTGCTCAACTATATATGTTGCATATCATCGACTCATGTGATGATGCAGGTGCATAGATCATAGATGGCGAAGAAGTGCTATGCCAGGAGTATATATACGACAAGTGGCCGGAGTGTCAGGCCGCCCAGGTGTACCGGTTTCCGGTTTCCGAGCGACAGGCAGTAGTTAGTTTAGGTTCACGCTAATGCGAGAGAGGGATACGAACTCATGTTCTCAAAGTGATAGCTCTTCTCGCGTATATCATTGTTTAGATGGATGACGATGTATTTGCAAGTAATCGAGACTTGTATCGCTATTTTCGAGATGATGACGAGAGACCACTTTGTGTTGGATGATGATTATGATGATGACATGATTTGATGAGACTAATTGTTTGTATATGATATGCTTATATTTGTATGTGTATGATATGCTAAAGATTATTGTATAAAGCGTATTCAAATACAAAACAAATACAAAAAAAATATGCAGGAAAAAAACTAATAAATAAACTAGTAGCAGCGAGGGGGGAAATTTAGCAGTAGTGCCTCCTTACCAGTAGCGCGTCCCAGCAAACAGCGCTGCAGATAATATCAGTAGCGCCCTTTCCCAAAGAGCGCTACAGCTATTCATGTATAGCAGTAGCATGGGACAACAGGCGCTACTGCTATACGTTAGCTGTAGCGCCTTATTAGTAGCGCCGGCACCCGCGCTACTGAGAGGCCCAAAACCCTCGCTGCTGCTAGGCTTTTCCCTAATAGTGTAAGCCCAAATAAAAAGAGAGTCAAAAGAAGCCCAAACAAAAAAAGAGAGAAAAAGAGAGAAGGGACAATGTTACTATCCTCTTTCCACACTTGTGCTTCAAAATAGCACCATGATCTTCGTGATAGAGAGTTTCTTATTTTGTCACTTTCATTTGCTAGTAGGAATTTTTCATTATAGAACTTGGATTGTATATTCCAATGTTGGGCTTCCTCAAAATGCCCTAGGTCTTCGTGAGCAAGCAAGTTGGATGCACACCCACTTAGTTTCTTTTGATGAGCTTTCATACACTTATAGCTCTAGTGCATCCGTTGCATGGAAATCCCTACTCCTCGCATTGACATCAATTGATGGGCATCTCCATAGCCCGTTGATCAGCCACGTCAATGTGAGACTTTTTTCCTTTTTTGTCTTCTCACATAACCCCCATCATCATATGCTATTCCACCTATAGTGCTATATGCATGGCTTGCACTCATGTATTGCATAAGAGTTGAAAAGGCTGAAGCGCGTTAAAAAGTATGAACCAATTGCTCGGCTTGTCATTGGGGTTATGCATGATGGGAGCATTTTGTGTGACGAAAATGAAGCATGGCCAAACTATATGATTTTGTAGGGATAAGCTTTCTTTGGCTATGTTATTTTGATAAGACATAATTGCTTGGTTAGCATGATTGAAGTATTACTATTTTTATGTCAATATTAAACTTTTAAATTGAATCTTTTGGATCTGAACATTCATGCCACAATAAAGAGAATTACATTGAAAATTATGTTAGGGAGCATTCCACATCAAAAATTCTGTTTTTATCATTTACCTACTCGAGGACGAGTAGGAATTAAGCTTGGGGAAGCTTGATATGTCTCCAACGTATCTATAATTTTTTATTGTTCCACGCTATTATATTATCTGTTTTGGATGTTTAATGGTCTTTAATATACCTTTTTATATTATTTTTGGGACTAACCTATTAACCGAAAGCCCAGTGCAAATTGTTGTTGTTTTTCCTATTTCAGTGTTTCGCAGAAAAGGAATATCAAACGGAATCCAAACGGAATGAAACCTTCGCGAGGATTGTCTTTGGAACCAACGCAATCCAGGAGACTTGGAGTGGACATCAAGGAAGCAGCAAGGAATCCATGAGGCAGGAGGGCGCGCCCCCACCCTCGTGGGCCTATATATACTCTTATACCCTGAAACCTTCGGGGAGAGCCACAAAATACCTTTTCCACTGCCGCAACCTTCTGTACCCATGAGATCCCATCTTGGGGCCTTTTCCGGTGATGTGCCGGAGGGGGATTCGATCACGGAGGGCTTGTACATCAACACCATAGCCTCTCCGATGATGTGTGAGTAGTTTAACACAGACCTTCGGGTCCACAGTAATTAGCTAGATGGCTTCTTCTCTCTCTTTGGATATGAATACAAAGTTCTGCTCGATCTTCTTGGAGATCTATTCGATGTAACTGTTTTTTCGGTGTGTTTGCCAAGATCCGATGAATTGTGGGTTTATGAACTTGATAATCTATGAATATTATTTGATTCTTCTCTGAATTCTTATACGCATGATTTGATATATTTGCAAGTCTCTTCGAATTATCGGTTTAGTTTGGCCTACTAGATTGATCTTTCTTGCAATGGGAGAAGTGCTTAGCTTTGTGTTCAATCTTGCGGTGCTCGATCCCAGTGACAGAAAGGGAAACGACACGTATTGTATTGTATTGTTGCCATCGAGGATAAAAAGATGGGGTTTATATCATATTGCTTGAGTTTATCCCTCTACATCATGTCATCTTGCCTAATGTGTTACTCCGTTCTTAGGAACTTAATACTCTAGATGCATGTTTGATAGCGGTCGATGTGCGGAGTAATAGTAGTAGATGCAGAATTGTTTCGGTCTACTTGACAAGGACGTGATGCCTATATTCATGATCATTGCCTTAGATATCATCATAACTATGCGCTTTTCTATCAATTCCTCGGCAGTAATTTGTTCACCCACCGTAATACATGCTATCTTGAGAGAAGCCACTAGTGAAACCTATGGCCCCCGGGTCTACTTTACATCATATAAGTTTCCAATCTACAATTCTAGTTTACTATTTATTTTGCAACCTTTATTTTCCAATCTATACCACAAAACACCAAAAATATTTATCTTATTATCTTTATCAGATCTCACTTTTGCAAGTGGCCGTGAAGGGATTGACAACCCCTTTATCGTGTTAGTTGCAAGGTTTTTATTTGTTTGTTCAGGTACTAGGCGATTTGCGTGTAGTCTCCTACTGGATTGATACCTTGATTCTCAAAAACTGAGGGAAATACTTACGCTACTTTGCTGCATCACCCTTTCCTCTTCAAGGGAAAACCAACGCATGCTCAAGAGGTAGCACGCCGCGCCTCTCGCTCTACGGCACTCCAACTGTCTCGTCGTGGACGCGTTGATACGCTCCAAATGTCTCGCCGTGCGGTGAGACGCAGCCTATCGGCGCGGACGCGCCTAGATTGCTCTGCGGCGCGCCATCGATCATGTTGTGCGGCGAGCTACAGCCTGTCGGTGCTGATATGCCTATATTGATCCGCGGCGCTCAAGCGCCATGCGCCAAAGGTCTGATCAACCCTGGCGATGACGCGCATCACGGCGTCGTCCATCGCGTGGCCGGGGAGCGCTTTGGCCTCGACGGGCCGTGGCGCCTGCTCGTTTTCCTTGTCGACGAGGTTGATGGCAGAGGCGGTGCTTTGGTGAGTTGTCATGCTTGGAAAAGGTGGATGTGCTACAGGCTGCGCTTGTCGCCTCCGTGCGTCGCGCGCCCCCTATGCGCAATATAGCAGGGTGGCGGGAAACATGTGAGGAAATGCCGGGAAACGGTGGTGTGTTCATCAAATGCCATCAATTAATGGAAACATAGCATCGAGCTAGCACAAGAAGTAGATGATGATCAGATGAACACGCACCACACTAGGGAACCCGTCGGTGATGAATTCATCAATCCCAAATGATTGAATACTAGCAAGCATTTGCCCACAACACACACAGCCTATTCCATCACAAGTAGGTCGGATGGATCAACTGTATGCCACGTATCGCACATTGTGAAAAAGTAATGTGGTAGACCTTCTTTAACATGTGTTAAAAAATAAAATAAAAAATAAAAAAACAAGGACCTCGAGGTTAAATTAGCTGAGGGAATGGGGAATTTCGGTCATCGAGACAACTTCCCATCCAGTCACCCATCCGATGGCTGCTCCACCTGAGCACACTTAACTTGATAGTTTTCTTACATGAGCTACTGGTGGAACAGCTAGTCCTTGCTGATATGAATGCCTCTTCACATCCTTATGGCGTATCCGGATGACCGCCTGTCCCACAATGGCCAATAGATGTTGTGTAGACAGAGCATATCACCTACGTCTTATTAGAAGCAATCGTCTGTGTTATTATCGGTCTTCGCACACATTTCTGATTACAAACCTGTTTGCCGCGTACCACACACATCTTGCTATATTGAACCATTTTTGTTCTCTTGCCTAGTCACAAACAGTTCATCCGAGTGAACCGTATGATGTACATCGCACACACCTTGATCGGGCTAACCGTTTCTTTTGTGTTGCCTAATCACACACAGTTCATCCTAGTGAACCGTATGTTGTATATCGCACACGCCTTCATCTGGCTGCTTGTTTCTTTTGTTCCTCCTCATCGCAAACAGTTAATTGAGCTGAACCATATGCCCTTTATCGCACACGCAACTAAAATCTGAACCATGTTTGATGCATCCTCCATCGCAAATGTTTTGCACCTTTTTTGACGGTTTTCATACAGCACCGTTTGCGATTATTGCATCGCACACAGTTTCTCGAAGGGTCTCTGATCGTAGTGTCGCGTTAGCAGCATCCTGTAGTAGTGTAACCACTTTATTATTGCCTCTAGGGCATATTTCCTTCAATACTATATCGAGGGGAAGGAGTGTGCGAGTATGAGATCGATGAAAAGAGGGGTTGGGGTGAGGCATGGATGGTGAGAAGAGAAGAGGGAAAGCTTGTGTTTGTGGTAGGCACATGTGGCTAGAGAGGCATATCGATCGGTGTGTGCCGGAAAGAAGGAGCTGGGGGCCTACACACACCGTGGGTGAACGACCTAAAGTGAAAAGACGAAGTTGTGCGATGGAGCTAGAGAATGCTGAGGGAGGGTGAGAGGGAGGCGGGCGTGTGCTTGCATGAGAGAAAGTTAGTGCTAGCTACAAAGATAAGAGGATTGTGTGGGTGTAAAAGATGAATAGAAATCATAATTCATTATAAAAGTGAATTTGGATATTTGAACAATTTATCATAGTGTTTTAAACCGACGCATGCATGAATATATATAACGGTGATACACATGGTGTGGTTATGAACATGTTATACTACATATAATATATATTTTATATATAAAAAACAGAGTTGGTGATGACGGTGTGCCTGCCATCCTGCAATATAGTTCGTCCAGTTTATATCTGACAGATAGGAAGGAAACTATGGAAATTTTGAAAAAAAAAAGAAACCCACACACCTCTCCACATTTGCAAATAAGGCCTTCCCTCATTCATCCTTTTCTCCGACAAGATAAACAACTCATACAAATGCATCTTGATGTTCCATGCAACGCATGGGCTTCTTGCTAGTACTACATATAATATATAGAACATTTATTATAATTTGTGATAATGTGTGACTTTTGCAGCTCAGGGCCAAATACTTGTCATAATGTAAGGGCGGGGCTCTATACTTTGTGTGATAAACACAGTGTACATATGGAACTTATGGTTTAGATTATCAAGATCTAGTTAGTACATCAAATGTACTATTATTTGGAATCAACATCAAGTGTATTCAAAAATTTGAATTCGAGTTCATATAGTACACATAGTTCATATCTATCTCTATAGTAATCACGTGGTGTGTTGTTAAGATAATACACGAATGATGGTTTAAGTTGGCAACAATCATGATTGTAGATTCTTAGTCAAATAGAGAAATGAATTCAAATTTAGTTCGAATTGCAACGGTAGTATAGACATTTGGAATGCACTAAAATGTTGGCATGAGTAGTTTACATGCATTATACAGCCAACAAAAAAATTAATTGGATATAACATGGATTCATAGCTTTGAATAGAATTTGTACAGTAAAACGGGACAATACTCTCTCTTTGTGTGCTGTGAATAGTTTTATCTATTTTGTTTTTTCGTTGAGGGAAGTGCGAATTGATTTGGTACATACAATATTACACGTTAGACTTGTCCCTAAAATTCAACCCACGCCTTGTTATATCCCGAAAATTCAGATATCGTGCTCCAAAAACTCGCGCCTTCACAACACGCGCCTTGCTATCCCGAATTTACAATGCGCGCGAAAACTCCCTCCAGCTGCCAAATCCCGACACCAGAAATCCCGCTTCTAACCCTGAGCTGAAAGGGCCGCTAGTTTAAATCAGTGGGGGTACTTTTGTAACACACCCTACATTTTGGACAAGCGCGTCCCTAAGTCATGGTTTCCCCTCCCGTCGCCTCCTTTTCGCCATTCGAAATCCCAGGCCGCCATAACCTCTCTACTCCAGCCGCGAAACCCCTTCCCCATCCGTCCGCCACCTCACTGCTGCCAAGCCGGAGCCTCTTCCCCGATGACATCTGATACGTCTCCAACGTATCTATAATTTTTTATTGTTTCATGCTATCATATTATCCATCTAGGTTGTTTTATATGCATTTGTATGATTTTTGGGACTAACCTATTAACCTAGAGCCCAGTGCCAGTTTCTGTTTTTTCCTTGTTTTTGAGTTCTACAGAAAAGGAATACCAAATGGAGTCCAATTGACATGCCAATTTTTGATGATTTTTTCTAGACCAAAACAAGCCCCCGGAGTAAAAGAGTTGGGACAGAAGAGTCCCGGGCCGTCCACGAGGGTGGGGGTGCGCCGCCCTATCTCGTGGATGACTCGGGGACCCCCCCTGACTTGTTCCCGACGCCAAAAATTCCTATAAATACATAAACCTCCAGATAATAACCTAGAACATGAGTTCCGCCGCCGCAAGCCTCTGTAGCCACTGAAAACCAATCTAGACCTGTTCTGGCACCCTGCCGGAGGGGGGAATCCCTCTCCGGTGGCCATCTTCATCATCCCAGCACTCTCCATAACGATGAGGGAGTAGTTCACCCTCGGGGCTGAGGGTATGTACCAGTACATATGTGTTTGATCTCTCTCTCTCTAGTGTTCTTGATTCGACACGATCTTGATGTATCGTGAGCTTCGCTATTATTGTTGGATCTTATGATGTTTTCCCCCTCTACTCTCTTGTAATGGATTGAGTTTTCCCTTTGAAGTTATCTTATCGGATTGAGTCTTTAAGGATTTGAGAACACTTGATGTATGTCTTGCATGTGCTTATCTGTGGTGACAATGGGATATTCATGTGATCCACTTGATGTATGTTTTGGTGATCAACTTGCAAGTTCCGTGACCTCGTG
Source organism: Triticum urartu (assembly GCF_056163025.1). Taxonomy (NCBI): domain Eukaryota; kingdom Viridiplantae; phylum Streptophyta; class Magnoliopsida; order Poales; family Poaceae; genus Triticum; species Triticum urartu. Next base: position 240,008,737 of record NC_141879.1, read on the forward strand.
AACTTATGCATAGGGGTTGGCACACGTTTTCGTCTTGACTCTCCGGTAGAAACTTCGGGGCACTCTTTGAAGTTATTTGTGTTGGTTGAATAGATGAATCTGAGATTGTGTGATGCATATCTTATAATCATACCCACGGATACTTGAGGTGACATTGGAGTATCTAGGTGACATTAGGGTTTTGGTTGACTTGTGTCTTAAGGTGTTATTCTAGTACGAAATCTACGATAGATTGAATGGAAAGAATAGCTTCGTGTTATTTTACTACGGACTCTTGAATAGATCGATCAGAAAGGATAACTTTGAGGCAGTTTCATACCCTATAATAATCTCTTCGTTTGTTCTTTGCTATTAGTGACTTTGGAGTGACTCTTTGTTGCATGTTGAGGGATTGTTATATGATCCAATTATGTTATTATTGTTGAGAGAACTTGCACTAGTGAAAGTCTGAACCCTAGGCCTTGTTTCCAAGCATTGCAATACCATTTTTTCTCACTTTTATCATTAGTTACCTTGCTGTTTTTATATTTTCAGATTACAAAAACCTTTATCTACCATCCATATTGCACTTGTATCACCATCTCTTCGTTGAACTAGTGCACCTATATAATTTATGTATTGGGTGCGTTGGGGACACAAGAGACTCTTTGCTATTTGGTTGCAGGGTTGTTTGAGAGAGACCATCTTCATCCTATGCCTTCCACGGATTGATAAACCATAGGTCACCCCCTTGATGGAAATTTTCTACTGTCCTACAAACCTCTGCACTTGGAGTCCCAACAACATCTACAAGAAGAAGGTTGTGTAGTAGACATCAAGCTCTTTTCTGGCACCGTTGCCGGGGAGGTTAGCGCTTGAAGGTATATTTTAGATCTTGTAATCGAATATTTTTGTTTCTTGTTTTATCACTAGTTTAGTTTATAAAATAAAACTACAAAAAAATGGAATTAAGGTTGCCTCATATGCTTCACCTTTTTAATGTCTTTCGTGAAAATAAGGATTCCGATAATTGTGCCTAAGTGTTAGAAGAAGAATGCATTAAAATGTTTGGCACTAAATCCTTGAATGATGAGCACTATTGCAATGTTGTTAGTATGAACTCTTTGAATATCCATAGTACTAATGATGATTGCACTAGTCATGATGAAAATGTCTCTTATAAGCATGTCAATTTTTGTGGAGTGCATAGAGTTTGCAAGTACACACCAAATAGGGAAGATAGATTTTGCAAGAGGCATAAGTATTTAGAAACTAAATGATTGCAAGAAAGGCTATATGTTTGTGCTGAAAATTTAAATTTTCTTAGCCACCCTTGTGAACTTTGCAATGAGCGTGGTCATTTAAATATCCAATGCAAATTGTTTCATGATCGAACCGTGTCCAAAAATTGTGATGACTTGATTTCCCTTGCGCATCATAATGAACTTAGTTTGCTTGTGGGTTATGAAGAAATAAAACGTATAACTAAGGATCTTCCAGAATTTGTCCTTGATAAAGTTCTTGATTTTGATCTAGAGGAAATTTATATGTATTGTGCGGTGAATTGCATTAAAAATCCTTATATTGCCAATTACATAAGGACAAGAAACAAATAGAAGATGAAGATAATACTAATGAAAGGGAAGAGATTTCCCAAAATCCTCCTATTATTTCTTATGATGAATCAGGTAACAAGGAGGAGCCTTCTACTCAACCAATCTCATTAATAAGGAGATCCAAAAAGAGGATTAAACCCACACTTAATGTGAAGAAGAAAAAGAAAATACGGAGAAGCAAAGGTAAAAAGGTATCCCTCCCAAATGATGTTGCTCATATTACTCATTGTGATGATGATAATTGTTATACTATTGGTGCTATCCATACTATTAATGATGAGAGTGATTATGCTTATGATATGAAAAGGCCCAAGCTTGGGGATGCTATGTTTGATGAGAATGACATGTTTGAGAATTTATTTGTTGCAATTAATGTTTGTTCCAAGCTTGGGGATGCTATGTTTGATGAAGATGGTATTTTTAGTCTCCCAAGTTTTGACGAGCAAATTTATTATGATGATAGCACGCCTCCTATTTATCATGATTATTGTGATGACACTTATGCTATAAAAAGTAGAGATGATTATATTTATAAAACTTGTCATGATTATGAGTACCCTTTTTCTGAACATTACTCTTTTAATGTGGAAACAATTTATAGTATTCGAGTTTCTTATGATACTCCCACTATTCCGAATGAGAAGAATTTTGCTTATGTGGAGAGTAATAAAAATTCTATGCTTGTGGCTCATGAAAAGAATGCTTTATGTAATAGTTATATTGTTGAATTCATTCATGATGCTACTGAAAAATATTATGAGGAAGGAATATATGCTTGTAGGAGTTGTAATAATATCAAGCTTCCTCTCTATGTGCTTAAAATCTTGAAGTTCTGCTTGTTTTGCTTCCGTATGCTAGTTGATTATTGTTCCCACAAATTGTTTGCTCACAAAATCCCTATGCATAGGAAGTGGGTTAGACTTAAATGTGGTAGTCATATTCTTCATGATGCTCTCTTTATGTTTCAATTCTTATCTTTTATGTGAGCATCATTGAAATCATCATGCCTAGCTAGGGGCATTAAACGATAGCGCTTGTTGGGAGGCCACACAATTTTATTTTTGTTCCTTGCTTTTTGTTCCTATTTAGTAATAAATAAATTATCTATCCTTTGTTATGATTGTGTTTTTATGTTTAATTAGTGTTTGTGCCAAGTAAAGCCTTTAGGATCTTCTTGGATGATTGTTATTGGATCTTGCTGAAAAAACAGAAAGTTTGCGCTCACGAGAATAATTTTCGTTTTTACCAGAGAGCGATAAAATACCTATTTCAACTGCATTAGATCAATATACAAATTATTTAGGATTTCATAATTTCTCAGGATTTTTGGAGTTACAGAAGCATTCGAAACCTACAGATTACTACAGACTGTTCTGTTTTTGACAGATTCTGTTCTTCGTGTGTTGTTTTCTTATGTTGATGAATCTATGGCTAGTATCGGGGGGTATGAACCATAGAGAAGTTGGAATACAGTAGGTTTAACACCAATATAAATAAAGAATGAGTTCATTACAGTACCTTAAAGTGGTGGTTTGTTTTCTTATACTAACGGAGCTCATGAGATTTTCTATTGAGTTTTGTGTTGTGAAGTTTTCAAGTTTTTGGGTAAAGATTTGATGGAGTTGGGAACAAGGAGTGGAAATAGCCCAATCTTGGGGATGCCCAAGGCTCCCCAAGGTAAACTTCAAGGACAACCAAAAGCCTAAACTTGGGGATGCCCCGGAAGGCATCCCCTCTTTCGTCTTCATCTATCGGTAACTTTACTTGAGGCTATATTTTTATTCACCACATGATATGTGTTTTGCTTGGAGCGTCTTGTATGATTTGAGTCTTTGTTTTCTAGTTTACCACAATCATCCTTGCTGTACACAACTTTTGGAGAGACACACATGAATTGGAATTTATTAGAATACTCCATGAGCTTCACTTATATCTTTTGAGCTAGATAATTTTGCTCTAGTGCTTCACTTATATCTTTTTAGAGCACGGTGGTGGTTTTATTTTGTAGAAATTATTGATCTCTCATGATTCACTTATATTATTTTGAGAGTCTTTTGAACAGCATGGTAATTTTCTTTGGTTAAAAATTAGTCCGAATATGATAGGCATCCAAGATGGGTATAATAAAAACTTTCATATAAAGTGCATTGAATACTATGAGAAGTTTGATACTTGATGATTGTTTTGAGATATGAAGATGGTGATATTAGAGTCATGCTAGTTGAGTAGTTGTGGATTTGAGAGATACTTGTGTTAAAGTTTGTGATTCCCGTAGCATGCACGTATGGTGAACCGTTATTTGATCAAGTCGGAGCATGATTTATTTTTTGATTGTCTTTCTTATGAGTGGCGGTCGGGGATGAGCGATGGTATTTTCCTAACAATCTATCCCCCTAGGAGCATGCGTGTAATACTTCGTTTTGATAACTAATAGATTTTTGCAATAATATGCGAGTTCTTTATGACTAATGTTGAGTCCATGGATTATACGCACTCTCACCCTTCCACCATTGCTAGCCTCTCTAGTACCGCGCAACTTTCGCCGGTACCATAAACCCACCATTTACCTTCCTCAAAACAGCCACCATACATACCTATTATGGCATTTCCATATCCATTTCGAGATATATTTCCATGCAACTTTCCACCGTTTCGTTTCTTATGACACACTCCATCATTGTCATATTGCTTCGCATGATCATGTAGTTGACATCGTATTTGTGGCAAAGCCACCGTTCATAATTTTTCATACATGTCACTCTTGATTCATTGCACATCCCGGTACACCACCGGAGGCATTCACATAGAGTCATATTTTCTTCTAAGTATCGAGTTGTAATTCCTGAGTTGTAAGTAAATAAAAGTGTGATGATCATCATTATTAGAGCATTGTCCCATGTGAGGAAAGGATGATGGAGACTGTGATTCCCCCGCAAGTCGGGATGATACTCCGGACGAAAAAATTTAAAAAAAGAGAAAAAAGAGGCCATGAAAAAAATGAGAGAAAAAGAGAGAAGGGGCAATGCTACTATCTTTTTACCACACTTGTGCTTCAAAGTAGCACCACGATCTTCATGATAGAGTCTCCTATGTTGTCACTTTCATATACTAGTGGGAATTTTTCATTATAGAACTTGGCTTGTATATTCCAATGATGGGCTTCCTCAAAGTGCCCTAGGTCTTCGTGAGCAAGCAAGTTGGATGCACACCCACTTAGTTTCCTTTTGAGCTTTCATACGTTTATAGCTCTAGTGCATCCATTGCATGGCAATCCCTACTCACTCACATTGATATCTATTGATGGGCATCTCCATAACCCATTTATACGCCTAGTTGATGTGAGACTATCTTCTCTTTTTTGTCTTCTCCACAACCACCATTCTATTCCACCTATAGTGGTATGTCCATGGCTCATGCTCATGTATTGCATGAAGATTGAAAAAGTTTGAGAACGTGAAAAGTATGAAACAATTGCTTGGCTTGTCATCGGGGTTGTGCATGATCTAAATCTTTTGTGTGATGAAGATAGAGCATAGCCAGACTATATGATTTTGTAGGGATAGTTTTCTTTGGCCATGTTATTTTGAGAAGACATGATTGCTTTGTTAGTATGCTTGAAGTATTATTATTTTTAAGTCAATATTAAACTTTTGTCTTGAATCTTACGGATCTGAATATTCATGCCATAATAAAGAATATTACATTGATAATTATGTTAGGCAGCATTCCACATCAAAAATTCTATTTTTATCATTTACCTACTCGAGGACGAGCAGGAATTAAGCTTGGGGATGCTTGATACGTCTCCAATGTATCTATAATTTTTTATTGTTCATGCTATTATATTATCCATCTAGGATGTTTTATATGCATTTATATGATATTTTATATGACTTTTGGGACTAACCTATTAACCTAGAGCCCAGTGCCAGTTTCTGTTTTTTCCTTGTTTTTGAGTTTTATAGAAAAGGAATACCAAACGGAGTCCAATTGACGTGTCAATTTTTGATTATTTTTATGGACCAAAAGAAGCCCCGAGAGTAAAAGAGTTGGGCCAGAAGAGTCTCGGGCAGTCCATGAAGGTGGGGGCGCGCCCTACCCCCCGGGCGCGCCGCCCTATCTCGTGGATGACTCGGGGACCCCCCTGACTTGTTCCCAGCGCCAAAAATTCCTATAAATACATAAACTCCAGAAAATAACCTAGATCGGGAGTTCCGCCGCTGCAAGCCTCTGTAGCCACCGAAAACCAATCTAGACCCGTTCCGGCACCCTGCCGGAGGGGGGAATCCCTCTCCGGTGGCCATCTTCATCATCCCGGCGCTCTCCATGACGAGGAGTGAGTAGTTCCCCCTCGGGCAGTAGCTATGTGTTTGATCTGTCTCTCTCTCTCTCGTGTTCTTGATTCGGCACGATCTTGATGTATTGCAAGCTTTGCTATTATAGTTGGATCTTATGATGTTTTTCCCCCTCTACTCTCTTGTAATGGATTGAGTTTTCCCTTTGAAGTTATCTTATTGGATTGAGTCTTTAAGGATTTGAGAACACTTGATGTATGTCTTGCATGTGCTTATCTGTGGTGACAATGGGATATTCACGTGATCCACTTGATGTATGTTTTGGTGATCAACTTATGAGTTCCATTACCTCGTGAACTTATGCATAGGGGTTGGCACACGTTTTCGTCTTGACTCTCCGGTAGAAACTTTGGGGCACTCTTTGAAGTTATTTGTGTTGGTTGAATAGATGAATATGAGATTGTGTGATGCATATCGTATAATCATACCCCACGGATACTTGAGGTGACATTGGAGTATCTAGGTGACATTAGGGTTTTGGTTGATTTGTGTCTTAAGGTGTTATTCAAGTACGAACTCTAGGATAGATTGAATGGAATGAATAGCTACGTGTTATTTTACTACGGACTCTTCAATAGATCGATCAAAAAGGATAACTTTGATGTGGTTTCGTACCATACAATAATCTCTTCGTTTGTTCTCCGCTATTAGTGATTTTGGAGTGACTCTTTGTTGCATGTTGAGGGATTGTTATATGATCCAATTATGTTATTATTGTTGAGAGAACTTGCACTAGTGAAAGTATGAACCCTAGGCCTTGTTTCGAAGCATTGCAATACCTTTTGTGCTCACTTTTATCATTAGTTACCTTGTTGTTTTTATATTTTCAGATTACAAAAACCTTTACCTACCATCCATATTGCACTTGTATCACCATCTCTTTGCCGAACTAGTGCACCTATACAATTTACCATTGTATTGGGTGTGTTGGGTACACAAGAGACTCTTTGCTATTTGGTTACAGGGCTGTTTGAGAGAGACCATCTTCATCCTACGCCTCCCACGGATTGATAAAACTTAGGTCATCCACTTGAGGGAAATTTGCTACTGTCGTACAAACCTCTACACTTGGAGGCCCGACAACGGCTACAAGAAGAAGGTTGTCTAGTAGACATCAACATCGTCCACTGCAATAGCTCGACGTTCCTCATCCACCTCCCGGGATGAGGATCTCGTCGTCCTGCCGGTTCAGCAGCCCCGTACTCCACCTCCAAGGAGCTGCTCCGACAATCGCCTCGTCTATCACGGCTGCTCCCTCCCCACAACGCCGCCTTAACCTGCTCCACCGGAACCGCAACATCCTCACCGACTCCTTGGACAAAGCCGAGGCCTACTCGGCGCCACCAAAGAGGTTGTACACTCACCGCATCACACCTTCTCCTTAACTCTACCTCCCGGCACCGACGGTGCTCCATCCCGCACCCCCATGATGCGGCTACCTCGAAGCCGGCGCCACGGGCGACATCTGACGGCGGCTCTTCCCAGTGTGATGCCCCTTCAGCGGCGGCGTTCATACCAGCCGAATCTGTTGCTGCTGCTCAAGCTCTCGTTCGCTCGCTGCCGCTGCTCCTGCTCCGGCTCTCGCTCGCTCAGCGCTACTGCTCTGCTCTCCCCCTCGCTCATGCTGCTGCTCTGCTCTTACTCTTGCCTGTGCTGCTGATGCTGGTACATGGACTGCTGCAGCTACACGAGTTGCTGCTCTGGCTCTAGTTCACACTGCTCCTCCAGGCGCTGTTGCTCCGGTTGCTATCTGCTACTGTGTTCCCCATCGATCGCCTGATGATTTAGATCACTGTTTCTCTACTACTAGTACTCGAGCGGCCTAAACTACATGTGAAGTGCCTCTCTACTACCAGTGCGTTAGTGGAAGAATAACATTCTAATTGTACACGCTTTCACATGGTTTCACGTTAATTTGGCCATGTTTCTTTGCATTCCTCTGCTCTTCCAATTCCTGTGAACCAAACACACAAGTTGACATAAATCCTGTGTTTACAAATGCTCTGTTTCCCACGTGCATTCCTATCCTATTCCAGTGTTTTTCCTATCCCTATGTTTTTAGAATCCTGCAAGTCAAAGGAATCCTTACATAATTACTTTAGTTACAGGTAGGTGCCGAAGAAAACTTTGTGTGGTTTGTCCTGCTCCTGCCGCGATGTCCTCCACCTCACTTGAGCTGCTCCATCGACAGAAGCATCCACCAAACCAGATATCACAACTCCTGACCATCTTTTGCCGCCTCAGATCTCCTTCCCTGCCGCCAACACCCACTGCAACGGCATCACCATCATCGACTCAGCAGATGAACATGAGGAGTACATGGGCCGACAAGAGAGGTCACACTCTTTTGTTTCTGCTTATGTTATGCATTGCTTAATATTACTTGCTACTTTATCATCATGCTCACCTCTTAGAATCCAAGTCAGGTCCAAATTAATGTTCAAACTTGAGGTTTAAAATTACTTGTGGGGCACATATCGAGGCAGCAATGAATAGTATCTATGTCTATTATCTGGTTCACCTAGGGTATGCCTATATTGTTCATCTTGGGTGGGAAACAAATAATAAAGCAATCATCATCTATCTTTTTATTAAATTAAAGCTATCATCATCCTGCTATCATTATTTTTGGATCCATCCACTGGTTGTTACCAACACTTTAGATTTCTACATGCTCTCCTTACATAATCTCACTATATTTTTTCGTATGCATGTCATATATTGTACACAGTCATGTTCAACATGTAGAGAAAAAGAGAAGAGTTTTACGCGGCAATACAATGTCATTCAGACATCGCTCCATGGTGGGTTCCACTACAAAAAAATACACTTCCGTGATGATACGTGTTTGTCACAGTAGGTCGTGTTTTCTGTCATGCATGTACATCCATGACGATTTTATGACAGAATCAAGATAGTCATACATGTGCTGTCCTAGAAGTGTTCCATGACATTACCAAAATTATCATCACGGAAGTGTCCACTTCCATGACGATAAATCGCGCGTCACAGAAGTGCTTTCGCCAAGGGTGACCGACACGTGACACCCACCGTAACGGAACGCCGTTAAGCTATCGGGTCGGGTTTTGGATCCGATAACCCGTTAACAACCCCGACCAAAGGGGATTTTCCACGTGTAAAATCATCATTGGCTGGAGGAAACACGTGTCGGCTCATCGCTGGGACAGATGTCATCCGCTCACACTACACCACGACACTCAACAGCATCAAACAATGTGTCGGTATATGTCACCTAAGGCGACACATTTAGTGTCGGCAAAGACTTTTACCGACATAAAGGAGTTGTCGCCTATAGTCCTGTAGGGAAAGGTATTTCCTGAAAAATAAATCTTTGCCGACACATACTATGACTGGCTTGGTGAGGTCTACGCCGACAGACATTTGTACGCCGACAGACAGTGATATGCCGAGAAATCATCTGACAGTGTGCTATGCCAACAGATACTATGACACCCATTGCTATGCCGACAGTTCATCTATTAGCGTGCTCCACCGACAGATAGTGCGACGCTCAATAGTTTTGCCGACACATTTGCTACCAGCATTCTACGTTTCAGCACAAATGCAAATGCACCATATTTTAACATGAAATGACATTCATAATATTCAATTTATGTTCAGTGTGCAATACATATACAAACAAAACATACTCTTTGATTCATCAGAACATACCATTGATTAATACATTCATTCAAGCATATATACAAGATTCAGTAGTTTGCTACACTCAAGTCAGCTACAACCAATAAGTAAATAAGTTGACATACAAGACATGGCCTATTACAAAATATGATGGCCAGGCTCCTAAGAGACCCAATTGTTCGATCACTTGACTACTACAAAATATTAAGGAAGAGACCAAATCTCTTCGATCACCGAGCTGACATCAACTTCCATATCCACAAAATGTGTCAAACATGTTGTGAACAAAACCGACCATCAAAACATCTTGTATCAACCTCTGGATGAGCCATTTCACTTCAAAAGAACTTACATGTTTGAGCAATATTAGAAATGAGAATTTGTTCAAATTTGTGAGTTGCCTTTGATCCCAAAGATCTAAAAATAGAAGATGTACTACAAATAATTTGGTTACAGAAGATATCCTTAACAAAGTACCAACAAAAGTCAGGCTAGCAACTAGTTTATCACATGCCTTAATAGAAAAATTATGCACTCATTGACTCAGATCTGTTCCAAGGCATAACAAATAAGGTTCTTCTTGTAACTTTACAAATTTGTATTTGAAGGTCCTCAACCATCAAATAATCAGATATGCACTTGTACATGTACCACCAGTCATATGTGTGAAAGAAGGAAATGCACTTGGTAAAAAAAAGCCATTTCGAAGACCATATGGTTGCACATGCATCTTGGTTCAATAGATGCACTCTAGTTAGGCATTGTCTAGTGTGAGTAATTGCTAGGATGATCTTCACAAAAATTATAATAAAATCATGCCAGCCATTAACTATGTGCTCTGAGTTCATCTATAGTCCATTTAATTACTACATGCGCTCAGTTCATCTACAAGCCACTAAACTATTCATAGACCTAGCATAATTATTGATATCCTTTAGTAAGCAAATCTGATTTAGCATTGAAACTCGAATGATTCTGTTTAGAAAATGTAAGAAAGTGACCTAGCAAGTAAATGGTGTTACATCTTCCATCACGACAAGAAAGAACAAATGGTTAGAGCATGCACGCTTGTAATAAAGGACATCCAGCCATCAGTTGAGCTAAGAAGTTGCCCTTGAAATGTTACACACATAGCAAAATCATGCATAACATGGTTATATAGACATTTTTCACCATTTCAGGGAGGACAACATAGTTCACGCCGGAATAAAGAAAAGAATGGATAGAAAGCTAGTACCTTGTTCATTACATGCTTTTACCCTCAAGGAACTTATATAAGTTGATAGTGTGCCATCATGATTTATCACATCTTAGTGCCTGTATATAACCAATGAGTCTTTTTAGTTTCAGATGTCTATACTACAATTATTCTAAATTTGTAACACCAGTAAAGATTGAACTATAAGAAATTGCCCAATACTAAGATCACCTTCAAAATTGATTACGTAACAATATTACAATGCAAATGCATTAGAGATCAGATGTAACCTGCACTTCAAATGTCATTAAGAAACACATGGTACTAAGACAACCTAGCATAGCAAGTTCATGCAGAGAGATTTGTGCAAATGGTATTCAGACAGATAGGTTATACAAAAGAAGTCACATAGTGAACAAGGTAAAATAGGTTGGCAACTTGGCATATACCAGCTTCTATCAAAAAAGAATGAAATGTAGTTGTCAAACATGTCGTTTATACTGACTAGACTAGTGAAAATTATGTGCACCAGTTTAAGGCGAACATCTAAGAAGTATAAAATAAATGGGACACATTGCTAGCAGTAAAACAAAATCACGTATATGCATAGTGCAGGGATGCCTCAGTTGGAACAAGGCATGACTGAAGTTTGGTGCACAAATCAGTATTCACAATGAACAAGTGGATCAAATGGATCCTTAAAGAATAGGACCTCCTACCTAAAAAATCAGTATGTATATATATATAGAAGTCTGCGGGCAATTTTGATGTGCATGTTTATAGATGAATCCTTGTTATGAAGCTGTATTTGATCTGGACACACGGTGAGAAGGAAGATGTTCCCATGACATGGTTTGTGATGTGATGCTGTTCGATGAGCTTGATGATGCCATTCACAGGACTGTTCTTCTTGATCACCAGCATTTCAGCTTGCATCTGTAAGTTCGTGTTTTGTTTCATTTTGTGAATTGACGAGAAGCGAATATATGCAGCATGATTTTCAGAATGGTATTGGTTAAGGTGACCTTGAGAGAAACTGCACAGAAATGGAGGTAGTGTTCAAAAGTGTGTTCATCCCCTCGTCCTAAGTCTTCCTGTATGCCTTGAGCTCCTTCTGAAGCTGGCTTGGATCAACCTTTCATAATCCTGGGGGATGAGAGTTGAATCCATTAGTTGATATATAGATAGATAGAAGCACGTGACTAAAATTCTAAAAGAGAAGTAGCATCAATACAAGTAGTGCAAAAAAACATTTAATTGGTGTACCATTAATTACATTGTTGTGCAAATTAGTTGGCAGAGTTTGGAGCTTATACGGTTCATGATTCTGTGGGCAGGTTGATGGACATGCAGCAGGACAAAAAAAAAGAAGGTAACATTGGCCCCTCCCTCAGCAGCCTCGTGCTTGGAGGAAAGGAGCTCGCCAATAGCCACATTAGCAACAGATCCAGTGACCCTGCTAGATCATGAAGGGGTGGAGCATGGAGACAGCGACGCACATGGAGGACGAGATGAGGATGAATGTCATGCAGTATAATTCAAATAAGACACACCATGGGCACCTTGGCAGAGAAGAGCATGAATCGTTGCCACATCATGACTAGGCGAATTAAATAAGTATAACGGGTTGCCTTCGTAGAAAGTTAGAGGTTGATCACAATCGCCTACGATATACTCCTTTCGTCCCATAATGTAAGACGTTTTCTGACACTAGGGACGGAGGGAGTATGTTTGTACCATTCTTTAATAGTATCCATGTACAAATCAGCCAAGCACCACACACGAGAGACATGGCCTTATCCAGCGGCACATATGAGTTATAGGTTGGTCATGTCAGGGAAATTCAAAATAAGCAAACAACAAAGATAAGCCAAACTGTTGTAGGAAAATATATTTGGCTACAACACAAAAAATGTATCGTTTTAGTTTCAGATGTTTGTACTGTAATTATTTTAAATTTGCAACATGAGCTAAGGTCCAAGTGTAAAAAAATTTAGAACTACAAGCTAATGGTAAACAATATGTTTCATTCAAAACTAAGGGTAATGATGGAATAATTAAGATGACCATCTGCACAAATAGGTCAAGGTCAATCAATAAGTTAAGTCTGTTCCTATCAATATAGAGACTGTGCCATGAAAACATGATAATAAGTTCAGTCTGTTACAATTCTGACCTCATGTAGGTGTTGACCAAGCTTCAGAAGCCTCTTGTGGAGTTTTCCCTCTGTAAATAGATTCAATTGAAGACGCTGCAGGGATGATATTATTCAGTTCAATGCTAAACCAGGAAGATCTCATGGGAAATATCACACAATCATGAGGAATCACATAAAAGAATACATACAGGATGCAACGGTTGGATTCAAAGGAGGGCAGGACAAGGGGGAATAGGGGAGCCATCACCGGAGGTGGAAGAGGGACGGCTGGCTGGCACCTCGGGATGCAGGGGTTTGTGCGGCTCCTTGGTTGTGGATGGAAGCACGGGGTATAAGGATCCTTTGGGGGGGACTAATGGCAGTCGGAGAAGCACCAGCGCAAATCGATGGGCGGGTCGTCCATCGCCAGGGCGACACGTCGGGATGCACCGCGGGCTGGGCAAGAGCTTCGGGTGGCCGCGTGGCGCCGCTGGCGGTAGAGGCGCAGCGGCGCGACCGAATCGGCAGACGCGGCGTCGGTCGCGAGATGAGCTGACAACGGGGCTTCACCTCAGGCTGCTGGTGGTGGAGCTGCACTGCGAGATGGACGGGAGCTTCGGGTGGCGCAGGCCCCCGCGGGCGATGGTGGGACGTGCAGCGGCATGACCGAATCGACGGAGAGGAAGGGTGGCGGCGGCTGGTGTGCGATTTAGGTTTAGGTTTGTGTGTGGCCAGGGTGAGATAGCGTGCTTGTGTTCAGAGGAGCGCGGTGACTTGGAAAATATCTAGGATTTGGGCCGCTCGCACGCTTGGCTGTAGCCTCTCAATACTTGGGTCATGGCCCACACATGGAAACTGGTGGGCTGGATGTGAGAAACACCGACACTTTTTCCGTTGAGGAGCATCGCCGACACATAATCTATCCGCAAAAGGTACATATGCCAACACATTTTATATAGGGAAATGTTTGTGAACTACCAACGGATAGAGTGTCTATCAACTAAACAATGTTGACAATTGGTGTGTTGGCGTTCTTTCGGATAGATAATGTGTCGCTAATGTACAGCTATGCCAACAGATGCATGTCGCTGTTGTGGTGTCGTGGTGTAGTGTCATTGGACAGAAGGCGCCTATGATACGTCGACACGTGGCACGGCCCAACAGAGGCTCATTCCTGTGAAAAGGCCGGCCCGTTTGACTTGGTCAAAAGGTGGCGGGCCGGCCCATGGAAAGCCTGTTAACGGCATGTTCGCATATAGCCCAGTTACAACCCGCTAACCCAAGGCCCGTTACGCCCTATTTCAATTAGGCCCAGTAACGTCATCTGAGCCATCCAATATGATTCCAGCTCGTTTTCACTTCTGGCCCATCTATGGCCCATGACGTCTTTCGGCCCATATGAGGCCCTATGTAACTCTTGGCCTATTAACGGCTCGTGGTGAAACTGGCCCGTAATGAACAGTGTATCACTTTACACCCATTAACGGCCCATGGTGAAACTGACCCTTAAAGAACAGTGTATCACTTTATACCCATTAACGGCCCGTTATTCCGTTGGGCCGATTCCAGCCCATGTTATCTTTCAGCCTTCTCAGAGCCCATTTATTCTTGGGCTATTTTCCAGCATTCGTTTACTTACGACCCGTTACTGTCATTTTCTGCTTGTGGGCCAAATTCAGCCCGTGGTTACAGTCGGCCCGCTTGTGGTCCATTAATACGTTGGGCCGTTTTCATAGCGTCATCAAATACGGCCTATTAACGATGGCCCGTTATGGTCGGCTCATGAACGGACGATTCCAACTCTAGCCCGTTTACATCCAGAATGCGGTCTGTTTGGCCCATGTTTGGCCAATCGATCATACGGCCCGTATAAGGCCCATTGATGATACGACCCGTAGAAGGCCCATTGTTTCTACGGCCCGTAGAAGGCCCACTATTTATACGGCCCGTAGAAGGCCCACTGTTTCTATGGCCCGAAGGAGGCCTAGTGTAACTACAGTAAATATTAGCCCATGGTTATTGTGGCCTAGTTTTAAAAAATAGATTATTGCAGCCACTAGCAAACCACAGAAAAAGAACTGCACTGACTACAAGCAAACAAATAAACAAGACAACAAGGAAATAAATAAGCAAGCAACTTACACTAGGCTATCATGGCTATTACACATATTACATCCATTGGGCATCAAAGTTCGCCACCAGTGCAAATATAGGGAACACATCAGCATATAAACGCCGCAGCAAAACAAGTCCAAAACTAAAACCACTTCAGAAGAGCTCAAGAAACAATATCCTGGGTACCCATAATGCTGGCAAGATGCTTAGCAAGCTTATTAACTTTCTCTTGTTTGGCGCTTAAGTCCTCCAGCGCTTGTTGTTGCACCAGAAAGTATGCATCTGAATTCTGCAGGGACTTCCTCGGTCCTTCGGCTTCCTATCGCATAACATCTGATCGATGTCTTTCAACTTAAAGTTGAGACTCAAGAAGCCGAACTGATTCAGGCAACGAGTTCAAAGAGCTGGTGCCAGCAGTGGTAGCTAGTAACTCGAACACTACATCAAGACAGGACTTTGGGGTTGTCTCAGTGTCTTCAATATAGTTTTTATCAACTTTCTTGGAGACCAATAGGGATGTCTCACTATCTTGAACCTTATCTGCATTACTTCCTTTACCATTGCATACCAGGGTACTCTTCTCCAATATTTTATCCGTGTTCTAAAAGAGAAAGAAACAAACACATCTCAGGTTTACAAAGTAGTATATGAAACTCATTTTGGTAAACCAGTTCAGTAGTAAGGTGGACAGGATAACAACATGAAACAAACATATATCTATGTAGTATGGTCACTGTATGGGCTATATCATTCTAGTTTATGTTGCCAAATCAAGATAGATACAGTTCGAATCATATCTATTTAGAACAAAGCAGCATAGACAGAATATAAGTGTGGGAAACTACACAACAATAATAACACATGTAATGTGCATGGCATGAGAACATAACTGTTTATTCAATTGAAACTGAAATCAACATAGAGCAAGTTACAATAGCAAACAGCCAAACACGTTGACGAAACAGGTTTAAAACATACCTGTTGCGCCATTGGAGTTTCAATTGCATCCTTCAAATTTAAAATTAGTTGTTATCAGTAAATACAGTGATGCAAGAGCAAAGTAGTATGAACCATAGCTACGGAACCTGACCTGAGAACAATTCTTCTTCTGCTTTAAGCGTTGACTTCGGGTTCGGAGTGGTGGTCCTCGTGATTTGGGCACTGCAGTTGCCTTACTAACTGCTCGTGTTTGGGTGCTCTATGGTGGAGACGGTGCTGTGTCAACGGGAACTGGGTATCTATCTGCTGGGGTTGGGGTTAGAAGGGGTGTAGCTGGTTCTTTGTCCAATTGGGTAGGGGTACAATCTGCATGAGTGTGGGTTATGTGTGGTGGGGCTGGTTCTTGGGCAAGTACAACCGTGGTTCTATCTGCATCGACAGGTAGCACGATCTTTTTTGAAGACCATGTTTTTACTCCCACAGATACTGCCATCACTCCCTCCAATTGAAATGGCTGATAAACAAGAAATGTAATTGAATGTACATACATTGTAAGATAGACAGGTGCAATGGATAGTAGGGAAGAAAATAGGGCATGAAATAATTCACATTTATGTTGTCTAAGCAAACAGAATAGCAGGACATAATTTCACATATATGATGGCTAATTAAACAGGATAGCATGACACAATTTCACATGTATGATGGCTAACTAAACAGGATAGAATGACATACTTCAAAATATGATGACTATATAAACAGGATGACATGATATAACTATACGATGTGTCTATTAAAGTGGTTGGCATGCCATAAATCACAAACATGTCGTCGATGGAAACATGATGGCATGATATAATTCACGGATAGAATGACATAATTTAAAATATGATGACTATGTAAACAGGATGAGATGATATAACTATATTATGTCTTTAGAAAATGGGTTGGCATGCCATAATTCAGATACATGCTGTCTATGTAAACATCATGGCATGACATAATTCAAATATATGATTTATATACTAAGGAAGTGAGCAGAGGGCAATCGCATATATGATGTGTCAACAAAGGAGATGGCATTTAATATTGTGTATATGATGTAAAAACTAAGCATTGCAATACAACATATGCATTATATGAGTAATATAACCCTGCCAAGTTTGAGCAGACACCTCAGGGGGATAATACGACAGGTCATCTGCCTCTGAAGAGCTATCTGTAACCAGCAAGATATGTGCTTCCGCAGGTAGCATTGTCTGCTCTGAAGACCTTGTTTTCACTCCAGATTTCTCCATCACCAATTCAAATGGCTGATGCACATGAAGAGTAGTTGAATATACAAACATTGTCGACAAAAGCAATGAGAAATACAAAAAAAGGATGGCATGATATAATTCACATATATGACGCTTGCCTAAACAGCATGGCATTGCATAATTCACATACATAATGTCTTGCAACAAGATAACATTGCATAATTCACATATATAATGTCTTGCAACAAGATGGCATTGCATAATTCACATATATGGTAATTAGACACTAAACAGGTGGCATTCACACAAAGCATGTCTAAACTAAGCAAATGACATAGCAATGCAAGATACCATACGCACGATATGAGCAACATAACCCTGCCAAGTTAGGGCATGCACCTCGGGGGGGATATGATTGGTCATCTGTCTCTGAATCCTCCTCTGAGGAGCTACCGGTAACCAGCAAGACATGCGCTTCATCAGATAGCATTGTCTGCTCTGAAGACCTTGTTTCCACTCCAGATTTTTCCATGACCGTGCCGAATGGCTGATGCACATGAAGAGTAATTGAATGTACTAAAATTGTTGACAAATTTAACACATAATAAAAAAATGATGGCATGATATAATTCACATATAATATGACTGGCTAACTAGGGTGGCATTGCAAAGTTCACATATATGATGCCTGGCTAGACAAGATGGCATTGCATGATTCACATATACGATAAAGAAACTAAACAGATGGCATTGACACAAAGCATGTCTAAACTAAGCAGATGACATCTTTAATGTATATAGTAAGCAATGCAAGGCACCATATGCATGATATTACCAACATCAGCATGCCATGTTAGAGTGAAGACCTCATGGGGTAAATAGGAGTGGTATTCTCCTTCTGAATCCCCCTCAGAACAGTTATCTTCCTCTTGATTACGATCCAAAATGGGTGGAGGGGGCTGTCTTTGCGCCCACCATGGAATGACGTCTGCATGAAATTTTATTGCCACGCAAGGCTCGTCTCTTTTGCTCTACATGATCAGTTCCATTGTGTATAATAACTGGCATGCATAGGAATAAAACATAGTAAGATTATGTAAGGAGTGCATGCACAAATCCAGAGTGATGGTAGCAAACTGTGGATAGACCCAAAATCAATGATAGCAGGCAGATAATAGCTTTAGTTAGAAAATACAGATAATGGCTCCTTTAATGTTTGTTTGCACCCAACGTGAAACTCATAGTAGACACTGGAGATTAACCAGATAGTACATAGATAGTACTGATTGCTGCCCCAATATGTACCCCACAACCATTTTAAAACTCAAGTTTTATCATTAGTTTGGACCTGACTCGAAGTCTAATAGGTGAACACGACGATAATGTAGCATGTGTGACCTCTCTTGCGGACCCGTGTAGTCCTCAAGGTCATCTGCTCAGTTGATGATGGTAATGCAGTTGCCGTGGCTGCCGGCGGCGGGGAAGAAAATCTGAGGCGGCGAAAGACAGTCTGGAGAGCGGATCCCTGCTGTGGTGAACCCTTCCATCGTTGGAGCAGCTGAGCTGGGGTGGACCACAGTGCCGCAGGAGCAGGACAAACCACACAAGGTTTTCTTTGACACATATCTGTAACAGAAGTAATTGAGTAAGGGCTTGTTTGAATTTGAGGATTCTAACAATGCAGGGGTAGGAAATAGATAGGAATAGGATAGGAATGCATGTGCAAAACAGAGAATTTAAAAAATACATGATTTCTGCCAATTTGGGTGTTTGATTCACAACAATTGGAAGATCACATGATGCAAAAAAGCATGGTGAGATTAAGTCAAACCACAAGAAAATGTACGGTTATAAAGCTATTATGCTACTATCTCTTAGTCTTGTGCTTGATGAATAGGAATATGAAAAGGTGGATAAGTGGAAATTAGAATTCCTACGGTTTTTATTTCAAGGAGACACTAAAGGAACAAATCCTATAGTTTTCCTTTCCTCCATTCCTTTGTGCCAAATTCATGAAAAGTAGTCCCATAGGAAACTTTCCAATTCTGATGTTTTTCATTCACTTTTCCTTTCAAGCACTGGCGATTCTAGTAGGCAGGCTTGAGCAAGGAAAATCCTACACTAAAAAAATGTTTTTGTGCTACTTCTATTACTTTGGACCCAGGCCACTACCATAGTAGCTCAACTCCCAAGCCCATTGACAAATGCACAGCTCAAACGCGCAGAGATAAATAATGATGGCGTTCAAGAGAGTCCATCACAGATAGCTAAGTTGTTTGGTACCTCACTGCTTGTCATATAGTAGGATAAAATAATCGTATTTCCCGTTACTACGAGTGCTCAGTGGATAATATATATAACATGTAGAGTAAAAAAGAGATGCAACAAGTGTACAACCTCTTTGGCGAAGCCATGTCGATCTCAGCGTGATTGGGTTGGCCGGTGAGGATGCTCCGGCTGACTTGGCTGTTAGAGGAGGGGAAGAAGATCTTAGGCGTCTAGAGATGGAGCCTGAGGTACTGCTCCACTGTGATGGAGGGTTTCATCGTTGGAGCAGCTCCGGTGAGTTGTACGACGCCAAGGCTGAAGTAGGACAAGAGAGACAACGAACAACGTTAACCTGAGTGGAATTCTAATAGCATCTCCAATACATGACGTAAAATACATAACCAAAAAGTGCTAGATGTAAAATACATCAGCCGCTCATCTCTGAACTTAACTGTCGAAAATGAATTTAACTGTCGAAACTGAAGTTAACTGTTGAAACTGAACTTAACTGTTGAAACTGAATTTTGCTGTCGAAACTGAACACACTAGCAAGGTGAGGCTACACGTCGGTCGACTGACTTTTTCATGTTCGGTCAGTCGATTTTGCAGCCGTTGGATACGAAATCAAGGGCCTGTGGTTCATCTTCAACCTCCACCCCCTGAGCCGCCAGCCACCACCGGCCAAACAACAGCCCCCCGCCGCCCGCGGCCGACGGTGCACCACCCCGCCCGCCCCGAAAACACTCCCCCACCGCCGGTCCGCCGCCGCCCCGGCCATCCCTCTAGCCCCCCCATGCCAAGCTTTTTCTCCGGCGATCCCCCCGCCACCGCCCCGCCAACGCCCCGCCACCGCCGGCGACCACCGCCCCCATCCTGAACCCTAAGATACATAGTGGGGTATCTCTGCGGCGAGCCCCCCTCCCCGCTGCGGCTGGTTCTTCCTTCACCCCGGTGAGCGCCCCCCCACCCCCTGAAAATCGATTGACCCAAAAGTCGATTCAGTCGACTGAAGTGTAGCTAAATCGGAGCAGCATCGCAAGCAAGAGCAAGAGCGAGGGCAGCAGCGCGAGCAAGAGCAATAGCAAGAGCAGACCGGGCAGGGGACCGAGAGCAAGAGCAGAGCAGCAGCGCGAGCGAGAGCTAAAGCAGCAGCAGCTCCTACTGATGTGGACGTTGCCGCCGAGGGAGCGGCGCCATGGAGGAAGTGGCCGGCGATGCCGCCGTGGATGGAGCTCCACCGTGTCGGCTTGGGACCAAGCACCGGCAGCACCGTGAGATCGAATCAAGAAGAAAATGCGGAGATTAGTGTACAATCTCTTTGGTGGCGCCGATTAGGCCGCAGCTTCATCCGAGGAAATGGTGATGATGATGCTCTTCCGGTGGTGCAGGTGTAGACGGCGGTGTGGGAATGGAGGTGGCGCGAAAGATGAGGGGAACACCGGGGCAGCTCCTTGGAGGTGGAGGACGGGGTGGCTGAACCAGTGGGACGATGAGATCGACGACGGATCCTCATCTAGTACGGTGGATGAGGAACGTCGAGGTGGTGCTATGGACGACGTCGTCGGGGAAGAGGCTCCGGCTAGGTGGCGGATGGAGCAGGGTGTGGGGTTTCGTCGCGGGTTTTCGTGGCCTCGGTGTACGAATGGGTGGGCGGATGGGATGGCAGTGGGGAACCATGGCTTAGAGACGCGCTTGTCCGAAATGTGGGGTAAGTTACGAAAGTACCCCCACCGATTTGAGGCGGTTCTTTCGGTTCAGGGGTACCACGGGCATTTCATGTGTCGGGATTTCACAGGAGGTGGGAGTTTTCGCGCGCGTTGTAATTTCGGAATAGCAAGGCGCGGGTTGAGATGGAGGGAGTTGTCGGAGCACAACGAGACAAAGATATATCTTAAATATTTCGGGCTAACAAGGCGCAGGTTGTAGAGGCGGGAGTTTCGCAACATGATAGACAGAGACGCTAGCTTTAATTTTTGGCATAACAAGGCGCGGCTTGAAATTTCGGAAGAACAAGCTTATCGTGTACCCAAAAAAAGACAATGTGCACCTCAACACGCACAACACACACACAAACACCATTTAGACTAGAGTAAGGTACACGTGCATTGCACGCATGAGATTTGGCAACCAAATTATGAATAAATACCACATTATAGCATGCAAGCTTTGAGTCATATATGCATGATGTAGATGTTTGTTTAATTCTTATAGTTCATTTCATTCAAAACCATCTAGTTTTTATAACAAAGCTAATCTATTTTAAGATTCATGGAATTGTGCATCGTAAGACATAAAGTAAAAACAAATAATGGCAAATCATGTAGAAAAACATTTGGGCAATTCTGATATGGAAGATTCTAGAACAAATAAGAAGTGCTTGTGTTTTGATGTTTGTGCATTATGCTTAAGTTCAACCATGGAGTCTTCTAGATTATACATGTGGCGAAATCTGGTGGAATCTAGATGATATCCAACGATCAGTAGTGCTCAAATTTGCCATCTTTGGACCATCGGATTCGCCTCATCCAACGACCATCTTTCAAAGTTAAAGTTACCCACACACAAGATAAAAAAATATAAAATATAATATATATAGGGGTATAGATATAGATATGTGATGCAAAAGCCACCCATCATCTCCAATTAGAATAGTGTGTCCATGCACGGATGCGACGTGGCCAAATGATGTCTGCCATCGGTATCTCAAATTCAAATCAGTCTGACCTTGTTCAATGTGTATACATTACAACATGCTCGTTTCCAAACCACACCGCGCAGATCTCCGTTATATTCATGCATGTATGGGTTTCAAACATCAGGATCTCTTATTCAAATATTTGAATTCAACTTTACATTGATTATGACCTCACCTATTCTTTTACACCCACACAGTAGTCTTCTCTTTATAATTGTACCACTAACTTTCTCTCATGCATGCATGCACACACACTACCAGTCGGCATTATCCGTCGCACGCATGCAATCTTTTTCTTCAGGTCGGTCTCCCATGAAGGCAGACATCCATCATATCGGGCATTCTTTATCTCTTACGAGTGCATGCACAACGATCGATGTTCCTCTATGTATGTGTGTATATAGCTAGGTATTTCATAGTTTTCCACACAAACCGATCAATCGATATATCCAGTGAGGTCTCGCCCTCTTTCCCACGTCCACATCGATCAATCTATACCTCTCTATATAGGATTAACATATATAGCTAATGCACCCACATTAATTATATATCCAACGTCCCCCTCTTATCATCCATGCCTTCCACTTCATCTCTCAGACGCGTGCACAATGGCGAAGACAGGGGGCAGTAAGGGCCCTGCCCCCTCCCCCCTAACATCACTATATATCGAGGCTAATATGAATGTGATCATTAGGCAATTGTTGCTAAAAATGGTTTAAGTTCATGAATTGACCCTCCTCGTAAAGGATTAGCAATGCTTGGCCCCCTAGCTCATTTATTTTTCATGGCTCCGCCACTGCGCGCAACAGCGCACGTGTCCGCCCCCTCTCTCTAAATATCGATCTCGCACTTGTGCATTCCTTCATAGTCTCCCTCCACTCGGCCCCTCGCACCATCTTCTAGCCCCCCACCGGATTTTGCCACATGTACAATCTAGCAGACTCCATGATTGAACTTAATCATAATGCACAAACCTCAAAACAACAGTGGTTCTCTTTTGTTCTAGAATCTTTCGTATCATAACTGCCCAAACTTTTTTCTAGTTGAATTGCCATTATTTGTTTTTACTTTAAGATTTACAGCGCACAATTCCAGGAATCATAAAATAGATTAAGGGCTTCTTTGATTCAAAGGATTCTCAAAGGAATTTTGGAGGATTCTAATCATTAGGAATTTTTCCCATCTTGGTTGTTTGATTCGTAGGATTGTAAACCATAGGAATTTTTCCATATGATTCATTTGCACTAGATTTCATAGGAAACATCCCATCCACTCAAACCTCTTTGATAGAATTCTGTGTTTTTTCTATGCACAATCAAACACTCGTACAATCCTGTAGGATTCAAGACGACATTCCACTATAATCCCATGTTTTTTCTATTCCCGCGTTCTTAGCTTTTTTATAAAAACTAATTGATTTTGAATGAGATGAACTATAAGAATTAAACGAAGGGTTACATCAGGCATATATGACTCAGAGCTTACATGCTATAGTGTGGTATTTATTCATAATTTGGTTGCAAAATCTGATGCGTGCAATGCACGTGTACCTTACTAGTACTTCGAGTATGTGCAAAACACGTAAATTAGAATACCAATGGCATGCTACACAATGTCTCTCTTATAGTTCATGATGCCATGTGGCACATGTGGAGGCGTTTGTCGGACCTCCTTGCGTGGATTGATCACAGTGACGTGCTGCTGGTTCCAAAAGAATGTACTCGTCCTCCCTGAGCCATACTGGCGGTACATGCATGAAGCAAAGATGTGCACGCACGCCACGCACGCACTCATTCCCTCGCACGCACACGCGGGTACATGGGCGGACGCAATTTTGTACCAAGATCCACCCCATGTGATAATTTGACGCGTGTAAAGTCGTTCACTTCATTGATGGTTAATTAATACAGTGCATGCATATTGAGTGGACGTGAGGGCGGAAGAAAGACATTATTACTCCACTGCGCGCATGCGAGTAGTTAAATTGTGGGTTGCTAGTAGTACTTTCATTGGTCTCCTTCG
The DNA here is from genome assembly GCF_056163025.1 of Triticum urartu. Classification (NCBI taxonomy): domain Eukaryota; kingdom Viridiplantae; phylum Streptophyta; class Magnoliopsida; order Poales; family Poaceae; genus Triticum; species Triticum urartu. The sequence continues at coordinate 240,032,983 of NC_141879.1, forward strand.
TATTTTGTGCCAATTTTTGACAGTAACATAATATTTACGCATTTGAGCAGTGTAGTACTTGAAATTTATGTTCCGCTAAACTCATCGGGAGCCGTTTTGGGCCTCGAAACCAAAACCATCAATTAATATTTACCTTGTTCCCATCACATTTGAAAGCTTGCTCACACCTACTAGTACGTACCAAACCTGAACGTGTTCCCACTATGTAGGTATTAGTACTAGTGCTAGTACTTAGGTTATAAAAAGGGGAACTACCTAACCGAAAATTACTCTACCTTTCCTCCTCATAAGTGCTTCTTCTTCGTCCGTTGTTGCCATGGCCGGTGAGCAGAGCTCTAGGTCGAGAACTACTTGTTACAAGGGAGCAGCAACCAAGGCTGCGGGAAAAAAAAGAGGGCTCGCCGCCACGCAGAGACCTCGAAAGATCTCTCACGGGCAGGCGATGGCTCCCAGGAGCGCCCTAGCCGCGGAGGCGAACATACCGAGCCGGCGGAGCTGGAGTGGTTATCCCTCGACGACATGCCCGATCAGCTCAATAAGCACCTCAATAAGCAGAAGGTGTTCATCCAGGGCTTGATGGAGTTGCTGAAGGAGAGCCTTGACGACATGCCCGCTGAGCTCAATCAGCAGGGGGAGTTGACCGCCGGCTTGGTGATGCTGCTGAAGAAGAGCATTGCCTCGGAGAAGAAGGCGACCGGCGAAATCCTGCGACTTCAGGAGGACAAGGCGAAGCTCTGCCATGAGATCGACCTGTTGAAGGAGAAGAATGCCAGCTGGAAGAAGCTGCATGAGAATAGTAGTTCCTTGATGAAGATGCTGCAGGCCCTCGTCATGGAACAAAAGGAGTTGGCGAAGCTCCGCATCGAGCACCCGGCTGCTGTCAAGGTACGTAATGCGGCCGTGGAACAGATGATGAAGGCTTGCGTCAAGAAATCCCGCGTCATGGATAGAATGAAGAAGATGGCGGAGGAGACACGCAAGGAGATGGAGGCCGTGGAGGCGATGAAGAAGCAGTTACGACTCCGCGGCGAATTAGATCATTTGGGGTGATAATCTTCCTTCTTCTTTTGCTCCTGTGTTTCATCTTTTGCTTCGGGTGTTTCACCGCACGTGTCATGCTCTCTGCGAGGCATGAATAGAACAATGGTTTTTTTGAGGTAATGAATAGAACAATGCTAACAATGAGATGACTAGCAAATTAGATCATTTTTATCGCCATATGGCACTAGGCTGACGTGTTTCGTGCTCCTCCGTCGCAGTACTACTCCAGTGGAAAACCGTAGTATACCGCACGATTCTTTGCTCCTCCTTGATCAGGTCGTCAGTGCATTTATACGAGCAGTCAAATCACAAGGCCCCACCTTCTAGCAGTAATGAGCCATCAAATCACAAAGGCCCTCGTCTCTCATGAAACCGACCAAGCTATACTGCCCCGCCCTCTAGCCTTTTAAGAAATGTATACTTATGTACAGTAGTAGTATTGATGGAGGTGATGGAGAGGAGAGGAGGTGGTTTTGCAATGGAGAAGATCAGAAGAGGGAGAGGCGAGACGGTGGTTTTGGAATGGAGATGGTGGAGAGGAGAGGAGGTGGTTTTGCAATGGAGAAGATCAGAAGAGGGAGAGGCGAGATGGTGGTTTTGGAATGGAGATGATGGAGAGGACAGGAGGTGGTTTTGCAATGGAGAAGAGGGAGAGGAGCGTGCGGCAGCGATTTAGGATTGGACGAGAGGGCCGGTGCGCTGTGACTGGATCAAAATCAAAATCAATTTACCCTTCAATTAAGAAAGCGACCCCACATTAACTAGTCTCCCTTTTATTCTGGGTCATAATTGACCATGATTTTTGCACATAAAGTATATGTTATATGTTGCAAAAATAATATAATTCGAAAGTACATTCAAATACGAACCAAACGATACAATTTTTGGTGACATGCATTCACATTTTGCTTGATAAATAAAGTACGTGGTCAAACTTTGACCCGAAATACGCAAAACAACAAAAAAAATACTTCCAAGGCCAGCGCCGCTCTTCCGCTCTTCTCCTCTTAAACCACCGCCGCTCCTCTCCTGTTCCAATCTAAATGCAGCGCCGCTCCTCTCCTCTTCCATTTCAAAACCACCGCCCCTCCTTTGTTGTTCCAGTCCAAAACCAGCATCGCTCCTCTCCCATTCTAATCCAAAACCAGCGCTGCTCCTCTCCTCTTCCATTCGAAAACCACCGCCGGCGAGTGAAGGTGCTGTGGAGAAGTAGATCGATGGAGGAGTACAACCGATACGTGAGGATCGCAGACGGCGACCCTGTGAAGCTAGCTAGGATGTTGGAGATACAGTCTTGGTTTGACAACAAGGACCAACTAGCGGCGACGGCGACATCCATGGCCAAATATCTGCAACAGAGCGAAAAGGCGGCGATACCCCCGGAGGGAGTCGCGCTGGAGTACATAGAGCTGCTCCTCTGGGCCATGGAGCAAACAGATTCACCGAATCCGATCGTGAGGGAGCGGTGGTGGGAGTATCGATCCCATATGGAGCATCCATCAGAGATTGAAGGATCGAGCATCTACAGGGTGCCGTTTGTGAGGGTGCCCTGCTAGAGCGAGCCGGTGGAGTCTTCGTTGACCGAACCCAATTGCAAGAGGAGAAAAGCAGTTGGCCCGATGACGCTTCCCCGCCATCTTCTCCCTCGCCGTTCACATCATCTCACGGGGCGGCTGTCTGCCGCCGAGGAATAGGAGGGGGCTGCCCCCCTAGGCCAATAGTCGGGCAGGTTGTGAATTGTCAGGAGGAGCTTAGGGTTGTCAGTATTTGCAGGTTGTGAATTGTGTTTTGTGTTGTGTATTTTGAGAGTACTTTCAGATATGAATGTCTTTTGAATTTTAGATTTGCAGTATTGAGCATATGAAGTATTTTATGAATTCTAGAGATCTATTTTAGCACTTAAAATAATGTAGTTTCATAGGAGTATAAAAGTGCAGACAATGTGATTCTTAGAGAAGAAACTGCAAGTTTTAGTTTCAGATAAGAAACTGCAAGTTTAGTTTCAGATAAGAAACTGCAACTTTCAGAGGCAGAGCATTTATATTAACACGGCCTTTTCAAACAGGGTTAACATCATGTTGGAAGTCTTATTCATGGTCGAAAATGGAACTACCAGCTAGTTAACATCATGTTGATCAACATTCATGCATAGCACATCTTCATATGATGCACAGTCAAAATGCCCACACAATGTCGAGTGTGCGAAACACACAGAAAACGAGGGACGAACTTTTGGCAAGTGTTGGACGTGGTTTTGGGCTGCCCCATCTAGGCTTTCATTTTTAACATGCGCAGCCCACGACCTCGGATGGGAGGTCCATAGGCCTGTTTGTATTTTCTTAGGGCCGTCATGTATCGACCGGCCTATGGACCTCCCATCCGAGGTTTTATTTTTGGCAGCCCAATTTATGTTTTTTTGAAGAAAACGCGGAGGTTTGTTCTATTTTTCTATATAATAATAGGAACGCCAGGTCCAACTTATGTTTCCCTTCTAACTATATTATACATATTTAAATTATTTTATATGTTATTATATATTATTTTTATTGTCATCATATATTTAACAGATACTTACATATGTAAGAAAACAATATCCCACATCTTATTAACTTATAAAAATAATTTCTTAACAAATAAAACCCTGGATTGTTTTGGCACGAAAATCCTAGTGATTGTGTACAAAAGCTTGGTAAGATTTAAGGACGAATGTAATAATATCACTTATTATTTAAATATATTTATAACAACATGCTCAGCCCCTTTTTATTTTTTCATAACATTGCTGGCCCAACCCAACATTATAATTAGAATCAGCCCAACAAAATCATGTATTTCGAGAAAGTGCAAATGGCTTGTAATTTTTTAGGAACTAAAATAAATGGGCCGCATGGACGCTACATTATTTGTTCACCCAGCCCAGCTAATGGCTGTAATTCAAAAAAAAGATCAAATTGACTGTAAATTCTACAGCGCAAAAAAAGACTGTAAATCCTGAAAAAATGGATTGAATATGTACCACATTTTTGGAGGTTGAAATGTGGGCCAATAGGTCGAAGCCAACGCAAGTCGTTGTCAATTTAGTCAACAAATGATGCTGACATGTTAGCCATTGGATTTACATCCAACGACCGACATCCATCTTCAATCTCTCGTCTTCTTCCTCCAGCGCCGCCGGGACCACCTCCCGCCTCCTGCTGCTAGCAGCTCTGCTTAGCATGCTTCGCTATGAAGCGCTACTCCACCGTTAGCCAGGCCATCCCTCCACCCCTCCACACCTCCTGTTCTTCTCCACCGTCTGCCGAACCGCACCGCACTAGAACTAGTTAACCCTCATACACCTCTCCGTCTGCGACTCTACTCCCGCGTCTTCCCATCTCTGGCTCGTTGCTGCCCGGGGCCTCGCCGTCGTCCACCACCTTGGATGCGCTCGGCGCGGCGTGGTCAACATGGTCAACGAACGACACCATCGGAAGTAGACTGTGCGTGGAGAGGCTGACAGATGGGTCCACGGCCGCACACAAGGAAATGCCTCCTTATTATGCGCAAAATAATGATTCCTCCACCTGACATCTGGGACCCACCGGAAGGGCCTCTGTATTTCACGAAAATAACGTGCCCCCTGCTGACATGTCGGGCCCACTAGCTATCTTCGCACGCCAGGAAGTGCCTCCTTATTACGCACAAAAAAAATGAATATTCCCCCTGCCAGCTGGAACCCAACATAGTGGGAGGCTGACTTGTGGGCCTACCAAGTTGACTGGGACGGAGGGCTTTGTCAACTTAGTCAATATGAACGATTCTAGCTCCTGTTACCGTAGAATGTTCATCCAACGACCGTAGTGCTTCTTGAACCTCTGGTCTTCTTGCTCCAGCCGCCCAAACCAGCGCCGATCGTGCCGCGTGCTCCTGCCTCCCGTGGCCGGCTGTGATGCCGCGGAGGCGTCACCGCCCCCTACTACTCCCACCGCTGGCCAGGCCATCCCTCTACTCACCCACACCCCCTGTTATTCTGCGGCGACATCAGCCTCACACCGTAGCCGAACCAGTGAACCCTCGTACTCCTCTTCACGTGAGCATCCACTACTGCGCCTTCCCCGGCTCTGAGTTGTCCCCTTCCTAGTCCTCACCGTTGTCCACCGCCGTGGTGCTCTCGGCGTGGCGTGGTCAATGGGGTCAAGGAACGACTTCCATTAGACGTGGACTGTACGTGGAGAGGCTGACAGCTGGGTCCACGGCCGCAGCAAGGAAGTGCCTCCTTATTACACGCAAAATAATGATTCCTCCACCTGACAGCGGGGAACCACCGGACGGGCCACCATATTTCATGAAAAAAACGTTTCCCCCTGACTGCTGGGACCCACCAGCTACATCTTCGCACGCAAGGAAGTGCGTCCGGGCAAAAAAAATGATTCGCCCTCCTGACTGCTAGGACCCACCAGCTACATCTTCGCATGCAAGGAAGTGTCTCCGGGCAAAAAAAATGATTCGCCCTCCTGACTGCTAGGACCCACCAGCTACATCTTCGCATGCAAGGAAGTGTCTCCGGGCAAAAAAAAAACGATTCGCCCCCTGACTGCTGGGACCCACCAGCTACATCTTTGCACGCAAGGAAGTGCCTGACAGTCAGGACCCACCTGGTCGAAGCGTACGTAGCGTTGTCATTCTGGTCGCGAACGTGTACGTACATATATACTGGTGGATGTAGAGACGCGCACGTGTCGTAGTAGAGGCACGCACGCAGCATGTACACGTACGTACAATGGCCAGGGTGCAAGAAAGAAAATACGACCATGTATGTGTACATACGGGCGGGGTCTTGAATGCCTACTCGCGCATACGTATGGCCAGGGCTCGTGTACATGGCTGGGTCGGAACGGAGAAACATCGTCATGGTCGTGTTCACGGGGAGGCAACGGAATACGTCATGTTCATCGGGAGGCAACGGAATGCGTCGTGTTCATGGGGATGCAACGGAATGCGTCGTGTTCATCGGGAGGCAATAGAACGCGTGGGAGCCAACCGGCTGGGTCGGAACGAAATGCGTGGTCGTGTTCATCAGGAGGGCTTGGACGGAACAGGCGATGGAAACGAGGCCTGGCGTAGCGCAAAACAGAGGAAACGGACCTCCTACGTTCGGAATAGGGCCCTGTTGATCGGGAGGGGTGTGGCGTACCGCAAAACGGAGGAAACGGACCTCCTACGGTCGAAACGGGAGTCCTGTTGATCAGGAGGGGTGTGGCGTACCGCAAAACGGACGAAATGGACCTCCTACGGTCGAAACGGGGGTCCTGTTGATCGGGAGGGGTGTGGCGTACCGCAAAACGGACAAAACAGACCTCCTACGGTCGAACCGGGGGTCCTGTTCATCAGGGGGGGGGGGTGGCGTACTGCAAAACGGGACTCCATGGGATACTGTTCATCTCCACCGTCGACCTCCTCCAGCCTGCACGGGCTCCTGTTCATCCAGCCTCCACCGCGTGCTACTCCACCGGCTACTATTCAACCACCCCTCCACAGGCACCGCTCCACCGTCTACTGTTCATCCAGCCCTCCACACCACGGGGTCCTGTTCAACCACCCCTCCACGGGCACCCCACCACCGTCTACTGTTCATCCAACCCTCCACACCACGGGGTCCTGTTCATCCAGAGGCAACGCCACCGCTCACTGTTCATCCAACCCCCCCCCCCCCACAACGCTCACTGTTCATCCAATCGATCGGCTTCAGTTAGCAGTAGTAGCAAAGGAATCGCTCGATCGGGTTCAGTTAACAGCCATCGGTCGATCGCTCGGGTTCAGTAACGTGTAGCCTGCAGTGCAATCGCTCGGGTTCAGTTAGATCCCAACGCCTCGCTCGGGTTTAGTTAGAGCCAACGCCTCGCACACACGCGCGTACGTGTACGAGAGAAACACGCATCGCTCAGCCCCCGACCTCCCACCGTAACCGGGAACTCCCCAAAATTTTCCTCCCCCTCGCTTCTACCATGGTTTTTTCCGTCATGGATGGCCCAAAGAATGTCATGCAGCCGCGTCTCCGGCCCGCCCAGGACGAAAAGCCCATTTTTTTCATAGAAGTAGGAGCCCACCACATCTATGATGATACCGGGTTTTGTCACAATTATCGTCATAGAAGTGTCATATGTATGACAGAAAAAAATTTCGTTTGGCCCAAAATGTCACGGATGTGTCTTTTTTTTGTAGTGTTCAATGGCAAACCCTCCCCCCTCTCCAGATTGTAATCCAGAGGAAGATATCTGTTATGAGGCGGATTCAGACGCAGGTGACCACTCCTATTTACCCCCAAGGTGTTTGCTCTAACTTGGCATGATGATGTTAGTCATAGCATGCATATGTTACCTTGTAGTGCCTACTTTCAACATCATATATGTCATTTGCTAAGTTTAGACATGTTCTGTAATGCCACATGTTTAGTTTCTATATCATATATTGGAATTATGCAGTCTCATCTCTTTTAGCTAGCCGTAATATATGTGAAATATGCAATGCCATCCTGTTTAACCAGGCATCATATATTTGAATGATATCTTGTCTGTCCTTTTCTTCATTACATTTCCATTTGTTGACAATGTTTGTACATTAAACTACTCTTCCTGTGAATCAGCCATTTGAGTGGGTGATGGAAAAATCTGGAGTGAAAACAAGGTCTTTAGAGCAGACAGTGCTACCTGTCGAAGATCTCTTGCTGGGTCCCGATAGCTCCTTAGGGATGGATTCAGAGACAGATGACCAGTCCTATTCCTCCACCGAGGTGTATGCTCTAACTTCACATGGTTATACTGCTCATATCATGCATACGGTGTTTTGCATTGCATAGTTTAGACATCATATACACAATATTCAACACCATGTTCTTATTTTAGACATTATATATGCGAATGCCCTCTACTTAGCATATAAATCACATATGGGAATTAAATCATGCGATCCTGATTACTTAGATAATATGTATGTGAATTATGTCATGCGGACATGTTTACTAAAGACATCATATAATTATCTCATGCCATCCTGTTTAGTTAGTCATCATATCAATTAATTATGTCATGCTATGCTATCCAGTTTAGATAGACATCATATATGTGAATTTATGTCATGCTATAATTTTTTTAAACAATATACATGTCAACTATTTCATGCCCTCTTTTTTCCACACTATCTATTGCATCTCTCTCTCATACAATGACTGCACATTCAACTATTTTCCTGTTTATCAGCCATTTAAATTGGAGCGGGTGATGGCAGTATCTAGCAGAGTAAAAACATGGTCTTCAAATAAAACAATGCTACCTCTTGGTGGAGATAGCACCCCGGTTGTACATGCACCAGAAAAAGCCCTACCACACATAACCCATACTCTTGCAGATTGTACCCCTACTGTGGTGCACAGAGAACCAGCTTCACCCAATCTGACCCCAACCCCAGCAGATAGTAACCCAATTCCTGTTGACACAACACCATGTCCACCACAGAGCTCCCAAACAAGAGCAGTTAGTAAGGTAGCTCTAGTGCCCAAAGCGCCAGTACTACCACGGCGAACCCCAACTCCACCTGTTAGTACACCTATTCCTACAGAGGAAGCACAACCAGCCATTCGTAGTTTAGCATCTATCGCATTTGGGGTTATCAAATCCTCTATGCGTATCTTCCCATCATGGAAATATTATACTGAAGATGAAGGAAAATGCCAGTTACATGTGTTTGTCCAGGAATTATGTGTAAGTAATGTTATTAATGGCAATTACTTTGCTTTGTACCATACATTCTACCTCCATGATGGTTATAATACAACAAATTTTCCCTTTTTTCTCTATAGAGAAGGACCGATTTGGAAACTCAGGATGAGGGAACCTATGCTAATACCTCTGCTATCTTCAAGAATGCTTGGTGGCAGTATCGGAATTACCTGTGTCGGTGTCAAACTCGGCGGATCTCGGGTAGGGGGTCCCGAACTGTGCGTCTGAGGTTGATGGTAATAGGAGACAGGGAACACAATGTTTACCTAGGTTCGGGCCCTCTTGATGGAGGTAAAACCATACGTCCTGCTAGATTAATATTGATGAGTACAGGGGTTACAAGAGTTGATCTAGAGCAAGATCGTAATGGCTAAACCATAGAAGCCTAGCCTATCTAATTATGATTGTCCTTATGGACTAAGCCCTCTAGTTTATATAGACACCGGAGGGGACTAAGGTTATACAAAGTCGGTTACATAGAAAGGAAGTAGTATATCCGGATGCCTGGCTTGCCATCCATGCAAAGAAGAGTCTTCTCCGGACACAGGAGAAAGTCTTCCATCTTGTATCTTCACGGCCTAATAGTCCGGCCCATGTCCAACAGGCCGGATGCCCGAGGACCCTTAGTCCAGGACTCCCTTAGTAGCCCCTGAACCAGGCTTCAATGATGAGGTGTCCGGCGCGCAAATGGTCTTCGGCATTGCAAGGCGGGTTCCTCCTCCGAATACTCCGACACAGTTTCCAAACATAAAGATCATGTCCACATCTTCAAAACAAGTTCCACACACCACTGCAGAGAATATAATATTTCATGAGTCCAATCCGCTGACAACTTTTTGCAACGTAACACTACATCACCTCCCGGTCATTATTTTGAACCTTTTTCGGCCTGCCGCTCCATATTTCGAGACGCGGCTTTATTGGCACATCTTATCAAAGCAGAGATCGTGTCCCCCTATTGTGGGATTCTCATCAATACGGGCGTGGGTAATCCAACTGTGCTGTTCGCACGGCCCTTGGGAACAGGCGAGTTTCAAGGCTAGTGGGGAGGCGCTTAATATTCACTGCCCTTATAAGGAGATAAGGATTCCCCTCTTTCACCCACGCCTTCTCCGTCTCTTTGCCCTCCCATTCTCAAGCTCCAGCACCCAAGTCCTCGTCTTTTCCGCCTCAAGAAAGCACTCGACCATGTCCGGATCTGGAGCACAAGGCGGATGGCCTCCTCTGTCAGGGAGAAGGACATCACCAAGCTTCGGGAGGCCGGGTATCTAGCAAAGGAAATCGCTCATAGGCTTCCGGCCAAGCGGCAAATCGTCCCCACCCCGAAGCCTAATGAGAGGGTGGTGTTTATCCCCCATTTCGTCCGCGGGTTGGGGTTTCGTCTCCACCGTTTCGTCCGTGGACTCATGTTTTATTATGGGCTAGATTTCCATGATCTAGCTCCAAACTTCTTCCTCAACATCTCGGCATTCATTGTCGTGTGTGAGGCCTTCCTCCGCATTCCACCCCACTTCGAATTATGGCTCAAGATCTTCAATGTGAAGCCAAAGGTGGTGGATGGCCAATACGCGGAGTGCGGAGGTGCCATGGTTAGCAAGCTGCCCAACGTCACATGGCCCAAGGGTACTTTTGTGGAGACTGTCAAAGAGTGGCAGAAACTGTGGTTCTATATCATAGAGCCCCGCGACACCACCTGGGCCACGGCCCCCGAATTCAAGTCCGGAGCTCCAATGCGACTCACCTCCTGGATAGAGAAGGGCCCAAATTGGTCCTCGTCAGACGAGCTGATCGCGCTACAAACGCGCATCCAAAGCATGGTGGACATAAACATCAAGCTCGTCAATGTGATCCAAGTGATGTTAATTCGCCGGATTCTCCCATGCGAGAGCCGGACTTGCCCTTTGTGGGAATAAGATCCGGAGAAGCACCAGACCTTGGAGGGGCTCTTCAGAACCACGCATGAAGATATCTGGAAGTTGCTCTTCAAGGGAAACGAGACACCACCGAAGACCGACGAGGACCGCGGGCATGATCTGGTCCATCCTGCCAGTGCGGTAAGCCTTTCGTGTTTCCAGGTGCATCCTCTACTTGCTTATTCAAGGAAGATGCCTAAAATCCACTAGTTATATTTTCAGGTGTGGATAGAGAGAGCGGAGCAGAATAAGTGTCCAGCTCCGCTGCTAGAGGAACCAGCCATCCCTCTTCTGACAAAGATGTTGGTTCCGGCGCCTTACCAGGAGCCGGAGAAGAAGGCCAAGAAGAAGGCCAAGGGGGCCCGGGGTGGCCTCCGTCGCAAAGGAGCTTCGGATAGGACGTCCGAAGACGACGAGACTCCCTCCGCCGCCGCCGAAGATGACGAGGAGGAAAGCAGCTCTCCCCCTGAGGGGGGAAAGAAGAAAAGGGTGGCCTCCACGAATCTGGAGGCAGAAGCGTCCAAGAGGGGGAAGAGCTCCCTTGCGGACAAATCCGCGTGGGACATCGACAACAGCCCAGAGCCGCGCCGCCGAAACAAGCCCCTGGCCGCATCGTGAGTACTCGAAAGACTCCGACACATTCATGTATTTGGCCTCTTCAGTTCGCAGTTTTAACACTTCAAATCGTGCGCTTGTAGCCAGGCCCATGATAGCTCCCTGCGATCCTCATCAGGAGGTTCGCTGGATTCAAAGGCGATGGCCAGCGAGTCACCACCGGCCGCTCAATCTCCCACCGCCGGGGGCAACGACGAGGCGTTATCCAAAAGGACCTTCCTGGGTCAGGGAGAGGTTCAGCAGGCTGCCTGGGTGGCACCAGAAGGTGACCCTTCGGCCACCGGACACTTCGGAGAGAGAACCCCCATGGATACTAGCGATGGGGCGCGTCCAGTTCAGACCCCAACTGAATACGGTTCCGGAGATCTATACGGCTCCGAAATCCAGCAAGCAACCTCCGTCGAAAGAAGGAGGTGTGCCTATTCTGCCGGTGACCTCTGTCCAGCCAGAGGCACCGGATAATCTACTGGAAGCGTTGTGAGGCGCTTCCATTGTGGAGGAACACCGTATCCTCATGGGTATGGTGGTTGAGAAGGTTTAGTCCGTCAAGAGCGGACTGACCGAAGCCTATACCAGCCTGCTGATAGGCTTTGAGGTAAGCAATGTGAGAAAGAAGGTCATAGTGTAGACAGTGTAGCCCCTGAGACACTGTGCGGTGTTCGGAAAGAAAAAGCCGGACAGAGGATCAAGTAACTTTTGCAGGAAACTAACTAGATATGTCTTATGAACACATACATCGTACTAGCTGCCACCTCTCATGCTGCTGAGTTCTCCGGACTAAAGCAAAGTCTGGAGCAGGCCGAAGAAGAGCTCGGCCTAGTGAAAAGGCAGCTGGAGGATAAGCAAGGTATGTGGAGACTTGTCATATGTTCGGAAAGAATAAATGATGTATATTGATTGTAGTGCCGTGATATTTGTAGGAGCGATGACTGAGGTTCAAGCCCGCAAGGAAGCGTTGGATGAGGCCGAGGAGAGGGCGGCGAAGGAACAAGCCGCCCGGAAAAAGCATGAGGCTAGGATTCGGGAGGTCCAGCAGGAGCTTCAAGACGCTTTGAAGAAATATGAGTCCTTGGAGCGTCAGTATGCAGACCAAGAATCCAAACTTGGGAAGGCATGCCAGAGCACACAAGAGGCCCGAGCCGAGGCCCAAGGCGCCCTCCAGGAAATCGAGGAGGCCAAAAAGATCACGGCGGGTAAGGCTTTTATTATGCAAAGAAAGTATGTGAAGAAGAGGTATCTCCTACAGACCCGTATTTGGAGTTCTCCAGGGGCGTTTGCGGATTTGCCGCGCAGCGCTTCTGACGCTGCTGAATTCTTCCGAGCCGGAGAGGGGAGCTCGACGGAGAAGCTATTCTGGTCGCAATAGCTTGCGCCAGAACATCCGGTGCCCTTGAGCGACCAGCTAGAATAGCTGGTCGAACTGCATAGGGTGGCCGAACTGGCCATGAAGGACTTGATAGTCCGGTTGTGGCCAGCCGAAGTTATCCCCAGCAGCTACTTCGGTCTCGTGAAGCGGCTAGTCGACGCCTTCCCTCGGCTTGACACCATCAAGTGGTCGGTTTGTATCGAAGGTGCACGAATGGCCTTCGCCCGCGTCAAGATGCAGCGGGCGAAGAAGAATGCTGCCACGGTCGCGACCGAGCGCGAGCAAGGAGTACCGCATGCCCAAGCAACATTTTAGAGAAGTCCTTGAGGGATCCCGTATTGTGGCGGAACAGTGTACGAATGATGTAATCTTTGAATGAATACTGTTATATTGTCTCGCCCTGTATTATAAAAACAAGTTCGTCTATGTAATATAATGTTTGTTTAATATTTTACCTCCTGTTGGCCGTGTTTATGAAATTTTGAGAGTTGGCCAGTTGTCGGCTTCAGCCCCCACGTAGGTAGTACGGGGGTGTTCGGGATGGAATCTAAACACTCTTGATCCAATTTGTTTGGTCCTTAAAGGAGGTGTTTAGCGCAACGAACCAGGCAATCGGACTATGTGGCTTTATCACCCTCACTTAGCCATAGGAGTTCTACAATGAAAATTTAGGCGCAGCCCCTATTATCCAAAGTAGGGTACTGTAATCACCTGATCAGGTAAAAAGCTGATTCATCGCATAATGCGGAAAAATCGCTAAAGATTTGAACCCTCCGAAGAGCTAACCGGCTCTCACCGCATCATGACAGTCAGTTTTCGGCTTTCTCTACTGAGGTGTTCATCCGGATAAACCATGACACAATCGTAGTAGTTCTCCCTTTACTACCCTAGCCGATATAGCGGAACGTAAGGTAGTAAGCACAGGAGCCAGGCAACCCAACTATTGACCAAAGACATGATTCGGAGCCAATGCATATAATGCTAAATTCGGGGTGCCGAACTATGTTGTGGAAAGTGTTCGGACTTTGTTGTCGTATTATGGGTCACGATGGAGCCCCTGGCAGATTAAAGCGTACCAAAGTGTATAGTCGCAACTTTGAGAAAATCATCAAAGAAAAAGGGCGAAAAGGGTAGTAAGCTAGTGCTGCAGAAGTTGGGCCGCAAACTGTTTCCATTATAATTTGATTAATACGTCAAAGCATATTCGTACAAGTGGTGCAATAAGCAACCGGGCTATTTAACATGCCCTAACCAAGGGACAGTTGCGCGCGGGTCCTGAAGGAAGGTAGAATGATCGTTAAAGAGACCATCTAAGAATTCCCTTGTACGCCAGTGCTTCTTGCCATCTTGGTGTATCCATCCTGCCGAGAGGACCGATGATCAGGCTGTCAGAAGAAACCTGCGGAAAAAGGACCTGAAAAGGAAAAAAGGAAAAAATCGGAAGTGTGTGTGTCCAAGAGCGGTCGAGTCATATTATGGATCACAAGATAGTTATGCCTCCATCCATGTCCATGGTATTTTGAGTGCGTAGTTATGTACGCGCGATACGAATGCCTCTTCTTGGTTGGGACGGGGACGGAGGCCGAGTTGCTAGTCGAGCTCTTGACGAGCTGGGCCGTCCTGTTGCAGAGTAGTCCGGACTCGTTTGACAGTGTCCGAGAGTTCGGCCGACGAATTAAGGTTCTGCTTGAGGAGGCTGCTATGTACTTCTGCTGCTAACACGGCGGTGTGCTCCTCGGTATGGAGGGAACGTTCCGTGTTCCCATTGACTGTTATGACGCCGCGTGGACCGGGCATCTTGAGCTGAAGATAAGCGTAGTGTGGCACCGGGTTGAAGCGTGCAAATGCGGTTTGTCCGAGCAGTGCGTGATAGCCGCTGCGAAAGGGGACGATATCGAAGATCAGCTCTTCGCCTCAGAAATTGTCCGAAGCTCTGAAGACAACCTCTAGTGTGGTTGAGCCCATACAGCGGGCCTCTACACCTGGTATGACTCCTTTAAAGGTAGTCTTTGTGGGCTTAATTCTTGATGAATTAATGCCCATTTTGCACGCTGTATCCTAATAGAGTAGGTTCGGGCTGCTACCACCATCCATGAGGACTCGCGTGAGGTGAAATCCATCAATGATTGGGTCGAGTACTAGTGCGGCTGAACCGCCATGACGGATACTGGTCGGATGGTCCCTGCGATCAAAAGTGATCGGGCAGGAAGACCATGGGTTGAACTTTGGGGCGACTGGCTCCATCGCGTAGACGTCCCTGAGCGCGCGCTTGCATTCCCTCTTGGGGATGTGGGTAGCGTATATCATGTTTACCATTTTAACTTGGGGGGCAACTTCTTCTGTCCCCCTGTGTTCGGTGGCCGGGGCTCCTCGTCATCGTCTTCGCTTTGCGACCCCTTCTCCTTGTTCTTGGCATTTAACTTGTCGGCCTGTTTAAAAACCCAACAGTCTCTGTTGTTGTGATTGGCTGGTTTCTCAGGAGTGCCGTGTATCTATCATGGGCGATCGAGTATGTGGTCCAAGCTGGATGGGACCGAATTGTTCCTTTTGAACGGCTTCTTCCGCCGGCCGGACTTGGAGCCGCTAAATCTGGCGTTGACCGTTGTGTCGTTGGTATTGTCACTGCTGTTTTGATGCTTGTGTCTGTTGCGTCAGGGCTTGCCCTTGCTATTCTTGGCTTCTGTAGGTTCGCTTGCCCTATTATTGCTACGGGCTAGCCAGCTATCTTTGCCCATGCAAAAGTGAGTCATAAGTGCCGTAAGGGCTGCCATGGAGTTCGGCTTCTCTTGGCTGAGGTGTCGGGTGAGCCATTCATCCTAGATGATGTATTTGAAGGCCGCCAAGGCTTCGGCATCCGGACAGTCGATGATCTGGTTCTTTTTAGTTAAGAACCTAGTGCAGAGTTTCCTGGCCGACTCTCCGAGCTCTTGAATTATGTGACTTAAGTCATCGGCATCCAGAGGTCGAACATACGTACCTTGGAAGTTGTCAAGGAAGGCTTCTTCCAAGTCCTCCCAGCTGCCAATGGAATTTTCGGGCAGGCTGTTCAGCCAGTGTCGGGCTGGCCCTTTGAGTTTTAGGGGGAGGTATTTAATGGCATGAAGATCATCGCCGCGGGCCATATGAATATGGAGAATGAAGTCTTCAATCCATACCGCGGGGTCTGGGGTTCCATCATATGATTTGATATTCACGGGTTTGAACCCTTCTGGGAATTCATGTTCCATGACTTCGTTAGTGAAGCAGAGAGGGTGTGCGGCGCCTCTATATCGGTCCAGTTCATGACGTAGTTCGGATGGAGTCCATCTGTGGCTTTCAGCTCGGACGTAATTGTACTTGCCATGTTCGGCTTGATAGCCGTCGTCGCGCGTCAAGGCACACCCCTGTGATCCGTAGATCGATCTGGCCGGACCTATTTTATTTTTCAGGCCCTGCTGGAGATCATACGTGTATCCCTGAGCAGTCTTGTCTCTGCCTTTACGGCGAGGTAAGGCGGGCTGGTGTTCGGCTTGTGTTACCGCTTTGTCCCGGCCACGTGGTGGTCGGTCGACCGCATTGTGCGCTGATGGCACGGGCTCCAGTGCCTCGTCATTGAGTTGAGGTAGTAGTTTGCGCTTCGGGTAACTTTTGAGTGGTCGCTTGAGGCCGTATTCTTCGGCTTCGAGGACATTAGTCCATCTGTCATTGAGCAGATCTTGATCATCTTGAAGCTATTGCTGCTTCTTTTTCAGGCTCCTTGCAGTGGCTATCAGCTGGCACTTGAAGCACTCCTGCTCGAGGGGCTCCTCGGGCATGATGAAATCCTCGGTGCCGAGGCTTGCCTCATCCTCGGAGAGTGGATGGTAATTACTATCCTCCGAGTCTTCGTGTACGGCCTATTCGTCAGGGCTGACTCACCCATCTTCCCATTCATCCTATTCGGAAGTTGGCTGAATAAGGTCTTCATTGTCTTCGGCACCGTCCAGAGTGTTATCTTCTCCTGTGCCGGTGTTGCTGTCTTTGCTGCGGCGTGACTTAGAGCGGCGCTGCTGACGCCGACGCTTTGGTTGTATCTAGGGAGGTTTATCCTCAACCAGATCTTCCTTGTCATCACCGATATTCTCTTTTGGTGCATCCACCATGTATACGTCATATGAGGAATTGGCCGTCCAGCTCGGGTAAACGACGGGTTTTGGGCCTCTTCTTCGCCGGCATCGTTGTCCATAACATCGATGTCATCAGAGCCGTAATCGAGCATGCCGGTTAGGTCTTCGACAGTGGCTATTAAGTGGGCGAGGGGTGGGAAGCGAAATTCATCGGCCTCCAGTTCAAACCGGGTATAATTTGGTTGTGAGTCCCCCGCTAGGGAGAGTGTTTTTAATGAGTTTAGCACGTCGCCTAAAGGAGAGTGCCGGAAGATGTCCGCGGAGCTGAATTCAACGATTGGCGACCGATCAAGCTCGTCATGCATGGACGCACTGGCTTTGGAACCTGTAGCCGGAAACGTGTCCAAGGTTCTGGTAACACAGATCTCACTTGAGGTTGGGTCTGTGTGCGGCTCCAACGCCGCTGAGTCTACGGCCTCCATGGCGGGGTTGAGCCTCCCATCCTCGGACGGCGTGACCTGCTCCAGATCTAGAGCCGAAGCAGTTGCAGGTTATATCTCCTGGGTATAGTTCAATGACAAATTTAAGCCAGGTTCATCGTGATGACAGGGAGCGGCTACCGCCGCGGTCTCGAATCCGTCGAAGATCAACTCTCCGCGGATGTCCGCGACGTAGTTCAAGCTACCAAATCCAGCTCTAGATGGCCAAGCGGGTTGGCCCATAATGCGAAGCCGCTGAACATGAAGATCTGTCCGGGGAGGAAGGTTTCTCCCTGGACAATGTTCTTGTGGATGATTGACGTGGCCATCGAACCTCTTGGCGATGACACAACGGAACTCTCAATGAAAGCACCAATGTTGGTGTCAAAACCGACGGATCTCAGGTAGGGGGTCCCGAACTGTGTGTCTGAGGTTGATGGTAATAGGAGATAGGGAACACAATGTTTACCCAGGTTCGGGCCCTCTTGATGGAGGTAAAACCCTACGTCCTGCTAGATTAATATTGATGAGTATAGGGGTTACAAGAGTTAATCTACCGCGAAATCGTAATGGCTAAACCCTAGAAGACTAGCCTTTCTGATTATGATTGTCCTTACGGACTAAGCCCTCCAGTTTATATAGACACTGGAGGGGACTAAGGTTATACAAAGTCGGTTACATAGAAAGGAAGTAGTATATAAAGCCGCCTAGCTTGCCATCCACGCAAAGAAGAGTCTTATCCAGACACGGGAGAAAGTCTTCCATCTTGTATCTTCACGGCCTAATAGTCCGGCCCATGTCCAATAGGTCGGATGCCCGAGGACCCCTTAGTACAGGACTCCCTCAGCCTGAAGAAAATGTACTTCACTGGCAAAGAAACTCATCAAATTCCCTTATGTTCTCCTAAGACACATTTATTGGACGATGACTGGGAACGCCTTATTTTTTACTGGTCCTGAACCAAGAATGTGGTAAGGTCTATGAGCTCATTTTTTATTTTTAAGTATTATATGCCTGCATCTTACTGTACTTAAACATGAAGCACGACTGTTCTCATTTAAGATTCCATTGCTATCATGCATACTGCTTTGCTCTTGTATCACTGTATTTACTCATACAAACTTATTTTAAAATTGAAGGATCCAATCGAAACTCCAATGGCACAACTGGTATGTTTATGCATGTTTCTTTAACAGGTTTGCTCTTATAAATAGCTCTGTTGATTTCAATTTCAATTGTGTATACAATTGACTTCTCATATCATGCACATTACTAGCATCAAAACAGAGACAATAGTGTTGTTGTACATGTAGACCTGGTACCCATCTGAAATCTTGTTGTGCCATGTAGTTTCTCATGTTTTGTATTCTTTCAGTGCTACTTTGTCTTGAACCGATATGATTTGAACTGTGTCTCTATTTCGATTTGGCAAGACAATGCAGTAACCATAGGACATAGACATATGTTTGTTTGATGTGTTTATTATGTACTACTTGGCAATAGAAGACTTGGTAGTTTAATCATGTCCACCTTACTAATGAACGGGTTCACCAAAATGAGTTTCACATACTAGTACATGCTAAACATGTTATGTGTCTGCTTGTTTCTTCTTTTAAAATGCTGACGGAATATTGGGGAAGAGTGCCTTATTAAGCAATGGTAAAGGAAGTAATGTAGATAAGGTTCAGGATAGTTAGACATCCTTGTTGGTCTCCAACAAAGCTGATAAAACAGCTAAGGAATACTATCTTGAAGACAGTGAGACAACCCCAAAGTCCTGCGTTGATGTAGTGTTCAAGTTACTGGCCACTACCGCTGGCACAAGCTATTCAAACTCACTGTCTGAATCAGTTCGGCTTCTTGAGTCAGAACTACAAGCTGAAAGCCATCGATCAGTTGTGCTGCGACAAGAAGCCGAAGGACTGCGGAAGTCCCTGGAGCATTCAGATGCATACTTTCTGGTACAACAGCAAGCGTTGGAGGATTTTAGCGCCAAATAGGACAAAGCTAATAAGCTTTATAAGCTTATTGCCAGCATGGTGGATACCCAGGATAACGTTTCTTGAGCTCTTCTGAAGTTGTTTCAGTTATGGACTTGTTTTGTTGCTGCATTTATTTGCACTGGTGGCCAATTTAGACGGCCAGTGTATGCAATATGCTGCTTTGTTCCCTATATTTGCACTGGTCGCGAACTTTGATTCCCAGTGGATGTAATATGTGTAATAGCCGTAATAGCCTAGCGTTAGTTAGCTGCTTGGTTCTTTTTCCGCGTTTTTCTAGTGGCCACAATAACCTATTTTTATAACTAGGCCACAATAACCATGGCAATGCACAGACTATTGTAACCATGTTCCTACTACCTGTTGTAGTGACCATGGCCCTCCTACGGCCCGTAGAATCCATGGGCCTTCTACGGGTCGTAGGATCCATGGGCCTTCTACGGGCCATAGGATCTGTCGGTGTTTTGGGAACGGGGGTACCAAGACTTACCTGCCTGCGGCCCAGGGCATGGCTCCACCAGCGGCCTGGTACGGCCCATCCTCGTCAGCAAACACTCAAGACCCTCGCAAGGGGCCAAGCCTCATGAGGCGGACGACACAAGACCTCCTCACGGGCAGCCTCACTAGGCTGGCTCGCGAGGAGCGAAAAGATCAAGGCAAGAGGCACCTCGTGAGGTGATACGTCTCCAACGTATCTATAATTTTTGATTGCTCCATGCTATATTATCTACTGTTTTGGACATTATTGGGTTTTATTATCCACTTTTATATTATTTTTGGGACTAACCTATTAACTGGAGGCCCAGCCCAGAATTGTAGTTTTTTTGCCTGTTTTAGGGTTTTGAAGAAAACGAATACCAAACGGAGTCCAAAGGGAATGAAACCTTCAGGAATGTGATTTTCTCATCGAATAAGACCCAGGAGACTTGGACCCTACGTCAAGGCACGAAACAGGAGGCCACGAGGTAGGGGGCGCGCCTGCCTACCCCAGGCGCGCCCCCACCCTCGTGGGCCCCCAGTTGCTCCACCGACGTACTCCTTCATCCTATATATATCCACGTACCCCCAAACGATCAGATACGGAGCCAAAACCCTAATTCCACCTCCGTAACTTTCTGTATCCACGAGATCCCATCTTGGGGCCTGTTCCAGAGCTCCGCCGGAGGGGGCATCGATCACGGAGGGCTTCTACATCAACACCATAGCCTCTCTGATGAAGTGTGAGTAGTTTACCTCAGACCTACGGGTCCATAGTTAGTATCTAGATGGCTTCTTCTCTCTTTTTGGATCTCAATACAATGTTCTCCCCCTCTCTTATGGAGAACCATTCGATGTAATCTTCTTTTTGCGGTGTGTTTGTTGAGACCGATGAATTGTGGGTTTATGATCAAGTCTATCTATGAATAATATTTGAATCTTCTCTGAATTCTTTTATGTATGATTGGTTATCTTTGCAAGTCTCTTCGAATTATCAGTTTGGTTTGGCCTACTAGATTGATCTTTCTTGCAATGGGAGAAGTGCTTAGTTTTGGGTTCAATCTTGCGGTGTCCTTTCCCGATGATAGTAAGGGCAGCAAGGCACGTATTGTATTGTTGCCATCGAGGATAACAAGATGTGGTTTTCTTTATATTGCATGAGTCTATCCCTCTACATCATGTCATCTTGCTTAAGGTGTTACTCTGTTTTTAACATAATACTCTAGAAGCATGCTGGATAGCGGTCGATGAGTGGAGTAATAGTAGTAGATGCAGGCAGGAGTCGGTCTACTTGTCTCGGACGTGATGCCTATATACATGATCATGCCTAGATATTCTCATGACTATGCTCATTCTGTCAATTGCTCAACAGTAATTTCTTCACCCACCGTAGAATACTTATGCTCTCAAGGGAAGCCACTAGTGAAACCTATGGCCCCCGGGTCTATCTTTATCATATTGATCTCCTACTACTTTGCTATTTACTTTGCCTTTATTTTACTTTGCATCTTTATCATAAAAATACCAAAAATATTATCTTTATCATATCTATCAGATCTCACTCTCGTAAGCGGCCCTATATGGATTGACAACCCCTATTTGCGTTGGTTGTGAGGATTTATTTGTTTTGTGCAGGTACGAGGGACTCGCGCGTAGCCTCCTACTAGATTGATACCTTGGTTCTCAAAAACTGAGGGAAATACTTACGCTACTTTGCTGCATCATCCCTTCCTCTTCGGGGAAAACCAATGCAGTGCTCAAGAGGTAGGAAGAAGGATTTCTGGCGCCATTGCTGGTGAGGTCTTCGCAAAAGTCAACATACCAAGTACCCATCACATACCCTTATCTCCCGCATTACATTATTTGTCATTTGCCTTTCATTTTCCTCTCCCCCACTTCACCCTTGCCGATTTGCCCTCTCTCTCTATCCTCCCTCTCTATTTGCATCTTTTTGCCCGTTTGTTTCATGTTTTGCTTGTTAGTTTGCTTGCTTGTCGTTATGGCTAGTCCCTTACCTTCTGTCTCTATGTCTGAAATTGGGGAAACTATGGTTGATAATAATTCTGATGCTCCTACTAAAGAACCCACTATCTCACATATAAAAAGATTCCGTGTTGGTAGTGGTAATATTATTGGAAAAGGAGTTATTCAAGATTTCTTTACATGTGCCGGTGCTTTACCTTCTATGGGTAGTTCTATCCTTCATAGAACTAGTAGCCTTGCGGACGCTATTGCCATGCTTGTAGTTGAACTTGAAAGACAATTCATGCACATGCATCCTTCCATACAAAGGATTTTTCTGGAATTTTCTAATATTGAGCATTCTTCTGTTAAGCGTGCCGCTACTATGTTTTTGGCTCATGAGTTTAGATTCATAATAAAGGAGGCCAAAGAAATCTTTGCACATTATAGGGTGGACTCTTGCCATCCTCCCATAGAGGCTATCCTCTTTGATCAAGAAGAAATAATGTGTTTTCAATCTCTAGATTATGTTGCTTTCAATGAAAATCTTAGAAAAAGGGTTCCTACCAATGTTTTAGTTGACAAAATCTCTTAACTTAATGATGATTTGGCTATTCGAAATAATGAACTAGGATATTCTCTTGAATATAGGCTCACAAAGTTCTGTCAAAAGAATGCTTATAATGATGAATTGGTTGTGCAATATGAAGGACCAAAGGAGGAACCTATACCTCCCAAGGTTGATCTTGGGGACTTTTGTCCCACTAAATTTAGCCCTTTTGATTACTTTTGCTTGCCTCAAAGAAAGCTTGCCGCCGAACGTAGAGATTATGAGATGAGTTTTAATAATCTATCTTACTATTATGGCAATACCTAGATCTATTCTTGCTTGTTATGCCTAGCTAGGGGCGTTAAACGATAGCGCTTGTTGGGAGGCAACCCAATTTTATTTTTATTCCTTGATTTTTGCTCCTGTTTAGTAATAAATAATTTATCTAGCCTCTGTTTTGGTTGTGTTTTTTGTGTTTAATTAGTGTTTTTGCCAAGTAGAACCGTTGGGAAGACTTGGGGAAAGTCTTGTTGAACTTACTGTAAAAAACAGAAATTTTAGCGCTCACGAGAACTACTGTCACTTTTATTTGGAAAGTGCTATTTAGTGAATTATTTTTTTATATGATTAATAGATAAATTCCTCACGTCCAGAAATTTATTTTAGAATTTTTGGGGTTCCAGAGCTTGCGCTAGCTGCAGGTTACTACAGACTGTTCTGTTTTTGACAGATTCTGTTTTTCATGTGTTGTTTGCTTATTTTGATGAATCTATGGCTAGTAAAATAGTTTATAAACCATAGAGAAGTTGGAATACAGTAGGTATAACACCAATATAAATAAATAATGAGTTCATTACCGTACCTTGAAGTGGTCTTTTTTTTTGCTAACGGAGCTCACGAGATTTTCTACTTTAAGTTTTGTGTTGTGAAGTTTTCAAGTTTTGGGTAAAGATTTGATGGGTTATGGAACAAGGAGTGGCAAGAGCCTAAGCTTGGGGATGCCCATGGCACCCCCAAGATAATATAAGTACACCTAAGAGCCAAAGCTTGGGGATGCCCCGGAAGGCATCCCCTCTTTCGTCTACATCTATCGGTAACTTTACTTGGAGCTATATTTTTATTCACCACATGGTATGTGTTTTGCTTGGAGCGTCTTGTATTATTTGAGTCTTTATTTGTTAGTTTACCATAATCATCCTTGCTGTACACACCTTTTGAGAGAGCCATACATGATTTGTATTTTTTTAGAATACTCTATGTGCTTCGCTTATATCTTTTGAGTCATATAATTTTGCTCTAGTGCTTCACTTATATCTTTTAGAGCGCGGTGGTGGATTTTTTTTATAGAAACTATTGATCTCTCATGCTTCACTTAGATTATTTTGAGAGTCTTAATAGCATGGTAATTTGCTTAAAATCCTAATATGCTTGGTATACAATATTAATAATAAAACTTTCTTATGAGTGTGTTGAATACTATGATAAGTTTGATGCTTGATAATTGTTTTGAGATATGAAGATGGTGATATTAAAGTTGTGCTAGTTGAGTAGTTGTGAATTTGAGAAATACTTGTGATGAAGTTTGTGATTCTCGTAGCATGCATGTATGGTGAACCGTTATGTGATGAAGTCGGAGCATGATTTATTTTTTGATTGTCTTCCTTATGAGTGGCGGTCGGGGACGAGCGATGGTCTTTTCCTACCAATCTATCCCCCTAGGAGCATGCGCGTAATACTTTGATTTGATAACTTGTAGATTTTTGCAATAAGTATATAAGTATATGGATTATATGCACTCTCACCCTTCCACCTTTGCTAGCCTCTCTAATACCGCGCACTTCTCGCCGGTATCATACACCCACCATATACCTTCCTCAAAACAGCCACCATACCTACCTATTATGGCATTTTCATAGCCATTCCGAGATATATTGCCATGCAACTTTCCACCGTTCCCTTTATTATGACACACTCCATCATTGTCATATTGCTTAGCATGATCATGTAGTCGACATCGTATTTGTGGCAAAGCCACCGTTCATTATTCTTTCATACATGTCACTCATGAGTCATTGCATATCCCGGTACACCGCTGGAGGCATTCATATAGAGTCATATTTTGTTCTAAGTATCGAGTTGTAATTGTTGAGTTGTAAGAAAAATAAAAGTGTGATGATCATCATTATTAGAGCATTGTCCCAGTGAGGAAAGGATGATGGAGACTATGATTCCCCCACAAGTCGGGATGAGACTCCAGACGAAAAAAGAGAGAAAAGGCCCATAGAAAAGAAAAAAATGAGAGAAAAAGAGAGAAGGGGCAATGCTACTATCCTTTTACCACACTTGTGCTTCAAAGTAGCACCATGA
Organism: Triticum urartu; assembly: GCF_056163025.1. Taxonomy (NCBI): domain Eukaryota; kingdom Viridiplantae; phylum Streptophyta; class Magnoliopsida; order Poales; family Poaceae; genus Triticum; species Triticum urartu. The sequence continues at coordinate 240,057,592 of NC_141879.1, forward strand.
TCTTCATAGTAGATAGTCTCTCATGTTATCACTTTCATATACTAGTGGGAATTTTTCATTATATAACTTGGCTTGTATATTCCAATGATGGGCTTCCTCAAATTGCCCTAGGTCTTCATGAGCAAGCAAGTTGGATGCACACCCACTTAGGGCATCTCCAGCCGTTGGCCCCCCAAGGGGCGCCTAAAATCGCCGCCTGGGGGTGAGCCAGCGCAAATATTGGGCCTGGGGGCGAGTTGGTCCCCAGCCGCCGGCCCCAGGATCGCCCCCAGGCACGTTTTAAAATAAAAGAAGTTCGGCGAAGTTCGGCTTAAACACGATAAATTTCGGCCAAACACGATAAATTTCGGCACATTTCGGCGAAGTTCGCAGATTTTCATTACATAGCACATATACATAAACTAATCTAACGGAAAAACTGGCTGAAGTCGCCGCCGTCGCCGCCATCATCGTCGTCGGCCTTCTCCTCCTTGACGCGGGCACCCCTGCTGGACCCCTGCCCGGCGTCGCCATGGCGGACTGGTGGCAGCGCATCATCGTCGTCGTCGTCGCTGTCGTAGATGACGACGACTCCGCCTTCATCGCGGCCGCGTCGACGCTCCGCGAAGCGAAGCAGGGCGGCGCACTAGCGCTCCTTCGCCTTCTCCAGGCGCTCCTTCTCCATCGCTATGGAGTCCCTGCGCGCCCATTCCAGGGCCGCGTCGTCACCGTCGAGCTCCGTCGTCACCGGCGCGGCCGGCTCCTTCTTCACCGGCGCGAGCCCCGGCTCTGTCTTAACCGGCGCGAGCCCCGGCTCCGTCTTTGGCTTGATGAAGCGCGGAGGAGGAGCCAACGAGTAGGCGCGCCGGTCGCCCTCATTGATGACGATGCCGGCGCTGCGAGTGCGCCGGCCGAGCGGCATCTCCGCCGCAGGCTCGGCCTTGACGCCGAGCAGTGCCGGAGGAGTGCGATGAAGATCGGGAGGAGGAAGAAGAGGAGGAGGACCCAAACCTCCTTGGCGCCCATGGCCCGGTGCGTCGGTGCTGCACCGGGGCGGCCGCCCTCGCCGGGTACGCCAATGGCGGGTCGTTGCCGCCCTCGAGGTACGTCAGCACGCCCTCGAGTGTGCGGCCGGGGACGCCCCACCACAGGTGGCGCCCCTCGCTGTTCTGCCGGCTGCCGACCACCAGCGCGCCGTTGGTGGACGCCAAGCGCTGCTGCTGGCGGCGCTCGAAATACGCCGCCCAAGCCGCGTGGTTGTCGGCGGCGTACTCGGGGAGGGAGAGTTGGGCGTCGGTGAGGGAGGCGCGCACGACCTCGACTTCCTTGGCGAAGTACTTCGGCTTCGCCACGGCGTCGGGCAACGGGGGAATGGGCACTCCCCCAACGCTGAGTCTCCACCCCGTCGGCTCGGCGCGCATGTCCGGCGGCGCCGGGATGTTCGCCTGGAACAGGAGCCGAAGCCGTTCCAGGGGAAGCCGTTGCGGAACAGGAGCGAACGACGGCCGAAGCCGTTGGCCGCCGCCTCGTCTCCGGGGAAGCGTTCCGCCATGGCGACGGGCTCGGGAGAGGTAGAGAGATAGAGGGAGGGGCTGGGCGGCGGCGCTCGGGAGAGGTAGGAAGAGGGAGGGGCTGGGTGGCGGCGAGGGGCGGGGCTGGTGTGGGCACAGGCGAGTGCAGGCCACCGGCTATATAGCCGCGCCGCACCCGTGTGTACGCGTGCGAGGGAGGGGAGGCGTCGGCGCGCCGTCCCGTGACGCGCCGCCCGTGAGGAATCAATAGCAGGGCTGACCGGCGGCAGCCTTGGCGTTGATTCCCCATGGGAACCAAGGCCATTGGGGGAAGACGAGGCGCCGTGTCGCTGACGCGGCTGGCCCACGGCATTTTTCTTGCCAAAACAGATCGCCCCGGCGCCCCCGGGCACCCCCCAGCGCGCCGGGTTCGGCCTGGGTCCGCCGGCGCTGTTTTCGGCCCAGGCCGGCGAAAATCGGGCTCCTGGGGGCGCGACTGGGCCTTTTTTTGGCGCTGGCGCCAAAAAATCTCCTGGGGAGGCCTTCCTCGGGGCGCGGCTGGAGATGCCCTTAGTTTCTTTTTGAGCTTTCATATACTTATAGCTCTAGTGCATCCGTTGCATGGCAATCCCTACTCACTCACATTGATATCTATTGATGGGCATCTCCATAGCCCGTTGATACGTCTAGTTGATGTGAGACTATCTTCTCCCTTTTTGTCTTCTCCACAACCACCACTCTATTCCACCTATAGTGTTATGTCCATGGCTCATGCTCATGTATTGCGTGAAAATTGAAAAATTTTGAGAATGTCAAAAGTATGAAACAATTGCTTGGCTTGTCATCGGGGTTGTGCATGATTTAAATATTTTGTGTGGTGAAGATGGAGCATAGACATACTATATGGATTTGTAGGGATAACTTTATTTAGCCATGTTATTTTGAGAAGACATAATTGCTTAGTTAGTATGCTTGAAGTATTATTATTTTTATGTCAATATGAACTTTTGTCTTGAATCTTTCGGATCTGAATATTCATACCACAATTAAGAAGAATTACATTAAAATTATCACAAGTAGCACTCCGCATCAAAAATTCTGTTTTATCATTTACCTACTCGAGGACGAGCAGGAATTAAGCTTGGGGATGCTTGATACGTCTCCATCGTATCTATAATTTTTGATTGCTCCATGCTATATTATCTACTATTTTGGACATTATTGGGCTTTATTATCCACTTATATATTATTTTTGGGACTAACCTATTAATCGGAGGCCCAGCCCAGAATTGTTGTTTTTTGCCTGTTTTAGGGTTTTGAAGAAAAGGAATACCAAACGGAGTCCAAACGGAATGAAACCTTCGGGAACATGATTTTCTCATCGAATAAGACCCAGGAGACTTGGACCCTACGTCAAGGCACGAAACAGGAGGCCACGAGGTAGGGGGAGCGCCTGCCTACCCCAGGCCGCCCCCACCCTAGTGGGCCCCCTGTTGCTCCACCAACGTACTCCTTCCTCCTATATATATCAACGTACCCCCAAACGATCAGATACGGAGCCAAAACCCTAATTCCACCACTGTAACTTTCTGTATCCACGAGATCCCATCTTGGGGCCTGTTCCGGAGCTCCGCCGGAGGGGGCATCGATCACGGAGGGCTTCTACATCAACACCATAGCCTCTCCGATGAAGTGTGAGTAGTTTACCTCAGACCTACGGGTCCATAGTTAGTATCTAGATGGCTTCTTCTCTCTTTTTGGATCTCAATACAATGTTCTCCCCCTCTCTTGTGGAGAACCATTCGATGTAATCTTCTTTTTGCGGTGTGTTTGCTGAGACCGATGAATTGTGGGTTTATGATCAAGTCTATCTATGAATAATATTTGAACCTTCTCTGAATTCTTTTATGTATGATTGGTTATCTTTGCAAGTCTCATCGAATTATCAGTTTGGTTTGGCCTACTAGATTGATCTTTCTTACAATGGGAGAAGTGCTTAGCTGTGGGTTCAATCTTGCGGTGTCCTTTCCCGGTGATGGTAAGGGCAGCAAGGAACGTATTGTATTGTTGCCATCGAGGATAACAAGATGGGGTTTTCTTCATATTGCATGAGTCTATCCCTCTACATCATGCCATCTTGCTTAAGGTGTTACTCTGTTTTTAACTTAATACTCTAGATGCATGCTGGATAGCGGTCGATGAGTGGAGTAATGGTAGTAGATGTAGGCAGGAGTCGGTCTACTTGTCTCGGACGTGATGCCTATATACATGATCATGCCTAGATATTCTCATAACTATGCTCAATTCTGTCAATTGCTCAACAGTATGTTCACCCACCATAGAATACTTATGCTCTCGAGGGAAGCCACTAGTGAAACCTATGGCCCCCGGATCTATCTTTATCATATTGATCTCCTACTACTTTGCTATTTACTTTGCCTTTATTTTACTATGCATCTTTATCATAAAAATACCAAAAATATTATCTTTATCATATCTATCAGATCTCACTCTCATAAGTGGCCCTATAGGGATTGACAAACCCTATTTGCATTGGTTGCGAGGATTTATTTGTTTTGTGCAGGTACGAGGGACTCGTGTGTAGCCTCCTACTGGATTGATACCTTGGTTCTCAAAAACTGAGGGAAATACTTACGCTACTTTGCTGCATCATCCCTTCCTCTTCGGGGAAAACCAACGCAGTGCTCAAGAGGTAGCATGAGGTTTCCATGACGTGAGCCATGACGACCGAGGCCAGGCAAGTGCTAGTGGGCGCAGAGTGCCAGCTTCCTCTTTGGTGCTAAGGAGGCAAGTGCGGGCGAGGAGTCCCGAGGCATCAGGCAAAGGTTTCCTTATCGGTGCAACGAGACCAAGACCGGCAGGACGGAGGTCATCACGGAGCCCACGACGGTGTCACCACTAGAGCCTTTGGCAGGAGAAGACCACCTTTTGTCAGGATAGCTTGTACTAGCTGTCCACCTTCAAATTGGTCGTTGTGCGATCCCTTCCGCCTAATATTTGGGAAGAGGACCTAGGCCTCTATAAATAGGATTAGCCACCACCGTAGGAGGTGATCTGATCCAATCTGGAGAGGAACCAGACCATCCACACACACAAGCTCATCGAGCTCAAGAACACCTCTCCTCAGGAGGCTGTTCTTCCCTTGTACTTGTTCATCCCCAGCCTACAAGGCAATCCACCACACCACACTGGAGTAGGGTATTACACCGCAACAGTGGCCCGAACCAGTATAAACTCTTGTATCTCTTGTTCCTCGGGTTCAGCGAGCTACCCTTTGAGATCGCTGCGAGAGTGTGAGCTAGGGGGAGAAAGATCTCCATGCGCACCCCAGAGTTCGAGCCTCAAGGGTTTTGCCAGAACCCATAATCCGACATTTGGCGCACCAAGTAGGGGTGCGCCGAAGTTCCATTCCTCCATCGGCTCCGCCTCTCCATCCGGTCCCCGTGGCCTGCGCTTCTCCTCCAACTGGATCGGCAGGCGACCACAGCGGCGCTAGGGGGCTCAAGGCCTTCACCCCCGCCTTGCGGCGGGTGGAGTGGCCGCACAAGTTCAAGCCAAAGATGCTGCCTCGCTACGACGGCACGGCGGATCTGTCGGCCTTCCTGCTGGCATACGAGGAGGCCGCCCTGGAAGCTGGAGGCGATGACAAGGTCATGGCCAACTGGTTCCCCATGGCCCTCGCTGGCGCACCACGCTCCTGGCTACTCAACCGGCTAAGATCCTCTGTGGGTTCCTGGGAGGAGCTGCGCGGCCTTTTCGTCGCACGCTTCACAGCACCAGCGCCTGTCGCGGTCGCGGCCCTCCTCGGTGGCTCGCAAGCGCCACCCTCGGACCGCCACACCAAGCAGTTCTTCCGCCAGATCGGTGTCGCCTCTACGCAGCGGGGAGCCCCTCCAAGATGGGTGGTGCCCAAGGCCGACCTCACTTTCCACTCAGGGGATCACCCCGCCACCACTGCTGGCTCGGGTGCGCTCCCAATGCTCTGCACGCCCACCATCTGCAACGTCGCCATGGCCAAGACTCTCATCGACGGCAGAGCAGGCCTCAATGTACTCTCTGTGAAAGCTTTCGGCTTACTTCATGTGTCATACAGCCGGCTCCACCCCATCAAGCCTTTCTCCGGAGTCGGCAGCGGGTCCATCAATCCTTTGGGGCAAATACGCCTCCCGGTCACCTTCGGCACCCGGGACAACTACCGCACCGAGCTCATCGACTTCGACATCACCCGCATTGGCCTCCCATACAACGCCATTCTCGGGTACCCTGCTTTGGCTCGGTTCATGGCAGCGACCCATCCGGCCTAGAACCTCATGAAGATGCCGGGCAGCAGCGGTGTCCTCACAGTGGCTAGAGACACCAAGGAAGCTCTGGCGGCCCTCAAGCTTGCCTTCAGGGCCGCAGCGGCTGCGCACCCGGCCGATAAAGCCACCCCAGGGGCAAAGGAGGCCGCGCAAGCGAAGAAGAAGCAGTTGTTCACTCAAGATCGTGCCGAAATGAAGAAAGTGCCGGTCAAGGAAGGTGGACCCTCAGGAGCCACCTTCACCATAGGCGCCAACCTCGACCCAGATCAAGAGGAAGGATTGGTGAAGTTCTTCGCGCGAACAAGGAGGTATTCGCCTGGGAACCCAAGCAGCTGGTAGGGGTCCCAAGGGGGGTAATCGAGCATCACTTAAGGGTGTGCCCCAATGTGCACCGTGTGAACCAGAAGGCACGGCATCGTCCAGGAAACTCGCAAGCTGGAGGCAGCAGGAGTCATTCGCGAGGTCCGATACCCAGAGTGGCTGGCGAACCCCGTCGTCGTTCCAAAGAAAGGCGGGAAGGAACGCATGTGTGGACTTCACCAACCTCAACAAGGCCTGTCCCCAGGACCCGTTCCCGCTTCCGCGCATCGACCAGATCGTCGACTCCATCACCGAGTGCGACCTGCTGTGTTTCCTGGACGCGTTCTCGGGCTACCACCAGATCAAGGTGGTAGTGGAGGATGTGGAGAAGACCACCTTCCTGACCCCGTGCGAGGTGTACTGCTACACATGCATGCCGTTCGGACTGCTCAACACTGGGGTTACCTTCCAGCGGCTGATGCACATCGCCCTGGGTTAGCAGCTCAGGACAAATGCTGAAGCCTATATCAACGACATCGTGGTAGAGAACCCTGATTTAGGACCTGGAGGAGACCTTTGCTAGCCTGCGCCAGGTGTATTTGCGGCTCAACCCAGAGAAGTGCGTGTTTGGTGTCCCCTTCAGCAAGCTACTGGGTTTCCTCGTGTCTCACAGGGGGATCGAGGCTAACCCCGAGAAGGTCAAGGCAATAGAAGACATGAGCCCACCACATACTCTCAAGGAAATGCAGAAGCTTGCAGGCTGCGTGACCTTGTTGGGGCGCTTCATCTCCAAGTTGGGGGAGTGCGCCTTGCCATTCTTCAAGCTAATGAAGAAGAAGGGCCCGTTCGAGTGGACCCCAGAAGCTGACCTGGCATTTCAAGACCTCAAGAGATACTTGACCACCCCTCCAGTAATGGTAGCGCCGTGTCCCCTCGAGCCCCTGGTGCTTTATCTGGCAGCCACACCTCACTCCGCCAGTGCAGCGCTGGTGGCCGTCCGAGAGGGACGCCAAGCGAAGAGCTCGTCGTGCAACGCCGCACCCTCGGCGGGGACAATGCGGCACCAAGACGGCGCCACCCGAGCCACAACGACATCGGCTGATGGTCAGGCCTTGCAAGACGGTGCTCCCAGGCCTGTGTAGGCCTCGATGGGCGACCAAGCTCTTGAGGTTCCCCCACATCAGGAGGCACCACAACCTCCGGAGGACACAGGCTCCATCGATGCTCCCGCCCTCGTCGAGCACCCAGTATACTTTGTCAGCACTGTGCTACGGGACATGAGAGCACGGTACCCAATGCTGCAGAAGCTCTTACTCGCACTCCTGGTGGCCTCACATAAGCTACGCCATTATTTCCAGGGCCACCCAATCAAGGTCATCTCTGCTTACCCACTGGAGAGGGTGCTCCGGAGCCCTAATATCGCGGGAAGGCTCACCGAGTCGAACATAGAACTTCAGGCATTTCAACTCGAGTTCAGCACAACCAGGGTCATCAAGGGAGCCGCCCTAGCCGAATTCGTAGTCGAATGGACCGACGCCCCGGAACCTGAAGTTGGCGAGAGCCTATATCTCTCGCCAGGAAGTGAAGCACCAGATGGTTGGGTCATGTACTTCGACGGCACTTTCGCATGACAAGGCGCGGGGGCTGGCGCTATGCTCATCTCGCCCACCCAAGACAAGCTATACTATGCCATACAGCTCTGCTTCCAGCGGGGTGAGAAGGTCTCCAAAAACATCGCGGAATACGAGGGGTTAATCGCCAGCCTCAAGGCCGTCGCGGCCTTGGGGGTGAAGCGTCTCACCATCAAGGGTGACTCGCAGCTCCTCGTCAACTTCTCCAACAAGGTGTACGAACCAAGGGACGAGCATATGGAGGCGTACCTCGCGGAGGTGCGCAAGATGGAGAAGCAATTCCTAGGCCTGGAGCTACAGCATGTGCCATGCGACACCAACAAGGAGGCCGACGTGATCGCCAAGAGGGCATCAAGGCGTCTACCCCAAGAACCAGGTGTCTTCGAAGACCGACTCTTCAAGCCTTCGGCGACCCCCGCTGCCGCAGAGACTACATCATCTCGAGAGGAACTCCCCCAGCCACCAGCCTCAGGAGCCCCCGCTTGCGGTCTGACCTCAGGAGCACGTCTACTCCTGGCGCTCGAGCCTCAGGAGGGGTGCTGGACCGAGGACTTCATGGCATATCTGGTGCATGGGACGTTGCCGAAGAAGGAGGAGGACATGGAGTGTGTGGCCCAGCAGGCTACGACATACTGCATCTAGGACGGTGAGCTGTACAGAAAACGACCAAATGATGTTTCCTTGCGATGCATCTCTAGGGAGCAGGGGAAAGAGCTGCTGGCTGACATACACGGTGGAGACTATGGGCATCACTCATCGTCGCGTACCTTGGTTGGCAAGGCGTTCCGCAGCGGGTTCTACTGGCCCACGGCACTCAACGCCACGACTGAGCTGGTAAGGTCCTGCGAGGCCTGCCAGTTCCATGCCAAGCAAATCCACCAACTAGCCTAGAGCCTCCAGACTATCCCGCTCTCAGGCCATTCGCGGTCTGGGGGCTGGACATCCTGGGTCCGTTCCCGCGAGCGCCTGGGGGCTACCGCTACCTCTACGCCGCCATCGATAAGTTCATCAAATGGGCAGAGGTGGAAGCCGTCCGCACCATCCCAGCCGGGTCAGCAGTTAAGTTCATCAAGGGCCTCGTAAGTTGGTTCGGGGTCCCTAACCACATCATCACCGACAACGGCTCGTAGTTCACTAGCAATCTCTTTAGGACCTATTGTGCTAACCTTGGAACACAGATTTGCTATGCTTCGGTGGCACACCCCAGGAGCAATGGCCAAGATGAGCGCGCCAACATCGAGGTCTTAAGAGGCCTCAAGACCCGGACCTTCAAGAAGAAGCTCGAAGCCTGTGGTAGGGGCTGGCACGACGAGTTCCAGTCTGTGATGTGGTCCATCCGCACCATCGCCACCAAGCCAACATGCGAGACCCCGTTCTCCCTCGTCTACGAAGCTGAAGCAGTTCTCCCTCAAGAGGTCAGGCATCGCTCCACGTGGGTCCTGGCGTTTGATGAGACGCAGTAGGACGCCATGAGGGGGATGGACCTCGTGTTGGGGGAGGAACACGACCGTGAAGCCTCGCTCCGAGCAGCAAGATACCAGCAGGCGCTGCGACGGTACCACTGTCGCAGCGTCTGCTCCAGGACGCTCGAGGTGGGCAATCTCGTCCTGAGGCGGATGCTCTCCAGGGAAGGGTTGCATAAGCTCTCACCTATGTGGGAGGACCCGTTTAGGATTGCCCGCGTCTCCACGCCTGGCGCCGCATGCCAGGAGACGCAGGACGGGATCCCCATCCAGAACGCCTGGAACATCCAGCACCTCCAGAAGTTCTACCCATGAAGCAAGGCCCAGTGCCTGTGAAGGTCTCCGCTCGTGACACTCTCACGTAATAATGAGTGGGGTTGTACACGCCCCGGAGTCTCCGGAGTGCCACCCTCGGGCCTCGGGGGCTCCCTTCCACGTCCTAGTGGCAGGACTTAGCTCCGCGCTAGTGAGAAGACTAGACTAGGTGTCGGACGCGACTGTTCATTTGTTTTCTCTACTTGGCTTGCCCCTTTTCCCTTCATGAAATTTGGAGTTCTGCCATTTCTCGATGGTTTGGTTGAACCCCATCTTCTTTCTTATTCTTCCATCGATTATTTGTTTTTCGCTAGGGAGGGCCGCAGTTGCACGACGCTCTCCCTCGCACGCCCCGCGAGGGGGGCTGGACAGGTAGTATGCGCGTGCGCACTCCCCTGGTCTCCGCGAGGCGTTCATGTCTGAGCTTGTGATCGGCGCATCCCCTTTTAGTCCGTGCCGCACGGGTACCACGAAGCGGTGCGTTTGGCCATAACCAGCCCATACCCGAGGCCTTGTGCAAGAAGGGTTAAGGATTTCTTAAATGGATTTTTGCAGCTTCACGATGTCACCCGAATCAACAGTGGGGAAGCCCCATCAGGTGCCCAGAGATGCGCGCCCTCATGAGGTTAAAGCTACCTCGGATGCATCGAGCTAAGTTACCCCTCTACACCCGTATAAGGCATAGATCTCACAACACACCACAAAAGCAACATAAGCACCATGGTTCATTACACGCCCTCGCAGGGCCCCATATTCGTTTCTGACAATGCAAGGGAAAAGGACGGAGACGACAAGCAAAAGCGGCTCCTACGACGCGGCTTCTCATGAGGATCGCCCCCTCGGACTCAGCCAGAGCCCTCCTCGCGCTTCACCGGGGCACGACGATGGGATGTGTCAGATTTCGGGTTCCGGCAGACCCTTGAGGTTCGAACACAGGGGTGCGCGCAGAGATTTCGCCTCCTACCTACCTGCACCCCTCCGCCTTGCTAGGATCTAAACTAAGGAAAGAACAACACAAGAGACACAGGGTTTATACTGGTTCGGGCCACCATTGTGGTGTAATACCCTACTCCAGTGTGTGGTGTGGTGGATTGCCTCTTGGGCTGATGATGATGAACAATACAAGGAAGAACAGCCTCGCGAGGGTCTGTTCTTGGCTGGGGCAATGAACTGCTGGGAGGAGCTCAGTCACCTTTCTCTCTCTCTCTCTCTACCTGATCTTCTCTATCCTTCCAACCCTCCGGCTCCGCTCAGCTCAGTCCAGTCCCCTTGGCTCTGTGGGTGGCTGGTCCTATTTATAGAGGCCCTAGTCCTCTTCCCAAATATTGAGCGGGAAGGGAGCCAACAATGGCAGGCTAATTTGAAGGGGGACAGCTAGTATCAGCTATCCTGACAAAAGTAGTCTTCGCCTGCGCAAAGCTCTGGTGATGACGTCGTCTTGGGCTCCACGATGACCTCCATCTTGTAGTCCTCCTGGTCTTGGTCTCTTTGCACCGAAATGGCAACCTTTGCCTGATGCCTCGGTACTCCACGGCTGCGCTTTCCCCCTTTGCACCAAAGAGGAAGGGAGGACACTGCGTGGGCTGGCACCCGCCTGGCGCCCCCGGTCGTCATGGCTTGCGTCACGGGCACCTCGTGAGGTACCCCGCCTTGATTTCTCCGCCTCCTCATGAGCCATCCTGACGAGGCCGCGCCTGAGGAAGCTCCGCGTCGTCCGCCCCGCGAGGCTTGGCCCCTCGCGAGCGTCTTGGGTTTGTGTTGGTGAAGATGGGCCGCGCTGGGCCTCCCTTTGAGCCACGCCGCAGGCTGCAAGTAGGCAAGTCTGGGGACCCCCATTCCCAGAACGCCGACAGTAGCCCTCGGGCCCAAGGCGCGCCCGGACTTGGCCGTGCAGGGAGGCGGAAGGGCAAGAGCGAAGCGCCGCAGGCCCTCACAGCCTGCGGCCTTGGGCGCCGCATGGCGGTTGATTGGACGTGGGCGCCCTAGCAACCGCGCGAGTTGATAAAGGAGCGGCATCCACCTAGGCTTTGCTTCTTGCTTTCCCCGGTTTCTGCTCAGATCCCCTTTCCGGCGCCTCTCCTTCCTCCAAAATTTCCATATCCACTCCGACCGTGTGACCTAGGAAGCCATGGCGCCTCGTCAGCCCCCGGCCGTAGCTTGGTACTCGTCTGCCCTGGACCCGCTGAACGTGTCGGAGGCGAGCCTTGCCCGGTTGCGCCGGATGGCGACGGCGCGGGGCATCAACGGGGCGAAGGTGTTTAAAGCCGGCTCCGCCACCCCTGAGGGTCAAGGGAGCACCTTCTATCCGCTCTTCGTAAGTGCCATTGCTGCTGGCCTGGTGCCTCCCTTCTCCGAGTTCTTCTTCTTTGTCCTCCGCCACTATAAGCTGCAAGCCCTGCATCTCCACCCCAACTCCGTCCTTCTCCTGGCAATCTTTGCCTATTACTGCGAGGCTCACGTAGGGGTGCAGCCCTCAGTGGCCTTGCTGCGCCACTACTTCTACCTCCGGACCTCTCGTGGTACTGCTTCCGCGTGCGCGAGCTTCGTCGCGTACGGTGGCGCCATTGCCATTTCGAACCCCGGGAAAAGGATTGAGGGCTTCAGGAGCAAGTGGGTCTTGGTGGATGCTGGGCGCATCCACCCTCGGCTGATCTTGCCCATGGAGCAGCCCACGAGCTCCAGCGATTGGGGTCGAGCAGAGCTCACGGACCCCCACGCGAAGCTGATGTTGGAGAAGATGGACGCGGATCTGAGGCCGGCCAACATGGCGGAGGCGAAGCTGACCGGCGCGTCGCTGCTGAGGGAATTCCTGGAGCACCGGCTGGCCCCGCTTCGGCAGTACTCACTTCCGATGTGGAGGCCCCGTCCGAGCCCCGCGGCCTTAGCCGACGGAGATCTGGCTGCGGTCCTCCAATCTCTGGTCGGGGGCGATGTGGCGAGGTTGGCGGGCGCTCCTACGCCCTTGTTCCTCCGCGGCGACTGGGAGCAGGTAGTGGAGTCCATGCCCGTCTTCAACGGGGAAGGGCCCGTGCCCGTGGAAACTCCCGAGGAACCGGTGGACGTGCCCTCCGACGACTCCAGTGAAGAGGAGGAAGGAGGGGAGCGGGGAAAAGGGCCTGACTCCGAGGCGACTGACGGAGAGTCGAGGGCTCCCCTCCCCCGGCGCAGGTCCCGCGTTCTCCGCATCTCTCCGAGCGATGACGACGAGGATGACGACGAAGACGACGACGAGGACAACGACGAGCAGGACAGTGGGAGCTCGCCCCCGTTCCCGAAGAAGGACAGGACCGGGCTGATCTCCCGCGGGTCTGCCCCGGCCCCGGGGCGGACCGGGATGCGCCTTCCGCCTCCAAGCTTCCCGAGGTTAACCCTTCCAGCCGGCTTTCAGGCTTCAAATTTGGCCGGAGGCCGCCTGAGCTCACTGGCGACGACCCGTAAGCATTCGATTCTTGTCTTTATTTGTCGCTCTGCTTCTGAGGCTTGACATCCGCATCACTTGGATAGGCTGGCGCCCGCAGCAAAGAAGCCGAAAGGGGCTCCCGAGGTTCCATCCGTGGCAGCGCTTCTGCCCGCGAAGGAGGGTGACCGCGACGCACAGGCTTCTCCTGCCCGGTCGTCCTCGCGAGGCCTGGCTGAGCCGGCTGGGGCGAGCTCAGCCCCCACGGCCCAAGTGGCTCCTGAGGTGCTCTTGCCTGCTGCCGCCACTTTAGCTGTCGGGGCGCGGCAGACTCCGCCTCAGGATGCTGTGGCCGCGCTGCCGTCTTCTCCTCCTACTCCACCAGCTGCTGTCTCTCCGACTCCTTTTGCCGTTCTGGATCATGCTGTTGCTGAGCTGGACCGACTGCGTCAGGATCTTCTTGGCGCCGACCCCCGCTTGGTGGTCGGGCGCTTGGAGCTGGCTTCAGGATGGGTTCGCTCCGACGCTTCGATTCGGGCGGTGCTGGTCCAGGCCTCGACGGCATGCGACGAGGAGAAGCAGGTCGTCCTTGAGGCGAAGGCTACTCGTGATGCAGCCCTGGGGGAGGTGGTCGACGTCCGTGGCCGTTGCAAGGCGCTGGTGGGCGAACTGCAAGGTTTGCGGGACCAGCTCGCGAACGAGGTCCGCCTTCGCCAAGAGCAGGAAGAAGGCGTGAAGGCTCGCGAGGCGGCTCTCAAGGAGAGGGAGGTCAAGCTCAAGAAATGCCGCGGCTGCCTAGGCGCGCTGGAGCAGGAGTTGGGGGTGAGGAAGGCCAAGCTGGACGACGAGGCCCTGGTTCTTGCCGAGGACCGCGTGGCCTTCGCGGATATGGAGGCGAGGGCCCGCTCCTCACTGAGGACGCTTTACAACAGCAGCCTGGAGAGCCCACTGGCTGGCGCCGAGGACAGCCCCGCCAAGCTGCTTCCCTTCCTGGTTCACGCTCTTGAAGATGTCGCTCTTGGCCTTGGCCCCGCGGCCGAGGCCGAGGCACGTGTCCTGTCTTCTGTAGCAATGACGCGGGTCCTCACCCACATCTACCTTCGCGATCCCGGTGTCGACCTCGACAGCCTGCTGGAGCCAGTGAGCGGCGAGCGTGCCGCTGCCGCTGCCGAGGCCGTGAAGGGTCGCGCAGAGGCCCTGTTGGAGAAGTTCCGGGCCTTCAGCACCAAGCCAAAGCAAGGCGCTGCCGACACCACCGCTCCGTGAGGCGTACCCAATCCACGCTGCTCCATCGCCGTCAAGTGACTCCGTCGTGGCTCCTGTCCTGCCTTTAATTCCTGCACATGTATCATGCCTCGGGGAGGCGTTTAAACTTGTGTTTGGTATCGAGATAACAGTGTGGACTGTAATATTTGCTTTTGAACTTCTTGAAGTTTGTGCCTTTCCTTCCTACTTGCTCATGTTCTATGCCGGCAGAGCCCGGCCCCGCGCATGCCTCACCCAGCGTTGGTCCCGACCGGAAACCAGGACAGGGCCAAGGAGTGAGGGGCCACGTGACAAGTTAGGCTCCTGAGTCGTGATGCTCAGGAGTCCCCCTTGGCGCACGAACAGCAAGTAGGGAGGTGTGATGCGGGTGGATCTACCGTTCTACGTTTGCAGAGCCCGGCCGCGCGCGTACCTCACCCAGCGTTGGTCGTGACCAGAAACCAGGACGGGGCCACGGAGTGAGGGGCTACGTGACTAGTTAGGCTCCTGAGTCGCGATGCTCAGGAGTCCCCCTTGACGCACAAACAGCAAGTAGGGAGGCGTGATGCGGGTGGATCTACCGTTCTACGTCTGCAGAGCCCGGCCGCGCGCGTACCTCACCCAGCGGTGGTCCCAACCGGAAACCAGGACGGGGCCATGGAGTGAGGGGCTACGTGACCAGTTAGGCTCCTGAGTCGCGATGCTCAGGAGTCCCCCTTGATGCTCAAACGGCCTTCATACCTTGGCTCCGCTCGGGGAGAGACGCGCGACGAACCAGGCCCGGGGGGACCTGGCTGGGCGGCGTGCGTCTGGGTGTGACCCAGGCGCAGCCCCCGTGCCCAGCCCCCTCGCGCGGCACTCCCGAGTGGAGGCGTTACGATGAGGCTAGACACCGAGCTCTGGGCTCCCTGAGGTTGGTGCGGCCCGGGGGCCACCCTCAGTTGTTTATCACCAGCTCGGAGCATAGCGCTACCGTATGTGTACGGGCATAGCCGCTCCTCGGCAGTGTCATCAGCCAGCGTGGAGCATGGTGCTTCCACTGGTACGTGGGAGGGGGCCCCCCTCCGGGAGGAGCCCCCGGGGCGTGTACAGCCCCGCCCTGACATGTGGCTGGCACGATAGGGCCTGGCGAGGTGTATCTGGGCACCCGTGAGCCAGCGCGGGACTCACGGGGCCCTACCTCTAGGCGGGTTGCGCCTGGCACTGGGCCTTATCTTGTGGTGTGTCCCTGCAAATTTGGTTAGATGTCGGCACTCTACGTCCTCGGGTCCCGGCCCTCGAGCTGGTCTCAGCCGTCGCTAGTATGCCAGGTCGCGATGCCATGGACAAGGCCAGAGGGTGACGGCTAGAGAGCTAGTAAGAGCCCTGAGTCGCGATGCTCAGGTACCCCCCTTTAACGTGCAAGTGGTCGGTGTGGAGAAGAAGAGGTGCCGTGGACCGGGATCAAATAATCAATCATGGTGGGTCTAACGCATAATCGGAAATAAACGCAAACGGGATATATGCCGCTGGGCCTGGCCCGAGCGGCTTGGGGATCATGCGGCCCGAGGGGCGCCCCCAACAGGGTAAGCTAACAACATGGAATAAAAAGGGATACACGCCGCAGGGACGGACCCACGCGGCCTGGGAATAATGCAGCCCTGGGGGGGCGCTCCCATCTGGAAATAAAACTCGAAAGACGTCACCTGACGATGTCGAGGACGAAGGACCGTTGATGTAGCAGGCTCGGTGGGCTGCGGGAGCCGATCCTCACGAGCCCCCAGGCCCAGGGGCCTCGGGAGGCTCCGGAGGCGCTGGCGGCTCCTCACGGGTCATCTCCATCCCTGCCAGGGCTGCGGAACGCCTGGCCTCTCGTGCCCCCGTGACGTCCCTCATGAGGCGCTGGTACATGTCAGCCGCGTTCGGCAAGCCGTAAGGCATGCGAACGTAGCTGTGGGGTGGGCCTCCGCAGCGCCCCACTCGCGAGGGCTAGAGGCGCTCCAGAGAGGCGACTCGGTTGAGCCCTGGTATGTCGATGCAGACGCGCAGCCCACCATCCTCGCCTGGATGGGGAGCCACTACTGGTAGGCGGCGGCCGCCTTTCATGACTCTTGACTCCTATAGCTCCTGAATGGCCTTGCTGACAAACTCCTGAGGGTCTGGGTCTCCTTGCCTTGCTCCTTCTTGAGGGAAACGTGCTTCGAAACACGCCTCCATGTGGTGCCCAAGCGCCTCCCTCGTGACCCTAGCTAGGTCGGTGGCCCTCCAAGGGAGAGCCCCCGAGCCCTGCCTGAGGAGGGCGCCGGGCGCACTTTCCTATGCGATGGAAGGAGGTTCCCCCTGGGCAGGCGCGGGCCCAGAGGGGCCTGCCTCCTGAGTGGTCGGGCCGGACGGTGTCTTCTTCTTCTTAGGGGCGGTCTCGGGAGGCCTCCTGCTTCCACGATCCGGGTCTTCCAGTGACGCGGCCTGAAAGGCTCGTTCCAGGGAACACACCGCGTCTTTCTCTTCACATGACACCGTGATGACTCCGCCGCTTCCTGGCATCTTGAGGATGTTGTAGCCATGATGAGTTACGGCCATGAACTTGGCCAGCGCTGGGTACCCAAGGATGGCGTTGTACGGCAGGCGAATGTGAGCGACGTCGAAGTCGATGAGCTCGGTGCAGTAGTTGTCGCGTGCCCCGAAGGTGACAGGGAGGTGGACCTGCCCAATCGGGACCGTGGAGCCATCGGTGATACCGGAGAAAGGCTTGGTTGGCTGAAGCTGGCTGTAGGGCACTTGGAGGTTGTTGAATGTTTCCACGGACAGGACATTGAGCCCTGCACCGCCATCGATGAGGGTCTTGGTGACCACCACGTTGCTGATGATTGGGGAACAAAGCATCGGGAGAACTCCGGCCGTAGCCGCACACTTGATCTGATCTGCTGAGCTGAATGTGATGGCGCACGCCAACCACCTGAGAGGGCACGTGGCTTCGAGCCTGGGGAGGACTGCGTTCACTTCGCGGGCGAACTGCTTGAAGATGCGCTGAGAGGCTGGGGCTTGTGCCCCGCCCAGGATGCAGGCGATCATGCACGGATCCTGGAAGCCCCCAGCCCCCTCATCCTGGTGGCGGTCTTCGTTTCTCCTTGGCTGCGGCGGCAGCGGTGGGAGGCCTGCGTTGCCTTGCGGGCGATCCTCGCGAGGCTGATCCCTCCAGTCTCCCTCGCGAGGCTGATCCCTCCAGCCTCCCTCACGAGGCGGGTCTTGCCAGCGATCCTCGCGAGGTTGATCGCACCACCCTTGGCGCGGGCCACGGTCTTCCAAGCGTCCTGCGTTCCTTCCTCCTCCTCGGCCGTAGCCCCGGTCACTGCGGTCAGGGCGACGGCCGATCCTTCCTTCTCGTACGGCTCGGAGCTCTTGATATTCGTTGGTGTTGTGGGTGTGGAGGTCATGGTACACGCAGTACCGGCTGCCCTTGGAAGGTTCGGGCTGATCTCTGCCCCGCTTGGTGTCTGGTTCTGCCGCGAGCACGGCAGCCCCCTTGCGCTTCACATCCTTGGCCTTGGGCTTCTTCTCTTCTGGGTCTGCGGCAGGCAGCTCGAGGAGGGAGAGACACCCTTCCTCAGCCCTGGCGCACTTGGTTGCCAGGTTGAACAGTTCCAAGGAAGTGCACAGGTCTTCATGCATCGCCAGCTCCTCCTTCATCTTGACGTCGCGCAAGCCGTCGGAGAAGGCCGAGATGATGGCCTCCTCGGTCACCTTGAGAATCTTGAGGTGCGCGTTGTTGAAGCGCTGGATGTACTTCTGCAGGGTCTTCCCGGGCTGTTGCTTGATGCAGCGCATGTCGCTCACGGCGGGTGGCCGGTCGCGAGTGCCTTGGAAGTTGGCGATGAAGCAGGTGCGCATCTCGTCCCAGGAGGAGATTGTGCTTGGAGCCAGGTTCAGGAGCCAGGTGCGGGCCCCTTCCTTGAGTGCCATGGGGAACCAGTTCGCCATGACCTTCTCGTCCCCGTTGGCAGCTTCGATGCCCAGCTCATAGAGCTAGAGGAACTCCGCAGGGTCAACCGTGCCGTCGTAGCGAGGAGGCAAGTCTGGCTTGAACTTGCCGGGCCACGCGACGTTGCGTAGCTAGGCGGTGAAGGCGCGGCAGCCTGCTGTGGCCACGGGAGGCCTTGGATGACGGGGAACTTGGTCTTGCATGTCCCCATGCGCTGCAGCTGGGAGCAGCGCGGGGTCTTGAAGCGCGGGAGCAGGAGCATGGTCGCGGCGTGCTGGAGCAGGGAGCGCCCGGGCAGCTTCCTGCGGGCGAGGGACTTCTTGGTAGCTCTGCTCTTGCTGCGCTGGCGCCCGATGGAGCGGGTTCCGCCCAGGGGCCACACGCCTTGGAGCCATGGCGCCTTCCTGAGGAGGAGGCGGCCGGGGCGCCACCGGAGCTTCATTGCCCGCGCGGGGCGGGGTGCGGTGCAGCGGAACGGACGGCGCAGGAGAGCCCCCTGTGGCGCAGACGAGATCGGCGACGCGGTCGAGCCATTCTTCATAGACGTCATCGACGGGATGGTAGCGCAGGAGCTCGTTCGCCGCGATGAGTGCAGCCCGAGCCTCCATTGGTGCGCGAAGCGCGCGGGACGAAGAACCAGCTGGGGTGAGCGAGGGAGTTGCGGTGCGGCCGTCTTGCCGCATGGACGGATGCTGGGACGATGCTTGCTGCTCATCCCCCGCCAGGCCGGTGGCGGCGTTGACGGCAGGTGACGGGGAACAGCGAGGACGCCCGCCGACAGGGGCCGTCTGGGCGACGTGGGAAGCGGGCGCGGCACGGCGCTCATCGCGGGCCCGACGAGCGTTAGACATGGGCGTGATGGTCGGAGGAGAACGGGGTGGTGGAAGACGAATCCCGGAGCACCCCTACCTGGCACGCCAAATGTCAGATTTCGGGTTCCGGCAGACCCTTGAGGTTCGAACACTGGGGTGCGCACGGAGATTTCGCCTCCTACCTACCTGCACCCCTCCGCCTTTCTAGGATCTAAACTAAGGAAAGAACAACACAAGAGACGCAGGGTTTATACTGGTTTGGGCCACCGTTGTGGTGTAATACCCTACTCCAGTGTGTGGTGTGGTGGATAGCCTCTTGGGCTGATGATGATGAACAATACAAGGAAGAACAGCCTCGCGAGGGTCTGTTCTTGGTTGGGGCGATGAACTGCTGGGAGGAGCTTAGTCACCTTTCTCTCTCTCTCTCTCTACCTGATCTTCTCTATCCTTCCAACCCTCCGGCTCCGCTCAGCTCAGTCCAGTCCCCTTGGCTCTGTGGGTGGCTGGTCCTATTTATAGAGGCCCTGGTCCTCTTCCCAAATATCGAGCGGGAAGGGAGCCAACAATGGCAGGCTAATTTGAAGGGGGACAGCTAGTATCAGCTATCCTGACAAAAGTAATCTTCGCCTGCGCAAAGCTCTGGTGATGACGCCGTCTTGGGCTCCACAGTGACCTCCGTCTCGTAGTCCTCCTGGTCTTGGTCTCGTTGCACCGAAATGGCAACCTTTGCCTGATGCCTCGGTACTCCGCGGCTGCGCTTGCCCCCTTTGCACCAAAGAGGAAGGGAGGACACTGCGCGGGCTGGCACCCGCCTGGGGCCCCCGGTCGTCATGGCTTGCGTCACGGGTACCTCGTGAGGTACCCCGCCTTGATTTCTCCGCCTCCTCGTGAGCCAGCCTGACGAGGCCGCGCCTAAGGAAGCTCCACGTCGTCCGCCCCACGAGGCTTGGCCCCTCGCGAGGGTCTTGGGTTTGTGTTGGTGAAGATGGGCCGCGCTGGGCCCCCCTTTGAGCCACGCTGCAGGCAGGCAAGTCTAGGGACCCCCGTTCCTAGAACGCCGACAGGATGACCCGCCACCATCCTCGAAGCGAGCCCGACGG
This sequence comes from Triticum urartu, assembly GCF_056163025.1. NCBI lineage: Eukaryota > Viridiplantae > Streptophyta > Magnoliopsida > Poales > Poaceae > Triticum > Triticum urartu. The sequence continues at coordinate 240,077,625 of NC_141879.1, forward strand.
CATGGCGGCTGGTCGTAGTTGCCGCTGCTAGAGCTTTCACCGGAGGAGGAGCTGCCATAGCTGGGCGAACCACGATCGCCGCCGAGGGCAAGGTCACCCTCGTGCTCATCACGGCCATCGCCAAGGACAAGCACCTCGCCACCATCGTCGTCGTCTTCAGGGCAGCATCCGGCGCGGCGGCCGTCTTCCCCGAACACCCTCACGAAGAGGGTCGCTCCGCTGTCGTACTTGAAGTGGAGGGTGCACCGCCTGCCCAGGCCGCGCGTGCGGGTGAACGTCTGCCAGCCGCGGGCTAGGGCTACATTGCTAGCAGCGGATATCTATACCACGACCCACGAAGCCTTGCTGCTGTAGCCGTCGGCCTGCATCCAGAGGCCGCTGGAACCTGGGGCCGGCAGTTCGCCGGTGAAGGATCGCCGAAGTTAAAGCCAAGTGCCGGCCGGGTTCTCCGACCACATGACAAACTCCAGCAGCACATCCGTCGAGTGGAAGTGCGGCCGGGGAGGCCGGGAAACCATGGCGCGCCTCCCTCATTGACGGGGCTGCCCCGACCTAAGCGGCTCCCGCCGCGCGAAGAAGTGTCGTCGCGGCCGCCAGGGACAACGCTGGACCCCGAGGGAGTTCGCCCATGCCCATGAGGGACCGCAGCGGGGGTTGCGGCATGCTTGCGTGGGCGACCACGCCCCCTCATAGGCGGTGGCGAGCCAGGCCCCTCCTGGCGAGCTTTCCCCTTCTCAGCGGCCGAGAACCTCTTCACCGGTGCCATGAGTGTCGCTGCCGGGCGGCGGAACAAGAAGAAAGAAGAAGAAGCGGGTGGAATGGAGGAAGAGATGAGCGATAGGGGCTCTGCCCCTCCCCTCATTTATAGCCAATGGGAGGCCAACCGCCGGCCTCCATCTCCTAAGGTAATGATGACCTTTTTCTACATGCAACAGAGACTTGTCAAGTCGGGCAGTTGCCGAGGTAGCATGGGAAGCGGAGAGGCCCACGTCCCGTCAATCTCCACACATCAATCAAGGCCGCAGGCTGTTAGGGCCCGCGGCGCTCCGCACTTGACCCTTGGCTTCGCCGCGAAGCCAACCATGAGCGCGCCTTGGGCCCGGGGGCTACTGTCGGTGTTCTGGGAATGAGGGTACCTAGACTTGCCTGCCTGCGGCTGCTACCTCTTGAGCACTTGCGTTGGTTTTCCCTTGAAGAGGAAAGGGTGGTGCAGCAAAGTAGCGTAAGTATTTCCCTCAGTTTTTTAGAACCAAGGTATCAATCCAGTAGGAGGCCACGCACGAGTCCCTCGCACCTACACAAACAAATAAATCCTCGCAACCAATGCGATAAGGGGTTGTCAATCCCTACACGGTCACTTACGAGAGTGAGATCTGATAGATATGATAAGATAATATTTTTGGTATTTTTTTGATAAAGATGCAAAGTAAAATAAAAGGCAATAAAAATAACAAAGTATTGGAAGATTAATATGATAGAAGATAGACCCGGGGCCATAGGTTTCACTAGTGGCTTCTCTCGAGAGCATAAGTATTCACGGTGGGTAAACAAATTACTGTTGAGCAATTGGCAGAATTGAGCATAGTGATGAGAATATCTAGGTATGATCATGTATATAGGCATCACGTCTGAGACAAGTAGACCGACTCATGCCTGCATCTACTATTACTCCACACATTGACCGCTATCCAGCATGCATCTAGAGTATTAAGTTCAAGAGAACAGAGTAATGCTTTAAGCAAGATGACATGATGTAGAGGGATAAACTCATGCAATATGAAATAAATCCCATCTTTTTTATCCTCGATGGCAACAATACAATACGTGCCTTGCTGCCCCTACTGTCACTGGGAAAGGACACCGCAAGATTCAGCCCAAATCTAAGCACTTCTCCCATTGCAAGAAATATCAATCTAGTAGGCCAAACCAAACTGATAATTCGAAGAGACTTGCAAAGATAACCAATCATACATAAAAGAATTTAGAGAAGATTCAAATATTGTTCATAGGTAAACTTGATCATAAACCCACAATTCATCGATCTCAACAAACACACCACAAAAGAAGATTACATCGAATAGATCTCTATAAGAGAGGGGGAGAACTTTGTATTGAGATCCAAAAAGAGAGAAGAAGCCATCTAGCTAATAACTATGGACCTGTAGGTCTGAGGTAAACTACTCACACTTCATCGGAAGGGCTATGGTGTTGATGTAGAAGCCCTCTGTGATCGATGCCCCCTCCGACGGAGCTCCGGAACAGGCCCCAAGATGGGATCTCATGGATACAGAAAGTTACGGTGGTGGAATTAGGGTTTTGGCTCTGTATCTGGTAGTTTGGGGGTACGTAGGTATATATAGGAGGAAGGAGTACGTGGGTGGAGCAACAGGGGGCCCACGAGGGTGGAGGGCGCGCCCAGGGGGGTAGGCGCGCCCCTACCTCGTGGCCTCCTGGTTGATGTCTTGAGGTAGGGTCCAAGTCCTCTGGATCATGTTCGTTCCGAAAATCACGTTCCCGAAGGTTTCATTCCGTTTGGACTCCGTTTGATATTCTTTTTCTACGAAACCCTAAAATAGGCAAAAAAAATAGCAATTCTAGGCTGGGCCTCCGGTTAGTAGGTTAGTCCCAAAAATAATATAAAAGTGTATAATAAAGCCCAATAATGTCCAAAAGAAAATATAATATAGCATGGAACAATCAAAAATTATAGATATGTTGGAGATGTATCAAGCATCCCCAAGCTTAATTCCTGCTCGTCCTTGACAACCCACTAGTATAGGGGATTGCAATAGTTTTCGAGGGTAAAGTATTCAAACCAAATTTATTGATTCGACACAAGGGGAGCCAAAGAATATTCTCAAGTATTAGCAGCTGAGTTGTCAATTCAACCACACCTGGAAACTTAGTATCTGCAGCAAAGTATTTAGTAGCAAAGTAATATGATAGCAGTGGTAACGATAACAAAAGGTAACAGTAGTAAAAGTAATGTTTTTGGTATTTTGTAGTGATGATAGCAATAGCAATGGGAAAGTAAATAAGCGAAGAACAATGTATGGAAAGCTCGTAGGCAATGGATCGGTGATGGAGAATTATGCCGGATGCGGTTCATCATGTAACAGTCATAACCTAGGGTGACACAGAACTAGCTCCAGTTCATTGATATAATATAGGCATGTATTCCAAACATAGTCATACGTGCTTATGGAAAAGAACTTGCATGACATCTTTTTTCCTACCCTCCTGTGGCAGCAGGGTCCTTACGGAAACTAAGGGATATTAAGGCCTCCTTTTAATAGAGTACCGGAACAAAGCATTATCACATAGTGAATACATGAACTCCTCAAACTAACGTCATCACCGGTAAGTATCCCGATTATTGTCACTTCGGGGTTAACGGATCATAACATATAATAGGTGACTATAAACTTGCAAGATAGGATCAAGAACACTCATATATTGATGAAAACATAATAGGTTCAGATCTGAAATCATGGCACTCGGGCCCTAGTGACAAGCATTAAGCATAGAAAAGTCATAGAAACATCAATCTCAGAACATAGTGGATACTAGGGATCAAACCCTAACAAAACTAACTTGATTACATGATAGATCCCATCCAACCCATCACTGTCCAGCAAGCCTACGATGGAATTACTCATGCACGGTGGTGAGCATCATGAAATTGGTGATGGAGGATGGTTGATGATGACGATTGAGGGAGTCCTGGATTAGGGGGTCTCCGGACAGCCAGACTACATCCTTTGGCCGGACTGTTAGACTATGAAGATACAAGATTGAAGACTTCGTCTCGTGTCCGGATAGGACTCTACTTGGCGTGGAAGGCAAGCTAGGCAATACGGATATGGATATCTCCTCCTTTGTAACCGACCTTGTGTAACCCTAACCCTCCCCGGTGTCTATATAAACCGGAGGGTTTTAGTCCATAGGGAACAACAACCACAACATACAATCATACCATAGGCTAGCTTCTAGGGTTTAGCCTCTCCGATCTCGTGGTAGATCTACTCTTGTACTACCCATATCATTAATATTAATCAAGCAGGATGTAGGGTTTTACCTCCATCAAGAGGGCCCGAACCTGGGAAAAACATTGTGTCCCCTGCCTCCTGTTACCATCCGGCCTAGACGCACAGTTCGGGACCCCCTACCCGAGATCCGCCGGTTTTGACACCGACATTGGTGCTTTCATTGAGAGTTCCTCTGTGTCGTCGCCGTTAGGCTTGATGGCTCCTACTACCATCGACAGCGATGCGGTCCAGGGTGAGATTTTTCTCCCTGGACAGATCTTCGTGTTCGGCGGCTTTGCACTGCGGGCCAAATCGCTTGGCCATCTGGAGCAGATGGAAAGTTACGCCCCTGGCCACCAGGTCAGGTTTGGAAGCTTAAACTACAAAGCCGATATCCATGGAGATTTGATCTTCGGTGGATTCGAGCCTCTGCCTTGTGCGCCACGCGGTCACGATGAGCATGACTTAGCTCTCCCATCGAACAGTGTTAAGGAGATCGCACTGGCAGCCGCTTCGACCCTCAATTCGAAGCCAGTTGCGCCTTCCGCGGATGGGTGGATGGATCCCGCCACGGAGGCCTCACCCTCAGCGGCGATCAAGTTGAACATCGACCTTGCCTTGCATGAGAGCCGTGTTGTTAAACTGCCAGATCCTTCTCCGGCCACGGACCCCGAACCGCCTGAGCCCATTCCTATCGAATCCGATTGGGCGCCGATCATGGAGTTTACCTCCGCGGATATTTTTCAGCACTCGCCCTTTGGCGACATACTGAACTCATTAAGGTCTCTCTCCTTGTCAGGAGAATCCTGGCCGAACTATGTCCGGCAGGACAGGGATGCAGACGACGAAGAAATTCGAGGTCCACCCACCACCCACTTAGTAGCCACTGTCGATGACTCAACCGACATGCTCGACTTCGACTCTGAAGACATCGACGGTATGGACGACGATGTGGGAGGCAAAGAGGAACCACCGCCCACAGGGCGCTGGACGTCCACCTCATCATATGACGTATACATCGTGGACACACCAAAAGAAGACGACGAGGAGGAACGGAAGGACGCAACGAAGGCTTGTCCCTCGAGAAGCAGTCAAAGCGGCGGCGTAAGCGCCCCCCCCCCCCAAATCCCGCCTCGGCAGAAATAATGATTATACAGACCCGGCGTTGGAGCAGGGCGAACCACTGCCGGACCACGGCAATACAGAGAATCAAACCGAACAAACCAATTCTGTCAAAGATAATAGTCCGGACGACATAACGCCGAACAGGCACCCGGAGCAGCAGAATGCCCGTCAAAGGCTTGTTGCCACCGCAAGGAGTCTGAAAAAGCAGAAGCAAAGGCTCAAGGCTGCGCAGGACACACTCCAAATTAGATGGAGTAAAGTACTCAACACAGCAGCGAAGTATGGTGGTAATTGCCCCACCAAGAGCTACCCGAAGCGGAAGTTGCTACCTGAATTCGATGAGGAGGCCCTAGATCCCCCACAACCAAAAATCAAAACGGCCACCCGGCCGGATAGATGACCTCACGGCCAACATGGAGTGGCAAACAACGCCACTCACAAGCCAATACGCGATCCACACGAGGGCTCGCACCAAAAGGACGGCGCAACCAGATCCATCTATGGACCACACAAGCGCGCCCCAGCATATGATGTAACACAACAAACATCAGAACAACGCGGTACACCCAGATACAGGGGTGCCGCACACCCCTATGTTTCACTGATGAGGTGCTGGACCATGAATTTCCAGAGGGATTCAAACCCGTAAACATAGAGGCATACAACGAAACAATAGACCCTGGGGTCTGGATTGAGGACTATATCCTCCATATCCATATGGCTTGATGAGATGATCTCCATGCCATCAAGTACTTACCCCTCAAGCTGAAAGGGCCAGCTCGGCACTGGCTTAAAAGCCTCCCCGAAAACTCCATTGGAAGCTGGGAAGAGCTCGAAGACGCTTTTTAGGCAAATTTTCAAGGGACTTATGTCCGACCCCCGGATGCGGACGATTTGAGTCATATAACTCAACAGCCCGGAGAGTCAGCCCGAAAGCTTTGGAACAGGTTTCTTACTAAGAAGAACCAAATAGTTGACTGCCCGGATGCCGAAGCTTTGGCAGCTTTTAAGCATAGCGTCTGCGACGAATGGCTTGCCAGACACCTCGGCCAAGAAAAGCCGAGAACAACGGCAGCATTAACAAGCCTCATGACCCGCTTTTGCGCGGGTGAGGACAGCTGGCTAGCCAGATGCAGCACCAGCGACCCAAGCACATCCGAAGTTAGAGATGAAAACGGGAAATCACGACGCAACAAAAATAATAAGCGTCAGAATAAAGAAGACAGCCCGAAGAGCACGGCGGTACGCGCCGGATTCCAAAGCTCTCGGCCAGGTCAGCAAAAGCCGCCCTCTAAAGGCGCCAGAGATGAACTGTCCAGCCTGAACAAAATTCTGGACCAAGTATGTCAGATCCATAGCACCCCTGGTAAACCCGTTATCATACCCACAGAATGTTGGGTCTTCAAGCAGTCCGGCAAGCTCAACGTCGTACACAAGGGGGAGGATACACCAAGCGAAGATGAGGATGAGCCTCTCAAGTAACACACTAGGGAACAAAAGTTTCCATCAGAAGTCAAAACAGTCAACGTATTACACGTGATCAAGGGAAGCAAACCGGCCCTCCCAGATAAATATGCCCAAGGGCCTATCACCGTGAAACCCTGCCACTCGTTGTCTCAACCGGTCATTTTTGACCATCGCGATTACTCAGCAAGTATCCGGCGGGCACGATGGGCTCCCCTGGTATTAGACCCAATAATTGACGGATACCACTTTGCACGAGTCCAGATGGACGGTGGCAGCAGTTTAAACCTGATATACCAGGATACAATCCGCAAAATGGGGATAGACCCAACGAAAATTTGCCATAGCAACACTACCTTTAAAGGAGTAACGCCAGGGCCAGGGGCTCACTGCACGGGCTCCCTGCTACTAAAGGTTATATTCGGCTTCCCCGATAACTCCGTAGTGAACATTTAACCTTCCACATTGCTCCGTTTCAATGTGGTTATCAAGCACTACTTGGACGCGAAGCTTTTGCTCGCTTTAATGCAATACCGCATTACGCTTCCCTCACGCTCAAGATGCCCAGTCCACGTGGCATCATTACAGTGAACGGAAGTATTAAGCGATCTTTGCGCGCTGAAGAGAATGCGACTGCCTTGGCAGCCGCACACTAAAAACGGCCTCACCAACTAAAGCATTTGATAGGTCGTCAAGACCACGAACGCGGTTAGACGAGTCCGGCGCTGCTATATGTAATTTGTACCGGATTTATGGCCACACCCCTATTACAAATACAAGGGGCTCAACGCGCGCAGACAAATGATCATCGTGCTACACCCGTCCAGGATACGGCACAATGGAGACACAGGCGCAGACGTGCAGCAGGGACCCGCTCCAAGGATTCTTTTTAGATTAAGACCTTGTGTAAACCCTTTTTTACTATCTCTTGTTGATACACATCCCTCCAATTCTCAGTACAATTGAGAAGGATGCTGACGTCTTGGCATGTGGCCACATCAGAATAATGCACGTACCTAGACACAAGGGGCTTCTTACAAAGGGCACTATTTAGGCCCGGTTTATACCATAAAGACCGAATACCTTAGGGAGTGTTCGGCGTCGCGAGTTTGGCCTTATATGCATCAGCTCCAAATCATTGCCTTTGGTCAAATGTTGGGTTTCCCCGGCTCCTATGTTTTGGTGCCTTACGTTCCGCTTTATTGGCTAAGGCTGCACCAGGAGAACTACTGCGATTGTGCCCTGGTTCATCCAGACGAGCACCTCAGTAGAGAAAGCCGAAAACTGACTGTCATGATATAGTGTGAGACTGGTCAACCACTCGATGACCTATCGGAATGTTAGAATTCCTCCGCCTTAATGAAGGGCCATCTTCCGGCCATGCATGTACGCACCCCGAGATCGGGAGAGTACAGAGCCACCAGGGGCTATCTAGTAGCCCCATTGTCAAACTCCTATGGCTAAGTGAAAGTGTTAAAGCATTATAGTCCGATTGCCTCGTTCGCTGGGCTATCACCTCCTTAATAGGACCAAGACATTGGGTTAAGTGTGAACACGCGTTTTTTGCGAGCACCTCCGCATTATATGCGTGGGGGCTGAAGTCGACGACCGCAATCTTTCAGGTTATACACATGTATACATAAACGGCCGCACAGGAGGCATCATATTACTTTCAGGCAAAAGTATAAACACGGCCTTAATAAATTTCATAAAAACATTGTGTTTACAATGGGAATACACATCACTCAAACATAATATTCTTCGAGCACTGGGCCTCTATCAAACGAGCACCCTCGAGAACCTCCTCGAAATAGTGCTCGGCAGCCACTCGGCCTATGGCCGAACCCTGCGCCGCAACAGTGGTAGCGTCCATCTCCGCCCAGTATGCTTTAACACGGGCAAGGGCCATCTGCGAGCCTTCTATGCACACCGACCTCTTCATCGCATTAATGCGCGGCACCGCACCAAGGAACTGCTGCACTAAGCTGAAATAGCTGTTCGGCTTTGGCTTTTTCGGCCATAGCTGATCCACGACAGACCTCATGGCAAGTCCGGACAACCTATTTAGTTTGTCCCATTCGGCTAGCTAATCAGTCAATGGAAGCGGACGCTCTGGAACGTTGAATTGCGACCAGAACAGCTTATCCACTTCATGATCTGTTTGACCTTGGAAGTATTTGGCTGCATCGGCAGCGCTCGCCGCCAAGTCCATATACGCATCTGCCGAACTCCACAGCCGATCCAGAGGGGCATACCGTGGATCTCCGAACTTCCTCCATAGCGTGAAGGGCTTCTCAGCCGCAATATCCCCGGCTTCCCACAGCTCCTCCTTCTTCGCTCTCATAGCAGAGCGGGTGTCTTTGTCCGCCATCGTGGCCTTCTCAAGGTCCGTTGACTTCACTCGGTTTTCTTTTTCAAGGAGCCGACAACGGTCGGCAGTGCCTTTTAATTCTATGGCCATCTTGGCCATCTTCTCTTAGCTCTCGCAATGTGCGGCCTTCTCGGCTTTCAACTCTTCGGCCGCCTTCAAAGCAGCCGCATTACTAATCCTCGCTTGTTCCTTGGCTTGGGCGAGCTCCGCCCGAAGGGTCTCCACGGTGGCAGCTCCGTCTGCAGTCACAACATATTAAAGATACTGGCATCATGCTGCTCTTATTGTGTGACATTCACCAGAAAACATTACTTCCCCTGTGATTCGTCAAGCCGCTTGTTAAGAAGCTCGATGTCGGTGTCTGCCGCATCCAGTTGCCGTTTTAATTCGGCAAACTCACTAGTATGGCTAGCCACCGGAGCTTCCACCACCTGCACATAAAGGCAGTTTGGTTATTGCCTGGGACTATGATCCTTTGTTCGCCGCCGTTCTCGACGACAACCAAAGTCTCAGGGGCTAATATCTACACAGGGCACACCTAACATGTGCGGTACTATCAGATATTATCTCATGTACCTCAAAGCCTATCAGTAGACTCATAAAGGCTTCATGTAATCCGCTTTCGGCGGACAAAATTCTTTCCATCACCGTACCCATCAGCGTATGGTGTTCTTCTGAGATGGCCGCTCACCCCAACAGCTCCCTCAGAACGTCCGACCGCATACCAGACGGTGTCAGACTCTTTTGTTCGCTCTCTTCGAGAGCCGGACACTGGGGACTTCGGGGGTCTATGGGATTATCTTCTGGCCTCACCGGATCCGGAGAGGCCCTCCGTGATGACACTTCGGGGTCGCCCGCTTCTTGAGCGGAGGAGTCCGGGGGAGGCGTTTCGCTCTCCATCATCTCCGGAAGAAGATCCCCCAAAGACGAGCTCAGCTGAGAAGGGCTAAGACCCGAACTGCAAGATATATGCGGCGGTTATTTTCTCAGAAGAAAGATAGTATACATTCACTATTAAAGTATTTTTCGGATCACTTACGACTCGTTGGAGGGCTGATCCCCCCGTGGACCTTGTGCGGCAAGAGCACCCCCCGAGGCAGGACCCTCTGTTGGAGACTTCTTCTCCCGTTTGGAGGCCTCGGCTTCCGGATCCTCAGAAGCAGTCCTCTTCCTCCCCCGATTATCCTCCTTCATGGAGGCGCTCATTCCCTCGGTTGGAACTGGTAGCGATGGGGGCCCGCTTCCGCCCATATTATTCCCCTCGTATCTTCCTTCGAGGGCTCCAGGCAAGGTGCGAGCTCGAGCATCTTTTCCAATATCGGATTTTCCAAACCCTCAGGGAGGGGGGCCGAACACCAAATCATCTTCGCCTTTGTTAGCCAGTCCTGGTCAAAGAGCGATCTCTCAGAAATAACTTCATGATGAATAAAAGATGGTGTGTTCGGCTAAAGGATTTCTTACTTGTTCGGCGGCGCGGTTACTGCTCAGGCCCACGTCCTCGGTAGTATCCGGACACTCTATTTGAGGTCCGAAGAATGACTTGTACATCTCCTCGTACGTCAGGCCGAGGAAACTTTGAATGGCACGCGGTCCTTTTGGGTTGAACTCCCACAAGCGAAGGGGCCGGCGTTTGCAAGGCTGGACTCGACGAACCAGCATAACTTGCATTACCACAACCAAATTAAAATCTCCCTCGAAGAGATCTTGAATGCGGCTTTGCAATATAGGCACGTCCTTGGCTGGACCCCAGCTCAGACCTCTGCTAATCCATGACATCAGTTGTGGTGGGGGGCCCGAGCGGAAAGCGGGGGCAGCCGCCCACTTGGCACTTCTGGGAGCCGTGATGTAAAACCACTCCCGTTGCCATAATTCGGACACCTCTGGAAAGGAACCTTTCGGCCATGGAGCTCCTGCCATCTTGCCTATTGACGCGCCTCCGCATGCTGCATGTTGCCCCTCGATCATCTTCGGCTTCACTTCAAAGGTCTTGAACCACAGGCCGAAGTGAGGGGTAATGCGGAGGAAGGCCTCACACGCGACAATAAATGTCGAGATGTGGAGAAAGGAGTCCGGAGCTAGATCGTGGAAATCTAGCCCGTAATAGAACATCAAACCCCTGACGAAGGGATCCAGAGTGAGGCCTAGGCCTCGGAGGAAGTGGGAGACGAACACGACGTTCTCGTTGGGTTCGGGAGTAGGGACGACCTGCCCTCGAGCAGGCAGCCGATGCGAAACCTCGGCGGTCAGGTATCTGGCCTCCCTCAACTTCTTGATATCCTCTTCCGTGACGGAGGAGGGCATCCATCGGCCTTGAAGGCTGGATCTGGACATGATTGAAGATCCGGAGCACCTGACCTGGGCTTTGGGTGTTAGAACTCGAGGTGAGGGAGGGGTTCGATTGAGCACGAGAGGGGAAAAGCGAAAACCTTGTCCCTTTATAAAGAGGGTGAATATCAAGCGTCCTCTCCGTAGCCGTTTGGGACTTGCCTATACTCTAGGAGTCCTAGACACGGTTGGGTTACCCATGACCGCATTAATGAGAATCCCGTAATTGGGGGAACGCGATCTCTGCTTTGACAAGGCGTGTCAAGAAACCGCCTCGCGTTATGTGTGGAGCTGGTTGAAGAAAAATGGTTCGAATAATCACCGGGCCATGACATAACATCATGCTGCCAAAACAAGTCAGCAAATTGGATTTGCAAAAATATTATTCTCTCTACGGTGGTATGTGGGACTTATTTTGCAGGGTCGGACACTATCCTCGTATTCAAATTCTTTTGTGATGTATTCGGAGAAGGAACCCGCCTTGCAATGCCGAAGACAATACTGCGCGCCGAACTCATCGTCATTGAAGCCTGGTTCAGGGGATACTGAGGGAGTCCTGGATTAGGGGGTCTCCGGACAGCCGGACTATATCATTTGGCCGGACTGTTAGACTATGAAGATACAAGATTGAAGACTTCGTCTCATGTCCGGATAGGACTCTACTTGGCGTGGAAGGCAAGCTAGGCAATACGGATATGGATATCTCCTCCTTTGTAACCGACCTTTGTGTAACCCTAACCCTCCCCGGTGTCTATATAAACCGGAGAGTTTTAGTCCGTAGGGAACAACAACCACAACATACAATCATACCATAGGCCAGCTTCTAGGGTTTAGCCTCTCCGATCTCGTGGTAGATCTACTCTTGTACTACCCATATCATCAATATTAATCAAGAAGGACGTACGGTTTTACCTCCATCAAGAGGGCCCGAACCTGGGTAAAACATTGTGTCCCCTGTCTCCTGTTACCATCCGGCCTAAACGCACAGTTCGGGACCCCCTACCCGAGATCCGCCGGTTTTGGCACCGACAACAATGGCGACGGATTCCCTCTCCGGAGCCTCGAACGGACTCCAGATCAGCCCTCCCGAGAGGTTTTAGGGCTTGCACTACAAAAAGAGACACATTCGTGACATTTGGGCCGAACGGATTTTTTTCTGTCATACATATGACACTTCTATGACGATAATTGTGACAAAACCCGGTATCATCATAGATGTGGTCGGCTCCTACTTCTATGACAAAAAATCATGACAGAAAATTGGCTTTTCGTCCTGGGCGGGCCGGAGACGCAACTGCATGACATTATTTGGGCCGTCCATGACGGAAAAAACCGTGGTAGAAGCGAGGGCGAGGAAAATTTCGGGGAGTTCCCGGTTACGGTGGGAGGTCGGGGGTCGAGCGATGCGCGTGTCTCTCGTACACGTACGCGCATGTGTGCAAGGCGTTGGCTCTAACTGAACCCGAGCGAGGCGTTGGGCTCTAACTGAACCCGAGCGATTGCACTGCAGGCTACGCGTTACTGAACCCGAGCGATCGATCAATGGTTGTTAACTGAACCCGATCGAGCGATTCCTTCGCTACTGCTGCTAACTGAAGTCGATCGATGCTGCCTCTGGGATGAACAGTGAGCGTTGCGGGGGGTTTGGATGAACAGTGAGCGGTGGCGTTGCCTCTGGATGAACAGGACCCCGTGGTGTGGTGGAGGGATGGATGAACAGTAGACGGTGGAGGGGTGCCCGTGGAGGGGTGGTTGAACAGGACCCCGTGGTGTGGAGGGCTGGATGAACAGTAGACGGTGGAGGGGTGGTTGAACAGTGGCCGGTGGAGTAGCGCGCGGTGGAGGCTGGATGAACAGGAGCCCGTGGAGGCTGGAGGAGGTTGACGGTAGCCTGTGGAGGCTGGAGGAGGTCGACGGAGGAGATGAACAGTATCCCGTGGAGTCCCGTTTTGCGGTACGCCACACCCCTCCCGATGAACAGGACCCCCGTTTCAACCGTAGCGCTCCAACACAAGTCCGTTTTGTCCGTTTTGCGGTACGGCACACCCCTCCCGCTCAACAGGACCCCCGTTTCGATCGTAGGAGGTCTGTTTCGTCCGTTTTGCGGTAAGCCAGGCCTCTCCCAATGAACAGGATCCCATTTCGAACGTGGCCGGTCGAACACAAGGCCGTTTCCTCCGTTCTGTGATACACCAGGCCTCGTTTCCATCGCCTGTTCCGTCCAAGCCCTCCCGATGAACACGACCACGCATTCCGTTCCGACCCAGCCGGTTGGCTCCCACGCGTTCCATTGCCTCCCGATGAACACGATGCATTCCGTTGCCTCCCCATGAACACGACGACGATGCTGTTTCTTCGTTCCGACCTAGCCATGTCAACGAGCCCTGGCCGTACGTATGCGCGAGTAGGCGTTCGAGACCCCGCCCGTATGTACACATACATGGCCATATTTTCTTTCTTTTTTTGCAGAGCCGTATTTTCTTTCTTGCACCCTGGCCGCTGTATGTACGTGTACATGCTACGTGCGCGCCTCTACTACGACACGTGCGCGCCTCTACATCCACCAGTATATATGTATGTACACGTTTACGACCAGAATGACAACGCTACGTACGCTTCGACCAGGTGGTTCCCGACTGTCAGACACTTCCTTGCGTGCGAAGATGTAGCTGGTGGGTCCCAGCAGTCAGGGGGGCAAATCGTTTTTTTTGCCCAGACGCACTTCCTTGCGTGCGAAGGTGTAGGGTGGGTCCCAGCAGTCAGGGGGAAAACATTTTTTTCGCGAAATACAGTGGCCTATCCGGTGGGTCCCCGCTGTCAGGTGGAGTAATAATTATTTTGCACATAATAAGGAGGCACTTCCTTGCTGCGGCCGTGGACCCAGCTGTCAGCGTCTCCACGCACAGTACTCTTCCGATGGAAGTCGATCGTTGACCACATTGACGACGCCGCGCCGAGAGCACCACGACGGTGGACAACGGCGAGGCCTAGGAAGGGGTCGACACAGAGGTAGGGAACACTTGGCAGTTGTTTCCCACGCGGAGGGGAGTACGACTGTACGAGGGTTTAGTGGTTCGTCTGCCGTCGCCGGAGAATAACAGCAGGTGTGGGTGAGTAGAGGGATGGCTAGGCCAACGACGGGAGTACGATGGGGTGGTGAGGCCTGCGCGGCAGCACAGCCGGCCGCGGGGAGGAGGGAGCAAGCAGTCCCGCCGACGCTTGTTTGAGCGGCTGGAGCAGGAAGAGCAGAGATTAAAGAAGCACGACGGCCATTGGATGGACATCCAACAGTCTGTGCTTGTGTGTCAACCTTTTTTTAGGAAAGCCTCAAATCTGTGGAAAACAGTATACAGCCCATCTGCCATTATTTCTAATAATTTACAGCCCATTTGCTAATTCTTAAGGTTTTTTTGGAGCCCATATTCTTTTTTTTAGCATTACAGCCCATATTGTGGCCACGGTTAAAAAATTATACAAAATTTTGCATATTTCGGTGTGGTCCGAACTGTTATTAATCCTGAAATTTCGACTCACATTCAAACTGATTTTAAATATAAATGTATATCAATATAAAATCCAACAAATTCTCCACACATAAAAATTAATGTAATTTAAAATCTTGAAATGAAAGAAAAAAGATATTTGAAACTAATTCCCGGTTTGATGTGTGTTAAAAATGTACAGCCCATTTCTCATTACTGATGGGCCATTTTCTCGGCCAGCCGAATGAAAGCTCTCCTCGTCTTGAAAGATTTGCAGCCCAACAGACCTGACAAAGCGACTTACTTGGCAAATCACAAAAAAACTGGGTTGTGGCCGTGGACCCAGCTGCCAGCCTCTCCACGTACAGTACTCTTCCGATGGAAGTCGTTCCTTGACCACGTTGACCACGCCGCGCGGAGAGCACCACGGCGGTGGACGACGGCGAGGCCTAGGAAGGGGACGACGTGGAGCCGGGGAAGACGCGGCAGTGGAAGCCCGCGCGGAGAGGAGTACGAGGGTTCACTGGTTCGGCTGCGGTGTGAGGCTGCCGTCGCCGCAGGGCCTGGCCAGTTGTGGGAATAGTAGGGGGCGGTGAGGTCTCTGCAGAAGCACAGTTGGCCACGAGAGGCAGGAGCATGTGGCACGACCGGCGCTGCTTTGGGCGGCTGGAGCAAGAAGACCAGAGGTTGAAGAAGCACTACGGCCGTTGGATGGACATCGTACGGTCACTAGAGCTAGAATCATTCATATTGAACAAGTTGACAAAGCCCTTCATCCCTATCAACTTAGTAGGCCCACAAGTCAGCCTCCCACCAAGGTGGGTCCCAGCTAGCCGGGGGAGTATTCATTTTTTTGTGCGTAATAAGGAGGCACTTCCGGTGGGTCCGAGCTGACAACAGGGGGAACGTTTTTTTCGCGAAATACGATGGCCCGTCCGGTGGGTCCCAGCAGTCAGGGGGAAATGATTTTTTTCGCAAAATACTGGTGGCCCGTCCGGTGGGTCCCCACTGTCAGGTGGAGTAATAATTATTTTCCGCGTAATAAGGAGGCACTTCCTTGCGACTGCCGTGGACCCAGCTGTCAACCTCTCCACATACAGTACTCTTCCGATGGAGGTCGGTCGTTGACCACATTGACCACGCTGCGCCGAGAGCACCACGGCGGTGGACGACGACGAGGCCTAGGAAGGGGACAACGCGGAGCCGGGAAAGACGCGGTAGTGGATGCCCATGCGGAGAGGAGTACGAGCGTTCACTGGTTCGGCTGCGTTGTGAGGCTGCCGTCGCCGCAGAATAACAGGGGGTGGGGGTGAGTGGAGGGATGGCCTGGCCAGTGGTGGGAGTAGTATGGGGTGGTGAGGCCTCCGCGGTAGCACTGCCGGCCACGGGAGGCAGGAGCAGACGGCACGACCGGCGCTGCTTTGGGCGGCTGGAGCAAGAAGACCAGAGGTTGAAGAAGCACTATGGCCGTTGGATGGACATCATACGGTCACTAGAGTATTGACTAAGTTGACAAAGCCCTCCGTCCATGTCAACTTAGTAGGCCCACAAGTCAGCCCAACAATATGGTGGGTCCCAGCTAGCAGGGGGTATTCATTTTTTGGGCGTAATAAGGAGGCACTTCCTTGCGTGCAAAGATATAGCTGGTGGGTCCGACCTGTCAGCGGGGGGAACATTTTTTCACGAAATACAGAGGCCCTTCCTGTGGGTCCTAGCTGTCAGGTGGAGGAATCATTATTTTGCGCGTAATAAGGAGGCATTTCCTTGCGTGCCGCCGTGGACCCAGCTATCAGCCTCTCCACGTACAGTCCACTTCTGATGGATGTCGTTCATTGACCATGTTGACCAGGCCGTGCCGAGAGCACCAGGGCGGTGGATGACGGCGAGGCCTAGGAAGGGAACGACACGGAGCCAGGGAATGCTCGGCAGTTGTTTCCCATGTGGAGGAGTACGAGGGTTTACTGGTTCATCTGCCGTCGCCGGAGAATAACAGCATATGTGGGTGAGTAGAGGGATGGCTAGGCCAGCGATGGGAGTACGATGGGGCCGTGAGGCCTGCGCTGCAGCATAGCCGGCCGCGGGAGGAGGGAGCAGGCGGTCCCGCCGGCGCTTGGTTGAGCCGCTGGAGCATGAAGAGCAGAGATTGAAGAAGCACGACGGCCGTTGGATGGACATCCAACAGTCACTGCTCTTGTGTGTTGACTAAGTTGACAGGGCATTGCGTGTGCGTCAACCTTTATGAAAGCATACGCGTCAACCAGTAGTAGGCGCAAAAGTCAGCATCAAATCTGTGGAAAACAGCATACATCCCATCTGCCATTATTTGTAATAATGTACAGCCCATTTGCTAATTCTTAAGAATTTTTTTGGAGCCCATGTTCTTTTTGTTAGCATTAAACCCCATATTGTGGCCACGGTTAAAAAGTATACGAAATTTTGCATATTTCGGTGCGGTCAACTGTTTTTAATCCAGAAATATCGATCCACCTTCAAACTATTTTGAAAAATAATTTATATAAATATAAAATCCAAATAATTGCCAACGCATAAAAATCAATGGAATTTAAGATCTTGTAATGAAAAAAATTGAAACTAATTCCCGGTTTGATGTGTTTTAAAAATGTACAGCCCATTTCTGGGCGAACCGTATGAAACTCTCCTCGTCTTGAAAGATTTGCAGCCCAGCAGGGCCGATAAAGCAAGTATGCCTTGTTTGGGTATTTCTTTTAAAAAATAGAATTGGGCTAGCCATTTTCAGCAAGAAAAAAACACAACTGGGCTCATGATGTGGTAAACATAAATAAAACCCTGGCTAGACGGGCCACAGCCCCCGCACAGCCCCGTTGTTACCCTGATCCGTCGCTAAAACTAGTATAAATAACAACTGCTTGTTCCTTAAAAAAACTGCGCGACTTGCTGGGTCCCTGGTGTCAGCCGCTCGTAGTGTAATTCTCTCGTTTATTGACTATGTTGACAATGGCGTGAGCCCCAGATGTCCAACCATTAGGAGGAACCATATTTTTGGGCTTGTACAATAGAGGCACTTGCTTGCATGCTACCATGACGTTGGTGGGTCCCTACTGTCATCCTCTCCACGTACATTCATCTCCTTGTTCCTCTCGCTTGTTGACGACGTTGACAACGCAAGAGGGTGGCGCACCGCGCACGGCGAGCGAACCAAGGCCGCAAGGTGGAGGACGAGGGCGAGGCCTCGGACGGAACGAACAAGAGCCGTTGAAGATGCGCCGGTCCAGTCGCGGGCAGAGGGGAGTACGAGGGTTGACTGGTTCGGGCGCGGGTGCGTGTTGGGGCTGACGTCGCCGGAGAATAACAGGACGTGTGGGCGAATAGAGGGAGGGACTGGCCAACATTGGAGGGTACGTATGGTAGGGCGGCGGAGGCGCAGCCAGCCATGGGAGGCGGGAGCAGGCGGAGCCGACGGGGTGGTTTGGTTTGGGCGGCTGGAGGAAGAAGAAGAGAAGAGATAGAAGATACACGACAGATGTTGGATGTCAATCCAACGGCTGGTAGGCAGAATCGTTTGTTGACTCGCTAGTAAGTCAACACCACCTTGGATAGGCTATTTCCTCGCGGGTCCCAAATGTCAGAATCCAAATCTATCACGGTCATGTAGCCTTTCCTATGAAAATTTACAGCCCATTTCATGTGCTAGTTCGAAATAAGTTTGTGGGTGCTGGTGGGGGCTAATCACTTGGCTTCTGTAATGCACAGTGAGCTCAAGCAGCCGGCGAGAGTGATGTTATTTCCCTTGGCTGGGATTTGTTACAATATTTCACTCTAAATTAAACGAATGGCAAGCCATTTGCCTTGTTTCAAAGAAAATATGACAGTCACAGCCGAGTTGAAAAGGGCAGGAACATCTAACTCCAGCTTACAAACTGTACAAAAGCACGAGGGTTAATTGTTCATCAGGTTTACAAAAAAACAGATTGAAAAGGGCAACAACATCTAACTCCAGCACTGTTTTCGGCAGTCATAGTCAAATGGATCGGTCAGGTCCATAGAATGAACATCCTGGGTCGTAAAATTTACTGGATTATGACCACAATATGTTGTAAATAGAAGCCCGGCACATTCAGAAGCTCTTTTGCCCACCTGAAACTCCTTTTTTGCTCTTCGACATACCCATCCGTCAATTTAGTAAATATATGGGCTTTGGAATTGATTTTACTATTTTACTAGTGTGGATGGGCTGTTTTGTCTTGGGCCCAGAGAAACAATTACTACTAGTATAGTGGAGACACTCTACAGCTACCCAGAAAAACAATTACCACTAGTACAGTGGAGACACTCTACCGCTTCTGGTTCCTCCTAGGTCATTGAAACGTCTCCCTCTACTGAATGTCGTTATACTTTTGTTCACCGACATGCAGGGCATGCAGCGCGCTGGCCCAAATGCTATCCACCAAATTAGAAGGCAGTATGCAGGCGGAGAGTCACCCCGGTCGTAGCGCGGTAGTAATGAGCCGTCGTATCACAAAACCCCACCTCCCCGTAGTCTAAGTTTGACGGACGAAGCAACCATCATTTCACTCTTCGCTGAATCCCCTTCTCCCTCACCATCTTCAAGAAAGGCTACACTCGCATCTGCCACTGTTCTTCTCTCCGAACGAAGGAAGGTAAGCGGATCCGTGATGTTGGTATATTTTCGTTCAGAGAGAAAAAAAGAAGTTTTGCAAAGCAGTAATCGATCCTCACTCTCTTTTTTGTTTCATTGTCATTGCGATTGTGTTTTCCTTTGAGCAGTCTCCTAGTATTCGTCGGTTTCATGATGGACCAAGGACAGCCAGGCAAAGATCTGTCGATATTGGAGCAGACGCGGGAGGCTGATCCCCACGAGACAGAGAGCTCCAAGAAGATGGAGGCAACCACCGAGCCGACCCCAGATACGCTCACGGCCACTACTGAGATGGTCAATGCCCTGTTTGAGGTTACAGCCCATGTGGCACTGCAGGAGTAGTTTTCCCCCTTCGAGGATGTGCCCCCCCCCCCGCTGAGCTGCCCAAGGTGATTTCCTTCTTTGCTGATCTAGATTGTGGTTTTTCATCTAAGTATGTGGTGATTTTTTTTAGAAAAGGAAGTATGTGGTGATTAATAATGCAAAATTTTATTAGCTTCGATGCGATGCTATACATAGTGGTTTAAATAACTTGTGTTTCTTATACTGAAAAGTAATTCAGAATTTGTTTCTGTTTCAATTAGAGCCCTGATGCAGACAAGAATTGTGTGGTTGTACATGTCACTCGCTATGAGGCGGACGACCTGAATATACGCACTGGGAAAAAAGAGTTCTTACGCTGTTGGATCCTGGAAGCCATTTGCGGTTATACCAATGAAGAGTTGTATTCCAGCCTCACTTTTGTCAGGCGTGTTGTCCAGGATGTACTGGAGCACAAGAAGTTCAAAGCTACTCCTTCGTTTGTGAGGCATACTGTTCTTGTCAAGCTTACGCAGGAAGATGACATGGCATGCCTCCACAAACAAGTTTATCAGTGGCAAGGCCACAAGGTTATCTTCATGAAGGTTCACAGGATTGAGCTGCTGCGGGACGTCCTCGATGATGTTCATGTCAAGGTCCGTCTTGTGTCCAGCCCAAATTAGATCGAGGCATGAAATAGTTGCCCCAGCTAGTGTTTAATAGTAGTCTGGATTGTGTCTAATTATCCGAACCTTGCCTGTTATCGACCCCTCTGGGGCTAGTACTCTGTTTGAATCTGTCTATGGGAACTGATGCTACTTTTGTGTGCCCATGAATCATGTGAGAACCATCGTAATTGTTGCCGAAACAGATGCGTCCTCACTAGTTTTTTCATGAATATGCCATGGTAAGACATAAGTTGTCACGGTTTATCATACGAGCAATGTGTGTTTTGATGAAATAGAGCACTTGTTCGAGACCCGTGCGCTGACGTATACATAAGTACTTGTAAACACTATTGGTGCTACCCCACTTGTAAGCAGTTGTGCAAAACATGGCACATTGGCTCAGCTCGCTTCAACACTAGGCTATCGACCAGCTAACAATCAACAATCTGTTGTCTGACATATAAGTAACTATGTATCTTGTTACAGTGGTTCATGCAGTTAATTGAGGCCACAATGTAATAAATTCCAAACGTTCACACGCTTGTCCAGTGCTCATGTGGAACACTCACATTAAACTCGTCTTCATAAAAAACTTGAAAAGCATAAGTTAAGCAATTTTATACATCTCAATGATTCATAGAACATGACAAACATATACTAGTTCACAGCAAAAGACAAAGTTGTGAGAAGGTTTACAAATCAGGAAAAAACAAGCAAGGCTTCTTTGAGCAAAGGGCCTCCCGACAGGCTTAAATTTCGTGGAGTTCACTCTGGTTTTTCTTGTTGACACCATTCAGGGTTAGGTTCTCTCATTCCAGAATAACCAATTGTAATTGTGGTCTCAGCTGGAATGCTGAACTGAACCATGCAGTGTACTGACCAGCTGAAATGCTTGTGCATTCCACTAAATTTAAGCACCACTATTTGCAGAAATAAGCAGACCACAATGTGTCTTGTCCACGCACCTGTCCAAAAAACCGCCGTGTAGCCGTGCCAGCTAGTCCTCGGTCCATGGATGAACTGGTAGAAAGTGCATTCCGTACTAGGATGCAGTTGTTTTCGCTCGTCCCTGCACTACAATCAGGAAGTAAAACATACGAACAACTTCTTTTAGATTGTGTTGGTCATTCTACCTTAGTTACTACCAATGTAGGGATACCTTGAGGACGGGAGGTTAGACGATGGCAACGAGGAATAGCCATCTCATTTTGTGCAGTTGTACTAAAACTAAGGTGTGTGCTTTTGATTGTGCAGATAGAAACGATACGGAGACAGACATCCCGAAACGATATGGAGACAGACATCCCTGTTTGCGCAAATACGAAATACGGTTATTTAAATAGTGACAAATATTACTACTTTCCCCGTTTCCTCTTAGAACCAAGTCCTAGATCCATGCTACAGCTTTCCCACTTTCTTCCCTATTTGAACCAACGCTTTGAGTCGACTGTATGAACTAGCTTTACTTATAATAATAGTAGAAGTCTAGGTGGCTTTGGAATAGCGGACGGAAGTAGAAAAGGATCCACACGAAGGGAGTTGGGGCAGTAGAGCAACGCAGGTTTCAAAGGAATATATACCTGAGGGTCGTCGACATGTGGCAAAGATGGCGTCGGGAGGCCACATCTTGGCCACAATACCGCAGGGAGGAAGAAGGGGTCGGAGGCCCTCCCAAGCCGGCACTCTCTCAGAGAGAACGGCACGGCCGCCGATCGGGACGCGCGGGCAGCCGTTGGTCTCCTCCCTCGCCGCCGACGATAGAGTGAATGATGCACCTATACCCCTGCCCTGGTCGAGGTTGTCCGGCCGGATTTGTGACCAGCCGTGATCTGAGAGAGAGTGTGGCCACCTATGTGTTGCTTAGATCTGGAGAGCATGAGAGAGTGAACGAGAGGAACCCTAGTAAAGCAAGCGCTATGGCTCCTGCTTTTATATATAGTGGAGTGATTTTGTTGTACCAGCTTCAAAAAAATGCGCTCCTACGTGTACCCGCGAGTGGGTGTGAGAGAACTAGTGCGTGCGTGCACCGCTTCTCTTCGTGAGAGTACAATATACTGTGCCCAAAGAACGTTCGCCGCAGGAGTAATAGTATAAGTGTGTGACATGTGAGCTAAAATAAAATGTGCACGCCGTCTTGTTTTTTAGAAATTCTGAGGGTAGGGTGTGAAGAGCACATATGTGCATGACGTCTACCTGCAGATAGACGGTGGGTGCGACGTGCGAGTGTGCAAGAGGACTCAGGAGAGTCGTGACTCGTGAGGGTGCGTGTGCGTGAGATAGAGGGGGGCACGTATCAATGCAATGCATGTGTCCATAAATCATTATCCGACAAACGTTCGCCACAAGCCTTTTCCTGACGAACGTCGTAAGAACCGTTAGATCAGTATCCGACAGTGTCAGTTTTGCCATGTCATTTAACAGAACAGCCACTCCTCCTACACACAAATCTTCCACGTGAGTGTTAGCAACTGCCGTATGCTCCCTCCATTCCAAAATGCAGTGCATATAGCTTTGTTGAAAATTCGAACCTCGCAAACTTTTACCGAGTTTTCATGTACCAAATTGCACATGTAGAGTACCATGTATATATCATTTCATTCATCTTTGAGAGGTAACTATAAAGATGGGTGAGGAGTCTACAAAGAAAGACCATCGTATCACCTGCAGCAATTTCAAGCATCCTTTAGTGTCGAGGAATATCATAGGAACTCTATATGATAGGATTTTTATAGGATTTTTTCCTTTAGAGCCAATTGGTTCATAGGAATAGATTCATATACTCCACATTTCAAAGCAAATAAACATGATATCATTTCTATAGCTTTAGAGCCACTTGGTTCATATGAATGGATTCCTATACTCCCTTAATTTCAAAGGAAAATAAACATTAGCGTATATTCAATAGAAAAGTTCCTATGATATGAACCAAATTAGATCTCTTTTCTAATCCCTCCTCGTAGGAATTGAGATACATGTCATCTCTAGATTCAATAGAAAAGTTCCTATGATGTGAACCAAATGACATCTCTTTTCCAATCCCTACTCATAGGAATTGAGATGCTCCATGTCATCTATTTCCCTACAACTTCCATGTATACATCTTCTATTCCTAAATAGATAGTACAACCCACTAGTAGCTTTTTTCCAAAACATGCAACTATGGCACAAGAACTATATAGTGTGCCAATAACTTTGAAAGATGGTCGCTGGATGAAGCTAACCCGACAGTGCAGAGATAGGCGAATCCGAGCACTACTGGCCGTTGGATATCATCAACATTCCACCAGATCTGCCACATGTACAATTTAGAAGACTCCATGGTTGAACTTAAGCATAATGCACAAACCTCAAAACACAAGCACTTGTCTTTTGTTCTAGAATCTTCTGTATCATAATTGATTATTTTTTCTAAATCAATTGCCATTATTTGTTTTTTACTTTATGATTTACAATGCACAACCCCATGAATCTTAAGAACGACAGGGATGTCCTCCGTCGGATAGGTCTCGTTGTAGGCAACCCCTTCGACCTCCAGAAGAATCGGCTGGTGTCCTCTCGTCAGCCTTCAATGCTGACCCTGGCAGGAGCCATGGTTCATCCTTTGTATGGTAAACTGGAGAAACCTCCATACACGTTTCATCATCATGCATGGCAGCGGAATGTACTAGATATAGACCACATCCACTACGCTGCAATGGATGGCTACCTTTGCTTCAATATCTATAAGGGTTGGATGAAGAGCAACAGCCAAGTGTGTGGTTCAAGCAAAGAAGTATCGGCCAAGAGGGAGAGGGATGAGGAAAAAGTCGAGGACGTGGACGAGGACTCCGAGTAAGGTGGCAGTGTCGTTGCTCATGGTGGTTCTAAACTTCTAATGCAGTGTCTACCAGATTAGTTGCATAGTTTAATTTCAGGTGTGCTTAGTTTAATTTGAGGGGTGTGTTCTGCTGAGCCCCCAGCAGAACTATGTTATGTTTCTTCGCATTACTTTAACTCTTCAGTATGTACATACTACTAGTATTTCTTTAATAGAATTTAGCACCCCAATTAAGCACGTACTAGCTTTTTTAATAGTACTATATGCATAATTTGGCGACGAGCGCTCTCTATATGTACCACCTTTTTTTAATTTCAATTTTTGCTCCATGGCGCAATCCATCGATAGTACTACTGTACAAAAGTATACATTTTTTAAAAGGCTAGAGACTGTTCATCACATATATAGCCAGTTAAATTCTCAACCTAGAACGACGTGCATGCCATGTAGTAAACCGATACGGAGGAAGTATAGTAAAAATGAGGTGATTTTACCGAGCGATCGGCGGGGGAGCATGGCCTGTCATGCGGTCCCACGTGTCATGATGTACCAAGGTGATGCGCGTGCCCCTCTTGAGGCAGAAGCAATACTACGTGGTTTGAGATGATGGCGAACCGAAGTGTGAAATAATGGTTGCTTCGTCCGTCTGGGAAGGTGCGGCATTGTGATTTGACGTCTCATTGTTCATTACTACTACTGGGCCGGTACGAGTGGGGTGCGACCCCCCTCCTGTTCTGCATTGTTATTTGGTGCTTGACACGTCCACCCGGTTGCTATATGTCCCACATGTCGGCGATAGGAAGTACAAAATTCATGAAATGGAGCGTCGACGGAGGAGTATACTACAGAATTCATGAAAGGGAGCAACTTAGTTTTGGAAAAATCTGTTTTTACGGAGTACGTACCCACTAGGGTTTATAGGGCTCATCTAAAAAACATTCGTTTTTCTGTTTGATAAGTCTCAATTCTACTATACTAGTAGTAGTACCATTACATGTTGGATTTTGAGGTGCGTTAGATCACCCAACGCAAGCAGTGTCAAGAGGAAACTAACCAATGCATGTACAAGTTCATGGAAATTTAGTGGTCATTCATGCATTCGTTCTAATTAATGCCTCAGTAAACATAACTTCTTGAGAAAAACGAGCGTACTAATTACTTGTGCAAACTACAAAATTAATTCGACCACTCACCATCTACCTTGGTTGGAGACATTTTGAAATTGATCCATAAACCGGAAAGGAGAGAGTAGTAACTTTTGTCTCGATTACTATTTGTGGCCTTGTATAGATGCAAAATGTATTTTTTACAGTGGCCTTGTATAAGTAAATGGAGGGAGTACTAACCGAAGTACGTAGTAGGGACGAGGAGTAAACGAAGGGAGTAGTAAAATTTTATCCTCGTGTTGTGAGCCACCGCGCGCGTGGGCAAGGGAGCGGGCGTAAAGGCGTATAGTAGTAGTACTACTACTACTACTCGTAAGCAAGCTTCACCTCATCCTGCGAGCCGCCGCGCCCGTGGGCGGGGGAGACGGCGTACTAAGCAAGCTTCTCCTTGTTCTGCGAGTTAACGGGACACATCAAAAGTACTCCAGTGTATAGAGCCTTGCCTCTAAGGTAGGCCCCACATGGTTTGCCTCTTTTTTTAATTTAACATAACGCGTCAAGTCGCAATTTGTTTGTTCACCCGTGGTAGACGATCCTCCCTCCACCAAGTGGACAACCAGTACACGTGCCAAATTACCACGTGGGCTGCCTTCTTCGTACAGAAATGAGCTCCACCGTGTACCCGCGCGGGTGTGGTCCGGAAAGAGACGGGAGTATGTGCGCCGTGCGAGCACCTCTTCTCTTCGTGCACGTCCCCCACCTACGTGCGTGTGAGTGAGAGAGATACAAACCTAGACATACTGCACCGTCCATCCCCATGCCTCCGCCCAGTCCGACCACCAGTCACCACCACGCCCCACTCCTCCTCACCTTATCTCTCATCTTTCTCCCTCCATTTTTATATACAAGGGGCCACTATCAAAATTACAATTTGCAGATATACAAGGCCACTAACACTAATCGATGCAATATTAATGGTGTTTGCCTCGTGGTACTAGCAAAGGAGGACATTAATTATCCCTTGCATGCATGCGGGAGTTTGTAAAAAAATGCATCTTGATGTTCCGTGCAATGCACGGGCATCTTGCTAGTCCATGAAAACAACACATGGCAAAATTCCACGGCGAACGAGGGATTTGAATCTGTTGGGAGGGGCTATTTGGATCTTGCCCAGGGTAGCCAAAATATTGGCGACCCTTTTGTCCATCGGTGCCTTTGCCACCGATGAACGAGGAATGGCTCGGGTGCTCATGCTGTCATGCATCCTCCAGCGCGCACGTTGGAGACAAGCTCGCACGAGCTGTGTTTTTTTGTCCCACAACGCCGCCCGAGCCGCCCGCAGACCGACCGGCGACCCGCAAATTACGCCATCCAACCGTAGCCGCACACATTATGACAACAACTCAACCAACTGGACGAAATTCACGCAAACACGTAGACAAACTGATATTTCATATAAACAACGACGGAAATCATATAAAATACTGGATTTTCATACAAATATGACGGATTTCATTACATTCAAATGAACTACGTGGTGCTAGTTCTGGACAGCACGATCACTGATCGATTTGTGTTCCTCATGTCCGGCAGCACGATCACCGGACTACCAGGAGCCCCGGAGGTATATGCTTCAGCGCAAAGGATGGCTCGCTTCCCCACTGCCCAACTGATATCATTGGCTGGTGCCGAAGATGATGGTGGCCGGCACCTGTTCGAGTTCATCATCGGCCACTACTTCGCCATGGTCG
Organism: Triticum urartu; assembly: GCF_056163025.1. Classification (NCBI taxonomy): domain Eukaryota; kingdom Viridiplantae; phylum Streptophyta; class Magnoliopsida; order Poales; family Poaceae; genus Triticum; species Triticum urartu. The sequence goes on from NC_141879.1 coordinate 240,104,701, forward strand.
GCACCGGCTCGAGTTCATCCTAACATTCCCCTCTTCCGTGGAGCCCATGCTGGGTCGATGAAGGTCCTCGCAACAAAAGGATCCGGCAAGACACCTGTTGTGTACGTCGGCGTCGCCTTTGCGGTGGCCTTCATGGGACCCAAGCGGCGGCGCCCTCCCATGTTCTACTTCTCCTCGATGATGGCAGCGGACGCAGAGGCACTGGCCACCGACTCGTTGCTCTCCGCGCACCCGACTTCTGTCGCTGCTTGCATGGCGCGGCTGCCGGCATGGGAGTCTCGGCCACAGAAACGGGAGACGCGGTATGAGGCGGCGGCGTGGACGGCAGCAATGACGCCCGTGCGCCGCTCCTTGTCGAGCTGACCTGGAGCGGCGAGTTGCTGAACCGCGCACCGGCTTGGGGCGGCAACTGGCTCCGTTGGGAGAGAGGAGGGAGGTGTATCAGCGAGCGGCATAGCTCGTATCCCGAGGTGGATCAGGATGCGGAATAACTACCATTCGTAAGCCATTGTAAGAGTGGACAAAATGGTGGAGGAGATAGGGGAGCGGTGGAGGTGTGCGGTTCTTGGCCGGTGTTTGGCCTCGTTTAAATAGGAGATTAAATAGACGGCGTACAGGAGGAGCTCGGCCGGCGTTGCGTTTAACGTCGGCCCGGTCATGAACGGATGTGTGTCCAGAGTAGGTTTCTCGGCTTCCACACAGGCGGGTTTCATGGAGGCGTTTGAATGCGGCACGGAGGCGTATTCAGCCGGGCGTGCCGTGAGTGGCGCCCTCGACTCTGACCTAGGACACCGCGCTGTTCTTCCACTGACGTGTCGGCTCTTTGGGTGCATGGCCTGCATGTCAGTGACCCAACACAGGCAGCGCACAGTAGAGGAACCTTTGGTGGGCCAGGGCGGTCAGAAGCGGGCATTTCATAAACCGATGATTGTTCATTGAGTGTCACGTCATCTTTTTCATGTAGATAAGCCTACTATGTTGATAGCCCGTTCGATACGTGTGATTCATAAAGACCGCTGCAAACATGAATGTTCTGCTTATCACAGATAAGATTGATTAATACCCGTAACAATCCATGTCCTTAACAAAGGGTGCATGCACGTATAGGTTGAGCGTGTGTCTTGCATCGTGTGCTGTGTGCATGCAGGCATGCGAGTGTTGCGTGCGTGCAAGGGTACGTTTCAGTGTTATATGCATGGGTGCGTACGTGCGTGTGTTCGTGAGTGCATGTGTACGTGTCAGTGTTGCACGCCAGCATGCGTGAGTGTGTACGTGTCTGTGTTGCACGCCTACATGTGTGCGTGCATGTGTACGTGCAGGGTGAGGCTACACGTCAGTCGACTAACTTTTTCATCTCTGGTCATTAGATTTTCCAGCCGTTGGATACAAAATCAAGGGCCTCCAGTTTATCATCAAACTCCACCCCCCTGAGCCGCCAGCCCCCCCCGCCTGTGGCCGGCCCGCCGTCCCCGAAACCACTCCCCACCGCCGCCGTACCGGCCATCCCTCTAGCCCCCCCCCCGCCGAGCTTTTTCTCCGGGGATCCCCACCCCACCGCCCAATGAACGCCCCCCAACCGCTGGTGACTACCAACCAGAGGTCTCACCACTTCGAATACCCACCGACCACTAATTTATTACCATTTCTGTCCTTCATATATGCGCCGACGGGTGGGCCCTATGGTAATGTGCGCTACTGAATGTGGACCGTTTGACTGGTCAATTGATCGTGTAATCAACAAATTACGGAGCTGTATGGTGAGCCAGTGACCGTATGATCACCCTAAAATGTACTCCTATTTTATTAACACAGTACAGATTCAAACTACCATTTCTTTCTTTCATATACAGGCTGACAGGTGGGCCCCACGGTTACGCGCCCCGATGGTGCAACACTAGTTGCGCCGCGTGGAATGTTTGACTGGTCAATTGATTGTGTCATCAACAAAATTGAGTTGTACGGGTGAGCCAGTGACTGTATAATCATGATATGTATTTGTTTAACACGGTACAGACGCAAGGGCTCATATATACTCGCAAGTACTCACCGCTATAAGCACACACACGTGAACCCTACCCCTATGAGCACCTTCGAGAGAGTGGGCCAGCATATATGATCTTGAGATTTTACGAAGTCACCATAGGTGCCTCGTAGTCGAGTGGAACGTCTCCTCCCACTAAACGTACATCGCCGGAAAATACTGAAATTAACACAAGATAAATGCGAGCACCGGGACTTTAACCTTGGTGGGCTCGAGAAACCACTGTCCTCTAACCATCCAACCACATGTTGGTTAGCACGAAAAAATGTATGTGGTGACCGTGATGAGCTTCAAATACAATGACCATATCGTGCAGTGACCATATCGTGCTTTTGCTTCAAATACAATGACCGTAAGTATCGTCAACAAAATAGGGAGCACGCATCAAATGCAAAGTCCGTCAGTGTCATCAACAAAATATGGAGACGTATCGTGAGCTAGATACCGTTGTACTATTGTATATGCTTATTTTATTAGTGGCCGATTGCGTGTGTGGTGTGGTGGGCACATCATTTCTAGTTGTGGTGGGTCAACATGAAGACTCATGGGTCGGTTCCATCCTGCACCACATATAGGTTGGACCGAGACGTGTTATACGAAAACCCATGTGGAGGACTCGGCGTACAACACGAAGCTACCAGAGTCGCGCAGGACTCTATCCCCACTGGTGATAAGCCGACTATATATGATTTGTAACCCTAGGCCCTTAGTATGTTATACAAGCTTGGGGGCTAGTTCGTCGATAGTATACACACACGCATAATGCCTGGTATTCACATGTACTTTGTACACACCCCTATCACTAATATACAGTACCAGGAGTAGGCTCTTTCTTTAACTGCAAGGGTCCGATCCGAACTAGGGTAAAACTTTGCCTCCTATTACCATCCAGCCTAACAGCCAGGGATATCCTACAGAATGATATGATGAAATCATATCTGCCAACTACTAAGAGAGAGGTGTGTTGGGGGCAATGTGTGCGAGAGAGGCCTAAAGATAATGTGCGTGCGGGAGACACGTAGGCACATATATGTGCGTGTAGAGGGCTAGTAGAGACCGTGCATGTGTATATATGCATGTGAGAGAAATAGTGTTTTCCAACTGAGATTAGTGAAAAGAGTGGTACATACTAGTCAGAGAGAGAGAGAGAAACAGAGAGAGAATGTGCGTGAGACACCCCGACACCCTGAGAGAGACTGTGAGCATGTGTGAAAGAGAAATGCTGATGCATATAAAGTGTGTGCACTTATGCGTTAGATAGAGAGATATAGAACGCGTTTGTGAGAACTGGGCAAGGCATAGTGCATCTATGTGTAAAAGGCGGTTCTACACATTAAATTAAAATATAAATGGCATTATTATTTTTGGATGAGATCATGAATTTTGCAAATTGCGTATGGACGAAATTCGGTCAATCAGACACCCATACTCTATTGAACTCTAGCATGTGCATGTGTTTATTTTATATTATCGATCCATAGAGTGAGAGCGGTTTGAAATACAGGCAATGGATGCTTTTGCAATTCATATATAGACATTAATTAGTGCACTCCATGTTGTTAGTGTGAAGCACTTTATACATTTGTCACTTGCATGGATACATTCCAAATTGCTATCTACGTAATAGAATACATGTCGAATTCAACATAAAGGGGGTTTCGAAGATTTGAATTCATAGCAGTTGTTGGTGTCAAAACCAGCGGATCTCGGGTAGGGGGTCCCGAACTGTGCGTCAAGGCCGGATGGTAACAGGAGACAAGGGACACGATGTTTTTTACCCAGGTTCGGGCCCTCTCGATGGAGGTAATACCCTGCTCCTGCTTGATTAATATTGATGATATGGGTAGTACAAGAGTAGATCTACCACGAGATCAAGGAGGCTAAACCCTAGAAGCTAGCCTATGGTATGATTGTTGTGTATGGAGTTTATTGCCTACGGACTACGACCCTCCGGTTTATATAGACACCGGATAGGGTTAGGGTTACATAAAGTCGGTTACAACGGTAGGAGATCTTGAATATCCACATCGCCAAGCTTGCCTTCCACACCAAGGAAAGTCCCATCCGGACACGGGAAGAAGTCTTCAATCTTGTATCTTCATAGTCCTGGAGTCCGGCTGAAGGTATAGTCCGGCTACCCGAACACCCCCTAATCCAGGACTCCCTCAGTAGCCCCCGAACCAGGCTTCAATGACGACGAGTCCGGCGCGCAGATTGTCCGGCATTGCAAGGCGGGTTCTTCTCCAAATCTTATATACCTGTAGGAATAATGTCCGATTTTTGTAATGTAGTGTTCCTCGGCTTCCACGCCCAATAATGGCTGTCTTCCATGTGTCAAACGAATGCGAAAAGCCAGGGCGTTTTTATATCCACGCCCCTAGCCGTATAAACGAGCCGCCTATTTAACGGGATGGGGATTTAGGTCCAAACCACATCTTCTCCTTTCCGCGAGTTATCATCAGAGCGCTTCCAGCAAAGGTCCATTCCAACATGACCAGCTGTCGCAGCTCCTCCCCTCGCCCCTCCGGTCCCAAACTCGGGGACTGGGAGAGTTGCACCATCCCGCATAGCGAGTTAGCGTCACTTCAGGCCAAGGGATTTCTCCCTCCGGCATACATGGTCCCGGTCCGAGCCGGTCTCGCCACCTATAATGGCGGAAAACAAGCGGAGAGCACCCCCAATCCTTCTAAAGGAGAGCGGGTGTGCCTCGTCCCCTATCTAATAAGGGGACTGGGATTTCCAATTCACCCATTTCTCCGCGGGCTTCTGGAGTTCTACGGCCTCCAGCTGCACAACCTCACGCCCGCCTCTATATTGCATATTGCGGGTTTCGTCGCCCTTTGCGAGCTATTTTTAGGCGTTGAGGCTCATTTCGCGCTGTGGAAGAGGTTATTTTGCCTGGTGCCCCGTTCTAAAGAGGGGTCTATATACCAAGTGGGCGGAGCCGAAGTATGGCGCATCGCCGGGACCGGATACCTATCCGGAACCCCGAAGAAGGCGTCCGAGGACTGGCCTTCGGAATGGTTTTATATAGATGACGTCCCGCTACCGGACCCTATCCGGGTCGGTCTCCCTGAGTTCAACAGTGCTCCATTGAAGAAACGCTTGAGCTGGCGTCCGCGGAGCTCTCAGAGAGAAAGCGACAGAGACGTCCTTTACCTGATGGGCCGGATAAGACTGTTGGCTCATTCCGGACTAACCATGATTGGAGTCATGGCCGCATGCATTATGCGGGGGGTGCAGCCACTTCAATATAGAGGCCACCCCATGTGGGATTTCAACGGGGAGGATGACGCCACCCGTTACGGTCGTAAGGGGCCGGCCTCAGCTGCCGCTCTAGTAAAGATCTTATCCTCTTTGTACAAGGGAGAAAAGGAGGAATTCCTCCGCGTCAACCCGCAGGCCGGATTTACTATGTACGATCCTCCAAGTTGGGTAAGTGAACAACTGCGCTTGCCCGTTTGTTTTGTACTCCCACGGTTAGATATGTAGTCTAACAACTTCAATGCAGGAACTGCGACAGGTGGTAAAGGATATAAACAGCCGCCCTCCACAACCCGAGGACCCAGAACGGTCCCTCGATCCTGACTCCGAAGAGGAACCGGGCATATCGGTGGAGCTTATCGACGGGGTGTTCCATCAGCTAAGCAAGGACAATACCTTGGTAGCCATCACGGCTGATTACCCAGAGTTAATCCCGGCCTCCCAGGTGACAGAAACCGGAGTCTCATTCCCTTGAGAGAGATTCCACTCTCACGTATTCCAGTGTTTCTAACGACAACCGTGTTTTGCAGGGGAGATTTTCGAGGCAGGAGGCCGAACCTGCGGCGGCTAGCCAACGAGGGGCCGTAGGGCCTCGTGGGGTAAAAAGGAATGTAGTCCGGACTGAGATGCCGGCGCAAAGGTATAGAGCACCCTCTGTTTCCCTGGTGTTATTCTGTCAGGGCATATTAACGTTCGTGCTATCTTCAAAACGAAGAGACCTCGCCGGACTATATCCGGAGAGGTTGCCAATGGCGCCTCTACCAGCCAGGCTCCAACTTCTGGCCAGGAAGCGGAGGCGAGCACAAGGCGCGCACCGGACGCTCCTCCGACAGAGGATGCGGACAGGCTGTCTGCCACAAATTCTGAAGTGGAGAGTGCCATGAGCCACAGGCGTCGCCGGACAGTTCTACGTGACGCTTGTTTCTCCCAAGAGGCTTTAGATGTCTTTAATTCGGGAGATGCGTACCTCCGTGCCGCTCGAAATGGTTTAGCCAGAGCCACGGAGCAGTATGTAAAAGACATACGGGTAAGAAAATTTTGGTCAAATATATATATACCAGTAGCCCCCGAGACTTGAAACAGTTAGAGCAACTGATTTAAGGATCATTTAATATGCAGGTTCTTACAGAGAAGAATACTGTATTGTCCCAGGAGCTGGAAAAGTGCAAGGCCCGACTAGAGGCCGCACTAGCCGCAGCAGGGGAGCCCAAAGAGACCCCCTCAGGTAAGATACACTTCGAAAGATTAGTATTGTGCGGTGTGGGTGCAAATCTGACAAATCATGTTGCAGATGGCGCCGGACTCGATCCAGAAAAGCAACAACTCTTACGCCGGCTAAAGGCCGGTGAGAGTACGTTGACAAAGGTGAGGCGAGAGAAGAATGATCTTCAGGATGCCAACACCAGGCTGGACGTCGAACTTAAAGATGGTCGTGGCCAGCTGTCGGACTCCACGAAGGAGAATCAACGGCTTCGACGCGGCATATTTAGTAAGTGCTTGAACAAACTTTGAAAAAAGAGTTCGGCAAGGAAGTCGACTAACAGAGTAATGTCTGTAGGTATGCTCACAGGTCGTCCTGCAGAGGAGATGCCCGGTTCTACGGGTGACCTTCTTCCCGAACTCATGCAACTGCACGAGCGAATTCGGCAGGCGATGTGAGGTGTTGCCCAAGCCTTATGGCCTGCCCACTCCATGCCCGAGGGCCTTGGAGAGCTTGCGGAGAAGCTGAAGGGAGCTCGGTGGCGCTTCCGGTTGTGGAAGATATCGGCTTGCCGACAAGGCGCTAGGGAAGCCTGGGCCATGGTGAAGACCCGTTTTACGAAGTCTGACCCAAACCACATGGCCGAGGTCGGACCAGTGGGGCCTGACGGGAAGGAGATCCCTGTGAGATTAGTATACGGCCAAGTAGAGTTGGCCGCGAAGTATTCCTAGCAGGACTGTAAATTAGACAGCCTGTTAGATGGTATAGAAGAGTAATACAATCAGTCAGAATGACTATGTAATTTTGAATTGACATGTGTAATGCCTTCTAGCCAGATTGTAGATCGTTTGTCGTTGCAGACCTTTTCGCTTCAACCTCGGGACCTGACGGTCCGGAGTGTGTCCGAATACCATAGCGGTTATATAAGAACCATGGAATGCGTGGAGACCAGGCGTAGGGGTCATTAGTTCTTTATCAGACAAGTGCCCAACTAGTTATGTTATATTACATGGTTAGTAAGAAACATCTTCCAGAGAGAATAGTTCCGTTAGGGGTTCCTTTCGCTGGGAGGCATGCCCAAAAGTGCATGTCCGGACTGCGTAAAAAGACGCAGAAAAAAGCATCTGGGAGCGCATAGAATGAGTAAAAAGATCATCTTTTATCTCACCGACCGAATATTCCCTTAAGAACACTAGCTTTCGGCTTCACCCAGTCTGAGGTACACATCCGGCTGACCCGGCAGTAACAATCGCAGAGGTGCTCCCTTTACCGCCTAGCCGAACAATCGGGAATGTAGGGGTAAGCACAGGAGCCAGGCAACCCAGCTTGGCCAAAACTTAAGTCATATCGATGCATATAATGGTGAAGAAAAAGGTACATGCGGAAGTTTGACGCATGTGTTGGGCGTGAAGCCCGTATAAATAAGCTTCTGTTAAAGAAGCCCCCAGGTTTAATGAGCGCGAGTGGCGCGTCACTAGATGAACCTTTAAGGGATATAAAAGAAAAGAGGGGAAGGAGAGAAATGTAAGACAGAAAAATGCAAAAAATGGACAGAGGAAGGAGACGAACACAGAGTCCGGCGCTAGGCATAGAATCTTCGGAGACGGGTGGCATTCCACGGGTTCGGCTTGAGTCGGTTATCCAACGCATCTCGCAGGCGGTACGCCCCGCCAGTCAGGACTTGGTCGATTATGAATGGACCTTCCCACTTGGGATTGATTTTGTCCTTTTTCTTATCCGGCAGGCGTAGAACTAGTTCGCCAACATTGTAAGTTTTGGCCCGTACTTCTCTGCTTTGATATCTTCGGGCCTGCTGTTGATAAAATGCGAAACGGGCTTTTGCCACGTCATGCTCCTCCTCCAGGGCGTCCAAGTTGTCCTGCCGATCGAGCTCGGCTTCTCTTTCTTCGTACATGCGCACTCTAGGTGAGTCATGAATTATGTCGCAGGGCAGAACTGCCTCTGCGCTGTACACCATAAAAAATGGTGTGTATCCGGTGGTGCGATTTGGCATGGTCCGCAGCCCCCATAGCACAGAGTCGAGCTCCTCTACCCAGTGCGTGTTAGATTCCTTAAGGGACCGCACCAGTCTGGGTTTAATGCCGCTCATGATAAGACCATTTGCACGTTCGACCTGGCCGTTGGTTTGTGGGTGATAGACGGAAGCATAATCGAGCTTGATGCCCATGTTTTTGCACCAGAGTTTTACCTCGTCGGCGGTAAAGTTTGTACCGTTATCGGTTATGATGCTGTGGGGGACGCCAAAATGGTGTACAACCCCGGATATGAAGTCTATCACAGGTCCGGATTCGGCCGTTTTAACAGGCTTGGCTTCTATCCATTTGGTGAATTTATCCACCATGACCAGTAAGTATTTTTTCCTATCGGTCCCACCTTTAAGGGGTCCGACCATGTCAAGCCCCCAGACCGCAAAAGGCCAGGTGATGGGTATAGTTTGGAGTGCGGTGGGTGGCATATGGCTTTGGTTGGCAAAAAGTTGGCAACCAGCGCATCGTTGGACTAGGTCCTGAGCGTCTGCCCGGGCCGTCGGCCAATAAAAGCCTGTACGGAAAGCCTTGCTAACAAGGGACCGAGCAGCGGCGTGGTGACCACCGAGTCCGGCATGAATTTCAGCCAGAAGGTTCCGCCCTTCCTCTTCGGAGATGCACCTTTGAAGGACTCCGGTAGTGCTTTTCTTATAAATCTCTCCCTCATGGACTCTATAGGCTTTAGATCGCCGCACTATGTAGCGGGCCTTGTTTTGGTCCTCCGGGAGTTCCTGCCTAGTAAGGTAGGCTAGGAATGGTTCTGTCCACGGGGCGATGACCGCCATTATTACGTGGGCTGAAGGTGTAATTTCATTGGCAGAGCCTCCAATTGTGTCAGATTGTTCGGCGTCGAGTGGTGCGGCTGGGTCCGGGCTGTTATTTGCGGGTTCCCCCTCCCATGCTACGGATGGCTTGAACAATCTTTCCAAAAAGATGTTGGGGGGGGGGACTGCATCACGTTTTGCACCGATGCGTGCTAGGACGTCCGCTGCTTGATTGTTTTCTCGGGCTATATGGTGAAACTCCAGCCCTTCGAATCGAGCTGACATTTTTAGGACGGCGTTGCGGTAAGCTGCCATTTTTGGGTCCTTGGCATTGAAGTCTCCATTTATTTGGGATATCGCGAGGTTTGAATCCCCGCGTACCTCTAGGCGCTGGATACCCATGGATACTGCTATCCGGAGACCATGTAGGAGGGCCTCATATTCGGCTGCATTGTTGGAATCCATGTACATGAACTGGAGCACATATTGGACTGTGTCTCCTGTGGGGGACGTCAGGACGACACCAGCCCCCAGTCCGGCCAACATTTTGGAGCCGTCGAAATGCATAATCCAGTTTGAATATGTGTCGTACTCTTTAGGGAGCTCGGCCTCCGTCCATTCTGCGACGAAATCGGCCAAAACTTGCGATTTAATAGCTCGCCGTGGCTTATAGGTTATGTCGAACGGGAGGAGCTCGATGGCCCATTTTGCAATCCGGCCCGTTGCGTCGCGGTTGTTGATAATATCGTTGAGTGGTACTTCCGAGGCTACTATTGTGGAACACCCTTGAAAGTAGTGTCGTAGCTTCCGGGATGCCATGAATACCGCGTATGCAATCTTTTGATAATGCGGGTACCGTGATTTGCATGGAGTGAGGACAGTGGATACGTAGTAGACCGGCCTTTGAAGGGGGAATTTGTGTCCATCCGTTTCCCGCTCGACAACGAGCACTGCGCTGACAACTTGTTGTGTTGCTGCAATGTACAATAACATTGGTTCGCCGGTGATTGGCGCGGCCAGGACTGGGTTTGTTGCCAATATGGCTTTTATTTCATCAAGTCCGGCCGTGGCGGCATCCGTCCACTCGAAGTGTCCGGTGCGCCGAAGGAGGCGATAAAGGGGTAGTGCCTTTTCTCCCAAGCGGGAGATGAAGCGGCTTAAAGCCGCCACGCACCCGGTTAATTTTTGTATTTGTTTAAGGTCCTTTGGGACATCCAATTGTGACAAATCTCGGATCTTGGCTGGGTTTGCTTCAATTCCTCTACCGGATACAATGAAGCCCAAGAGCTTTCCGGCTGGAACGCCGAAGACGCATTTTTCTGGGTTGAGCTTGATGTCATATTGTCGGAGGTTATCGAATGTAAGCCTCAAGTCGTTTACTAGGGATTCGACATGTCTTGATTTGACGACCACATCATCCACATACGCCTCCACTGTTTTGCCGATCTGGTTTGCCAGACATGTCTGGATCATGCGCTGATATGTTGCGCCGGCGTTTTTTAGCCCGAAGGGCATTGTGTTGAAGCAGAATGGGCCGTATGGTGTGATGAATGCTATTGCAGCTTGGTCTGATTCTGCCATCTTGATTTGATGGTAACCGGAGTATGCGTCTAGGAAACACAACGAGTCGTGTCCTGCGGTGGCATCGATAATTTGATCGATACGGGGGAGGGGGAAGGGATCCTTTGGGCAAGCCTTGTTAAGGTCTTTAAAATTGACACACAGGCGCCAGGATTTGTCCTTCTTTGGTACCATCACCAAGTTTGCTAGCCAGTCCGAATGTTTTATGTCTCTAATGAATCCGGCTTCTAATAGCTTGGCTAGCTCCTCTCCCATAGTCTGTCTCTTGGGTTCGGAAGAACGCCGAAGGCTTGTTTGACAGGTTTGAATCCTTTTAGGATATTTAAGCTGTGTTCGGCCAGCCTGCGTGGGATCCCTGGCATGTCTGAAGGGTGCCAGGCAAAAATGTCCCAGTTCTCTCGTAGGAACTCTCGCAGTGCGGCGTCTACATCAGGGTTCAGTCGTGCCCCGATGGAAGCTGTTTTATTGGGGTCCGTTGGATGGACATGGAATTTGACTATTTCATCGGCTGGCTTAAAGGATGTGGATTTGGATCTCTTATCGAGTATCACATCATCCCTGTTAACCGTGGAGCGTAGCACAGTCAGTTCCTCGGCTGCTAAGGCTTCGGATAGCGCCTCAAGGGCTAATGCGGCCGTCTTGTTTTCAGCGCGGAGTGCTATGTCCGGATCACTAGCTAGAGTGATAATTCCATTCGGCCCGGGCATCTTAAGCTTCATGTACCCGTAATGGGGTATTGCTTGGAAGATTGTGAATGCTTCCCGCCCTAGTAAAATGTGATGTCCGCTCTTAAACGGGGCCACCTGAAACGTGACTTCTTCGGACCTGTAATTATCCGGCATGCCGAACACCACATCTAGTGTGATTTTTCCTGTGTAGCGCGCTTCCCGACTGGGGATTATTCCTCTAAAGGTTGTGCTGCTTTGCTCGACGCGGTTCCAGTCTATTTCCATTTTTTGAAGGGTTTCCTCATAAATGAGGTTCAGTCCGCTGCCTCCATCCATGAGCACCTTGGTGAGGCGAAAGCCGTCCACTATGGGACTGAGGACCAATGCGGCTGGTGCTCGGGCTGTTCGGAATCTAGGTTCATCACTTGCGTTGAAGGTAATGGCAGTGTCGCTCCATGGATTTATTGTTGCAACTTGATAGACTTCGGCGAGGCTGCGGAGTGTTCTTTTTCACACATTGTTTGATGTGAAAGTCTCGAAGACTGTGAGAGCGGTACTGGTGTCCTCGGGCTGGCTTTCTGCGGCCTCCAGAATTAAGAGGTCCTTGCCAATCTTGGCCACCTGCCGGAGTATCCAACATGCTCTAAGGCTGTGAGTTGGTGTGGCGTCCTCTGTACTATGAATTCTACAGGGTCCATCAAGCCACCTTTCCAGTACGGTTCCATGCCCTGTAGAGGGTTTTGGCTTTTTGCTGTTTATCCCGGGTGTCTTATGATGATGCAACCTCTTAGTTCGGACGGGATTACTATTCAAGGCCGGATTATCCCAAATTTTATTTCCGTTTTCCAGGCGCTTTCCATCGCATAGTATTTTTGTACTATGGACGCCAAGTCGGCGAAGCGTGTAATATCACGACGACTTACGGCGTTAAGGATACCCTCATCCGTGCAATTACTGCAGAGAATTGAGATTGCGTCTCCCTCACGGCAATCCTTTATCCTGTTCATAACCAGGAGGAATCTGGCCCAGTAATGATGTACTGTTTCCTCGGGCCTCTGCCTGATTCGAGAGAGATCGCTTATGTTCGGGTGGGCGGGTGTCGTTGAATCTGAAACCTCACCCAATCCAAGATTCGGAGGCCGAAGAGTTTCCGAACTCTGAAGTTCGAATTCTTGGATGTTGTCCAACGAATCTAGCCCGTTGCCTGATCCTAAGCTCAGGTCTTGAGTTACATCCTCCTCTCCGCGGGTATCCAGTTTGGAGGAGTCGGGAATTCGGACGTAGCTAGTCCTTAAAATAGATGAAGGGTCGCCGCACTGCGCCTCTACCACGGCAACGTGGTGGGTGACTTGGGGAGAGTTAATTTCTCTTAGATCGGGTTTAAGCCCAACCTGGTCGTAATCCGTAGCGACCCCCAGGGCGGCGATGCGATCCAAGAGCTCGTTTACGGAAGAGAGCTCCATTGGATCTAGCTGCTCGACGAGCTCCGAGCTGACGTGTAGGTTGCTTTTGATGACCCGAGAGGTCACCGTCGGCGCAACAGCCGAACAGGCGGTCATGAGGAAACCACCTAGCCGGAGGGTTTGGCCGACAGCCAAGGCTCCCTTAGCAACGGCGCCGTCTTTAAAGACGGGAGGAGGCATCCTTCCTGATTGTGACGGCACAGAGGAACCCTCAATGAAACCACCAATGTCGGTGTCAAAACCGGCGGATCTTGGGTAGGGGGTCCCGAACTGTGCGTCAAGGCCGGATGGTAACAGGAGACAAGGGACACGGTGTTTTTTACCCAGGTTCGGGCCCTCTCGATGGAGGTAATACCCTACTCCTGCTTGATTAATATTGATGATATGGGTAGTACAAGAGTAGATCTACCACGAGATCAAGGAGGCTAAACCCTAGAAGCTAGCCTATGGTATGATTGTTGTGTATGGAGTTTATTGCCTACGGACTATGACCCTTCGGTTTATATAGACACCGGATAGGGTTAGGGTTACATAAAGTCGGTTACAATGGTAGGAGATCTTGAATATCCGCATCGCCAAGCTTGCCTTCCACGCCAAGGAAAGTCCCATCTGGACACGGGACGAAGTCTTCAATCTTGTATCTTCATAGTCCTGGAGTCCGGTTGAAGGTATAGTCCGGCTACCCGAACACCCCCTAATCCAGGACTCCCTCAGCAGTGCATTCATCTATTTGAACCCGAGATAATGGCATTTGTAAATCAGATGTAAAATGGGGCATCAATCTTTGTTGTGAGTTTGAACATGCTATATATATTCATACGCATATCTAACTTTTTTGCAACCAAGGAGATTATATCTGGAACCATGCATGAACTGAGGTAAGTTGCATATTTTTTAATATATATTCGTGTACAATGTATATTCAAATGTACCCCCTCCATTCCAAAATAATGGTAGCTTTAGGATTTTCAAGAATAAAGATTTGTGAAGTTTGACAAATCATGAAAGTTCAATTCAAGAGAACCGAAAACGTTAATGCTTCTGCTCCAAAATATTGAACGAAGCGCCAAATAGGCCTCTGGTCACCCAAAACCGCGCGAGACTAATGTTTTGGTGGTAGGAAATTATTGTCCTGACTCTGTCCCGTGTAGCTTATCGGCTTGATGTCCAAAGGTCTAAACCGGGGTAGGTTTGTAACTTCACCAAGACGCTAGTCTCAACCGCCTTCGAGAAGCATTCATACGCCGTGGGCGCCTACCCATGCGCTCGGCCGAAATCTATCCTGCCCACATTTGGGACACCTGACATGACTGTCCTACCCCCAACTCGCAATATGTTTGGAATTTTAGATGGGGGCAAAGTTTGTAACTTCCCCAAATTTCAAACAAGCGCGTCTCAAACCAAAACATTGTTCCCCTTAGTTCCCCGCCTTCCTCTGTTTCCCCATTCATACTGCATGGGCGCGAAAACGCCCTCTCCACCAGCCGCGAAACCCCAGCCTCCTCCGTCCTCCACCCCATAGCGGCCAATCCACCGCAGCTCTCCTCCATCACACCGGAGCCGGTACCCTGACGTTGTCGTCCAACGCAACCGCAACTGCAATGCCCTCAAGGACTTAGCAGCTGAAGCCGAGGCAGAGCTGCCTCCACGACGCCGATGCCGACATGCGCTGTACCAGAACCACTTCGACCATGCCGTCATGCGCCTCACTGCTGCGGCTCCACTGTCGCCACTGTCCACTGCACTGGAGTTGTTCCCGCTACGCCGTCGTTCGCCGCCTCGGATCTACTTCCCGCCGCCGACAGACGGCCACCGCACCACACTCAACAACTTGGCCATGGGTTTGTCCAAGGCTGGACCATCCTCCACAACTTCTGGTTTCCGGCGAACAACAAGAAGATCGTCGGAAAAATAGAAGGAGGACACAGCACTACCAGCAGAAAGCGGTACTCCTCTTCCCTTATTCGTGCAAATCTTACGTCTCCGCTCACACCGTATTCATCCCACGAAAGAAACTAGTTGAGCACTTCTTACTGCATCTTCTTTGTGATACTAAATGCACAAGGTTTCCTCCCTTTTATTATTTCACCTTTGCTAGAGGTTAGTAGCCTGCCTGGATTTCAATTCAGGGTCAGTCGAACCGCAATTGAAAGAAGCAGCACCCGCTTAGGCGCGCGGAGCACCTAGTCCACCTGTTCCCCGGGGAAGCGGTGCATCGGTGTCTATCATAGGGGTGTGGGGTGTAGGTGCTGCTTGCGCCCGATTTGGAGGTCGGCGGCGTTTGAATGGATGGCCGGGGGCGATGCCAAGCACGGCGGTGCGATGAGGTCGAGGGGAGGGTGCAGGCAGGGGAGGAATACTGGGCCGGTGGTCGCTGGCGTTTCGAGGAAGATCGTCAACACTGACTGGTTGGAGGTAGATGAAGGTGATCTGCCCATTCTTTGTACATCGGACGGTGCAGAAAAAATGGACTGACCTATTTGCTTTCAGTCGACTGTTATTTTCATAGAATCCTGTAGTAATTTAGTGTGCCATGCATGTTGTAGAGCTATCATATGTCTCCCGTCATTTTTTCTCATCGACCTGCTATATGCTACCTTTACACTGTACTAATTGTGCACACACTTCACCCATACTCAAACTATTGTTTTTATGCATGGGTATTTCAGACTCTGATGCAGTGTTGATGAATGCAGAAAAGAAAAGACAGAAGTCGCTCCAGTGTAACTCGAAGATAAGCACTAAGAGTTTCAGTGCTCTAATGGGTGCAGTGTCAGCAGTTGGAGACAGTAAACGTAGCTCTGTAGTTGATGATCTCAATTGCCACACACAACCATCCCAGGTGCTTGCTTTAACTTCGCGCTGTCAAATGTGGTTGCTTGTTGCATATGGTGTCTAACTTGTATTGCTTCCAATTTGGTTAAATTGCATCTGCTTACTTTACACATTATACCTTTGGTAATGACATGCCTTCCTCTTTTTGATACATACTACATATGTCTATTAACCATGTTCGTACATCAAACTAATGCTCTTTTGTATCCCTCGTCAATCACTTATGATGAGACAGTCACCCGAGTGGGTTACTGTGAGACGCCCTACTCGTTTAAAGAGTGCAGTGTCATCCTCCCCACATGATTCTCAAGAAGCAGTAAGGCTAAATGAAGATAGTCAACGTAGCTCTCTAGTTGATCACCGCAATTCCCCCACACCACCATTGCAGGTGCTTGCTCTTACTTGGCAGTGTGATATGTGGTTGCATGTTGCATATGGTGTCTACCTTGTAATGCTTCTAATTAGGGTAAATTGCATCTACTTAGTTAACACATTATACCTGTGAATATGACATGCCTTCCTGTTTTGGTACATACTACGTCTTTCTATTAACCATGTTCTTACATCAAACTACTTTTCTTGTGCATCCCTCATCAATGCTCCTAATTTGTTAAATTGCAGCTCCTTAGCTTACACATTATACATGTGAATATGACACGCCTTCCTGTTTTTGGTACATACTACATCTGCCTATCACACCATGTTCTTACATCAAACTACTGTTCTTGTGTATCCTGCGTCTATCGCTTATGATGAGACGGTCACACGCATGGGTTAATATGAGACGCAATACTCTTATAAAGAATGCAATTTCATCCTCTCCACATGATTCTCAAGAAACATCAAGCCTAAATGAAGATATTGAACGTAGCTCTGTACCTGAAGACCGCACTTCCCCTACACCACCATCACAAGTGCTTGCTCTAACTTCGCAGTGTGATATGTGGTTGCATGTTGCATACGGTGTCTAGCTTGTAATGCTTCTAATTAGGGTAAATTGCATCTGCTTAGTTTACACACTATACCTGTGAATATTACATGCCTTCCTATTTTTGGTACACACTACATCTATGTGTTAACCTTGTTCTTACATGAAACTACCTCTCTTCTGTATCCTGCATCAATCACTTACGATGAGTCACCTTTATTCGTTGCATATTGCATATTATTT
Organism: Triticum urartu; assembly: GCF_056163025.1. NCBI lineage: Eukaryota > Viridiplantae > Streptophyta > Magnoliopsida > Poales > Poaceae > Triticum > Triticum urartu. The sequence continues at coordinate 240,121,737 of NC_141879.1, forward strand.
CTAGCTTGTTGCCATGTATTGCTTATAATTTGGTCAAATACATTTGTTAGGGCACCCTTTTAATTTGGCAGAGTGATATTGGTTTCATCTTTCATATGGTTTCTAGCTTGCATCAATTCTAACAAGTTCAAGCACCTTGTGCTTAGTTTACACTTTATACATCATACATGTCAATATGTCACGCCGTCCTATTTTTCATACATACTCCATCCTCCTATCATGCGGCTGCCTTACATGAAAGTAGTGTTCGGTAGCATCATGCATCAATGAGTTCTGAAGAGCAAATTTTATTCCTTTTTCTTGTGGGTTTGACTTGACAAGGCAAAATCAAGAAAGAGGAAGGAAAATAGTAAGGAAGGCGATGATGGTGGTCCTCTGCAGCAACGTAAACAGAGCATCTGTATCGATTCTCCTTGTACTGATAGTGCATTACAAGGTCCAAGTCTCCGCTCCCCTACTCCACCATCCAAGGTGCTTGCTCTAACTTGGCAGTGTGATATCTGGTTGCATGTTGCATATGGTGTCTAGCTTGTATTGCTCCTAATTAGTGTAAACTGCATCTGCTTAGCTTACACATGATACATGTGAATATGACACGCTTTCCTGTTTTTGGTACATACTATATCTGTCTATCACACCATGTTCTTACATGAAACTACTCTTCTTGTGTATCCTGCATCAGTCACTTATGATGGGACACCTTTAAGTTGGCAGTTTGATATTGGTTTGCGTCTTGAATATGATTTCTAGCATGTATTTCTTCTAGTTTGATGAACGCCACCTATGATGAGACAGTTTTAACTTGGCAGAGTGATATTGATTGCACCTTCCATATGGTGTCTTGCAGTGTTTCTAATTTGTTGAAGTGTCTTCTGCTTAGTTACCACATCATAGGTGTGAATATGTCAAGCCGTCCATTTTTTCGTACATATTCCATCCTTGTATCATGACTTTGCCTTTCATCATAGTAGTGTTTGTCAGTATCATGCATGAATGAGTTCTGAAGAGCGAATGATATTCCTTTTTTCTTGTCGGTATGATGTCACAATGCAAAACAATAAAGCTGAAGGAAATTGGCAAGGCATTGGATGATGGTGGTCCTTCCGAGCAACTGAAATGGAGGTTCTCTACAGATTCTACTCTACCATCCTCCCAACAAGATTCGAAAGACAAGCAAGGCTAGACAGTCAACGTAGCTGTGTAGATGATGAGAACATCTCCCCTACTCCACCATCACAGGTGCTTTCTCTAACTTGGCACTATTATATGTGGTTGCATGTTGCGTATGATGTCTAGCTTGTATTGCTTCTAACTTTGTTGAATTGCATCTGCTTACTTTATGCATAATGCCTGTGAATATGACATGTGTTCCTGTTTCTACTTCAGACTACTATTCTTGCATATCCCGCATCAGTCACTTATGATAAGGCACCTTTAAGTCGCCACTGTGATATTGGTTGTGTCTTGCATATGATTTCTAGCATGTACTGCTTCTAATTTGTTGAAACGCCATACAGTTTGAACTTGGCAGAGTGATATTGGTTGCATCTTTCATATGGTGTATAGCTTGCAGTGCTTCTAATTTGTTGAAATGCCTTTTGCTTAGTTACCACATCATAGGTGTGAATATGTCACACCATCCTGTTTTTAATACATATTCCATCCTCGCATCATGTGTTTGCCTTTCATCCGAGTAGTGTTCATTAGTATCATGCATGAATGAGTTCTGAAGAACGAATTTTATTCCTTTTTCTTATCGGTTTGACTTCACAATGCAAAATCATTACAGCTGAAGGAAATTAGTCCAGCAGTGGATGATGGTGGTCCTTCAGAGCAACTCAAACAGGGGGTCTCTATAGATTCTACTCCGCCATCCTCCCAACAAGATTTGCAAGACAACACAAGGCTGGACAGTCAATGTAGTTGTGTAGATGATGAGCACATCTCCCCTACTCCACCCTCACAGGTGCTTGCTCTAACTTGACACTATTATATGTGGTTGCATGTTGCGTATGATGTCTAGCTTGTATTGCTTCTAACTTGAACTGCATCTGCTTACTTTACACATAATGCCTGTGAATATGACACGTGTTCCTATTTCTAGAACATGCGTGTACATGATGACACATCTCCCCTACTCCACCATCACAGGTGCTCGCTCTTACTTGGAATTGTGATACGTGGTTGCGTTTTCCGTATGATGTCTAGTTTGTATTGCTTCTGATTATGTTGAATTGCATCTGCGTAGCTTACAACTTATACCTGCAACGATCACTTACCCATAAGACACATTTAACTTGGGACTGTGATGTAGGTTGCATCTTGCATTGTCTTCTAGCTTGTACTGCTTCTAATTTTTTGAAATGGCACTTACGACGAGATACTTTTTACCTGATAGAGTGATATTGGTTGCATGTTCATATGGTGCCTAGCTTTCATTTCTTCTAATTTTGTTGAAATGCCTTCCGCTTACTGTTTTTTCATACATATTCCATCCTCCTATTGTACGTGTGAATATGAAACGCTGTCTTTTTTTGTATATATTGCATCCTCCTATCATGCGCTTGCCTTACATCAAAGTAGTGTTCGTCTATATCATGCATCAACCAGTTATGCAGAGCTAATTTTATTCATCTTCTTCTAGTTTTGACTTCATAAGGCAATATCAGAAAATAGGAAGAAAAAGAGTAAGTTAGGGGATGTTGGTGGTCCTCCGCACCGACGCAAACAGAGACTCTCTAGATTTGCCACTGCTACTGCTAATGAAGTTGAAGTCCCAAGTCTACATGATGAGTTCATCTCCCGTACTCCACCATCGCAGGTGCTTGCTCTAAGTTGACAGTGTGATAATTGGTTTCATGTTGCATATGTTGTCTAGCCTGTATTTCTTCTATTTTGATTAAATTGCACCTGTTGAGTTTATATGTTATACATGTGCATATGACATGGCTTTCTGTGTCTAGAATACACTGCATCTATCTATCATACCATGTTCTTACATCAAAGTATTGCTGTTGTGTATCCCGCATCAGTCACTCATGATTGGACGCTTTTAACATGGCAGTTTGATAGTGGTTGCACCTTGCATTGATTTCTATGTTGTACTGCTTCTAATTTTTCGAATTGCCACTTATGACAAGACACTTTTAACTTGGTAGAGTAATATTGGTTGCATCTTTCATATGGTGTCTAGCTTGCATTACTTCTATTTTCTTGAAAATCCTTCTGCTTAGTTTGCACATCGTAGCTGTGAATATGTCATGTCGTCCTGTTTTTCTTACATATTCCATCCTCATACGGTTGTCTTACATCAAAGTATTGCTTGTCTGTATCATGCATCAATGAGTTCTGAAGAGTGATTTTGTTCTTTTGTGTTGTGGGTACAGCTTGACATGGCAAAGTCAAAAAAGAGCAAGGAAAATAATATAGTAGGGAGTGCTGTTACTCGTCGGGTGAAACGGAAAAGGTTCTACCGTCGAGATTCTGCTGGTACTTATAGTGCAGTAGAAGGTCCAAGTCCACCGGCTAAATCTACAAACACAATATCACCTACTCCACCAGCTGAAGCATCCGCTTCAACTGTACCAGCATCTGAACCAGTTACTCGTTCGTTTGCTCCGGAACTGGCCAGTTCCCAAGATGCCTTCACACCTAACACTACTTCCGAAGCAGCGCTGACACAACAGGACTTGGCAAGATCAGATGAACCTCATGAGCATCAACACCAAGACGGTACCTGACCGAGTCAAGTTGCAGTTGCATGCTCCTTTATATGTACTCTCATAGTTTGATGTACACTAACACTTTCCATATTCGTTGTTGAACTAGCACCACGGCACAAGCAGAAACAGACATCAGGGATAATGCTTGACAGATTAACAAAATCTAAAGGAGGAAGAATGGATATCCATTTTGAGGCAGGTTTAAAAAGGCCACGTGATGCTACAGAGTCAGCCAAGTTAGTATCAGACGCAACAGTTGCCGTTAGGTGTCATGCACGTATCCTCCCAACGTGGATCCAGTACAGGAATGAGAAAAACAATACCCAGTTTAACACCTTCCTTGACCATTTATCCGTAAGTAATGTTATTCATCGCAATTAGTAATATTGTCTTGCTCTGTCCCATACTTTCTAGCTTCCTCCTAATAAGACTCACATTCTTTTTTCAACAGATGAGGTTCAAGTTGGATCCGAAAATCTCACTTAGAAAATCTCACTTTGAAGGCAAGGCTAACAATGAAATCGCCCAAACATCTCCAGTGGAATATATTACAGATGAAGACTGGACAACCCTCGTTAAACACTGGTCTGATCCAAAGTATCGGGTAGGCTATATGTATTTGATCAGACCACATATTGAACTTGTATTTATGTATGTGCCTTACAAGTGTATCTTCTTCTAGGCTAACTGTTTGAAGAACAAAACCAACCATTCTAAAGTGAAATTCCAACAGCCAACAGGATCTCGTAGCTATATTGCACACTACGAGGCTCTTGTAAATAGCTGCTACTTCCTTCTTCTTTTTTTGTGCCATATTATCGTATCTATATTGACTTGTTCCAAATACAGAGGAAAGCCCGTGCGGACCAAAAAGAACCTGAACCGAATGCAGTGCAAATCTTCAAGGATTGCCACACCAGCAAGATGAAGGGCATGAGCACACCAGTTCAAGCCGTTGTCGTAAGTCCTTACTCCTCCTGCCTTGAACTGATTAGTACTATGATGTGTTCATTTAACTACTTGGTTTGCAGCCAATGTCAGTAACTCTGTTCACTTTTATTCACAGTTGCCTTAACATATCATTTCACCTTACATGGTTTAAAAGAGATGAAGGATATTCTTTTGGTCTTGATCTGTAATCTAGTTGTTATGTTCACGTGCGCACACAATGATAAAATAGCCTGTTTGTTTTATATCTGTTTGCTCATGATATGAATGATGTCATACTATGTTCATCCTACTTTAAACCATGTCTCTTTATCCTTAGATGTCAACGAATGTGAGGAAATAGACAATACAATAGGCATGCTACATGGACATATGTTTCGAAAGTGATTTTATTATGTAGTTGGCACTACAATACATGCTAATGTATTACAGTAGTTCACCAAAATAAGTTATGTATAAACGTTTAACCTACTTTGTTTGTTTTTGTCTCATTAGTAACTTATCTGGTACACTAATCTACAAGTTCAAACTTTCAGGAAGCTATGGAACAAATGATTGAACATCCACAACCACCTGAAGGTGACGAGGCTACTACAGGCACAATGTCACCTCTTACTGCATTGCATCGGTATCTCTCCACTAACAGTGCAAAAAGCACGTTCCTGCGTAATTCTGGGTTGGTTGCCAAGGTAACCTCGTCCAAATCGCCTACTGAACAAAATCTTCCTGCTAGACAGAGTGATATATCTGTGCTCCAGACACAAGTCCAATCCCTAATGGATGTTGTTTCAGAACAAGAATAGTGGTTGAGAAATGTCGTCAAGATATGAATGGTTTTGAAACCAGACTATCAGACATTCGCTTCGTTGTTCAAGAGCAATGGCAGAAAAAGGTGGAGATCGTGCTGCTCCATCAGATTCTACAGCCTGAAACATTAGCACTCAGGTCAAATGATCTATGCTTCAATACATCTGATGGTGCTTTTATCTGGAAGGACTGTAAACTTTATGCCAACAGGCCTTTTGTTGTATGGTTGGAATTTATTTTGTTGTGATACAACATTTATGATGCTGCCTCAGGCTGCAGTAATTACGACGCTATTTTTGTATAGTATAGGTTTATCTTAGTAATGTATTCGGCCGAAAGCTTCGTAGGAGCCCAACATGCCAACATTCGTCGGGCCCATTCCAATTGGGCTAAAAACGATTACGGGCCTAAATTGGCATGTAGCCCACTAAAAATATCTGGGCCTAAATCAGCATAAGTTTTCATATTTTTCTGGTAGGCCTGTGCCCATAGTGGGCCTTTAACAGGCCTAAACATAATTTGGGCCCTCGGTAAAAATAGGCCATTTACAGGTGTAAATATCTCGAGCCCATAAAACACATGGGCCTTTAATAGACCGAAAGTGAGATTGGGCCCTAATTGTGCCAAATAACCCACTGGATTTAGCAGGCCGAAATGGTGGCCCATTTATGATGCGGATCTTTGACAGGCCAAAATTCGGACGGGCCATAAATGCGCCGACCTAATACACGGGCCTTTAATAGGCCGGAACTTCAGTCGGGCTAGATTATCGTCATTTTTATATGGGCCGTTAATGGGCCCGATATGACATTGGGCCACATATGGCCCATGGTTTATGTCCGGCGTTAACATGCTGAAAATGACAACAGGATGAAAGTGGCCCAAAGCTATAGTGTGCCTCTAACAAGCCGAATGTCAGACATGGCCGAATATGACCCAAATCCGTCATGGTCGTTTATGGGCTGAAAGTTTTGATGGCCTGTAAATGGGCCCAAATGAAGCCGGACCTTTAATAGGCCGGAAATACATCGGGCCGTAATTCGGCCCAATTACTTAGCGGACTGTTAACGGGCCAGAAGTGACCATGGGCCGTGTTGATGACAAGTTTAGGACACACCGTTGATGGGCCGATTTGACAGAGAATGTTGGGCCTTTAGCTGGGCCGGCCCATTATGGTCTGCAGAATCTTGTGGGCCTTTAGGTGGGTCGGCCCATTGTGGTCCGCAAAATCTTGTGGGCCTTTAGTTGGGCCGGCCATTATGGTCTGCAAAATCGTGTGGGCCTTTAGCTGGGCCGGCCCATTATGGTTCGCTAAATTTTGTGGGCCTTTAGCTGGGCCGGCCCATTATGGTCCGCTAAATCTTATGGGCCTTCGGTTGGGCCGGCCCATTTAAACTTTGTGGGCCACTTTTGGGCCAGTCCATGTGTCAACATATCATAGGCCCATCTCAACCATTGGATGAGTGACACCTGTGCCAATGCGGAGCTGACGCGTGGATCCCTCAGCCAATGAGAATTTTACACATGGAAAATCGGCATTGGTCATGGCTGTTAACGGGTTATCGGATCCAAAATCCGACCCGATAGCTTAACGGCGTTCCGTTACGGTGGATGCCACGTGTCGGTCACCCTTGACGGAAGCACTTCTGTGACGCGTGATTTATCGTCATGGAAGTGGACACTTCTGTGATGATAATTTTGGCAATGTCATGGAACACTTCTATGACAGCACAGGTATGACTATCTTGATTCTGTCATAAATTTGTCATGGATGTACATGCATGACAGAAAACGCGACCTACTGTGACAAACACGTATCATCATGGAAGTGTATTTTTTTGTAGTGTTGACGGCGGCTCCGTATCGTAAAACGCGATGAATTCTTCTCCTTGATTTTTTTCTCCCCGAAACACAATATATAGAGTTGGAGTTGGAGTCGAAGAGGCACCAGGGGGACCACGAGGTATGGCGGCACGCCCCCACCCTCGTGGACAGGTGGTGGGCCCCCTGGCCTTCATGTTTTGCAGGTATTTTTTATATTTTCCAAAAAGTTGCTCCGTGAAGTTTCAGGTCATTCCGAGAACGTTTGTTTCTGCACATAAATAACACCATGGTAATTCTGCCGAAAACAGCGTCAGTCCGGGTTAGTTCCATTCAAATCATTCAAGTTAGAGTCCAAAACAAGGGCAAAAGTGTTTGGAAAAGTAGATACGACGGAGACGTATCAACTCCCCCAAACTTAAACCTTTGCTTGTCCTCAAGCAATTCAGTTGACAAACTGAAAGTGATAAAGAAAAACTTTTACAAACTCTGTTTGCTCTTGTTATTGTAAATATGTAAAGCCAACATTCAAGTTTTCAGCAAAGATTATAACTAACCACATTCGCAATAACGCTTAGGTCTCAAGTTTACTCATATCAATGGCATAATCAACTAGCGAGCAATAATAATAAATCTCGGATGACAACACTTTCTCAAAACAATCATAATATGATATAACAAGATGGTATCTCGCTAGCCCTTTCTAAGACCGCAAAACATAAATGCAGAGCACCTTTAAAGACCAAGGACTGACTAGACATTGTAATTCATGGTAAAAGAGATCCAGTCAAGTCATACTCAATGTAAACTAACAGTAATGAATGCAAATGACAGTGGTTCTCTCCAACTGGTGCTTTTTAATAAGAGGATAATGACTCAGCATGAAAGTAAATAGATAGGCCCTTCGCAAAGGGAAGCAGGGATTTGTAGAGGTGCCAGAGCTCGGTTTTGAAATAGAAGTGAATAATATTTTGAGTGGTATACTTTCATTGTCAACATAACAGCCAAGAAATGGCAATATCTTCTATGCTACACACATTATAGGCGGTTCCCAAACAGAATGGTAAAGTTTATACTGCCCCTTCCATCAACAAGCATTAATCCATGGCTTGCTCGAACAATGAGTGCCTCCAACTAACAAGAGTCCCAGGGGGAGTTTTGTTTGCAATTATTTTGATTTAGTTTGCATAAAGCATGGGACTGGGCATACCGGTGACCAGCCATTTACACTACTAGAAATCCACATTTTACCTAGGGTGAAGGCCTTTACCTAGAACTTATTGATCTCCTCATCAAGGCATAGTAAAACAAAGGAATAATACACCCTAGGGAAAGACAATTTTCAATAAAAAAGCACCGGGAAATGGCGCGCAGCACAAAATTTCGGCATAGTTAGGTTTCCTCCTCAAAGCGCCGCCAGAAAAGCCCAATATTTCCCCCTTCTCCCGAAGCGTCCAGGCGACATTGAGCCATCCTCCACCGTTGCGCCGCCGTGCTCACCCCACACCGTCCGGTCGTGCTCGCCCCCGTCCAGATCCACCACGCATGGTCTATGCAGATCGTTGCTCTCCTACACTGCCGCCTCTCCTTGCCGCCAGTGAGTCGATCCCCCCTCCCCCTCCCTGATCCCAATGCTTGGCCGCCCCGGATCCAGATCCACAACCCTAGCGCTCTAGAATATGGATCTCATAGCATACTCTTTTTTGTGTATGATGCATCTTCTAGGAGGGACAAAGAACAGGGGGATTGAGACCGTGGAGGAAAGGCTACAGGTGTCGGTGCCGCCCAACAGCAGCCCGTGATGGCCGGTCGGCTCGGACGACAGCGCCGGCATCTACATGACCTTGATGAAGTCCGACCCCAGCTCCACCTCTGCACTGGCCATGACACCATGACGCCCCAGCTACCTAGGTGATGCTGCATATTTCCTCTTGTATTTGTGGCTTATTGTTTGATACACGAATAGTATAAGGGTCTTAGATTCAGTACAATGTTACGCTTGTGTGCGAACCTTTTTTGTTGTTGCTGCAAATTGTTGTGTGCATTGTCTTGACCGTGAGTTAGTTATTTAGCCAAATGAGGTGTTCAACTGGTCAGTTGTATTCAGATGATTGTCTAGTTTTTTAGGAACTAATTACAAGCAGTACAAACACATGGGAGGTTCATTCAAAGTTTTTAGCTATGTACTAGCTGTGGATTGTTTGAGAGCTCCCTCGCACTACAATTTTAGGATTTTATAGCCATTTGCAGTTGCTTATTTTATTTAGAGCTCAGGGAGTGAAAGTTTGTGAAATTCACATGACCTCTGTTTCTTCATAGATAAGGCCATCACCTCGACTTTTAAAATTTAGTGATGACACTGTTATCCTTTTAGGGATAGCTGTAACTGAAGAATAGTTCCTGATTTCCAGACCTTGGGCATCAGACTGATTTCCTTTAGATCTATATACTTTCCAGGAGATAGGAAACTAAGGTTAGGATCCCAGAACATCTGCAAGTACAATTTCAGAACTTCATGGTAAAAATGTGAAAGCACAAGTGCTCCCTAGGTGGTTTTGATAATTGATGACAACATATCTCTTGTTGGACTAACACTTCTATCTAGCATGTTTCAGATAAGTTCAACAATGGAGTGGCATGGACTAAAGGTTGTGGGAACTCCTTAGATGCTAAGGACAAAGGATTGGCTAAAGCTTCAAGCTCAAGACTCTTCATTTTACATTTTAGTGATCCAAGATCACATTGAGTCCATAGGAAAAGCCAATACTATCAAGGAGGGATGAGGTGTTGCTTAATGAGCCTCTTGCTTCATGTGCTTAATGATATGCTCCAAAATCCTCAACCACTTTCCCATACCCACATTTGACCTAAACCCTAAGCCAAACTCGGTCCTACCGATTCTTCCTATCCGGCGCCACCGAGTTTCACTTGTCATTAGCCACTACCAAACCCTAGCAATTCGGTTCTACCGATAAGGTTCTCGGTCCCACCGAGATGGGCTTGCAAACTCTCTGTTACCCATGGCAATATTCTCGGTCCCACCGAGATATGCAATCGGTCCCACCAAGATTGCAATGTAAACTCAGTGTTTCCCCTTTGTAACTTTTCGGTCTCACCGAGTTCCACTCGGTCTCATCGAAAGAGAAAATCGGCCCCACCGAGTTTGCCTGAACAACTCTCTGGTTAGCCAATTACCAAATTCGGTCTCACCGAGTTTGTGTAATCGGTCTCACCGAGATTACGTTATGCCCAAACCCTAACCGAATCGGTCCTACCGAGTTGCATGTCAGTCCCACCGAAATTCCTAACGGTCACTAGGTTTACTATTTCGGTCCGACCGAGTTTATTGATTCGGTCCCACCGAGATTGGAAAACTGTGTAACGGTTGGATTTTGTGTGGAGGCTATATATACCCCTCCACCTCCTTCTCATTTGAAGAGAGAGCCATCAGAACACACACATCATTCCTACTCATATGTTCCGAGAGAAAACCACCTACTCATGTGTTGAGATCAAGACATTCCATTCCCACCATATGAATCTTGATCTCTAGCCTTCCCAAGTTGCTTTCCACTCAAATCTTCTTTCCACCAAATCCAAATCCTATGAGAGAGAGTTGAGTGTTGGGGAGACTATCATTTGAAGCACAAGAGCAAGGAGTTCATTACCTACACACCATTTGTTACTTCTTGGAGAGTGGTGTCTCCTAGATTGGCTAGGTGTCACTTGGGAGCCTCCGACAAGATTGTGGAGTTGAACCAAGGAGTTTGTAAGGGCAAGGAGATCGCCTACTTCGTGAAGATCTACCGCTAGTGAGGCAAGTCCTTCGTGGGCGATGGCCATGGTGGGATAGACAAGGTTGCTTCTTCGTGGACCCTTTGTGGGTGGTTGCTTCTTCCTGGACCCTTCGTGGGTGGAGCCCTGTGTGGACTCGCGCAACCGTTGCCCTTGGGTGGAGCCTTGTGTGGACTCGCGCAACCGTTACCCTTCGTGGGTTGAAGTCTCCATCAACGTGGATGTAGGATAGCACCACCTATCCGAACCATGGGAAAAACATCCGTGTCTCCAATTGCGTTTGAAATCTCCAAACCCTTCCCTTTACATTCTTGCAAGTTGCATGCTTTACATTCCACTGCTCATATACTCTTTGCATGCTTGCTTGATATGTATTGTGTGTGTTGAATTTGTGCCTAAACTCCACTTAAACCGAAAAAGCTTAAAAATTGCAACTTTAGCACAAAGTGTCTAATCACCCCCCTCTAGACACATCTACTTCTAGATCCTACAAAATGTCCATTATATAATAATACCTTATTAGATTATGCAATTCTCAGTTGCATTTTTCTAATCTAAGTTGGTTATTGTGCTAGTATTAAACTTTTCTGGTTAAAGTTTAATTTTGTATTTGTCTTGCACTACAGGCTTTTTATTGGTGAACCTATTTAGTATATACCCCCAGTTATCTTGATAATTGTTTTTGTATTCTTATCTATGCTAATTTCCTTTAACTTAATGAGCTCAATCAGAGGGTTCTATGTCTATAGACTAAATACTCGAAAGCCGCTCTTCATCATCTTTTTGTTTAATCCATTTGTAGCATAATAGCCTCTACATGCTAAGATGTTATATTATCTCAGCAGGTTCACACATTTAGGATGTAGAAATTAGTGCATTTGCAGTAGTTGTGCACAACATATATTTCATACTATATTTCTGTTTCTTTTGTTGGACTATCCTATCAAATTCAGCAAGGAAGTTAGTGTTTTTCTATATAAAGGGTTTCTATTTCATAACAACAAGGAACTATAGAGCAGTTCCGTCAGGCAAATTGCTTCTGTTCTCCCGAGATATTTCCTGAATCCCAGTTTGATGCCTACAACACATGGCACATCTTCAGGTTATATATGATTCAACATTGGATGTCCAATTTATGGTTTTTTTGTAGTACTTTGTAAATCTAACGATGGCTTTAGTAGGCTCATTATTGATTGCTAAAAATCAGTATTACATTTTGACAACACATATATTGTAGAAAATTAATTTACGCATGTGCTTTGTTATGTTGCGAGGTTATTGTACCGAGGAGAAGTTTCTAGATCAACTACTATTTGAGAATTCAATGACAAACTAGGTTTTGGTGATAATCATAGTTGAGATCTATTTACAGGCTTTCACTTGCGTCACAAATTCTCATGATCATGATTGATTTTTAAGTATCATAGAAGTGTGTTTGAAGTTTCATCATTTGTGTTTCTATAGAGCTCCCAGCCTGCGCCCTTCGCTGCTCGCATGCGTGCTGGATCCGGCCGCGGTCGAGTGCGTGCTAGTGGCGCACAGTGTGCTTGCGTCGGAGCCGGAGCTCACGTGCGCACCTGCATCCCAGTTCACGTGCACGCATCTGCATGTCCGACGCGGAGGCCAGAGCTCACACCCGTGTCTGCGTCTGGACGAGCATGGTGGCTGCCACCGCCGCGTGCACGCGCCGGACCACCTCGCATACCCGCGCGTATCGCGTTCCTCGGGCCGGAGCTCGTTAGCACTGTCTCCGGTCTGTGTGCATGTGAGTTGTTCGATGAAATGCCACACACAGAGAGAAGAAGTGGGGGTCACAGTTATTTTGGAGCAAAAAATAGAGGATTGCCCGGACGCGCCCGGACACTGACTGGGCGTGCCTGCGGATGTATGAGGGGCCAAATTTGCCCAGTGCCGCTGTAGATGCTCTAACATATGTTTTTTCTTGATAGGTTCTGAAACTAGACAGCCAAAATGTCAATACTTTATATGAAAGGTCTCAAGCTTACACTCATCTTGCTAACCTGGAGTTAGAATAGGTTGACATTAAGAAGGCACTAGAAATCGATCCTGAAAACAGGCAAGTTCCATTGAATGGTCTATTATATAAACCTTAATTTAATACTTAGAACTTTACACTGTCAATTTGATTTTGATGTCGCCGCTACTTACTTAATTTGATACTAAGAAACATGCACTGTCAATTTGATTTTGATGTCGCAGCAACTTACAGGGATGTGAAGTTAACATACAATGCTGAAGGAGAAGATCAAGGAAATCAATAAGGATGCCGATTTCTACAGCGATATGTTTGCCATGATGTTGGCTAGCTGTAGCAAATTGTAGCTAGCTAGCCAATTTTAGACAAACATGCAGTGGTTGGTTAGTTTAGTTAGCCCGTTGTAGCTAATTGTAGCTAGCTAGCCTAATTCTGGACAAACATGCGGTGCTGGTGATATTATGGCATCTGATGTGTATATGTGATTACTGATATCCGGAGTTATCTATATTAATTATATGATTTGACTTATGATCCATAATTATGGCTTGCTTTTGAATTATGGCAATTTTGAATTCAAATTTAGATTCATATGTAAATCTTTCAATGGTACGGTGGTGTGGTAATGCACAGGAACCCACAATCTTTCCCTAGTGCTCATGGCTGTAGGTAAACAACCTTTCCATGTTGGACACCACATCCATATGAAAAACTTCCCCTAGTGCTTGTCCCCCTAGGTAAAGAAGTTCCCCTAGGGTTTACTGTATACACTCTAGGTAAAGAGCCCTTTCCCGTATACTTTACCTAGGGTTCTTTACCTAGGGCAAGCCCAAGGTAAAGTCTTTCCCTATGGTTTTTGCCATTTCACCTAGGGTTTATAGCTCTAGGTAAAATCATAGTTTCTGTTAGTGTTATCTCGTGAGTGAGGAGCGGAGTTCACTCCTATTGAGAATAACCCGCCTAACATGGAAGATACAGACAGCCCTAGTTGATACATGAGCTATTCGAGCATACAAAACAGGATGTTTATTTGAAGGTTTAGAGTTTGGCACATACAAATTTACTTGGGACGGCAGGTAGATACCGTATATAGGTAGGTATAGTGGACTCATGTGGAATAACTTTGGGGTTTAAGGGATTGGATGCACAAGCAGTATTCCTGCTTAGTACAGGTGAAGGCTATCAAAAGACTAGGAAGCGACCAGCTAGAGAGCGAGAACAGTCATGAACATGCATTAAAATTAATCAACACCGAATGCAAGCATGAGTAGGATATAATCCACCATGAACATAAATATCGTGAAGGCTATGTTGATTTTGTTTCAACTACATGCATGAACATGCGCCAAGTCAAGTCACTTAAATCATTCAAAGGAGGATACTGTTGGAAATATGCCCTAGAGGCAATAATAAATTGGTTATTATTATATTTCCTTGTTCATGATAATCGTTTATTATCCATGCTAGAATTGTATCGATAGGAAACTCAGATACATGTGTGGATACATAGACAACACCATGTCCCTAGTAAGCCTCTAGTTGACTAGCTCGTTGATCAATAGATGGTTACGGTTTCCTGACCATGGACATTGGATGTCGTTGATAACGGGATCACATCATTAGGAGAATGATGTGATGGACAAGACCCAATCCTAAGCCTAGCACAAAGATCATGTAGTTCGTATGCTAAAGCTTTTCTAATGTCAAGTATCATTTCCTTAGACCATGAGATTATGCAACTCCCGGATACCGTAGGAGTGCTTTGGGTGTGCCAAACGTCACAACGTAACTGGGTGGCTATAAAGGTTCACTACAGGTATCTCCGAAAGTGTCTGTTGGGTTGGCACGAATCGAGACTGGAATTTGTCACTCCGTGTAAACGGAGAGGTATCTCTGGGCCCACTCGGTAGGACGTCATCATAATGTGCACAATGTGATCAAAGAGTTGATCACGGGATGATGTGTTACGGAACGAGTAAAGAGACTTGCCGGTAACGAGATTGAACAAGGTATCGGGATACCGATGATCGAATCTCGGGCAAGTATCGTACCGCTAGACAAAGGGAATTGTATACGGGATTGATTAAGTCCTTGACATCGTGGTTCATCCGATGAGATCATCGTGGAACATGTGGGAGCCAACAAGGGTATCCAGATCCCGCTGTTAGTCATTGACCGGAGATTTGTCTCGGTCATGTCTGCATGGTTCCCGAACCCGTAGGGTCTACACACTTAAGGTTCGATGACGCTAGGGTTACAGGGAATAGATATACGTGGTTACCGAATGTTGTTCGGAGTCCCGGATGAGATCCCGGACATCACGAGGAGTTTCGGAATGGTCTGGAGGTAAAGATTTATATATGGGAAGTCCTGTTTTGGTCACCGGAAAAGTTTCGGGTGCTATCGGTAACGTACCGGGACCACCGGGAGGGTCCCGGGAGTCCACCAGGTGGGGCTACCTGCCCCAGAGGGCTGCGTGGGCCAAGTGTGAAGGGGGACCAGCCCCAGGTGGGCTGGTGCGCCCCCCCCCACCAGGGCCCAAGGCGAAGAGAGAAGGGAAAAGGGGGAAACCCTAGGCTCAGATGGGCCTAAGGCCCACCTAGTGGTGCGCGCCCCCCTCTTTCCCCCTTTGGCCGCCCCCTAGATGGGATCTAGGGCTGGCCGCCACCCCTAGGGGTGGAAACCTAGGTGGGGGCGCAGCCCCTCCCTTTCCCCTATACATAGTGGGGGTTTTGGGCTGCCATACACACGAGAACATCTCCTTCTTGGCGCAGCCCTACCCCTCTCCCTCCTCGTCTCTTGCGGTGCTTGGCGAAGCCCTGCTGGAGTACCGCGCTCCTCCACCACCACCACGCCGTCGTGCTGCTGCTGAATGGAGTCTTCCCCAACCTCTCCTTCTCCCCTTGCTGGATCAAGGCGTAGGAGACGTCACCGGGCTGTACGTGTGTTGAACGCGGAGGTGCCGTCCGTTCGGCACTAGGATCATCGGTGATTTGGATCACGACGAGTACGACTCCACCAACCCCGTTCACTTGAACGCTTCCGCTTAGCGATCTACAAGGGTATGTAGATGCACTCTCCTTCCCCTCGTTGCTAGATTACTTCATAGATTGATCTTGGTGATGCGTAGAAAATTTTGAATTTCTGCTACGTTCCCCAACAGTGGCATCATGAGCTAGGTCTATGCGTAGTTACTATGCACGAGTAGAACACAAAGTAGTTGTGGGCGTCGATATTGTCAATTATCTTGCCGTTACTAGTCTTATCTTGATTCGGCAGCATTGTGGGATGAAGCGGCCCGGACCAACCTTACACGTACGCTTACGTGAGACCGGTTCCACCGACTGACATGCACTAGTTGCATAAGGTGGCTAGCGGGTGTCTGTCTCTCCCACTTTAGTCGGATCGGATTCGATGAACAGGGTCTTTATGAAGGGTAAATAGAAATTGGCAATTCACGTTGTGGTTTTAGCGTAGGTAAGAAACGTTCTTGCTAGAAACCTATAGCAGCCACGTAAAAAACTTGCAACAACAATTAGAGGAGGTCTAACTTGTTTTTGCAGCAAGTGTTTTGTGATGTGATATGGCCAAAGGATGTGATGAATGATATATGTGATGTATGAGATGATCATGTTCTTGTAATAGGAATCACGACTTGCACGTCGATGAGTATGACAACCGGCAGGAGCCATAGGAGTTGTCTTTATTTATTTATGACCTGCGTGTCAACATAAACGTCATGTAATTAGTTTACTTTATTGCTAAAGCGTTAGCCATAGTAGTAGAAGTAATAGATGATGAGACAACTTCAAGAAGACACGGTGATGGAGATCATGATGATGGAGATCACGGTGTCATGCCGGTGACAACGATGATCATGGAGCCCCGAAGATGGAGATCAAAAGGAGCAAAATGATATTGGCCATATCATGTCACTATTTGATTGCATGTGATTTTTATCATGTTTTACATCTTATTTGCTTAGAACGACGGTAGCTTAAATAAGATGATCCCTCACTAAAATTTCAAGAAATGTGTTCCCCCTAACTGTGCACCGTTGCGAAGGTTCGTTGTTTCGAAGCACCATGTGATGATCGGGTGTGATAGATTCTAACGTTCAAATACAACGGGTGCAAGCCAGATTTACACAGCAAAAACACTTAGGTTGACTTGACGAGCCTAGAATGTACAGACATGGCCTCGGAACACGGAAGACCGAAAGGTCGAGCATGAGTCGTATAGAAGATACGATCAACATGAAGATGTTCACCGATGTTGACTAGTCCGTCTCACGTGATGATCGGACACGGCCTAGTTGACTCGGATCATGTTTCACTTAGATGACTAGAGGGCTGTCTATCTGAGTGGGAGTTCATTAAATGAACTCAATTATCATGAACATAGTCTAAATTGTCTTTGCAAATATGTTGTAGATAAATAGCTCACGTTGTAGCTCCCTGTTTCAATACGTTCCTAGAGAAAGACCAAGTTGAAAGATATTGTAAGCAATGATGCGGACTAGGTCCGTAGTCTGAGGAGTGTCCTCACTGCTACACAGAAGGCTTACGTCTTTGATGCACCGCTCGATGTGCAAACCCCTACAACGTCGTCTGTGGATGTTGTGAACACCTGACAGACACATCCTGATGACTACTTGATAGTTTAGTGCACCATACTTTACGGCTTAGAATCAGGATTCCAATGACGTTTTGAACGCCATAGAACATATGAGATGTTCGAAGAGCTGAAATTGGAATTTCAGGCTCATGCCCGTGTTGAGAGGTGTGAGACCTCTGACAAGTTCTTTTGCCAACAAGATGGAGGAGAATAGCTCAGCTAGTGAGCATGTGCTCAGAATGTCTGGGTGCTACAATCACTTAAATCAAGTGGGAGTTAAACTTCCAGATAAGATAGTGATTGATAGAGTTCTCTAGCCACTATCACTAAGCTACTAGATCTTCGTGATGAACTATGACATGCAAGGGATGGAGTTGATCCCGGAGCTGTTCGCGGTGCTTAAGACCGCAAAAGGTAGAAATCAAGAAGGAGCATCAAGTATTGATGGTTTAACAAGACCACTGGTTTCAAGAAGGGCAAGGGCTAGAAGGGAAACTTCATGGATGGCAAATCAGTTGTCGCTCCAGTGAAGGAACCCAAGGTTGAACCCAAACCCGAGACTAAGTGCTTCTATTGTAAGGGGAATGGTCACTGGTAGCGGAATTACCCCAAATGCATGGTAGATAAGAAGGCTGGCAACTTCAACAAAGTATATACGTGTTATTAATGTGTACCTCGCTAGTACCCCTGGTAGCACCTGGGTATTGGATACCGGTTCAGTTGCTATTATTGGTGACTTGAAGCAAAAGCTACGGACTAAACGGAGACTGGCTAAGGGCGAGGTGATGATGTGTATTGGAAGTGTTTCCAAAGTTGATGATATCACCATCGCACGCTCCATCTGCCTTCGGGATTAGTATTGAACCTAGATAAATGTTATCAGGTGTCTACGTTGAGCATGAATATGATTAGATCATGTTCATTGCAATACGGTCATTCATTTAAGTTAGAGAATAATGGTTATTCTGTTTACATGAATGATACCTTTCATGGTCAAGCACCCTATGTGAATGGTTCGTTGAATCTCGGTCGTGGTAATACACATGTTCACGCCAAAAGATGTAGAGTTAATAATGATAGTACCACTTTCTCGTGGCACTGCCGCTTAGGTCATATTGGCGTAAGATGCATGAAGAAACTCCATGTCGATGGATGTTTGGAGTCACTTGATTTTGAATCACTTGACACATGCGAGCCATGCCTCATGGGCAGGATGACTAAGACCCCGTTTTAAGGTAAAATGAAACGGGCAAGTGACTTGTAGGAAATCATGCATGCTGATACGTGTGATCCAATGAGAATTGAAGCGTGCGGTGGATATCGCTATTTTCTCATCTTCACTGACGATTTGGGTAGATATAGGTATATCTACTTAATGAAGCACAAGTCTGAAACGTTTGAAAAGTTCAAGCGATTTCAGAGTGAAGTTAAGAATCATCATAACAATAAGATCATGTTCCTACGATCTGATCGATGAGAATTTCTGAGTTATGAGTTTGGCAAATCACTTAAGACATTGTGGAATTGTTTCACAGTTGAAGCCACCTGGAACACCACAGTTGTAATGGTGTGTCCGGAAGTGTTAATCGAACCCTATGAGATATGGTGCGATCTATGATGTCTCTTACCAATCTACCGTTTTCATTTTGAGGTTATGCATTAGAGACAACTACATTCACTTTAGATAGGACACCATCTAAGTCCATTGAGATGGTGTCGTATGAACATTCGTTTGGCAAGAAACCAAAGTTGTCGTTTCTTAATGTTTGGGGCTGCGATGCTTAAGGCTTCAGCCGGAGAAGCTCGAACCCAAACCGGACAAACACATCTTCATAGGATACCCAAAGGTGACAGTTGGGTATACCTTCTATCTCAGATCCGAGGGCAAATTGTTTGTCGCTAAGAGCGGGTCCTTTCTCGAGAAGGAGTTTCTCCCGAAAGAATTGAGTGGGAGGAAGATAGAACTTGATGAGGTTGTCGAACCTTTATTTCAACCAGAGAGTGATGCAACACAGAAAGATGTTTTCTGTGGAGCCTACGTCTGTTGAATAGGAAGTTAATGATAGTGATCATGAAGCTTCGGATCAAGTTGCTATCGAACCTCGTAGGTCGACAAGGATATGTACTATTCCTAAGTGGTACGGTAATCCTGTCTTAGATATCATGTTGTTAGACAACAATGAACCTACGAGCTATGGAGAAGCGATGGTGGGCCCGTATTCTGACAAATGGTTAGAAGCCATGAAATCCGAGATAGGATCCATGTATGGACTTTGGTGGACTTGCCCGTTGATCGGCAAGCCATCGAGATAAATGGATCTTTGAGAAGAAGACGGACGTGGGCGGAAATGTTACCTTCTATGAAGCTCGACTTGTGGGAAAGAGTCTTTTCACAAGTTCAAGGAGTTGACTACGATGAGAATTTCTCACCCGTAGCGATGCTTAAGTCCGTCGGAATCATGATAGCATTAGCTGTATTTTTCGATTATGAAATCTTACAGATGGATGTCAAAACAAGTTTTCTTACTAGTTTTCGTAAGAAAAGTTGTATGTGATACAACAAAAGGTTTTGTCGATCCTAAGGATGCTAAAAGGTATGCTGGCTCCAGCAATCCTTCTATGGACTAGAGCAAGCATCTCGGAATCGGAATATATGCTTTGATGGAGTGATCAAAGCTTTTAGGTTTATACAATGTTTGCAAGAAACTTGTATTTACAAGAAAGTGAGTGGGAGCACTACAACATTTCTGATAAGTATATGTGGATGACATATTGTTGATCCGAAATAATGTAGAATTTCTGGAAAGCATAAACGGTTGTTTGAAGAGTGTTTTTCAAAGGAAGACCTGGATAAAGCTGCTTACATATTGGGCATCAAGATCTATAGAGATAGATCAAGACGCCTGATGGTACTTTCAAGGAACGCACACCTTGACATGTTTTTGAAGGAGTTCAAAATAGATCAGTCAAAGAAGGGGTTCTTACCTGAGTTGTAAGGTGTGAAGTTGAGTAAGACTCAAAGATTGACCACGGCAGAAAAAGGAGGAAGGACGAAAGGTCGTCCCCTATGCTCTTGTCATAGGCTCTATACGGTATGCCATGCTGAAGTACCGCACCTATTGTGTGCCTTGCCACATGTCTGGCAAGAGGGTACAAAGGTGATTTAGGAGTGGATCACCAGATAGCAGTCAAAATTGTCCTTAGAGGAATAAGGAAATGTTTCTCGGTTATGGAGGTGATAAAGAGTTCGACATAAAGAGTTACGTCGATGCAAGCTTGACACCTATCCGGATAGCTCTGAGTAGAGATACCGGATACGTATAATGGAGCAATAATTTGGAATAGCTCCAAGTGGAACCTGGTAGCAGCATCTACGATATAAAGTTTTGTGAAATACATAGGGATCTGAATATGGCAAGACCCGTTGACTACAACCTCTCTCACAAGCATAACATGATCAAACCCAGAACTCTTTGAGTGTTTATCACAAAGTGATGTGAACTAGATCATTGAGTCTAGTAGACTCTTGGATGTTGGTCACATGGCGATGTGACCTGTAAGTGTTAATCACATGGCGATGTGAACTAGATTATTGACTCTAGTGCAAGTGGGAGACTGTTGGAAATATGCCCTAGAGGCAATAATAAATTGGTTATTATTATATTTCCTTGTTCATGATAATCGTTTATTATCCATGCTAGAATTGTATTGATAGGAAACTCAGATACATGTGTGGATACATAGACAACACCATGTCCCTAGTAAGCCTCTAGTTGACTAGCTCGTTGATCAATAGATGGTTACGGTTTCCTGACCATGGACATTGGATGTCGTTGATAACGGGATCACATCATTAGGAGAATGATGTGATGGACAAGACCCAATCCTAAGCCTAGCACAAAGATCGTGTAGTTCGTATGCTAAAGCTTTTCTAATGTCAAGTATCATTTCCTTAGACCATGAGATTGTGCAACTCCCGGATACCGTAGGAGTGCTTTGGGTGTGCCAAACGTCACAACATAACTGGGTGGCTATAAAGGTTCACTACAGGTATCTCCGAAAGTGTCTGTTGGGTTGGCACGAATCGAGACTGGAATTTGTCACTCCGTGTAAACGGAGAGGTATCTCTGGGCCCACTCGGTAGGACGTCATCATAATGTGCACAATGTGATCAAAGATTTGATCACGGGATGATGTGTTATGGAACAAGTAAAGAGACTTGCTGGTAACAAGATTGAACAAGGTATCGGGATACCGACGATCGAATCTCGGGCAAGTATCGTACCGCTAGACAAAGGGAATTGTATATGGGATTGATTAAGTCCTTGAGATCGTGGTTCATCCGATGAGATCATCGCGGAACATGTGGGATCCAACATGGGTATCCAGATCCCGCTATTGGTTATTGACCAGAGAGTTGTCTCGGTCATGTCTGCATGGTTCCCGAACCCGTAGGGTCTACACACTTAAGGTTCGATGATGCTAGGGTTATAGGGAATAGATATATGTGGTTACTGAATGTTGTTCGGAGTCCCGGATGAGATCCCGGACATCACGAGGAGTTCCGGAATGGTCCGGAGGTAAAGATTTATATATGGGAAGTCCTATTTTGGTCACCGGAAAAGTTTCGGGTGCTATCGGTAACGTACCGGGACCACCGGGAGGGTCCCGGGGGTCCACCAGGTGGGGCTACCTGCCCTAGAGGGCTGCGTGGGCCAAGTGTGAAGGGGGACCAGCCCTAGGTGGGCTGGTGCGCCGCCCCCACCAGGGCCCAAGGCGAAGAGAGAAGGGAAAAGGGGGAAACCCTAGGCTCAGATGGGCCTAAGGCCCACCTAGTGGTGCGCCCCCCTCTCTCCCCCTTTGGCCGCCCCCTAGATGGGATCTAGGGCTGGCCGCCACCCCTAGGGGTGGAAACCTAGGTGGGGGCGCAGCCCCTCCCTTTCCCCTATATATAGTGGGGGTTTTGGGCTGCCATACACACGAGAACATCTCCTTCTTGGCGCAGCCCTACCCCTCTCCCTCCTCGTCTCTTGCGGTGCTTGACGAAGCCCTGCTGGAGTACCGCGCTCCTTCACCACCACCATGCCGTCGTGCTGCTGCTGGATGGAGTCTTCCCCAACCTCTCCTTCTCCCCTTGCTGGATCAAGGCGTAGGAGACGTCACCGGGCTGTACGTGTGTTGAACGTGGAGGTGCCGTCCGTTCGGCACTAGGATCATCGGTGATTTGGATCACGACGAGTACGACTCCATCAACCCCGTTCACTTGAACGCTTCCGCTTAGCGATCTACAAGGGTATGTAGATGCACTCTCCTTCCCCTCGTTGCTAGATTACTCCATAGATTGATCTTGGTGATGCGTAGAAAATTTTGAATTTCTGCTACGTTCCCCAACAGATACCACCCTATCATACCACATCATAACCATTTCAATAGCATGTTGGCACGCAAGGTAAACCATTATAACTCATAGCTAATCAAGCATGGCACAAGAACTATGATCTCTAGTTGTCATTGCAAACATGTTTATTCATAATAGGCCGAATCAGGAACGATGAACTAATCATATTTACAAAAACAAAAGAGGTCGAGTTCATACCAGCTTTTCTCATCTCAGTCAGTCCATCATATATCGTCATAATTGCCTTTCACTTGCATGACCGAATAGTGTGAATAATAATAATAGTGCACGTGCATTGGACTAAGCTGGAATCTGCAAGCATTCAATAAACAGGAGAAGACAAGGCAATATAGGCTCTTTTGTCAGATCAACAATAATGCATAAAAGTGCCACTTCAACAATTTAATCATGGTCTTCTCCTATCGACCCCCAAAGAAAAGAAAAGAAATAAAACTATTTACACGGGAGAGCTCCCAACAAGTAAAAGAAGAAAAAGAAATATTTTTGGATTTTCTTTTTAATTACTACTACAAGCATGGAAATTAAAACTAGGTAAAAGCTACAACTAATTTTTTTCTTAAGGTTTATTAAACACACAAGAAGAAAACATAAAAAGGAAAGTAAACTAGCATGGATGATACAATGAAAAAGTATGAGCACCGACATCTAGCAATGAGTGTGTGAACATAAATGTAATGTTGGTGGGAAATACGTACTCCCCCAAGCTTAGGCTTTTGTCCTAAGTTGGCCTATGGCCACGGCTGGTCTGGCGGATATCCATAATAGTTGTTGGGGTCGTACTGAGATGCAGCGGCTATCGCCTGCTGAGCTGCAGTGTGGTGACGAGAAGCCTCCGCTCTCCTCTCATACTCATCTACCTCCTCTCTGGTAATAGTATATCTTCCTTTTGCATGATGATCAAAGAAGGCAAGAGCAGGGAGAGTAATATGGACAACACGGCGTCTGTCAAAGATTAGTCGATACTGGAGAGGTGATTCATTCCTCTCGACAAACTGGTGGTGAACCATAGCATTAAAGTCTAGGTAAGCAGGAGGTAATTCAATATCATCTTCGCGTATGGCTATACCAAGAAAATTAGCTATGCGGGTTGCATAAATTCCTCCAAAGAAATCTCCATTAAATCTATTAAGATGCAACCTACGTGCAACAATGGCTCCCAAATTATAAGATTTATCTCCTAACACAGCACTCCTAAGAATACTGAGGTCAGGGACACACATGTGACATGCTTCATCTTTACCATTAATGCATCTACCTATGAAGAGAGCAAAATAATGTATAGCAGGAAAGTGAATGCTCCCTATGGTAGCTTGTGTTATGTCCCTAGATTCTCCCACAGTTATGCTAGCAAGAAAATCTCTAAATTCAGATTTGCGAGGATCCCTTATACTACCCCATTGTGGAACTTTGCAAGCAGTGGTAAAATCCTCTAAGTCCATAGTATAAGAATTTTCATAAAGATCAAACAGGACAGTTGGAGAATTACGTGAAGATGAAAATTCAAACCTCCTCACAAAGGTACTAGTGAGATTGTGATACTGACTGCACTTCTCTTCCTCGAAGCTCACAAGATCAGCGTTAGGCAAATATGCATTACATTCTTCCTTAATTCCCGCTCGATCCATAAAGTCCTCAGAAGGCCATTCACAAGGACTCACTGGAGCATCTCTTGGTGGCTCATCATCAGCATCACACATTGCAAGCCTGGGTCCTTGTTTCCTTGAAGAACCACCTTGGAACATTTTCCTAAGCGTATTTCTTCCTCTAAAAAATTCTGAAATTTTTTAGTAACTTCAAAATAAAAGTAAACCAAACTCAATAATATTGATAGCAACTACTCCTACAAGTGCCCAGAGCCTATATTATGCATCAAAACTACTTTTGACCATATAAATTTGACATGCAAGCTCAAGAACAGGGTCACCTAAGCAGCAAAAATTTGCAATGAACAAAGCACTAGAACAAAAACTAATTGGACCAATGGAGGAGTGACATACCAAGGAACAATCTCCCCAAGCAGTTTTGTGAGAGGTGCTTTGAGCAAGGAGATCGAAAATGGCAGCAAATGAGCTAGAACTCGTGCTTGAGCTGGATATTCGTGTTTGAGGGAGGAAGAAGGAGTGTGTGGGTGAAAGGATAAGTGGAGGAGGGCCACCGTGGGCCCACGAGGCAGGGGGCGCGCCCAGGGGGGTAGGGCGCGCCCTCCACCCTCGTGGGCAGGTGGTTGACCCCCCCCCCCCAGTTGTGTTCTCAGTGCCAAATATTCTCAAATATTCTAGAAAAAATCATATTTAAATTTTAGGGCATTTGGAGAACTTTTATTTTTGGGGTATTTTTATATTGCACGGATAATCAGATAACAGACAGAAAAATATTTCTTTTTATTTTATTTAATATAAATAATAGAAAGTAAAAGTGGGGTACAGAAGGTTGTGCTTTCTAGTTTCATCCATCTCATGCTCATCAAAAGGAATCCACTAACAAGGTTGATCAAGTCTTGTTAAAGAACTCATTCCGAATAACATGGAACCGGATAAATTTCGAATAACACTATGTTACCTCAACGGGGATATGCACATCCCCAATAATAAGAATATCATATTTCTTCTTGATAGTAGGAAGAGGAAATTCAAAACCTCCAAATATAATCGATGGGATCTTTCCAATAGAGTTGATACTGTGGACTTGAGGTTGTTTCCTCGAAAAGTGTACCATATGCTCATTACCATTAACATGAAAAGTAACATTGCCTTTAGTGCAATCAATGACAGCCCCTGCAGTATTCAAAAAAGGTCTTCCAAGAATAATAGACATACTATCGTCCTCGGGAATATCAAGAATAACAAAGTCCGTTAAAATAGTAACGTTTGCAACTACAACAAGCACATCCTCACAAATACCGATAGGTATAGCGGTTGATTTATCAGCCATTTGCAAAGATATTTCGGTAGGTGCGAACTTATTCAAATCAAGTCTACGATATAAAGAGAGAGGCATAACACTAACACCGGCTCCAAGATCACATAAAGCAGTTTTAACATAGTTTCTTTTAATGGAGCATGGTATAGTGGGTACTCCTGGATCTCCAAGTTGCTTTGGTATTCCACCCTTAAAAGTATAATTAGCAAGCATGGTGGAAATTTAAGTTTCTAGTATCTTTCTTTTATTTGTAACAATTTCTTTCATGTACTTAGCATAAGGATTCATTTTAAGCATATCAGTTAATCACATACGCAAAAAGATAGGTCTAATCATTTCAGCAAAGCGCTCAAAATCCTCATCATCCTTTTTCTTGGATGGTTTGGGAGGAAAAGGCATGGGTTTCTGAACCCATGGTTCTCTTTCTTTACCATGTTTCCTAGCAACAAAGTCTTTCTTATCATAATGTTGATTCTTTGATTGTGGGTTATCAAGATCAACAACAGGTTCAATTTCTACATCATTATCATTACTAGGTTGAGCATCATCATGAACATTATCATAACATTATTACTAGTTCCAGGTTCATTACAAGATTGAGTTTCAGCATCAGAAATAGAAATATCATTTGGATTCTCGGGTGTTTCAGTAACAGGTTCACTAGAAGCATGCAAAGTCCTATCATTTTTCTTTTTCTTCCTTTTAGAAGGACTAGGTGCATCTATATTATTTCTGTGAGAATCTTGCTCAATTCTCTTAGGGTGGCCTTCAGGATACAAAGGTTCCTGAGTCATTCTACCAGTTCTAGTAGCCACTCTAACAGCATTATCATCATCCTTACTATTCAATTCATTGAGCAAATCATTTTGAGCTTTAAGTACTTGTTCTACTTGAGTGGTAACCATAGAAGCAAGTTTACTAATAAGTTTAAGTTCAGCTTTGACATTAGCCATATAATCACCAAGGTGTTCAAGAATATTTGAATTGTATTTCAATTGTCTACCAAAATAAGCATTAAAGTCTTCTTGCTTAGCCATAAATTTATCAAACTCATCTAAGCATGGGCTAGTAAACTTAATGGGATTTCAGCTTTATCATATCTATAGAGAGAATTTACCTTTACTACCTATGTTGGGTTATCAAGACCATGAGTTTCTTCAATAGGTGATGGATCAAGATCATATGTTTCTTCAACAGGCGGTAAATTAAGACCGTGTATTTCTTCAATAGGAGGTAAATTCTTAACATCTTCGGCTTTAATACCTTTTTCTTTCATAGATTTCTTTTCCTCTTGCATATCTTCAGGAGTGAGAAATAGAATACCCCTCTTCTTCAGAGTTGGTTTAGGAATAGGCTCGGGAATTGGCTCCGGAGGTGTCCAATTATTTTCATTTGTCAACATATTATTCAATAGAATTTCAGCTTCATCCGGTGTTCTTTCCCTGAAAACAGAACCGGCACAACTATCCAGGTAATCTCTAGAAGCGTCAGTTAGTCCATTATAAAAGATATCAAGTATTTCATTTTTCTTAAGAGGATGATCAGGCAAAGCATTAAGTAATTGGAGAAGCCTCCCCCAAGCTTGTGGGAGACTCTCTTATTTAATTTGCACAAAATTATATATATCCCTTAAAGCAGCTTGTTTCTTATGAGCAGGGAAATATTTAGCAGAGAAGTAATAAATCATATACTGGGGACTACGCACACAAACAGGATCAAGAGAATTAAACCATATCTTAGCATCACCCTTTAATGAGAACGGAAATATTTTAAGGATATAAAATTAACGAGGTCTCTCATCAATCATGAACAAGGTGGCTATATCATTCAATTTAGTAAGATGTGCCACAACAGTTTCAGATTCATAACCATGAAAAGGATCAGATTCAACCAAAGTAATTATATCAGGATCAACAGAGAATTCATAATCCTTATCGGTAACATAGATAGGTGAAGTAGAAAAAGCAGAGTCAAGTTTCATTCTAGCATTTAGAGATTGCTTGTTCCATTTAGCTAATAACCTCTTAAGTTCGTATCTATCTTTGCAAGCTAAAATAGCTAAAGAGGCTTCTTGGTCAAAAACATAACCCTCAGGAATAACAAGTGATTCTTCATTATCACTTTCATCAGTATTATCAGATTCAATATTTTCAATCTCTCTAGCCCTAGCAAGTTGTTCATCAAGAAATTCACCAAGTGGCACGATAGTATCAAGCAATGAAGTAGTTTCATCATAAGTATCATGTATAGCAGAAGTAGCATCATCAATAACATGAGACATATTAGAACGAATAGCAGAAGCAGTTTTAGGTGTCGCAAGCTTACTCAAAACAGAAGGTGAATCAAGTGCAGAGCTAGATGGTAGTTCCTTACCTCCCCTCGTAGTTGAGGGATAAATCTTGGTTCTTGGATCTTTCAAGTTCTTCATAATGATAAGCAGATATAAATCCCAAGTGACTCAAAGAATAAAGCTATGCTCCCCGGCAACGGTGCCAGAAAATAGTCTTGATAACCCACAAGTATAGGGGATCGCAACAGTTTTCGAGGGTAAAGTATTCAACCCAAATTTATTGATTCGACACAAGGGGAGCCAAAGAATACTCTCAAGTATTAGCAGCTGAGTTGTCAATTCAACCACACCTGGGAACTTAGTAACTACAACAAAGTATTTAGTAGCAAAGTAATATGATAGTAGTGGTAACGATAACAAAAGGTAACAGTAGTAAAAGTAATGTTTTTGGTATTTTGTAGTGATGATAGCAATAGCAACGGGAAAGTAAATAAGCGAAGAACAATGTATGGAAAGCTCGTAGGAAATGGATCGGTGACGGAGAATTATGCCGGATGCGGTTCGTCATGTAACAGTCATAACCTAGGGTGACACAGAACTAGCTCCAGTTCATTGATATAATGTAGGCATGTATTCCGAACATAGTCATACGTGCTTATGGAAAAGAACTTGCATGACATCTTTTTTTCCTACCCTCCCGTGGCAGCAGGGTCCTTACGGAAACTAAGGAATTTAAGACCTCCTTTTAATTGAGTACCGGAACAAAGCATTATCACATAGTGAATACATGAACTCCTCAAACTATGGTCATCACCGGTAAGTATCCCGATTATTGTCACTTCGGGGTTAACGGATCATAACACATAATAGGTGACTATAGACTTGCAAGATAGGATCAAGAACACTCATATATTGATGAAAACATAATAGGTTCAGATCTGAAATCATGGCACTCGGGCCCTAGTGACAAGCATTAAGCATAGCAAAGTCATAGCAACATCAATCTCAGAACATGGTGGATACTAGGGATCAAACCCTAACAAAACTAACTCGATTACATGATAGATCCCATCCAACCCATAACCATCCAGCAAGCCTACGATGGAATTACTCACGCATGGCGGTGAGCATCATGAAATAGGTGATGGAGGATGGTTGATGATGACGATGGCGATGGATTCCCCTCTCCGGAGCCCCAAACGGACTCCAGATCAGCCCTCCCGAGAGGTTTTAGGGCTTGGCGGCGGCTCCGTATCGTAAAATGCGATGAATTCTTCTCCTTGATTTTTTTCTCCCCGAAACACAATATATAGAGTTGGAGTTGGAGTCGGAGAGGCACCAGGGGGCCCATGAGGTAGGGGGCACGCCCCCACCCTCGTGGATAGGTGGTGGGCCCCCTGGCCTTCATCTTTTGCAGGTATTTTTTATATTTTCCAAAAAGTTGCTCCGTGAAGTTTCAGGTCATTCCGAGAACGTTTGTTTCTGCACATAAATAACACCATGGTAATTCTGCTGAAAACAGCGTCAGTCCGGGTTAGTTCCATTCAAATCATGCAAGTTAGAGTCCAAAACAAGGGCAAAAGTGTTTGGAAAAGTAGATACGAGGGAGACGTATCAGTCCTCGAGTAGGTAAATGATAAAAACAGAATTTTTGATGTGGAATGCTACTTGGCATAATTTCAATGTAATTCTCTTAATTGTGGTATGAATATTCAGATCTGAAAGATTCAAGACAAAAGTTTAATATTGACATAGAAATAATAATACTTCAAGCATACTAAGCAATTATGTCTCTTCAAAATAACATGGCCAAAGAAAGTTATCCCTACAAAATCATATAGTCTGGCTATGCTCCATCTTCACCACACAAACTATTCAAATCATGCACAACCCCGATGACAAGCCAAGCAATTGTTTCATACTTTTAATGTTCTCAAACCTTTTCAATCTTCACGCAATCCATGAGCGTGAGCCATGGACATAGCACTATAGGTGGAATAGAATGGTGGTTGTGGAGAAGAAAAAAAAGGAAAGATAGTCTCACATCAACTAGGCGTATCAACGGGCTATGGAGATGCCCATCAATAGATATGAATGTGAGTGAGTAGGGATTGCCATGCAACGGATGCACTAGAGCTATAAGTATATGAAAGCTCAACAAAAAGAAACTAAGTGGGTGTGCATCCAACTTGCTTGCTCACGAAGACCTAGGGCATTTTGAGGAAGCCCATCGTTGAAATATACAAGCCAAGTTCTATAATGAAAAATTCCCACTAGTATATGAAGGTGATAACATAGGAGACTCTCTATCATGAAGATCATGGTGCTATTGTGAAGCACAAGTGTGGAAAAAGGATAGTAGTATTGCCCCTTTTTATTTTTAAATTTTTTTGGGCCTTCTTGTTTTTTCTTTGGCCTTTCTCCTTTTTTATTTGGGACAATACTCTATGAATGATGATCATCACACTTCTATTTATTTACAACTCAATGATTACAACTCAATACTGGAACAAAGTATGCCTCCGGCGGTGTACCGGAATAGCAATGATGCATGAGTGACTTATATGAAATAATTATGAACGGTGGCTTTGCCACAACTAAAATGTCAACTACATGATCATGCAAAGCAATATGACAATAATGGAGCGTGTCATGATAAACGGAACGGTGGAAAGTTGCATGGCAATATATCTCGGAATGGCTATGGAAATGCCATGATAGGTAGGTATGGTGGCTGTTTTGAGGAAGGTATATGGTGGGTGTATGATACCGGCGAAAGGTGCGCGGTATTAGAGAGGCTAGCAATGGTGGAAGAATGAGAGTGTGTATAATCCATGGAGTCAACATTAGTCATAAAGAACTCACATACTTATTGCAAAAATCTATTAGTTATCGAGGCAAAGTACTACGCGCATGCTCCTAGGGGGATAGATTGGTAGGAAAAGACCATCGCTCGTCCCCGACCGCCACTCATAAGGAGTACAATCAATAAATACATCATGCTCTGACTTCTTAACATAACGGTTCACCATACGTGCATGCTACGGGAATCACAAACTTCAACACAAGAATTTCTCAAATTCACAACTACTCAACTAGCACGACTCTAATATCACCATCTCCATATCTAAAAACAATTATCAAGTTTCAAACTTCTCATAGTATTCAACACACTCATAAGAAAATTTTATTTATTAATCTTGAATGCCTCAAATAATTAAAGAAAATTACCATGCTGTTTTGTAGGACTCTCAAAATAATCTAAGTGAATCATGAGAGAACAATGGTTTCTATAAAACAAATCTACCACCGTGCTCTAAAAGATATAAGTGAAGCACTAGAGCAAAAACTATATAACTCAAAAGATATAAGTGAAGCACATAGAGTATTCTAATAATTTCCGAAGCATGTGTGTCTCTCTCGAAAAGGTGTGTGAAGCAAGGATGATTGTGGAAAGCTAACAAATAAAGACTAAAATAATACAAGACGCTCCAAGCAAAACACATATCATGCGGTAAATAAAAATATAGCTCCAAGTAAAGTTACTGATAGAAGTAGACGAAAGAGGGGATGCCTTCCAGGGCATCCCCAAGCTTTGGCTTTTAGGTGTCCTTAGATTATATTGGGGGTGCCATGGACATCCCCAATCTTAGGCTCTTGCCACTCCTTTTTCCATAATCCATCAAATCTTTACCCAAAACTTGAAAACTTCACAACACAAAACTTAAAGTAGAAAATCACGTGAGCTCCGTTAGCGAAAGAAAAGAAAACACCACTTCAAGGTACTGTAATTAACTCATTATTTATTTATATTGGTGTTAAACCTACTGTATTCCAACTTATATATGGTTTATAAACTATTTTACTAGCCATAGAATCACTAAAATAAGCAAACAACACACGAAAAACAGAATCTGTCAAAAACAGAACAGTCTGTAGTAATCTGTAGCTAACGCAAGATCTGGAACCCCAAAAATTCTAAAATAAACTTCTGGACGTGAGGAATTTATCTATTAATCATCTGCAAAAATAATTAACTAAATATCATTTTCCAAATAAAAATGGTAGCAGTTCTCGTGAGCGCTAAAGTTTCTGTTTTTTACAGCAAGATTAACAAGACTTTCCCCAAGTCTTCCCAACGGTTCTACTTGGCACAAACACTAATTAAACACAAAAAACACAACCAAAACAGAGGCTAGATAAATTATTTATTACTAAGCAGGAGCAAAAAGCAAGTAATAAAAATAAAATTGGGTTGCCTCCCAACAAGCGCTATCGTTTAATGCCCCTAGCTAGGCATAAAAAGCAAGGATAGATCTAGGTGTTGCCATCTCTGGTAGGCAATCCATAAGTGGCTCTCATAATATATTCATAAGGTAATTTAATTTTATTTCTAGGAAAGTGTTCCATGCCTTTCCTTAATGGAAATTGGAAACTAATATTTCCATTCTTCATATCAATAATTGCACCAATCGTTCTAAGGAAAAGGTCTACCAAGAATAATAGGACATGAAATATTGCTATCTATGTCAAGAACAATAAAATCTACATGCACATAATTCCTGTTTGCAACAATAAGAACATCATTAATTATTCCCATAGGTTTCTTAATAGTGGAATCTGCAAGGTGCAAGTTTAATGAGCAATCATCAAAATCACGGAAACCTAACAAATCACACAAAGTCTTTGGAATCATGGAAACACTAGCACCCAAATCACACAAAGCATAGAATTCATGATCTTTTGTGACGCCCCTGATTTAATCGTACACTAATCATACACGCAAACGTGTACGATCAAGATCAGGGACTCACGGGAAGTTACCACAACACAACTCTACAAATAAAAATAAGTCATACAAGCATCATATTACAAGCCAGGGGCCTCGAGGGCTCGAATACAAGAGCTTGATCATAGACGAGTCAGCGGAAGCAACAATATCTGAGTACAGACATAAGTTAAACAAGTTTTCCTTAAGAAGGCTAGCACAAACTGGGATACAGATCGAAAGAGGCATAGGCCTCCTGCCTGGGATCCACCTAAACTACTCCTGGTCGTCGTCAGCAGGCTGCACGTAGTAGTAGGCACCTCCCGAGTAGTAGTAGTCATCATCAACGGTGGCGTCTGGCTCCTGGACTCCAACTTCTAGTTGCAGCAATCGGATATAGAAAGGGGGAAAGGGGGAGCAAAGCAACTGTGAGTACTCATCCAAAGTACTCGCAAGCAAGGAGCTACACTACATATGTATGCATTGGTATCAAACGGAAAAGGGGGTATCATATGTGGACTGAACTGCAGAATGCCGGAATAAGAGGGGGATAGCTAGTCCTTTCGAAGACTATGCTTCTGGTAACCTCCAACTTGCAGCAGGAGAGGAGAGTAGATGGTAAGTTCACCAAGTAGCATCGTGTAGCATAAACCTAACCGATGATCCTCCCCTCGTCGCCCTATGAGAGAGTGATCACCGAGTTGTATCTGGCACTTGGAAGGGTGTGTTTTATTAAGTATCCGGTTCTAGTTGTCATAAGGTCAAGGTACAACTCCAAGTCGTCTTGTTACCGAAGATCATGGCTATTCGAATAGATTAACTTCCCTGCAGGGGTGCACCACATAACCCAACACGCTCGATCCCATTTGGCCGGACACACTTTTCTGGGTCATGCCCGGCCTCGGAAGATCAACACGTCGCAGCCCTACCTAGGCACAACAGAGAGGTCAGCACGCCGGTCTAAATCCTATGGCGCAGGGGTTTGGGCCCATCGCCCTTTGCACACCTGCACATTTCGAACGCGGCCGGTGAGTAGACCTAGCCTCCCTTATACAAGTGTAGGCGTTCCAGTCCAACCCGGTGCACGCCGCTCAGTCGCTGACGTCATGAAGGCTTCGGCTGATACCACGACGTCGAGTGCCCATAACTGTCCCCGCGTAGATGGTTAGTGCGTATAGGCCAGTAGCCAGACTCAGATCAAATACCAAGATCTCGTTAAGCGTGTTATTTTGAAATAACCGTGAATGCCGACCAGGGCCAGGCCCACCTCTCTCCTAGGTGGTCTCAACCTGCCCTGTCGCTTCGCCACAAAGATCCACACAAAGGGCTGTCAGGAAAGTATGTCCTTCCAGCCCCCAATTCGTGAATCAACCACGGGTACTCCTCAAGCCAACCCGACTTTAGTCATCACATGTATCATGTATAAAGTATATAGTATATACCCGTGATCACCTCCCGAGTGATCACGGCCCGATAGTATAGCATGGCAGACGGACAAGAATGTAGGGCCACTGATGATAAACTAGCATCCTATACTAAGCATTAGGATTGCAGGTAAAGGTAACAACAGTAGTAGCAAGGACATGCTATGCATCAGGATAGGATTAACGGAGATCAGTAACATGCTACACTACTCTAATGCAAGCAGTATAGAGAAGAGTAGGCGATATCTGGTGATCAAGGGGGGGCTTGCCTGGAAGCTTTGTTGTACAGGAAGAAGGGTCGTCGGCGACGTAGTCGTACTCGGTGGCATCAGCGCCGGTCTCGGGGTCTACCGGGGAAGAAGAGGGGGGAATAAACAGTAAATACAGAGAAAACAAAGCATCACAAAACATAACGAGGCAATACACGATGCTAGGTATACCCTAACGCGGTAGGAGGTGATACCGACGAAGGGGGGAAACATCCGGGAAAGTATCCCCGGTGTTTCACGTTTTCGGGCAGAGGAGCCAGAGGGGGGAATTTGCGTGTTCGCTATGCTAGGGATGCGTGGCGGACGAACGGGCTGCGTATTCAGATTCGACTCGCCGTTCTGAGCAACTTTCATGTACAAAGTTTTTTTCATCCGAGCTACGGTTTTATTTTATATTAATTTTAAAAGATTTAAATTCATTTTCTGAATTTTGGAATTTATTTAATTTTGGAAAATAAAAGAGAAAAGGCTAGGTGCACCCGGTGCAGTGTACCTAGTAGTGTACAGAGGGGCTGACCAGTGGGGCCAGTAAACTACCCAGTCAGCTGTTGACTGGTCCACCATTGACTGGTCAACGGGCCCGGGGGCCCACATGTCATGGACACATGTGCTAAAAGAACCTAACTAATCTACTAATAAAAATAGCATGGGCTAATCCCGATTAGCATAGCCGGCCCCTTCATGCAGTGGACCAAGGCCACGGCTGGGTTCCAGCCAGCGAGGCTAGCGAGGCCAGCGCCGGCGTGAAGGGGAAGAAGGGTGCGGCCCTAGTGGGCGCGGGCGCCAGCTGCGAGTGAGCGTGGGGCGTGGGGCGTGCAGGCGGCAAGAGGAGCAGCGGCGGCGGGGTCGGGCGAGCAGCGGTGAGGCCATGCGCGGGTATTGGACTACGTGAACGGGCGGTGCACCGTCTCGCAGAGAGGCGGGCTCCAGTGTGGCGCGAGGCCAGGGCGGCGACAGCACGGGACAACAGAGGTTGTAGGCGCAAGTGGCGGCCAGCGGTAGCGGCAGGATTAGTAGCGGCCGCAGCAGTACAGAGCAGCAGCAGGCAGTCACAGTAGAGAGCAGCAGTAAGTATGCGTACGTGGACGCAGAGCTTCGGGGCAGCCATGGCGAACGAACCTCACGGGGCGGACACTACGGGCACAGATCGAGCCAGAGAAAAGGGGAAACCGGAGGAGGGGCTTACCGCGGTGCCGAAAGTGAGCTCGAGGTGACCGGGAACGGACGGGAGATGAGGGATCGAGCGGCAATGGCGTCGGCGGCCGATGGTACGGGATGTCGAAGACGAGATCGATGGCGGCGATTCGGTGTGGCTCCGCTCGAATTGACGCTCTGGATGGACGAGGTCGACGATGGCGATCCTCCTGGACTCGTCGGTGCGGCGAGCGGTGACCGGTGGCCGCGGGCTTGACAACGGCGCGGTGACATCCCGCCCGGCCGTCAAAACAGAGAGAGGGGGAGGGGTGAGCGAGAGGCTGTGGGGAGAGAGCGAGCGAGGGGGGTCTGGGGTTAGGATTTAGGTCGAGGTCGACCTAGTAGTCGACGGGAGAGCGATGGATGGCCGCCGTGTGGCCATCCGTGGCCACGGACGAGTGCCCGGCGGCCACCGAGCTCGGGTGAGCAGTGGGGAAGGAGGGCGAGAGGTTGGGCTACCGTCTGGGGTGGGCCGAGGCCCAGGGGAGGCCAAGGGCCTTTTCTTTTATTTACTTTCGCAATCTTTTTCTTTTTTTACATTTCCTATTTTCTATTTTAGCCATTGTTTTCTAATTGTTTAAGTGTCCAAATGATTTTTTTATAAATATAAAACTTGGTACATAAATTCTTTGGAAAATTCTGAGGTCCTTCAAGAAGTTTGAGGCCAACTGGAAAAGTTTATAAATATGTTTGCATTTAATTGGACCACCTTAAATGTTGTTGACACATTCTAAAATTAGTTAGGGCATTTTACATATTCTCCCAAGTGGGGTTTCTTCATGAAAACATATTAGTGGATTATTTGAAAAATTATGAACACTTTTGTTTTGCAGTTTGAAGAAATAAATATTTTAATTGGCATTTTGAAATTAAATTTGAGCTTGATTTGTGACATCTAGAATCTTGGCTTAGGAAATATGATGACATGGCATGACTAGTATGTGGTCACTGTATCTTAATTATCCAGGTGTCACATCTTTAATTTTAAATTTAATAATAGGTTCCCACTCAACATAAAGTTTTCTAGGGATAGAAACTTCCAACTCAAGTTTTTCTTGGTAAGATTGCATCAAAGCATCAACGATATGTTTAGTGAAAGCTTTATTTTGACTATAAGCATGAGGAGAATTTAGCACGGATTGCAACAAGGAAATACAATCTATCAAAGAGCAATTGTCATAATTAAATTCCTTGAAATCCAAAATAGTGGGTTCATTAATATTTAAAGTTTTGACTTCTTCAATCCCACTTTTAACAATTTTAGCATCAAGATCTAAAGACTCCGAATTCTGTGAACGCCTTCTAGGTAAAGGTGGATCATATTCAGCACCATCATTATCAAGATTCATATTGCAAAACAAAGATTTAATAGGTGACACATCAATAACTTTTAGATCTTCATCTTTATTATCATGGAAACTAGAAGAACACGCTTTTATAAAGCAATCTTTTTAGCACGCATCCTAGCGGTTCTTTCTTTGCACTCATCAATGGAAATTCTCATGGCTTTGAGAGAATCATTGATATCATGCTTAGGTGGAATAGATCTAAGTTTCAAAGAATCAACATCAAGAGAAATTCTGTCAACGTTCCTAGCCAACTCATCAATCTTAAGCAATTTTTCTTCAATCAAAGCATTGAAATTCTTTTGCAAATAATAAATTCTTTAATATTAGATTCAAAATCAGAGGGCATCTTATTATAATTTCCATAAGAATTATTGTAGGAATTACCATAATTATTAGAGGAATTACTAGGATACGGCCTAGGGTTAAAGTTTCCTCTATATGCGTTGTTACCAAAATTATTCCTACCAACAAAATTCACATACATAGATTCGTTATTATTCTCAATCAAAGTAGACAAAGCCATATCATTGGGATCAGAATAAACACTTTTATTAGCAAATAATTTCATAAGTTCACCTATCTTTCCACTCAAAACATTAATTTCTTCTATCGCATGCACTTTCTTATTAGTAGATCTTTTAGTGTGCCATTGAGAATAATTAACCATAATATTATCTAGGAGTTTAGTAGCTTATCCTAAAGTGATTTCCATAAAAGTGCCTCCCGCGGCCGAATCTAAAAGATTTCTAGAAGCAAAATTCAATCCGGCATAAAAAATTTGTATAATCATCCACAAATTCAAACCATGCGTAGGGCAATTACGTATCATTAATTTCATCCTCTCCCAAGCTTGTGCAACATGTTCGTGATCAAGTTGCTTAAAATTCATAATATCATTTCTAAGAGAGATGATCTTAGCGGGAGAAAAATACTTAGAGATAAAAGCATCTTTGCACTTATTCCACGAATAAATACTATTTTTAGGCAAAGATGAAAACCAAGCTTTAGCACGATCTCTAAGCGAAAAAGGAAATAGCTTCAATTTAACAATATCATTATCCACATCTTTCTTATTTTGCATATCACACAAATCAACGAAGCTATTTAGATGGGTAGCGGCATCTTCACTAGGAAGGCCGAAAAACGGATCTTTCATGACAAGATTCAGCAAGGCAGCATTAATTTCACAAGATTCAGCATCGGTAAGAGGAGCAATCGGAGTGCTAATAAAATCATTGTTGTTGGCATTGGTAAAGTCACACAATTTAGTGTTATATTGAGCCATCGTGACAAGCAAGCAATCCAACACACAAGCAAACAAGAAACGGGCAAAAAGAGGCAAATAGAGAAAGAGAGGGAGGATAGAGAGAGAGGGCGAATAAAACGACAAGGGTGAAGTGGGGGAGAGGAAAACGAGAGGCCAATGGCAAATAATGTAATGCGAGAGATAAGGGTTGTGATGGGTACTTGGTATGTTGACTTTTGCGTACACCTCCCCGGCAACGGCGCTAGAAATCCTTCTTGCTACCTCTTGAGCACTTGCGTTGGTTTTCCCTTGAAGAGCAAAGGGTGGTGCAGCAAAGTAGCGTAAGTATTTCCCTCAGTTTTTGGGAACCAAGGTATCAATCCAATAGGAGGCCACGCACGAGTCCCTCGCACCTACACAAACAAATAAATCCTCGCAACCAATGCGATAAGGGGTTGTCAATCTGTAACGCCCTCGATGCGGCTATATCTCCTACGTGTCGAAGCATGACTTAGAGGCATAACAGCATTGAAAGCAATGTCACAAGTGAGGTAATCTTCACAACAACCCATGTAAATAAATAAATGGGAAAGGTACATAGTTAGCTTACACTCGCCATGTCACACAAATACATAAATAAGTCATTACATTCATCCAAATACACTCAAGGTCCAACTACAGAGCCAAAATAAAATAAGACTACCCCAAATGCTACACGGATCCCCGATCGAACCCAACTGGGCTCCACTACTGATCAACTAGAACGAAACAACACAAAGGACAAGATCTTCATCGAGCTCCTCCTTGAGCTTGGTTGCATCACCTGCACGATATCATCGGCACCTGCAAACTGGTTTTGGAAGTATCTGTGAGTCACGGGGACTCAGCAATCTCACACCCTCGCGATCAAGACTATTTAAGCTTATAGGAAAGGTAAAAGGTATGAGGTGGAGCTGCAGCAAGCGACTAGCATATATGGTGGCTAACATACGCAAAAGAGAGCGAGAAAAGAAGGCAAAGCACGATCGAACAACTATGATCAAGAAGTGATCCTAGAACAACCTACGTCAAGCATTACTCCAACACCGTGTTCACTTCCCGGACTCCGTCGGAAAGAGACCATCACGGTTACACACGCGGTGGATGTATTTTACTTAAGATCAACTTCAGGTTTTCTACAACCGGACATTAACAAATTCCCATCTGCCCATAACCGCGGGCACGGCTTTCGAAAGTTCAAATCCCTGCAGAGGTGTCCCAACTTAGCCCATCACAAGCTCTCATGGTCAACGAAGGATATTCCTTCTCCCAAGACAATCCGATCAGACTCGGCATCCCAGTTACAAGACATCCTCGACAATGGTAAAACAAGAACAGCAACACCGCCCGAATGTGCCGACAAATCCCGATAGGAGCTGCACATATCTCGCTCTCAGGGCACACTCAGATAAGCGCTCCATACAACTAAAACCAAACCTCGAGTTTCCCTGAGGGGGCGCTGCACAGGGCTCTAGTTTGGACCAACACTCGGAGGAGCACTGGCCCGGGGGAGTTAAAATAATGATGACCCTTGAGTCTGCAGAACCCAAGGGAAAGAAAAGGCTAGGTGGCGAATGGTAAAACCAATGTTGGGCATTACTGGAGGAGTTTTATTCAAGGCGAACTGTCAAGGGGTTCCCATTATAACCCAACTGTGTAAGGAACGCAAAATCCGGGAACATAACACCGATATGATGGAAACTAGGG
This sequence comes from Triticum urartu, assembly GCF_056163025.1. NCBI lineage: Eukaryota > Viridiplantae > Streptophyta > Magnoliopsida > Poales > Poaceae > Triticum > Triticum urartu. Next base: position 240,162,067 of record NC_141879.1, read on the forward strand.
CGGCAAGAATGGAACAAAACACTACGCATAAGGCCAAGCCTTCCACCCTTTACCAAGTATATAGATGCATTAATTAAATAAGAGATATTGTGATATCCCAACAGATATCCATGTTCCAACAAGGAACAAACTCTAATCTTCACCTGCAACTAACAACGCTATAAGAGGGGCTGAGCAAAGCGGTAACATAGCCAAACAACGGTTTGCTAGGACAAGGTGGGTTAGAGGCTTGGTTTAACAATATGGGAGGCATGCTAAGCAAGTGGTAGGTATCGCAGCATAGGCATAGCAAAAGAGCGAGCAACTAGCAAGCAAAGATAGAAGTGATTCCGATGGTATGGTCATCTTGCCTGAAATCCCGCAAGGAAGAAGAACGAGTCCATGAAGAAGACAAACGGGCGTAGACGAACGGGTCCTCACAAACGCGAAGTTATAGGAACCAACCCGAAGAAGAAACACCGGAAAGAAGCACACAACATAGTAAATAACCAACACACGAACATGGCATGAGATGCGGGATGCGGTATGCGGTGCGTATGCATGATTTGGAAAGAAATGATTGAACCTGGCCTCAACTTGGAAATCCAAGAGTTCCATTGGAAAGAGGAGTTTATTTCGGTCGAAATTGATATAAAGATCACCGGAATCGGATGCACGGTTTGGAAATGGCAAGCAAAACAAATATGGCACCGGCCTGCGATTAACAACAAGTAGCCTTCTAAATGCATCAAGATAAATATGCTACAACACTCAAACATAAAAAAATACATGACAGGGATCCACTCATGATTCTTGACAAAAGATGAACACTGAGCTACGACTAATTCATCCATTAACAAGTTCAAACAAGCATGGCAAAAGTGCAAATGATAACAGGTTTCAGACTTAGTGAAAATAACACAAGTCAGGAATTTATCATCAGGAAGCAATCTTACGAGTATGATAACTACATGCTACAGGAACATAACATGGCAAAGCAAGGCATGGCATGAAGCTACTCAAAACATATCACAAAAGTCCCTTAGTGACCATGAGCCAAAAGGGATCATAAAGTACAATTGCAAGCATGTGAACATAGCAAAAACATAAACAGATTCATCACATAGCCCTCTTCCAACAGCATTTAGGGCATCAAGATGAGCTCAAATTAGAATGATGCAATGAGATGAAATGATGTACTCGTCGAGACGAACATTTTGATATGCTACATGCATGAATCGGAGCTACGATGAGAAAGTTATGATGCGATGAACATGGCCAGATGAATCTGGAAACTTCGGGGACTTAGTGAAATTTTTTCCTCCGTGAAAAGTCAACGCGGGATGAGGATATCCGGGACGTGGGGAGGAGCCGTTTGGTTCATCTCCCGGTGGATCTGATCCTCTCCAGCCCGGATCTCGCCGGAGAAGTGGCCGGAGTTCTCGAAGCTCGCTTGTTGGGGATATTACTGCTGGGCGTAAACCGGCCTATCTGGGCCGGGTCAACTTCATCAGTAGTTCCAGAGTGATAAAGCCCAAGAAGGCAGATGAGGGCCTAAGGCCCGTAGCCTGTTCAAGACTTGTAGCTATAAACTGGGATTTGTATATAAACTTGTACTGTAAGTTAGGAATAAGGAGAGACCAACCCGGAATACGAATATCGACCGGTGTTAGGACTCTGTGAGCCGACGGGTGTCACCCGTGTATATAAGGGGATGACCCGGCGGTGGTTCAGAGATAGACAACAACTCGAGACATAGGCGAAGCTTGTTTGCTCCCTAGTCATCGAAACCCCATCAATTCCATCACAACTAGACGTAGGCTTTTACCTTCATCGAAGGGGCCGAACTAGTATAAACTCTCTTGCGTCCCTGTGTCCGCTTTAACCCCTTCAAGCTAACCCATCGCGATGGCTCCATGACTAAGTCCTTTCTCTAGGACATCTGCCGTGACAAAGCCACGACAGTTGGCGCCCACCGTGGAGCTATCGCACGATGGTTTTTGGTTCTTGGAGGGCCGCTTTGAAGGACTCGAGGGCTACGTTGTAGGCCGGATGACTAAGAGTCGTCGCGGCAAGTTCTACATCGACGACACAGGCTGGGGCCCCGAGGTCGGCTCAATTGAGTACGGGTACCGGGTCCCCTTTGGTGGCATTCACGTTTTCATTGGCAAGATCGGTGAACCGGGCCCTGAGCCGGACATCTGCACCGACCTCGTCGAGACGGCTCAGCGTGCGCAATCCGCCCAGGTTAAACCGGCCATGAAGCGTGCCTTCGTGGGAGTCATCCATGGAGGAAGTTATGAGGATGGATCGGAATCTCGCGGCGATACCGTCGTTTGTTCCGATGACGAGTCATCGACCGGAGAAACCGAATCTCTTTATCAGCTACAAGACGGCCGGATTGGGGGCTGTTCCGATGGCGACAGTATTCCGGACCCCTCTGATCTGCCCAACCGGGTTGGAATATTCATGACTGGCACACAAGCAGCGCTTCATTCTTCGACCGCTGCGGCAACAACCTCCGGTTTAGCAGCGGCGACGGCTGCCGGGGCAGGAGGCCCTGTGCGCTCGCCGGCTCAAGTTCTATCAGAGCTATTTGATGCATTGGCTGTGCTTATGGCGGAGGGTAATCTGGCGGATCAGGGCGTTCACAAACGCCGAGATTGCAAAAGTGAAGGAACAGATCACCCAGGCCAAGGCAGATCTGGCAGCTGAGGACACCAGGATGGCCACGGAGCGGGCCGCTTTAGACGCACAAGCCTACAGGCTCATGTTGGACCAGAGTGCGTCGCAGGAAGTCATGAGGAGGAAGTACCGATCCCGTTTGCCTCCGGTTTTTGAGGCTAGAGACCTTTTCAACACTCTAGGAGTAGGAACCGGCAATCCGCTGGAGGGAAACCGGGCGGAAGCTCCCGGGACCAGAGCACCGGTTCAGCCTCGTCAGATGGACCCGCCTCGTCAAAACACCGTTATACCTCAGGCTGTTTTAACACCTCCGGGTCACTACTCTAACCCGATGGACAATCTCGTTGCCGCTGCTACACGGCTGGAGGCCATTCCAATTGAAGGTGATTCGCCGCAGGCAGTAGAGACGCGACGGGTCAAGGAGCTTCTGAGGACAGCTTTGGTCCAACAGGAAACATACTCGTACAGCCGCGACCGGATCCACTCGACCCCCCGTCCAAGCCGGAGCTATAGCAGACATATGGATGAACCGGCAGTGTCGAGTAACGAACGACGTGGAGCACCCCGTGGCAACAACCCAACGGGTGGTGCTGATAACGCTCAGGAAGTGGTGAACTGGGCCCGAGCGCGCAGGGAGGCCGAGTTAGCCACACAACATCAGGCTCGGCAGCTCACGCCGGTTCGTCCAACCATCTCGATCGAACCTGGTGTTACTTCTAGTTCTTTGGGGGTGCCTTGCCTTATCCCCGCTTTACGCAATGTGTGCCTGCCCAAGGATTTCAAAGGCCCGCGCAAGGTACCAAACTACATGGCGGATCAGCCTCCAGAGACATGGGTGGAGAGCTATGAGATGGCCATGGAGATGCTTGATGTGGATGATGCGGCGTGTGCGAAATACTTCACCATGATGCTTGAAGGAACGGCCCGTACTTGGTTAAAAAGCTTGCCGGCTAATTCTATCAGTTCATGGGCCCAATTACGAGCCCGGTTTATCAGCAATTTCAAGGATACATGTAAACAGCCTATGTCGATAGTGGACTTAGCTGCATGCGTCCAGGAGGAAGGAGAATCAATGACTCATTGGGTGCACCGGGTTTCACAAGTGTTGCACTCATCAGACCGCATCAATGCTGACACCGCAGTATTAACCCTAGAAGGCAACTGCCAGTTTGGGCCCCTGAAGCTGAAGTTGGGACGGATGAAGCGTCATTGCACTGACATGGGGACCCTCATGGTCGCTTTGGTGAAATATGCTGATTCTGATAGTACCAAGGATCCTGAATCTGATGATGACAAGACAGGGAAGGGAAAGAGGAACAGCAACTCCAAAGGTCAGCAGCATCACTGGGCAGGCAATGGTGGTGGAGGCAAGCGTAAAGTGGATGGTAACATGGACTTTGTGGCTAATACCAACGCACAGGACAATGGCCAGTGATGCAAAGGTAAACCGAAAAATCGTAATGGGGCACCCAACCCTAACCCAGACCGCCTAAACTATCTCCTAAGCCAGCCCTGTCCAAGACATGGGACGAAGGAGGCGCCAGCAAACCACCTTTGGAAGGATTGCTTTATTATGCAGGAGTTCAAGAATTCTAATAATTTCCGGTATGATCACGAATCTGGCGGTGGCTCAGGATCCGGGCCGGGTTACGGTGGAGGAAGTTCCGGTTCAGGATTTAATGGTAATTCGGGCGGACATAATGGTCAAAATAGTCAGAGCAACCAGGGTGGTTACAACCAACAGCAGCAACAGTCAGGTTACCAGAGCAACCCAAAGCAGTTGAGTAGTGGGCAATACCATGTCTTCACCACTAGCTTGGACACGCGAGACCGGAAGGTTCAGAGGCGGGCGGTCAACTCTGTTGAACTGGCCATACCCCGTTATCTACGTTGGTCTGAACAGCCAATCATATGGAGCTGAGAGGATCACCCTCCCCAGGTTGATAATCCGGGTCAGTTGGCTCTGGTGGTGGCGCCTCAGGTGGGAGGTTACAAGTTCACCAAGGTGCTCATGGATGGAGGTAGCAGCATTAATATCTTGTACTATGAGACCTTCCGTCGTATGGGACTGACAAATAAAAATCTTAAACCGTCTAATACGGTGTTCCACGGTGTAGTACCTGGCAGATCAACATATCCTGTTGGTAAGATAGCTCTGGAAGTGGCCTTTGGGGATGATCATGATTCCAGGTCGGAGACATTGATGTTTGAAGTGGTGAAAATCCAAATTCCATATCACGCCCTATTTGGGCGACCGGCCTACGCCAAGTTTATGGCACGGCCCTGTTATGTGTACTTGCAGCTCAAGATGCCGGGTCACAAGGGGACAATAACGGTTCACGGAAGCCGCAAAATCGCTTTGGAGTGCGAGGAAGGTGATGCAGCCTATGCAGAGTCGGTTTGTGCCACCGAGGAGCTGAAGTATTATAAGGACAATGTTGATCCGGCAGACATGACTCCATTAAAGAAGCCAACTACGGAGCATGATCCGGCCCTGAAGTTCAAATCGGCAGCAGAAACTAAGCTTGTTGACTTTGTACCTTGTGATTCGTCCAAGCAGTTCAGCATTAGTGCTAATTTGGATCCGAAATAGGAAAGCACGCTCATCGAGTTCATCCGTGAGAATTGGGACATTTTTGCATGGAAGCCCTCTGACATGCCAAGTGTACCGAGGCAACTCGCTGAGCACACCCTTAATGTGGATCCTAAATACAAACCGGTGAAACAGTTACTCTGCCGGTTTAACGAAGAAAGACGCAAGGCAATTGGAGAAGAGGTAGCCAGGCTCTTAGCAGCTGGTTTTATTGTTGAGGTTTTTCACCCTGAGTGGCTTGCCAATCCGGTGCTGGTCCTTAAGAAAAATGGCACCTGGCGCATGTGTGTGGATTACACAGATCTTAATAAAGCTTGTCCAGCAGATCCTTTTGCCCTCCCCCGTATTGATCAAATTATTGATGCTACAGCGGGTTGTGAGCGTTTATGTTTTTTGGATGCATATTCTGGCTATCATCAGATCAAAATGGCAGTTAAGGACCAGGAGAAAACGGCATTCATAACTCCCTTTGGAGCCTTCTGCTATGTGTCTATGCCCTTTGGGCTCAAGAGTGCCCAGGCAACTTATCAACATTGTGTGCAAAATTGTCTACACAAACAGATTGGCCATAATGTACACGCCTATGTGGATGATATCATGGTTAAATCCAGGGAGAAGGAGACTCTGATTGGTGATTTAAAGGAAACTTTTGATAACCTGAGGACATACAAGATGATGCTTAATCCGGACAAATGCGTCTTTGGTGTACGGGCGGGCAAGTTATTAGGCTTATTGGTGTCCAATAGGGGAATTGAGGCTAATCCGGAGAAGATCGCAGCCATCGCCTCCCTGGCTAAACCGAAGTGTATCAATGATGTTCAACGCCTGGCAGGCCAGATTGCCGCGTTAAGCCGGTTTATTAGTCGTCTTGGTGAGAAGGCAATCCCTTTGTATCAGATGTTGAAGAAGACGGATCAGTTTGTATGGAGTTCTGCTGCTGATGAAGCATTTGAGGACTTAAAGCGGCAATTGGCCAATCCACCTGTGCTCGCCGCTCCCATTGACAAGGAGCCGTTACTGCTATATGTTGCTGCTAATGCTCGGGCGGTCAGCGTGGCTATTGTGGTGGAGCGAAAGGAGGCAGGTAAGGAGCATCCGGTTCAACGTCCGGTCTATTATATCAGCGAGGTGCTCATTGAGTCCAAGCAAAGGTATCCGCATTGGCAGAAGCTGGTGTATGGAGTTTTTATGGCAAGCCGGAAGCTTAAACAATACTTCCAAGGGCATCCAATTACGGTGGTCAATTCTGCTCCTTTGGGGGATATCATCCAAAACCGGGAAGCAACTGGCCGGATTGCCAAGTGGGCTATAGAGCTTGGGCCGCACGATTTGAAGTATGTGCCTCGGACGGCGATTAAGTCTCAAGCACTGGTTGATTTTATCAATGATTGGACGGAAATGCAAGCACCTGAAGAAAAGCCGGATCACACATATTGGACCATCCATTTTGACGGATCCAGGCAATTGGAAGGTTCGGGGGCTGGAGTCGTATTAACTTCCCACGAGGTGATAAGTTTTGTTATGTTCTCCGCTTAATGTTCCCTTGTACTAACAATGCAGCTGAGTATGAAGCCTTGCTCCATGGTCTTCGGATGGCTAAGGAGATGAATCTAGGTCGAGTTAAGTGCTTCGGTGACTCGGACGTCGTGGCTCAGCAAGTGTCTGGCACTTGGGACTCTAAGGATCCACTCATGGCGGCATATCGTCATGAGGTGGATATTGTTGCAGGTCATTTCAAAGGCTATCAGGTGGACCATGTGGACCAGCGGACGCTTTAAGCCGGCTGGGCTCTCAGCGCAAACCGGTTCCGCCCAATGTTTTTCTGGATGTGCTGCACAACCCGTCGGTCAAGATCCCTGGTGAAGCGGATTTGGCTATTCCTGATCCGGAGGCTCAATTGGTGGCAGCTCTTCATGTTATTCCAGATTGGACGCTTCCCTACCTGGCGTACAAGAACCAGGGCGAGTTACCAGAGGATGAGACTCTGGCCAGACAGATAATCCGGCGATCCAAGTCCATGACTATTATCAACGGCGAGTTGCATCATTGCAGTGTGTTAGGAGCATTTCAACGTTGTGTGTCTCCTGAAGAAGGCCGTGAAATTTTGTGTGAGATCCACACAGGAGATTGTGGTCACCACGCCGGTTCAAAATCTCTGGTGGCTAAATCGTTTCGCCATGTCTTCTATTGGTTAACTTCTCATGCTGATGCAGAGGATCTGGTCAGACGATGTGATGGTTGCCAAAAGTTCTCGAGACGTGCTCATGTACCAGCTCAAGAATTGAGAATGATTCAATTACTTGGCCGTTTGCGACTTGGGGGTTGGATATGGTTGGGCCTTTTAAAAGGTCCAAAGATAAGAAGACCCACCTCCTGGTGGCAGTTGACAAGTTTACAAAGTGGGTGGAGGCAGAACCTGTTAGCAAGTGTGATGCGGCCACGGCGGTTTAGTTCATTAAAAAAGTGATTTTCCGGTTTGGCTTTCCACACAGTATCATCACAGATAATGGTACCAATTTGTCCAAAGGTGCCATGAAGGAGTTCTGCGAACGGGAGCACATCCGGCTCGACGTTTCATCAGTGGCACACCCACAGTCCAATGGTCAAGCAGAAAGAGCTAATCAAGAGATCTTGAGAGGCATCAAGCCTCGGCTCATGGTTCCTTTGCAGAGAACGCCGGGTTGTTGGGTAGAAGAATTACCATCTGTGTTATGGAGCATCAATACAACACCCAACAGGTCAACAGGATACACACCGTTCTTCATGGTTTATGGAGCGGAGGCGGTTCTCCCCAGTAATATCCGTCATGATTCACCTCGTGTGATGACTTATATTGAAGCGGACAACGAGACAGAACGGCAAGATGCTTTGGACCGGTTGGATGAAGAGCGTGACATAGCAGCCGCCCGATCGGCGATTTGCCAACAGGATCTTCGTCGTAATCACAGTCGCCGAGTCAGAACCAGAACCTTCCAGAAAGGAGATTTGGTGCTTCGGCTCATCCAAGATCAGACTGATATGCATAAGTTATCCCCACCTTGGGAGGGGCCTTTCATGGTCAGCAAGAATCTGCACAACGGGTCATACTATCTGATCGATATTCGAGAGCATAAGGACTCACGTACATCCGAGGAGGAGACCAACAAGCCGTGGAACATAGCACATCTTCGGCCTTATTATACCTAAGCCATTGGTTCTACTTATGTACATATTACAACGATGTATATATTATGATTAAATATAATAAACTAGAACCTCAGCTAAAGCGGGGTATTTGTTCTTTTACATCATGTGTGGTTACACGGAGTTGTTCTAAAGCGGCCTCCGGTTTACCCCTTGAGTTCGCTTTTTAAAAGCATCATGTTATATCACTTGGAGGTTTGGTCGTGTCCGAACCAATACCATACCTCTTGATAGGCGAGAGCCACCAGATCACTTGGGGACTTGGTCACGTCTGAACCAGTCATGCCTCTTGATCGGCCTAAGGCCACAGAATCACTTGGGGGCTTGGTCGAACCCGAACCATTGCCATGCCACTTGGTCGGCATAAATGCCACGGTTTCATTTGGGGACCTGGCTGACTAGAACCATAGTTACACCTAACGGGAGCTTGGTCGTGTTCAGCCATGGTAACGCCATTTGATCAGCTCAAATAAACTTTTTTTACAAACGGTTTTGTCATTGCTTTTGCTTCGCACTTTTCTTTGCAAGATACTTTTTTCTTTTTTATTGCGTTTTTTTTAAACCGACAAAGTTTTCAACCAATCAATTGACGGAACACAGTTCACGTCAATTCGGAGACTATTTGCCCGGTTTGATCCTTGTTGTTAACATCCTCTTATGGAATAACACGGTGTTTATTATAACCCGACACGGTTTACATGGTAAACCAGCGTCATATATATACAGGAGCTGTTATCTCCTCCAACAGTGTGGGTTTGCAAAACTCCGCTTCAAGATTGGCCAAGCCAACTTCACGCTCAACGATGGCAGGTATTATGTATCTCAAAAATTTGGTCATATACTTAAATTTTTTTGGATGTTTTGACTTCATATATGCAGACATCATATTCCGCCTGACGGTACAACCGCGGTGGCACTTGAGGAGTTTCTTATTGCAGAAAGTGCTTTGGAAAGTTCATCATCACAGGAAGAACAAATTATGCACAAAGGCATATCAACATCAAAAGTATCAGCTAGCCTATTACAAGGCAACACGATGCCCATAATAATATCATTGTTTTTTGTAAAGGAGAGGCAGTTTTAAAACCGGCTTCCGGTTCAAGCTTGGTCACCAGCCTGGCCTGATGGTTGTGGGTCATCCTGCGCCGCTTCAGCCTCCGTTTCTCTACCCAGTGGCTGGAAATCAACAGTTGTCCAGTCGATTCCCATTAATGCTTGAAAAACAACTTCATCATGGATCAGCAATGACGGGTCAATATTGGGAGCGTAGGTATGCTTACGGATTGGAGGGATCAGATTTTTCTGATTCATGGATTGGTGCAGCTATTCGCTTGTTCTGATTGTCATATTGGGCTTGATAATGAGACAAGTCTGCTTGTTCAGCCAATTGACAAGCTAGCGGACGTACCTCCCGGTTTATTGCTCGCAGATCCGCTTCACCAAACTCTGACCCGTCTTCCTTCAAGCTGGGATAGCCCTGAGCCGCTTCAATAGGATCAAAATCCGGCACCCAGGCTTTTGCCCGGATTAAGGCATTGATCGCACCGGTTCGAGCAGCAGATTTCTTCAGCTCTTCAACCCAGGCAGGAAGCACCGACAGTTTCATCAGAGTGTCTTGAATCAAAGTGGGCGCCGGTTTGTTATGGGATGCGGTACAGATGATCCGCTGGACACCAGTATAGAATTGTTCAACCAATGTATAGGCGGCTTTCAGTTTCTTCCGCACATCTGACCCCAAGTGACCAATGTGTGTCCCTGAAATACCATAAAGGGTTAATAAACCGGCAACTCTGTAAGAAGGCAGAGCCAATTCAGAAGTTAAACTGGCTTACCAAAGATAGTAGTAGTCATGGCATGCACGTGCCGCTTTATGCTGGTCAGTTAATCCGCCACTGGTTTTAGTGCAGCCTCGGCATCCTCTGCTCGTTTGATTAAAGCGGACTTTTCAGTGGCCCAATCCGCCCGCTTCTTCTTGAAGCTCTCCTTAAGCTGTTCCATGGCGCTTAAAGCGTTGGCTAATTCCTCTTTTGCTTTGGAGGTTTCAGCTTGTTGGGTTTTCAGGTTTTCTTGGAGATCAGCGACTTGGCTTTCTTTCGTCTTCAGCTCCGCCTGCATGCAGACAGTTATATACTTCAACAAAACGGTACAAGGATTGAAGTACCAACCACATAACAAGTTATGCACTTAGCACTTGGGGGCTAATGCATATTCGATCTTCATCTTTCAATTGCTTACAAAGTCCCAAGATCAATACAAGTATTCAACTTGGCACTTGGGGGCTAATGGCTATTTGCTCATATATATATTCTGATGCGGCAATCTCAATTACTTAAAGTACCGGTTTAACTACGCTAAGTTGAACCGGCCCTTGGGGGCTACATCAGCGAATTTCAAAGTATTAAGATTTATGTTAGTAAGTCCCGGTTTGAAAGAAGATTACAAACCGGCCCTTGGGGGCTAGGAGAGTCAGCAAGTATTGAAGCATACAAGCAGGAAAGAGCATATGGAAGTTACCTCGTATTTATCCTTCATCATATTAACCAGACTGGCTTCATAGTCACGGCTGGTATACAGCCGGTTTAGGTAGCCAGAATGGATATCTTGGGCGTTCAGAGCAGCGTAAGTTGCCAGATCAGCATTCCACTTGCCTTTACCAAAGGCAGCAAATTCTTCCTTGGCAGAATGTTTGCACAAAGCAACAGGATTGCTTGGCTCGGTATGGCCAGTACCAGTACTGACAACCTCATCCTCCTGAGTATCGCCGGTTTGCACTGGGGCTGTTGGCTTGTCAGTAAGTTTTGCTGGACCGGTGGATCTCTCAATCTGGATGGAGCCTGTGGGCTGATTGACAGGACCTGAGGCATCAGTAGGTCTCTCTTCAGCAATAAGATCATCGTCTTGCTGTGGTGGATCGTTGGGTATATCCTCAGGAATAGCCGTTTCAAGATCGGGTGTTTTGCCTGGCTCAAGAACGGCATCTTCTTCGGCCGCTTTGTCCAGGCGGGCCTTCTTGCTTGGCCTAGGTTTGGCCCTGAAAAGAATAACAAAATCAAATACAGCATATGTTCTAAGGCGATGTGCTGCAAATATCATAATAAGTATAGCTTACCCAAGCACCATTTTGAGCGGTGGCAGCTGAGTAGCCGATGACTCGCCAGAAGATGAGTGGGAAGTAACCTGGTAATCGGAGTCAGATGGATTAAGAGGTTGACGAAAGCAGCCCGCTTTAGGACAATCACTGACAAGCAAATTAGAGACCTCTGAACGGCGTTTCCGAACTGGACTATTCGGTAAACCGGCAGAGGTAACTACCTGGCCGTTGTGCCGGGTTATGCGACGAGCTTCGTGCTGTTGGGTCTTCATAAGAAATTTGGGATCCAAATAAGCAAGAGGATGAGAAAATTTAACTTTCCGGTTTGCCTGACGGATTTTTAGTGAAGGCAAAGGTTCTGAATCGGAAGAGAGAATAATTACCTCTGCAGCATCAGCGTGGCTGGCTTCGGCATCATCCTGACAAATATCATCATCAATAAGACGCATGAAAAATAAGCCAAGTGAGTCAAGCTCTACCTCAAGGTCCGGATTATCCACATCATCATCAGGGGCCGGATTAGAAGATGCAGTAGTTCTTTTCCTGTGGGCAGTCTTCTTTACAGCTTTAGTCTTTTGCCGGGTTGCTCTTTCCGGTTTGTCTGGTTTTTCTGGTTTCTCCTGCGGCAATTTCTTGCTCCAAAACGGGTCATTGCCCTGATTACACAAACACTGATATTAAACAATGACCAGATATATCAATAACAGATTCAACAAAAGGAAAAATCAAGGTCTTACAGGTGGCGGTTTGTTGGTGGCACAGAAGGGAAGCAGGCCGTTTTTAGCACAGATATGTTCCGGTTCATTCAGCATCTTATTCAGAGCCTCTGTGATTTCTTTATCGGTGAGCTAGATTTTGGAATGTCGCAGTGGGTCATCAACACTGCCGGTATACTCGCACATCAAACCGGAGCGCTGACTAAGGGGCAGTATGCTCCATGATATTCAACAGCGAGCGAGATCAACCCCTGTTAAACCGTTGGCCATAAAGGCTATGAGCTTCGACAGTTGAGGAGCATATTTGCTTCTCTCCTGGGCAGTCAATCTTTGCGGAAAAGGGTGTGTATTGCTGAGCCGCTCCGGACGAAAGCCAGGCAAGGGATTCTCACCAGCAGGGGAGGTGTCTTTGCAATAGAAGTATAGAACCATGTCTGATTCCATTCTTTGGGGTGGCTGTGCAGTTTGGCGTGAGGGTATGTGACCTCTTTCCTTTTCTGGATCGCCACGCCACCCAACTCCGTGTTGGAGCCGTCAGTAAACTCAGTACGGCGGTTTAGATGGAAAAGGTCTCTAAGCAATTCCACTGTGGGCTCCTCTTGAAAGAACGCCTCACAGAGCACTTGGAAGTGACACATATTTGTAACAGAATTGGGGCCAGTGTCTTGTGGATGGAGTTGGAAATCGGCCAAAACATCCCGGTAAAATTTAGAACCGGGCGGATTAAAGCCCCGAGCTAAGTGATCTACGAAAACAACAACCTCTCCTTCTTGAGGAGTGGGAGGGCATTCTTTGCCAGGAGCCCTCCAATGGATGGTATCTTTGCTGCCTAAAGCGCCGATCAGGACTAGATCATCCAGCTGAGCCTCTGTGACGCGAGAAGGAACCCAATTGCACTCATATACTTGCTTGGCCATGATGGAATCTACAAGGTAAAAGATCCCGGTTCAAAAATGCATTTGATCAAGGTACATTGGTATGTGCAATGTTAAACCAGAGACAGAACTATCTGAACTGGAGTTTTATGAAGCAACAACATCTGGCGGTTCAACAAGGGGACTAATGGTATATACCGGTTTGGCAATTTTTTTCTACAAGGTTAAACCGCCTGGTTTAAACATTGAAGCAGATGAGTAAGTTTATAGAAACAGATTTCGTAAGATTTCTCTACAGCGATGGATCTGAAGCAAGTTTAGAAAATGGATAAATATTCAAAGGTCCAAAAGGAGCAGTACCGAATCAATGAGCAAGACGTACATAAAGATCTATGGTTTTGAGATGTGTAAGTGAAGGCGAAGGGTAAACAACTACCATTGCACAGAATAAAGATTTGCGGAGTCATCTAAAGATCTATCGTATGAGCAAGAGGCAGACGACGAACACTGAAGAACTGTGAAACCCTAGGTCAGATCTGCAGGGGAAAGGATAGAAGATTTACCGGAGCTGAGGAAGACGCGGAAGTTTGCCGCGATGCTCTGGTGCGCCAGGTTGATGCAGCGGCCAAGGTTGAGGCAAAGGTCGACGGCGGCGGCAGAGCTCCGAGGCTGGCGACGCGAGGAAGGCGAAGAAGAAAGGCATGAAGGGGAGAAAAGAAATGACCCTTTTCGGTCCTATTTATAAGGCGAAAGAACAGGTGTCAGGCGCGACAATTGAGGGGCCACGAAACGGAGTTGTCACCTCGATTTCTGCAGATCTATTAAACAAAGAAGCATAATGGATAGCTTTGTTATGACATGTGACGTCACTCCGGTTTACAACAATCAGAGAAGATGACATCATGGCGGTTTACCAATTTATGAGAAGATGTTGAAGATGAAGCTTTTGTTAAAGGATTGACATGAACCCGTTCAAATCAATCTGGGGCCTAATGTTGGGGATATTACTGATGGGCGTAAACCGACCTATCTGGGCCGGGTCAACTTCATCAGTAGTTCCAGAGTGATAAAGCCCAAGAAGGCAGATGAGGGCCTAAGGCCCGTAGCCGGTTCAAGACTTGTAGCTATAAACCGGGATTTGTATATAAACTTGTACTGTAAGTTAGGAATAAGGAGAGACCAACCCGGAATATGAATATCGACCGGTGTTAGGACTCTGTGAGCCGACGGGTGTCACCCGTGTATATAAGGGGACGACCCAGCGGCGGTTCAGAGATAGACAACAACTCGAGACATAGGCGAAGCTTGTTTGCTCCCTAGTCATCGAAACCCCATCAATTCCATCACAACTAGACGTAGGCTTTTACCTTCATCGAAGGGGCCGAACTAGTATAAACTCTCTTGCGTCCCTGTGTCCGCTTTAACCCCTTCAAGCTAACCCATCGCGATGGCTCCACGACTAAGTCCTTTCTCTAGGACATCTACCGTGACAAAGCCACGACATCGCTGGAGTGGATGGAGGAGGCCGGAGACAAGGAGGAGGCCGGAGGAGGGGGCCGCGGGTCCGGGGAGGGCGGCGCTGGAGCCGGCCAGGATGAGGCTACGGAGGTCCAGCGGATCCCGTGGTGGAGGTGGCCACCGACGAGCTGCCATGGCGGGGCGGCGAGCTCGCGGGAAGACGCCACGGGCGCGGAGGCGGTGCGCAACGGCGGCGGGGTGTGGGCGGCGGAGTGCAGGCGCGGCGGTGGCCGGCGACGTGCAGGCACGGCGGTGGCCGGCGATGGCGGTGGGCGGCGTGCGTCGGCCGGCGGCGGAGGCGCGCGGGCGCGGGCGGGTGGCGAGGTGCGGTCGGGCCCGGCGCGGCCCGGGGCGGGCCGGCCGTGGGCTGCGGCGGGCCGAGGCGCGGTGGGAGGAGAGAGATGGACAAGTGGCGCGACGTGAGTGGAGGAGGGAGCTGGCGCGCTGACGTGGCATCCCCTGGTTGGTCGGGGTGAGGTGGCCGGCTCCGGTGGACATGTCCGGCACGGCGTGGACGCGTCCGGCGGCGCGGAGGGAGTTGGATCTAGGGTTTCATCTACGCGGAATTTCGGGGGAGGCCACATATTTATAGGTAGAGGGAGCTAGGAGAGTCCAAATGAGGTGCGGTTTTTGGCCACGCGATCATGATCGAACGACCGAGATGATGGAGGGGGTTTTGGTGGGTTTTGGGCCACTTTGGAGAGGTGTTGGGCTACAACACACACGAGGCCTTTTTGGTCCCTCGGTTAACCGTTGGAGTAAGTCCAAATGGCACGAAACTTGACAGGCGGTCTACCGGTAGTAAACCAAGGCCGCATGACAAGTCTCGGTCCAATCCGAAAACGTTTAACAACCGCACACGAAAAGCGATAGAAAGGGACACCGGGTGACATAGGAGCGCCGGATTGCAAAACGGACAACGGGGAAAATGCTCAGATGCATGAGACGAACATGTATGCAAATGAAATGCACATGATGACATGATATGGAATGCATGACACGCAAGCAATGACAAGGCAACACGGAGAATAACTGGAGGACACTTGGCACATCGGCCTCGGGGCGTTACACAATCCCTACACGGTCACTTACGAGAGTGAGATCTGATAGATATGATAAGATAAGATTTTTCGTATTTTTATGATAAAGATGCAAAGTAAAATAAAAGGCAATAAAAGTAACTAAGTATTGGAAGATTAATATGATAGAAGATAGACACGCGGGCCATAGGTTTTACTAGTGGCTTCTCTCGAGAGCATAAGTATTCACGGAGGGTAAACAAATTATTGTTGAGCAATTGACAGAATTGAGCATAGTTATGAGAATATCTAGGTATGATCATGTATATAGGCATCATGTCCGAGAAAAGTAGACCGACTCCTGCCTACATCTACTACTATTACTCCACACATCGACCGCTATCCAGCATGCATCTAGAGTATTAAGTTCAAGAGAACAGAGTAACGCTTTAAGCAAGATGACATGATGTAGAGGGATAAACTCATGCAATATGAAATAAACCCCATCTTGTTATCCTCGATGGAAACAATACAATACGTGGCTTGCTGCCCCTACTGTCACTGGGAAAGGACACCGCAAGATTGAGCCCAAAGCTAAGCACTTCTCCCATTGCAAGAAAGACCAATCTAGTAGGCCAAACCAAACTGATAATTTGAAGAGACTTGCAAAGATAACCAATAATACATAAAAGAATTCATAGAAGATTCAAATATTGTTCATAGATAAACTTGATCAAAAACCCACAATTCATCGGTCTCAACAAACACACCACAAAAGAAGATTACATCGAATAGATCTCCACAAGAGAGGGGGAGAACTTTGTATTGAGATCCAAAAAGAGAGAAGAAGCCATCTAGCTAATAACTATGGACCCGTAGGTCTGAGGTAAACTACTCACACTTCATCGGAAGGGCTATGGTGTTGATGTAGAAGCCCTCCGTGATCGATGCCCCCTCCGGCGGAGCTCCGGAATAGGCCCGAAGATGGGATCTCGTGGATACAGAAAGTTACGGCGGTGGAATTAGGGTTTTGGCTCCGTATCCGGTAGTTTGGGGGTACGTAGTTATATATAGGAGGAAGGAGTACGTCGGTGGAGCAACAGGGGGCCCATGAGGGTGGGGGCGCGCCCAGGGGGGTAGGCGCACCCCCTACCTCGTGGCCTCCTGGTTGATGTCTTGACGTAGGGTCCAAGTCCTCTGGATCATGTTCGTTCTGAAAATCACGTTCCTGAAGGTTTCATTCCGTTTGGACTCCGTTTGATATTCTTTTTCTGTGAAACCCTAAAATAGGCAAAAAAACAGCAATTCTGGGCTGGGCCTCCGGTTAATAGGTTGGTCCCAAAAATCATATAAAAGTGTATAATAAAGCCCAATAATGTCCAAACCAGAATATAATATAGCATGGAACAATAAAAAATTATAGATACGTCGGAGACGTATCAGCGATCCAGGGCGTGGCTCCACCAGCGGCCTGGTACGGCCCATCTTCGTCAGCAAACACTCAAGACCCTCGTGAGGGGCCAAGCCTCGCGAGGCGGACAACACAAGACCTCCTCAGGGGTAGCCTCACTAGGCTAGCTCGTGAGGAGCGGAGAGATCAAGGTGAGGAGCACCTCGTGAGGTTTCCGTGACGTGAGCCATGACGACCGAGGCCAAGCGAGCACCAGCGGGCGCAGAGTGCCAGTTTCCTCTTTGGTGCTAAAGATGCAAGCGCAGGCGAGGAGTCACGAGGCATCAGGCAAAGGTTTCCATATCAGTGTAACGAGACCAACCCCAGCAGGCCGACAGGACGGAGGTCATCACAGAGCCCACGACGGCGTCACCACCAGAGCCTTTGGCAGGCGAACACCACCTTTTGTCAGGATAGCTTGTACTAGCTGTCCCCCTTCAAATTGGCCGTTGTGGGATCCCTTCCGCCTAATATTTGGGAAGAGGACCCGGGCCTCTATAAATAGGACTAGCCACCACCGTAGGAGGTGACCTGATCCAATCTAGAGAGGAACCAGACCATCCACACACACACAAGCTCATCGAGCTCAAGAACACCTCTCCTCAGGAGGCTGTTCTTCCCTTGTACTTGTTCATCCCCAGCCTACAAGGCAATCCACCACACCACACTGGAGTAGGGTATTACACCACAACGGTGGCCCGAACCAGTATAAACTCTTGTGTCTCTTGCTCCTCAGGTTCGGCAAGCTAGGCTTTGAGATTGTTGCGGGAGTGTGAGCTTGTAGGATCGAAAGTATGTCTAGAGGGGGGTGGTTAGACTACTTGACCAATTAAAAATCTATCTTTTTCCCAATTTTAGTCTTTGGCAGATTTTAGCTATCTTAGCACAAGTCAAGCAATCTTAACACAACTCAAGCAAGCATGCAAAGAGTCTATGAGCAGCGGAAAGTAAAGCATGCAACTTGCAAGAATGTAAAGGGAAGGGTTTGGAGAATTCAAACGCAATTGGAGACACGGATGTTTTTGTCGTGGTTCCGATAGGTGGTGATATCGTACATCTATGTTGATGGAGACTTCAACCCACGAAGGGTAACGGTTGCGCGAGTCCATGGAGGGCTCCACCCACGAAGGGTCCACGAAGAAGAAACCTTGTCTATCCCATCATGGCCATCGCCCACGAAGGACTTGCCTCACTAGCGGTAGATCTTCACGAAGTAGGCGATCTCCTTGCCCTTACAAACTCCTTGGTTCAACTCCACAACCTTGTCGGAGGCTCCCAAGTGACACCTAGCCAATCTAGGAGACACCACTCTCCAAGAAGTAACAAATGGTGTGTTGATGATGAACTCCTTGCTCTTGTGCTTCAAATGATAGTCTCCCCAACACTCAACTCTCTCTCACAGGATATGGATTTGGTGGAAAGAAGATTTGAGTGGAAAGCAACTTGGGGAAGGCTAGAGATCAAGATTCATATGGTGGGAATGGAATATCTTGGCCTCAACACATGAGTAGGTGGTTCTCTCTCAGAAAATGTGTATTGGAAGTGTAGGTATGTTCTGATGGCTCTCTCCACTAATGAAGAGTGGGTGGAGGGGTATATATAGCCTCCACACAAAAACTAACCGTTACACACAATTTACCAATCTCGGTGAGACCGAAATGAGAAACTCGGTCGGACCGATTTAGCAAGCCTAGTAACCGTTAGGATTTTCGGTGGGACTGAGATGCAACTCGGTAGGACCGATATGGTTAGGGTTAGGGCATAACGTAATCTCGATGTGACCGATTACACAAACTCGGTGGGACCGATTTTGGTAATAAGCTAACCAGAGAGTTGGTCAGGTAAACTCGGTGGGACCGATTTTCTGATTTTGGTGGGACCAAAATGTTACAAAAGGGAAACAGAGAGTTTACCTTGCAATCTCGGTGGGACCGATCGCTCATCTCGGTAGGAACGAAATGTTACGAAGGGACACAGAGAGATTTCAACCCCATCTCTGTGTGACCAAGATCCCTATCGGTGAGACCGATTTGCCTAGGGTTTGTGGTAGTGGCTATGACATCTGAACTCGGTGGCGTCGGATAGAAAGAATCGGTGGGGCCGAGTTTGACTTTTGGTTTAGGTCATATGTGGATGTGGGAAGGTAGTTGAGGGTTTTGGAGCATATCACTAAGCACTATGAAGCAAGAACCTCATCAAGCAACACCTCATCCCTCCTTGATAGTATTGGCTTTTCCTATAGACTCAATGTGATCTTCAATCACTAAAATATAAAATGTAGAGTCTTGAGCTTTGAGCTTGAGCCAATCTTTTTGTCCTTAGTATTTTGAGGGGTCCACTTTCCTCATCCATGCCATGCCATTCATTGAGCTTTTCCTGAAATATTAATCTTGGAATAGCATTAGCTTAATGAGCTATATGTTGTTAGGAATTACCAAAACCACCTAGGGATAGTTGCACTTTCAATCTCCCCCTTTTTGGTAATTGATGACAACATATAGATCAAAGCTTCGACGAATGATAATAAGAGTGAAAAACATTGTCGCTTTGAGAAGTATGTGAAAAGCAAGAGCTCCCCCTAAATGTGTGCATAGTTTATGATTTGCTTTGGACTGCAAATGCACAGAGAATTAGGCTCATGGGTTACTCTTCCATGTCACATACATCTTGGTGGAGCGCTCAAAATGATAATAATTAAATACATGCACTCATCACCAAGCAAAGTGAATGATCATATAGGGATAAAATGATAATGTCATCCAACAAGCATTAATGTAGCATATGATCAAACACACATGATCATCCAAGTATCACACAGACAGAAAGTATCTCAATCAAGCAAATAAAGTTCAACCACCAAAGCAAGAGAGAATAAAAAAAGCACAACACTCTCTCTCGAAGCCTATGATCTATACATTTTTATCCCCCTTTGGCAACAAGTTACCAAAAAGGTCCTAGAAAATGCATAGCACTAAAACGTCTCTCAGGCTTGGTCTTCAGGTGGTGGTGTCCGGATAACTCCAAGAACGAAGGCTTCAGTCGAAGTAGATGGAGCTGATGGAGTAGGTGCTGGAGCTGGTGGCACTGAAGCTGTAGCTGGTGCAGATGAAGTTGCTCTGGTGTCTGGAACAGGCACTGCAGCAGATCTCTGAGCTCTAGGCACTCTGGCAAATGCATCAGTGGTTGTCTTGCCCTTCCTCTCCTGCATATCATCCTGAAGTTGCTCCACAACAGACTGGATCTCAGTTACCTTCACATCCATGTCATAGAGTTTATGCTCTATGATCCTTTCCAAGCTCTCCTGGTTTTGAGTTAGGGTGGCCATCCCTTTCTCAATCCTTAGAGTGGATGCAATCAAGTAGCCGAGCTGATCTTGCTTGCTCTTCATAATATACTGAGATGCCTCTTCCATGGTTGGCATCTTTGCAGCTTTCTCAGCCTTTGCCTTCTCCCTCTTTGCTTGAACGTGCACAGAAGATGGTTCATCCTCATTCATAACCACTTGGTTGTCCTCAAAGTCTGGATAGATGGGTAGGTGCTCCTTGTCCAACAGATATGTGCCAGTGCCCATCTTGGAGTTAATCAGCTCCTGAATCTGTGGGGCATATCCACAACTCCTCTTCTGATCTGCAACTGTCCTCTTTATGGTTTCCACTATTAGGCTCATGACTTTGAACTTCTGTGGGACATCAAAGATGTGAAGCATGTTAATTGCATGGCCTCTGATCATCTTGTGATCACTTGACTTTGGCAAGACAGTGTGCCTGAGGATCCAGTTGATAGTTGGCAAGCCTGACAGAAGGTAATGTACAGATCCAAACTTGTGTGTCTCAAGAGCAGCATCTGGGATCTCTTTGTACATGTGTGTCATGGTGTTGTGATCATTCTTCTTGTTGGCATAGACATCCAAGTCATCTTCACTCTCTTCTGGGGCATTGATCAACTTAGCCCATTCCGCAATTGTGGACTGGTATCTAGTGCCTTCAGACATCCAGACTATCTTGCCATCTAGGTAGAAGTGAGCTGTGGAGTAGAACTGCATGATAAGCTCATCATTCCACTTTGTGAGCTTCTGAGCCACAAACTCATCAACTCCACAAGCCTTGAAACTGTCATATACTCCTGGATAATGTTCTTCATTCTCCTTGATGTACTCCCAGTTGACCCATCTCATGTCACATACTATTGGTTTCTTGTCGAGCAACACTGTCTCATAAAAATCCTGCTGTTCTTTGGTATGGAACCTGTAGTCCACAGCAGTTCTCCTTCTGGTGGCATATGGATCTGACTCTCTCCATATCCTCAATCCTGAGTCCTTCCTGGTCTTCATGTTTTCTACTACAGGATGAGCATCATTATGATCTGGAATTTTTGGCTTTAACTTCCTCAAAACATGTGTCTCATCATCTTCTTATTCAGCAACAGTTTCAGGCACTGGGGCCTTGTTTTTCTCAGCAGCTGGAATGTTCTTGGTACTCCTCTTTGGTGCAGTTTTGGGTTTTGGAGCAGCTGGCTTAGAAGTTTATTTGGTCTTAGATGAAGCAGCCCCTGATCTTATGGCATCTCCCATAAGTTTCTGTGCCTTAGGTGTTGGTGCAGCATCCTCTTCCTCTTCTTCAGAGTCTTTCATGATTGAAGATCTCCCAAGCACTCTGGCAGGGGTCTTTTTGACCCTTTCCTTCCTTTTCTTTTCTGCCACAACCTGCTCTTTGGGTGCAGATCCCAAAGTCTCTTGAGTAGATGCTCTGGCTTTAGACATTGGAGCTCTCTTGGCAGGAACCTTTTGCTTCATTCCTGGCTTGGTGGCAGCAGCTGCGTCATATTCCTTCTTCAGGACTTTCCTCTTTGAGGTGGTTTCTTCTTCCTCAGCCACATAGTCCTCATCCTCTGACTCTAAGGTTCTTTTCTTGCTGGCCCTGGTGGCAGCCTTTGGCAGATTGCTTGGTGTGCTCCTGCTTCCATCATCTGAGCTGCTAGAGGGACTAGTGCCCTCACTCAAGTGAACCTGCTCCTCTGACTTGTTCTGACTGTCACTCTGATCTGACATGATGCAAACACTGACAACAGACCCTGTGAATAGATTATAGATGAGGTAGAGTCGATGAGCATCACAAAATACAGAGGTTTTTGCAAAAGAATGAATTAAAAACTTAGTTTTAGTTTTCCACATAAAGCATTTCGGATCTACCGATTTGCAAACTTGGTGATACCGAAGCAGCTTTTGGAACCTAAACTAGTGAACTCGGTCAGACCGAGTCATAGTTCGGTGGCACCGAGACTGCTAGGGTTTCACAAAGTGCTGAACTTGGTCACACCGATTTGCAATTCTCGGTCAGACCGAGAATCACATGTGCAATGGCCTGAGCCAAATCGGTGGAACCGATTTCATCAACTCGGTCGGTCCGAGATGGTTTCGGCGGAAACCTAACCCTAAATTTTCTATTCATGACTAAACTATGGAGTGTTTTCGATGGATAGAATGGTTTCAGTCGTGGAAAGATTCATGGCAAAGCAATGTGCTGGGGAATCGGAGTTAGAACAGCACAAAGTTCAATTCCATACCCTAGTTCGGCGATGAACTTGCTACGGCGGCAACGGCGGAGATGATCCCATTGACGGCGGCGGAGACCAGCGACAGGAGGTGGCTGGCGATGAGGAGGATGATCCAGAGACCCAGGGAGGCAGAGCAGGCTAAGCGTGGGCGAGGAGGTTTGGAAAGTTTTCCAAAATTTGACCCGTGGATATATATAGCCTGACCTTGTCGGTGTGACCGAGTGGAACAACTCGGTGGCACCGAGATTCATAACTGCAAGCAGTTACTGAAACTCGGTGTGACCGAAAAGTTCGAATCGGTTGCACTGAGATTGAAAACCTAGATCGACTTAGTGATCTCGGTATGACCGAAATGGATGAATCGGTCAGACCGAAACACACAAAGAAGTTTTGGAAGTTTAAGTCTATGACGAATCGGGGACTCCGAGTGCTCCTCACACAGAGTGGTTCGAATCTGACTTGATCAAACTTTGTGATGTAGCATGAATAGAGTTTGAGACGAGAAAAGCATAGATAGCTAGAGAAGGTTCTTAGGCATTCTTGTCCATCCACTTGGCCAAAAGAAAAGGAAACCAATCAATCAAAACAACAAGTGGATGTCCTCGAATGAGTAAATTATGCAACCAGCATGCTCACACAATAAAATGACAAATGAAATATGTGGCAAAGCATGCACAAACAATTCTAGCATATATCAAGCAATTGGCGATGACTAGGTCATCTATATATGAGTATATTGAATTAGGAGTCAAATGAGAACATTTGATCATTGGTCATACTCATCGTTTAAGCACAAGTGGGGTTACCACTTTTACATAAAGCGTTGTTGTGTTCACACCATTAGAGTTGCTTTAACTCAATTGTTAGAGTAAAGCTCCCCCTAGATGTGAGATCCCCCCTAAGAGGGATGAACTAACCTTGGGTTTTGTTGCTGATGACTTCATGTAGGTGTTGAAGATGTGGATGCTCTAAGTTGATGTAGATCATTCGGAGCTATCCTTTGGAGTGAGTTGCACTTTCAATACCTACACGGGTTAGTCCCACAAGGAACAAACAAGGATATCCATAGACATAGAGTGATGCACACACAAGATGATGTCTATGAGAGCATTAGGTTACCTTGTCCCTTGTCTTACCAACAAGAGGGTTTGTGACTCCTTGAACTAGTGCAAGATGTGGAAGTTGATTGCACTTGTTCTTGCCAAAATGATAAGAGGGAAGTATGTTGGCGGAGTCACCCTCAAGAACTCTCTAGTTCTTCTTCTTCAGGATCCACACCATCTTGATGGGAATCCTCGGAGTTGTAGTTGTACTTGATGAAGGGGAACTTGATGTAGTCTTGGGAACCCACTTGACCAAGGCCTTAGGAGCTTCTTCAAATGCATCAATTTCATCTTGAAGCTTGTCCTTGCCTTTTTGCTTGTGGTCTTGTGGTGGAAGATCATCTTGAGCTTGTGTCCCTTTGGAAGAAGTAGGATCATACTTCTCTTGTTGAGGAACAAACTTCGTCTTGGGGTATTGATCTTCTTCCCACTCAACTCCATTGGCATTGAACTTTCGTTCAAAACCAATACCTTGATTCTTCCGGTGCCTTCCTTGCTTGCGTACAATTTCCTCGAATTGCTTACTCCCGGCAAGGCTCTTGTAAACACCTTTCTCTATGATTCCCTTCAATAAGCTATTTTCTTGTTCAATTGTAACTTGGCTAAGAGAATCATTAGTGGAATCAAGAGAACTACTAGAAGCAACAATATTAGATTTAGCATGATTATTGTTACTACTAGAGGAAGATGAAGGAAATATGCCCTAGAGGCAATAATAATGTTATTATTTTATTTCCTTATATCATGATAAATGTTTATTATTCATGCTAGAATTGTATTATCTGGAAACATAATACTTGTGTGAATACATAGACAAACCAAACGTCACTAGTATGCCTCTACTTGACTAGCTCATTAATCAAAGATGGTAATGTTTCCTAACCATAGACATGTGTTGTCATTTGATTAACGGGATCACATTATTAGGAGAATGATGTGATTGACATGACCCATTCCATTAGCTTAGCACCCGATCATTTAGTATGTTGCTATTGCTTTCTTCATGACTTATACATGTTCCTATGACTATGAGATTGTGCAACTCCCGTTTGCCGGAGGAACACTTTGTGTGCTACCAAACGTCACAACGTAACTGGGTGATTATAAAGGAGCTCTACAGGTGTCTCCAAAGGTACATGTCGGGTTGGCGTATTTCGAGATTAGGATTTGTCACTCCGATTGTCGGAGAGGTGTCTCTGGGCCCTCTCGGTAATGCACATCACATAAGCCTTGCAAGCATTTCAACTAATGAGTTAGTTGCGAGATGATGTATTACGAAACGAGTAAAGAGACTTGCCGGTAACGAGATTGAACTAGGTATTGAGATACCGACGATCGAATCTCGGGCAAGTAAAATACCGATGACAAAGGGAACAACGTATGTTGTTATGCGGCCTGACCGATAAAGATCTTCGTAGAATATGTAGGAGCGCCAATATGAGCATCCAGGTTCCGCTATTGGTTATTGACCGGAGACGTGTCTCGGTCATGTCTACATTGTTCTCGAACCCGTAGGGTCCGCACGGTTAACGTTTCGATGACAGTTATATTATGAGTTTATGAGTTTTGATGTACCGAAGTTAGTTCGGAGTCCCGGATGTGATCACGGACATAACGAGGAGTCCCGAAATGGCCGAGACATAAAGATTGATATATTAGACGGCTATATTCGGACACCGGAAGTGTTCCGGATGATTTCGGAGAAAACCGGAGAGCCGGAGGGTTACCGGAACCCTACCGGGAGAAGTAATGGGCCATATGGGCCTTAGTGGAGAGAGAGAGAGGGGCAGTCAGGGTGGGCCGCACGCCTCCTCCCCCGCTGGTCCGAATTGGACTAGGAGAGGGGGGCGGCGCCCCCCTTTCATTCTCCCTCCCCACTTTCTTCCCCTCCTATTAGGAGTCCTACTCCTACTAGGAGGAGGACTCCTCCTGGCGTGCCAATAGGGGCCGGCCGGCCTCCTCCCCTTGCTCCTTTATATACGGGGGCAGGGGGCACCCCTAGACACACAAGTTGATCCACGTGATCATATTCTTAGCCGTGTGCGGTGCCCCCTTCCACCATAATCCTCGATAATATTGTAGCGGTGCTTAGGCGAAGCCCTGCGACGGTAGTACATCAAGATCGTCACCACGCCGTCGTGCTAACGGAACTCTACCCCGACACTTTGCTGGATCGGATTCCGAGGATCGTCATCGAGCTGAACGTGTGCTAAAACTCGGAGGTGCCGTAGTTTCGGTGCTTGATCGGTCGGGCCGTGAAGACGTACGACTACATCAACCGCGTTGTGCTAACGCTTCCGCTATCGGTCTACAAGGGTACGTAGATCACACTCTCCCCTCTCGTTGCTATGCATCACCATGATCTTGTGTGTGCGTAGGAAAATTTTGAAATTACTACGTTCCCCAACAGTGGCTTCCGAGCCTAGGTTTTATGTGTTGATGTTATATGCACGAGTAGAACACAAGTGAGTTGTGGGTGATATAAGTCATACTGCTTACCAGCATGTCATACTTTGGTTCGGCGATATTGTTGGACGAAGCGGCCCGGACCGACATTACGCGTACGCTTACGCGAGACCGGTTCTCCCGACGTGCTTTGCACAAAGGTGGCTAGTGGGTGACAGTTTCTCCAACTTTAGTTGAACCGAGTGTGGCTACTCCCGGTCCTTGCGAAGGTTAAAACAGCACCAACTTGACAAACTATTGTTGTGGTTTTGATGCGTAGGTAAGATTGGTTCTTTCTTAAGCCCGTAGCAGCCACGTAAAACTTGCAACAACAAAGTAGAGGACGTCTAACTTGTTTTTGCAGGGCATGTTGTGATGTGATATGGTCAAGACATGATGCTAAATTTTATTGTATGAGATGATCATGTTTTGTAACCAAGTTATCGGCAACAGGCAGGAGCCATATGGTTGTCGCTTTATTGTATGCAATGCAATTGCGTTGTAATGCTTTACTTTATCACTAAGCGGTAGCGATAGTCGTGGAAGCATAAGATTGGCGAGACGACAACGATGCTACGATGGTTATCAAGGTGTCGCGCCGGTGACGATGGTGATCACGACGGTGCTTCGAAGATGGAGATCACAAGCACAAGATGATGATGGCCATATCATATCACTTATATTGATTGCATGTGATGTTTATCTTTTATGCATCTTATCTTGCTTTGATTGACGGTAGCATTTTAAGATGATCTCTCGCTAATTATCAAGAAGTGTTCTCCTTGAGTATGCACCGCTGCGAAAGTTCTTCGTGCTGAGACATCACGTGATGATCGGGTGTGATAGGCTCTACGTTCAAATACAACGGGTGCAAAACAGTTGCACACGCAGAATACTCAGGTTATACTTGACGAGCCAAGCATATACAGATATGGCCTCGGAACACGGAAACCGAAAGGTCGAGCATGAATCATATAGTAGATATGATCAACATAGCGATGTTCACCAATGAAACTACTCCATCTCACGTGATGATCGGACATGGTTTAGTTGATTTGGATCACGTAATCACTTAGAGGATTAGAGGGATGTCTATCTAAGTGGGAGTTCTTTAGTAATATGATTAATTGAACCTAAATTTATCATGAACTTAGTACCTGATAGTATCTTGCTTGTTTATGTTTGATTGTAGATAGATGGCCCGTGCTGTTGTTCCGTTGAATTTTAATGCGTTCCTTGAGAAAGAAAAGTTGAAAGATGATGGTAGCAATTACACGGACTGGGTCCGTAACTTGAGGATTATCCTCATTGCTGCACAGAAGAATTACGTCCTGGAAGCACCGCTGGGTGCCAGGCCTGCTGCTGGAGCAACACCAGATGTTATGAACGTCTGGCAAAGCAAAGCTGATGACTACTCGATAGTTCAGTGTGCCATGCTTTACGGCTTAGAATCGGGACTTCAACGACGTTTTGAACGTCATGGAGCATATGAGATGTTCCAGGAGTTGAAGTTAATATTTCAAGCAAATGCCCGGATTGAGAGATATGAAGTCTCCAATAAGTTCTATAGCTGCAAGATGGAGGAGAACAGTTCTGTCAGTGAGCATATAATCAAAATGTCTGGGTATAATAATCACTTGATTCAATTGGGAGTTAATCTTCCAGATGATTGCGTCATTGACAGAATTCTCCAATCACTGCCACCAAGCTACAAGAGCATCGTGATGAACTATAATACGCAAGGGATGAATAAGACTATTCCTGAGCTCTTCGCAATGCTGAAAGTTGCGGAGGTAGAAATCAAGAAGGAGCATCAAGTGTTGATGGTCAATAAGACCACTAGTTTCAAGAAAAAGGGCAAAGGGAAGAAGAAGGGGAACTTCAAAAAGAACAGCAAGCAAGTTGCTACTCAAGAGAAGAAACCCAAACCTGGACCTAAGCCTGAAACTGAGTGCTTCTACTACAAGCAGACTGGTCACTGGAAGCGAAACTGCCCCAAGTATTTGGCGGATAAGAAGGATGGCAAGGTGAACAAAGGTATATGTGATATACATGTTATTGATGTGTACCTTACTAATGCTCGCAGTAGCACCTGGGTATTTGATACTGGTTCTGTTGCTAACATTTGCAACTCGAAACAGGGACTACAGATTAAGCGAAGATTGGCTAAGGACGAGGTGACGATGCGCGTGGGAAATGGTTCCAAAGTCGGTGTGATCGCGGTCGGCACGCTACCTCTACATCTACCTTTGGGATTAGTATTAGACCTAAATAATTGTTATTTGGTGCCAGCGTTAAGCATGAACATTATATCTGGATCTTGTTTGATGCGAGATGGTTATTCATTTAAATCAGAGAATAATGGTTGTTCTATTTATATGAGTAATATCTTTTATGGTCATGCACCCTTAAAGAGTGGTCTATTCTTATTAAATCTCAATAGTAGTGACACACATATTCATAATGTAGAAACCAAAAGATGCAGAGTTGATAATGATAGTGCAACTTATTTGTGGCACTGCCGTTTGGGTCATATCGGTGTAAAGCGCATGAAGAAACTCCATACTGATGGGCTTTTGGAACCACTTGATTATGAATCACTTGGTACTTGCGAACCATGCCTTATGGGTAAGATGACAAAAACATCGTTCTCCGGTACTATGGAGAGAGCAACAAATTTGTTGGAAATCATACATACAGATGTATGTGGTCCGATGAATGTTGAGGCTCGTGACGGATATCGTTATTTTCACACCTTCATAGATGACTTAAGCAGATATGGGTATATCTACTTAATAAAACATAAGTCTGAAACATTTGAAAAGTTCAAAGAATTTCAGAGTGAAGTTGAAAATCATCGTAACAAGAAAATAAAATTCCTGCGATCTGATCGTGGAGGAGAATATTTGAGTTATGAGTTTGGTGTACATTTGAAACAATGCGGAATAGTTTCGCAACTCATGCCACCCGGAACACCACAGCGTAATGGTGTGTCCGAACGTCGTAATCGTACTTTACTAGATATGGTGCGATCTATGATGTCTCTTACTGATTTACCGCTATCGTTTTGGGGTTATGCTCTAGAGACGGCCGCATTCACGTTAAATAGGGCACCATCAAAATCCGTTGAGACGATGCCTTGTGAACTATGGTTTGGCAAGAAACCAAAGTTGTCATTTCTGAAAGTTTGGGGTTGCGATGCTTATGTGAAAAAGCTTCAACCTGATAAGCTC
Organism: Triticum urartu; assembly: GCF_056163025.1. Taxonomy (NCBI): domain Eukaryota; kingdom Viridiplantae; phylum Streptophyta; class Magnoliopsida; order Poales; family Poaceae; genus Triticum; species Triticum urartu. The sequence goes on from NC_141879.1 coordinate 240,191,510, forward strand.
GAGCCCAAATCGGAGAAATGTGTCTTCATAGGATATCCAAAGGAAACTATTGGATACACCTTCTATCAGAGATCCGAAGGCAAAACTTTTGTTGCTAAATTCAGAAACTTTCTAGAGAAGGAGTTTCTCTCGAAAGAAGTGAGTGGGAGGAAAATAGAACTTGATGAGGTAACTGTACCTGCTCCATTATTGGAAAGTAGTACATCACAGAAACCAGTTTCTGTGACACCTACACCAATTAGTGAGGAAGCTAATGATGATGATCATGAAGCTTCAGAACAAGATACTACTGAACCTCGTAGATCAACCAGAGTAAGATCCACACCAGAGTGGTACGGTAATCCTGTTCTGGAAGTCATGCTACTAGATCATGATGAACCTACGAACTATGGAGAAGCGATGGTGAGCCCAGATTCCGCAAAATGGCTTGAAGCCATGAAATCTGAGATGGGATCCATGTATGAGAACAAAGTATGGACTTTGGTTGACTTTCCCAATGATCGGCAAGCAATTGAGAATAAATGGATCTTTAAGAAGAAGACTGACGCTGACAGTAATGTTACTGTCTACAAAGCTCGACTTGTCGCAAAAGGTTTTCGACAAGTTCAAGGGATTGACTACGATGAGACCTTCTCACCCGTAGCGATGCTTAAGTCTGTCCGAATCATGTTAGCAATTGCCGCATTTTATGATTATGAAATTTGGTAGATGGATGTCAAAACTGCATTCCTGAATGGATTTCTGCAAGAAGAGTTGTATATGATGCAACCGGAAGGTTTTGTCGATCCAAAGGGAGCTAACAAAGTGTGCAAGCTCCAGCGATCCATTTATGGACTGGTGCAAGCCTCTCGGAGTTGGAATAAACGCTTTGATAGTGTGATCAAAGCATTTGGTTTTGTACAGACTTTTGGAGAAGCCCGTATTTACAAGAAAGTGAGTGGGAGCTCTGTAGCATTTCTGATATTATATGTAGATGACATATTACTAATCGGAAATGATATAGAATTTCTGGATAGCATAAAGGGATACTTGAATAAGAGTTTTTCAATGAAAGACCTCGGTGAAGCTGCTTACATATTGGGCATTAAGATCTATAGAGACAGATCAAGACGCTTAATTGGACTTTCACAAAGCACATACCTTGACAAAGTTTTGAAAAAGTTCAAAATGGATCAAGCAAACAAAAGGATTCTTGCCTGTGTTACAAGGTGTGAAATTGAGTAAGACTCAATGCCCGACCAATGCAGAAGATAGAGAGAAAATGAAAGATGTTCCCTATGCTTCAGCCATAGGCTCTATCATGTATGCAATGCTGTGTACCAGACCTGATGTGTGTCTTGCTATAAGTCTAGCAAGCAGGTACCAAAGTAATCCAGGAGTGGATCACTGGACAGCGGTCAAGAACATCCTGAAATACTTGAAAAGGACTAAGGATATGTTTCTCATATATGGAGGTGACAAAGAGCTCATCGTAAATGGTTACGTTGATGCAAGCTTTGACACTGATCCGGATGATTCTAAATAGCAAACCGGATACGTGTTTACATTAAACGGTGGAGCTGTCAGTTGGTGCAGTTCTAAACAAAGCGTTGTGGCGGGATCTACATGTGAAGCGGAGTACATAGCTGCTTCGGATGCAGCAAACGAAGGAGTCTGGATGAAGGAGTTCATAGCCGATCTAGGAGTCATACCGAGTGCATCGGGTCCAATGAAAATCTTTTGTGACAATACTGGTGCAATTGCCTTGGCAAAGGAATCCAGATTTCACAAGAGAACCAAGCACATCAAGAGACGCTTCAATTCCATCCGGGATCTAGTCCAGGTGGGAGACATATAGATTTGCAAGATACATACGGATCTGAATGTAGCAGACCCGTTGACTAAGCCTCTTCCACGAGCAAAACATGATCAGCACCAAAGCTCCATGGGTGTTAGAATCATTACTGTGTAATCTCGATTATTGACTCTAGTGCAAGTGGGAGACTAAAGGAAATATGCCCTAGAGGCAATAATAATGTTATTATTTTATTTCCTTATATCATGATAAATGTTTATTATTCATGCTAGAATTGTATTATCCGGAAACATAATACTTGTGTGAATACATAGACAAACCAAACGTCACTAGTATGCCTCTACTTGACTAGCTCATTAATCAAAGATGGTTATGTTTCCTAACCATAGACATGTGTTGTCATTTGATTAACGGGATCACATTATTAGGAGAATGATGTGATTGACATGACCCATTCCATTAGCTTAGCACCCGATCGTTTAGTATGTTGCTATTGCTTTCTTCATGACTTATACATGTTCCTATGACTATGAGATTATGCAACTCCCATTTGCCGAAGGAACACTTTGTGTGCTACCAAACGTCACAACGTAACTGGGTGATTATAAAGGAGCTCTACAGGTGTCTCCAAAGGTACATGTTGGGTTGGCGTATTTCGAGATTAGGATTTGTCACTCCGATTGTCGGAGAGGTATCTCTGGGCCCTCTCGGTAATGCACATCACATAAGCCTTGCAAGCATTTCAACTAATGAGTTAGTTGCGAGATGATGTATTACGAAACGAGTAAAGAGACTTGCCGGTAACGAGATTGAACTAGGTATTGAGATACCGACGATCGAATCTCGGGCAAGTAAAATACCGATGACAAAGGGAACAACGTATGTTGTTATGCGGCCTGACCGATAAAGATCTTCGTAGAATATGTAGGAGCGCCAATATGAGCATCCAGGTTCCGCTATTGGTTATTGACCGGAGACGTGTCTCGGTCATGTCTACATTGTTCTCGAACCCGTAGGGTCCGCACGGTTAACGTTTCGATGACAGTTATATTATGAGTTTATGAGTTTTGATGTACCGAAGTTAGTTCGGAGTCCCGGATGTGATCACGGACATAACGAGGAGTCCCGAAATGGCCGAGACATAAAGATTGATATATTAGACGGCTATATTCGGACACCGGAAGTGTTCCGGATGATTTCGGAGAAAACCGGAGAGCCGGAGGGTTACCGGAACCCTACCGGGAGAAGTAATGGGCCATATGGGCCTTAGTGGAGAGAGAGAGAGGGGCAGTCAGGGTGGGCCGCACGCCTCCTCCCCCGCTGGTCCGAATTGGACTAGGAGAGGGGGGCGGCGCCCCCCTTTCATTCTCCCTCCCCACTTTCTTCCCCTCCTAGTAGGAGTCCTACTCCTACTAGGAGGAGGACTCCTCCTGGCGTGCCAATAGGGGCCGGCCGGCCTCCTCCCCTTGCTCCTTTATATACGGGGGCAGGGGGCACCCCTAGACACACAAGTTGATCCACGTGATCATATTCTTAGCCGTGTGCGGTGCCCCCTTCCACCATAATCCTCGATAATATTGTAGCGGTGCTTAGGCGAAGCCCTGCGACGGTAGTACATCAAGATCGTCACCATGCCGTCGTGCTGACGGAACTCTACCCCGACACTTTGCTGGATCGGAGTCCGGGGATCGTCGTCGAGCTGAACGTGTGCTAAAACTCGGAGGTGCCGTAGTTTCGGTGCTTGATCGGTCGGGCAGTGAAGACGTATGACTACATCAACCGCGTTGTGCTAACGCTTCCGCTACCGGTCTACAAGGGTACGTAGATCACACTCTCCCCTCTCGTTGCTATGGATCACCATGATCTTGCGTGTGCGTAGGAAAATTTTGAAATTACTACGTTCCCCAACAGAAGAATCTTTCTTGTTCTTGTTACTAGACTTGACTTGAGGCGTGTAAGTGGATAAGAGTAAACACTTGGCAATGTAAGAAGAACTTTTCTTGCGAAGATCATCATTGATTGCCTTTAAGAACTCATGCTCTTGCTCAAGGTTGAGCTTCTCAAAACGTAATTTCTCATGAGTCCTTAAAAGTTCTCGATGATCTCCTAAGATAGTTTCATGAGCTAACTTAAGAGTGTTTAGTTCTTTAGTTAGAGACTCAATCTTCTCCTTATCATTGTCAATCTTTTCATCATAGTATTCATCACTATAGTTGTCAACAAGTAAATCATCATCACCTAACAAGTCATCTTCATCACTATTGAAATCAACATACTTGGGGTGTGATACCTTTGGATCTTTGGCCATGAAGCATCTTCCAGTTCCTTTATTTGGTGAATCAAATATGTCGTAGGAGTTGGTTGACACAAGTGCTAGACCGGCAACACCTTCATCTTGAGTATATTTGGAGTCGGAGTGATAGCTTCTCTCGGAGTCATTGTCGGAGTCGGAGCCGGATACCCATTCACCAACATGAGCTTGATGTCTTTGTTTTGTGTAGCTCCTTGATGACTTGTCCTTCCTTTCTGAATCCTTGCTTCTCCGAGAGGGTCTTCATTCATATCGATCATCCCTACTCCTTCTCTCCCTTGATGGTGATTCTTCTCTTCTACTTCTTCTTTTGGGAGAATCTTCTCTTCTCTTGTGGGGAGCCGTACACTCATTGGAGTAGTGTCAGGGTCTTCCACAATTGTAGCAGTTCTCTCTCGACTAGAAGATCTTTTGTCATTGTAGGACCTTGACTTGGAACTTCTCTCTTTGCTTCTATTCTTGTAGAACTTGTTGAAGTTCTTCACCATTAAGCTCAATTATTCATTGAAGGTTTGTTTCTCACTTGATGATGTGGGGGCTTCACATGAGGCTTTGTAAGCACCACTTGACTTGTTATGGAGCTCCTCCTTATACTTGAGTGACATCTCATGAGCAACAATTCTTCCAATGACTTCCGTTGGCTTGAGATCTTGGTAATTTGGCATCATTTGGATCAATGTGCATATGGTATCGTATTTTCCATCCAAGGCTCTTAGGATCTTCTTGATGATGAATTTGTCGGTCATCTCTTCACTTCCTAAGCCGGCAATCTCATTTGTGATAAGAGCAAGCCTGGAGTACATTTCAGCGACACCTTCACCATCCTTCATTTTGAACTTGTCAAGTTGACTTTGAAGCACATCCAACTTGGATTCCTTGACGGAGTCGGTACCTTCATGCATGTCAATCAAAGTATCCCAAATTTCCTTTGCATTCTCAAGACGGCTGATTTTGTTGAATTCTTCGGGGCACAATCCGTTGAAGTGGATATCACAAGCTTGAGCATTGTATTGTAGCATCTTCAACTCTTCTGCGGTTGCTTCACGATTTGGTTCTCTCCCATCAAAGAATTCACCTTACAAGCCAACACACACAATAGCCCAAACGGCGGGGTTATGTCCAAGAATATGCATTTTCATCTTATGCTTCCAACTAGCAAAATTAGTACCATCAAAGTAAGGACCTCTACGGTGGTAATTTCCCTCGCTATACGCCATACTCTCCTAGGTTGTGAAACCAAGGCTATGACCACCAAAAGCTATGGAGATCAAAGCAAATGGAGACCAAAGCTCTGATACCACTTGTAGGATCGAAAGTATGTCTAGAGGGGGGTGATTAGACTACTTGACCAATTAAAAATCTATCCTTTTCCCAATTTTAGTCTTTGGCAATTTTAGCTATCTTAGCACAAGTCAAGCAATCTTAACACAATTCAAGCAAGCATGCGAAGATTCTATGAGCAGCGGAAAGTAAAGCATGCAACTTGCAAGAATGTAAAGGGAAGGGTTTGGACAATTCAAACGCAATTGGAGACACGGATGTTTTTGTCGTGGTTCCGATAGGTGGTGCTATCGCACATCCACGTTGATGGAGACTTCAACCCACGAAGGGTAATAGTTGCGCGAGTCCACGGAGGGCTCCACCCATGAAGGGTCCATGAAGAATCAACCTTGTCTATCCCATCATGGCCATCACCCACGAAGGACTTGCCTCACTAGCGGTAGATCTTCACGAAGTAGGCGATCTCCTTGCCCTTACAAACTCCTTGGTTCAACTCCACAACCTTGTCGGAGGCTCCCAAGTGACACCTAGCCAATCTAGGAGACACCACTCTCCAAGAAGTAACAAATGGTGTGTTGATGATGAACTCCTTGCTCTTGTGCTTCAAATGATAGTCTCCCCAACACTCAACTCTATCACACAGGATATGGATTTGGTGGAAAGAAGATTTGAGTGGAAAGCAACTTGGGGAAGGCTAGAGATCAAGATTCATATGGTGGGAATGGAATATCTTGGCCTCAACACATGAGTAGCTGGTTCTCTCTCAGAAAATGTGTATTGGAAGTGTAGGTATGTTCTGATGGCTCTCTCCACTAATGAATAGTGGGTGGAGGGGTATATATAGCCTCCACACAAAAACTAACCGTTACACACAATTTACCAATCTCGGTGAGACCGAATTGAGAAACTCGGTCGGACCGATTTAGCAAGCCTAGTAACCGTTAGGATTTTCGGTGGGACTGAGATGCAACTCGGTAGGACCAATATGGTTAGGGTTAGGGCATAACGTAATCTCGATGTGACCGATTACACAAACTCGGTGGGACCGATTTTGGTAATAAGCTAACAAGAGAGTTGGTCAGGTAAACTCAGTGGGACCGATTTTCTGATTTTGGTGGGACCGAAATGTTACAAAAGGGAAACAGAGAGTTTACCTTGCAATCTCGGTGGGACCGATCGCTCATCTCGGTAGGAACGAAACGTTACGAAGGGAAACAAAGAGATTTCAACCCCATCTCAGTGTGACCAAGATCCCTATCGGTGAGACCAATTTGCCTAGGGTTTGTGGCAGTGGCTATGACATCTGAACTCGGTGGCGCCGGATAGAAAGAATCGGTGGGGCCGAGTTTGACTTTTGGTTTAGGTCATATGTGGATGTGGGAAGGTAGTTGAGGGTTTTGGAGCATATCACTAAGCACTATGAAGCAAGAACCTCATCAAGCAACACCTCATCCCTCCTTGATAGTATTGGCTTTTCCTATAGACTCAATGTGATCTTGGATCACTAAAATATAAAATGTAAAGTCTTGAGCTTTGAGCTTGAGCCAATCTTTTTGTCCTTAGTATTTTGAGGGGTCCACTTTCCTCATCCATGCCATGCCATTCATTGAGCTTTTCTTGAAATATTAATCTTGGAATAGCATTAGCTCAATGAGCTATATGTTGTTAGGAATTACCAAAACCACCTAGGGATAGTTGCACTTTCAGAGCTAGGGGGAGAGAGATCTTCGTGCGCACCCCAGAGTTCGAACCTCAAGAGTTTTGCCGGAACCCGTAATCTGACAGGATCCATGGGGCTTCTATGGGCCGTCTAACCTATGGGCCTTCTACGGGGCGTATAATCGTTTCGCCAAACATGGGTCGTACTATTCATGGAACAATAACGGTCCACAAAATGGGCCGTAAACGGGCTAGAGTGGAAATTGTATGTTTTATGGCCCGACCATAACGGGCCGTTAATAGGTCTTATTTGATGACACTATGAAAACAGCCCAACGGGTTAACGGGCCACAAACAGGCCGACTGTAACCACGGGCTGAATTTGGCCCACAAGCGAAACATGCCAGTAACGAACCGTAAGTAACTGAATTCTGGAAATGAGCCCAAGAATAAATGGGCCCTTCGAAGGCCGAAAGTTAACACGGGCTGGAAACGGCCGATGGAATAATGGGTCGTTAATGGGTATAAAGTGATACACTATTCATTATGGGCCAGTTTCATCTCGGGCCTTTAATGGGCCTAGAGTTACAAAGGGCCTCCTATGGGCCGAAAGACGTCATGGGCCATACATGGGCCAGAAGTTACAATGGGCTGGAATCATATCGGACGGCCCAAATGATGCTACTGGGCCACATTCGGGTAGGCCGTAACGGACCTTGAGTTGGCAGGCTGTAAATGGACTATATGCGAACAGGTCGTTAACAGGCTTTCCATGGGCTGGCACGCTACCTTTTGACCAAGTCAAACGGGCCGGCCTTTTCACTGGAATGGGCCTGTGTTGGGCCGTGCCATGTGCCGACGTATCATAGGCGCCTTCGGTCCAATGAGTGGATGACATCTATCCTAAGGGTGAGCCGACACATGATTCCTCTAGCCATTGAGAATTTTACACATGGAAAATTCCCATTGGTCCAGGCTGTTAACGGGTTATCGGATCCAAACCGGAACCCGATAGCTTAACGGCGACCCATTACGGTGGATGCCACGTGTCGGCTAGCCTTGACGAACGCAATTCTATGACGCGCGATTTATCATCATGGAAGTGGACACTTCCATGATGTTAATTTTGGTAATGTCATGGGACACTTCTACGACAGCACAGGTATGACTATCTTGATTCTGTCACTAAATCTTCATGGATGTACATGCATGACAAAAAATGTGACTTACTATGACAAACACGTATCATCACGGAAGTGTATTTTTTTGCAGTGTTCTCTCTTTATCTCTCTCAAATACATGGTAGGGCATCCCCAATGCTGGCCCCTAAACAAGAGACTGTATCTTGAATGCGGACTGGTGGGGACTAGTCTATGGACAGTGATGCTAAAGTCGGCCATCCAACTATGCATGCATACATTTCAAACCAGATGTCACCAAACCGACTGACTTTTAGCAAACACGACGGAATTCGGTAAAGTGCGGACATAATTTTCATAAAACAGACAATGTTTCGTCCATTTACTAAACCAAACCTGCAACACTCAAAGTAATTTTGGAAAATAGCACAATTCATTCATGCAAATATCTATAGCACAACAATAGTTCAAATTCAACTAGATAACTGGATGTTCAGCAAGTTTTTTGACAATATCTATTACAAATAAAACGATACTAGACCAAGACCTGACACATGGCATCCCACACAAACTGCCTTTTGAGCTTCATCCAACAATGTATGTGCATGAATGGCCTGCCCTCGGTCATGTAGTACACCATGGCAGCGCATGCATGCTATAGAACGTGTAGAGCAACATTGAGTGCATGAATGAATTAACCAACATCTAGAATGATGACAACAGGCAACACTTCCAATCTCCATGGTTGATGAGCCTGATGGCCACCTTATCTCCACTTGGTAAATCTCAACGCCTTAATGACGGGATTGTATACGGTTTACCACTGATGTGTTAACGACTTCACATTGTGTACATGGACGACGTGCATGTTGTACGACGCAAAGTTCTTTCGCTCATGAAAGAAAGGATGCAAGCTTTGCCAAAAAGGTCGGGCCCTTTTTCATGCCTACAAAGTCCGCAGAAACAGCCATCCACGCATCATACAACAATTCATCCTCGATCACCGAGTACCTAGCCATGATGTTTTTCTACAAAACAACAAGAAGTTCAAAAAAATCTCAATGCCATTTGATTGAACAACTACCGGGCGTGTTGTTCTCCATTGACGGCATCAGTAGGAGTGTGGAGGGTACCTGGCTACGGAGGGATTCTTGGATGGACGGTGGCTTAGACTAAGGTGGGCACGCATGTGTGTGGGGTCTGCGGATGGCCGAGATTGCCCAGACGGCGACCGCAGAGGTACATCATCGGCGTCAGACAATGAGAGTGTATATGAAAGGAAGGGGAGAAGGAGAAGAGTGTAAGAGCGGAAGAAAAGGGGACAGGGAGGGAGGTTTGGGTGAGCCGGGGTTGTTGGAGTCCTACGGGACTGGTATTCGAACTCCAGCAAAGCCCCCCCCCCCCCCCCGTATTTGCCTCCAATTTGCGGGAAACGGAAGTCCAGAGTGGCCCATGAATGGAAGGTGTACCACGTTGGACGACAAAAAACATTCAGACAACTCAATATGGAGGGATGCAGATGGTTTAAGGGTCAGCGTTGGAGATGGTCTTAGTGCATCTAAAACCATAAGTAGCTAATCTGAGCCCTTATACGTCTATGGATAGTGCCTGACAGGTCCCCATTTTGCCCTCTCCACAACCACACTCCCCAAATCTCAATACCTAAATCCATGCACGACAATCATACAATGCAAATTCATCATACATACGACGATACAAAGATAGTGTACCCCAAATAAATTCAGTACATACCAAAATAAAATTCAATAGTCCATACATAGATAAACTATACACGAATGAATCAATGACTTCACTCCTTGTGTTCATTGGTCATCTTCTTCATGCAGAACAACCACTTCTTCCCTTCGATATCCAAGAGGTTGTCCTACAACTTGATACTTGACTCCTCCATCTCTCTCGCAAGACGCAGCCTCTCTTTCTCGAGCTCAAAACCATGCATTGTCACCATTTGCTCAAGCTCCCATTTGGAAACCTTCTCTTGCCTCTCTAATCCCACTTTGCTCTTTTCCAACATCGACCTCTCCCTGTCAAACTTCATCTTCTCCCTTTGCACATCAATGGACATCTTGTACCTCTCCTCCTTAGCATAAAAAATGCCCATCCAAGTGGCTGACATTTTGCTTGCCACACCTTTACGCGCCACCCTCTCCTTCTCTCACTTGTTCCATCACTTGCTGGTTTCTTTTGGCACGGTTTGTTGTAAGTTCGCCACACCATTTTCTTATTCTCCTTCCTCTTCCAATACAATTGATTAAGCCGAGCTTGACCTATTATTTTGCTTCATATTCTTTGTCTCGTTCTCAATTTCCTTGAGGACGGTCTGCCGATTGGGTTTCCCATTCAATTTGAACCAACAATATGAAAAAGTGAATGGCTTCTTCTCTAGTGGATGGTAGAAAGCTGCTGCCAAAGCTGCTTGGGTATGCGCTCCCATGCCACTTTGGTTCCGGCCTACAACTTGTTTGAGATAACCAACAAATTAGCTAATGGCCTCTTAGATGGACGACCATCTATGTTGAAGAGAGCATTGGACATGCTGTTGGGGAACGTAGCAGAAATTCAAAATTTTCTATGCATCACCAAGATCAATCTATGGAGTAATCTAGCAACGAGGGGAAGGAGAGTGCATCTACATACCCTTGTAGATCGCTAAGCGGAAGCGTTCAAGTGAACGGGGTTGATGGAGACGTACTCGTCGTGATTCAAATCACCGAAGATCCTAGTGCCGAACGGACAGCACCACCGTGTTCAACACGCGTGCAGCCCGGTGACGTCTCCTACGCCTTGATCCAGCAAGGGGAGAAGGAGGGGTTGGGGAAGACTCCATCCAGCAGCAGCATGACGGCGTGGTGGTGGTGGAGGAGCGTGGCAATCCTGCAGGGCTTCGCCAAGCACCGCGGGAGAGGAGGAGGGAGAGAGGCAGGGCTGCGCCATGGAGAGGTCAAAACTCATGTGTTGACAGCCCCAAAGTCCTCAAGTATATATAGGGGAGAGGGAGGGGGTGCGCCCCCTTTAGGGTTTCCACCCAAAGGGGTGTGGCAGCCCCAAACCCATCTAGGGTGGCGGCCAAGGGGGGGAGAGGGGAAACTTGCCCCCCAAGCTAGGTGGAGGCGCCCCCTCCCCAAACCCTAGGCGCCTTGGGCCCTTGTGGGGGAGCGCACCAGCCCACCTGGGGCTGGTCCCCTCCCACACTTGGCCCATGCAGCCCTCCGGGGCTGGTGGCCCTACTTGGTGGACCACCGGGACCCTCCCGGTGGTCCCGGTACATTACCGATAAAACCCGAAACTTTTCCGGCGACCAAAACAGGACTTCCCATATATAAATCTTTACCTCCGGACCATTCCGGAACTCCTCGTGATGTCCGGGATCTCATCCGGAACTCCGAACAACATTCGGTAACCACGTATATCTATTCCCTATAACCCTAGCGTCATCGAACCTTAAGTGTGTAGACCCTACGGGTTCGGGAACCATGCAGACATGACCGAGACAACTCTCCGGCCAATAACCAACAGCGGGATCTGGATACCCATGTTGGCTCCCACATGTTCCACGATGATCTCATCGAATGAACCACGATGTCAAGGATTCAATCAATCCCGTATACAATTCCCTTTGTCTAGCGGTACAATACTTGCCCGAGATTCGATCGTCGGTATCCCGATACCTTGTTCAATCTCGTTACCGGCAAGTCTCTTTACTCGTTCCATAACACATCATCCCGTGATCAACTCCTTGGTCACATTGTGCACATTATGATGATGTCCTACCGAGTGGGCCCAGAGATACCTCTCCGTTACACGGAGTGACAAATCCCAGTCTCGATTCGTGCCAACCCAACAGATACTTTCGGAGATACCTGTAGTGTACCTTTATAGCCACCCAGTTACGTTGTGACGTTTGGCACACCCAAAGCACTCCTACGGTATCCGGGAGTTGCACAATCTCATGGTCTAAGGAAATGATACTTGACATTAGAAAAGCTTTAGCATACGAACTACACGATCTTTGTGCTAGGCTTAGGATTGGGTCTTGTCCATCACATCATTCTCCTAATGATGTGATCCCGTTATCAACGACATCCAATGTCCATGGTCAGGAAACCGTAACCATCTATTGATCAACGAGCTAGTCAACTAGAGGCTTACTAGGGACATGGTGTTGTCTATGTATCCACACATGTATCTGAGTTTCCTATCAATACAATTCTAGCATGGATAATAAACGATTATCATGAACAATGAAATATATAATAATAACTACTTTATTATTGCCTCTAGGGCATATTTCCAACACATGCTTGGTGCATATTGGGTGTGGCATTTCTCGCCTTTTTGCTTGGTTCCACAAATCAGATTCATGCTAGTGTTGCACTAACTTTCACACAACAAAACATCCTCAAATTTGTCAATGTCGGGCCTCTAGGGTTCACAACTTTGTTCTTCTTTTTAGTATGTGATGTTTGCCCAACTTCAAACACTAAGGAATGGTATCCTCCATTTTAAATCACAAAGACTCATGACCATTATTTATCATGTCATGTAATATTTGTTTCTACAATAGGCATCGCATTTTAACTATCTTCCTACTAATATGATCGGATGATATGTGCATCAAAATAATCTATGAATGCAAATGTGAAAGGGTCAAAACTTATATCGAGTCTTGGTCGAGCATTCCGTCGAACATGAATTGTACATGCCTGGAGCCGGCATTGCCTGAGGACACTAGATGCATTTGGAGCTCCGACGAGTGCTACTTCTTGAGCTTGCATTGGTTTTGCCTTGAAGAGGAAAGGGTGATGCAGCAAAGTAGAGATAAGTATTTCCCTCAGTTAAGAACCAAGGTATTAATCCAGTAGGAGATACAAGTAAGTCTTCAATCTATGCACCCGCAAAACAAACAAACATTTGCACCCAACGCGATAAAGGTGTTGCCAATCCCTTCACACTCACTTACAAAGGTGAGATCAGATAGAGATAGATATAAAAGATTACTAAAACATAAAAAAAGTAAAAGTAAATAAATTGCAGCGAGATATTTTTGGGTTTTTTGGTTTATAGATCTGAAAATATATGATGGAAAATAGACCCAGGGGGCCATAGGTTTCACTAGAGGCTTCTCTCTTGAAGGAAAATAATACGGTGGGTGAACAAATTACTGTTGAGGAATTGATAGAAAAGCGCAAAGTTATGATAATATCCAAGGCAATGTATGAATATAGGCATCACGTCTGTGTCAAGTAGACCGAAACGATTCTACATCTATTACTATTACTTCACACATTGACCGGTATCTAGCATGCATCTAGAGTATTAAGTTCATAAGAACGGAGTAACGCCTTATGTAAGATGACATGATGTAGATGGATAAACTCAAACAATATGATGAAAACCCCATCTTTTTACCCTTGATGGCAATAATACAAATACATGCCTCGCTACCCCTACTTTGTCACTGGGTGAGGACACCGCAAGATTGAACCCAAAACTAAGCACCTCTCCCTTTGCAAGAAAAATCAATCTAGCTGGCCAAACCAAACCGATAATTCGAGGAGAAATACAAAGATATCAAATCATCTATATAAGAATTCAAAGAAGATTCAAATAATATTCATAGATAAACTGGTCATAAATCAAAAATTCATCGGATCTAGACAAACACATCGCAAAAGAAGATTACATCGGATAGATCTCCAAGAACATCGAGGAGAACATGGTATTGGGGATTAAAGAGAGAGAAGAAGTCATCTAACTACTAGCTATGGACCCGTAGGTCTGTGGTAAACTACTCACGCGGGCAGTAGAGTTGATGTAGATGACCTCCATGATCGAATCCCCCTCCGGCAGGGTGCCAGAAAAGGTCCCTAGATGGGATCTCACAGGTACAGAAGGTTACGACGGCGGAAAAGTATTTTGTGGACGCTTTTGGTCGTTTGGGAATATTTCTGAATTTATAGGCCAAAAATTAGGGTTGAAGGAGTCCCGTGGGGCCCACAAGTCAGCCCCCCTAGGGCGCGCCCTGAGGGCTTGTGGAGCCCCCGGAACTCTTCTGACTTCCTCTCCAAGTCATATGTGTGTCTTCTGGTCCAAGAAAAATCATCGCAAAGTTTTATTTCGTTTGGACTCCCTTTGATATTCATTTTCTGTAAAACTCAAAAGTAAGAAAAAAACAGAAACTGGCACTGGGCTCTGGCTTAATAAGTTAGTCCCAAAAATAATATAAAATACTATATTAATGCATATAAAGCATCCAAAACAGATAATATAATAGCATGGAACAATCAAAAAGTATAAATATGTTGAAGACGTATCAGCGAGTCAGCCATCATGTCCGTGTCGGGGACGGCTTGCGGAAAACTTAACTCCGGGATGCCATTCCACGAGGAGGGCATAACGAGGCGGGTAACGGCGGCAAGCTGTTTGTCTCTGTGGCCACGACCGATGGATTTGGGCAGCATCGCGTCCATGTCCTCTGCAGCGGCCACCAAGGCCGCGTCTGCGACTGCCTCTGCCGTCATCATCTTCTCACCTCACGCTCACACTGCCTCCGGCGGCGCTCCTTCCGGGCAAAATTCTCCGCCTTACAAGGATTCGCCGCCAAGCCGGGCCCCGACTGATTCCACCGAGGCATCATTTATGGCCATGGAGGCGGACACGATTGTCGGCAATGACATCAACAAAGGCGGACGAGGATATTAGTCCTCCCCATATCCGCACATATATGGGCTGGATATTACATGGGCGGATATGGGGAGTGCCGGTCAATCCGGGTGTTTTGGCAAGAAATGGGGCGCTCGATTGGGTGACTTTTTTTGTCCAGTCACTAACCAGGCAGCCCTTCGGGGCGTTTGGGGCGGGTGTGGGAGGTGTCCGGTTGTAGATGCTTTTAGTTGTTTAACTGTTATTTTTATATTTTCAGCGACAATAAGAATAGCATTATAAATTTATCTGTCGACCCAAAACTTTTGCATTTTGTCGCTGTAAAAATACCGTGTGCGTAAAAGCGTGGACTTTTCCGGCAGTGTCGGACCCAAGACGAAGGTTAGCCCCGGCCGACTCACGGAGGTGGATAAAAAAGCTACTACTCGCGGAAACGAGATCGAGCGTGGGTGCATGTCCACATTTGTTCCTGCGCGCGCAAGATACTAGGAACCAACCTAGAAACGGCTCGACGGACGGGACAACATGTAGAGCCACGGACGGGAACTAAAAGAGAAGCCTACACACCATACTCCACGAATGAATCAATTAACAAGTGGTCTCAGCTTTTACATCCAGACATTACATGGTTGATTAGATTACGGGCCGCGATCGATCTGCTCGGGACGGGAGGCGCATGCAGGCGGGGGCGGCGTTTCCACCGGCACCGCCCTCGGGACCCGCGGCGTGCGGTCGGGTCTGGCTCCGGCCGTGGCCGCCTCCCGTCCCGCACGAACGAACGCGCGGCCCTCTCTGGCTCCTCTGTCACGGAAGATAATCTCGATCAGTTCTACCACTAGCCAGCTACGTGCCTCGTAGTTTGTCCTGCGGTAATCCCATGCACGCCCGCCCGCTTTTCACACCGGGGGTTTCCTTTCTTTTTCCCGGCCGGCCGTGGTTGGTGTTGTCCTGTTGTCCATGCGGGCAACAGCTTATTGGGGAAAAGGGAAGATCTATCGGATGTTGTACTCTGGTGGAAGAAGGAGGTCTATGCGTGGTCAAACCTTTTTGGTCGTTGTCTTTCGACATTTTCTCTTTGTATACTCAAGCTCTGTCGGTTTATGTAGACGCCGTGACTCAGGGAGTGAAATGTTTTTCTTCCAAAATGAAGGTTGAGCCCCCAGTTACTACATTGACTAATCCTTGCGGCAAATAATTTTACCTGCAAAACAGACTATGGCAATTGTATACTACGTAAATTTACCATAGTATATTTTTTCAAAGAGTGGATCCCTATAAGATTGACGTTTGTGATATATATTACCACATTTAGTGGAAATTCTCAATTAATACTCAACTAGCAAAACAGCCCATCCTTTACAACAGGAGAAAATAAATACCACATTCCCCTCAGCCAATAACCATGAGTCAAGAGCCCAATAGGTCAATGCCCTTTCTTTCAACACTTGGCGTCCCATATGTTTTGCCACTTATCCTCCTTCTCATTCTCGTCGGCGGTGGCCTCAATGCACACGCGTTTGGATGTTGTTAGTTCTAAGACGTCTCTCTCGGTATAAGATGAGAAATCTGTTCTTTTTTGTGAGGTTTTAGCAAGGTGTGCATGTGTGGTTGTAGATGGATTCTTTCGTCTCTAATCCTAGTTTGATGAGGTGTTCATTTCCATTCCAGATCGACATCAGTATGAAAAGAAAGGCAGATCAATGCGCTATTGATTAAGGTTGAACCCTTAATAGCATTTTTTTAAATGGTTGACATGTAAATAACATCATATTCAGATTTTACATATTTTTCAAACCAAATTTCATATATAACATGTTAAATTTGGAATTATGGTTTGAAAGATATGCATATTTTAAAAAGCATTTGATGTGTATTGTGGGTTGATTAATCCAATTATTAAGGGTTACCCGCACAAGCAAAATTCCGACTTAAAATTGAGTTGTGGGTTGATTACCCAAAACATCGGAGGGTTTTTTTTGCAAAAGTGGAAATCTGACTTAAAACTGGACCGCGCGTTGATTACCAGAAACATCAGGGGCTTTTCAACAAAATAGCATTACAGACGAAGAATAACTATTTTCTTTGTTAGTAAAGTATAGATTTAGGCCAGTTTGTGATACATTTTACCCCACACTTCAGTTTTTTCCTCAACTTTTGTTCTGACTGGATTCGCAACGTTGCGCCTTTTTCGCTTGGTTTTCTCTGGTTTTAGGTATAGTAGAGAACCGACACAGTCAGGTCGAGCTGCACCAAATGCACCCACACCACACCACACTCACCACATCGCGCCGCACAACTGCACCATAGTTCACCACCGCACCCCACTCTCTCCTGTATCTCTAGGTTTAGGGTTCTAGCAGCGACGATCTGGCTTGGAGAAAGCGGCGGCGGTAGCTGGAGTTGACTCGATGAGCGCATGATGGTTCTTCCGATGGTTCATAGTTATCGAGCAACAAACAAAGATGGGGACTACTGATATGTCTCCAACGTATCTATAATTTTTTTTTGTTCCATTATGTTATATTATCATTCTTGAATGTTTTACAATCATTTTATAGCAACTTTATATCATTTTTTGGGGACTAACCTATTGGCATAGTGCCCAGTGCCAGTTGATGTGTTTTTCTTGTTTTTTACTTCGCAGAAAATCAATACAAAACGGGGTCCAAACGCAGTGAAACTTTTTGGAGATTTTTTCTGGACCAGAAGACACCTGTTGGGCCAAAGAAGTACTCCCTCCGTCCCAAAATTATTGTCTTAGATTTGTCTACATACGAATGTATCAAGTCATGTTTTAGTATTAGATACATTCATATCTAGACAAATCTAAGACAACAATTTTGGGATGGAGGGAGTACCAGAGGGGGCTCCGAGGGGAGCACAACCCACTAGGGCGTGCCTGGGGACCCAGGCATGCCCAGGTGGGTTGTGCCCACCTCGGTGGCCTCCCACACCGCCTCTTTGCTCTATAAATACCTCAATATTCTATAAACCATACGGGAGTCGACGAAAATCAATTCCAGCCGTCGCAAAGTTCCAGAAACCACAGATCCAATCTAGACACCATCACGGAGGGGTTCATCATCCTCATTGATGCCTCTCCGATGATCCGTGAGTAGTTCATTGTAGACCTACGGGTCCGTAGGCAGTAGCTAGATGGCTTCCTCTCTCTCTTTTGATTCTCAATACAATGGTCTCTTGAAGATCTATTTGACATAACTCTTTTTGCGGTGTGTTTGTTGGGATCCGATGAACTTTGAGTTTATGATCATATATATGTTTTTATCCATGAAAGTTATTTGAGTATTTTGATCTCTTATATGCATGATTACTTAGAGCCTCGTATTTCTTATTCGAATCTTTGGTTTAGTTAGGCCGACTAGATCGATTTATCTTGCCATGGGAAGAGGTGGTTTGTGATGGGTTCGATCTTACGGTGCTCGATCCCAGTGACAAAAGGGGAAACGACATGTATGTATCGTTGCTATTGAGGATAACAACGGGGTCTATTTCTACATAAATAGATCTTGTCTATATCATGTCATCGTTCTTATTGCATTACTCCATTTCTCCATGAACTTAATACACTAGATGCATGCTGGATAGCGGTCGATGTGTGGAGTAATAGTAGTAGATGCATGCAGGAGTTGGTCTACTAATCTTGGACGTGATGCCTATATAATGATCATTGCCTAGATATCGTCATGATTATTTGAATTTCTATCAATTTCCCAGTGGTAATTTGTTTACCCACCATATGCTATTTTTCTCGAGAGAAGCTACTAGTGAAATCTACGGCGCCCGGGTCTCTTCTTTGTTATATTTGTCTTCAAGATCTATTTTTATTTGCTTTTATTTCCAGATCTATATTTGCAAAAACCCAAAAATACCTTGTTGCACTTTATTTTATTTTTGCATTTATTCACGATCTATTTATCCAATCTATCATATTTTTATCCCATCAACTCAACAATTTCTGGCACCATTATCCGAAAGGGATTGACAACCCCTTTAAAAACGTCGGGTTGCAAGTATTTGTTCTTTGTGTGCAGGTACTGTTTACGTAGTGTTGCGTGATTCTCCTACTGGTTCGATAACCTTGGTCTCATCACTGAGGGAAACCTACCGTCGTTATGTTGCATCATCCCTTCCTCTTTGGGGAAATACCGACATAGTTCAAGACGCAATCAAAAGGAATTTTTGGCGTCGTTGCCAGGGAGAAATCATCAACATCTACCAGGTTCCTAATCACAAATCTCATCTCGTTGCAATTACATTATTTGCTATTTGCCTCTCATTTTCATCTCCCCCACTTCACAAAATCTGTCGTTTTATTCGCCCTCTTTTTCGTTCGCCGTTTTCTCATCAGATCTTTTTTTGAGTGCAATCTTGTTGCGTAGTCACAATGACTCAAGAGAACGCCAAGTTGTGTGATTTCTTCAATACCAACAACAATGATTTTATTAGCACTCTGATTGCTCCTCCCGCCACTAGTGCGGAGTCTTGTGATATTAATGATGCTTTGTTGAATCTTGTCATTAAAGGTCAATTTTCCGGTACTCCTAATGAGGATGTCGCGTCCCATCTTAACACATTCATGGAATTATGTGATATGCAAAATAAAAAATATGTGGACAATGATATTGTGAAGTTGAAATTATTCCCGTTTCTTTGCGAGATCGTGCAAAAAATTGGTTTCCTTCTTTGCCTTGCAATAGTATCCATTCTTGGGATAAGTGCAAAGATGCTTTTATTACTAAATATTTTCCGCCCATGAAAATTATTTCCCTTAGGACACAAATCATGAATTTTAAGCAACTTGAGCATGAACATGTTGCACAATATTGGGAAAGAATGAAATTGATGCTAAGAAATTGTCCTACTCATGGTTTAAATCTTTGGATGATCGTACAAAAAATTTATGCGGGATTGAATTTTGTTTAAAGAAATCTTTTAGATTCCGCCGCGGCTGGTACTTTTATGGAAATTACTTTGGGTGAAGCTACTAAATTTCTTGATAATATTATTGCAAATTATTCACAATGGTATACCGAAAGAACTCCTACTAGTAAAAAGGTTAATTCGGTAGAAGAAATAAATTCTTTGAGTGAAAAATTTGATGCTCTTATGAAGTTGGTTTCTAATAAACATGCTCCTATTGATCTTAATGATGTGCCTTTGTCTACCTTGATTGAGCAAAATAGTGATGCCATAGATGTGAATTATTTCTCACAAAACAATTTTAATAACAATGCTTATAGAGATAATTTTAATCCTAGACCTTTTCCGGGAAATTCATCTAATAATTATGGTAATCCTTCTTATAATAATAATAATAATAATAATAATAATAATAATAGGAACACCTCTCATCTTGAGAATAATATTAAAGGATTTATCAATGCTCAAAAGAATTTTAATACTATGATAGAAGAAAAATTGAGTAAAATTGATGATATGTCTAGAAGCATTGATAGAATTTCTCATGATGTAGAAAATCTCAAGATGAAAATATTTTTGCCTAAGGTTGAGGAATCAATTAAAGCTTTATATGTTTCTATGGATGAAAGTAAGAAAATAACCGCTATGCTTAGAGCTAAAAGAGAATTTTTACAAAAGGCGTTTTCTAGTGATTGGTTCCATAAAAATGATGAAAATCTTAAAATGATCGGTGTTTATTATATTGATTCCTTGTTAGTAAAATTAAATTGATGATAAAGGGACTGAAGAAGAGTCAACTTTAGCTAGAAGGCATCCCGATAATTTGGAGGGTGAAAATCTTGTTGAGAAAATTGATAAAAGTGGGTTTGGAGAGGTCAAAACTTTAACTAGTGATGTGGCCACTCTTTTGGATTACAAAGACTTTAATTATGATAATTTCTCTTTGATTGATTGTATCTCTTTGTTGCAATCCATGATTAATTCACCACATGCGTATGAACAAAATAAAGCTTTTACTAAACATATCGTTGATGCTATGATGAAAGTTTTGGGGGAAAAGTTGGAATTAGAGATTTCAATTCCTAGAAAATTACATGATGAATGGGAACCTACTATCAAAGTCAACATTAAAATCATGAGTGCTTTGCTTTATATGACTTGGGTGCTAGTGTTTCTACAATTCCGAAATCTTTATGTGATGTGCTTGGTCTTACCGATATTGAAGAATGTTCTTTAAATTTGCACTTGGCGGATTCTACTATTAAAAAACCTATGGGAAGAATTAATGATGTTCTTATTCTTGAAAATAGGAATTATGTGCCCATAGATTTTATTGTTCTTGATATTGATTGCAATCCGTCTTGCCCAATTATTCTTGGTAGACCGTTTTTACGCACTATTGGTGCCGTGATTGATATGAAAGAAGGAAATATTAAGTTTCAATTTCCACTAAGGAAGGGTATGGAAAAATTCCATAGAACAATAATTAATCCACCATATGAATCAATCATGAGGGCATCTTATGGATCTAGAACCAAAGATGACAACACTTAGATCTTTGCATTATGCCTAGTTAGGGGCATAAAACCATAGCGCTTGTTGGGAGGCAACCCAATGAATAAAATTTATTTTTGTATTTTTATTTCTGTTTGCACAATTATGCTACTGTTATGATTGTGATTTTTTGTTTTAATTAGTGTTTGTGCCAAGCAAAGCCTTTGGGATCATGTTGGGTGACAGTTAATTCGATCTTGCTGAAAAACAGAAACTTTTGCACCCAGAAAAACAATTCTCATTTTGAACAGAAGTGCAATAAAATACTTATTATTTTTTAAGAAGATTAATATACAAATTTCCCACGTTGTCCTAATTTTGCAGAATTTTTGGAGTTACAGAAGTATTCAAAGTTTTCAGATTACTACATATTGTTCTGTTTTTGACAGATTCTATTTTCTTTCCATTGTGTGCTTATTTCGATGAATTTATGGTTTGTATTGGAGGGTATAAGCTATAGCAAAGTTGGAATACAGTAGATATAATGCAAAAATAAAATATGAATGGGTTTGCAACTGTACTTATAGTAGTGATTTGCATTGTTATACTAACGGATCTCACGAAGGTTTTGTTGAGTTTTGTGCGATTGAAGTTTTCAAGTTTTGGGTGAGATCACGATGGATGAAGGAATAAGGATTAAGAAGAGCCTAAGCTTGGGGATTCCCCATGGCATACCAAGCTATTATCTAAAATAGAAGCAAGCAACTAAGCTTGGGGATTCCCGAGTGGCATCCCCTCTTTCTTCTAACGACCATCGGTATTTGACTTGGAGCTATATCTTTATTCATCACATATCATGAGTTTTGCTTGGAGCGTCTTGTATGATATGAGTCTTTACTTGTTTTGATTTTTATTTTTAGTCATCTATCCTTGTTGCACACACCTATTTGATAAAGCCAAAATTATGCTATGACTTATTAGAATTGCTCTCTATGCTTCACTTAAATCTTTTTGAGCTATGGAATTGCTCTAGTGCTTCACTTATATCTTTTTTAGCACCGTGTGCTTTATTATTTTTGAAGAAATGATCTCATGCTTCACTTAGATTTATTTGAGAGTTACTATTTTTTAAGAAATTCTCTCATACTTCACTTAAATTATTTTGAGAGAAGAAATTTTGTATGCTCATGTTCTTCACTTAGATTTGTTTGAGCTATCAAAAGCAACATATGAAATTAGTCCCAAAGTGATATATATTCAAGAAGGATATAATAAAAACTTTCATGAAGATCATTGGACAAAATAAACTTGATTCCTTGTAATAATTTTGCGATATGATGATATAATATGTGAGTCATGTTGATGAGTAACTATGCTTTAGTAAGAATATTGGTGTTAAGGTTTGTGATTCCCTATGCAAGCATGAAAGTCATTAGTCATGCTATGAAATTATATCCTACTTGTGGTGCATTATTCGGTGTTATTTATGCTTAATGCTCGCTTATGAGATTTTTTGTTTCTTGGTTGGATGCTTCTCAATCTTTTGCTAGCCTTCATTTGCACTACGTATAATCACTACTTGTGCATCCAAAATCCTTAAACCCAGTTTTGCCACAAGAGTCCACTATACTGATACGTCTCCGTCGTATCTACTTTTCCTAACGCTTTTCCTCTTGTTTTGGACTCTAATTTGCATGATTTGAATGAAACTAACCCGGACTGACGCTATTTTTAGCAGAACTACCACGGTGTTGTTTTTTGTGCAAAAATAAAAGTTCTCGAATTGGAAAGAAACTTTGCAAGGAATTTTTATACAATAAAAGAGAATTTTTGGAGCCAAGAACTACTAGAGGGGGGCACCTGGGTGGGCACAACCCACCAGGGCGCGCCTGCCCACCCAGGCGCACCCAGGTGGGTTGTCCCCACCTGGTGGCCCTGCAGACCCTGAAACCTATGCTATAAAATCCTATTTTCCAGAAGAAGAAAAATCAAGGAGAAAGAATTATCGCATTCCACGAGATGGAGCCGCAGTCACCTCCTGTTCTTCATTGGGAGGCCCGATTTGGAGTCCATTTGGGGCTCCGGAGAGGGGGATCTTCGATCTTCGTCATCACCAACCCTTCTCAATCGCTAATTCCATGACACTCCCCACCGTGAGTGAGTAATTCCTTCGTAGGCTCGCTGGTCGGTGAGGAGTTAGATGAGATTCATCATGTAATCTAGTTAGTTTTGTTAGGGCTTGATCCCTAGTATCCACTATGTTCTGAGATTGATGTTGCTATGACTTTGCCATGCTTAATGCTTCTCACTTTGGGCCCAGGTTCCATGATTTCAGATCTGAACCGTTTATGTTACCACCATTATATCTATGTTCTAGATCCGATCTTGCAAGTTATAGTCACCTACTACGTGTTATGATCCAGCAACCCCGGAGTGACAATTGTCGGGACCACTCTCGGTGATGACCATAGTTTGAGGAGTTCATGTATTCACCGTGCGTTAATGCTTTGTTCCGGTTCTCTATTAAAAGGAGGAATTAATATCCCTTAGTTTCCAATAGGACCCTGCTGACACAGGAGGGTAGGACGAAAGATGTCATGCAAGTTCTTTCCATAAACATGTATGACTATTTACGAAATACATGTCTACATTATATTTATGAACTGGAGCTAGTGCCGTATCACCATAGGTTATGACTGTCCCATGATGAATATCATCCAACAAATCATCGATCCAATGCCTACGAATTTATCTTATATTGTGCTTGCTAAGTTACTACTGCTATCGTTACTGTTGCACTTGCTACAAAACTACTGCTATCATTTTTACCGTTACTATTGCTATTGCTACTACTATCAAAACTATCATATTATTGCGCTACTAATCACTTTGTTGCAGATAATTAATCTCCAGGTGTGACTGAATTAGTTGCTAATACTTGCAAATATTCTTTGGCTCCCCTTGTGTCGAATCTATAAATTTGGGTTGAATACTCTACCCACGAAAACTATTGTGATCCCCTATACTTGTGGGTTATCAAGACCTTTTTATGGCGCCGTTATCGGGGAGCATAGCTATATTTGCTGAGTCACTTGGGATTATGATGAAATTGTCACTATGAACAATCTGAAGGATGGTAAGACTAAGATTGTTCCCTCTAAAACGAGGGGAGGTAAGGAACTGCCATCCAGCTCCACTTTAGATTCACCTTGTGTTATAGGTAAACTTGCAACACCACCACATGCTATTAATTCTGATATGTCGCAAGTTATTGATGATGCTACTTCTGCTATCAATGCTACGCATGATGATGCTAGTACCTTGCTTGACGATAATGTGCCACTAGGTGAATTTCTTGATGAACAGATTGCTAGAGTAAGACAGCATGATATTGTTGAAACTGATGATGAGCTTGAAACTGAAAATCTTGAAACACCTACTAGAACTAGCCCTCCTAGATATGAATTGCCAAAGGTACCGGAAGGTTATGTTATGAGTGAAGAAGCAACTAGAGATATTCTTGCTTGCAATGATAGAGATGATCTAGAGAAATTATTAAACAAGTATAAAGAAAAATCTCTGAATGCTAGAATGAAATGTGAT
This sequence comes from Triticum urartu, assembly GCF_056163025.1. Lineage (NCBI taxonomy): Eukaryota > Viridiplantae > Streptophyta > Magnoliopsida > Poales > Poaceae > Triticum > Triticum urartu. Next base: position 240,216,417 of record NC_141879.1, read on the forward strand.
CCTAAGTTTTCTACTTCACCTATCTTTATTGATGATAAGGATTATGAATTCTCTGTCAACCCAGGGCTAATTACTCTGGTTGAATCTGATCCTTTCCATGGTTATGAAACCGAAACTGTTGTGGCACATCTTACTAAGTTGAATGATATAGCCACCCTTTTTACACATGATGAGAGCACTCATTATTACTTTATTCTCAAATTATTTACTTTCTCACTAAAGGGTGATGCTAAAGATTGGTACAATACTCTTGCTCCTGGTTGTGTGCGTAGTCCCCAGGATATGATTTATTACTTCTCTAAAAAATATTTTCCTGCTCATAAGAAACAAGCTGCCTTGCAGGAAATATTCAACGTTGCGCAAATTGAAGAAGAGAGTCTCCCACAAGCTTGGGGGAGGCTTCTCCAATTGCTTAATGCTTTGCATGATCATCCTCTTAAGAAAAATGAAATACTTGATATCTTCTATAATGGACTAACCGATGCTTCTAGGGATTTCCTAGATAGTTGTGTTGGTTGTGTTTTCAGAGAACGAACTATTGGTCAAGCTAAAGAATTATTGAATGGCATGTTGAAAAACTATGATGATTGGATTCTTCCTAAACCACCGCTTAAACCCACTCCGAAGAAGAGGGGTATTTTATATCTCAGTCCTGAAGATATTCAAGAGGCAAAGAAATCTATGAAGGAAAAGGTATTAAAGCTGAGGATGTCAAAAATTTACCTCCTATTGAAGAAATACATGGGTTTGATACACCACCACTGCCTAAGGTGGTAGAGGTAAATTCTCTAATGAAATTCTATGATAATGGTAATCCTCACAATATGAACCCTAGACAATGCCTTTATGAGTTTGAAAATTACATTAGAAAGCAAGATCACTTCAATGCAAATGATATGAAACAACTGAAATACAATTCTGATATGATTGATCGCTTGAGTGACTTTTTATTTAGAATCTCAAATGATGTTAGCGGTGTGGGGAAACATGCTTCTATGGTTCAAATCCAGTTAGAACAAGTTTCTAAATCTCAAAGAGAGCTGCTAGATGAAATGAATAATAATATAAGTGACTTTGCTATTAGAGTAGCAACTAGAGGAGGTAAGATGACTCAGGAACCACTTTATCCTTAGGGACACCCGAAGAGAATTGAACAAGACTCTCAAAGATTTAACACTGATGCATGTAGTCCTTCTAAAAATAAAAAAAAAGAAGAAAAATGATAGGACTTTGCATGCCTCTAGTGAACTTGAAGTAGAAAATCTCCCGATAATGAAGTTTCTATCTCTGATGCTGAAACTCAATCTGGTAACGAACACTCACCTTCTAGTAATGAAAAAGATAATGATGAGGTTCATGAAAACACTCAAACAAATAATGAATAACCATACAATGATGTTGAGATAGAACCTGTTGTTGATCTTGATAACCCACAACCTAAGAATAAAAGATATGATAGAAGAGACTGTGTTGCCAGAAAACACGGTAAGGAAAGAGAACCATGGGTTCAAAAACCTATGCCCTTTCCACCTAAGTCAACTAAAAAGAATGATGATGAAGAATGTGAACGCTTTGCTGAAATGCTGAGGCCAGTCTTTTTGCGTACTCGCTTGACTGATATATTGAAAATGCCTCCTTATGCAAAGTACATGAAAGACATCATCACCAATAAGAGAAAAATACCGGAAGCTGAAATCTCCACCATGCTTGCTAATTATACTTTTAAAGATGGAGTACCTAAAAACTGGGAGATCCGGGAATACCAACTATACCTTGCTCCATCAAAAGAAACTATGTGAAAACTGCCTTATGTGATTTGGGAGCTGGTGTTAGTGTTATGCCTTTCTCTTTATATAGACTTGATTTGAATAAACTCACACCTACTAAAATATCTTTGTAAATGGCTGACAAATCAATGGCCATACCTATCGGTATCTGTGAGGATGTGCCCGTTGTTGTTGCTAATGTTACTATTTTGACTCACTTTGTTATACTTGAGATGCCCGAGGACGACAACATGTCGATTATCCTTGGTAGACCCTTCTTGAATACTGCAGGAGCTGTTATTGATTGCAATAAAAGCAAGATCACTTTTTCACATCAATGGTAATGAGCATACGATGCACTTTCTGAAGAAACAATTCCAAGTGAATGGTACTAATGTTATTGAAAAATCTCCAAAAATCACTATTGGAAGTTTTCAACTACCTCTACCTACTGTCAAAAAGAATTATGAAATGCTTATTGTTGGGGACATTCATATCCCCGTTGAGCTAACTTAATGATTTACAAAAGTTCTTCGGTTTCATGCTAATCGAAAGTGGTTGTTAGTAAGACTTGATCAACCTTATTAATGGATCATTTTTGAGAGGTATGAAGTCGATGAATTTAGTAAGCACTACATTTCTGTCCATACCTTTTATTTTCTGTTTTTATTAGTTAAATAAAATAAAATGCCATGTTTTGTTAGCTTTTTGAATTTCCTGTGCAATAAAAATGACCCAAAAATAAAAGTTCTCAGAATGCCCTGAAAATTTAATACGATTTTTTCTGAATATTTAAGAAATTTTGGTGCAAATAACATCAAGGGAGGTGCACAGGTGGGCACAACCCACCTGGGCACGGCAGGACCCCCAGGCGCCGCCTGGTGGGTTGTGGTCCCCACATGGTCCCCCTCACTTATCTCTTCATCCCACATCACCACCTTCCTCCAGAAAAAAATCACCATTGCTCTCTCTCTCTCGTTTTCCTGCTCTCAAACCCATGGATTTCGATCTCTTTGCTCGAAGCCCCGTTTCCGAAACTATTTCGGGGGATTGTATGTGACTCCTCCGTTTGTCCAATTAGTTTTTGCTTTAGTGGTTTAAAGTTTGAATAATTAGCTACTCTTAGTGTTGTTGTAGATGAGCTTGCATGTTGAATTCTTAGAGCTTTAAGTAGTTTGAATGCTTGATATGGCTTCTATGCATCCCTATGAGTAGTTGCAAGCATTCTTGTGAGGTTTTGTTGAGAAAATTTTGTGGACTAAAAATTTCAGAATTTTATTCATAGGAAAAAGATGAGTATCTTTAGGAAGTTTTCTTCCAAGAAGAACTCCAAGGGAGTCATTGGGGAGTCATCTGATAGTGATCTCCATACCCAGAGAATGGCGGAGCTATGGTCGTGCGAATGGCCGCATACCCCGTTCATGGAAGGGGCCGGAATCCTTCAGGAGTTTGCACAATATGTTGTTATTGCCGGCCTTACCGACTTCATCGCAGCTGAATGTGAACAGTATCATCTCCTCACAAACTCCTTTGTGCAAAGTTTTACTTTCCTTCCTAGGAATAATCCCCCTGAAGTGCAGTTTAATTTATGTGCTGAATCCCATCAGATACCGCTTACTGAATTTTGTGATATATGCTTGATCCCTTCCGATGGGAGTTTAGCAGAGCCTAGGCCTGCAGACTTCGAAGGCTTTTATCGTACTCTGTCTGTAGGGGATGAGAGAGGGGTGTCGAGTGTCACCACTACTAGCTTGCATTTTCCCGTCGTTCATTATTTTGCTCTTTTCATCCCAAAGTGCTTGCTAGAGAGAAGGTGGGTGCACTCAGTGCCCCAGACCTTGTTGTTTTACGCCGTGCCCTTCAAGGAGACACCACTTATAGCTTGGGAGCTATTGTGGCACGCCGCCTCCATATTAATAAATCCAAGGGCAAAATACATGGTGGTATTTACGCTACTCGCTTGGCTAATCGCTTTAACATGCAGATATGCCAGCATGATTATCATTTTCCCAAGGTTTACTTAGATCGTGCAGCCATGGAACACCACCAGTTTATTGCAAGCGGTTACCCTAACATTCCAGTTCCTTATAACATGGTTTTCAGTGTGGAAACTTGTCATATTATTCCATTGCCTACACCTCTTTTGTTTGATTCTATTGCCAGGGGTGCATATAGGATTAGACCTGCGGACAACATCGCCTAGCTGCAGCACAAGCGGAGCCTCAGCAGTGGGATCCTCAGGTGCCAGCTCCTCAGCATTTCAACATAGGACCCATGGTTTCTTTGAGTGGCCCTAGACCAAGTTAGGCCAAAAGCCTAAGCTTGGGGGAGTACGTTCCACCGACTTTACATTCATGTTCACACATTTCATTTTTCGGTATCCACACTTTTCATTGTATTATCCATGTTAAATTTATTTTCTCTCTTTCTTCTTGTCTGTTTGAAAAACTTTGAGAAAATCCAAAAATATTTATTGTTTCTTTTTTATTTTTCTTTCTAGAGTAGTTAGTCATAGCACCAAAAAGAAAACCCAAAAAGATTTCCTTGTTCTTATTTTGCTTGTTGGGAGCTTTCCCGTGTAAATAGTTTTTCTTGTTTTTGCTTTTCCCTTTTATTTGCTTGTTCAAGAAAACCAAAAACTCCAAAAATATTTCAGTGTGTTTCTCTGAATTTGTTTTCTTTTTATTGAGTCATACCGAGGAGAAGACCACGATGAAAATGATGAGTGGCTCTCATATGCATTATTGTTGATCTAACAAAGAGCCCATTTTACCTTGTCTTCTCCTATTGAATAAAATGTTTGCAGATTCTAGCTTAGTCCACGGCACTCTTGCACTATTATTATTTTCATATCATTCGATCGTGCAAGTGAAAGGCAATAATGACGACATTTGATGAACTGGCCATGGCAGAGAGAAACGGGTATGAACTCGACTTGTTCTGTTTTTGTAAATATGTTTAACCTAGTATCCATGATTCAGCCCATTATGATTAAACATGTTTGCAATTACAATTAGAGATTATAGTTTATCATGCCATGCACAAGTAGCTAGAAGTAGATAATGATTTTTCTTGGATGTCAACATTGCGTTAAAATGATTGTGATGTAGTATGATGATATTCCTCCTTTGAATGTTCGAGTGGCTTGACTTGGTACATGTTCATGCATGTAGTTGAATCAAAACCAACATAGCCTCTATGATATTTATGTTCATGGTGTTCATATCCTACTCATGCTAGTGTCCAATGTTACTTATGCATAATACATGTTCATGACCGTTGTTGCTCTATAGCTGGCCGCTTCTCAACCTATTTGCTAGCCTTCACCTGTACTAAGTGGGAACTCTGCTTGTACATTCAAAACATTGAACCCAAGTTATTCCAGATGAGTCCACCATACCTACCTATATGCGGTATTATCCTATTCTCCTAAGTAAATTTGCATGTGCCACCTCTAAAAACTTCAAATAAATATCCTTTTTGTGTGCATGGATCGTTCATGAGTGCTACCTCTTTTAGCACTGCGTTGGTTTTCCCCAAAGAGGAAGGGATGATGCAGCAAAGTAGCGTAAGTATTTCCCTCAGTTTTTGAGAACCAAGGTATCAATCCAGTAGGAGGCTACGCGCGAGTCCCTCGTGTCTGCACAAAACAAATAAACCCTCGCAACCAACGCAAATAGGGGTTGTCAATCCCTATAGGGCCACTTACGAGAGTGAGATCTGATAGATATGATAAGATAATATTTTTGGTATTTTTATGATAAATATGCAAAGTAAAATAAAGGCAAAGTAAATAGCAAAGTAAATAACTAAGTAGTAGGAGATTGATATAATAAAGATAGACCCGGGGGCCATAGGTTTCACTAGTGGCTTCTCTCGAGAGCATAAGTATTCTACGGCGGGTGAACAAATTACTGTTGAGCAATTGATAGAATTGAGCATAGTTATGAGAATATCTAGGTATGATCATGTATATAGGCATCACGTACGAGACAAGTAGACCGACTCCTTCCTACATCTACTACTATTACTCCACTCATCGACCGCTATCCAGCATGCATCTAGAATATTAAGTTAAAAACAGAGTAACGCCTTAAGCAAGATGACATGATGTAGATGGATAGACTCATGCAATATGAAGAAAACCCCATCTTCTTATCCTCGATGGCAACAATACAATACGTGCCTTGCTACCCTTACTGTCACCGGGAAAGGACACCGCAAGATTGAACCCAAAGCTAAGCACTTCTCCCATTGCAAGAAAGATCAATCTAGTAGGCCAAACCAAACTGATAATTCGAAGAGACTTGCAAAGATAACCAATCATACATAAAAGAATTCAGAGAAGATTCAAATATTATTCATAGATAGACTTGATCATAAACCCACAATTCATCGGTATCAACAAACACACCGCAAAAAGAAGATTACAACGAATAGATCTCCACAAGAGAGGGGGAGAACATTGTATTGAGATCCAAAAAGAGAGAAGAAGCCATCTAGCTACTAACTATGGACCCGTAGGTCTAGAGTAAACTACTCACACTTCATCGGAGAGGCTATGGTGTTGATGTAGAAGCCCTCCATGATCGATGCCCCCTCCGGCGGAGCTCCGGAACAGGCCCCAAGATGGGATCTCGTGGATACATAAAGTTACGGCGGTGGAATTAGGGTTTTGGCTCTGTATCTGATCGTTTGGGGGTATGTGGGTATATATAGGAGGAAGAAGTACGTCGGTGGAGCAACAGGGGGCCCACGAGGGTGGAGGGCGCGCCTGGGGGGGCAGGCGCGCCCCCTACCTCGTGGCCTCCTGTTAGTTGCTTGATGTAGGGTCCAAGTCTCATGAGTTGTATTCAGTGAGAAAATCACGTTCCCGAAGGTTTCATTCCGTTTGGACTCCGTTTGATATTCCTTTTCTTCGAAACCCTAAAACAGGCAAAAATAACAATTGTGGGCTGGGCCTCCGGTTAATAGGTGTTGGGGAACGTAGTAATTTCAAAAAAATTCCTACGCACACGCAAGATCATGGTGATGCATAGCAACGAGAGGGGAGAGTGTTGTCTACGTACCCTCGTAGACCGGCAACGGAAGTGTTGACACAACGTAGAGGAAGTAGTCGTACGTCTTCCCGATCCGACCGATCCAAGTACCGAACGTACGGCACCTCCGAGTTCTGCACACGTTCAACTCGGTGACGTCCCTCGACTTCTGATCCAGCAAAACGTTGAGGGAGAGTTTCGTCAGCACGACGGCTTGATGACGGTGATGATGTTCTACCGACGCAGGGCTTCGCCTAAGCACCGCTACGATATGACCGAGGTGAATATGGTGGAAGGGGGCACCGCACACGGCTAAGGAACGATCACGATCAACTTGTGTGTCATGGGGTTCCCCCTTGCCTCAGTATATAAAGGAGGGAGAGGGGGAGGTGCGGCCGGCCCTATGGGTGCGCCTGGAGGAGTCCTACTCCAACCGGGAGTAGGACTCCCCCCTCTTGCCTTGTTGGAAAAGGAAGGAGGAAGGGAGAAAGAGGAAAGGGGGGCGCCGCCCCCCCTTCCTTGTCCTATTCGGACTAGGGGGAGGGGGCGCGCGGCCTGCCCTGGCCGGCCCTCCTCTTCTCCCTTATGGCCCATGTAGGCCCAATAACCCCCGGGGGGGGTTCGGGTACTCCGATAAAATCCCGATTTCACCCGGAACGTTTCCGATATCAAAATACAGGCTTCCAATATATCAATATTTATGTATCTACCATTTCGAGACTCCTCGTCATGTCCGTGATCACATCCGGGACTCCGAACAACCTTTGGTACATCAAAACACAAAAACCCTAATTATGATCGTCACCGAACTTTAAGCGTGCGGACCCTACGGGTTCGAGAACTATGTAGACATGACCGAGACATGTCTCCGGTCAATAACCAATAGCGGAACCTGGATGCTCATATTGGCTCCTACATATTCTACGAAGATCTTTATCGGTCAGACCGCATAACAACATACGTTGTTCCCTTTGTCATCGGTATGTTACTTGCCCGAGATTCGATCATCGATATCTCAATACCTAGTTCAATCTCGTTACCGGCAAGTCTCTTTACTCGTTCCGTAATACATCATCCTGCAACTAACTTATTAGTTGCAATGCTTGCAAGTCTTGAGTGATGTGCATTACCGAGAGGGCCCAGAGATACCTCTCCGACAATCGGAGTGACAAATCCTAATCTCGAAATACGCCAACCCAACAAGTACCTTCGGAGACACCTATAGAGCACCTTTATAATCACCCAGTTACATTGTGACGTTTGGTAGCACACAAAGTGTTCCTCCGGTAAACGGGAGTTGCATAATCTCATAGTCATAGGAACATGTATAAGTTATGAAGAAAGCAATAGAAACAAACTAAACGATCAAGTGCTAAGCTAACGGAATGGGTCAAGTCAATCACATCATTCTCCTAATGATGTGATCCCGTTAATCAAATGATAACTCATGTCTATGGTTAGGAAACATAACCATCTTTGATTAACGAGCTAGTCAAGTAGAGGCATACTAGTGACTCTCTGTTTTTGTCTATGTATTCACACATGTATTATGTTTCCGGTTAATACAATTCTAGCATGAATAATAAACATTTATCATGATATAAGGAAATAAATAATAACTTTATTATTGCCTCTAGGGCATATTTCCTTCAACAGGTTAGTCCCAAAAATAATATAAAAGTGGATAATAAAGCCCAATAATGTCCAAAACAGTAGATAATATAGCATGGACCAATCAAAAATTATAGATACGTTGGAGACATATCATGGAGCGACAGGAGGTAGTCTGTATCTTCCATGCAAAGCGGGTTATTCTCAGGATGAGTGTTTATTCACTCACCATCGCACGAGAAAAGGGCGGTAATAGGGATGCCCAGTCCTAAACTACAAAAAGAGTTAACCTTTCAAATAATCAAACAAAAACTCCTACAGAGTCGTAACCTTTACTTTATCGCTTGGGAACTGCCACTAGCGTGTTTAGCATGGAAGATATAGATAACTGATGGTCGCGAAGTAAACAAGAAGGTGCATTTCTCAAAATATCATTTACTTCTATCTTAAAAACTTGAGCTCTGGCACCTCTGCAAATCACCGCTTGCCTCTGCGAAGGAATTATCTATTTACCTTTATGTTGTGTCATCACCTTCTAAAATAAGGGCCAGAACCTGAGAACACCGTTGTCATGCTGATGCATTATGTGTAGCTAATGTTGGGTGCCTCATGACTGGATCTTTTCTACCATGAATTACAATGTGTAGTCGCTGCTTGAACTTTGGAGGTGCTCTGCATTTATGTTTTGTGGTCTCAAAAAGGGCTAGCGATATACCACTATTGTCATATTATATCATGGTTATTTTGATAACGTGTTGTTGTTTGAGATATCTTATTATTGCTCGCTAGCTGATTATGTCATTGATATGAGTTAATATAATTTTTAAGAGTTATTGTTGACATGCTTAGGTATAATCTTGGCTGAAAACCTGGGTGCTATTTAAGCTTATTTATGCAAACAAGAGCAAAAGAGTTCGTAAAAGTTTTTCTTTTTCACTTTCAGTTTATCAACTGAATTGCTTGAGGACAAGCAAAGGTTTAAGCTTGGGGGAGTTGATACGTATCCATCGTATCTACTTCTCCTAATGCTTTTCCTCTTGTTTTGGAATCCAATTTGCATGATTTGAATGAAACTAACCCGGACTGACGCTGTTTTCAGCAGAACTACCACGGTGTTGTTTTTTGTGCAAAAATAAAAGTTCACGGATTGGAATGAAACTTTGCGAGGAATTTTTATACAATAAAAGAGAATTTTTTTTCTACAGCCAAGAACCACCGGAGGGGGGCACTGAGTGGGCAAAACCCACCAGCGCGCGCGTGCCCCTAGGCGCGCCTAGGTGGGTTGTCCTTACCTGGTGGCCCCGCAGACCCTGAAACCTATGCTATAAAATCCTATTTTTCCAGAAAAAAGTCAGGGAGAAAGAATTATCACGTTCCACGAGATGGAGCCACCGTCACCTCCTGTTCTTCATCGGGAGGCCCGATCTGGAGTCCGTTTGGGGCTCTGGAGAGGGGGATCTTCGATCTTCTTCATCACCAACCCTTCTCCATCGCCAATTCCATGATGCTCCCCATCGGGAGTGAGTAATTACTTCGTAGGCTCACTGGTCGGTGAGGAGTTGGATGAGATTCATCATGTAATCTAGTTAGTTTTGTTAGGGCTTGATCCCTAGTATCCACTATGTTCTGAGATTGATGTTGCTATGACTTTGCCATGCTTAATGCTTGTCACTTTGGGACCGGGTGCCATGATTTCAGATCTGAACCGTTTATGTTATCACCATTATATCTATGTTCTAGATCCGATCTTGCAAGTTATAGTCACCTACTACGTGTTATGATCCGGCAACCCCGGAGTGACAATAGTCGGGACCACTCCCGGTGATGACCGTAGTTTGAGGAGTTCATGTATCCACCGTGTGTTAATGCTTTGTTCTGGTTCTCTATTAAAAGGAGGCCTTAATATCCCTTACTTTCCAATAGGACCCCGCTGACATAGGAGGGTAGGACAAAAGATGTCATGCAAGTTCTTTCCATAAGCACGTATAACTATTTACGAAATACATGCCTACATTATATTTATGAACTGGAGCTAGTGTCGTATCGCCCTAGGTTATGACTGTCACATGATGAATATCATCCAACAAATTATCGATCCAATGCCTACGAATTTCTCTTATATTGTGTTTGCTAAGTTACTACTACTATTGTTACTGTTGCACTTGCTGCAAAACTACCGCTATCACTGTTACTGTTACAATTGCTATCGCTACTACTATCAGAACTATCATATTACTGCGCTACTGATCACTTTGCTGCAGATAATTAATCTCTAGGTGTGATTGAATTGACAACTCAGTTGCTAATACTTGCAAATATTCTTTGGCTCCCCTTGTGTCGAATCTATAAATTTGGGTTGAATACTCTACCCTCGAAAACTGTTGTGGCCCTATACTTTTGGGTTATCATATACCTACCTATATGCGCTATTCTTTTGCGTTCTAAGCAAATTTGTTTGTGCTATCTCTAATTTTCAAAATAAATTTCTCTTTTGTGTGCTCTTACCGCTCATGAAACGGTAGGGGTGGCTGATATATTTCATGCTAGATGTGTTATTCTTAGATGAGTGTTTATTCACTAGGCATTGCACGAGAGTGTGACAATGGTATTAGGGATTCCCTGTCCTGAAATGAAAAACGAATTTACTTTATGTTGTCAAATAATAAATTCCTTGGAAAGTGTTGGTATGGACGGCACTCGTGGATTCGGTTAGCCATGGAATGTGAAAGTATGGTGGAAAAATGAATAAACTTTATTTTCTCTTTGGGAACCGCCTATGATATATCTAGCATGGAAAGTATTGGGAACTACTCAATCGTTTTCGTTGATAGGAAACGCATGCCACCCAAAATGTTTTTATCTCTATCTTTTTCGCTTTGAGCTCTGGCACCTCTACAAATCCCTACTTCCCTCTACGAAGGGCCTTTCTTTTACTTTATGCAATTTTTATTTTGAGTCTCCATCTTCTCTTGTAAAGCACCAACTAAGGGGCACTATGACCGTACTTGAGCATTGGGTGTAGCTAATATGCGTGTATGTTTCATGAATGGATCAATGACTAAGCATAATGGGCTAGGGATAACTTGCTTTAGTGTTGATATTTTGAAAGACATGGTTGCTTGTTGATATGCTTGAGTATTGAAATCTTCATTTCAAAACTAGACTATTGCTTTGAATCATATAAAAGTCCAAATGTCCATGCTATAAAGAAAATAATATGTGATGAACATGTTAGGCAACATGCCACATCAAAAATTCAGTTTTTATCATTTACCTACTCGAGGACGGCAGGAATTAAGCTTGGGGATGCTGATACGTCTCCAATGTATCTATAATTTTTTATTGTTCCATGCTGTTATATTATCATTCTTGGATGTTTTACAATAATTGTATAGCACCTTTGTATCATTTTTTGGGACTAACCTATTGACATAGTGCCCAGTGCCAGTTGATGTTTTTGCTTGTTTTTTACTTCGCAGAAAATCAATACCAAACGGAGTCCAAACACAGCGAAACTTTTTGAAGATTTTTTCTGGACTAGAAGACACCTGTTGGGCCAAAAAAGTACCAGAGGGGGGCTCCGAGGGGAGCACAACCTAGCAGCGCGCCTAGGAGCCCAGGCGCGCCCAGGTCGGTTGTGCCCACCTCAGTGGCATCCCGCACCGCCTCTTTGCTCTATAAATACCTCCGTATTCTAGAAACCCTAAGGGAGTCGACAAAAATCAATTCCAGCCGCCGCAAGTTCCAGAAACCACAGATCCAATCTAGACACCATCACAGAGGGGTTCATCATCCTCATTGGTGCCTCTCTGATGATGCGTGGCTAGTTTATTGTAGAACTACGAGTCCGTAGGCAGTAGCTAGATGGGTCTCTTTCTCTTTTGATTCTTAATACAATGGTCTCTTGGAGATCTATTTGATGTAACTCTTTTTGCGTGTGTTTGTTGGGATCCGATGAACTTTGAGTTTATGATCAGATCTATGTTTTTATCCATGAAAGTTATTTGAGTCTTTTGATCTCTTATATGCATGATTACTTATAGCCTCGTATTTATTCTTCAAATCTTTGGTTCAGTTAGGCCGACTAGATCGATTTTTCTTGCCATGGGAAGAGGTGCTTTGTGATGGGTTCGATCTTACGGTGATCGTAGTGATAGAAGGGGAAACGACACGTATGTATTGTTGCTATCAAGGATAACAAGATGGGGTCTATTTCTACATAAATAGATCTTGTCTACATCATGTCATCATTCTTATTACATTACTCCATTTCTCCATGAACTTAATACACTAGATGCATGTTGGATAGCGGTCAATGTGTGGAGTAATACTAGTAGATGCAGGCACGAGTCGGTCTGCTAATCTTGGACATGTTGCCTATATAATGATCATTGACTGGATATCATCATGATTATTTGAAGTTCTATCAATTACCCATTAGTAATTTTTTTACCCACCATATGCTAGTTTTCTCGAGAGAAGCCACTAGTTAAATCCACGGCCCCCGGGTCTCTTCTTTATTATATTTGCCTTCGAGATCTATTTTTATTCGCTTTTATTTTTAGATCTATATTTCCAAAAACCCAAAAATACCTTGATGCACTTTATTTTATTTTTGCATTTACTCGCGATCTATATATCCAATCTATCATATTTTTATATCCCATCAACTCAACAATTTCTGGCACCGTTACCCGAAAGGGATTGACAACCCCTTTAACACGTTGGGTTGCAAGTATTTGTTCTTTGTGTGCAGGTACTGTTTACGTAGTGTTGTGTGATTATCCTACTGGTCCGATAACCTTGGTCTCATCACTAAGGGAAATACCTACCGTCATCGTGCTGCATCATCTCTTCCTCTTTGGGGAAATACCGACGTAGTTCAAGCCGCAATGAACTACCAAGTCGACTGCGAAGCTGAAGCCGATGGAGGAGGCCATTCCGATGATGACCAGCTACAAGGGGGAAGCCGAGGCATCCAGGAACTCAATTATGGTAAGTTTCCCTCCGGCAATGACTTTTGCTTGGTGCCTCCCGCTCGCTCACTCACTAGGCTTCTTGACGAGCAAGCTTTGATTGTGTGACAGGGGCGTCCAACTCGTCCAGTGCATGACCAGCACAGTGTGAGGATGAGAAGCTCCTACAATGTTGTGTACAGGGACTCCAGTGCGCTTAATGTTGCTGGTGTGATGTCGCTGCCAAATGATGAAGTTGACAAACAGGAGGAGCAGCGCAAGATGAAGAAGAAGATGAGTGTGAGCGGCATAGGAAGCAGAATCCCCAGGGCATTTGGAAGATGGCCTTGGCTTTGTTTTCTTGAAATCGAAGGAAGAGAACAAATTGTCCTCGAGGGCTCCCAGGCACAAAGATGTAGACCCTCGTGAGCACCATCAATGCGACTGGTCGGGATCCTGCCCGACCAGCCAACCGTACCCGGCCAATCGATTCTTGCATCTAGGTCGCTCTAGGGGAGGGGGCACACATTGTGAAAAGATCAAGCTTAAGTCCGATCTTTTGAAATTCGGGCTCTCCACGAAATTGAAGGTTGCGGGAGCATTAATGTCTATCCAATCCCACTCCGCTATTGGATTCGCTAGACACGTGTTTAGAATTTCCGCCTCTTCCCCACCAATTGATCCATGACTGAGTGACCGCCATCAAGCTTGAAGTCTAGCTAAATGTTGCATTGTTTGACAATAACGAATATCAATGTAATGGGGTGGTTGTATTGTAGTTTTACTATATGTTTGTGTTGTTGTCCTTTTGTTGTGTTTTTCTTAGTGGTGTTGGGGTGCTTCTCCTCTTTGGCTTCTACTTCTCTACTAGGATGCTGGAGTACGCGTTTCCTGGGAACATCCTAGCTCACGAATGCCTTCCGCGTTGTTTGTTCGCGCGCGCCTCCCATAGGTGCCTGCCTGGCGCACTCTAGGCCATCTGATTGGATTGGGCCTTCTACACCGCGAATATTTCCTCTAGGTCCACGATGTGTGGTATGTCGATGCTCCCGAGGCCACCTCTACTGGTGCCTGCGACTTTCCCCCTACACAAGTCAATAGAACCTGCACACAAAAGACAAACAAAGCTTGTCCCCAACACAGCAAGAGGGATGTCAATCCCCTTGTCTTGACAGTTAAAGGTAAAACACGAGTGATAGAGATAGATAGTAGCAAATAGTAGAACGGAAAAATAGTGGCAATTGTGTAGAAGAATTAAGCAATGGAGAATAGACCCCGGGGACATAGGTTCACTAGTGACATCTCTCTCAATAACAACAAGTAGCATGGTAAGAAAATTATAGTTGGGCAATCAAAAAGATTGCAATATTTATGACTATGATCATCGATGGTATAATTTCATATAGGCATTACGTATGTGATAGAGTAGACCATTAATCAAACTACATCTACTACTAAGACTCCACCCCAAAACCGCTATCATGCATGCATATCAAGGTGTTAAGTTTGCAAGAAACAGAGTATCACAATAAGCAAGATGACATAATGTAGACATTAAGAAGTCAAATAATATGACAAAACCACATCGTTTACCCTTAGTGACAACAATTACAATACGTGTCTTGGCCCTTTTTGTCACTGGGTTAGATCACAGCAAGATTGAACCCACTAGAAAGCACCACTCCCTCTGAAGAAAGCCCGTCGAACTTGGCCAAAGAAGATAGATAGATCGGAGAGCATGCAGAGCTATTTAATTATACAACAAATGAAATCTCAAAAGATTCAATTGATTCATAAAGTGATAAATCATCATGTCCCAACAAACACACCACTGATTACATCAAATTGATGTCGATCATGTGAGAAAGCTCACGGGTACATGGTATTGAAGATACAAATAGAGAGAGAGAGAGAGGAGGGAGTCTAGCTACTACTACGATGGACCCATAGGTCCTGATGGAACTGCTCACACATCATCATGGAAGAACCAAGGTTGATAAGAAGACTCTAACAATGGCTTCCCCTCCGGCGGAGCTCCGAAAAATGCTTTCAGATGGAATCTTCTCAAAACAGAAACTTGCATCTGCGATAAAATTCTTCTTAAAATACGTTGGAGGGTTTTGGTATTTATAGGAAATTATGGCGGTGAAATTAGGTCAAGGCGATGCGGGGGGCCCACACGGCCAGGTGGCACCCCCTAGGCCGCTTAGGGTGCCCGTGTGGGCCCCTAGAAGCTCCTCTTGATGTCTGAGCTTTGTGTGTTTCTTGTTGCCCAAAAAACATTAAATTCGCAAGTTATTTTGACCTCCCTAGATACTGATTTCTTGCGAAACAAAAACAAGCAGAAAACTGGAAGTGACATTGGGCACTAAATTAATCGGATAATCCATAAAAAATAATAAAATAGCTATAATATATATAAGTGATAGTATAATAGTTTGAAACAATAAAAAAATATAAATATGTTTGAGATGAATCACTAGCCCGGAATTATTGGAGAAATAATTCTATGGTCTATTGAACACTTCCAAACTTTGAACTGTCAAAACATGTCTCAAAAGTCTTATTAAAAACACAACACATGGAAATGCAGAGATAAATACAAGCGGAGTTTCTGGACGACAAAGGGTGGCTCTTTCTACAGGAATGGAACTTACTCGAAAGTACCATTACCAAGGTATCCTGACACTAGGAAATGATTGGAATTCTTACATTGAGAAAACTGGGTTTCCTACTTAGAGTTAGCTCACTCTATATGGGCTCGGTAGTACCGGGTAGGAAAACACGATGGTACCATGGCTTACAAAAATCATAAGGGTGGAGTTAATAAAGTGGATTCCTTTGAGGACTTGACTTGGAAGTCAAACCAAACTACCTTTGTTTGTGCCCCTCTTGATAGTATGGTTATCCAACCTATAAATTTAGGGAAATGATAATTGACCGCTAGCTCAGTGGTAGGGGCACTATCTTGTGTTCCAGGCCAGTCGGGTTCAATCCCCACGGGGAGCAAATATTTCAATCGTGTTTCTCGCCACTTCTATAAAAATATGCCGAGGGGTACTTGCTCCTTCGTCTTTAAAAAAAATAGGGAAGTGTTATTTAGATGGAGTCAATATTTTTGTCGTCCCAGCAAACATGTTGGTTGTCGTTTGATCTCCTGGCATGAATCGCGGGGCAAGGTTGTTATCATGTCAGTTTGCTGAATCGTTCGCTCTAACCAACTGCCAGGGTGAACGTACCCTCCTTGATTCTCCCCTATCACCCTCTCTCGGTCTCACCCACTCGTTCAAGTTTATAGAAAGAAATTTGGCAGAGGTGCATGAGGGGTGGCTCAAACTCACGACCTTCTGAAGGAAGGACGGGCGGACGGACCACTTGAACTGGAAGCGAGTTGTGAATATATGTGGTTAAACTTGCTATATTTTTTAAAGATAAAATGTTTTGAATTCATTGAAAATTTCAGGAGAAAAGGTCTAGAAATTCCAAAAAAATCCATCTTTGAAAGAACAAAAATCCCTAATTTTTGCTATGTGCCCATTACAAATCCCAAAAGTCACCATGTATTTTAGAGAACACAATTTTTTAACCTTGCCATGTGTGATTTTATAATTTTTGCCATGTGCCCGTTACAAATCCCAAAGTTGCCATGTTTTTTATAGGAGAAATTTTATAAACTTGCCATGTTAAAGTTTATTATATGTAGCTTGGCAATTATATTATTTATACCATTGCAATTTTATTAATTAGACAATGGTAGTTTTTGTAGGTAGCATGATAATTTCATTATTTAGACCATGTCATTTTTTTAATTAGTCCATGGGCAAATTTACTAATTATACCATGGTAGTTCTATTTGTAGGTACCATGGCAATTTAATTATTTATATCATGGTAGTTTTTTGTAGCTAGCATGTCAGTTTCATTATTTAGACCATGACAATTTTTCAGTTAGACCATGGCATTTTATTAATTAGACCATGGCATTTTACTATAGGTAACATGTCAATTTAACTTTTTAGATCATGACATTTTTATTCTATAGACCGTGGGATTTCTCTTTGTCTTGCAACTTCTTTGATTTTTTTTAAATTTAAAACATAGCGGGGCTTTTAACTATAGCATGGCAACTTTTAGAAAGTAGAGCATGGCAAATGTAAATATACATTTCTCTGCCTTTTCTGTATAATTTTTTAATGGTGATTTGTTTTGCAAAAACCAATTAACTAGAACTTTTGTTTGACATAATGATTAAAGCAGGGAGGCCCATCAAGTAGCTTGTCAGGCCATTGGGATCGTGCTGGGTGGTTTGTTCTAGCGAACTAAATCTTTCTTTAGAATGATCCTTCGTATCGAACAAACCTTTCTTCCCAGGCATCCCTAGATCTGACAATACCTGGATATCAGCGCCCTAAATTTACAATCTAAAAGCTTGAGGTAGAAGCCATCTTGAAAAGTAGGACATGCGGTCAACTGATATCCACACTAAACATAAGAACTAGTTTCGTGAAATAAACTTAATAAAGTGACAGTCCTTTCAATTGGTTTGCCATTAATCACCAAAACCAAATAGGGATACATGAGAGATGAACTTTCAGCCGGTTACACCTTGCCGCTGCCACACCCCCTATATATTTTCTGTTATACTCTATG
Organism: Triticum urartu; assembly: GCF_056163025.1. Lineage (NCBI taxonomy): Eukaryota > Viridiplantae > Streptophyta > Magnoliopsida > Poales > Poaceae > Triticum > Triticum urartu. Next base: position 240,234,437 of record NC_141879.1, read on the forward strand.
TAAGGGGCATGGAGTATCTGCTCCTGAGCTCATATGCTCTCGGATGAACAGAAAAATCAAAAAAAATAGTAAATACTTTTTGTAAAATTCTGATTTTTTTGGCAAACTTTGACAAATGTTTTATATGGTTGCAAACTTTTATCATGAAATAACATTCGTAGAAGTCTTGGCAAAAAAACAAAATCGATACTCCTAAAATACTAGTTTTAAAAACATTTTGGACTGGTGACTTTTTTTTATTTGCCACGACTTCCACAAATGTTATTTAAGTATACAAAAAAATTTCAATGTTTACCAAAAAAATCAGAATTCTTTGAATTAGTTTATTATCTTTTTATTTTGCTGTTCATCTGGGTGCATGTGAGCTCGAGATCAGAATAGCACTTTCTAGTAAGCTCCTTTTGCCAATACTATATGTAAGATCCTTTTGCCAATGGAAGGGGAAATTTACCAATTAATACTCTGCGGCATGCACGGTGCTCACTGTTCATTACCATATTGCTCAAGGGAGGACGAATGCATCACCCATTACTCATGGTTGCTTCCGGAGGGCAATGAAAGCCGCCGGCCGGCCTTTTGTAATCTAGGGAACACACACACATCGATCACAGTGTATTCGTGCGTCGATTCTTTTGGGGAGATTCGAAGTTGCGTGTATTAGGCAAGGCACATGGATGCAACACGTAACTATAGCAGCTAGCACACGTACGTAAGCCTTTGCACTGCTGCGCGTTTAGGAAAACTACTGCATGCATGCATGCATGCAATATGCCGGCCGTCGATCGCATGCATGACTCCCAGTGCATTATTACCGGTGGTACGTACTGCTACTAGTTGCCTTCTCTCCAGAGGTGCCCCGGCCAAACCAAACTCGAACCAAATACTACACACATGGATGGATGCATGCCTCACATATGCAGCCACGCAGGATACAAATGCTCTCCAGTGCAGCCTTTGGTTTTACATGTCTCTCCCTCTCTCTCTCTCTCCCTCGACATGATCATAACTTGGCTTTCAGTGTCATATATGCATGCACATGCGGCGCGACGCGATGTGCATTCACTCGATCATGGACACATACATACCTGAAGAAAGAAACACAATGAAGCTAGGAATTGTTCATCAAACAGAGTAGCTTTCAGCAGCTAGCTAGCTAGCTAGTAAGCCGCATTCAAGGCGGGGACTATGCGTGTACATGCGGTGTCCATTTCGGCACAGGAGGAGGCCGGCGTCGATGAGGGTCGGCATGTTCAGATTAAGCAGCTGGGCGACCGAGCTGTTCGCTTGTACAGTAGAGAATGGTGGTCTTGACCAACCGCCCACTGTTCCAATTCATTAGCCAGTCGGGGCGGTGCTACTGTTCCGGTAGTACAAAAACTGGAGTAATAATCAATCGGCATAGATCCTAATACGCCGCCGCAGACTGCATACGTGGTATACCACTCAGTCCTTGTAACTTAATTTGTAGTCATCGGCGTCATGCATGCAACTTTTTCTTTCTGAAAAACCCCATATGATATACCACATAGATGAATCTTTTATACCTTTTTATTATTTTTAATATACTTCATTAGTAATTATTAAATACCCAAAATGAGTTTCATGAAAAAATTTATGTGTATATTGAGAATAATAAAGAGGTATAATTAATGCGTATATGAGGTATATTGAGGATGGAAGTACATACTTTCAAGAGTACAGAAGAGGAGTCATATATATATATATATATATATATATATATATATATATATATATATATATATATATATATATCACCCAATAATAATAGAGTTGCGAATTGAGCATAACTCAGATGGTTAGATTCCTTCTGGTGGAACCAGCCCATCGGGGTTCAAGTTTTTCGTTCAGTGGGAGGACATGTTCTCCTCGACTAAGAGGAGACGCCTGTGATGAGTTAATCAATCTCAACATATTATGTCGGCTCAGTATCTTGAAGATGCTTATAGGGTAGGATGTGTGTATCTACGTTCATAGGGATGAATGTATGCTTGTGTATGTGAGCATTTGTGATTGTAATATGTTTACAAAAACTAGATTGTTAATAGTAAGACTTAATAATACTGTATTCGTGAGATCTAGCCTCACCCTTACAAAAATCCTAGAGTTGCCCCCGTAATTTGCATATTTTGTCTTTCTTCTCCGCAAAGGAAAGATTAACCTGCACATTTTGTAGGACAGATAAATATGGTAATTCCATTCTCATAGTACGTACTCCGAAAACGTTGCAAGCTAAAAGGGATATGCACTGACACTCACTGTTGGTAGAGTGGGCACGGGACATAAGCTGGGCCGTGGTGGCGCGATCAACAGAGGATCCGGCCGGAGGGCAGACAGAGCGGGTTCAAGGTATAATCATAAACTGCGCACAGTGAGCCCATTTAATTGGAATAGTAGCCAGAGAACAAGGGGCTGGTGGCGTGATGCACACATAGTGTTGTGGTTGCACGGAAGGGGCAGACTGGATCGACGGCATTCAAGTCCGGCCACGGCCATCCATCAGAGACACCGAAAAGTAGTATTAGTAGGGGCACTATACACTATACACTGTAGTACGACCTGCACAAACGATTAAAGCCACGCATCCAAAACATTCCTCTCGTCGAGTCTTTATATCTTTCAAGAACTTCTCAGCCAACACCCCACGCATTGTTGCTCTCCCTCTCGTTGATTACTTCGGAATCGGTTCGTCGATCGTTTAATCAAGCGAGTGATTGCATTTCCATTTGAATTCATGCATGTACGTATGTAACCGTATTTCATTTCTAGATAGACTTGGCAGGGCCGGCATAGTTGACTGTCCCCATCGATCGATCTCACGGTCGGGTGTACCACATAAGCCTGTTGTGATGTGAGCTTTCTGCCGTGTTTCACCCAGTGCAGGAGTTAATGGCCGTCGATCACTTGATGGCCATGTCGTTCGACCCGACGACGATATCGCGCGGCTAGTGGTTATATATGTATGTCTTCGAGGTAGGTAAATATTGTGATGTCCATGATGAGATCGACCACCCGTTCACGCGAGCACATAGGATCGCGTGGGCAAGCAGCAAGCAAACTCGCGTATCTGGACCCGTATGACCAGCCATACACTGTTTGCTCACCACATGCGCTAGTAATCATCGCCGTGCACATGTTCATGCATGTTCCTCAAGAGATAAATATACTGAGAATGATATATTTCAAACAGGTCGCTTGTAGGGATAAGGTATGCGTGTGTGCGTTCATATGGATGAGTGTATGCGCGTGTATATAAGCGCTTGCTTCTGTACTGTGTTTCAAAAAAAAACCAGGATCACTGATTTTATAGCTGGCCATATAGTTCCACACGGCTTCTTCCTCAAGACGCCGGGTCCAGACGGAAAACAGGAAGAAACCCAATGCGACCCCTCCCAGACCCAAGCCCAATAGACGTGGGAGCAGAGCCATGATTCCGGCCAGGGTTTCGAGCTAATCTCGGCCGGCAACACGGCACGGCATGTGCCCCCTTCTCACTCATACGAGACACATGCCCACGGTGCCCACAGCCCAAACGCACAGCAACGCAGGCCCTTCTTCCAACCTTCCCTCCGAAAAATTCAAGACGCCGCTAGCTCCGCCAGTAGGTGAGGGCGATAAATGCCGGAGCACAGATGCTTCGATTTAACACGTCGAAGCAGCGCCTACGCCGGGCAGGCAGCAATGATACCGTCCAGGAAGACAATGGCTACTAGTATCATCAACAGTGCGGGCTACAGCAGCAGCAGCAGACAAAAGGAACAAGGTACGCAAGTACACGGGCGAGCGCGTTATGACTGACCCGGCACCGTCGATCCCACCTTCCAAAATGATACACCGCCGCTGCCAACGCGTCCGTTGGCAGAAATAATGGGCACATCATACACCGTGCACAAGAATAAATGTTCATCAGGAACTGGGCAGCGGGAGGCGGCACTCGACACTCGCATTGCAACACAAAAACTTTCCAAGCCCAAACGATAAAATTACAATTACAGTTCGATCCATCCCCAGGACCGCGGCGAACACGTCGAGAACGGAATGGACAGTGTCAATTGGGTTTCTTCGTGTCATCAGTAGCTTGTCAGCGGAAAATCGGTTTACATCTGGCAGCCGAAAATTCCTCTGCGAAGAACTGGGGCTGTGTGGCTCCTAGACCACGGGCGTGACTGAATGAATGACCAGTAGAGTGCGCTCTCCAACTGTAACTGCAAGCATGGGCGTGGCTAGTGTGACCAGTGTATATGAACTAAACAGAATTATCCACTCAACAATGCTCGTGGCGGTTTTCACGGCGAATACCTCAACGCCAAGAATCACTCTGTTTCAGCATCCGAGACCTTTCAGTATATTCCCTAACTCACTGGTAACATCTGGGATACTTGCATATGATCCAGGGAGATTTATGGCATGATATTCTAACGACTTCCAGCGTGAGATCAAGCCAAAATGTGGGCGTCTATAGAAGCTGCTGATTATCTCAAGAACTTTTGTGTCTGGCGTGGCTGAAACCAGGTGTGTCAGACCAGCCCCATGAGCCCCTATTATGACTGAAGCTTCCAGGATAGCCTGGAGTTGCTCCTTCATGCTCATGTGCGCAAAAAGACCATTCACGACAGTTATTTTGCACTTCTGACCTTTTGCCCACTTCTCAACTGCATCGAATACCTCCTGCTCATTGCTTAGCCTAGATTCAACCTTTCCACTGTGACGTGGGTGGGCCAAGTAGTCTTCTCTCCGAACAAAGAGAATCTTGAGTCCGTTTGATGTTTTTTTAGGCGGCACGATCCCATCCTCCAGAAGATCAAAAGAAGCTATAATCATCTCCCCAAATTCAGACAACCGTGCAGTTTTCTGGTGGTCTGGTTTATTTCTAAGGGACTGAGCAGAGGCTCCTTCACAGCTGAAGCTTTCACTAAGCCCCTTAAATAGAGCAGTCTCATAGCCCAATGGTGAAAGAACTGCATGCCGGAAACAAACAGGGCCAGAGAAGCTCTTGGCATAGGTCACATTCGAAAAAAGTGATTCCCATGTTTGCTCCAGTGGTGCCTGCGGGATATCAGGTCATATCTGTTACAAACAAGAATATACATGGGGAAATCAACTGAATCATTTTGGACAAGAATGATTTCACTCCTTAATTAGCAGATAAATACACTAGAAACTCACAAAGTATGCAAGCAGTTGATATCTCGATATCAATACTGTTGACGTATAAATGCATAGCCCACCTTTCCCCATCAGTTGGAGCTTTTGGGTGAACTGGCTGGTGCGTGCAGTTCTACATGATATCAGAGCCAAGCGGTCTTGAGTTCAAGACCCGGCTGGTGCAATTTAAAAATAAAAAATTGCGGGCCACTTTCGGTCCACGTTTAGGCCTGAGGGGGCCACACGTGAGGGGGAGTGTTCACGTATAAATGCATAGCCCACTGGCTGGTGCGTGCAGTTCTACAAATACAATGGCATAATTGAGCAGATGGCTGCTCATGTTCTTGTGTTGAATGGGAAACATAAGTTAGTTTTGGTAGGAAGGAAATGATACTGTAAATATAATGACAACACTGCTGCACATCTTATAAACAGAACTACCATCATTCTTCACCATCCCACCCTATCTTCAAATGTTCTGATAAGGAGTTACAAACAGCACACACCCACATCGACTATCAAAAGTATGACACTGTTCTAACTATTCCATGAACAGGTGGTGACATGGTGAGATGATTGATGAGACATGCCACAGAATGGTTAGCCCTGGTTGACTGATTTTGGTAAGCTTAACTCATTAGAGTCAAAAAACTCAAACTCTGCCAAGTGTTCCATTCTTTCTTCAAATTTTACTGCATGCAGTGCTTAATTTTAGTAGTTACCATAAACCGCACTTTAAGCTGCATATAATAATTCTGAACAAAGAGAATAACATGATAGAGCAATTGAAAATGCAAGCTCAGGCAGACATGGAAGCATAGAGCTGTATGAATGGCATAACTTTGGATCAGGTGTCAGGACAGAGTTCTCAGGAAATTTGTATCTATAGGAGATGTAGAACAGAAATACTAAGAGAAAGGGAAAGGATTTGGAAGAGTTTTAGATTGCAATGATCTCCTAACAGGGGCAGCAGATACGGTCCCAGATACCAAACGAGCAAAGATATCTATGTGAAGAATATGAACACACTAACAAACTACAGATCAGGCACATAACTCTCAAGTTGATATTTTACCACCCAAACTACTGTCCAAACATACTAATTAATCATGACGAATGCAACATATCTCATGTAATGTACCAAGAGTCATAAGCATAGAATGTTTCTAAGTACAGTACATACCTTGCAATGCCCATCCACGAAAACAACATTAGGACGATCAGGTAAATTCGTGACTCTGGAACTAACATATGCACTGTACCAGTCTGTGATTGTGTGGAAAAGGTTTGCATACTCAAATCGTGTGACCAGAAGTGTCGGTTCTTCAATCCACTGCACCAAGTGTTACAACACAGTCACTAAGCAACTAGAGAAATTAGGAAGAATTCAAGAATTTATTCAAAATAATACAATCGAATAAGTACTGCCATATAATAGTCACAATCATGAAATAAGTTAAATATCTGCTTGTCAAGAAGTCCATGTGCTTCTTCATGAAGAGTATAACACAAAGAGAGACACTACATTGGTACAGTTTAATACCATGGAAATTGGCACCACTAGTTTTTTTAACCATTCCTTGATATTAAAGTGCGCCGACATGCATCACTGGTATATTAGCATAACTGAAGCACAAATTGTGCTGCACCCAGTTTTACACCAAGAAAATTGCAATAAACTGAAACTGAACCAAATAGCGAAGAGAATAACCACGATATTTATATATGCTAATAGTAGAACTAGGCTCTTACGAAGTACCCATTCAACCTGAGAATAGAAAGGAAAAGGTAAAACTCCACACACTGCTTAGAAATACTAACACATGTAACAGTTTGATTGCTCAGTGATAACATCTCGGATTACTCCCTCCAATTTACTTTTTGGCACATAGGCTTACAACTCCATGGAAGATAGGAATTTGAAACTGCTGATTGCAGCTTCCCAGACTATATGTTTGTTATGTTTGTATAACCCCAAGGTTCAACCTCTTACTTACCATGACAAAAATAAATGGCATTTTAAAGACAAAATGCAATAACTGAAAATTTGTTAGCTGCAACTGTAATGTGTCATTATTTGTTTAAATGTGAATTGAGTGTAAGTCCATATACAGCCTGCTATGATTCACTACTTTCATATCGTCATTCATTCCTATCTAATATGTGGCATGTACAGAGAGACACAGATGGCACGGCTGGAGCCAGGATGATCCTGCGTGATCATAAAGGTACGGTCATCTTTGCTGCCATACGCATGTTGTTTAACTGTGTTGATGCCCTGGAAGCGGAGGCGGCAGCGATGGATGAAGGGCTCCGGCTTGCTCTCCACTGGACAAACTCACCTCTGGTAGTGGAGATGGACTGCGCTGAGTTGTTGCAAATGATTCAATCAAGAGACGTTGATAGATCACGGTACGTGCACCATATAAGAGAGATCAGAAGGATTCTGACTCAAGAAAGGAACATTAGTCTAGCTAAGATCAGCCGACATGCAAATGAAGCGAGTCACACCCTCGCTTGTATGGGTCGTTCGCAGCAGCGAACTGCATGTTGGCTTCGAAACTTCCCTGATGAGATAGCTAGCATAGTCAATTCTGAATGTAATCATCTTGCTTGATTAATGAAAGTTCCTTTCCCGCAAAAAAATTTGCTTGAGGAAGTAAACTTTGGCATCCATGCACATGTGTAAGCCAAATAATCCAAATTTGCTGAAGACTAGTTTGTATGCAGTTACCAAATAGGGGCACTACACGCATCACGAAATATCGCAATTCAATATGAGTGACCTATTTGAACTACCACACAACATAGTCGCTTTAACCCAATTTGTGGTTTCTTGAATTATCTTTAATTCATGTAAGGTCCTTTTTGAGCTTCCCACAAATTATTCGTTCTATTTCACACACAGTCTGCATCTAGCACAGATAGCAATTTCCTTTATTTGTATGTTTCTTCTTATTACTGGCATGTATGCAGTAATTATGGGATTACCTTTTTTATTTCATATCTAGTACTAATTATTCTTACCATATAAGGGATCTGATTTACATTTAATGTAAAAATGAGTTCGCATCATACAGGGGAGAGAATACTCACCACTCGTGATATTTGATACTCCTACTGAATTTGCAGCATTTAAGATTTAGGATTCCAAATAAGATTTGTTGTCAGAGGTTGTTTTAGAAAAGTTGCTGGCAGTTACTGTGGAGGGACTATGGCTTAGATCCTTTTCTTTTATGCACAATTTAGCCACCATCCACCACTCACCCCATAAGCACGAGTGGAGTGAAAAGGGGTGGATATTATGTGAGCCAGAGTAAGATTGCAAAGCCTTTTTTGCAGATAGGAATATCCAGCTATCCTCTAATTCCTCACAATTTACCCTTTGTTTAGGAAACTGATAAATAAAGGAAATTAATACTAGTAGCAAAGAGAGCTAATCCAGCAGATTCAATTAATGACGTACTCTTCAATTTTGTGAGATTACTTTCTATAGGAAGATAGATTGTGCAATAATTCACTTCCAATCAATCACCAAACACACCTTATATCAGTTATAGGTTGCTGAAACAAAGTCAGTTATCACGGCAAGGAATACCTGGGAGCAGTGGAGCTCACCGGGCGGCACGACACGCGCGGAGTCGAGCAGCGCTCTCATGGTGTGCGTCCCGATCCCGTTGGTGGGCACGTGGGCGTCGAGGAACCCCGGCTCGACCAAGGGCCCCCTCCTCCCCGCCGCCGCCCCCTCCACCACCAGCGCGCCGGATTCGTACCTGGGCAGCTCCTCCTCCTCCTTGCGGCCCATCACCTGGTCGATCGGCTCGCCGCCGCGCGACATCGCGATGAGCGCCGGGTCGAGCCGCACCCGCGCGCCCTCGCAGATCGAGCTGCCCAGCGTCTCGCTGTGGTGGCACCGGAACCACCCGCCGCCCCCACGCCCCTCCGGGAGGACTTCCACGAGATGGGAGAAGCCGTTCCCGAAGTAGGCCTCGCAGGAGCGCGGCGGCAGCGATGGGTCGGCGGTCCAGGGGAGGAAGGACGGGAGGCGCGGCCACGGCTTCTGGTAAGACGGCTCTCGGACTCTCTCATGGGTCTGAGCTTCGGGCTTGGCGGGGTTCGGGGGAGGATGGTTGGACTGGAGGAGGAGGTAGAGCGCGAAGGAGACGGCGTGGACGGCGAACACGACGACGAGGATGCACGGGACGAGGCGGCGGAGCCTCTGGCCGTGGCTTTGGTGGTGATTGCGCCCGGCCATCATCGCCGGCCGCCGGAGTGTCCTCCGCGCCGTCGGGGTTCCGTAGATCCGGGGCCCGTGTGTACTCGGAGACGATGGGGGGGAAGAGGAAGCCGTTACGCGTGGTGGGTAGCATCAGATGGTTGCTCGCGTGGTTGGTCATTCTCTGGACGGCCTCGATCCGGTGACACATTCTGCTTTTGCCTTTTGGGTCTATGCCTTTACCAGTCGCAGGTGAGCTGTCGCCGGAGACATCGCATCGCCATAGCGGTGGGCTGACCGGCGACGGCGTGCCTTCTTGCCAATCGAGGCTGCGCGACCAGCCGGTCTTGGATACTGCGGAGTGCCGTCGGTGCACGGCGTACCTGGCCAGTGTGCGAGTTGGGTCGCCTGCTGTGGATGCCGCCTAGCCGTCGCCATGTGATCAATCAAGCCCAGCGTCGCTGGACAAGTATGCAAGTGTCAATTCCACTGCTCCGGTACGTTCCTCCAAGAATTTTCATTTGAAGTTCAGTTGTGCAAGAATATAGAGATGAGATCTCAGATTAGTACAGTTAGAATTACGACTTAAATGGAAGAGCTAACTTAAATCTTTGCATGTGTCAGCCAAATACCAGTAATTTTAAGCCACTATTCTTAAAGAGTTTGCATTATTTACGATAATTTATAACTAGGCTAATGATTCCAGCAGGGCGACAAGCCATAGCATATGTCGGTCTGGCGTGTATCATCGTATTCGTGTTGATCCGTCGCTCCGCACTGCGCCATGTCGCTCCCGTCGTCGGGGCCCACCACACCGCCCGCTCTCCTCAGTCTACCTTATCCCTTAACGTGTTTCCATGGCTCCTCTGCCTCGCTCTGCGCCACACACCACAACCCTCCAACCCCTCCCCCCAACGTCTCATCGGAGTTGGCCTCCGACAACCCGGAGTCAATCTCCCCTGCGCGTGTTGTCGTGGTTCTAAGTCTGACAGTAGTGTAGGGGGGTAAGTATGGAGAGGCAAGATCTTAGCTATGGAGAAGTTGTAAGCACGCAAGGTTTATGAGTTCAGGCCCTTCTCGGAGGAAGTAATAGCCCTACGTCTCGGAGTCCGGAGGCGGTCGACTGGATTATGCGTGTATGAATTACAGGGGTGTGAACCCTTGTCTCGGTGGAGGGGGGTGGCTTATATAGAGTGCGCCAGGACCCTAGCCAGCCCACGTTACAAAGGGTTCAACGTACATTAAGGCAGGGCGTTACTAGTAACGCTAGTAATAAAGTGCTATGATGACCATAAAAGCTACTTAATAACCGACCGTTAGCATGCGGAGTGCCTTTAGGTCTCCTGATTGTCGAGTGGCTTGGTCTTGGTCGAGTGGTTGCTTCTTGGTCGAGTATCTTCGAGTCTGTCGAGTGGAACACCTCCAAGTCGATTGAAATATGATTTCTTCTGGAGATGTCCTTGGGTAGGTCAGTTTGGACAGGTCCATGCCCCTACCCTAGGTACATAGCTTCATCATTAGCCCCCGAATGGATCGAGGTTTGAGTGGGAAAGGGATTGAGCACTTCTCCGACTCATTTTTCATGCCGTGAGCATTTCTTGTTTCGGATCAATGAACCTGAGCGATGGCAGCGACTTCCTTTCCATTCGCCTTGATCCATTCTTAGGTTTTTGTCGAGTGAGTTTCTTTATTTAAAAGGCTCCGAGTGACGGTGCGGAGGAGATCTTTGGTCTGACAAGTTGTTTCGCTGCCCGCAGATTTCGTGGGATCCGAATTTTGGGAAGCGCGTGGGACGGGGGAGGCCGCAGTAATCGGATGGGATAGAGCGGAGCCGCCTCGATCCCCACACCACCTTTTTCGCCACGTATCGCGCGCGTGATTGTTACGGGATTTGACAGAACCGCCCGGGCCTACCAGTCAGCCACTCGGAAGCGGCCTCATATAAGGCGTTGGACTGGGGTCTCCCGAACAGTGCGTCCCCATTATCTCTTCTCCTCTTCACGCTTCTCTGCTGCGCTCGCTCTCGCCCTCGCACCACCGTTCCGTACGCGTCTCGCCGGCGACGATGGGGAAGGAGAAGACGGCGGCTCTGGAGCGGGCAAAGAAGGCGACGGCGAGGTCGAAGGGGAAGGCAACCAGTCGGGGCGGATCCTCCTCGCTAACTGGCCTGCCGAAGGGCTGGATCCAAGGTGACTGGATCCACTCGAAGCTCACCCAAGAAGACCTCGACGACCTGGCCGAAGGAGGGCTGATCCCCTATGACTCGGCGCGGCTTCCGGGGAAGGAATCCGAGCCGCAACCCTGGGAGGGTGAGCGCGTTCTTCTTGCCACCCACGTCGACCGTGGATTTTCCTTGCCTCCTCACCCTTTCTTTCGAGGATTTCTGAACTTCTTTGGGGCACAACTCCACCATTTTACTCCCAACACAATTGTTTATCTTGCCGCTTTCATTTCTTTATGTGAGAATTTCCTGGGTTGCCGGCCTCACTGGGGTCTTTTCAAGCATATTTTCACTTGTCGCTCCCAAACAGTGAAAAAGGCTAATCCGAGTGACGAGAGGACTCAAGTGATCCAGATATGTGGGGGTCTTGGTATCCAGATGAGAGGGAAAAGCTCCTTTCCGGCCATGATTCTTCCCGACTCAGTTCGCGGATGGCAGTCGACCTGGTTTTACTGTAAAGACCAGTCGATGCCAGGGCAGTCGACTGGCCTCCCTCCCTTTACCATGGACCGAGTGAGGAAACCATCCCCTTTGAAGGTGCTCCCGGAGGAGAAAGCGCAGGTGAGGATGCTGGTCGAGCGAGTGGTCCAGCTTATCCGTGACGGGGTCACTGGCATGGATCTCCTGGAGGTCTTCCTTCAGCGGCGCATCCAGCCTCTTCAAGCTCGAGACCATCCGATGTGGATGTATTCGGGTCTTGAAGACTCCACTCGGATTCACCCGGAGGAGGTCGATGACGACACACTGGAGAAGTGGCTGTCGGGCATGACCGGAAACAAGGACAACCCCAGGGGAGCCAGGAGAGTTCCTCCATTTGACCAGTCTCATGTACCAGAGAAGGTCCGATTCTGAGTTTTTGTTTGTAATCTGAATCCACTCGCGCGGCTGCCTATGCTGAGTCGACTGACTTTGTTCTCCCTGCATTCTTTCAGGCCATTATTGAAATGTATTCAATGCCCAACGGAGAACAGGAGCAGGACCCGGAAGGAGAGGCGAGCGGCGGCGACAGTGGTGAGTGGGAGTCTGACGGTGGAGGGGACGAAGAAAGCGACGACCCGAGTGACGAAGAAGAAGTCGAGTCGCCTCCTCGCAGGGAGAGGCGGTCCAAACTTGACCAAGAACGGTGGAGCGCTCGTGAAAAGGCGATTGCTCAAGCTGGTCAGTCTTCAAAGCGTCCTCGGACCTCTTCGCCAACTCCGACTGAGAAAGCGCCAAAGAATCCCAAAGTCACAGAGCCGAAGCTTCGGAAGGCGTTGCCGAAGATTAAGATTGACATCCCCGTCGCTTCTGCGTGAGTTCTCTTTTTATCTTCACTCGACGCCCTATGCTGCTTGTTTTTCTCGTTTTAACCGGACGGACTTGGGAACTGGCAGCGCTGCTACTTCCGGGACCTCAGCTTACAGGGATGATGATGAGGTGATGGAGGATGCGGTCACTTCTAATCTGGGTATGATTTCTGCCATTCTGTCTTTATTTTGATCGATTCAACTGCAATGTGTACCATTGGGTGATGTGATTTTGTCGATTGAACTTTGAACAGCCCCTAACGTTATTGACCTCCCTGATGATGATGATGATGATGATGATGAAGAGTCCGAGAGGCCTTTAACGAGGAGAAATAGGCAAGTTCCTGCAAGCGAGGTGCCACAATCGACGCCGAGGACGGAGCCAGTCGTTCAGGACGCTGGTGATGCCAATCGGGGTTCTGTTACCTTCGTCGTGCCCTTGTCGAGTGCCTTGCCTTCTTCGTCGACTGCTCAGGTCCCTGTCGACCCGCCTTCGGTTTTTGCGACCCATCACGTCCCAGAGGACGAAGTGAATGCTGCCAAGGAAGCCATACGCCAGGCGGGCATTATGATGGAACAGATGAAGACGGTGCGGGACGCCAGCCAGGCTGCCTACGATGCCAGCTCGGCTCTCCAGAGCAACGTTCAGGTTAGTTGGTCGCTGCTTGTTCTGTTAGGACATGCTACCTGAAAACTCTTTCTGAAAATCTTTGCATCTGTACACCCACTGGGTGTGTCGATTGAATTTTTGAACTAGTAGGGGCACGCTGAGTGCACCCACTGGGTGTAGTCCCCGAGACTACGGTGGACTGCTGGCAGTCGACTGTAGTCTTTGTAGTTTGTCTCTTCCACTCGGTCTGGTCGAGTGGGATCAGAACCAGTGGGGGCACGTCAAGTGCACCCACTGGGTGTAGTCCCCGAGACCACGGTCGACTGCTGGCAGTCGACTGTGGTCTGAGTTCTATTTTCTCCCCCCCCTTTTTTACTCCCTGCACTCGACTCTGACGGGCCGGTCGAGTGGGATCAGAACCGGTGGGGGCACACAAAGTGCACCCACTGGGTGTAGTCCTCGAGACTATGGTGGACTGCGGCAGTCGACCGTAGTCTTAGTACTTATTGTCCTTGTCGGTTTTTTGCTGTAAAATAAGTTCGCCTCTTTGATTTCAGAAATCTTGTGATCTTGGAGCTCGCTTTGCTGACTTGGAGAGACAACAGATCCAACTGAACCTTGACTTGGAGCTGGCCAAGACAGAACTACAAAAAGTCAAGGACGGCGCCACTGGTAAGACGAGTTTGTCGACTGGTCTGTCTTAGGCTTGAGTACCCTTCCGCTCTTTCTGAACCAAGCATTGTTTCTTCGCAGAAAAACTGAGAGAAGCTCTGACGAAGAAGGATCATGATTTGGCTGCTGCTCGCAAGGAAGCTGACGACATAACCGCTCTGGCTGAACAGAAGCTGGCTTCGGTCGGCCAATTGGAAGAAGAGAATACCAGGCTGAAATCTGCTCTGAACGAAGCCAACAAGGAGTGCTCGCGCTGGAAGAAGGAGAACCTCAACCTGGGCGAGAAGATGGAAGGCATCGCTCGCAGGAGGGACGATCTGGAGAGCTATCTGAGGAGCCTTGCCAAGAAGTTGTTCATCAAGCTTGAAGGTGCACATTTTGTTTCGACTGATTTTTTTGTGTCGACTCGGCGTATGTAAATTGAATTATTCTTGGATCGTGATGCAGAATTTTGCCAGAACTTCGAGGAGGAGACCGGGCGTATCGAACCTGGTTTGGATCCAATCAATTCTCCCGTGAAAGATGAAACTGCCATGAATCTGCTCCGACTGGAATCCCGCATCGACGGTCTCATGGACTACTTGGCTCGACTGAAGGTCGCCATGTCACGGATTGACCCGTCACTTTGACCAGAGGCCGCGCTCCAAAATGATCTTGAGTCCCTGATGACTCGTCTTAACGAAATCCCTGACCGAGTGCAGGAGTGGAAGAAGTCTTCTGCTCGGTGTGGTGCTGATGTGGCTCTGTCTTTGGTTCGTGTCCACTGCAAGGAGGTGCGACAGGACAAACTGGCAGCAATCAAGGTCGCCAACACCCAGAAGCATGGCTTCCGAACTTTTATGGAGACTTTCATCGCTGCAGCCACTCAGATCGCCGACGGCGTCGACCTGGATGAGTTCGTCGAGCCTGCCAGCCCTCCTCCTGCGGAGTGAACAAACTTTTCTGCCTCACCTTAAATTTGCCTTGGAATGCCGAGTGGTTTTTGTAACCGTTAAACTCTTTCGGGCTGAATGCCTGAGCACTTTGATCTGTGGTCCGGAACCTTTAGGATTTATCTGAACTTGGTTTATCGTTGAATATCTTTATGAATCCCCTGTCGAGTGGAAATAGTTCTTCATTCGAGACAACTTTTTTGTATTTGTGGCGTAGCTCCGAAGGAGAAGGTAGCAATCGACCTGCCCCTCGTCGTCCTTGCGGATCGGCGATGGAGCGCTCGTTGTATTTGTGGCGAAGCTCCCCAAGGAGGAGGTGGCAATCGACCTTGTTACTGCGGAGCAGGATGGAGTGCACGTTGTATTTGTGGCGAAGCTCCCCAAGGAGGAGGTGGCCGTCGACCTGCACCTTGTTACTGCAGAGAAGGATGAAGTGCACGT
The DNA here is from genome assembly GCF_056163025.1 of Triticum urartu. NCBI lineage: Eukaryota > Viridiplantae > Streptophyta > Magnoliopsida > Poales > Poaceae > Triticum > Triticum urartu. Next base: position 240,249,978 of record NC_141879.1, read on the forward strand.
TGTATTTGTGGCGAAGCTCTCCAAGGAGGAGGTGGCCGTCGACCTGCACCTTGTTACTGCAGAGTGGGATGTGTTTTGTACTTAAGTGAGTGCCTGACTGCAGCTAAGTCCTCAAGTGAGAGAACTTAGGCAAGTACTGGACTGCAGCTAAGCCCCCGAATGGGAGGACTGCTCTCCACTCGATAGGATTTTTTCAAACTTAGGCGAGTGCCTGACTACAGCTAAGTCCTCAAGTGAGAGAACTTAGGCGAGTACTGGACTGCAGCTAAGCCCCCGAGTGGGAGGGCTGCTCTCCACTCGGTAGGATTTTTTTCAAACTTAGGTGAGTGCCTGACTGCAGCTAAGTCCTCAAGTGGGAGAACTTAGGCGAGTACTGGACTGCGGCTAAGCCCCCGAGTGGGAGGACTGCTCTCCACTCGGTAGGATTTTTTCAAACTTAGGCGAGTGCCTGACTGCAGCTAAGTCTTCAAGTGAGAGAACTTAGGCGAGTACTGGTCTGCAGCTAAGCCCCCGAGTGGGAGGATTGCTCTCCACTCGGTAGGATTTTTAAATACTTAGGCGAGTGCCGGACTGCAGCTAAGTCTCCAAGTGAGAGAACTTAGACGAGTACTGGACTGCAGCTAAGCCCCCGAGTGGGAGGATTTCTCTCCACTCGGTAGGATTTTTTCAAACTTAGGCGAGTGCCGGACTGCAGCTAAGTCTCTAAGTGAGAGAACTTAGGCGAGTACTGGACTGCAGCTAAGCCCCCGAGTGAGAGGGTTGCTCTCCACTCGGTAGGATTTTTTCAAACTTAGGCGAGTGCCAGACTGCAGCTAAGTCTCCAAGTGAGAGAACTTAGGCGAGTACTGGACTGCAGCTAAGCCCCGAGTGAGAGGATTGCTCTCCACTCGGTAGGATTTTTTCAAACTTAGGCGAGTGCCGAACTGCAGCTAACTCTCTAAGTGAGAGAACTTAGGCGAGTACTGGACTGCAACTAAGCCCCCGAGTGGGAGGGTTGCTCTCCACTCGGTAGGATTTTTTCAAACTTAGGCGAGTGCCGGACTGCAGCTAAGTCTCTAAGTGAGAGAACTTAGGCGAGTACTGGACTGCAGCTAAGCCCCCGAGTGGGAGGGTTGCTCTCCACTCGGTAGGATTTTTTAAATACTTAGGCGAAACGGATTCGCAGCTAAGCCCCCGAGTGGGAGGGTTGCTCTCCACTCGGTAGGATTTTTTAAATACTTAGGCGAAACGGATTCGCAGCTAAGCCCCCGAGTGGGAGGCTGGCTCGCCACTCGGTAGGAAATTATTTTTACAAACTTAGGCGAAGCGGATTCGCAGCTAAGCCACCCACTGGGGAATTTCTCACGCAAACAAAAACAATAATAATCACTGGGAAAATTATAACGCTCTTGTCTTTGATAAATAAACTACAGGAGTTTTTTCTTATTACATCTCATCCGAGTGAGAATTCAAGTATAAAAGGGGCGGAGGAGCTCCGCATTCCAGGCTCGCGGCTCATCAATCTGGCGATCGACATTGTAGAGGTGGTATGCTCCATTGTGGAGGACTCTGGTAACTATGAAGGGGCCTTCCCAAGTAGGAGCGAGTTTGTGTGGTTTCTGCTGATCCACTCGGAGGACTAAGTCTCCTTCTTGGAAGGCTCGACTCTTCACGTTTCTGACATGGAATCGACGCAAGTCTTGCTGATAGATGGTCGATCGGATCATGGCCATTTCTCTTTCTTCTTCCAGGAGGTCGACTGCGTCCTGCCGGGCTTGTTCTGCTTCATCTTCAGAGTAGAGCTTGACTCGGGGAGCGTTGTGAAGCAGGTCACTCGGCAAGACTGCCTCGGCTCCATAGACCAGAAAGAATGGGGTTCTTCTGGTCGATCGGTTCGGGGTTGTCCTCAATCCCCAAAGGACTGATGGAAGCTCGTCGACCCATGCACCTACTGCGTGCTTGAGACCGCGCATCAATCGGGGTTTCAGTCCTTTGAGAATTAGGTCGTTTTCCCTTTCTGCTTGCCCATTCGACTGGGGGTGAGCGACCGAAGCATAGTCGACCCGAGTGCCCTGAGAGGCGCAAAAGGCCCTGAATTTGTCGGAATCGAAGTTTGACCCATTGTCAGTGATGATGCTGTGCGGAACTCCATATCTGAATATCAACTCTCTGATGAAACTGATAGCAGTGCAAGCATCAAGATTCTTGATAGGCTTGGCTTCAATCCATTTGGTGAACTTGTCGACTGCTACCAGCACATGAGTGAAGCCGCTCCTGCCCGTTCTCAGTGGTCCAACCATGTCCAGCCCCCAAACAGCGAAGGGCTAGACGAGTGGAATGGTTTTCAGGGCTGACGCGGGCTTGTGCGACATATTGGAGTAATACTGACATCCTTCACATTTGTCGACTATCTCTTTTGCCATCTCATTGGCTCTTGGCCAGTAGAATCCCGCTCGGTATGCTTTAGCCACAATGGTCTGAGAGGACGCATGATGACCACAGGTCCTCGAGTGGATATCATCAAGGATCATATGACTTTCTGGTGTAATACACTTCTGGCTGACCCCAGTCGCGCTTTTCCCTTTATGATTGTAAAGGCCTTGGATCAATGGACAATCTGTCGAGCCTCTTCTTCGTCCTCTGGGAGTTCTTTCCTTAGGATGTACGCGATGTACGGTATTGTCCAGACGGGAGTGATGACCAAGACTTCCATGATCAGGTCGACCACAGCTGGAACTTCAACTTCAGTCGGATCCGTGGCACTTTTTGGTTGCGGGGCCTCTTCAGTGAAGGGATCCTCCTGAACTGATGGTGTGTGGATGTGTTCCAAAAACACATTGCTGGGAATGGCTTCTCTTTTGGAACCTATTTTTGCCAGATCATCAGCTGCTTGATTTTTTAGTCGGGGTATGTGATGAAGCTCTAACCCCTTGAATTTCTTCTCCGGCTTTCTCACTGCATTGCAATAACCAGTCATGGCTGGACTTCTGACGTCCCATTCCTTCATCACCTGATTAACCACCAAATCTGAGTCGCCATAGACCATGAGGCAACGGACGCCGAGTGAAATGGCCATGCGCAACCCATATAAAAGTGCTTCGTATTCTGCCTCGTTATTGGAGGAATCAAAGTGGATTTGAAGAACATATCTGAGTTTATCTCCTCTGGGGGAGACCAACACCACTCCGGCACCGGAACCATTCAGCATCTTGGAGCCGTCGAAGAACATGGTCCAATGCTCCGAGTGAACCTGAGTCGGCAGTTGCTGTTCAATCCACTCGACGACGAAATCTGCGATTGCCTGGGACTTGATAGCTTTCTTTAACTCAAACTTGATATCTAGAGGAAGGAGTTCAATCGCCCATTTTGCCACTCGACCAGTTGCATCCCTGTTATGCAGGATCTCTGACAATGGAGCGTCGCTGACGACTGTAATGGAATGATCGGAGAAGTAGTGAGCAACTTTCTTTGTGGTCATATAAATCCCATATACAAGCTTCTGATAATGAGGATATCTTTGCTTCGATGGGGTCAAGACTTCAGAAATATAATATACTGGGCGCTGAACTTTGAAGGTTTTTCCTTCTTCTTCCCGCTCGACCGTAAGTACCGTACTGACGACTTGTCCTGTGGCTGCAATGTAAAGCAGCAAAGGCTCCTTGCTGATTGGGGCAGCAAGCACCGGCTGGGTGGAGAGCAGAGCTTTGAGCTCTGCAAACGCTGCATCAACTTCAGGAGTCCACTCGAACTTGTCGGACTTCTTCATCAATCGGTAAAGAGGCAATGCCTTTTCACCGAGACGAGATATGAATCGACTTAGGGCGGCCAAGCAACCAGTAAGCTTCTGGATGTCGTGCACTCGCAGAGGACTTTTCATTCGGAGTATAGTACCGACTTTTTCTGGATTGGCGTCGATTCCCCGTTCGGAAATGAGAAAACCGAGTAATTTTCCGCCAGGAACTCCGAATGTGTACTTTGATGGATTAAGCTTGATATCATACCTCCCGAGGTTGGCAAAGGTTTCAGCAAGGTCAGTCAGCAGGTCGGAACCCTTCCGTGACTTGACCACAATATCATCCATGTATGCTTCCACATTCCGACTGATTTGAGTGAGCAAACACTTCTGAATCATCCTCATGAATGTGGCTCCGGCATTCTTGAGGCCGAACGGCATGGTAACATAACAGAAGCACCCGAACGGAGTGATGAAAGCTGTTTTGATCTCGTCAGGTCCATACAGACGGATCTGATGGTACCCGGAATAGGCGTCTAAGAAAGACAGTTGCTCACATCCCGCAGTCGAGTCAACTATCTGGTCGATGCGGGGGAGAGGAAAATGATCTTTCGGGCAGGCCCGATTGATATGTTTAAAGTCAATGCACATGCGAAGTGACTTGTCCTTCTTGGGGACCATAACAACGTTGGCGAGCCACTCGGAGTGGTAGATTTCTCGGATGAACTCCGCTGCTAAGAGCCGAGCCACCTCCTCGCCAATGGCCTTTCTCTTCTGGACGGCGGACCGTCGGAGATGTTCCTTGACAGGTTTTACTTTTGAGTCGACTCTTAGGCGGTGCTCAGCCAGCTCCCTGGGAACATCTGGCATGTCAAAAGGCTTCCATGCGAAAATGTCCCAGTTCTCACGGAGGAACTGAATGAGCGCTTCTTCCTATTTGGAGTCGAGTGTTGTTGAGATATGAGTTGGAGCAGCGCTGGGGTCGGTCGGGTGGATGTGAGCTGCCTTCGTATCGCCAGTCGACTGAAAAGCTGATTCTGTAGCGGGCTTCTTGGCTCGCAACAAATCACTCGGGTCTGCAGTCTTCTAGTATTCTTGCAACCCCACCACTGCCATCTGAGCATCGGCGATCTTCGAACCTTTCTTAAAACATTCTTCCGCTTTCTTCCGATTGCCCGTAATAGTGATCACACCTTTGGGGCCAGGCATCTTCAATTTGAGATACACATAACATGGTCGGGGCATGAAGCATGCATAAGCCGGCCTGCCCAAAATAGCGTGGTAGGCACTCTGGAAGTCTACAACTTCAAATGTCAACTTTTCTTTGCGGTAATTCTTGGAATCACCGAAAACCACATCAAGAGCAATCTGGCTGAGTGATTCAGCCTTCTTCCCAGGAATGACTCCATGGAAACTCATGTTTCTGGCACTGGGTCTGGACATCGGAATGCCCATCCCCTTCAATGTCTCAGCATATAGTATGTTCAAACCACTGCCGCCATCCATCAAGACTTTGGTCAGTCGAGTGCCTTCAACAACTGGGTCGACCACCAAAGCTTGCCTCCCAGGGGTGGCAATGTGCGTTGGGTGATTGGACCGGTCGAATGTTATGGCAGTCTGAGACCACTTCAGATAACTGGGTGTCGCCGGAGCGACCATATTCACCTCTCGGTTGATAACTTTCAGTCGACTTTTGCTTTCAACATCAGCAAAAATCATCAGAGTGGAATTGACCTGAGGGTATCCGTCGTCACTATCTTCCTTGTCTTCAACTTTGTCCGACTCCTTTTCCTTATCTTTGGGCTGCTTGCCCTGGAACTGCTGGATCAAGAGTCGACACTGTCGAGTGGTATGTTTCGGGTAAATGAAATTACCCTCTTCATCTTTCTTGGTGTGGACGAGACATGGCAAATCCAACACATCATTTCCGTCCTGGTCTTTAACTTTCTTGGGGTTCCAGGGTCCTTTAGGTTTCCCTTTAAACTTTCCTTGGGTTACAGCTAAGGCTTCCCCAGGAGCAGCTGGCTCGGCTTTCCGCTTCTGTTTCCGATTGGGATTTCCTCCGGTTTCTTGGGCGACTGATTTGAGCTTGCCACTCCTGAGTCGATCCTCATCTTCACCATTAGCGTACTTGGTGGCAATCTCCATCATCCGGTTCAGAGACATATCTCCGGTCCGACCGAATTTCAGATTCAGTTCTCTGTACTTGACGCCTTCTTTGAAGGCACAGACTGCTTGGTGGTCAGGCACATTCTCTACCGTGTGATGCAACGTGATCCATCTTTGGATGTAATCCCTCAAGGTTTCATTCGGCTTCTGCACGCAAGACCGCAGTTCCGTCAGCCCTGCCGGTCGCTTGCATGTTCCTTCAAATGTGGTGACAAACACTCGGGCGAGATCTTCCCAAGTGTAAATGCTGTTGGGTGCTAACTGGTTCAGCCATGCTCTGGCCAAGCCCTCCAACATGAGAGGCAGGTGCTTCATGGCCACTTCATCATTGCCGCCGCCAATCTGGACGGCCACTCGGTAGTCTTCAAGCCAAGTATCGGGCTTGGACTCGCCAGTGAACTTGCTGACTCCAGTCGCCAACCTGAAGTTGGGAGGAATCACAGCGGCCCTGATGGCTCTACTAAAGCACTCTGGCCCCGAAACATGTGCTCTGCTGCTGGCAGGAGCATCTCTGTCGTGACCTTCCCAGTGAGCTCTGTTCCTGTCGACCAAACCTTGAACGAGAATGGATCTCGCATCAAAGCCTGGCTCCATGGAGTCGACTGGAATCCTTCGCCCAACACTATGAGGGCGCCTGTCATCCTGTTGTCGAGGCGCATACGACCCGCTCCTCGAGAGAGGGGTGGGTACTCGACGTCGATCATCATGATCGAATCGGTGATCATATTGCTCACGGTTCCCATACTGATTACGCCGGTCCCCACGTCCCTCACGCCTCGGGGGCGATCTTGGGCGATGAATCGACTGGACTGTGTCCGCGGCAACGGATCTGCTGTGAATCCTGTTCCGTGACTGAGAAACAGCGGAATTCTGGTCTCCTGCTGCCCGGAGTAACGCTCTGATCTGCAGCAAGCCTCTGCCAGCCTCCGACTGGGAAGGCTAAATCGACTCTGCTATATGGGCTGCAGCTGCTAAATTCTGAATCGGAGTTCGATATACCTGCGGGGGCGGGAAGAGCTGACGTCGACTGGATTTGGGAACCCGTTGTCGCGCACGCTCGTCTAGTGCTCGCTGGAGGTTCTCCAGTCGAGTGCGCTCGACCAAGTTTGCCAGGCGCGCGTCCTCCAAGGCACGAGCCTCGGGGTTTCTCCAACGATAGGAGTGTGCAGTGCATCCATGTTCCGGTGGCGAAGTTCTTCTCTCTGCAGCAACGTGAGAGGCTCGGGAAGATATTCCTCATGGGGACGCGACGGGTCGCCTCCACCCGCGCCTCCGTCGGTGCGGGGAAAACCGGGAGGACTGGGCGGTCCATCGACCATCAGAACCTCTACCGCCGGATCGCTGCTATCGCACTCGGATGTGATCTCTGCGGAGCCAGTCGACAGGTCGAACATGACGTAGAGGGATTCGTCGGGCTCGATTGCCGCGACTTGAGGGGTGGCCGACTGGCCTGCCACCGCGTGTCTCACCCACCGCTGAAGTCTCGATCGACCGAAGCGCTTGCGTCGGCGGGAAACAGGGAGGGAGGACAACACAGGAGCCGACCGGTAGGGGGTCGACGGTTGCCGCAGGAGAACGTCGCGGACGCACGCGCTAAAGTGCGTTGCCCCGCGGACATGGAGTGCGTCCACGTCGAGCGGAGCCTCCTGAAGCCAAGCGGAGTCGTCGGCGATGAACGTGAGCGCGCCGAGACGGATCTCGCGGCCCTCCACCAAAACTCCGCCGAAAACCATGATGATTCGGGTCGGAAAAGATTGCAACTCCTCCAACAAAACGCTAAAACACCTGCCCCATGGTGGGCGCCAACTGTCGTGGTTCTAAGTCTGACAGTAGTGTAGGGGGGTAAGTATGGAGAGGCAAGATCTTAGCTATGGAGAAGTTGTAAGCACGCAAGGTTTATGAGTTCAGGCCCTTCTCGGAGGAAGTAATAGCCCTACGTCTCGGAGCCCGGAGGCGGTCGACTGGATTATGCGTGTATGAATTACAGAGGTGCGAACCCTTGTCTCGGAGGAGGGGGTGGCTTATATAGAGTGCGCCAGGACCCCAGCCAGCCCACGTTACAAAGGGTTCAACATACATTAAGGCAGGGCGTTACTGGTAACGCTAGTAATAAAGTGCTATGATGACCATAAAAAAGCTACTTAATAACCGACCGTTAGCATGCGGAGTGCCTTTAGGTCTCCTGACTGTCGAGTGGCTTAGTCTTGGTCGAGTGGTTGCTTCTTGGTCGAGTATCTTCGAGTCTGTCGAGTGGAACACGTCCAAGTCGATTGAAAGATGATTTCTTCTGGAGATGTCCTTGGGTAGGTCAGTTTGGACAGGTCCATGCCCCTACCCTAGGTACGTAGCTTCATCACGTGCCGCCTGGCGCGGGAGGCACTCGTCCCCGTTGCAAGGTATTTAGAGGGATACTGCAAGCCGAGTTCAAGTGCTCCTGCCAGCTCCTCCCCATCACAGTTGTGGCGGCGATGGCAAGAGGCGGTGTCCTGAACTGCATCCGGGGTGGTGCTACGAGCAACAAATGCCAACACCACGACCTGACGGGGTGCAGTAACCAACCGCATTGGGAGAGTTGCGACTGGTGGTGCACGACGCTGCGACCGCCCGCACGGCGAGCTACCACCGGCGGGGAGAGAAGCTACAACCTAGGACGTGTTTGGTAGCCTGCATGAGGCCTGGCCTGGCTCGCGGGACAGAAACGGGCCGATTGGTTGCCTGCTTTCACTGTTCGGCCCGCATGGTACGAACCTTAAAGCACTCCTAGGCCTGGCTCCCTAGGAACGCATGAATCGACAGTTTCTCTAGGGCTAGGCCCGAGCGGTGCACGTGGGCGGCGGCAGCTGCACGCGCGCGACCAAACTCGAGAAGCCGCGTTGCTTCTCGAAGCGCCGGCAGATATTAGCCTCACCGCCCCTTACCGCTCCCTCTCCCCACTCTCCCAACTCTCACCGGCGGCGGCGGATCGGAGCAGAGCAAGAAGACCACCGGACTCCATCACCGGCAAGCGGATCATCAGTTGGCCCACTGCAATGGCGGTAAGCACTTCTATCTGTTCGACATGTAGAACTTTTTCCCGTTCGATTCGGCGATAGATTCGATCCACGGCGGAGGGGTATGGGGAATAGAGGTAGATAAGCATAGGGGTAGTTCATACCAGTTCATACGAGTTCATAGTACTTCAAACTAGTTCATGCAAGATCGGAATAGAGGTAGATGCGGATGCAGAAGGGGGATTGGGGGTACACAACGGACACCGGCTCACCGCGGCGGCCGTCACCGGCGTGCGGAGCGGTGGTTGAGCCATTGGCCTTCATCTTCTTCTTCATCGTCGTGCGGGCCGGTGGGTCGTCGTCGTCGTCCTCGGCGGAGTCGAGGTCGATCTGCCAGGTACGACGGCCTGGCTCCGGCGCCCTCGCTGGCATCTGCATCGCTTCTTCCTCCTCCTTAGGCTCCCCACCGATGACCGCCGGCGGCGCGATAGCCGTCTCCCAGTACACTGCGGCACGGCAGTCATTAGGAGCCCAATAGTTCTTGTACTTGCACCACTTCTTCCTCTGTTTAGCGTCGTCGGAGACGGCCTGTTTCATGGCCCAACGAATAATGTCAACTGCCATCGCGCCCTTTGCTAGGTCAGGAATCAGCGTCTTCAGCTCTTCTACAGTGGCCGTCATGAGCACTGCATTAGATTCCTTCTGCATGTTAGGCATGGAGCCGAAGTTCGAGCACACTTCCATGGTGTTCTCGAACTTGTGTGGTCACCAGCCGACCACCCAAGGAAGAAGGCCCTCCAGCTAATACCCCAAGGGAAGGGGTTGGCGTTGGAGCTGGAGTTAGAGCTCATGGCGCTGGGGAGGAGGAAGGTTGACAGTGAGAGAAGAGAGGGGGTGGGTAAGTAGTGTTGGGCAGGGTGAGTAAATATAGGGGCGATGGAGAGAAGGAGAAGAGTGGCAGTCATGCTGTTTTAACAACATGCTCTTCAATAAGCCATGAACTTTGTGTTGTGCCCAACTCCATGAATTGTGTGCAGATCGAGGAGAGCAATGAGGTGCTCCCGGCCATTGACAACAAGGGCAAGAAGCCCCTTCACCCAATGCCCGACGAGGTTGTGCTGCCGCCCACCACCGAGGAAGACTTGAAGATGCCTGGGGGTGGCGACCACGAGGGCATGGAGGAGCCCCCTAGTAACAAGCGCTGCAACTATGGCCACTACCATCAGGAGGATGGCCCGACTCACTTCTGCAAGGTCATCCTTGCACCGAAGCTTGAGTGAATCCCCATGCCCCTAGACTTCACCAAGCACTTCGTCACGGTGCCGACGGAGTTCAAGCTCAAAAACAACACCAGCTGCTCCTGGAAAGTGACGGTGAAGCTGATGAACGGCAGGGTGACCCTGGATCAGGGTTGGGCCACCTACGCAGCCGTTCATCACATCAAGATCGGCTACATGGTGACGTTCAAGCTCCTCACTCCCGACACCCTCAAGGTCATCATCTTTGACGACGATTGCATTGAGGTCGTCAACAAGTGCGGGAAGCACGACGAAGCCTTCGCCGCCAAGGAGTAGGGTCGGGGCCTCCCTAAGTACTATCGAGTCCGCTTTGAACTGTTTATGTTTATGGTTTATGCGTAGAACCGTTATGAAGTGTGGTACTGCTTATCTGCAATATGCCCTTAAGTAGTTGATCCTCTGTTTATACTCTGCTCTGCTTATGATGTGTGCTACATGGTTGTGCCGAAGTGTGAGGTTGCCACACACCAGGCGTTGCATACAACCAAACACCATGCCTTGGGTTTGTCCACTAACAACAGACATCCAAACACCAGGCAGTGTGGTTCTGCCCATGCAGGCAAGAGGGCATGCGGGCAACCAAACAACATGTAGATGGTGCATTTGAGGCTGCATTTGCATAGCCAGGCTGAGTTGAGAAGGCTATGCAATGCAGCTACTGTTGGCTACGGCAATCAAACACGCCCCTAGTGCCCAACGTGAACCTGCACCGGAAGCTGTAAACCCGTTTCCCACTAGAATCGGCATCGGTGAATTCTGGAACGGGGGGTGGGGGTACCCGACGTGCTGGAACAGGTGGTATGTGTTGCTTCGGCTGCCTGCACTGAAAACTGCAACCTCATGTCCAACTTGCTGGAACCAATGCTGGAGAATGTCCCACATGTTGGAACTGGTGCCTGATGTGCTAGAATGGGCGCCCGACAATGCTGGAACCGGTATTTCAGCATGCTGGAAACGGGCGTCACGACAAGTTGGAACTAACGCCACATCATGCTAGAATCGGCCAACGGCGAAGTTGCTACCGTGATGGCATGGTGCTGGAACCAGCACAATGTCATGTTGCGGACGGAGATGCTCGGTGCTGGAACCAACACGGTGGCATGCTGGAACCAAAGTCTCCTGATGCTGCAACCGACACGACGGCAAGCTACGACTGACACCACGATTTGTTGGAACCGCGACAACGGGGGTGCTATGATGGCAGTCAACGCGCGTTGGAATCGTTACGGCTAGGGCCATACGACGACGGCTACCGGAGTGCACCATGCCTGTCGGGGTGTTATGATGGCGGTCACTGTGTGTTGGAAATGTTGCTGCCTGGTGCTGGAACCGGTGGCACGCGGTGCTTGGCAACCTGCACCAAAAACTGCAAGCCCGTGCCCAACTTGCTAGAACCAGCGCCGAAGAATGCTGGGAACAGGGATATCCGACATGCTGGAACCGGTGCCTGATGTGCTAGAATGGGTACCCGACAATGCAGGAACCGACGTTTTAGCATGCTGGAACAAGCATTGCGATATGTCGGAACTAACGCCACATCATGCTGGAATTGGCCAATGGCGAAGCTGCTACCGTGATGGCCTGGTGCTGGAACCAGCACAACGACATGATGCGGCCGGACATGCCTGGTACTAGAACTAGCACGGTAGCAAGCTGGAACCAAAGTCTCCCGATGCTGCAACCGGCACGACGGCAAGCTACGACCGACACCTCGGTTTGCTGGAACCGCGGCGACGGGGGTGCTACGATGGCAGTCACCGCACGTTGGAATCGTGGCAGCCATGGTCATACGACGGCAGCTACCGGAGTGCACCACGGCGGTCGGGATGCTATGATGGCGGTCACTGTTGTGTGTTGGAAATGCGGCTGCCTGGTGCTACAACGGCGGGGAACATGGTACATTGCACGATGCAATCGCGGGGTGGCCTCGGCTGCGACGGTGGGGAATGCATGCTAGCTACGACGGCACGCCAAGCTCATAAGCCAATCGTTTCAGCCACAATAACTCTTTGCTCGCCTTTGTTACTGCAATGAGTTTGCTTCAGTTCTATTCAATACCACACACATTTACAACCGGATTTTCCATGACACACTCTCGCTGCATAGGTAACCAAGTAATCTGAAGTTCCTTCTGTCAACATCTTTATCCATGTCATTATCTAAAAAGGCAAACAACTTAAGCTCACTACCACCAAAGCAAAGATTCATATTAGTGTTTCCCCGCAGAAATCTCAAAATCGACTTCACAACTTCCCAATGAGGTCTTCCTTGATTAGACATAAATCTACTCACAGTACTAACCGCATGAGCAAATGTTAGGCCTTGTGCACACCATAGCATACATCAAACTCCCAACCGTTGAAGCATAAGGAACATTCTACATTTCCTTTTTATTCTCGTTAGTGGAAGGACACTGCTTGGTGCTCAACTTGAAATGAGCTGCTAATGGACAACTCAGAACTTTTGCATTGTCCATCCTGAACTTGAGAAGTGCCTTCTCGATATACTTCACTTGAGATAAGTACACCTTGCTGGAATTTCTGACTCTCCCAATTCTCATCATGAGAATGTTGTTTGTTGTACCTAAGTCTTTCATAGCAAAATGTTTGCTCAACTCCTTCAACTTAGCAATACTAGGGATATTTTTGCCAACAATTAGGATATCATCAACATAGAGCAACAATATGATAAATCATCGCCCGAGAACCCCTAAATAAACACAAAATGGTCTGAGATACACTTCTTGTAGCTTTGCTCCCTATGACAGTTTAAATGGTCCAAGCTACACATCTTGTAGCCTTGCTCCCCTATGACAGTTTCAAACTTCATCTACCATTGTCTTTGCTTGTTTTAGGTCATAAAGACTTTTTTTCAGCTTGCACACATAGTCATCTTTGCCTTCCACAAGAAACCCTTAGTCTGCTCCATGTAGATTTCTTCCTTGAATTCACAATGAAGGAATGTCGTCTTCACATCCATTTGCTCAACTCCAAGTTGAAACTTGTTGCCTTGCCAAGGATTACTCTAATGGATGTCATCTTCACAACCGGAGAAAAGATCTCATCATAGTCAATGTGTTTTCTTTGTCGTGTCTTCTTGGGGCACTCCTGTTCTAAACCTAGAGTCTTTGGCATGCTCCATGACGTGGGCAGTGGGTTGTGTCCTCAAAAGTTTGCTTCTTGCAGTCGTTGCATTCACCATGTCTCTCTCCTATGTGCAGGTTTCGTGCCTGTGCTTTCTCTTGAGGGTGTAGCTCCACCTTGCCAATAGTGCGGTGCCCTTCGATCCAGGTGAGAGGATAGGGGTCCCCTTCAGAGGTGGAGGCGTCTAGCACCTCATCTTCTCTTTGCCAACAGGGAGCATTCTAAGGCGGGGTCCTTTCTGACGGCACGGCTCCCCTCAAGACTTCTACTAGGCCATCAAGTTGTAGTCCTTTTCTTATCTTTTTGTAGCTACTTAGCTTTTCTTCACCTCTGTTTATAAGCCGTTTGGGGTTGCATCGCCGTGTTCCTTTTCTTTCTATGTTTGAATGTTGTGGCTCGTTGAATTCCTGGCTGGTTGATGTCTTTCTTAATTCAAAGTCAGGTCGCCTCGAGCCATCGCTCTAGAAAAAGCACGCCACACCCCACAAGTACACCAAGAATCCGAAAGGGCTTGATGTCACCAACTACAATATCTGGATCACACTATAATTTATAATCAGGGGTATACCAAGTCACGATAGAACTTGCTTCGTCATGTGGAAAACCTTGTAAAGATTTCCACATTTCTGCTTCAATACCTCTCCATGCATGCTTATAGAATAAGGAATATTTGGGTCTTTCATCCGCTGGGCACCCCTCTGTGACGACCCGACACCGACGCTCCAGAAGCCTTCCAGTTGTTTCGTTGTCGCCATGTGTTTTATTTGTTTGTTGCATTCATCATCGCATCATTCGCATTGCATCGGCACTCTATTGCCGTCATTGTTTTCAAAACTTGCATCCGCTTTTAGTTGTCGCTTCTTCCTTGTCTCTGTTGACCTCCTCTTAGATCAACTGGACCGCTCTCTTCTCTCTCTTCTGTGAGCCCATCAAATCCCCTTATCTCTGTGGCCTTTTGTCAGACCCCTTAGGGCGCATCCGAAAACTGTTGTCGGGCTACCCTCCTTCCATCTCTTCCCACTTTGTGGACCCCTACAGCCCACCTAGCCCACATACACTACCCTTCGTCCTGAACTGTCCGATCTCGATCGAACAGTCCAATCGACACCTAAAACCCCCTCCCTTTACCCCCTTCCGTATTTAAGCAGCTCCTCCTCCATATGTGGAAACCTAGCCTCCCTAACCCGATTCCCCTACCAGCCGCCACTCGGTCTCCATCCACCTCGGGATCCCCCTTCTCGTTTTCTTCCTCCACCCAATCCCGAAGGCGCCAGCTCTCTCCAAAATCCTCCTCCTGTCGCCTCCGTCGGCCACCCAAGCAGCAGGGCAGCGCGCAGTCGCTCAGCGCTCGATCCAGATGGGATCGAGGCAACCGCCTATGCCCTCCTTGTCTCCTCCCCGATCCGTCCTGGTCCTCGCCCGTCGTCACACCACCGACGTCCAAGCCACCGGAGCGCAGCCGCCCTTCCGCCGTTGTCGAGCGCCACCGCAGCAGCAGCTCCAGGTCGGCCCCTTCACCCCATGCCCTTGTTTCTTCTCCCTTACCTTTGTTTTCTCTCTCTCCCTCTCATCTCCCTGTTTCCTCTCTCTCACAGGGAACACATGGGCACATGGAGCTCCATGGCTGCCCGATGCTCAAGCCACCACCGGGAACCGCTCGTCCGCCTCGGGTCCTCCCAGATCAGGACCGTCTCGGCCTTCCCCGCACCTCCTGACGCCCAGTGCCGCTCGCCTCAGTCCGCCAAGCTTCTGCGCCGCCGCGCCTTCTTCCTCTGCTTCTGCATCGAGCACGAGGGAGACGCAACAGAGCTCCCGTTTTCCCCATTGACCGCATCGAGCGCCGGCGCGCCGCCCTCATCGTCGCGTCGTTCCTCTGCTTCTAGCATAGACCGCAGCGCCAAGTCCCACTCGATTCAACCTGCCCCATTGACCGAGCCCATGCCTCCTTGCTCGTTTCGTCCAACCGCGCACGCATTGACCGCATCGTCAACCCGCCCGAGCGGGTCAACCTCCTTTCCAGCCGCACGGCAGGGCCCAGCTCCCTTCGCCCTTCCGGTCTGCCTCTTCCACAACCCGGGCCAAGCCCATGGTGAGCATCAGATCCAGCGCCCCCCTGCGCACTGTTGGGCTAGCCTGCAGATTCGGCCTGTTGCTGTTTTTTTGGCGTGCTGCGAATTTCCTATTATCTAGAGAATTACAGATTTGCAGAAAAACCCTCATACTTCATGCATTTAATATCTCACGAACCGTGCATCGGATTAAAATGTTTTAAATATGTAAAATGCTTAGAATTTCATCTAGTTTCATAATATGCCACTTCCATTCATGTTTAAAATGTTTAACATGTTGTTTGCATTTAATTTGCATAATGACATGCTAATATGATTTATTTCATAACTAAATAACCGTAGCTCCGAATTTAATAATATTTATATGTAAATGGGGTGGAAAATGTCTACATTAACATGGTGCACTTACTTTGCATGTTTAATAACTCTAAAATATGATTTAGGGCAGAACAGTACCAAATCCAAAATATGCATATAAGGTTTTTCCAGACTTGTTGTTTGTTGTTCCGGACCCATTTAAACTTGCCTAGATAGGTAGTTTTATTATGCTTCATCTCTTGCCATGTTTAAAAACATTTAATATTATTGGGTACATAAACGAGAGCGAACTAAATAATTCGAATGTGGTGTTTCGTCAATATGCAACTCGTTGCATATTGAGCTCCACTTAATTTGTAGTATTGTTTGTTGCACTTTGCCATGCCATGACTCATTAAACCGGACATGCATCATACTTGGTTGTGCATCATGCCATGTTTATGTGATGGTTGTTTACCATGATGTTTGCTTCTTTCCGGTTGCCCTTCTCCTTGATAGTTCCGGTTACGTTGCGATTGTGAGGATCCGTTCGACTACGTTGGTTCGTCTACTTCATGGATTCGGTCTTCTTCCTAGCGGGATTTCAGACAAGATGACCGTCACCTTGGATCTCACTACTATCTTTGCTATGCTAGTGGTCTCGATGCTATCGCTACGTCGCGTTACCTACCGCTTGTTTATCAAGCCTCCCAAATTGCCATGACAGCCTATAACCTTTTTCACCATCCTAGCAAACCGTTGTTTGGCTATGTTACCGCTCTGCTCAGCCCCTCCTATAGCTTTGCTAGTTGCAGGTGCAGTTGTAGGTTGTTCCATGTTGGGACATGGATATCATGGGATATCACAATATGTCTTATTTAATTAATGCATCTATATACTTGGTAAAGGGTGGAAGGCTTGGCCTTTTGCCTGGTGTTTTGTTCCACTCTTGCCGCCCTAGTTTCCGTCATACCGATGTTATGTTCCTTGATTTTGCGTCCCTAACACGGTGAGGGTTTATGGGCTCCTCTTGACAGTTCACTTTGAATAAAACTCTTCCAGCAAGGCCCAACATTGGTTTTACCTTTTGCGTAATAACAACTAAAACTTGCATAGGGACCCGCCAGCACCCGAGGTCTCTTAATCAACCCCCCGGGCCAGTGCTCCTCATGAGTGTTGGTCCACCTACCTAGCAGTCGGCGGTGCCACCACGGGGCAACTCGATGGTATTTTGGCTACCGTCCACTTCGCATAGACAGTGTTGTCCTGAGAACGAGATACGCGCGGCTCCTATCGGGGTATCGACGCACCGGGTGGTCTTGCTGGACTTGTTTTACCATTATCGAAATGTCTTGTGCACCGGGATTCCGAGTTTGATCGGAGGGTCCCACGATGGAGGATTGTCTCCGCGGATCGTGAGCTTGTCATGGGCTAAGTTGGGACACCCCTGCAAGGTTTTAATTTTCGAGAGCCGTGCCCACGGTTATGTGATAGATGGGAATTTGTTAATATCCGGTTGTAGTGGACTTGAAATAAACTCAACTAAAATACACCAACCGCGTGCGTAACCGTGACTGTCTCTTTTCGAGTGAGTTCGAGAAGAGAACACAGTTGAGTTATGCTTGAACGTAAGTAGTTCAGGATCACTGATCATTACTAGTGCGACCGTTGGCGTAGTTTCTCATCTTACTATTGTACTCGTAATTTAGCCACCATACAATGCTTAGCCGCTTGCTGCAACCTCACCACTTATCATTTTCATACCCTTTAAGCTTTGTTAGTCTCGATACCCATGGTAATGGGATTGCTGAGTCCCCGTGGCTCACAGATTACTACAACAACAGTTGCAAGTACATGTAATGCGATGACATGACACGAGTGCGATGATTGATTGCTTTTGGAGTTCTTCTTCTTCTTCTTCTTCTATCAAGGGATAGGTTCCGGGTCGGGAGACCTAGGATTACCAGGGTGGATATTGTTCTTCTTTTTCGTTTGATTTCATCCATAGTCGGATCCTGCTCTTCTGTATGATGATTGCTATGTATTGATGAACTGTTGTATTCATGTTGTACCATGTGGTGAGTGTAAGCCTGTATCTTGTATTCTCATCTATTCAGTACATGGTATATTGTAATGATATCCACCTTGCTATGCGCTCGAAATGTGATTGTGCCGCGATCAAGAGTTCATCATGTGATTGGGATAGAATCGCATCTTGGGCGCTACACCCTCATAAGCTTGGCCTCCGCAATTTATCATACAATCTCTCTTTCATAAGATGTCGCCCGGTCGACCGGCTAATATTGTTGTGAAGGTGTACCTGGCTGAGAGAAGCAATCGGATATCCTTACTCTAGAAGCATGCATGCGAGAGATATTGAAGCATAAAAGAGGTAACACTTGCAAGGTTCCCCACTTGAGGAAGCAAGTTCTAGCACAACCGAGTATAAACTCGATTAGATTACAGTGTGATCCAGATGCCCTTCTGGATGCTTGATACCGAGTCCCTTCTGGATGCTTGATGTACTTGTCGGATGTGGCGTACTTGCATGCTTTCATCAATAATATTAGTGAACTTTCCGTACCTCCCTAAATCCAAGTTCACAAAACTATAGTTGCAAATATTAAGAGAGCTTCCTTTATGTTTAGTTTAGTTTTGTAGGAAAGAAATTCAGTTCACAACACTAGTCTTCAGAAACTCGTCGGCCCCGTAGTCGACTCATTTGAATATGATGAACCAACAGATACAACATAGTTTGCATTGATAGGATGGTCTGACAAGTGACATATTAATTTACTTACTTATATCCATAAATATATAGCTTAATCTACTTCTCCAGAAACTAATGGTGTTGGTTTGCTGATTTCCAACAGTTCTGAATTCTCAAGATTGTAGGGTGCATTCTTTGAAGTTCAACTTTTTGTTAGGATGTAATGCATATAATCAATCTCTTTGTGCAAATTACAGTGGTCTAGAATCCAGAGTGTAATTGTTTGAGTAGAAACTCTCTGCATATCATGTTAACACGTGCTATGCAAGTCACTATTCCACTTAAATATCTATGGTAAAACCAGTGTTGTAACATTGCTGGTACCTGAAGGATACTCCCACCGTCCCAAAATTCTTGTCTTAGGTTTATCTAGATACAGATGAATCTGTATCTAGACAAATCTAAGACAAGAATTTTGGGACGGAGGGAGTACTTGTCGTGATTTAGTTCAAATTTCAACTAAAACCACGACAACTATTTCGAAACGGCGGGAGTACTAACGTAGGAGCAGATGTTAACTGATCCAACGATATAGAACACCTTTGTACTCTTCTTCATCTGCTCTTTTGTAGAGATAGCACGCTGACTAGACTTTCCTGGGAATCATCACATATTTCCCCAAGGGTGTCACAGATCTCTAAGCGTAGAGCGTTTCATCCAAGAGATTTTGAATCAAGACTGCATATGTGGAGGTTAGAATCAGCAAAACAAGTGTGGATCCCAACAAAAACTGACTTTTCAGTCGAACAGAGCACTAGCAACAACAACCATGTAGGCCATATCAGGAAAAAATAAACACCAACCATGTAACAGGCTGTAACTTATTTTGCAGCTTCTGCAAATCCAATGATTGAGTTGTTTGTAGTGGCTCTAGCCTCCAGATGTCAAAATCTAGAATTTCCATTATTAGAACCATATGAGAGGGACACAAATTGTTGGGATATCCTCCTCATGTGGGCTGTGAGGAGATGACCATTTGAGGCCTTTTAGGCAGCCCAAAGAGGTGCATGAGCCCACTACCCATTAGGGTTATGACCTAGGGTCATTTTGGACTTTGCACATGAGTGGATGGGGATGCTTTACCCTCCATCCAGCAGCCACCACCAAGAGTGACGAAAATCAGTTCATCCTCCAAGAGAGAAGAAGAGAGAAAACCAATAGAGCAAGGGAAGAAGAGGAAGATTGAAGGAAGAAGCAAGGGAGCTCCTCCCCAAGGTTGTGATGGTCCAGATCCACTACCTTGCCTCCTTCAAGCTTCGGTTCCACCATCTTTGGTGAGATTGTTCCAATCCCTAGTTCTTGAGCCCCAAATCTTGTTGTGTTCATCCAAGATTCAGAAATCTTGATGTATGAAATCCTCTAGTGTTGTCTAGAGAAGAACTTGTTGTATCCCACATTTGATAATAGTGGAATAGGATTTGGGTGGCTTCGGCCCGTGGTTTTTCCCCTCAAGTTGAGGGGTTTTCCACGTAAAAATCTGGTGTCTCTTTGTTGATGCTTGATGCTGTCCAGAAACTTACTCCTACCACAAGACACTAGGCTGAGGAGTGTCTTGCCTGCTGAGTAACATTTTCTACCTCCATATATGTTGTTGCATATGTTTCCTTCCGTGCTAAGCAACGATTCTTGAATTAGTACATGATGTGGTGCTGAGATTACTTGTTTCCGCTGTAGTTTTCAGTTAACCACAAGTGCATTTCCGTGCTAATTCCCAACAGAGTGGCATCAGAGCCTTGGTTGCTTAGAAGGTTGCAAATCCCAGTTGCTTGATTGTTGCTGGAAGTGCTGCTCACAATGGCTTTGGAAGAAAGCGCTACTACAAGTGGCATGATAAAACTTGATTCTTACAATTACTCATTATGGAAGCCCGTGATGGAAGACATCCTTTATTGCAAGGATTTGTATGAGCCAATTGTGAAAGACAAGATACCCACAGGTGTCACGGAAGAAGAATCGAGAGTGTTGCACAGAAAGGCAGTAGGTATGATTCGGTTGTACATCAACCACAATATTTTCCACCATGTTGTAAATGACACAAATGCTTATGAGATGTGGCAGAAGTTGGAGTCTATGTATGAGAGGAAGACATCAATGAACAAAGTCTCGGTGATCAAAAGACTTGCAAAGCTTGAGTACCGAGATGGCACAAGTGTGATTGAGCACTTAAATGTCTTTCAATGCCATATAAATCAACTTTCAGCCATGAAGATAAATTTTGAGGATGAGGTGCAAGCATTGTTGCTGCTGAGTTCCATGCCTGATAGTTGGAACACGCTTGTTGTGTCACTTAGCAATTCAGCTCCGGATGGGAAGCTGACTTTGGAGATGGTGAAGAACAGTATGCTGAATGAAGAAGCCAGAAAGAAGGAAAAGGGTGATGCCTCTTCTTCTGATGCATATGTGGCTGAAACCCATGGGAAGAATGAGAACCGTGGACGCAGCAATACAAGATTTCAGCAAGGCAAAAGCAAACCCAGGGGGAGATCAAAGTCAAAACAAAGAAAAGATATTACTTGCTTTCATTGTGGCAATCCGGGACACATAAAGAGCGAGTGCAGGAAGTACAAAAGAGAGCTTGCAGAGGGGAAACTCATAAAAAAACCCGAGCAAAAGGCTGAGAGCAGTTCAGCCATGACCGCAACAGATGAGGACTATCTAGTCATTGAAGATGAAGATTGCTATAGTGCTGTTCGTGATGATGCCATGAGTTGGGTTGTGGATTCAGGTGCGTCCTTCCACATCACATCACACAAGGAGTATTTCACATCTTACACTAGTGGTGTTGCTGGCCAAGTGAGGATGGGAAATAGTGGTTCGTCAGCAATTGTTGGCAAGGGCTCTATATGCATTGAAACAAACACAGGTTGCAGATTGGTGCTCGACGATGTGAGGCATGTTCCCGACATAAGGCTGAATTTGTTGTTAGTGGGCAAGCTTGATGATATCAAACATCCTAGTTATTGAAGGAAAGTGGAAGCTCACCAAAGGCTCTTTGATTGTGGCTCGAGGAAGTAAGCAAGGTAATCTCTATGTGACTAAAACCAAGTTGTGCAATGAGGTGTTGAACATTGTTGAAAAAGACACTTCGGTTGAATTGTGGCACAAGAGGCTTGGGCATATGAGTGAGAAGGGCATGCACGCTCATGCTCACATAAAGTACCTCCCTGAGTTGAAAGGTATATCCTTGAAACCCTGTGCACATTGTTTTGCTGGCAAACAACATAGGGTTGCATTTCGTACACTCCCTCCACATCGTGCAGAAAATGTTCTTGATATTGTGCACACTGATGTTTGCTCCATGACTGAAAAATCTCATGGTGGAGCTTTATACTTTGTGACTTTTATTGATGACCATTCCAGAAAGGTTTTTGTGTATGTGCTGAAACACAAATACCAGACGCTTGAAGCCTTCAAGGAGTTCCATGACAAAGTTGAAAGAGAAACTGGCAGGAAATTGAAGTGTGTGAGATCAGACAATGGTGGTGAATACAGAGGTCCTTTTGAAAGGTATTGCAGAAATGTTGGCATCAGGCTTGAGAAGAGTCCACCAAAGACACCCCAGCTCAATGGTCTTGCAGAGAGAATGAACATGACACTCACAGAGAGGGTCACAGCTATGCTCTCTCATGCTCATTTACCTAATTCATTTTGGGCTGAAGCATTGATGAATGCTATGTATGTGGTTAACCTATCTCCCTCAGTTCCTCTTGCAGGTGATATTCCTCAAAGAGTTTGGTCAGGGAAGGAGGTATCATACAAGCACTTGAAGGTCTTTGGTTGCAGGGCATTTGTACATGTTCCAAGGGACGAGAGATCCAAGCTTGATAGCAAGACAAAGCAGTGCATCTACCTCAGCCAACCAAGTGAAGAGTTTGGCTACAGGTTGTGGGATCCAGCCAATTGAAAGATTGTGAGGAGTCAAGATGTGGTGTTCATTGAAGATGAAACAATAAAAGATATTGGGAAACCAGAGAAGCCAATGACCAGCACACCTTAGGTTGATATGGATCCAATCCGTCCTCCTCTCGTGCATGACAATCATGGGGGAGATGATGACACTGAAGACAGTGGAGATGCAACTGATCAAGGCAGTACAAGTCAAAGTGGCGAGCAGCCATCAAGTGATGATGATGATGAAGTTGGTAATGATGATGCCAACGAAAATCCACCTGATTCACCACCAGTGCAGCAGCAAAGAAGTGAAAGAGGTCACATTCCTTCTTCTAAATATCCACCACATCAATATGTGTTGATGACAGATGCAGGTGAGCCCTCATGCTATGAGGAGGCAATGTCTGATGAGAACAAGGAAGAATGGTCAGAAGCCATGCAGGATGAGATGAATTCCCTGTATGAAAATGATACTTTTGAGTTGGTGAAACTGCCAAAAGGCAAGAAAGCACTCAAGAACAAGTGGGTGTACAGAGTGAAGACTGAAGAAAACACCTCACATGCAAGGTACAAGGCCAGATTGGTTGTGAAAGGATTCAGTCAGAAAAAGAGCATTGATTATAGTGAGATATTCTCTCCAGTGGTCAAGATGTCTTCGATCCGAGTTGTGCTTGGCATGGCTGCCACCATGGACTTGGAAATTGAACAACTTGATGTGAAGACTGCATTCTTACATGGTGACCTAGAGGAGCAGATATACATGGAGCAGCCAGAGGGATTTATGGTTGCAGGCAAGGAGCACTTAGTTTGCAAATTGAAGAAGAGCTTGTATGTCTTGAAGCAAGCTCCTCGGCAGTGGTACAAGAAGTTTGAGTCTTTTATGACTGGGCTTGGTTACCATAAAGCACAATCTAACCATTGTGTCTTTATGAAGAGGTACGCCGAGGGTGACTTCATTATTCTCTTGTTGTATGTTGATGATATGCTGATTGTTGGAAATGGCACAAAGAGGATTGATCTCCTCAAGAAGGCATTGAGTAAATCATTTTCCATGAAGGATTTAGGACCTACTAAGCAAATACTTGGCATGAAGATCTCCCGTGATAGATCAAAGAAGCTGCTTTGGCTCTCACAGGAAAGATATATTGAGAAGGTACTTGAAAGGTTCAATATGAAAGATGCAAAATCTGTTATCTCTCCGCTTGCAGGCCATCACGAACTGAATTCAAAAAAATGTCCTACGAGCAAGAAGGAGAAAGAAGAAATGAGGAAAGTACCTTACCAATCTGCTGTGGGCAGTTTGATGTATGCCATGGTATGCACTAGGCCTGACATTGCCTATGCAGTTGGAGTTGTTAGCTGGTTCATGACAAATCCAGGTAAAGCTCACTGGGAAGCAGTGAAGTGGATTCTCAGGTATCTCAAGGGTACTTCTACATCTTGTCTATGCTTTGAAAATGGTGATCCTGTATTGCAGGGCTATACAGATGCAGATTACGCAGGTGACAAGGATAGTAGGTAGTCCACATCCGGATACCTGGTGACTTATGCAGGGGGAGCAGTGTCATGGCAATCAAGATTGCAGAAATGTGTTTCTACATCAACTACAGAAGTTGAGTACATTGCAGTAGTTGATGCTGGCAAGGAAGTTTTGTGGATGAAGAACTTCTTGCAAGAGCTCGGCATGAAGCAAGAGAAGTATGTTCTGTTTTGTGACAGTTAGAGTGCTATTCATCTTGCCAAGAATTCAAGTTATCACTCTCGAACCAAGCACATTGATGTGAGGTACCATTGGATTCGAGATGTTGTGAGTTCCAAGTTGCTGAAACTTGAGAAGATCCATACCGACGACAATGGTTCGGATATGATGACCAAGATATTGCCAAATGAGAAGCTACAAGCATGTTGCAAGGTAGCGGGCATGGCGGTGCCCCCCTCATGAGTCGGAGGGGGAGATTTATTGGGATATCCTCCTCATGTGGGCTGTGAGGAGATGACCATTTGAGGCCTTTTAGGCAGCCCAAAGAGGTGCATGAGCCCGCTACCCATTAGGGTTATGACCTAGGGTCATTTTGGACTTTGCACATGAGTGGATGGGGATGCTTTACCCTCCATCCAGCAGCCACCACCAAGAGTGAAAATCAGTTCATCCTCCAAGAGAGAAGAAGAGAGAAAACCAATAGAGCAAGGGAGGAAGAGGAAGATTGAAGGAAGAAGCAAGGGAGCTCCTCCCCAAGGTTGTGATGGTCCAGATCCACTACCTTGCCTCCTTCAAGCTTCGGTTCCACCATCTTTGGTGAGATTGTTCCAATCCCTAGTTCTTGAGCCCCAAATCTTGTTGTGTTCATCCAAGATTCAGAAATCTTGATGTATGAGATCCTCTAGTGTTGTCTAGAGAAGAACTTGTTGTATCCCACATTTGATAATAGTGGAAGAGGATTTGGGTGGCTTCTGCCCGTGGTTTTTCCCCTCAAGTTGAGGGGTTTTCCACGTAAAAATCTGGTGTCTCTTTGTTGATGCTTGATGCTGTCCAGAAACTTACTCCTACCACAAGACACTAGGCTGAGGAGTGTCTTGCCTGCCGAGTAACATTTTCTGCCTCCATGTATGCTGCTGCATATGTCTCCTTCCATGCTAAGCAACGATCCTTGAATTAGTACATGATGTGGTGCTGAGATTACTTGTTTCCGCTGCAGTTTTCAGTTAACCACAAGTGCATTTGTGTGCTAATTCCCAACACAAATATAGTACTCCCTCCTTTTCTAAATATAAGTCTTTTTAGACATTTCAAATGGACTATAACATACGGATGTATGTAGACATATTTTAGAGTATAGATTCACTCATTTTGTTCCGTATGTAGTCACTTGTTGGAATGTCTAAAAAGACTTATATTTAGGAATGGAGGGAGTATAAAACAAACCAGTAATAGTTGATGGTACTTATCACAACAGGTTAGATTGACAACGTCAGGTTTATCATCTTTCCTGAATCACCACATATTCTGGTTGATATTCAACATCTCTGAAGCATCTGATTACATATTCTGTGAAGAACAACCTGCTACTCCAAGTGGAGTGGATAAGGCCTGTCTGTTCTTAACTCAAATGATGGATAAGTATAATTTCGCCCCTAATGATTGTGTTCCCTGGCGCTTCCAAATCCAACAGGCGTTTACTTTGGAGAAGAGGTTCCAGTCTTCAGATGTCAAAATCTAGAATGTGTATCAGTGGCACCATATGAGATGGACAGCTGTTTATAAAATGAACCACTAAATAGTTGAGTGCACTTATCACCACCAGTAGGTTGACAACGTTCTTTCTTGAACCACCTATATATATTCAATTTGAGATCCAAATATCTCCGAAGCATCTCATTACAAATTCTGTGAAGAACAATCAGTTTGGCGCGTGGAGTGGATAAGGCCAGTCTATTGAGTATATTTCCCCTTCTAGGCTCCAGCGCAACACCAAATGGCAGCCATAGTTCAAAAGAAGAAGTGGCAGCCATTGTTTTGAAAGCAAAATGTCTTGGTTGAATATGGCACTGTCTGAATACTTCATGTATTGCTGCCACTGTTACTATCAGCTTAGCTTTCGGATTTCTTCCGTTCTCTGAATTATTGGAGCTTACCTGATAGACACAGTTGCCCATACAAAAATATGATCACATTGGACATATTTCGAATACATATATTTATACAGACACACCTTGTACAAAACCGTTTGCTTAATCCTATACAAAGTTACAAACCATATCCCGAACCAGCAGCAAGGTGCAGTCATGAGTCATGACATGCTGAAACTGATGTTCAACCTCAATATCCTGCCAGACCATGGTTGAAAGGTTCCACAACTTGCATCCATGATCCATGTCCCTAGCTAGGACTTTTATCCATGCCAAAAATCACTGACCCTGCATGATCAAATTAACAGTAGAAAAATGTAAGAGAGGGCAATAAGGCATCACTTGGTTACCGATGGATGGCATGGTGCTTGTGCAGGAGGCGCTGTTAATTACCTAGTGTTGGTAGCAAGACCGTCAGAGCTGCAACTCCGACGACCTTGAGGGGCAGCCCAGTGGCCACCAGATCCTTGATGGTGATGTGGCCGGTGCTGAAGCCGACGACATTCGACGGCGACCCGATGGGAAACAAGTACGACAGCTGGGCCCCGACCGCGCCGGAGATCATAAGCAGCGCCGGGTGCACCTCGATGGACTTGGCCAGTTCAGCGAACAGAGGCAGCACCAGCGTGGTGGTCGAGTCGTCGGACATGAACTCGGTGATGACCCCGCTGAAAACGCAGGCCACGGGCACGATCACCAGCGTCGGCGCGCCCTCGAGGAACCTGAGGCCGTCCGAGAGGATGCCGGTCAGGCCGCTGGTCCTGAAGCCGTCGGCGATGGCGAAGCCCGCGCCGAGGAGGAGCACGATGTTCCACTGGATCTTCCTGCACTTGTTCCAGTCCATGAGCTTCTCGCCCCCGTTCTTCCCGCTCGGGATTATGAACAGCAACGTGGCCATCATGATCTGCGTCGCAAGCGATTTGTTTGCTCCTCCATGAGATCAGGTGATACATACTGTGTATAGTAGCTCAGCAACTTTATGATTATCTTGTGCTCTTACCGTGACTGTTCCATCCCCAACTTGATCGTGGAAGAGAACTCCCCACCCAGGAATGTCATCTGTCAGGTTCCTGGTCATCCATAGCACAATTAGACCCTGCAAAGGTTATCCATTTCGATGAGTTAATGACTTGTGACCAAGTAGCAGGTCCACATTGTGTGGCAGAAAGCACACTCTTCTTTGCTAGTTAAAACTTCTATTGGCATAGAATAGCTGATTGGTAGTAGAATTTACCCCAAACACAGCCAAGACCATCTTCTCCGCGAAAGCCATTGGACCTGTCATAGAAGAGGCTAACCCCATCAGACAACTAAGCATCGCCCTGGACAATGTATTTGTGTTTTGAGCTAAAACTACTGGAACTGAAACTTGGACAAACAACTAGAGAGAGGATATGCCTTTTATAAAGGGACAATGAAAGAAGATGAGGCGAGAGAATAAAAAATGGCTACTGAAGACAAGAAAGGAAAGGTACCTAACAAGCTGAGCTCCCTTCTGAGGTGGGTTCCGTCGAGGTAGGCAGAGAGCGCCTTTCCGGTGTTGTTGGAGCAGTACATGAAGCAGAGGGTGACCCAGAGCGCCAAGAACATGAGCAGCGCCATCGGGAGGCCGAAGCTCATCCACGAGCTGAAGGTGATGGGCTCCTTCTCCGGGAAGTAGGCCGACCACATCCCCACCAGGATGATGTTCACTCCGGTGCCCGTCAGCGTGGCCATCCCGCCCACCGCCGACGCGTACACCACGCCCAGCACCACCGCCTTGGAGAAGCGCCGCACCTCCTGCTCCTCCTCCCCCTCCCCCTGGCCGGCGCCTCCGCCCCGCGGGAACCGCTGCAGGATCCCCGTCGCCACAGGCATCATCATCACCGTGCACGCCGTGTTGTGGATCCACATGCTGACGAACGCCGTCGTGCCGGTGATCCCCAGCAGCAGCAGCGACGGCCGCACCGGGTCCCCGCAGAACCGCAGCGTGATCTGCGCAATGCGTGCTGATCAGTTCAGGCGTCAAGAATTCTACTCCTAGCTGAGTGCGTGTCGGAAAAGTTGGTTATTGACATTGAGAGCGAGGCGGCGGTGGATGTGGTAGCGCTCGATGGCGAGGGCGAGGATGAAGCTGCCGAGGACGAGGGCGATGACGTCGTCCATGTACGCCTTGGCGACGGCGTCGGCGGAGGAGATGCCCAAGGCCGGGAACAGGAAGAGCGGCGCCATGGACGCCACGGCGAGGGGCACGGCGTCCGTCGCCCACCACAGGAACACCCACGCCAGCACGCCCAGCATGTTCCGCGGCGCCGCGCCGTGCGCGCCGCCGAGGTCCACGAGCGCGCATATGGCCGCGCACGCCACGGGCCCCGACGCGATCGCAGGGTACTTGTGCGCGAGCAGAGCCCTCAGGCGCGACGACGCCGTGGTCGCGGCGTCGTCGTCGCGGTGCACCGGCAGCAGCAGGGGCGTCCCCGCGTCCTCCGACGAGCTCCCGCCGAAGCTGCGAGCTGGCTTCTCCATCGCCCTCGCCGTCGTTTTACTGAGGCGTGTGCGTGTCGTCTGCGGTGTGGCCTTATAGCAGGCAGGGCCAAGCTTGAAATGGCGTGACAAGTGGCCAGGATAAATCCCCCGTGGATGATTAGGCGACCGGATTAGTTCCGGGCATGGCGAGAACGGTGGGGTCGATCGTTCAGGTGGCCACGGCAGCGTGGAGAAGCTGGTGGCGCGACGGCCAGGAAATCGGGAGGTGACGATACTGTCGACCGCTGAATGGCACAAATATTTTTGGCAGTGAAGTGAGCACCCCATACGCGCCACAGGCACCCGACCCGACGAGGTTGATAGGGCATGGTCACGACATCATCATCGACGATCTCGATCTGGATCCACCTCCCAAATGGTGGGTGGGCGTCAATTCATGCAACCAATCAGTGTACCCCCTCCAAAGAGGGGGGGATAACTATGCATGTACTGGCCTGACATTTGTGTTACCAGGACGTGTTACGGGACTACCTATCACTGCTCAAACCACGTGTCCGAACGAGCAAATTAGGCCTACAACGGAGTACAAGCTCGGCTGGGCCCAAGTCACTCGCTGAAAGGGATGTCGTATCACCGCGTGACCACCCACAAATTCAGAGCAAAACACGTCACTGGCTATTATTCGTGTGTGTCGTGTTAGATTGATTAGTCCGAGACGCACAATCGATCCAGATCCATGGATAACAAGCAATCACACTAGTACGAGTATCACACCGAGATTCTAGGTTCATCGTGACTATAAGCGCTTCTCTCATGTATAGTTGATGATAAGTCCGTCCAGGCCGTCAGACAATGCTTCTCTCATGTATTCGACTCAAACCTATCCAAGTACTGTAAGGATTCTCTATCCCATGGTGCTAGCAGCAGAAACACGGCCTTGTGGAAGGGTTTCAAGGACTGCATCTCCCTCCATTATTTCTTCTCATTGCTCGATTGGTTCCGGTGCTCTTGATTCCTTTTGGCATGATCAGTGGTTAGATGTTGAAGGTTAAGGCCTGTGCTCCCATGTTATATTCGTTTGCTAGAAATCAGTACCGTTCCATCCAATTCCAGTTCTCCCAAGGCGTTTGGGAACCTCTCCCAGACGACAGTTGATGAACTTCCGGTCTTGAATCAGCTCATTGCGGCCATGGCTCCCGTCAGCTCACATAAAGATGCACGCACCCCCTCTGTTACCTGTAATAAGGTCAACACAAGCTATTTCTAACGACTGCTTACCTTTCGTGGTGTGAATTGTGCCTTTGAGCTTTGGATCTGGAATTCCTTAATACCTTTGAAGCACAGGGTTTTTCTTTGGTTGGCCTTCTGGGGATGCCTCAATACAAAAGAGAATATGGCCAGGAAAAGCTGGTCGGTGGTTGCCCCAAATGCTGACTATGATATTTGCCCGGCCTCTGAATCTATTGACCATTTGGTTCTGAATCTATTGACCATTTGGTGCTTCGTTGTCGTACAACCCCTGCTCTTTGGAACAAGGTGTTCCTCACTCCTTTGGCATGCTTATCGCCTGACATCATGTATTTTGTGGAGCATGTTGTTCACCAGCTTGCTTTCAAGCGTAAATGGAACATTACTTTTTTTTTGCTTGCGCCATCACGCCGTGGCATGCACAGAATGATAGTGTTTTCAATTCTAAATGTTGGATGGAGTCTTACATCAGGTCTTATGCCGCGAACATGATCCGTCTTTGGAGCAACATGGCTAGAAAGCAGCAAGACAAGGATGACCTGTAAACTTGGATTCACTTGATTGATGGCTAATTCTTGTATAGGTCTGCTGTAACCTAATTTCCGTTCCCCTTCCTCCTGTTCCTTTTCTTTCCTCCCTAGGCTGCTTGTGGCCTTGCACCTTGGTGCATCTTACAAGCTTCATGTAATTGACACATTGTCTCCAGGCTTTCGCCTGTTTTGAAATATTAGTTGACCGATTGTGTCAAATGGCGCAGAGATCTGCTAAAGCCATGTTTTCGATGAAAATAGTTTCATTTTGCGAGGACATATTCGATATTGATAGTAGAAAGCCCATGTGTTAAGTCATACTATATTGATAATATGTTTACCACGCCAAGAAATCCGAGTTTGAAAAAACAAATCATATTTCTATAACATGCATAGACCAGCTAAGGAAGCATTTTTAGTTGAAAAATATGGTTATCGCGCTGAGAAATCTGAGTTTGAAAAAAAAATCATGTTTGCATAATATGTATACACCAGTTAAGGATGTATATTTTAGCAGTGTTTGCACTAAACTTTTATTTTCCATGTGCACGAAAAAAACTCTATGTGTTGTGCATATGGAGGCATAGGTATTTGAAAGGCCCATATGTTACCTAGCCCGGTCCAGGAGCAATTCTTTGTGTGGGCCGTCCGGAGACCTAGCCTGGTCCAGGAACAATTCTTTGTGTGGCCCGTCCGGATTAGAATATGAAGTGGCAATGCCTGCATCCATGGTGCCTATGTATTTCTTTTCTTCCTCGGTTCCTTCTTTGGGCAGGAGAAGCATACTCAACTGGTGATATTTCTCCTTTCCTATTATTTTAGATTTCTAGGCATGCATGGTAACACAAATGGCCCATTACGCCATATAGCGCAATGTCCATTTCAAACACGAAGTGTTTTGAAAATTAAATTAAGTTTTAGCACGGAGGAATAGTCCAGACTTGAAACAGCGGATGCAACCACTTTATCAAATCAAACTCTTTAGCAACCATTTATGATTATGATGTCAAATGGCACGATGTGTCGATTTAGACTAAGAGTTATTTGAAACGTGTTTCATTTGTTCATTACAAAGTGTTAGATACAATTTCACTACACATAAGAATTTTCAAGCTCAGTTTAGAAGCTATTTTCAAGCATACAAACCACAAGTCGGCGATGAATTTTTCTGGTTTAGGTGTGGATGTCAAATGCTCACGATGAAAAAAGAAGGCATGATTTAGTTTCCTTTAGGGGCAGACGATGTATATACACATTTTAGTTTGGTAGGAGAAAGCCCTATTTAAATTAAATCTATGTTTAGTTGGTTTCTAATTTTCCTTAGGAGAAAAAAATGGTGTTTTATTGTTCACAACTGGATGCGTATGCACATTCTTTGGTACCAGAAAGCCCATGTTTAAATCATCTTGTGTAGTAAATATGTTTATCTTTTTAGTAAAAAAATTTGAAAGAAGGATATCTTTTTAGTATTCATTTCTGGGAAATGCACACGCTAAGAATTCTGAGTTTTATGTATGAAAAAGAATTTATTTTTACGACATGTATAAACCTGCCAAGGAGGGTTTTTCAGGCGTGTTTCTATTAAAAATTTATTTTGCATGTGGATGAAAAGAAAAACTTCTTGCACATATGGAGGCACGGGTATTTGAAAGGCTCATATGCTACCTAGTGAACACTCTGCGGCTGTGAAACTGGTGAGATTCCTCCCTTCCTATTACCTCGGATTTCTCTGCATGCATAGATTTAGTGCACCAAATGACAGAGTCCGATTTGAATCCATACAAATTGTAACCCATTTATATGAAAAATTAAGACTCGTCTCTTAAAATTTATACTTGAGGATGCATAATTTGTTATGTTATTTGGGTAATATAAAGGCGTGTTTTTTCAAAGAAAGCCCACATAAGACAAAGAGTATGCACAAATAGTAACATCAGTTCCTGTACAATGGTGGGAAAGTAGATATTCAATACTGGGGTATGGTAGGTGGAAGAAAATGTCTGAGGATACAACAACAAGAGCTTAGTAAATAACATTTTGCTTCTATCTAATGTATCAGCACACCATGCCCTTTATTTACTCTAGGAATATCTCGTACTCTCTACCTATTTTTCTAAGTGCATGCCCATTGATCCGAGTAAGCCACTTCTTCAATATTGAAGAGAGAAGTTTGAGGTTGTCATGCCCACTGTTGAAATTAGACCGGGCATTATTCTGTAGGGAACTTGGGCCACAAAATATCCTGGATCAATCACAAAACAAACATCAGTATTAAGCAAGGACTATAGTAGAAGTAGCTAGAGATAATAAACAGAATAAAGGGCTATTTTTCTATAAAATATATTTTTTGCTATGAACAAGATTTTTTTAACTGGAATTAAATGTCAAGGAGTTAGAGAGCATGATATAATAACTTCAAGAGAATGATTTGATCTTGCTATTCAACTGTTGAATAGATATTGAAGGCACATTATAGAGAGTCCTAGATTTTACATCTATGAAAGTAGGTGCACCGTGAAAGTGATAATTATCCAATTAATAAAACCATTATTCTAAGAAAATATTAGACATTGCCTCATATATACCAACGGGAGTAACTTTCTATTGGTTAGAAACCGTTGTGCTGACAGTTATCTAACACGTGCTTTTTTAAAACGCACTAAGACCATATATAGGATGCAGACCATTCCCATGCCAATGTCTAGAATCGCCAATCTACATAAGTCCTAATAGTATGCTCCTACAGTATCATGCTTACAAAAACCTACATGGGTATGTTCCCAATAGGAATGGATATAGATTATGCTTACAAAAATGCTACACTCTAACACTTCCACCTGCCTTTTTCCTATCTGTTCATTTGGAGAAAAATGGACACATGTTATTTCTGCATTTGACAATTCCATTTAGGTGTAAAAATCTGTCTGTGTTTTGTTCCTTTTTGTTTTCTGTATAGTTTTTGCACTGACCAGTGATTTGTGATGTCCATGAATACTATTATGGCATTGTTGAACTTTGCCTTTTCCTATCTGTATATTTGGAGAATAAGGCATACATGTTGCCAGAGTGTTGCTTCCCAGGTGAGCTGAGGTGATAACTGAGCCCTCTTATACTATAGAGTAGGTTCAGTATTTTCTTGTATTTTCATGTGCCCAAGGATAGTTTTGTTCGTGTTGTTGTGGCCGTGGTAGCTTACCGAAAAAAGAGAAGACGATGAGCGAGATACGGCGGCAAACATTGTGTCAATTGCTTGCTTTATGCAAAACTAAAACAAGTCAAACTAAAATGATTTGGTATGTATTGGCTAAATTAGAGCGTATAGAGATTGGCATATGAAGGATAACACTAAAAGTTGGCACACCTAGAAATTTATTAATGCCTTTTCTTTTGTCTCTTTGCATAGTGCCCAGGTAGTGTTCATTAGTAGGTTCAAAGGATGCTTAGATTTTTGGTTCTCAGTTTATTCTACCATGGATTCCCTCTGGTATGTGCATGTTTCAGAACTGAATATACACGTAGGAGAAACTTGAGAGCCAATATTAGCGCTTAAGGATTACTCACACTGCCACTCTATGCTATCGCGACAACACAGGCCAATACACATTCAGGAAATATGTGACCAACTTTCCCAAGGTCTTGCATCGTCTACTCAGGTTAATTATTGGTCAACAACCTCCAAAACCTGCAGTTCTATTTTTTAAAATGGTTAAGAGCCCATTGCTCTAAGCGTCAGCCTGTCGCTTCGCTTATGCTTCATGCTTTCCTGAACATTGATTTCTGTCAAACAAACTTTTTGTTTCTTAAGTTTTCATGTTGATTACTGATTGTGGGAGTTGAATGTGCTTCGAAGTAATAGACATTACGCATTATAGTGACACGTTACCCAAGCTCATGGCATGAGCTGAGACAATCTAGAAATGGTCAAATATATATAGCATAGCTAGCAGAGCTCATTCACAACTCTGTTGGTTTGGGCAGAGTCCAAGTTCAGGCATACTGCAAATCCATCAGTGAGAGCTTTAAGCAGAGCAATGTGTCAAACAACATTGTAAGTCAAACATCAGTGTCTCCATATGTACTTAGAAAACAATTCCCCTGGAAAAAGTGGAGAATCCATAAGCAAAGAGGACTTCATTTCTAGATTCTAAATTAACCAATGAACTACAAATCAAGAGTGGATGCACCTGAGCACTAAATTGGCAGCCTGCACACTTGTGTTCCACTAAATTTTGTTCATATTATTCTGAATACGGAAACAACTTTGGATTTAGCTACGCGTGTAAAAAACTTGGCCACGATAAGTAGCAACCTTGCAGTTCCTAGACCATATGGAACAAAGGGGAGCCATGGTAAAGAATAGGTGACAAACACGAGGACGAACAAAGCACAATGCCCCGGCTGAACACGGGTTTATCAATACCATCAGCAAACAAATAAACAGCATGCCAATACATAGAGGAAGTAAAACGAAACATCTAGCATCATGAATCATAGCCCACTTCAATTAAAAACATGCAACATATCCACACAAAAGACCGCATTAGAATGGATGAACATGCAAAAACACATAGGTTGACCTTGGCTTCAATGTGAAACAATAATAATTTTACCACTCAGCAGCCATCTTTATGAAATTTATTAATTTATATTCATTAAGTGAACAACAATTACCATAACCCCGTTGACAACTATGCTTCAACTTTCATAATCAGAAAGTAAAAATCTTGAAGGCGGACAACTTTATGTCAACAACAAGTACCATACCCCTCTGCTATATGCTACAACACATCAAAAGAAATTTGTGAGTTAAAATGCACACCTATTGATTCCAGATTCAAGAGAGCATGGAATATGGCAAAAACTCACATACCAAATTTATTACAGATATATTAGCAGCTTGTCGTTTGTGCTTCTTTCCTAGTTCCTCCCACTACAAGCTCATCAACAGAAAATACTTGCTTTCTATAAGATAGAAGTAGAACAATGAGAGAATTTCTGCATAAGGTAGACCTAGAAAAAGGAGGCAGCAAATGGCCTTAGATTTACACCTGAACCATTTGAAGAAATCATGGAACAGACACAACATGATAGCTACCACCATCGGGCCCTCCAAACTGAACATATTTGATGGGACTGCATATTCTCTTTTTACGGAATCAGGACTATATATGCAACACATGAACGAAGCAAAACTGTGGCAGACAAGTCAATCCTTGTCCCAATGAGATGGAGGCATACCTCAAGGGAGAAAATTTGCACAGCCTAGCCACACACTCTTGCTCCATGGCCTTATCTCTGTTGCGGTTGCACACTCCCTCTTTGCTGAACCATTTGTATCCAATCTACAAATCAAAGAATACAAAGGCCTCAGTGACCACTTTAGATCAAATCGCATTGCTAGAGGCTATATAATTGATGAGACAAAGTGGTGCCCCTACAACCGACGCCCTAGTCAATGAGAGAAAGTGGGGCGAGAGAGAGGATGTAGAGGCAAACCTGAACCTTCTCGAGCTTCTTGCTCATACTGCTCTGGTCGGCAACCCTCCCTCAACCGCCGACCCCATCCGCATATGTTAGAGATACGACAAGCAAATCAACTCGACGAAGAACAAGCAGGGGACATGAGATTTTAAAGTGGAAAACCCCTCCAACACTACGGTTGCCAGCTAGCCAAACTTCAGTATATCAGGGAGGTTACACACACCGGGGATTTATAATTGATCAACTTATCCTGTGCGGTGGCTTACAAGAGGTATATATAACATAGGTGACCTAGGTCAATACTGATCCGTACCGCGGTCTCTGTCGGGGGTGGTGGCCCATGGGCTAACTCCAGACTCGCTATGCTCTGCTTCGGTCCAAGCCTACCGGTGACCTGCCTCGCTCCGCTCGCTCGTCAGAAGTTAGCCTCCCTCTTTATACTTGAAGTTGGAGCATAACATAACAACATCAGTCGCTCCACACACCCTTGCTGCTTTCGTTCATAGGCTTAGACTCGCCAAGGCCTTCTTCTATAGCGACCCGACCCGAATGGATCGAAGTCTCTGTGCTTAAGTGTCATCCCTGGATCGGTATGCTCACACACACAGTACTCGAGGATTTATAACAGAGGTAAATCACATGTATAGAGTAACGTAAAAACTATTACCTCAATCCATATAGCAGAAGATACAACAAAGCTGTGGAGTCCCAACTGTTGGGGAACGCAGTATTTCAAAATTTTTGCCTATGATCACACAAGATCTATCTAGGAGATGCATAGTAAGGAGAGGGGATTGTGTGTCTACGTACCCTCGTAGACCAAAAGCGGAAGCGTTTAGGCCCTGTTTGGTTCAGCTTTTATCGACGGATTCCGCTGCCGCGCAGCAGAATCTGAACCAAAGGGCGAACCCAGCAGAATCCGATTCCAGAAATCCGCTGTCAAAATCTGAACCAAAAGCGAAAGCAGCCCAGGACGTGCTTTCCAAAATCCGATTCCGATGCGGGCCAAAATCTGAAAAAGCTATATCAGCTGGTTTGCCAAATGACCTACATCTATTTTACATCAGATTTTCCACAACTGTTTTTCCACAGCAGATTTTTCACAGCTTCTTTTAGAAATCCACAGCCGAACCAAACAGGGCCTTAGTAACGCGGTTGATGTAGTCGAACGTCTTCATAGATCCAACCGATCCAAGTAATGAATGTATGACACCTCCGTGTTCAGCACATATTCAGCATGATGACGTCCCATGAGCTCTTGATCCAGCAGATGCTCGAGGGAGAGTTCCGTCAGCACGACGGCGTGGTGACGATGTTGTTGATGTGATCCGCGTAGGGCTTCGCCTAAGCACCACGACTATATAATCTGAGGTGTAATCTATGGAGGGGGCACCGCACACAGTTAAGAGAAACTTGTGTCTTCTAGGTGCCCCCTTGATACGTCCATTTTGCATCATGCTTTTATATCGATATTTATTGCATTATGGGCTGTTATTACACATTATGTCACAATACTTATGCCTATTCTCTCTTATTTTACAAGGTTTACATAAAGAGGGAGAATGCCGGCAGTTGGGATTCTGGGCTGAAAAAGGAGCAAATATTAGAGACCTATTCTGCACAGCTCCAAAAGTCCTGAAACTTCACGGGAGACGTTTTCAGAATATATAAAAAATACTGAGCGCAAGAAGTTCACCAGGGGGGCCACACCCTGCCCACGAGGGTGGGGGGCGCGCCCCCCTACCTCGTGGGCCCCCTGGTGGCCCTCTGATGGCCATCTTCTGCTATATGGAGTATTTCGATGAGAAAAAAAATCATAAGCCATCTCTTCGGACGAAACTCCGCCGCCATGAGGCGGAACCTTGGCGGATTCAATCTAGGGCTCTGGCAGAGCTATTTTGTCGGGAAAACTTCCCACCGGGAGGGGGAAATCATCGCCATCGTCATCACCAATGCTCCTCTCATCAGGAGAGGGCAATCTCCATCAACATCTTCATCAGCACCATCTCCTCTCAAAACCCCAGTTCATCTCTTATATCCAATTCTTGTCTCCAAGTCCGGGATTGGTACTAGTAGGTTGCTAGTAGTGTTAATTACTCCTTGTAGTTGATGCTAGTTGGTTTATTTGGTGGAAGATCATATGTTCAGATCCTATATGCATATTAATACCCCTCTGATTATGAACATGATTATGCTTTGTGAGTAGTTACGTTTGTTCCTGAGGACATGGGAGAAGTCTTGCTATTAGTAGTCATGTGAATTTGGTATTCGTTTGATTTTTGATGAGATGTATGTTGTCTCTCCTCTAGTGGTGTTATGTGAACATCGACTACATGACACTTCACCATTATTTGGGCCTAGAGTAAGGCATTGGTAAGTAATAAGTAGATGATGGGTTGCTAGAGTGACAGAAGCTTAAACCCTAATTTATGCATTGCTTCGTAAGGGGCTGATTTGGATCCATATGTTTCATGCTATGGTTAGGTTTACCTTAATACTTTTGTTGTAGTTGCGGATGCTTGCAATAGAGGTTAATCATATGTGGGATGCTTGTCCAAGTAAGGACAGTACCCAAGCACCGGTCCACCCACATACCAAATTATCAAAGTACCGAACGCAAATCATATGAACGTGATGAAAACTATCTTGACGATATTCCCATGTGTCCTCGGGAGCGCTTTTCTCTATATATTGTCCAGGCTTGTCCTTTGCTACAAAAAGGATTGGGACACCTTGTTGCACTTTATTTACTTTTGTTACTTGTTGCTCGTTACAAATTATCCCATCACAAAACTATCTCTTACCACTTATTTCAGTACTTGCAAAGAATACCTTGCTGGAAACCGCTTATCATTTCCTTCTGCTCCTCGTTGGGTTCGACACTCTTATTTATCGAAAGGACTACGATAGATCCCCTATACTTGTGGGTCATCAAGACTCTTTTCTGGCACTGTTGCCGGGGAGTGAAGTGCCTTTGGTAGGTGGAATTTGGTAAGAAAAATTTATATAGTGTGCTGAAATTTACTGTCACTTGTTACCATGGAAAGTAATCCTCTGAGGGGCTTGTTCGGGGTATCTTCACCCCGACCAGTAGAGCAAAGAGTTGCTCCTCAACCTACTGAACCTACTGAAAATGAAAATGTCTGCTTTGAAATTCCTTCGGGTATGATAGAAAAACTGCTAGCTAATCCTTTTGCAGGAGATGGAACATTACATCCTGATGAGCACCTAATATATGTGGATGAAGTTTGTGGATTATTTAAGCTTGCAGGTGTACCCGGAGATGTTGTTAAGAAGAAGGTCTTCCCTTTATCTTTGAAGGGAGATGCATTGACATGGTATAGGCTATGTGATGATACGGGGTCATTGAACTACAAACGATTGAAATTGGAATTTCATTAGAAGTTTTATCCTATGCATCTTGTTCATCGTGATCGCAATTATATATATAATTTTTGGCCTCGTGAAAGGGAAAGCTTCGCTCAAGCTTGGGGGAGGCTTAAATCAATGTTATATTC
Source organism: Triticum urartu (assembly GCF_056163025.1). Classification (NCBI taxonomy): domain Eukaryota; kingdom Viridiplantae; phylum Streptophyta; class Magnoliopsida; order Poales; family Poaceae; genus Triticum; species Triticum urartu. The sequence continues at coordinate 240,289,187 of NC_141879.1, forward strand.
ATGCCCCAATCATGAGCTCTCAAGAGAGATGATTATTCAAAATTTATATGCTCGGCTTTCTGGTAACAATCGCACCATGCTCGATACTTCTTGTGCTGGCTCTTTTATGATGAAGACTATCGAATTCAAATGGGATTTATTGGAAAGAATTAAACGCAACTCTGAAGATTGGGACCTCGACGAAGGTAAGGAGTCAGGTATGACACCTAAGTTTGATTGTGTTAAATCTTTTATGGATACCGACGTTTTCCGTAAATTTAGCACTAAATATGGACTTGACTCTGAGATAGTAGCTTTTTTCTGTGAATCTTTTGCTACTTATGTTGATCTCCCCAAGGAGAAGTGGTTTAAATATCATCCTCCCATAGAAGTAAAAGTATCTGCACCTATTAAAGTTGAAGAAAAGACTATCGCTTATAATGATCCTATTGTTCCTACTGCTTATGTCGAGAAACCACCTTTCCCTGTTAGGATAAAGGATTATGCTAAAGCTTCAACTGTGGTTCGTAAAAGCAATATTAAAACTTATACATCTTCTGAGCAAATTAAAGTTGAACCTGATATTGCTATTGTTAAAGATCTCTTGTCTGATAATATTGATGGGCATGTTATTCATTTCCTTGATGAGAGTGCTAGAATGGCTAAACCTTGTGCTAAAGATAAAAACAGACCTATGGTAGGCATGCCTGTTATTTCTGTTAAAATAGGAGATCATTGTTATCATGGCTTATGTGATATGGGTGCTAGTGCTAGTGCAATACCTTATGCTACCTCTTTTAGCACTGCGTTGGTTTTTCCCGAAGAGGAAGGGATGATGCAGCAAAGTAGCGTAAGTATTTCCCTTAGTTTTTGAGAACCAAGGTATCAATCCAGTAGGAGGCTACACGCAAGTCCCTCGTACCTGCACAAACAAATAAATCCTCGCAACCAACGCAAATAGGGGTTGTCAATCCCTATAGGGCCACTTACGAGAGTGAGATCTGATAGATATGATAAAGATAATATTTTTGGTATTTTTATGATAAAGATGCAAAGTAAAATAAAGGCAAAGTAAATAGCAAAGTAAATAACTAAGTAGTAGGAGATTGATATGATAAAGATAGACCTGGAGGCCATAGGTTTCACTGGTGGCTTCTCTCGAGAGCATAAGTATTCTACGGTGGGTGAACAAATTACTGTTGAGCAATTGACAGAATTGAGCATAGTTATGAGAATATCTAGGTATGATCATGTATATAGGCATCACGTCCGAGACAAGTAGACCGACTCCTGCCTGCATCTACTACTATTACTCCACTCATCGACCACTATCCAGTATGCATCTAGAGTATTAAGTAAAAACAGAGAAACACCTTAAGCAAGATGACATGATGTAGAGGGATAGACTCATGCAATATGAAGAAAATCCCATCTTGTTATCCTCGATGGCAACAATACAATACGTGCCTTGCTGCCCTTACTGTCACCGGGAAAGGACACCACAAGATTGAACCCAAAGCTAAGCACTTCTCCCATTGCAAGAAAGATCAATCTAGCAGGCCAAACCAAACTGATAATTCGAAGAGACTTGCAAAGATAACCAATCATACATAAAAGAATTCAGAGAAGATTCAAATATTATTCATAGATAGACTTGATCATAAACCCACAATTCATCGGTCTCAACAAACACACCACAAAAAGAAGATTACATCGAATAGATCTCCACAAGAGAGGGGGAGAACATTGTATTGAGATACAAAAAGAGAGAAGAAGCCATCTAGCTACTAACTATGGACCCGCAGGTCTGAAGTAAACTACTCACACTTCATCGGAGAGGCTATGGTGTTGATGTAGAAGCCTTCCGTGATTGATGCCCCCTCTGGCGGAGCTCCGGAACAGGCCCCAAGATTGGATCTCATGGATACAGAAAGTTACGGCGGTGGAATTAGGGTTTTGGCTCCATATCTGATCGTTTGGGGGTACGTGGATATATATAGGAGGAAGAAGTACGTCGGTGGAGCAACAGGGGGCCCACGAGGGTGGAGGGCGCGCCGGGGGGGGGGGGGGGCAGGCGCGCCCCCTACCTCATGGCCTCCTGTTAGTTGGCTTGACGTAGGGTCCAAGTCTCCTGAGTTGTATTCAGTGAGAAAATCACGTTCCCGAAGGTTTCATTCCTTTTGGACTCCATTTGATATTCCTTTTCTTCGAAACCCTAAAACAGGCAAAAAACAGCAATTCTGGGCTGGGCCTCCGGTTAATAGGTTAGTCCCAAAAATAATATAAAAGTGGATAATAAAGCCCAATAATGTCCAAAACAGTAGATAATATAGCATGGAGCAATCAAAAATTATAGATACGTTGGAGACGTATCAAGCATCCCCAAGCTTAATTCCTGCTCGTCCTCGAGTAGGTAAATGATAAAAATAGAATTTTTGATGCGGAGTGCTACTTGGCATAATTTTAATGTAATTCTTATTAATTGTGGCATGAATATTTAGATCTGAAAGATTCAAGACAAAAGTTCATATTGACATAAAAAATAATAATACTTCAAGCATACTAACAAAGCAATTATGATTTCTCAAAATAACATGGCTAAAGAAAGTTATCCCTACAAAATCATATAGTCTGGCTATGCTCTATCTTCACCACACAAAATATTTAAATCATGAAAAACCCCGATGACAAGCCAAGCAATTGTTTCATACTTTTGACATTCTCAAAACTTTTTCAATCTTCACGCAATACATGAGCGTGAGCCATGAATATAGCACTATGGGTGGAATAGAGTGGTGGTTGTGGAGAAGACAAAAAGGGGAAGATAGCCTCACATCAACTAGGCGTATCAACGGGCTATGGAGATGCCCATCAATAGATATCAATGTGAGTGAGTAGGGATTGCCATGCAACGGATGCACTAGAGCTATAAGTATATGAAATCTCAAAAAGAAACTAAGTGGGTGTGCATCCAACTTGCTTTCTCATGAAGACCTAGGGCAATTTGAGGAAGCCCATCATTGGAATATACAAGCTAAGTTCTATAATGAAAAATTCCCACTAGTATATGAAAGTGATAACATGAGAGACTCTCTACTATGAAGATCATGGTGCTACTTTGAAGCACAAGTGTGGTAAAAGGATAGTAACATTGTCCCTTCTCTCTTTTTCTCTCGTTTTTTGATTTGGGCCTTTTCTCTTTTTATGGCTTCTTTTCTTTTCTCTTTTTTTTATTTTTTTTTCGTCCGGAGTCTCATCCGGACTTGTGGGGGAATCATAGTCTTCATCATCCTTTCCTCACTGGGACAATGCTCTAATAATGATGATCATCACACTTTTATTTTTCTTACAACTCAACAATTACAACTCGATACTTAGAACAAAATATGACTCTATGTGAATGCCTCCGGCGGTGTACCAGGATATGCAATGATTCATGAGTGACAAGTATGAAAGAATTATGAACGGTGGCTTTGCCACAAATACTATGTCAACTACATGATCATGCTAAGCAATATGACAATGATGGAGTGTGTCATAATAAACGGAACGGTGGAAAGTTGCATGGCAATATATCTCGGAATGGCTATGGAAATGCCATAATAGGTAGGTATGGTGGCTGTTTTGAGGAAGGTATATGGTAGGTGTATGATACCGGCGAAAGGTGCGCGGTATTAGAGAGGCTAGCAAAGGTGGAAGGGTGAGAGTGCGTATAACCCATGGACTCAACATTATTCATAAAGAACTCATATACTTATTGCAAAAATCTACAAGTTATCAAAGCAAAGTATTACGCGCATGCTCCTAGGGGGATAGATTTGTAGGAAAAGACCATCGCTCGTCCCCGACCGCCACTCATAAGGAAGACAATCAATAAATAAATCATGCTCCGACTTCATCACATAACGGTTCACCATACGTGCATGCTACGGGAATCACAAGCTTCAACACAAGTATTTCTCAAATTACAACTACTCAACTAGCATGACTTTAATATCACCATATCCATGTCTCAAAACAATTATCAAGTATCAAACTTATCATAGTATTGAACACAGTCATAAGAGGATTTTTATTATTAATCTTGCATACCAAGCATATTAGGATTCTAAGAAAATTACCATGCTATTTAAGACTCTCAAAATAATATAAGTGAAGCATGAGAGATCAATAGTTTCTATAAAACAAATCCACCACCTTGCTCTAAAAGATATAATGAAGCACTAGAGTAAAATTATATAACTCAAAAGATTTAAGCGAAGCACATAGAGTATTCTAACAAATTCCAAATCATATATGGCTCTCTCAAAAGGTGTGTACAGCAAGGATGATTGTGGTAAACTAATAAGCAAAGACTCAAATCATACAAGACGCTCCAAGCAAAACACATATCATGTGGTAAATAAAAATATAGCTCCAAGTAAAGTTACCGATAGAAGTAGACGAAAGAGGGGATGCCTTCCGGGGCATTCCCAAGCTTTGGCTTTTAGGTGTCCTTAGATTATCTTGGGGGTGCCATGGGAATACCCAAGCTTAGGCTCTTTCCACTCCTTGTTCCATAATCCACCAAATCTTTACCCAAAACTTGAAAACTTCACAACACAAAGCTTAAAGTAGAAAATCTCGTGAGCTCCGTTAGCGAAAGAAAACAAAATACCACTTCAAGGTACTGTAATGAACTCATTATTTATTTATATGGGTGTTATACCTAATGTATTCCAACTTCTCTATGGTTTATTAACTAATTTACTAGCCATAAATTCATCAAAATAAGCAAACAACACACGAAAAACAGAATCTGTCAAAAACAGAACAGTCTGTAGTAATCTGTATCTAGCACAAAATCTGGAACCCCAAAAATTCTAAAATAAATTTCTGGACGTGAGGAATTTATCTATTAATCATCTTCAAAAAGAATTAACTAAAGAGAACTTTCCAAATAAAAATGACAGCAGTTCTCGTGAGCGCTAAAGTTTCTGTTTTTTACAGCAAGTTCAACAAGACTTTCCCCAAGTCTTCCCAACGGTTCTACTTGGCACAAACACTAATTAAACACAAAAACACAACCAAAACAGAGGCTAAATAATTTATTTATTACTAAACAGGAGCAAAAAGTAAGGAATAAAAATAAAATTGAGTTGCCTCCCAGCAAGCGTCATCATTTAACGCCCCTAGCTAGGCATAACAAGCAAGAATAGATCTAGGTATTGCCATAATAATAAGATAGATTGTTAAAACTTATTTCATATTCTCTACGTTCAGCAGGAAGTTTTCTTTGAGGAAAGCAAAAGTAATCAAAGGGGCTAAATTTGTTGGGACAAAAGTCTCCAAGATCAACCTTGGGAGGTATAGGTTCCTCCTTTGGTCCTTCATATTGCACAACCAATTCATCATTATAAGCATTCTTTTGACATAACTTTGTGAGCATATATTCAAGAGAATATCCCAATTCATTATCTCGAATAGCCAAATCATCATTAAGTTCAGAAATTCTATCAACTAAAACATTGGTAGGAACCCTTTTTCTAAGATTTTCATTGAAAGCAACATAATCTAAAGATTGAAAATGCATTATTTCTTCTTGATCAAAGAGGATAGTCTCTATGGGAGGATGACAAGCGTCCACCCTATAATGCGCAAAGATTTCTTTGGCCTCTTTTATTATGAATCGAAACTCATGAGCCAAAAAGATAGTAACGGCACGCTTAACCGAAGAATGCTCAATATTAGAAAATTCTAGGAAAATCCTTTGTATAGAAGGATGCATGTGCATGAATTGTCTCTCAAGTTCAACTACAAGCATGGCAATAGCGTCTGCAAGACTAGTAGTTCTATGAAGAATAGAACTAACCATAGAAGGTAAAGCACCGACACAAGTAAAGAAATCTTGAATAACTCCTTTTCCATTAATATTACCACTACCAACACGGAATCTTTTTATATGTGAGATAGTGGGTTCTTTAGTAGGAGCATCAAAATTATTATTGACAATAGTATCCCCAATTTCAGACATAGAGGCAGAGGGTAAAGAACTAGTCATAACAACAAGAAAGCAAACTAACACACAAGCAAACAAAAAAGCAAGCGGACAAAAAGGGCAAATAGAGAGGGAGGATAGAGAGAAAGAGAGAGGGCGAATAAAACGACAAGGGTGAATTGGGGGGGGGGGAAACGAGAGGCAAATGGCAAATAATGTAATGCGGGAGATAAGGGTATGTGATGGGTACTTGGTATGTTGACTTTTGCGTAGACCTCCCCGGCAACGGCGCCAGAAATCCTTCTTGCTGCCTCTTTTAGCACTGCGTTGGTTTTCCCCGAAGAGGAAGGGATGATGCAGCAAAGTAGCATAAGCGTTTCCCTCAGTTTTTGAGAACCAAGGTATCAATCCAGTAGGAGGCTACACGCAAGTTCCTCGTACCTGCACAAACAAATAAATCCTCGCAACCAACGCAAATAGGGGTTGTCAATCCCTATAGGGCCACTTACGAGAGTGAGATCTGATAGATATGATAAAGATAATATTTTTGGTATTTTTATGATAAAGATGCAAAGTAAAATAAAGGCAAAGTAAATAACTAAGTAGTAGGAGATTGATATGATAAAGATAGACCCGGGGGCCATAGGTTTCACTAGTGGCTTCTCTCGAGAGCATAAGTATTCTACGGTGGGTGAACAAATTACTGTTGAGCAATTAACAGAATTGAGCATAGTTATGAGAATATCTAGGTATGATCATGTATATAGGCATCACGTCCGAGACAAGTAGACCGACTCCTGCCTGCATCTACTACTATTACTCCACTCATCGACCGCTATCCAGCATGCATCTAGAGTATTAAGTAAAAATAGAGTAACGCCTTAAGCAAGATGACATGATGTAGAGGGATAGACTCATGCAATATGAAGAAAACCCAATCTTGTTATCCTCGATGGTAACAATACAATACGTGCCTTGCTGCCCTTACTGTCACCGGGAAAGGACACCGCAAGATTGAACCCAAAGCTAAGCACTTCTCCCATTGCAAGAAAGATCAATCTAGTAGGCCAAACCAAACTGATAATTCGAAGAGACTTACAAAGATAACCAATCATACATAAAAGAATTCAGAGAAGATTCAAATATTATTCATAGATAGGCTTGATCATAAACCCACAATTCATCGGTCTCAACAAACACACCGCAAAAAGAAGATTACATCGAATAGATCTCCACAAGAGAGGGGGAGAACATTGTATTGAGATCCAAAAAGAGAGAAGAAGCCATCTAGCTACTAACTATGGACCCGTAGATCTGAAGTAAACTACTCACACTTCATCGGAGAGGCTATGGTGTTGATGTAGAAGCCTTCCGTGATCGATGCCCCCTCCGGCGGAGCTCCGGAACAGGCCCCAAGATGGGATCTCGTGGATACAGAAAGTTACGGCGGTGGAATTAGGGTTTTGGCTCCGTATCTGATCGTTTGGGGTACATGGATATATATAGGAGGAAGAAGTACGTCGGTGGAGCAACAGGGGGCCCACGAGGGTGGAGGGCGTGCCTGGGGGGGGGGGTGTGCAGGCGCGCCCCCTACCTTGTGGCCTCCTGTTAGTTGGCTTGATGTAGGGTCCAAGTCTCCCGAGTTGTATTCGGTGAGAAAATCACGTTCCCGAAGGTTTCATTCCGTTTGGACTCCGTTTGATATTCCTTTTCTTCGAAACCCTAAAACAGGCAAAAAACATCAATTCTGGGTTGGGCCTCCGGTTAATAGGTTAGTCCCAAAAATAATATAGAAGTGGATAATAAAGCCCAATAAGATCCAAAACAGTAGATAATATAGCATGGAGCAATCAAAAATTATAGATACGTTGGAGACGTATCACCTTACGACTTATACAAAGAAATTATGCATGATATGCACTTGCTGAGATAGAAGATACTGATGACACAATTAAACTTGCCAATAGAGATACTATTTCACCAATGGGAATTGTTAGAGATGTTGAAGTCTTGTGTGGGAAAACTAAATATCCTGCTGATTTTCTTGTTCTTGGTTCCCCACATGATAGCTTTTGTCCCATTATATTTGGTAGACCCTTCTTAAACACTGTTAATGCTAAGATAGATTGCAAAAAGGATGTTGTTACTGTCGGGTTAGATGATATGTCTCATGAATTTAATTCCTCTAAATTTAGTAGACAACACCGTGAAGAAGAATTACCTAGTAAGGATGAAATTATTGGTCTTGCTTCTATTGCCGTACCTCCTAGTGATCCTTTAGAATAATATTTGCTAGACCATGAAAATGATATGTTTATGAATGAAAGAAGGGAAATAGATGAAGTATTCTTTAAACATGAACCTATTCTGAAACACAATTTGTCTGTTGAAATCCTAGGGGATCCTCCTCCACCCAAGGGTGATCCCGTGTTTGTGCTTAAACTGTTACCTGATACTCTTAAATATGCTTATCTTGATGAGAAAAAGATATATCCTGTTATTATTAGTGCTAACCTTTCAGAGCATGAGGAAGAGAGATTATTGAAAACTCTGAAGAAGTACCGTGCTGCTATTGGGTATACTCTTGATGATCTTAAGGGCATTAGTCCCACTCTATGTCAACATAAAATTAATTTGGAAGAAGATGCTAAACCAGTTCGTGATCATCAACGATGGCTGGATCCTAAAATGAAAGAAGTGGTAAGAAAAGAAATACTAAAGCTCCTTGAGGCAGGTATAATTTACCCCATTGCTGATAGTCAGTGGGTAAGTCCTGTCCATTGTGTCCCTAAGAAGGGAGGTATTACCGTCATTCCTAATGATAAAGATGAATTGATCCCTCAAAGAATTATTACAGGTTATAGGATGGTAATTGATTTCCGCAAATTAAATAAGGCCACTAAAAAGGATCATTACCCCTTACCTTTTATTGATCAAATGCTAGAAATATTATCCAAACATACACATTTTTTGCTTCCTTGATGGTTATTCTGGTTTCTCTCAAATACCTGTGTCAGCCAAGGATCAATCAAAGACTACTTTTACTTGCCCTTTTGGTACTTTTGCTTAGAGACGTATGCCCTTTGGTTTATGTAATGCACCTGCTACCTTTCAAAGATGCATGATGGCTATATTCTCTGACTTTTGTGAAAAGATTTATGAGGTTTTCATGGACGATTTCTCCGTCTATGGATCTTCTTTTGATGATTGCTTGAGCAACCTTGATCGAGTTTTGCAGAGATGTGAAGAAACTAATCTTGTCTTGAATTGGGAAAAGTGCCACTTTATGGTTAATGAAGGTATTGTCTTGGGGCATAAAGTTTCTGAAAGAGGTATTGAAGTTGATAAAGCCAAGGTTGATGCTATTGAAAAGATGCCATGCCCCAAGGACATCAAAGGTATAAGAAGTTTCCTTGGTCACGCCGGATTTTATAGGAGGTTCATTAAGGACTTATCAAAAATTTCTCGGCCTCTGACTAACTTATTACAAAAAGATATACCATTTGTCTTTGATGATGATTGTGTAGAAGCATTTGAAATACTTAAGAAAGCATTGATCTCTGCACCTATTGTTCAGCCACCTGATTGGAATTTACCCTTTGAAATTATGTGTGATGCTAGTGATTATGCTATAGGTGCTATTCTAGGGCAAAGAGTTGATAAGAAATTAAATGTTATTCAATATGCTAGTAAAACCCTAGACAATGCTCAAAGAAATTATGCTACTACTGAAAGAGAATTCTTAGCAGTTGTATTTGCTTGTGATAAGTTCAGACCTTATATTGTTGATTCTAAAGTAACTATTCACACTGATCATGCTGCTATTATATCTTATGGAAAAGAAAGATGCTAAACCTAGACTTATTAGATGGGTTCTCTTGCTACAAGAATTTGACTTACATATCATTGATAGAAAGGGAGTTGAGAACCCCGTTGCAGACAACTTGTCTAGGTTAGAAAATGTGCTTGATGACCCACTTCCTATTCATGATAGCTTTCCCGATGAGCAATTAAATGTCATAAATGCTTCTCATACTGCTCCATGGTATGTTGACTATGCTAATTACATTGTTGCTAAGTTTATACCACCTAGTTTCACATACCAGCAAAAGAAAAAGTTCTTCTATGACTTGAGGCATTACTTTTGGGATGACCCACATCTTTATAAAGGAGTAGATGGTGTTATTAGACGTTGTGTACCTGAGCATGAACAGGAACAGATTCTACGCAAGTGTCACTTCGAAGCTTATGGAGGACACCATGCTGGAGATAGAACTGCACATAAGGTATTGCAATCTGGTTTTTATTGGCCTACTCTCTTCAAGGATGCCCGTAAGTTTGTCTTATCTTGTGATGAATGTCAAAGAATTGGTAATATTAGTAGACGTCAAGAAATGCCTATGAATTACTCACTCGTTATTGAACCATTTGATGTTTGGGTCTTTGACTATATGGGACCTTTTCCTTCCTCTAATGGATATACACATATTTTAGTTGCTATTGATTACGTTACTAAGTGGGTAGAAGCTATTCCAACTAGTAGTGCTGATCATAACACTTCTATTAAAATGCTTAAAGAAGTTATTTTTCCAAGATTTGGAGTCCCTAGATATTTAATGACTGATGGTGGTTCACATTTTATTCATGGTGCTTTCCATAAAATGCTTGCTAAATTTGATGTTAATCATAGAATTGCATCTCCTTATCATCCTCAGTCTAGTGGTCAAGTAGAATTGAGTAATAGAGAGCTCAAGTTAATTTTGCAAAAGACTGTTAATAGATCTAGAAAGAATTGGTCCAAGAAACTTGATGATGCATTACGGGCCTATAGAACTGCATATAAAAATCCTATGGGTATGTCTCCATATAAAATGGTTTATGGAAAAGCATGTCACTTACCTCCCGAACTAGAACACAAGGCATATTGGGCTATTAAAGAGCTCAAGTATGATTTTAAACTTGCCAGTGAGAAGGGGTTATTTGATATTAGCTCACTCGATGAATGGAGAACCCAAGCCTACAAAAATGCCAAGTTGTTTAAAGAAAAAGTTAAAAGATGGCATGATAAAAGGATACAAAAGCATGAGTTTAATGTAGGTGATTATGTATTGCTATACAACTCTCAATGTAGGTGATAATGTAGGTGATTATGATAAAAGAGTCTATCGTTCCGGTGCCATAAAAATCAACAACTTCGAAGGCACAAATCCGAAGGTGGTGAACGGTCAAAGAATCAAACATTATACCTCAGGTAATCCTATAAATGTTGAAACCAATGTTATTGAAACCGTAACCCTGGAGGAATACATAAGGGACACTTTTCGGAATGTTTCAGACTCCGAAAAGGAATAGGTATGTGGTACGGTAAGGAAACCGACACCAAAACAATTTTTAAGGCAATATTTCTCCGTTTTGGAATATTTAGAGAAATAGAAAAATAAGTAGAAGTCCTGGAAGGACACGAGGCCTCCACGAGGGTGGAGGGCGCGCCCCCTACCTTGTGGGCACCTCATGTGCTCTCCAGACTCCATTTTCTTACACGTTACGTATTTTGGTCGGTAAAAATTCATTATAGAATCTCCCGGAGGTTTTGACTCCCATATCACGCAAAAATCTCCTGTCTTTGTTTCGAGCTATTTTCTGTCAGGGTTGTCAAGGCCAGGCACTATGTCGTCTCCCTCCTCCTCCAACCATGAGGGCAACGATGCTTGGCTAATGAAGATAGAGCTAAAGAGAGAAGAACCCATGGAGATCAACAAGGATGAAGAGATCAAGAAGGCCATGGAGGACCAAGTTCCGGCAACAGAAGACACCCTTCAACTTGATCACAATCTTCTTACCCCAACAGAGATTGAAGCTTTCAAGATGATTGAGTTATCTCGTATACAAAATAAGTATCTCACACGTGAAAATATTTTGTTTAAGGAGCATATCATCGCACTCAAGGGCATTCTCCGCAAGTTAGAAGACCTCCTATGCTTGATGTGCGACTATCCATCATCAACAACTCCACCTTCTTCACCAACAAAGGAGACATAATCACATGGGTATGGGCACTCCCCTTGGCAACTGCCAAGCTTGGGGGAGTGCCCCGGTATCGTATCACCATCACTTTTATCTTTACCGTTTTTCTTAGTTCGATCCTTTTGGTAATATCTTGATCTAGTAGAATAAAAGTTCTTAGTATGATCTAGTTGTGAGTTTTGCTTTATAATTCCTCTATGTTATCGAGTCCGTGAGCTATATAATAAAGATTAGTGTTGAGTCAAGGGCTTGATTATTTTGCCATGATCCTAAGTGAATAAAATAAAAAGAGAAAGAAATAAAAAGAAACAAAGAGATCATATGGATCTCATGGAGAGTAATGAGCTCAGATAGAAAAAGTATGTTGAATAAAAGTTGTTGAGAGTTGACAAGCATAGTTTTGGTCATCATTGCAATTAATAGGAAGTAATAAAGAAGAGAGGTCTTCACATATAAATATACTATCTTGTACATCTTTTATGATTGTGAGCACTCATTAAAATATGAAATGCTAAAGAGTTGACGTCGGACAAGGAAGACAACGTAATGGGTTATGTTTTCTTACATCTGAGATAAATTATATTATCATGGATCATCCAACATGGTTGAGCTTGCCTTTCCCCCTCATGCTAGCCAAATTCATCGCACCAAGTAGAGATACTACTTGTGCTTCCAAATACCCTTAAACTAGTTTTATCATGAGAGTCCACCATACCTACCTATGGATTGAGTAAGATCCTCCAAGTAAGTTGTCATCGGTGCAAAGCAATAAAAATTGCTCTCTAAATATGTATGACTTATCAGTGTGGGAGAAAATAAGCTTTATACGATTGTGTGATATGGAAGAAATAAAAGCGACAGACTACATAATAAAGGTCCATATCACAAGTGGCAATATAAAGTGACGTTCTTCGCATTAAGATTTTGTACATCCAACCATAAAAGCGCATGACAACCTCTGCTTCCCTCTGCGAAGGGCCTATCTTTTACTTTTATCTCCTACCTTGCATAAGAGTCATGGTGATCTTCACCCTTCCTTTTTACATTTTATCCTTTGGCAAGCACAGTATGTTGGAAAGATCCTGGTATATATGGCTAACTGGATGTGAGTTTTCATGAACTATTATTGTTGACATTACCCTTGAGGTAAAATGTTGGGATGCAAAACTATAAGCCCCTATCTTTCTCTGTGTCCGATTAAAACTCCATACCCATAAGTATTGCGTGAGTGTCAGCAATTGTGAAAGACTATATGATAGTTGAGTATGTGGACTTGCTGAAAAGCTCTTATATGTTGACTCTTTCCTATGTTATGATAAATTGCAATTGCTCCAATGACTGAGATTATAGTTTGTTAGTTTTCAATGAAGTTTATGATTCATACTTGAAATTGTGATTGAATTATTACTCTAACATAAGAAATCATATGACGAGAATTATGTAAGTTGCTATTCTAAGAACAATCATGATGCCCTCATGTCCATATTTTATTTTTATCGACACCTCTATCTCTAAACATGTGGACATATTTTTCGATTTCGACTTTCGCTTGAGGACAAGCGAGGTCTAAGCTTGGGGGAGTTGATACGTCCATTTTGCATCATGCTTTTATATCGATATTTATTGCATTATGGGCTGTTATTAGACAATATGTCACAATACTTATGCCTATTGAGGGAGTTCTGGATTAGGGGGTCTCCGGACAGCCGGACTATCTCCATTGGCCGGACTGTTAGACTATGAAGATACAAGATTGAAGACTTCGTCTCGTGTCCGGATGGGACTCTACTTGGCGTGGAAGGCAACCTAGGCGATACGGATATGGATATCTCCTCCTTTGTAACTAACCTTGTGTAACCCTAACCCTCTCCGGTGTCTATATAAACCGAAGGGTTTTAGTCCATAGGACAACAACCATAACATACAAAAATACCATAGGCTAGCTTCTAGGGTTTAGCCTCTCTGATCTTGTGGTAGATCTACTCTTGTACTACCCATATCATCAATATCAATCAAGCAGGACGTAGGGTTTTACCTCCATCAAGAGGGCCCGAACCTGGGTAAAACATTGTGTCCCCTGCCTCTTGTTACCATCCGGCCTAGACGCACAGTTCGGGACCCCCTACCCGAGATCCGCCGGTTTTGACACCGACATTGGTGCTTTCATTGAGAGTTCCTCTGTGTCGTTGCCGTTAGGCTTGATGGCTCCTACTACCATCGATAGCGATGCGGTCCAGGGCGAGACTTTTCTCCCCGGAGATCTTCGTATTCGGCGGCTTTGCACTGCGGGCTAATTCGCCTGGCCATTTGGATCAGATTGAAAGCTACGCCCCTGGCCATCAGGTCAGATTTGGAAGTTTGAACTACACGGCCGACATCCGCGGAGACTTGATCTTCGACGGATTCAAGCCACAGCCGGGCGCGCCGCACTATCACGATGGGTATGACCTAGCTCCGCCGCTGAACAGTACCCCAGAGGTCGCGCCCGCATTAGCTCCGGCCCTTAGCTCGGAGCCAACTGCGCCAATCGAGGACAGGTGGCTAGACACCGCCTCAGGGGCTGCAGTCTCAACGGCGATCGAGCCAAACACCAGCCTAATCCTCCGCGAAGCCCGTGACTCCAAGGTGCCGGACTCTTTTCCGGACTCCGAACCGCCCGCGCCCCTGCCAATAGAATCCGATTGGGCGCCGATCATGGAATTCACCGCCGCGGATATCTTTCAGCACTCGCCCTTTGGTGACATTCTGAATTCACTAAGGTCTCTCTCTTTGTCAGGAGAGTGTAGGATCTAGAAGTAGATGTGTCTAGAGGGGGGGGGGTGATTAGACACTTAGCGCTAAAGTTGCAATTTTTAGGCCTTTTTGGTTTGAGTGGAGTTTTAGGCACAATTTCAACATACACAATACATATCAAGCAAGCATGCAAAGAGTATATGAGCAGCGGAATGTAAAGCATGCAACTTGCAAGAATGTAAGGGGAAGGGTTTGGAGAATTCAAACGCAATTGGAGACACGGATGTTTTTCCCGTGGTTCGGATAGGTGGTGCTATCCTACATCCACGTTGATGGAGACTTCAACCCACGAAGGGTAACGGTTGCGCGAGTCCACGGAGGGCTCCACTCACGAAGGGTAATGGTTGCGCGAGTCCACGGAGGGCTCCACCCACGAAGGGTCCACGAAGAAGCAACCACCCACGAAGGGTCCACGAAGAAGCAACCTTGTCTATACCACCATGGCCATCGCCCACGAAGGACTTGCCTCACTAGCGGTAGATCTTCACGAAGTAGGCGATCTCCTTGCCCTTACAAACTCCTTGGTTCAACTCCACAATCTTGTCGGAGGCTCCCAAGTAACACCTAGCCAATCTAGGAGACACTACTCTCCAAGAAGTAACAAATGGTGTGTAGGTAATGAACTCCTTGCTCTTGTGCTTCAAATGATAGTCTCCCCAACACTCAACTCTCTCTCATAGGATTTGGATCTGGTGGAAAGAAGGTTTGAGTGGAAAGCAACTTGGGGAAAGCTAGAGATCAAGATTCATATGGTAGGAATGGAATATCTTGGCCTCAACACATGAGTAGGTAGTTCTCTCTTAGAAATAGGATGCTGGAAGTGTAGGCTTAGTCTGATGGCTCTCTCAACGAATGAAGAGGAGGTGGAGGGGTATATATAGCCTCCACACAAAATCCAACCGTTACACACGATTTACCAATCTCGGTGGGACCGAATCAACAAACTCGGTCAGACCGAAATAGGAAACCTAGTGACCGTTAGAGTTTTTCGGTGGGACCGACTGGATCAACTCGGTGGGACCGATGTGCTAGGGTTAGGGTAAATCCAAAACTCGGTTTGACCAATTACTCAAACTCGGTGGGACCGATTTGGGTAATAAGTGAAACAGAGAGTTGGCCAAGCAAACTCGGTGGGGCCGATTGCATATCTCGGTGGGACCGAAAATATTGCAATAGGTAACAGAGAGTTTGCAAGCCCATCTCGGTGAGACCGAGATCCCATCGGTGAGACTGAACTGATTAGGGTTTCTGGCAGTGGCTATGACAGGTGAAACTCGGTGGCGCCGGATAGGAATAATCGGTAGGACCGAGTTTGGCTTAGGGTTTAGGTCATATGTGGAAGTGGGAAAGTAGCTGAGGATTTTGGAGCATATCATTAAGCACATGAAGCAAGAGGCTCATTAAGCAACACCTCATCCCTCCTTGATAGTATTGGCTTTTCCTATGGACTCAATGTGATCTTGGATCACTAAAATGTAAAATGAAGAGTCTTGAGCTTTAAGATTTAGCCAATCCTTTGTCCTTAGCATCTTGAAGGAGTTCCCACAACCTTTAGTCCATGCCACTCCATTGTTGAACTTATCTGAAACATACTAGATAGAAACATTAGTCCAATAAGAGATATGTTGTCATCAATTATCAAAACCACCTAGGGAGCACTTGTGCTTTCAATCTCCCCCTTTTTGGTAATTGATGGCAACATACATCAAAGCTTTAGATAAAGATATAAAGAACAACAAGTAAAGCTCTGGAAGGACATGTAACAAGCATAGGCTCCCCCTACATGTATGCACTCATGTAAATATGAAATATAGAGGCATGTGAGAGCATAACCATGACAGAGTAGGCAATGTGTTACATGTATCTTGGCCATATGCATCAGAGCAAAAGATTATCAAGGAAAATACCTTCATGCTCATGAGTCCTTCTTGCAAACAGTATGTACATAAGCAAGAACTCCTCATACTCATGATTTTGATGCATATACTTACCTTGTGGTCTTGAGTTGGCTTAGGATGGAATGAACCTGCACAAACAAAGTTAGATAACACAGGTACATCCACTAGCCAGTGCAAACAAAAAAAACCACAAGAATACCAAGACTGGGATGACATGTAGAGAGTGAGTACAAGGTACCACATTGGATTCAACATGTCCCCAAGAATAAAGATATGCAATGAATTTGACTGATTTCTTGCCCTTAGGTGTCTTGCTCCCCCTGAATCTTACATGGGATATTGGGAGAAGATAGGGAACAGAAAATCAGAGCTGAAAGATACAAATGAACATGTCTTTCCCCCTAAAAATACATGTGACATCTCTCCTCTTGAACATCAACATGTCCCCAAGAATAAAGATATGCAATGAATTTGACTGATTTCTTTCCCTTACATGGGATATTGGGAGAAGATAAGGAACAACAAATCAAAGCTGAAAGATACAAATGAACATGTCTTTCCCCCTAAAAAGACATGTGACATCTCTCCTCTTGAACATCAAGCATCAAGCATCTGGGACATCTGGGATCCTTGAGTATTCTCTCCCCCTGGAAGTCTCTCTCTCCCCCTTAATACTTTCTCTCTTGTAGGTTTGGTCCTTGAGACTTTTTCTCTCCCTTGATGTGATCTCTCTCTCCTACAAGCTTTGATGTGATCTCTCTCTCCCCCTTTGACATCAATTTCCAAGAAGGGCTTTCTGGAATCCGTCGTATAGGTTTGGTCCTTGAGACTCAGCACAAAGCAATGGATAAAACTGTGATGCTTGTAGAGGACAAGATTCATTGAGTAGAGCTGGATCAGAAGAAATATAGAACAAGTGGCAAACTATTTTTCCTGTTGCAAAGTCGGTGGCACCGAGTGGTATGTTTCGGTGGCACCGAAAAGATTCGGTTGGACCTAAAATTACAAGTCGGTGAAACCGAGTTCACACAGAGAAAAACACTTATCACCTCAGCTCACTAGACATGTAGGACCTCACAAAGATTTGCAATGAATTACCTGAAGGATTTGCAAGGAATTGAATGCAGAAAATGCAGAACAAAAACAAAGAGAAAAGAGAAGAAACTGAAAGATCTAGATGAAGTTTTTTTTTGAAAAAGAGAAAGAAAATAAACATGCATGAGACAAATGTAATAACACAGAAAAGAACACAAGAGAACTTCATCTAGAGTTGGGCGGTGACATAGTCACCTATGTTAGAGTATATTGACTTAGGAGTCAAGTGAGAACACTTGATCATAGGTCATACTCATCGTTTAAGTTCAAAATGGGGTTACCATTTTTCGTTTAAGCATCTTGATGTATTCACATCTTGTTGAGTTGCTTTGACTCATGTCTTGGAGTGAAGCTTCTCTAAGATGGAATAACATACCTTGGGTGGTGGTGTGGTTCTTGCTCATGTAGTTGAACTTGTGTGGGTGCTCAAGGTTGATGTAGCTCATCAAGAGTTGGGGGCACCACTTGGAGTTTGATTTCATCTACCTACGTGGGTTAGTTCTTGCAAGGAAGAGCACTTGTGTATCCAAAAATGACAATCATGAAGCTCAACATAGAATTTGTCAAAGGATATGTTTGAATGGTTTTGTGCTTCCTTGTCTTCAACCACAATTGTGTAGAGTCTTGGTGATGTAGAGATTGCTCAAGATGTGAGTGAGTCGCAATCTCATGGAATTAGATTCAACCAAGCACCTACATGGGTTAGACAACATGCAAGGTGCAAATATATCCAAGACATAAGATAGTTATCATAAGAGATATATCATGGATTAGTCATAAGCACATGTCTTGCATGTATCCAATGGAGTTTCTACTCCAAGTTCGAAGCATCAATGATGTTCAATCCTCCTCTCAACCTGCAAAACACTTTGCATTCTTGCATATTGAACTTCTTGAATAAGTCCTTGGTGTACTTTGTTTGAGACACAAATGTACCTTCCTTAGTTTGCTTGATTTGCAAACCGAGAAAGAATTTGAGTTCACTCATCATAGACATCTCAAACTTCTCTGACATTAGCTTTCCAAACTTTTCACTAAAGAGAGGGTTAGTTGAACCAAATATGATATCATCAACATAAATTTGGCATACAAATAGTTCTCCATTAACCCTTTTAGTAAAAAGAGTAGAATCAATTTTACCAATTTCAAAACCACTTGTAGTAAGGAACTTGGTCAAGCATTTATACCATGCTCTAGGAGCTTGTTTAAGACCGTAAAGAGCCTTGTGAAGTTTGTAAACATGATTTGGTTTCTTAGGATTGATAAAACCGGGAGGTTGTTTGACATAAACTTCCTCCTCTATTTCACCATTTAGAAAAGCACTTTTGATGTCCATTTGGTACAAGGTGATATTATGGTGATTAGCATAGGTAAGTAAGATGCGAATGGACTCAAGTCTAGCAACGGGAGCATATGTCTCACCATAGTCCATACCTTCGACTTGTGTGTATCCTTGGGTGACGAGACGTGCTTTGTTGCGAACCACTTGTCCATCTTCATCTTGCTTGTTGCGAAACACCCATTTGGTACCAATGATGTTGTGGTTGTTGTCGGGCTTCTCAACTAATGTCCAAACTTGGTTCCTCTCAAAGTTGTGTAGCTCTTCATGCATAGCGTTTATCCAATCCGGATCTTCCAATGCTTCTTCAACCTTCATAGGTTCAATGCTAGAGATGAATGAATAGTTTTCACAAAAGTTAGCTAAACGAGTCTTTGAGCGAGTGATTCTCCCGGTTTGTATATCATTTAAGATTTGCTCGACGGGATGATCTTTGGCAATTCTTGCTCGAACTCGTGAGAGCTTTTGCTTGGGTCTTTGTTGAACATCTTCTTCATCTTGTTCTTCTTCTTGGTCTTCTTCATTGTTGACGTTGTCGTTCTCTTGTCGTGGTGGAGAAGGAGGTTGTTGATGTTCGTCTTGATGTATTTCCTCGTTTTCTTCATCTTGGTGTGTCCCACTTGTGGATGCTTCCGTGTCAATTCTTGGTTCACTTTGTCGTGAAGTAGAAGCTTCCACTTGGACGGATGAAGTACTCTCCTTCACCTCCGTTGGACGAATTTTGCCAATGGACAAGTCTTGGATTGCTTCTGAAGGGTCTTTGTCTCCTACATCAATTGGCAATTGCTCTACTTGTGAGCCATTAGATTCATCAAACTTCACATCTACCGTCTCTTCAACCTTTCGGGTGAAATTGTTGTAGACACGGTAAGTGTGAGAGTTTGAGCCATAACCAAGTAGGAAACCTTCATGAGATTTAGGAGCAAACTTTGAACGACGATGCTTATCAAGAATATAGCACTTTGAGCCGAATACTCGAAAGTATCCAACTTGGGGTTTGTTACCGGTGAGGAGCTCGTATGCCGTCTTGTCGAGTAGCTTGTGAAGATACAAGCGATTTGTTGCGTGACAAGCTGTCTCAACTGCTTCTGCCCAAAAGTGCTTCGGCGTCTTGTATTCATCAAGCATCGTTCTTGCCATTTCGATGAGCGTCCGGTTCTTCCTCTCAACAACTCCATTTTGTTGAGGTGTGTACGTAGCCGAGAACTCGTGTGAAATCCCTTCTTCGTCAAGAAAGGTGTCCACATTTGCGTTCTTGAACTCCGTTCCGTTGTCACTCCGAACCTTCTTGATCTTCATGTCAAACTGATTTTGGGCCTTCCTAGCGAAGTTTCTGAAGATCTTCTGGACCTGCGACTTGTCATTAAGAAAGAACACCCACGTAAATCTTGAAAAATCATCAACTATAACTAGACCAAAAGAATTTCCACCGAGACTCTTGTAGGCGTTGGGACCAAAAAGATCCATATGAAGTAGCTCGAGTGGCCTCCTTGTGGTCATGATGTTCTTCACGGGATGTCTTCCTCCAACCTGTTTACCTGCTTGACAAGCACTGCAAAGTCTATCCTTATCAAATATGACATCGTTAACTCCAAGGATATGATTTCCTTTAATAAGCTTGTCAAGGTTTCTCATGCCAACGTGACCTAGTCGTCTATGCCACAACCAACCTTTTGAGGATTTAGCAATAAAGCAAGTTTTAGGTTGTGCCTTTTTAGAGAAATCGACAATGTAAAGATCACCTCTACGCATACCGGTAAAGACCATTTTATGATTGTCTCGACGAAATACTTGGCACTCTACCTTAGTAAATAGGACATTCAAACCGAAATCAGCAAGTCTAGATACTGAAAGTAAGTTGTAGCCAAGAGATTCAACGAGCATGACATTTTGAATGGAACTATCATGTGAGATGGCCACCTTACCAAGGCCAACCACTTTACCCTTTGAATCATCACCAAAGGTGACATATTTTCGAGGGCCGTCATTTTCAGCAAGCTCACGGAACATCTCTTCATCTCCGGTCATATGATCAGTACATCCACTATCAAGAACCCATTCCTTTCCTCCTGATTCATATCCCCGAAGATTTGCCATAAGACCAAAATGTCTCATTGCATCATCAAGATCGAAGTCACTATCATCATCATCATAGTATCCATGTTCATCATGATCTTGTGACTCATCATTTCCTAGAGAGGGTAATTCATTAGATAAATGATCATCAAAGTGGTCACTTTTATGAATTCTTATAGCTTCGAATATGATATCACTAATGATTCCAACATCTCCTTTAGCATGCTTAAGATTGGTAAGTTCAAACAGACAATTACCAAAACTAGGATCACTAGAGTTCATCTTACTCAAGGCAATAGATTTATGGAGAATTTCATCCAAAGTTTTCAAGGAATGATCGGGAAATCGTTCCTCAAGAAATTTCCATATAGTATAGGCACAATTAAGAGTAGGCAAACTAGCAATCAAATTTTTGGGCAATCCTCTAATGATGAGCTCAATAGTTCTAAGATTGCGAATCATGTCAATATCTTCATCTAGGGTAGGATGCAAAGGATCAATATGAGGTGCACAAGGGCTAGCAATATACTTGTTCAAATGATATTGATTGAAAATTACAAGCATCTCATTTTTCCACTCATGAAAATACTCTCCATCAAGAATAGGCACTCTATGTCTAAGACTCCCTAAGGTAGACACATCCATCTTCCTCCAATGGTGATTAAACCAAGGCAATGGAGACCAAAGCTCTGATACCACTTGTAGGATCTAGAAGTAGATGTGTCTAGAGGGGGGGGGGGTGATTAGACACTTAGCGCTAAAGTTGCAATTTTTAGGCCTTTTTGGTTTGAGTGGAGTTTTAGGCACAATTTCAACATACACAATACATATCAAGCAAGCATGCAAAGAGTATATGAGCAGCGGAATGTAAAGCATGCAACTTGCAAGAATGTAAGGGGAAGGGTTTGGAGAATTCAAACGCAATTGGAGACACGGATGTTTTTCCCGTGGTTCGGATAGGTGGTGCTATCCTACATCCACGTTGATGGAGACTTCAACCCACGAAGGGTAACGGTTGCGCGAGTCCACGGAGGGCTCCACTCACGAAGGGTAATGGTTGCGCGAGTCCACGGAGGGCTCCACCCACGAAGGGTCCACGAAGAAGCAACCACCCACGAAGGGTCCACGAAGAAGCAACCTTGTCTATACCACCATGGCCATCGCCCACGAAGGACTTGCCTCACTAGCGGTAGATCTTCACGAAGTAGGCGATCTCCTTGCCCTTACAAACTCCTTGGTTCAACTCCACAATCTTGTCGGAGGCTCCCAAGTAACACCTAGCCAATCTAGGAGACACTACTCTCCAAGAAGTAACAAATGGTGTGTAGGTAATGAACTCCTTGCTCTTGTGCTTCAAATGATAGTCTCCCCAACACTCAACTCTCTCTCATAGGATTTGGATCTGGTGGAAAGAAGGTTTGAGTGGAAAGCAACTTGGGGAAAGCTAGAGATCAAGATTCATATGGTAGGAATGGAATATCTTGGCCTCAACACATGAGTAGGTAGTTCTCTCTCAGAAATAGGATGCTGGAAGTGTAGGCTTAGTCTGATGGCTCTCTCAACGAATGAAGAGGAGGTGGAGGGGTATATATAGCCTCCACACAAAATCCAACCGTTACACACGATTTACCAATCTCAGTGGGACCGAATCAACAAACTCGGTCAGACCGAAATAGGAAACCTAGTGACCGTTAGAGTTTTTCGGTGGGACCGACTAGTTCAACTCGGTGGGACCGATGTGCTAGGGTTAGGGTAAATCCAAAACTCGGTTTGACCGATTACTCAAACTCGGTGGGACCGATTTGGGTAATAAGTGAAACAGAGAGTTGGCCAAGCAAACTTGGTGGGGCCGATTGCATATCTCGGTGGGACCGAAAATATTGCAATAGGTAACAGAGAGTTTGCAAGCCCATCTCGGTGAGACCGAGATCCCATCGGTGAGACCGAACTGATTAGGGTTTCTGGCAGTGGCTATGACAGGTGAAACTCGGTGGTGCCGGATAGGAATAATCGGTAGGACCGAGTTTGGCTTAGGGTTTAGGTCATATGTGGAAGTGGGAAAGTAGCTGAGGATTTTGGAGCATATCATTAAGCACATGAAGCAAGAGGCTCATTAAGCAACACCTCATCCCTCCTTGATAGTATTGGCTTTTCCTATGGACTCAATGTGATCTTGGATCACTAAAATGTAAAATGAAGAGTCTTGAGCTTTAAGCTTTAGCCAATCCTTTGTCCTTAGCATCTTGAAGGAGTTCCCACAACCTTTAGTCCATGCCACTCCATTGTTGAACTTATCTGAAACATACTATATAGAAACATTAGTCCAACAAGAGATATGTTGTCATCAATTATCAAAACCACCTAGGGAGCACTTGTGCTTTCAGAGAGCCCTGGCCGGACTATGGCCAACAGGATTGGGATGTGGACGACGAAGAAATTCGACGCCCACCCACCACCCACTTCGTAGCCACTGTCGATGATTTAACCAACATGCTCAATATCGACTTCGAAGACATCAACGGTATGGACAACGATGTAGGAGACGAACATGAACCAGCGCATATAGGGCACTGGAAAGCCACCTCGTCATATGACATATACATGGTGGATACACCCAAAGAAGGCAATGGCGACGAGATAGCGGAGGATGACCCCTCCAAGAAGCAACCCAAGCGCCGACGTCAGCGGCGCTGCTCCAGGTCCCGCCAAAGCAAAAGTGGTGATACCGGCACAGGAGATAATAACACTCCGGATAGTGCCGAAGACAACAACATTCCCCTCCAGCAAGATTCAGAGCAGGAGGATGGAGGAGCCAGCCCTCCTGAGAGAGCGGTAGACAAAGAGGAGGAGGATGACAATTACATGCCCCCCTCCGAAGACGAGGCAAGCCTCGGCGATGATGAATTCGCCGTACCAGAGGATCCCATCGAACAAGAGTGCTTCAAGCGCCGGCTTATGGCCATGGCAAATAGCCTGAAGAAAAAGCAGCACCAGCTTCAAGCTAATCAAGATCTGCTAGCTGACAGATGGACTGAAGTCCTCACGGCCGAGGAATATAAACTCGAGCGCCCCTCCAAGAATTACCCAAAGTGCAGGTTACTACCCCGACTGGAGGAAGAAGCGTATGATACGGCTGATCGGCCACCTCGTGGCCGCGATAGAGAGGCATTCCAGCCAAAAACTCAGCCTCTACCCCGACGCCATTCAAATAGAAAGGCATGGGGAGATACGCCAGACCTGCGAGACATATTGGAGGACAAAGCAAAGCATGCAAGATCGATCTACGGATCACGAGGGTGCACAACTCTGCGAGACGATAAACGTCATGCCGGATACAGTAAAAGCAAATCAGGCCGGGCCGAACACAGCGGGCAATACCCATTCGAGCTGCGTCGCGATATAGCCCAATACAGAGGCGCCGCACACCTCTTATGCTTCACAGATGAAGTAATGGAACATCAATTCCCAGAAGGTTTCAAACCTGTAAATATTGAATTATATGACGGCACAACAGATCCCGCAGTATGGATCGAGGATTTCCTCCTCCACATCCACATGGCCCGCGGTGATGACTTACACGCCATCAAATACCTCCCACTAAAGCTCAAAGGACCAGCGCGACATTGGCTTAACAGCTTGCCAGCGGACTCCATTAGCTGTTGGGAAGATCTGGAAGCCGCATTCCTCGACAACTTTCAGGGCACTTATGTGCGGCCACCAAATGCCGATGACTTGAGCCACATAATTCAGCAACCAGAAGAGTCGGCCAGGAAATTCTGGACTTGGTTCCTTACAAAGAAAAATCAGATCATCGATTGTCCGGATGCAGAGGCCTTAGCGGCTTTCAAACACAACATCTGAGACGAGTGGCTAGCCCAGCACCTTGGTCAGGAAAAGCCGAAATCTATGGCAGCTCTCACGACGCTCATGACCCGCTTTTGTGCGGGAGAAGACAGCTGGCTGGCTCGCAGTAATAACATATCAAAGAACCATGGTACCCCGGATACCAAGGACGGCAATAGCAGGTCACGTCGCAACAAACATAAGCGCCGCATTAACAGCGAAAATACCGAGGATACGGCAGTCAATGCCGGATTCAAAGGCTCTAAACCCGGTCTGTGGAAAAAGCCATTCAAACAAAGTACGCCGGGTCCGTCCAGCTTGGACTGTATACTCGATCGCTTGTGTCAAATACACGGAACCCCAGACAAGCCAGCCAATCACACCAACAGGGATTGTTGGTTGATCAAGCAGGCCGGCAAGTTAATTGCCGAAAACAAGGACAAGGGGCCGCATAGCGATGACGAGGAGGAGCCCCGGCAGCCGCACACCAGAGGACAGAAGAGGTTCCCCCCACAAGTGCGGACGGTGAACATGATATACGCAACCCACATCCCCAAGAGGGAGCGGAAGCATGCGCTCAGGGACGTATATGCGTTGGAGCCAGTCGCCCCAAAGTTCAACCCTTGGTCCTCCTGTCCGATCACCTTCGATCGCAGGGACCATCCCACTAGTATCCATCATGGAGGATTTGCCGCACTGGTCCTAGACCCAATCATTGACGGATTCCACCTCACTCAAGTCCTTATGGATGGTGGCAGCAGCCTGAACCTGCTTTATCAGGACACAGTGCACAAAATGGGTATAGACCCCTCAAGGATCAAACCCACAAAAACGACCTTTAAAGGCGTCATTCCAGGTGTGGAGGCCCATTGCACAGGCTCAATTACACTGGAAGTGGTCTTCGGATCCTCGGATAATTTCCGAAGCGAAGAGTTAATCTTCGATATAGTCCCGTTCCGCAGTGGTTATCACGCGCTGCTCGGGCAAACCGCATTTGCTACATTCAATGCGGTACCACATTATGCATACCTCAAGCTCAAGATGCCAGGACCTCGCGGAGTTATTACAGTCAATGGAAACACAGAGCGCTCTCTCCGAACAAAGGAGCACACCGCGGCCCTCGCAGCAGAAGCACAAAGCAGCCTCTCAAGGCAATCAAACAGTTCGACGCTTCAAAGCCCGGACACCTTCAAGCGCGCTCGAAGCAATCGGCAAATAGACCACCTGGTGCGATCTGAGCTCACGTAGCAATATGGCGGCCACCCCAATCCTAGCCCAACATCGAAACTTGTGCTACGTGTACATAATTACGCATTAAAAATACCATGGGCACAGGTGGGGAGGGGGGGCACAACTGCGGCACGCCCCAAGACGCGGCTTAAACCGCACTAGGGGCTTCCCGTTTGGTTATTTTTCTCTTTTTTTTCAGGACCTTAATTTCTGGAAACACTGTCCGTCAGCACTATTGCTGAACACATGATGCAGCAACCAAGGAGGCAGAGAACTACGTCATACCATAGAATTCCCAGGTGGATTACAGTAACGAGTGAAATATTCGATTTAATATCATTCCTCAGCTTGCCCTTAGAAGGGACATAGTCCTACTCTTTGCATATCGCACTATCGTATCACTCTGCTTTAAACGCAATTTTTTAATAAACAATGCATGACATTACGACTATTATTGCATTCTTGTTATATATATATATATATCTATGTGTTCATTAATGACGCCTTGCAACCGTACACCTTGGTACGGCTAATACACCAGGGGCTTACGTACCTCACAATACGGTGTGAAAAGTCCGAACAGTTCCACAAGTGCGGCACTGCGAACTTATAGCATTATATGCATCAGGTCCGAATCATGTCTTTGGTCAAATGTTGGGTTTGCCCGACTCCTATGTTTTGGTACCTTACGTTCCGCTCTATCGGCTAAGGTAGCGCTAGGAGAACTACTGCGATTGTGCCCCGATTTTGCTGGGTTCAACACCTCAGTAGAGAAAGCTAAAACTGACTGTCATGATAAGGCGAGAGACTGGTCGCTGTTCGGCGAGGTTTTCGAGTCCCTAAAGACTTATGCCGCTTAGAGCGAGGGGCCGGCCCTGTCCGTCTTAAAGGCGTGTATCGCACCCCAAATTCGGCCTTCCGAATACCAGGGGCTTTTTCGCCGAAATTTAAAATTATAGAATTCTATGGCTAAGTGAGAGTGATAAAGCATTATTAGTCCGGTTGCCTTATTCGCTGTGCTGAGCACCTCCCTCGAAGGACCCAAACATGGGAACAAGAGTGCTCAGGTTTATCCCGAACACCCCAGCACTCGTGGCATGGGGGCAGAAGCCAAGGACTAGCCATCTCTCAGATTGGATAAACGGCCAAACAGAAGGTAATATTTTAAACTCAAACAAGCGTTGCATAGCACATATGAAACAAGTTTTCATAAATACAGGATAAAACGAGCAAGTCTCATTCAAATATTACATCTTTTGAACACTCATCCGCTATGAGACGGGCACCCGGCAGAACACCCTCGTAGTACATCTCTGGGTGGCGGTGCTCCTTGCCCTCCGCAGGCCCCTCCTTGATCAGCTTCATGGCGTCTAGCTTGACCCACTGCAATTTCACACGGGCGAAAGCCCGCCATGCACCTTCAATGCAGACAGATCGCTTGATGACCTCCAGCTGCGGGCAGGCATCCACAAGCCACCTCACCAGGCCGAAGAAGCTGTTCGGAAGGGCGTCGCCAGGCCACAGCCGGACTATAAAGCTCTTCATGGCCCGATCGGCCGCCTTATGTAGCTCGACCATCTGCTTCAGCTCGTCGCTCATTGGCACCGGGTGTTCGGCCTCAGCATACTGAGACCAGAACAGCTTCTCCGTTGAGCTTCCATCCTCGGCCTGGTAAAATTGTGCGGCATCGGACACGCTGCGGGGCAAATCTGCGAATGCTCCTGGAGAGCTCCGGATTTGGTAAGTAATCGGTAATTTACTTTTACATGCTTGCTCTGCATATAGAAAGCCTTACCCGTCGCTATCTTCTTCATTGCGTCGATCTCCTGGAGGGCCTTTTAGGCTTCGGCCTTGGCACTTCTTGCGCTCTAGGGCCGCGGCAAGCTCAGACTCCCGCGTCTTTGAGTCAAGCTCCAACGCCTCATGCTTCGCCACGAGAGCCTGGAGCTCTTCCTGCACCTCGCCCACCCGAGCCTCGTGCTTCTCTCACACAGTGCGCTCCTTGGCCGCGTTATCTTCAGCCTTGGTTAGCGCTTGCTTCAGGGTCGCCACCTCGCTCGTGGCCCCTGGCAAATATACGTTGATCCTGTCATTTTGCAATCGCGTCTTCTTTTATATATACATATCTATAGACAGGGTATTACTTACCCTTGTTCTCCTCGAACTGCCTCTTAGCAAGGCCGAGCTCTTTCCTGGACACCTCGAGGTCCTGCTTCAGTACGGCGACCTCCACAGTCAGTGCGGCGGACGCCAGCAGTGAAGCCTGCATATGCATATTGACATACTTATATTAGACTCCTGCGATATTATTTGATCCTCTGTTCGGCTTTTCTTTGTGAACACCAAACAAAGCATCAGGGGCTACTGTCTATGCAGTAATATTTCTACTACATTTTAAAACACTTACCTCGAAGCCTGTTAGAAGGCTGGCACAGGCTTCAGTCAACCCTCTCTTGGCGGACTGAACCTTCTGGACCACCGCACTCATAACAGTACGGTGCTCCTCGTCGATGGAAGCGCTGCAAAGCGCTCCCAGCAGATTGTCCGGCGCCTGTGGATGGACAGAGGTCACCGGCACAGGCGTCTTGCCGCTCTTAGAAGGAGGCAGCCTGCCCGAGCCTGGAACCGCTGGAGGTTCCGGCGCGGTGTTCAGCTGAGGGCCGAACTCGGAGCTCTTAGGGGCCCCGTCCCCTCGGCTCCCGGAGTTCGGAAGTTCGCCAGGCGCCTCCGGGACCGTCTCCCCTTGATCCGGTGCCTCTTGAGACAACACCTCGGCGTCGTACGCAGGAGGAGGGGAGGTAGCGGTTGGGACTGGATCGCTATCCATGTCCGACGAGCCCAGGGAGCCGTCCGATGATACATCGATGCTGGTTCGCGGCGGCCTGCATAAACATGTTCGGCGTTAGGGAAAGCAGTGCGACAAAGGAATGCTACGAGTTACTCTGGTATCCGAATACTTATGATCTCCCCAGGGGCTTGGCCCTGGGCAACCACTCGTCTTCTTCTTCGTCGGCGGCGGTGGATCTGTCTGGAAGGAGAGTCCATCCCTTCTTAGACCCTTCGCCCCCCAGTTAGGGCGGCCTTCCTTTTCTTATCCCCCCCTGCAGGAGGGGGAGCATCTTCTTCTTCTTCCTCGTCTTCGGGGGAGGAGTGCGCCATAGAGTCATCGGACGGTGAGTCCGACGACGCCTGGCGTCGGGAACTCTTTCGGGTTCCCTTTGCCTTATTGGTCTTCTCCGGCATCGTATAAGGAGCCGGAGTCAGCATCTTCGCCAGAAGAGTGTCTGCTGGGCCTGCGGGCAAAGGAGCCGGACAGTCGATCTATCCGGCCGTCTCCTGCCAGTCCTGTCAAAGGTACGGGAGTTTAGATCCCGCATGGAGTCAACCTATAAAAAATAAGTATCCTGCGAGAGGTAAAGCAGCTTACCGCTTCGGCTTGGCGCTTCGCGCTGAATCCACGATCCTCAGTAATGGGAGGGGGGACCTCGGCGCTTTTGAACAGCACCCTCCAGGAATCTTCGTGAGTTGTGACGAAGAGCCTGTTCAGAGTTCGGTGCCGCGCTGGATCGAACTCCCACAAGTTGAACTCCCGTTGTTGGCACGGGAGAATCCGGCGGTGGAGCATGACTTGGACCACGTTGACAAGTTTGAGCTTCTTGTTCACCATGTTTTGAATACATGTTTGGAGTCCGGTCAGCTCTTCCGAACTACCCCAGGACAGGCCCTTCTCTTTCCAGGAGGTGAGCCATGTGGGGATGCCAGATCAGAACTCGGGGACCGCTGCCCATACAGGGTCGCGCGGCTCGGTGATGTAGAACCACCCCGATTGCCACCCCTTTATGGTTTCCACAAAGGAGCTGAGGGAGTCCTGGATTATGGGGTCTCCGGACAACGGGACTATCTCCATTGGCCGGACTGTTAGACTATGAAGATACAAGATTGAAGACTTCGTCTCGTGTCTGGATGGGACTCTACTTGGCGTGGAAGGCAAGCTAGGCGATACGGATATGGATATCTCCTCCTTTGTAACCGACCTTGTGTAACCCTAACCCTCTCCGGTGTCTATATAAATCGAAGGGTTTTAGTCCGTTGGACAACAACCATAACATAAAATCATACCATAGGCTAGCTTCTAGGGTTTAGCCTCTCTGATCTCGTGGTAGATCTACTCTTGTACTACCCATATCATCAATATCAATCAAGTAGGACGTAGAGTTTTACCTCCATCAAGAGGGCCCGAACCTGGGTAAAACATTGTGTCCCCTGCCTCTTGTTACCATCCGGCCTAGACGCACAGTTTGGGACCCCCTACCCGAGATCCACCGGTTTTGACACCGACATTGGTGCTTTCATTGAGTGTTCCTCTGTGTCGTCGCCGTTAGGCTTGATGGCTCCTAGTACCATCGATAGCGATGCGGTCCAGGGCGAGACTTTTCTCCCCAGACAGATCTTCGTATTCGGCGGCTTTGCACTGCGGTCTAATTCACTTGGCCATCTGGAGCAGATTGAAAGCTAAGCCCCTGGCCATCAGGTCAGATTTGGAAGTTTGAACTACACGGCCGACATCCGCGGAGACTTGAACTTCGACGGATTCAAGCCACAGCCGGGCGCGCCGCACTATCACGATGGGTATGACCTAGCTCTACCTCCGAACAGTACCCCAGAGGTCACGCCCGCATCAGCTCCGACCCTTAGCTCGGAGCCAACTGCGCCAATCGAGGACATGTGGCTAGACACTGCCTCAAGGGCTGCAGTCTCAACGGCAATCGAGCCGAACACCAGCCTAATCCTCCGTGAAGCCCATGACTCCAAGGTGCCGGACTCTTTTTCGGACTCCGAACCGCCCGCGCCCCTGCCAATCGAATCCGATTGGGCGCCGATCATGGAATTCACCGCCGCGGATATCTTTCAGCACTCGCCCTTCGGCGACATTCTGAATTCACTAAGGTCTCTCTCTTTGTCAGGAGAGCCCTGGACGGACTATGGCCAACAGGATTGGGATGCGGATGACGAAGAAATTCGACGCCCACCCACCACCCACTTCGTAGCCACTGTCGATGATTTAACCGACATGCTCAACTTCGACTCCGAAGACATCGACGGTATGGACGACGATGTAGGAGACGAACATGAACCAGCGCCTATAGGGCACTGGAAAGCCACCTCGTCATATGACATATACATGGTGGATACACCCAAAGAAGGCAATGGCGACGAGATAGCGGAGGATGACCCCTCCAAGAAGCAACCCAAGTGCCGACGTCAGCGGCGCCGCTCCTGGTGTCGCCAAAGCAAAAGTGGTGATACCGGCACAGGAGATAATAACACTCCGGATAGTGCCGAAAACAACAACATTCCCCTCCAGCAAGATTCAGAGCAGGAGGATGGAGGAGCCAGCCCTCCTGAGAGAGCGGCAGACGAAGAGGAGGAGGATGACAATTACATGCCCCCTCCGAAGACGAGGCAAGCCTCGGCGACGATGAATTCGCCGTACCAGAGGATCCCGTCGAACAAGAGCGCTTCAAGCGCCGGCTTATGGCCACGGCAAATAGCCTGAAGAAAAAGCAACAATAGCTTCAAGCTGATCAAGATCTGCTAGCTGACAGATGGACTGAAGTCCTCGCGGTCGAGGAATATAAACTCGAGCGCCTCTCCAAGAATTACCCAAAGTGCAGGTTACTACCCCGACTGGAGGAAGAAGCATATGATACGGCTGATCGGCCACCTCGTGGCCGCGATAGAGAGGCATTCCAGCCAAAAACTCAGCCTCTACCCCGACGCCATTCAAATAAAAAGGCATGGGGAGATACGCCAGACCTGCGAGACATATTGGAGGAAAAAGCAAAGCATGCAAGATCGATCTACGGATCACGAGGGTGCACAACTCTGCGAGACGATAAACGTCACGCCGGATACACTAAAAGCAAATCCGGCCGGGCCGAACACAGCGGGCAAGACCCATTCGAGCTGTGTCGTGATATAGCCCAATACAGAGGCGCCGCACACCCCTTATGCTTCACAGACGAAGTAATGGAACATCAATTCCCAGAAGGTTTCAAACCTGTAAATATTGAATCATATGACGACACAACAGATCCCGCAGTATGGATCGAGGATTTCCTCCTCCACATCCACATGGCCCGCGGTGATGACTTACACGCCATCAAATACCTCCCACTAAAGCTCAAAGGACCAGCGTGGCATTGGCTTAACAGCTTGCCAGCGGACTCCATTAGCTGTTGGGAAGATCTGGAAGCCGCATTCCTCGACAACTGTCAGGGCACTTATGTGCGACCACCAGACGCCGATGACTTGAGCCACATAATTCAGCAACCAGAAGAGTCGGCCAGGCAATTATGGACTCGGTTCCTTACAAAGAAAAATCAGATCGTCGATTGTCCGGGTGCAGAGGACTTAGCGGCTTTCAAACACAACATCCGAGACGAGTGGCTAGCCCGGCACCTTGGTCAGGAAAAGCCGAAATCTATGGCAGCTCTCACGACGCTCATGACCCACTTTGCGGGAGAAGATAGCTGGCTGGCTCGCAGTAGTAACATATCAAAGAACCATGGTACCCCGGATACCAAGGACGACAATAGCAGGTCACGTCGCAACAAACATAAGCGCCGCATTAACAGCGAAAATACCAAGGATACGGCAGTCAATGCCGGATTCAAAGGCTCTAAACCCGGTCTTTGGAAAAAGCCATTCAAAGAAAGTACGCCGGGTCCGTCCATCTTGGACCATATACTTGATCGCTCGTGTCAAATACACGGAACAACAGACAAGCTAGCTAATCACACCAACAGGGATTGTTGGGTGTTCAAGCAGGCCGACAAGTTAATTGCCGAAAACAAGGACAAGGGGCCGCATAGCAATGACGAGGAGGAGCCCCGGCAGCCGCACACTGGAGGACAGAAGAGGTTCCCCCCACAAGTGCGGACGATGAACATGATATACGCGACCCACATCCCCAAGAGGGAGCGGACGCGTGCGCTTAGGGACGTATATGCGTTGGAGCCAGTCACCCCAAAGTTCAACCCTTGGTCCTCCTATCCGATCACCTTCGATTGCAGGGACCATCCCACTAGTATCCGTCATGGCGGATTTGCCGCACTGGTCCTAGACCCAATCATTGACGGATTCCATCTCACTCGAGTCCTTATGGATGGCGGCAGCAGCCTAAACCTGCTTTATCAGGACACAATGCGCAAAATGGGTATAGACCCCTCAAGGATCAAACCCACAAAAACGACCTTTAAAGGCGCCATTCCAAGTGTGGAGGCCCATTGCACAGGCTCAATTACACTGGAAGTGGTCTTCGGATCCCCGGATAATTTCCGAAGCAAAGAGTTAATCTTTGATATAGTCCCGTTCCGCAGTGGTTATCACGCGCTGCTCGGGCGAACCGCATTTGCTAGATTCAATGCGGTACCGCATTATGGATACCTCAAGCTCAAGATACCAGGACCTCACGGAGTTATTACAGTCAATGGAAACACAAAGCGCTCTCTCCGAACAGAGGAGCACACCGCGGCCCTCGCAGCAGAAGCACAAAGTAGCCTCTCAAGGCAATCAACCAGTTCGGCGCTTCAAAGCTCGAACACCTTCAAGCGCGCTCGAAGCAATCGACAAATAGACCACCTTGCACGATATGAGCTCGCGTAGCAATACGGCGGCCACCCCAATCCCAGCTCAATGGGGAAACTCGTCCCGCGCGTACATAATTATGCATTAAAAATACCATGGGCACAGGTGGGGAGGGGGGCACAACTATGGCACGCCCCAAGACACGGCTTAAACCGCACTAGGGGCTTCCCGTTTGGTTATTTTTTCTCTTTTTTTTTCAGGACCTTAATTTCTGGAAACACTGTCCGGCAGCACTATTGCCAAACACATGATGCAGCAACCAAGGAGGCAGACAACTATGTCATACCACAGAATTCCCAGGTGGATTACAGTAACGAGCGAAATATTCGATTTAATATCATTCCTCAGCTTGCCCTTGGAAGGGACATAGTCCTACTCTTTGCTTATCGCACTATCTGTATCACTCTGCTTTAAACGCATTTTTTTTAATAAACAATGCATGACATTACAACTATTATTGCATTCTTGTTATATATATATATCTATGTGTTCATTAATGACGCCTTGCAACCGTAAACCTTGGTATGGCTAATACACCAGGGGCTACGTACCTCACAATACGGTGTGAAAAGTCCGAACACTTCCACAAGTGCGGCACTCCGAACTTATAGCATTATATGCATCAGCTTCGAATCATGTCTTTGGTCAAATGTTGGGTTTGCCTGGCTCCTATGTTTTGGTACCTTACGTTCCGCTCTATCGGCTAAGGTAGCGCTAGGAGAACTAATGCGATTGTGCCCCGGTTCTGCTGGGTTCAGCACCTCAGTAGAGAAAGCTAAAACTGACTGTCATGATAAGGCGAGAGACTGGTCGCTGTTCGGCAAGGTTTTCGAGTCCCTAAAGACTTATGCCGCTTAGAGCGAGGGGCCGGCCCTGTCCGGCTTAAAGGCGTGTATCGCGCCCCAAATTCGGCCTTCTGAATACCAAGGGCTTCGCCGAAATTTTAAATTATAGAATTCTATGGCTAAGTGAGAGTGATAAAGCATTATTAGTCCGGTTGCCTTGTTCGCAGTGCTGAGCACCTCCCTCGAAGGACCCAAACATGGGAACAAGAGTGCTCATGTTTATCCCGAACACCCCAGCACTCATGGCATGGGGGCAGAAGCCGAGGACTAGCTATCTCTCAGATTGGATAAACAGCCAAACAGAAGATAATATTTTAAATTCAAACAAGCGTTGCATAGCGCATATGAAACAAGTTTTCATAAATACAGGATAAAACAAGCAAGTCTCATTCAAATATTACATCTTTTGAACACTCGTCCGCTATGAGACGGGCACCCGGCAGAACACCCTCGTAGTACATCTCGGGGGTGGCGGTGCTCCTTGCCCTCCGGAGGCCCCTCCTTGATCAGCTTCACGACGTCTAGCTTGACCCACTGCAATTTCACACGGGCGAAAGCCCGACATGCACCTTCAATGCAGACAGATCGCTTGACGACCTCCAGCCGCGGGCAGGCATCCACAAGCCGCCTCACCAGGCCGAAGAAGCTGTTTGGAAGGGCGTCGCCAGGCCACAACCGGACTATAAAGCTCTTCATGGCCCGATCGGCCGCCTTATGTAGCTTGACCATCTGCTTCAGCTCGTTGCTCATTGGCACCGGGTGTTCGGCCTCAGCATACTGAGACCAGAACAGCTTCTCCGTTGAGCTTCCATCCTCGGCCTGGTAAAATTGTGCGGCATCGGACACGCTGCGGGGCAAATCTGCGAATGCTCCTGGAGAGCTCCGGATTTGGTAAGTAATCGGTAATTTACTTTTACATGCTTGCTCTGCATATAGAAAGCCTTACCCGTCGCTATCTTCTTCATTGCGTCGATCTCCTGGAGGGCCTTTTAGGCTTCGGCCTTGGCACTTCTTGCGCTCTAGGGCCGCGGCAAGCTCAGACTCCCGCGTCTTTGAGTCAAGCTCCAACGCCTCATGCTTCGCCACGAGAGCCTGGAGCTCTTCCTGCACCTCGCCCACCCGAGCCTCGTGCTTCTCTCACACAGTGCGCTCCTTGGCCGCGTTATCTTCAGCCTTGGTTAGCGCTTGCTTCAGGGTCGCCACCTCGCTCGTGGCCCCTGGCAAATATACGTTGATCCTGTCATTTTGCAATCGCGTCTTCTTTTATATATACATATCTATAGACAGGGTATTACTTACCCTTGTTCTCCTCGAACTGCCTCTTAGCAAGGCCGAGCTCTTTCCTGGACACCTCGAGGTCCTGCTTCAGTACGGCGACCTCCACAGTCAGTGCGGCGGACGCCAGCAGTGAAGCCTGCATATGCATATTGACATACTTATATTAGACTCCTGCGATATTATTTGATCCTCTGTTCGGCTTTTCTTTGTGAACACCGAACAAAGCATCAGGGGCTACTGTCTATGCGGTAATATTTCTACTACATTTTAAAACACTTACCTCGAAGCCTGTTAGAAGGCTGGCACATGCTTCAGTCAACCCGCTCTTGGCGGACTGAACCTTCTGGACCACCGCACTCATAACAGTACGGTGCTCCTCGTCGATGGAAGCGCTGCGAAGCGTTTCCAGCAGATTGTCTGGCGCCTCTGGATGGACAGAGGTCACCAGCACAGGCATCTTGCCCCTCTTAGAAGGAGGCCGCCTGCCCGAGCCTGGAACCGCTGTTGGTTCCGGCACGGTGTTCAGCTGAGGGCCGAACTCGGAGCTCTCAGGGGCCCCGTCCCCTCGGCTCCCGGAGTCTGGAAGGTCGCCTTGAGGCGCCTCCGGGACTGTCTCCCCTCAATCCGATGCCTCTTGAGACAACACCTCGGCATCGTCCACAGGAGGAGGGGTGGTGGCGGTTGGGACTGGATCGCTATCCATGTTCGACGAGCCCAGGGAGCCGTCCGATGATACATCGATGCTGGTTCGCGGCGGCCTGCATAATCATGTTCGGCGTTAGGGAAAGCAGTGCGACAAAAGAATGCTACGAGTTACTCTGGTATCCGAATACTTACGATCTCCCCAGGGGCTTGGCCCTGGGCAACCACTCATCTTCGTATTCGTCGGCGGCGGTGGAGCTGTCCGGAAGGAGAGTCCTTCCCTTCTTGGACCCTTCGGCCCCCCAGTTAGGGCGTCCTTCCTTTTCTTATCTCCCCCTGCAGGAGGGGGAGCATCTTCTTCTTCTTCCTCGTCTTCGGGGGAGGAGTGCGCCGCAGAGTCATCAGACGGTGAGTTTGACGAAGCCTGGCGTCGGGAACTCTTTCGGGTTCCCTTGGCCTTCTTGGTCTTCTTCGGCACCGTATAAGGAGCCGAAGTCAGCATCTTCGCCAGAAGAGCGTCTGCTGGGCCTTCGGGCAAAGGAGCTGGACAGTCGATCTGTCCGGCCGTCTCCTGCCAGTCCTGTCAAAGGTACGGGAGTTTAGATCCCGCATGGAGTCAACCTATAAAAAATAAGTATCCTGCGAGAGGTAAAGCAGCTTACCGTTTCGGCTTGGCGCTTCACGCTGAATCCACAATCCTCTGTAATGGGAGGGGGGACCTCGGCGCTTTTGAACAGCACCCTCCAGGCATCTTCGTGAGTTGTGTCGAAGAGCCTGTTCAGAGTTCGGTGCCGCGCTGGGTCGAACTCCCACAAGTTGAACTCCCGTTGTTGGCACGGGAGTATCCGGCGGTGGAGCATGACCTGGACCATGTTTACAAGTTTGAGCTTCTTGTCCACCATGTTTTGAATACATGTTTGGAGTCCGGTCAGCTCTTCCGAACTACCCCAGGACAGGCCCTTCTCTTTCCAGGAGGTGAGTCGCGTGGGGATGCCAGATCAGAACTCAGGGGCCGCTGCCCATACAGGGTCGCGCGGCTCGGTGATGTAGAACCACCCCGATTACCACCCCTTTATGGTTTCCACAAAGGAGCCCTCGAGCCATGTTACGTTGGGCATCTTGCCCACCATGGCGCCTCCTCACTCCGCCTGGCGGCTTCCCACCACCTTCGGCTTGACATTGAAGGTCTTCAACCATAAGCCGAAGTGGGGCTTGATGCGGAGGAAGGCCTTGCACACGACGATAAATGCCGAGATGTTGAGGATGAAGTTCGGGGCCAGATCATGGAAATCCAGGCCGTAATAGAACATGAGCCCCCAGACGAATGGATGGAGAGGGAATCCCAGTCCGTGGAGGAAATGGGTGAGGAATACTACCCTCTCATGGGGCCTGGGGGTGGGGATGAGTTGCCCCTCATCTGGGAGCCGGTGCGCGATGTTGTCGGGCAGGTATCCGGCTCTCCTCAGTTTCTTGATGTCTCCATCCGTGACGGAGGAGACCATCCACCTGCCTCCCGCTCCGGACATGGTTGGAGAAGGTTGAGGTGGGAAGTGCGGACTTGGGCGCTAGAGCTCGAGTGTGCGAAAATAGATGAGCAAAGGAGGAAGAAGGCGTGGATAGGAAGGTGAATCCGTATCCCTTTATATGGGCGGACGAAACTAAGCGTCCCCACTTGCCTAGTAAAACTCGCTCATCCCCCAAGCGCCATAATCGATGGCGCGGTTGGGTTACCCACGCCCGTATTGACGAGAATCCCGTAATAAGGGGACACGATCTCTGCTTTGACAAGACGTGTCGAAAAACTGCCTCGCGTTATGTGCGGGCTGCTTAAAGGAAACGGTTCAAATAATCACCGGGCCATGACATAACGTCATGCTGCCAAAACAAGTCAGCAAATTAGAATTGCGAAAATATTATTCTCTCCATGGTGGTATGTGGAACTTATTTTGCAGGGTCGGACACTATCCTCGTTTTCAAGTTCTTCTGTGATGTATTCGGAGAAGGAACCCGCCTTGCAATGCCGAAGACAATACTGCGCGCCAGACTCATCGTCATTGAAGCCTGGTTCAGGGGCTACTGAGGGAGTCCTGGATTAGGGGGTCTCCGGACAGCCGGACTATCTCCATTGGCTGGACTATTAGACTATGAAGATACAAGATTGAAGACTCGTCTCGTGTCCGGATGGGACTCTACTTGGCGTGGAAGGCAAGCTAGGCGATACGGATACGAATATCTCCTCCTTTGTAACCGACCTTGTGTAACCCTAACCCTCTCTGGTGTCTATATAAACCGAAGGGTTTTAGTCCGTAGGACAACAACCATAACATACAATCATACCATAGCCTAGCTTCTAGGGTTTAGCCTCTCTGATCTCGTGGTAGATCTACTCTTGTACTACCCATATCATCAATATCAATCAAGAAGGACGTAGGGTTTTACCTCCATCAAGAGGGCCCGAACCTGGGTAAAACATTGCGTCCCCTGCCTCCTGTTACCATCTGGCCTAGACGCACAGTTCAGGACCCCCTACCCGAGATCCGCCGGTTTTGACACCGACACCTATTCTCTCTTATTTTACAAGGTTTACATAAAGATGGAGAATGCCGACAGCTGGGATTCTGGGCTGAAAAAGGAGCAAATATTAGAGACCTATTATGCACAGCTCCAAAAGTCCTGAAACTTCACGGAAGACGTTTTCAGAATATATAAAAAATATTGAGCACAAGAAGTTCACCAGGGGGGCCACACCCTGCCCACGAGGGTGGGGGGCGCGCACTACCCCCCTGGGCGCGCCCCCTACCTCGTGGGCCCCCTGGTGGCCCTCCGATGGCCATCTTCTGCTATATGGAGTCTTTCGATGAGAAAAAAAATCATAAGCCATCTCCTCGGACGAAACTCCGCCGCCACGAAACGGAACCTTGGCAGATCCAATCTAGGGCTCCGGCAGAGCTGTTTTGCTGGGAAACTTCACTCCGGGAGGGGGAAATCATCGCCATCGTCATCACCAACGCTCCTCTCATCAGGAGAGGGCAATCTCCATCAGCACCATCTCCTCTCAAAACCCTAGTTCATCTCTTGTATCCAATTCTTGTCTCCAAGTCCGGGATTGGTACTAGTAGGTTGCTAGTTGTGTTAATTACTCCTTGTAGTTGATGCTAGTTGGTTTATTTGGTGGAAGATCATATGTTCAGATCATATATGCATATTAATACCCCTTTGATTATGAACATGATTATGCTTTGTGAGTAGTTACGTTTGTTCCTGAGGACATGTGAGAAGTCTTGCTATTAGTAGTCATGTGAATTTGGTATTCGTTCGATATTTTGATGAGATGTATGTTGTCTCTCCTCTAGTGGTGTTATGTGAACGTCGACTACATGACACTTCACCATTATTTGGGCCTAGAGGAAGGCATTGGGAAGTAATAAGTAGATGATGGGTTGCTAGAGTGACAGAAGCTTAAACCCTAGTTTATGCGTTGCTTCGCAAGGGGCTGATTTGGATCCATATGTTTCATGCTATGGTTAGGTTTGCCTTAATACTTTTGTTGTAGTTGCGGATGCTTGCAATAGAGGTTAATCATAAGTGGGATGCTTGTCCAAGTAAGGACAGTACCCAAGCACCGGTCCACCCACATACCAAATTATCAAAGTACCGAACACGAATCATATGAACATGATGAAAACTAGCTTGACGATATTCCCATGTGTCCTCGGGAGCGCTTTTCTCTATATAAGAGTTTGTCCAGGCTTGTCCTTTGCTACAAAAAGGATTGGGCCACCTTGCTGCACTTTATTTAATTTTTTTACTTGTTGCTCGTTACAAATTATCCCATCACAAAACTATCTGTTACCACTTATTTCAGTACTTGCAGAGAATACCTTGCTGGAAACCGCTTATCATTTTCTTCTGCTCCTCGTTGGGTTCGACACTCTTACTTATCGGAAGGACTACGATAGATCCCCTATACTTGTGGGTCATCACCCCTCTCCCCACATATATATATAGGTTGGAGGGGGAAGAGGCAGCCTTAGGGCGCCCCCAAGTAGGCCGAATCCAACTTGGGGTGTCCAATTCAGCCCCCTTCCTTATTTCAGCATATGGAAAGGAAAGAGAAGGGGGAAGAGAAGGAAAGGGTGCAGGACAAACCCTCCTCCTTCCTTTCTTCCTACTCCTATTCGGCCTAGGAGGGGCGTACCAGCCCACCAGGGGTTGGTCTGTCCCTCACTTGGCCCAATAGGCACATAACTTTGCCAGGGGGGTGCCCGGAACCCCTTCCGGTGACCTGATATCACCCGGAACACTTCCGGTGTCCAAATACCATCGTCTTATATATGAATCTTTACCTATCGACCATTTTGAGACTCCTCGTCATGTCCTTGATCTCATTCGGGACTCCGAACAAACTTCGATCACCAAAAACACATAACTCATAATACAAATCGCCATCGAACGTTAAGCGTGTGGACCCTACGGGTTTGAGAACTATGTAGACATGACCGAGACACCTATCCAGTCAATAACCAATAGCGGAACCTGGATTCTCATATTGGCTCCTACATATTCTATGAAGATCTTTGTCGGTCAAACCGCATAACAACATATGTCATTCCCTTTGTCATCAGTATGTTACTTGCCCGAGATTCGATCGTCGGTATCATCATACGTAGTTCAATCTCGTTACCTGCAAGTCTCTTTACTCATTCCGTAATGCATCATCCCGTAACTAACTCATTAGTCACATTGCTTGCAAGGCTTATAGTGATGTGCATTACCGAGAGGGCCCAGAGATACCTCTCCGAAACATGGAGTGACAAATCCTAATCTCGATCTATGCCAACTCAACAAACACAATCAGAGACACATGTAGAGCATCTTTATAATCACCTAGTTACGTTGTGACGTTTTATAGCACACTAAGTGTTCCTCTAGTATTCGGGAGTTTCATAATCTCATAGTCATAGGAACATGTATAAGTCATGAAGAAAGAAATAGCAATAAAACTTAATGATCATTATGCTAAGCTAACGAATGGGTCTTGTCCATCGCATCATTCTCTAATGATGTGATCTCGTTCATCAAATGACAACACATGTCTATGGCTAGGAAACATAACCATCTTTGATTAACGAGCTAGCCAAGTAGAGGCATACTAGGGACACTCTGTTTGTCTATGTATTCACACATGTACTAAGTTTCCGGTTAATACAATTCTAGCATGAATAATAAACATTCATCATGATATAAGGAAATATAAATAACAACTTTATTATTGCCTCTAGGGCATATTTCCTTCAGTCTCCCACTTTCACTAGAGTCAATAATCTAGTTCACATCGTCATGTGATTTAACACCAATAGTTCACATCTCCATGTGACTAACACCCAAAGGGTTTACTAGAGTCAATAATCTAGTTCACATCGCTATGTGACTAACACCCAAAGAGTACTAAGGTGTGATCATGTTTTGTTTGTGAGAGAAGTTTAGTCAACGGGTCTGCCATATTCAGAGCCATATGTATTTTGCAAATTTTCTATGTCTACAATGCTCTGCACAGAGCTACTCTAGCTAATTGCTCCCACTTTCAATATGTACCCAGATTGAGACTTAGAGCCATCCAGATCAATGTCAAAGCTTGCATCAACGTAACCCTTTACGATGAACTTTTTGTCACCTCCATAACCGAGAAACATGTCCTTATTCCACTAAGGATAATTTTGACCGATGTCCAGTGATCCACTCCTAGATCAGTATTGTACCCTATTGCCAAACTCATCGTGAGGTACACAATAGGTCTGGTACACAACATAGCGTACTTTATAGAACCTATGACTAAGGCATAGGGAATGAATTTTCATTCCCTTTCTATTTTCTGCCGTGGTCCAGTTTTTAGTCTTTACTCAACTTCAACCTTGCAACACAGGCAAGAACTCCTTCTTTGACGATTCCATTTTGAACTACTTCAAAAACTTGTCAAGGTATGTACTCATTGAAAAACTTATCCAGCGTCTTGATCTATATCTATAGATCTTGATGCTCAATATGTAAGCAGCTTCACCGAGGTATTTCTTTGAAAAACTCCTTTCAAACACTCCTTTATGCTTTCCAGAAAATTCTACATCATTTCTGATCAACAATATGTCATACATATACTTATCAGAAAAGTTGTAGTGCTCCCACTCACTTTCTTGTAAATACAGGCTTCACCGCAAGTCTATATAAAACTATATTCTTTGATCAACTCATCAAAGTGTATATTCCAACTCCGAGATGCTTGCACCAGTCCATAGATGGATCGCTGGAGCTTGCACACTTTGTTAGCACCTTTTGGATCGACAAAACCTTCTGGTTGCATCATATACAACTCTTCTTTAAGATATCCATTAAGGAATGCAATTTTGACATCCATTTGCCAAATTTCATAATCATAAAATGCAGCAATTGCTAACATGATTTGGACAGATTTAAGCATTGCTACGGGTGAGAAGGTCTCATCGTAGTCAACTCCTTGAACTTTCTTCATGTGATTTTCCATGTTCTGAATCCATTGGTCCGTCTCTATTTGAGTCCTTGATCCAGAAAATATGAGTTCATCTCCAGTCATCATCTACTGGGTCCAGGGGTTTTGCGGTGATATAAGAGAGATAGAGAGGGATACACACCATACAAACAATAGTTTTGAAGAGACGGGTTTTATTTTGTGGCCATCGGAAAAACATCAAACAAATGAAAGCTCACAATCACCGCATCTGACGTAAGTATATAACAGGGTTTGGTCTTCTAAAGGTCAATAAATCTTCAAAGTCGTCAACCTCTTCAAATCTTTGGAGTATCCACTGTTGTAGCTTCAACACTTTTAATGCATGGTGAAATCCTCTTTATTCTAGAGTGGTCTTAGTTGTCTGAATCTTTTCCTTCTTGGTTTGGGCTCATCAGCTGAATCTTCATGTGGTAAAAAGGGGGAAAGAGTATAGTCTAACAGGTCTAGGTGAGAGGAAATATTTGGTAAAGAATAGAAAAGGTGAGAGTTAAAGAATCCTCTTGAAAATAAAGTTTTAGAGAAATCATCTCCTAAGGGCTTGCCAATTTCTAGGAGTCACGTCCTACAGTCAACATGTGCTCTGATACCATCTTGTAGCGACCCGACCCGAATGAATCAAAGTCTCTGTGCTTAAGTGTCATCCCTGGATCGGTATGTTGACACACACAGTACTCGATGATTTATAACAAAGGTAAATCACATGTATAGAGTAACGTAAACATTATTACCTCAATCCATATAACGGAAGAAACAACAAAGCTGTGGAGTCCCAACAACACCAACGACAAAGTTGAGTGTAGACATCGTAACCCTAATGTATCACTTACTCGTCGTAAGAATCCTGCAACATGAGACGTTGCAGGCATATAGGTCAGTACATTGAATGTACTGGCAATTTCACACCATAGAGTAAAAAATGAGAATTGTCTATCTCTATATGCATATTTGGCTGGTGGAGGCTCTAAGTTTAAATTTTGCATAAAGCTAATTTTTTCCTACAACAAAGGAATAAATTTTATTTACTACTAAATTAAATTATCCATAGTGAGAAGGTACCCCAAATCAATCCCAAAATTATCAAGTATCACTAATATTAACAACCCAACAAATT
The DNA here is from genome assembly GCF_056163025.1 of Triticum urartu. Lineage (NCBI taxonomy): Eukaryota > Viridiplantae > Streptophyta > Magnoliopsida > Poales > Poaceae > Triticum > Triticum urartu. Next base: position 240,333,508 of record NC_141879.1, read on the forward strand.
TCTTAAGTAAAGTGATGAGATCAACCAATAACTCAAATACCAGATACTCCAGATGTCCATAACCGGGGACACGGCTAATCATGATTAGTTTGTACACTCTGCAGAGGTTTGCGCATTTTCCCCACAAGACTTGACCTCCTCCGTTGAATTTCTCGCATTGCCTGATGTTTGAGAACCGGATGATCGAGACATAGTCTTTCTGAAGAGGTCCCCTTAACCGATAGATAGGCCGATACACCTACAATTCCCCTACATATGTTAGCCCATCATGAAAAGGTTTCCCACAACTTACTTAACTATGCCAGAGCCCATAATGACTTGTGGCTGCACACAAAAGTTTCTGAGTATGAATAATCTTAAGTTCCCTTTGAGCCTGGGTGGCATTCCATAGGATGATCACACGGGTACTTCGGGATCTCCTAGGACAACACTGGATTCCCCAGGTGACCGCAGCCAATCCACCCAGATGTGTATTAAATTAGCCACCTTAAGTTTCCCTTAGTTATTACTAGCAAAAGGGCCCGTGCGTTGCAACGGGAGAAAAAAATTACAACTCCAATAAGCATGATCACATTATGCTGCATCACCGAGATATAATATAGCTCTCAATCTCGTGAAATTATGAATATTTTTAAACTCGTGAACATTTTTTAAATTCATAAACATGTTTACAAATTTTTGAACATTTTCTAAAATCAAGAATTTTTTTGAATTCATTAACATGTTAAACTATTTGCAAACATTTTGTACATGCTCGCAACCACACACAGTCTTCCCATCGATCCCAACCTAGCGCCCCGCCCCCCGCCCCCGAGCCTACTTGCCCCGCTCCAGCGCCTCTGCTAGTTCTCTTCCCCACCTCTTCTCATTTCTTCCTCGTCCTTTCCCGTTGACCTCACTGACTCCCATGGCTCTGCCTCCCTGCCGCCGGGGTCCCTAAAGCGAGCAGGCCCACCCGTCATTGCAGACGTCCTCAACAACCTCCGCTTCGCCATGGCAAAGCGTCTTCACACACTGACAACCACCTTCATGTCGCCCCTCTTACCTCCATGCTCCTATGCGAGCACGCACCCAATGCCGCCCCAGCCACGCATGCCTCAACTGCCTCCAGCGTGCTGGCTGTTCCTGCCGCAAGGCTCTCTCCCGACGAGCTCAGCGTCACCTGCCTCTGCGCGACCTCTCCACGGCACGTGTTTTGCCGCCACGCTTTGCGTCAAGCCCAATTTGTCCGCTTGTTCCTGCACCTCGCCTGCACACCCCACAGCCGTCGGCGGCCGCTCGTCTCGTGCCTAGTGGCACACAACTCGTGTTAAACAGTCGGGAGAGAAGAATGAAAATCAAACCAGTATGCAAGACGAAAGGTTTTTAACTTAAAATAGTACTGCGGGTAATTACCCAGAACTACATGGTCTTTTCTGTAAAAATGCTGACAATGAACGGGCAGAAGCAATCGATACTTTATTAGTAGGTATAGATGTAAATATAGATATAGATAGAAAATATGCCCGTGCGTTGCAACAGGAGAGAAAAAAGTTTATTCCATGTCTTTGGCTTATGGACATAGGAGAAGTCTTTAGCATATAATTTTTCCCATGAATCAGATATTTGATTTTTTTGTTATCCAAGTTTCCCACTATAGTCTCGGCCACATGCATGATCCTCTTTTGCTGGTGCCTCCCCGCTGTCCTTGGCGCGCTTGAGGGCACCATAAACAGAGATCCGCCCGAGGCGGGATTGGAGGAGTGATGGCAGGCTCGGCCTAAAACGCTTGGAGCACCATGGAGGCGATGGCCATGGAACGATCGGATGGGGGTGATGTGTTTTTCCTTTTCAACTATTGTGTGCGCACTTGGGCTCGGGAGTCTTGTTGGTTTTCATGACGTTTTCATTGGCTCATTTGCGTGGGTGGGTCGGTTTCCCCGATTTTCATTTCTACTATTTTTCCATGCGGATCTTAGGTGAGACGACGGAAAAGAAATCAGAAATCCGGAAACCATGCGTATGCAAGATGAGGGTTGTGACGGACGGATAGTTAAAAGATCCTACTATATAACTCAAAAATCTCAGCTGTCAATCTCATCCGTCAATCTTAGGCTTGTGCAATACTCGGAAAAGTGAAATGAAAGACAATATTGTGCAAGTATACACGGTGCATCCCTCGGGATGAATCACGACCTTGAGTACAAATTGAAATGTTGATTTGTACAATCCATTATTTGAAAGCTTTAGATCAGATCATCACCACAAGAACTTTGGTGCATTATGAATTTTGGATTGTGCCTCAAACATTCACAACAACCACGTGGATGATCTATTTTGCAGGAGCTAATTCTTCAGATTGTAGAGTTCTGCACACACTCATCTAGAGAACCTGGTTGTGTGCAGGCAGACATTCAGAAAGCACATATTGTTCACCCGCACAAATTAATACAACTTCAGATACATCAAGATCATGATTTTTTAAAACTGTTTATGTGAGCTATGTGCAAAATATATTAGACGGGAAATGTTTTACATGCATAGTTCGGCACGATCCAACCAGGGGAGAAATTAACTAATTTATAACACATGGATGGCACAGCTAGGCTGCATGGTTCCCTTCAAGAATTGATTGCAAGTGATGGGAAGGAGTGGCAATAGTCAGGGCCTCCTTCGAAAGTACTCCCTCCGTCCGAAAAAGCTTGTCCCTCAAATAGATGTATCTAGCACTAAGTTAATGTTAGATACATCCATTTGAGGGACAAGCTTGGGACAATCTTTTCCGAACGATGGGAAAGTTTGCCCATGAACACACAGTGAATGGTTTGGCAACATATTAGCTTGGAACCTCTCGGTTCAGAAGAAAAGAAATGGTGTTCCAGAAAGGTAAACTTTGAAACATCCAATGAGCCTCTTTGCCAGATGGTTAAATACATGCTTACATGTCTATTACAAATAGAATATTATAAGAAACATCCAGTGAGCCTCTTTGCCAGATGGTTAAACACATACGAACATTTCAATTACACATACAATAAAAATACAGTGGTTATTTATCTAAAGTAGTACTCCCTCCGTCCCGAAATACTTGGCGTAGAAATGCATAAAAATGGATGTATCTAGAACTAAAATACGTCTAGATACATCCATTTCTCCTACAAGTATTTTCGGATGGAGGGATTATCTGACAACATTATACGCACGTTGAAGGTGTATATGTCACAACACCGCAACAGAACACACTCCAAAATGTTAGTAGCAGAATCCCGTGCATCCATATTTTGCAGAGGCGGCGAGGTGCTCGTCCATGGCTAGCCGTCGATGACATCCAGTGCGTGACTGCGTCCACGGCAAGTCATTCTGACGACCATGACAATAACATCCTTTTCTCCTTCCCTGACTTCGCTCGGGCCATCATCGATGGACGGTGAGAAGGATCAAAACATTCATGGCCTAGCTGCAGAACTTGAGTTCATGGCCGAAAGAGCTTGCAGGGAACTGGTAGAGCACGCATATTATAGACCTGGGAACACAAAATCCATAACTTAGTTCTTATAGCATGTAAAATTTCTTTGCTTGGTTGTAGCTTTGACCAAATCACCAGAAGAATGGGCACCGGATTGCAGCGTGAGTGCAGATTAGCATTTATTTTAAGTGCCACTATGTTGGCCTTTGAAGGTATGGTTTGTTCGGATTTCAATTTGTGAATTCTACAGAAAAAATAATATGTTAAATCCCATTGTTATCCCTCAAAAAAAATCTCAATGTAATGAAAAACTATATAAGAAAAGCTATGCATCTAGGAACATACAGCGTCCCTTCGGAATAGTCATTAGCTGTAGCCAGGGATTACAGAGGCTAAGTGTATCTGACGACATACTGTGAGTTACCTGTTTCCGACAGTGTGGAGGAAGCTGAAGCCCGAATAGCCCAGGTTCGGCTGCATGCTCTGGCAAAAGTTTTCAGAGGACCCGTGGAGCTTGAGATGGATTGGAAAACAGTGACTGAATATCTAAACTCGGATGTGCCCACTCTTTCTCCCTGCTATGGAGTGACCCAAGATATAAAGGCAGCCCTGTATTACTTTCCTTCATTCAAAGTTGTATTTTATCGGAAGGGGGGTCTTATTAGCTTTAACACAAAACTTGGGAAAGATCTGAAGGATTATGTGATAACCCACAAGTATAGGGGATCGCAACAGTTTTCGAGGGTAGAGTATTCAACCCAAATGTATTGATTCGACACAAGGGGAGTCAAAGAATATTCTCAAATATTAGCAGTTGAGTTGTCAATTCAACCACACCTGGAAACTTAGTATCTGCAGCAAAGTGTTTAGTAGCAAAGCAATATGATAGTAGTGGTAACGGTAGCAAAAGTAATGTTTTTGGTATTTTGTAGTGATGATAGAAATAGCAATGGAAAAGTAAATAAGCGAAGAACAATATATGGAAAACTCGTAGGCAATGGATCGGTGATGGAGAATTATGCCGGATGCGGTTCATCATGTAACAGTCATAACCTAGGGTGACACAGAACTAGCTCCAGTTCATCAATGTAATGTAGGCATGTATTCCGAATATAGTCATACGTGCTTATGGAAAAGAACTTGCACGACATCTTTTGTCCTACCCTCCCGTGGCAGCGGGGTCCTGATACGTCTCCGTCGTATCTACTTTCCAAACACTTTTGCCCTTGTTTTGGACTCTAACTTGTATGATTTGAATGGAACTAACCTAGACTGACGCTGTTTTCAGCAGAATTACCTTGGTGTTGTTTTATGTGCAGAAAGCAAATATTCTCGGAAAGTCCTGAAACTCCACGGAATACCTTAGAAAAAATAATAAAAAATCCTCGCCAAATATGAAGACCAGGGGGCCCACACCCTTTCCACGAGGGTGGGGGCGCGCCCCCCCTCTAGGGCGCGCCCCCTACCTCGTGGGCCCCCTGTTGACCCTCCGACGCCAACTCCAACTCTATATATTTGCCTTCGGAGAGAAAAAATCAAGGAGAAGAAATCATCACGTTTTACGATACGGAGCCACCGCCAAGCCCTAAAACCTCTTGGGAGGGCTGATCTGGAGTCCGTTCGGGGCTCCGGAGAGGGGGATTCGTCGCCGTCGTCATCATCAACCATCCTGCATCACCAATTTCATGATGCTCACCGCCATGCGTGAGTAATTCCATCGTAGGCTTGCTGGATAGTGATGGGTTGGATGAGATTTATCATGTAATCGAGTTAGTTTTGTTAGGGTTTGATCCCTAGTATCCATTATGTTCTGAGATTGATGTTGCTATGACTTTGCTATGCTTAATGCTTGTCACTAGGGCCTGAGTGCCATGATTTCAGATCTGAACCTATTATGTTTTCCTGAATATATGTGAGTTCTTGATCCTATCTTGCAAGTCTATAGTCACCTACTATGTGTTATGATCCGGCAACCCCAAGTGACAATAATCGGGACCACTCCCGGTGATGACCATAGTTTGAGGAGTTCATGTATTCACTATGTGCTAATGCTTTGTTCCGGTTCTCTATTAAAAGGAGGCCTCAATAGCCCTTAGTTTCCAATAGGACCCTGCTGCCACGGGAGGGTAGGACAAAAAATGTCATGCAAGTTCTTTTCCACAAGCACGTATGACTATATACGGAATACATGCCTACATTACATTGACGATCTGGAGCTAGTTCTGTGTCACCCTATGTTATGACTGTTACATGATGAACCGCATCCGGCATAATTATCCATCACTGATCTGGTGCCTATGAGTTTTCCATATACTGGTTTACGCTTATTTACTTTCCCGCTGCTACTGTTACAATCACTACAAAATACCAAAAACATTACTTTTGTTGTCTTTACTTTTGTTGCCGTTACCACCACTATCATATTACTGTGCTACTAAACACTTTGCTGCAGATACTAAGTTTCCAGGTGTGGTTGAATTGACAACTCAGCTGCTAATACTTGAGAATATTCTTTTGCTCCCCTTGTGTCGAATCAATAAATTTGGGTTAAATACTCTACCCTCGAAAACTGTTGCGATCCCCTATACTTGTGGGTTATCAAGACCTTTTTCTGGCGCCGTTGCCGGGGAGCATAGCTCTATTCTTTGAGTTACTTGTGATTTATATCTGCTTATCACTATGAAGAACTTGAGAGATCCAAAAACCAAGATCTATCCCTCAACTACGAGGGGAGGTAAGGAACTGCCATCTAGCTCTGCACTTGATTCACCTTCTGTTATGAGTAAGTTTGCGACACCTACATCTGCTTCTGCTATTCGTTCCGATATGTCGCATGTTATTGATGATGCCACTTCTACTATGCATGATACTTATGATGAAACTGCTTCTATGCCTAATACTACTATGCCCCTTAGTGAATTTCTTGAAGAACAAATTGCTAGGGCTAGAGAAAGAGAAATTGATGAAACTGAATACGATGATGATAGTGATGATGAAAATATGCATGTTATTCCCGAAGGTTATCTTTTTGATAAAGATTCTTCTTTAGCTATTTTAGCCTGAGCTTAAAAGGTTATTAATTAAATGGAACAAAGAATCACTTAGAGATAAAATGAAACCCGATCCTGCTTTTGCTACTTCACCTATATGTGTTCCTAATAAAGATTATGAATTCTCTGTTGATCCTGATATAATTACTTTGGTTGAATCTGATCCGTTTTATGGATATGAATCTGAAACTGTTGTGGCACATCTTACTAAGTTAAATGACATAGCTGCCCTGTTCACCAATAATGAGAGATCATGTTACCTCTATATACTCAAAATATTTCCGTTCTCATTAAAGGGTGATGCTAAGATATGGTTTAATTCTCTTGATCCTGGTTGTGTGCGTAGTACCTAGGATATGATTTATTACTTCTCTGCTAAATATTTCCCTGCTCATAAGAAACAAGCTACTTTGAGGGAAATATACAATTTCGTGCGAATTAAAGAAGAGAGTCTCCCACAAGCTTGGGGGAGGCTTCTCAAGTTACTTAATGCTTTGCGTGATCATCCTCTTAAGAAACCTGAAATACTTGATATCTTTTATAATGGACTAACCGATGCTTCCAGAGATTACCTGGATAGTTGTGCTGGTTCTCTTTTTAGGGAAAGACACACCGGATGAAGCTAAAATTCTATTGAATAATATGTTGACAAATGAAAATAATTGGGCACGTCCTGAGCCAGCTCCCGCTCCAATTACTGAGCCTATTCCTAAACCAACTCCAAAGAAGAGAGGCGTTCTATTTCTCAGTCCCGAAGATATGCAAGAGGCAAAGAAATCTATGAAAGAAAAAGGTATTAAAGCCGAAGATGTTAAGAATTTACCTCCTATTGAAGAAATACATGGTCTTAATCTACCGCCTGTCGAAGAAACATATGAACTTGATCACTTATTTACTGAAGAACCTCCTAATCCTGATATCCCGACACAGGTAGTAAAGGTAAATTCTCTCTATAGATTTGATGAAGGTGATATCCCTCACTATAAGTCTGCTAGGCAATGCTTTGATGAGTTTGATAATTTTATTATCAAACAAGAAAATTTCAATGCTTATTTTGGTAGACAATTGAAATATGATTCCGATATAATTAAATACTTGGGTGATTATATGGCTAATATTAGAGGTGAACTTAAACTTGTTAGCAAACATGCTTCTATGGTTACCACTCAAGTAGAACAAGTACTTAAAACTCAAAAAGAATTGCTCCATGAAATGAATAGTAAGAAAAATGATTATGCTGTTAGAGTGGCTACTAGAAGTGGTAGAATGACTCAGGAACCTTTGTATCCTGAAGGACACCCTAAGAGAATCGAGCAAGATTCTCAGAGAAATAATATTGATGTTCCTAGTTCTTCTAAGAAGAAGAAAAAGAAAACGATAGAACTGTGCAAACTTCTAGTGAACCTATTGCTGAACCACCTGATAATCCAAATGATATCTCTATGTCTGATGCTGAAACACAATCTGGTAATGAACATGAACCTAGTGAAAATATTAATGATGATGTTCATGAAGATGCTCAACCTAGTAATGATAATGATGTAGAAATTGAACCTGCTGTTGATCTTGATAACCCACAATCAAAGAATCAACGTTATGATAAAAGAGACTTTGTTGCTAGGAAACATGGTAAAGAAAGGGAACCTTGGGTTCAGAAACCCATGCCTTTTCCTCCGAAACCATCCAAGAAGAAGGATGATGAGGATTTTGAGCGCTTTGCTGAAATGATTAGGCCTATCTTTTTACGTATGCGATTGACTGATGTGCTCAAAACAAATCCTTATGCTAAATATATGAAAGATATCATTACTAATAAAAGAAAGATACCGGAAGCTGAAATTTCCACCATGCTTGCTAATTATACTTTTAAGGGTGGAATACCAAAGAAACTTGGAGATCCCGAAGTACCCACTATACCTTGCTCCATTAAAAGAAATTATATTAAAACTGCTTTATGTGATCTTGGAGCCAGTGTTAGTGTTATGCCTCTCTCTTTATATCGTAGACTTGACTTGAATAAGCTGACACCTACTGAAATATCTTTGCAAATGGCTGATAAACCAACTGCTATACCTGTCGGTATTTGTGAGGACGTGCCTGTTGTGGTTGCAAACGTTACCATTTTAACGGACTTCGTTATTCTTGACATTCCCGAGGATGATAGTATGTCTATTATTCTTGGAAGACCTTTTCTTAATACTGCAGGGGCTATTATTGATTGCAACAAAGGCGATGTCACTTTTCATGTTAATGGTAATGAGCATATGGTACACTTTCCGAGGAAACAACCTCAAGTTCATAGTATCAACTCCATTGGAAAAATTCCATCGATTATAATTGGAGGTTTTGAATTTCCTCTTCCTACGGTCAAAAAGAAATATGATATACTTATTATAGAGGATGTGCATATCCCCGTTGAGGTAACTTAGTGTTATTCGAAATTTCTCTGGTTTCATGATTATCGGAATGAGTTTGTTAACAAGACCTGATCAACCTTGTTAGTGGATTCTTTTTGATAAGCATGAGATGGATGAAACTAGAAGCAAAAACTTCTGTACCCTCTATATATTTTCTGTAATTTAGTAGAAATAAAGTAAAAATAGTATTTCTCTGTCTGTTTCCTGTCTTATCTGTGCAATATAAAAATATCCCAAAAATAAAAGTCCTCAGAATGCCATGCCAATTTAATATGATTTTTTCGGGAATATTTGAGGATTTACTGTGCAAAAATTACCATGGGAGGAGCTGCCACCTGGCCACGAGGGTGGTGGGCACCCCCCCATAGGGCGCGCTCCCCTGCCTCATGGGCCCACGGTGGCCCTCCTCCACTTATCCCAGCACCCATCTTCTTCCTCCGTCTCACACAAACCCAAAAAACCAACTGAAGCACGAGTTCCAGCCACTTTTGCTGTGATTTTCGATCTCCTTGCTCAAAGCACCTCTCGCAAAACTGCTTGGGGAGATTGTTCCTTGGTATGTGACTCCTCCATTGGTCCAATTAGTTTTGTTCTAGTGCGTTATTCTTTGCAAATTTGTGCTGCATAGGTGACCATGTTCTTGAGCTTGCATGTCAAATTTATATGGTTCCAAGTAGTTCTAATGCTTGATATAGTCTCTAGGCACTTGTAGGAGTAGTTGCTATCAGTTTTATTGAAGTTGGTTCACTTTGGTTTGAAGTTACTAAAAATTTCAGAACTTTTCAGAGAAAAACATTATGCTTAGGAAGATGTTTCAAGGTGGTTCCTCTAAGAAGCAAGGACCCAGAATTGCTATGCGCGATGCTGACGAGGATCCACCAAGAGACGCTCCGGTACGGCCTTGCGAGTGGCCGTCAGAAAATTTTATGGACCGTGCGGGAATTAAAGAAGAATTCAAAGCATATTTGCGCAATGTCGGTCTTGAGGAATTTGAGGCCAACAAATTCCCCCAGTATCATGATCTCACAAGTTCATTTGTGAGGAGGTTTGAGTATTCATCTTCGCGTAATTCTCCTTCAGTCATGTTTGATCTTTATGATAAATCTTATAGAATGGACTTAGAGGATTTCACTCTTGCGTGCAAACTTCCATCATGGGGCAGTATTAGGGATCCCCCTAAATCTGAATTTAGAAACTTTCTTGCTAGTATAACTGTCGGGGAATCCAGAGACATAACGCAGGCTACCATAGGGAGCATTCACTTTCCTGCTATACATTATTTTGCTCTCTTTATCGGTAGATGCATAAATGCTATGGATGAAGCATGTCACATGTGTGTCCCTGATCTTAGCATTCTTAGGAGTGCTGTGTTAGGAGACCAATCTTATCATATGGGAGCCATTGTAGCTCGTAGGTTGCATCATAATAGACATAATGGAGATTTCTTTGGAGGAATTTACGCAACCCTCTTAGCTCATTTTCTTGAAATAGACATTCGTGAGGGTGATATGGAGTTGCCTCCTGCATATTTAGATTATAACTCTATGGCTTCGCACCAGTTTGTCGAGAGGTCTGAATCACCTCTCTTGTATCGCTTAATTTTTGATAAACGACGTGTTTTCCGTATTACTCTCCTTGCTCCTGCCTTCTTTGATTCACAGACAAAAGGAAGATATGTTATTACCAGAGAGGAGGCAGAAGAGTACGAGAGGAGAGCAGAGGCAGCTCGACTCCACGCTATAGCTCAGCAGGCGATAACCGCTGCACATCAGTATGATCCCAACTATTACTCTTCATCACAGTACGACCCCAACAACTATTATTATGGATATCCGCCAGGCCAGCCGTGGCCATAGACCAACTTAGGCCAAAAGCCTAAGCTTGGGGGAGTACGTATTTCTCACCGACATTACATTTATGTTCACACACACTCATTGCTAGATGTCGGTGCTCATACTTTTTCACTGTAATATCCATGCTAGTTCATTTTCTTTTTTCTGCCTTCTTCTTGTGTGTTTGTTAAACCTTAAGAAAACCAAAAAAAAATAGTAGTAATTTACTTTCCTGCTGTAGTAGTAATTAAAAAGAAAACCCAAAAAAATATTTCCCGTTCTTCTTTTGCTTGTTGGGAGCTTTCCCATGTAAATAGTTTTATTTTCTTTTCTTTTCTTTGGGGGTCAGTAGGAGAAGACCATAATTAAATTGTTGTAGTGGCTCTTATATGCTTTAATGTTGATTTAACCCAGAGCCCATATTGCCTTGTCTTCTCCTGTTTCTTGAATGCTCGCAGATCCCAACTTAGTCCAATGCACGTGCACTCTTATTATTATTCACACCGTTCGGTCGTGCAAGTGAAAGGCAATTATGATGATATATGATGGACTGACTGAGATGAGAAAAGCTGGTATGAACTCGACCTCTTTTGTTTTTGTAAATATGATGAGCCCGTCGTTCTTGATTCAGCTTATTATGAATAAACATGTTTGCAATGACAATTAGAGATCATAGTTGCTTGTGCCATGCTTGATTAGCTATGAGTTATAATGGTTTACCTTGTGTGCCAACATGCTATTGAGATGACTATGATGTGGTATGATGGGGTGGTATCCTCCTTTGAATGATTTAAGTGACTTGACTTGGCACATGTTCACGCATGTAGTTGAAACAAAATCAACATAGCCTTCACGATATTTATGTTCATGGTGGATTATATCCTACTCATGCTTGCATCCAATGTTTATTAATTTTAATGCATGTACATGGCTGTTGTCGCTCTCTAGTTGGTCGCTTCCCAGTCTTTTGCTAGCCTTCAGATGTACTAAGCGGGAATACTACTTGTGCATCCAATCCCTTAAACCCCAAATTTATTCCAGATGAGTCCACTATACCTTCCTATATGCGGTATCTACCTGCCGTTCCAAGTAAATTTGTATGTGCCAAACTCTAAACCTTCAAATAAACATTCTGTTTTGTATGCTCGAATAGCTCATGTATCAACAAAGGCTGTCCTTATCTTCCGTGTTAGGCGGGTTATTCTCAAGAGGAGTGGACTCCGCTCCTCACTCACGAGAAAATGGATGGTCACCGGGATGCCCAGTCCCATGCTTTATGCAAACTAAATCAAAATTAATTGCAAACAAAACTCCCCCTAGGACCTGATGTATGTTGGAGGCACTCATTGTTTCGAGCAACCCATGGATTGATGTTTGTTGGTGGAGGGGGAGTATAAACTTTACCATTCTGTTTGGGAACCGCCTATAATGTGTTTAGCATGGAAGATATCGCCATCTCTTAGTTGCTACGTTGACAATGAAAGTATACCGCTCAAAATGCAATTTATCTCTATTTCAAAACCGAGCTCTGGCACCTCTACAAATCCCTGCTTCCCTCTGCGAAGGGCCTATCCATTTACTTTTATGTTGAGTCATCACCCTCTTATTAAAGAGCACTAGCTGGAGAGCATAGCTGTCATTTGCATTCATCACTATTAATCTATGTTGGGTATGACTATGATTGGATCTCTTTTACCATGAATTACAATGTCTAGTCAGTCCTTGATCTTTAAAGGTGCTCTGCATTTATGTTTTGCGTTCTCAGAAAGGGCTAGCGAGATACCATCTTGTTATATCATATTATGATTGTTTTGAGAAAGTGTTGTCATCCGAGATTTATTATTATGACTTGCTAGTTGATTATGCTATTGATACGAGTAATTGTGAGACCTGATAATTATTGCAAATGTGGTTAGTTATGATCTATGCTGAAAACTTGAATGCTGGCTTGACATAGTTAGAACAACAAGAGCAAACAGAGTTTGTAAAAGTTTTTCTTTCTTTCAGTTTGTCAACTGAGTTGCTTGAGGACAAGCAAGGGTTTAAGCTTGGGGGAGTTGATACGTCTCCGCCGTATCTACTTTTCCAAACACTTTTGCCCTTGTTTTGGACTCTAACTTGTATGATTTGAATGGAACTAACCTGGACTGATGCTGTTTTCAGCAGAATTACCTTGGTGTTGTTTTATGTGCAGAAAGCAAATATTCTCGGAAAGTCCTGAAACTCCACGGAATACCTTAGAAAAAATAATAAAAAATCCTCGCCAAATATGAAGACCAGGGGGCCCACACCCTTTCCACGAGGGTGGGGGGCGCCCCACCACTAGGGCGTGACCCCCTACCTCGTGGGCCCCCTGTTGACCCTCTGACGCCAACTCCAACTCTATATATTTGCCTTCGGAGAGAAAAAATCATCGCGTTTTACGATACGGAGCCGCCGCCAAGCCCTAAAACCTCTCGGGAGGGCTGATCTGGATTCCATTCGGGGCTCCGGAGAGGGGGATTCGTCGCCGTCGTCATCATCAACCATCCTCCATCACCAATTTCATGATGCTCACCGCGGTGCGTGAGTAATTCCATCGTAGGCTTGCTGGACGGTGATGGGTTGGATGAGATTTATCATGTAATCGAGTTAGTTTTGTTAGGGTTTGATCCCCAGTATCCACTATGTTCTGAGATCGATGTTGCTATGACTTTGCTATGCTTAATGCTTGTCACTAGGGCCCGAGTGCCATGATTTCAGATCTGAACCTATTATGTTTTCCTGAATATATGTGAGTTCTTGATCCTATCTTGCAAGTCTATAGTCACCTACTATGTGTTATGATCCGGCAACCCCGAAGTGATAATAATCGGGACCACTCTCGGTGATGACCATAGTTTGAGGAGTTCATGTATTCACTATGTGCTAATGCTTTGTTCCGGTTCTCTATTAAAAGGAGGCCTTAATATCCCTTAGTTTCCAATAGGACCCCGCTGCCACGGGAGGGTAGGACAAAAGATGTCATGCAAGTTCTTTTCCATAAGCACGTATGACTATATACGGAATACATGCCTACATTACATTGACGAATTGGAGCTAGTTCTGTGTCACCCTATGTTATGACTGTTACATGATGAACCGCATCTGGCATAATTATCCATCACTAATCCAGTGCCTACGAGTTTTCCATATACTGGTTTATGCTTATTTACTTTTCCGCTGCTACTGTTACAATCACTACAAAATACCAAAAACATTACTTTTGCTGTCTTTACTTTTGTTGCCGTTACCACCACTATCATATTACTGTGCTACTAAACACTTTGCTGCAGATACTAAGTTTCAAGGTGTGGTTGAATTGACAACTCAGCTGCTAATACTTGAGAATATTCTTTTGCCCCCCTTGTGTCGAATCAATAAATTTGGGTTAAATACTCTACCCTCGAAAACTGTTGCGATCCCCTATACTTGTGGGTTATCAGTCCTAACGGAAACTAAGGGATATTAAGGCCTCCTTTTAATAGAGTACCGGAACAAAGCATTAGCACACAGTGAATACATGAACTCCTCAAACTACGGTCATCACCAGTAAGTATCCCGATTATTGTCACTTCGGGGTTAACGGATCATAACACATAATAGGTGACTATAGACTTGCAAGATAGGATCAAGAACTCTCATATATTGATGAAAAATAATAGGTTCAGATCTAAAATCATGGCACTCTAGCCCTAGTGACAAGCATTAAGCATAGCAAAGTCATAGCAACATCAATCTCAGAACATAGTGGATACTAGGGATCAAACCCTAACAAAACTAACTCGATTACATGATAGATCTCATCCAAACTATCACCGTCCAGCAAGCCTACGATGGAATTACTCATGCACGACGGTGAGCATCATGATATTGGTGGTGGAGGATGGTTGATGATGACGATGGCGATGGATTCCCCTCTCCGGAGCCCCGAACAGACTCCAGATCAGCCCTCCCGAGAGGTTTTAGGGCTTGGCGGCGGCTCCGTATCGTAAAACACGATGAATTCTTCTCTCTGATTTTTTTCTCCCCGAAACCAAATATATAGAGTTGTAGTTGAGGTCGGAGGAGCTCCAGGGGGCCCATGAGGTAGGGGGCGCACACTAGGGGGGCAGGCGCGCCCCCACCCTCATGGACAGGTGGTGGGCCCCCTGGCCTTCATATTTTGCAAGGATTTTTTATATTTTCCGAAAAGTTGTTCTGTGAAGTTTTAGGTCATTCTGAGAACTTTTGTTTCTGCACATAAATAACACCATGGTAATTCTGCTGAAAACAGCGTCAGTCCGGGTTAGTTCCATTCAAATCATGCAAGTAAGAGTCCAAAACAAGGGCAAAAGTGTTTGGAAAAGTAGATATGGTGGAGAGGTATCAACTCGCCCAAGATTAAACCCTTGCTTGTCCTCAAGCAATTCAGTTGATAAACTGAAAGTGATAAAGAAGAACAAGAGCAAACTCTGTTTGCTCTTGTTGTTGTAAATATGTAAAGCCAGCATTCAAGTTTTTAGCAAAGATTATGACTAACCACATTCATAATAATGCTTAGATCTCAAGTTTACATATTAATGGCATAATCAACTAGCGAGCAATAATAATAAATCTCGGATGACAACACTTTCTCAAAACAATCATAGTATGATATAACAAGATGGTATCTCGCTAGCCCTTTCTGAGACCGCAAAACATAAATGCAGAGCACCATTAAAGATCAAGGACTGACTAGACATTGTAATTCATGGTAAAAGAGATCCAGTCAAGTCATACTCAATGTAAACTAACAATAATGAATGCAAATGACGGCGGTGCTCTCCAACTGGTGCTTTTTAATAAGAAGATGATGACTCAACATGAAAGTAAATAGATAGGCCCTTCGTAGAGGGAAGCAGGGATTTGTAGAGGTGCCAAAGCTCGGTTTTGAAATAGAGGTGAATAATATTTTGAGCGGTATACTTTCATTGTCAACATAACAACCAAGAGATGGCGATATCTTCCATGCTACACACATTATAGGCGGTTCCCAAACAGAATGGTAAAGTTTATACTCCCCCTTCCACCAACAAGCATCAATCCATGGCTTGCTCGAAACAACGAGTGCCTCCAACTAACAAGAGTCCCAGGGGGAGTTTTGTTTGCAATTATTTTGATTTGATTTGCATAAAGCATGTGACTGGGCATCCCGGTGATCAGCCATTTTTCTCGTGAGTGAGGAGTGGAGTCCACTCCTCTTGAGAATAACCCGCCTAACATGGAAGATACGGACAACCCTAGTTGATACATGAGCTATTCGAGCATACAAAACAGGATATTTATTTGAAAGTTTAGAGTTTGGCACATACAAATTTACTTGGAACGACAGGTAGATACCGTATATAGGTAGGTATGGTGGACTCATATGGAATAACTTTGGGGTTTATGGAGTTGGATGCACAAGCAGTATTCCCGCTTAGTACATGTGAAGGCTAGCAAAAGACTGGGAAGCGACCAGCTAGAGAGCGACAACAGTCATGAACATGCATTAAAATTAATCAACACCGAATGCAAGCATGAGTAGGATATAATCCACCATGAACATAAATATCGTGAAGGCTATGTTGATTTTGTTTCAATTACATGCGTGAACATGCGCCAAGTCAAGTCACTTAAATCATTCAGAGGAGGATACCACCCTATCATACCACATCACAACCATTTTAATAGCATGTTGGCACGCAAGGTAAACCATTATAAGCTCCTAGCTAATCAAGCATGGCACAAGAACTATGATCTCTAGTTGTCATTGCAAACATGTTTATTCATAATAGGCTGAATCAGGAACGATGAACTAATCATATTTACAAAAACAAAAGAGGTCGAGTTCATACCAACTTTTCTCATCTCAATCAGTCCATCATATATCGTCATAATTGCCTTTCGCTTGCACGACCGAATGATGTGGATAATAATAATAGTGCACGTGCATTGGACTAAGCTGGAATCTGCAAGCATTCAATAAACAGGAGAAGACAAGGCAATATGGGCTCTTTTGTCAGATCAACAATAATGCATATAAGAGCTATAACAACATTATAATTATGGTCTTCTCCTATCGACCCCCAAAGAAAAGAAATAAAAATATTTACACGGGAAAGCTCCCAACAAGCAAAAGAAGAATAGGATATCCTTTTGGGTTTTCTTTTTAATTACTACTACAAGCAGGGAATGTAAACTAATTAAAAGCTACAACTATTTTTTTTTGTTTTTTCTTAAGGTTTATCAAACACACAAGAAGAAAGCATAAAAAGGAAATAAACTAGCATGGATGATACAATGAAAAAGTATGAGCACCGACATCTAACAATGAGTGTGTTAACATAAATGTAATGTCGGTGAGAAATACGTACTCCCCCAAGCTTAGGCTTTTGGCCTAAGTCGGTCTATGGCCATGGCTGGCCTGGCGAATATCCATAGTAAAAGTTGGGGTCGTACTGCGTAGAAGAAGAAGACTCCGATTACCACTGGTTGGAAATCATCTCCGGATCCCACTCGTAATTAGACTGTCGTGGAGGATCAACTTGTGGTTCCAGCTCTGGCTCTATGGCTGATGTAGGGTTCCGATAGGCGTGAATAGCCTCTAACGGAACAAGGTACTGGCCTGGCAGGCAGGGTAATAGTCTTAAGATGATGTTTATCAAAGAACAATTTGTATTTGAGCTCTCCTTCCCTATTCTTAACAATAAAATCATGTGCTACCATACTCTTATAATCTAAATAAACACGAGCAGCACTTTTTCTTCTTTCTCATAATGCCTAATAGGTATATTAAAATGTGCAGCTTGGCGTGAAGCATAGATGCCTCCAAAGATGGGGCCCTTTGTACGGTTCAGACTTAACCGTTTAGCAATAATGCCGCCCATACTAATAGAGTTATCACTGAATAAACCATGGAGCAAAATAATAATATCAGGAACACTAAGGTTTCGACAGTTTCCGCGACCAATTAAGCAACGACTAGCAAATAATGCAAAATAGCGTAAAACAGGAAAATGTATGCTAGTGATTCGTGCATCGGAAACCTTCCTCGTTTCCCCTACAGTGATGATATCAATAAACCCATCCACATCGCTGCGATGTGGTTCCTCTGTCGTGCCCTCGAAAGGGACCAAACAAACCCGACAAAAATCATAAAGTGACATCTCCTTATGCTCATCATATAAATAAAACTCCACTGTAGGTGGTGAGCTCCTAGAATGGAAATGAAACTTTTGCACAAAGATATTTGTGAGTAAGAGATACTGATCGCGTTGGTCGTGGAGGAAAGCGGTGAGGCCTGAATTCTTAGCCAATTCATAAAAATCTTCATAAATCCCGGCTGCTCTCAAGAAATCATCGGAAGGCCATTCACACGACCGAACCTCCGCGGTGCGAGGCAGATTGTACTTGGGCTTCTGTGCCTTTTCCTTTGAGCTTTGGCTCGATGAGCCCCTCAAAAGTCTCTTCATTATTTTCTGGAAAATTCTGAAATTTTTAGTAACTTCAAAATAAAAGTAAATCAAACTCAATAATATTGATAGCAACTACTCCTACAAGTGCCTAGGGCCTATATCATGCATCAAAACTACTTGGAACCATATAAATTTGACATGCAAGCTCAAGAACATGGTCACCTAGGCAGCAAAAATTTGCAATGAATAAAGCACTAGAACAAAAACTAATTGGACCAATGGAGGAGTCACATACCAAGGAACAATCTCCCCAAGCAGTTTTGTGAGAGGTGCTTTGAGCAAGAAGATCGAAAATGGCAGCAAAATGAGCTTGGACTCGAGTATGAACTGGATATTCGTGTTTGGGGGAGGAAGAAGGAGTGTGTGGGTGTAGGAATAAGTGGAGGAGGGCCACCGTGGGCCCACGAGGCAGGGGCGCGCCCTGGGGGGTAGGGCGCGCCCTCCACCCTCGTGGCCAGGTGGATGACCCCCCTGCTATGTTCTCAGTGCCAAATATTCTCAAATATTCCAGAAAAATCATATTTAAATTTCAGGGCATTTGGAGAACTTTTATTTTCGGGGTATTTTTATATTGCACGAATAATCAGATAACAGACAGAAAAATACTATTTTTATTTTATTTAATATAAATAACAGAAAGTAAAAGGAGGGTACAGAAGGTTGTGCCTTCTAGTTTCATCCATCTCATGCTCATCAAGAGGAATCCACTAACAAGGTTGATCAGGTCTTGTTAACAAACTCATTTCGAATAACATGGAACCGGAGAAATTTCGAATAACACTATGTTACCTCAACGGGGATATGCACATCCCTAATAATAAGAATATCATATTTCTTCTTGACAGTAGGAAGAGGAAATTCAAAACCTCCAAATATAATCGATGGAATTTTTCAATAGAGTTGATACTATGAACTTGCGGTTGTTTCCTTGGAAAGTGTACCGCATGCTCATTACCATTAACATGAAAAGCGACGTTGCCTTTAGTGCAATCAATAACAGCCCCTGCAGTATTCAAAAAGGGTCTTCCAAGAATAATAGACATACTATCGTCCTCGGGAATATCAAGAATAACAAAGTCCGTTAAAATAGTAACGTTTGCAACTACAACAGGCACATCCTCACAAATACCGACATGTATAGCAGTTGATTTATCAGCCATTTGCAAAGATATTTCAGTAGGTGTCAACTTATTCAAATCAAGTCTACGATATAAAGAGAGAGGCATAACACTAACACCGGCTCCAAGATCACATAAAGCAGTTTTAACATAGTTTCTTTTAATGGAGCATGGTGTGGTAGGTACTCCTGGATCTCCAAGTTTCTTTGGTATTCCACCCTTAAAGTATAATTAGCAAGCATGGTGGAAATTTCAGCTTCCGGTATCTTTCTTTTATTTGTAACAATATCTTTCATGTACTTAGCATAAGGATTCATTTTAAGCATATCAGTTAATCGCATACGCAAAAAGATGGGTCTAATCATTTCAGCAAAGCGCTCAAAATCCTCATCATCCTTTTTCTTGGATGGTTTGGGAGGAAAAGGCATGGGTTTCTGAACCCATGGTTCTCTTTCTTTATCGTGTTTCCTAGCAACAAAGTCTTTCTTATCGTAACGTTGATTCTTTGATTGTGGATTATCAAGATCAACAGAAGGTTCAATTTCTATATCATTATCATTACTAGGTTGAGCATCATCGTGAACATTATCATTAACCTTATCACTAGTTTCAGGTTCATTACCAGATTGAGTTTCAACATCAGAGATAGAAATATCATTTGGATTCTTAGGTGGTTGAGCAATAGGTTCACTAGAAACATGCAAAGTCCTATCATTTTTCGTTTTCTTCCTTTTAGAAGGACTAGGTGTATCTACATTATTTCTCTACGAATCTTGCTCAATTCTCTTATGGTGGCCTTCAGGATACAAAGGTTCCTGAGTCATTTTACCACCTCTAGTCATAACTCCAACAGCATTATCATTATTCTTACTATTCAATTAATTGAGCAAATCATTTTGAGCTTTATGTACTTGTTCTACTTAAGTGGTAACCATAGAAGCATGTTTACTAATAAGTTTAAGTTCACCTTTGACATTAGCCATATAATCACCCAAGTGTTCAAGCATATTTGAATTGTATTTCTATTGTCTACCAAAATAAGCATTAAAATCTTTTTGCTTAGCCATAAATTTATCAAACTCATCTAAGCATGGGCTAGAAAACTTGGTAAATGGGATTTCAGCTTTATCATATCTATAGAGAGAATTTACCTTTACTACCTGTGTCGGGTTATCAAGACCATGAGTTTCTTCAATAGGTAAAGGATTAAGATCATATGTTTCTTCAACAGGCGGTAAATTAAGACCATGTATTTCTTCAATAGGAGGTAAATTCTTAACATCTTCAGCTTTAATACCTTTTTCTTTCATAGATTTCTTTGCCTCTTGCATATCTTCAGGACTAAGAAATAGAATACCCCTCTTCTTCAGAGTTGGTTTAGGAATAGGCTCAGGAATTGGCTCCAGAGCTGGCTCAGGAAGTGTCCAATTATTTTCATTTGTCAACATATTATTCAATAGAATTTCAGCTTCATCCGGTGTTCTTTCCCTGAAAAGAGAACCATCACAACTATCCAGGTAATCTCTGGAGGCATCGGTTAGTCCATTATAAAAGGTATCAAGTATTTCATTTTTCTTAAGAGGGTGATCAGGCAAGGCATTAAGTAATTGGAGAAGCCTCCCCCAAGCTTGTGGGAGACTCTCTTCTTTAATTTGCACAAAATTATATATATCCCTTAAAGCAGCTTGTTTCTTATGAGAAGGAAAATATTTAGCAGAGAAGTAATAAATCATATCCTGGGGACTATGCACACAACCAGGATCAGGAGAATTAAACCATGTCTTAGCATCACCCTTTAATGAGAACGGAAATATTTTAAGGATATAAAAGTAGAGAGTTCTCTCATTGAGGGAGTCCTGGATTAGGGGGTGTTCGGATAGCCGGACTATACCTTCAGCCGGACTCCTGGACTATGAAGATACAAGATTGAAAACTTCGTCCCGTGTCCGGGAGGGACTTTCCTTGGCGTGGAAGGCAAGCTTGGCGATACGGATATGTAGATCTCCTACCATTGTAACCGACTCTATGTAACCCTAACCCTATCCGGTGTCTATATAAACCGGAGGGTTTTAGTCCGTAGGACAACATACACATCAACAATCATACCATAGGCTAGCTTCTAGGGTTTAGCCTCCTCGATCTCGTGGTAGATCTACTCTTGTACTACCCATATCATCAATATTAATCAAGCAGGACATAGGGTTTTACCTCCATCGAGAGGGCCCGAACCTGGGTAAAAGTTCATGTCCCTTGCCTCCTATTACCATCCGGCCTAGACGCACAGTTCGGGACCCCCTACCCGAGATCCCCCGGTTTGACACCGACATTGGTGCTTTCATTAGAGTTCCTCTGTGTCGTCGCCGTCAGGCTCGATGGCTCCTACGATCATCGATAGCGATGCAGTCCAGGGTGAGACCTTCCTCCCCGGACAGATCTTCGTCTTCGGCGGCTTCGCACTGCGTGCCAATTCGCTTGGCCGTCTGGAGCAGATCGAAAGCTACGCCCCTAGCCGTCAGGTCAGATTTGGAAGTTTTAACTACACGGCTGACATCCACGGGCACTTGATCTTTGACGGATTCAAGCCACGGCCGAGCGCGCCGCACTGTCACGACGAGCATGATCTAGCTCTGCCGCCGAACAGTGCCCTGGAGGCCGCACCCGCATCGGCTTCGACCCTTAATTCGGAGCCAACTGCGCCGATCGAGGACGGGCGGTTGGATGCCACCTCGGGGGCTGTGACCCCAACGGTGATTGAGCCAAGCACCAGCCCCGTACTCTGCGAGACTCGTGACTCCAAGGAGCTGGACTCCTCTCCGGACTCTGGACCCTCCGCGCCCCTGCTGATCTAATCCGATTGGGCGCCGATCATGGAGTTCACCGCCGCGGACATCTTTCAGCACTCGCCTTTCGGCGATATCCTGAAGTCACTGAAGTCTCTCTCTTTATCAGAAGAGCCCTGGCCGGACTACGGTCAGCAAGGTTGGGGTACGGACGATGAAGAAATTCAAATCCCACCCACCACCCACTTTGTAGCCACTGTCGACGACTTAACCGACATGCTCGACTTATACTCCGAAGATATCGATGGTATGGACGCCGATGAAGGAGATGATGAAGAACCAACGCCTACTAGGCCCTGGAAAGCCACCTCGTCATATGACCTATACATGGTGGACACCCCAAAAGAGGGAGATGGCGATGGAACAGCGGAGGATGGCCCCTCCAAGAAACAGCCTAAGCGTCGGCGTCAGCGGCGCCACTCAAAATCCCGCCAAAACAAACAAGGTGATTCCAGCACGGGAGATAATAATACTCCGAAAAGCGCCAAAGAAAACCCCCTCCAGCAAGATTTAGCACAGGAGGATGGAGAAACGAGCCCTCATGAGAGAGCGGCAGACAGAGAGGTCGAGGACGATAATTATATGCCTCCCTCCAAAGACGAGGCAAGCCCCGACGACGACGAATTCGTCGTGCCAGAGGATCCCGTCGAGCAAAAGCGTTTTCAACGCAGGCTTATGGCCACGGCAAGAAGCTTCAAGAAAAAATAGCAACAGCTTAGAGCTGATCAAGATTTGCTAGTCGACAGATGGACTGAAGTCCTTGCGGCCGAAGAGCATAAACTCGAACGCCCCTCCAAGAGCTACCCAAAGCGCAGGTTGCTACCCCGATTAGAGGAGGAAGCACTTGATGCGGCCGACCGGCCACCTCGTGGTCGTGACAGAGAGGCCTCTCGGCCCTCCACTCAAGCCGCACCCCGTACCAAGGCACGGGAATATGCGTCGGACTTACGAGACATGTTGGAGGACAAGGCAAGGCAAACAAGATCGATCTATGGATCGCGTCCGCGCCCCACGGCTCAAGACGGTAACCGTCACACCGGCCACAAATTCGGCGGGGCCGAACACAGTAGATAAGGCTCATTGGAGCTACGTCACGATATAGCCCAGTACAGAGGCGCCGCACACCCACTCTGCTGTACAGACGAAATAATGGATCATCAAATCTCCGAGGGTTTCAAACCCGTAAACATCGAATCATATGATGGCACAATTGATCCTGCGGTATGGATCGAGGATTATCTCCTTCATATCCACATGGCCCGCGGCGATGATTTCCACGCCATCAAATACCTCCCACTCAAGCTTAAAGGACCAGCTCGGCATTGGCTTAACAGCTTGCCAACAGGATCGAGCAGTTGTTGGGAGGACCTGGAAGCCGCATTCCTCGACAATTTCAAGGGCACTTATGTGCGAACCCCAGACGCTGATGACCTAAGTCACGTAATTCAGCAGCCAGAGGAATCGGCAAGCAATTCTGGACACGGTTCCTCATAAGGAAAAATCAAATAGTCGACTGTTCGGACGCTGAGGCCCTAGCAGCCTTCAAGCACAATATCCGTGACAAGTGGCTGGCCCGGCACCTTGGACAGGAAAAGCCGAAATCTATGGCAGCACTCACGACACTCATGACCCGCTTTTGCGTGGGAGAAGACAGCTGGCTTGCTCATAGCAACAATATGACCAAAAACCCTGGTAATTCGGACACCAGGGACAGTAGTGGCAGGTCGCGTCGCAACAAGCAGAAGTGCCGCATTAACGGTGACAATACTGAGGATACGGCAGTTAATGCCGGATTCAGAGGCTCTAAATCCGGTCAGCGGAAAAAGCCATTCAAAAGGAATCCTAGGGGCCCGTCCAGTTTGGACCGAATACTCGACCGCTTGTGCCAGATACATGGCACCCTCGAAAAGCCGGCCAATCACACCAACAGGGATTGTTGGGTGTTCAAGCAGGCAGGCAAGTTAAACGCCGAAAATGAAGACAAGGGGCTGCATAGCGATGACAACGAGGAGCCTCGGCCGCCGAACAATAGTGGACAGAAGGGTTTTCCCCCACAAGTGCGGATGGTGAACATGATATACGCAACCCACGTCCCCAAAAGGGAGCGGAAGCGCGCGTTAAGGGACGTATACGCGGTAGAACCGGTCGCCCCAAAGTTCAACCCATGGTCCTCCTACCCGATCACCTTTGATCGAAGGGACCATCCCACTAGCATCCGTCATGGCGGGTTCGCCGCATTGGTCCTAGACCCAATTATTGACGGATTTCATCTCACTAAAGTCCTTATGGACGGCGGCAGCAGCCTGAACCTGCTTTACCAGGATACAGTGCGGAAAATGGGCATAGATCCCTCAAGGATTAAGCCCACCAAAACGACCTTTAAAGGCGTAATACCAGGTGTAGAGGCCAACTATACAGGCTCAGTCACACTTGAAGTGGTCTTCGGATCTCCGGATAATTTCCAAAGCGAGGAGTTAATCTTCGACATAGTCCCGTTTCGCAGTAGTTATCACGCACTGCTCGGGCGAACCACATTTGCTAAGTTCAATGCGGTACCACACTACGCATACCTTAAGCTCAAGATGCCAGGCCCTCGAGGAGTAATTACGGTCAATGGAAACACCGAATGCTCCCTCTGAATGGAGGAGCACACGGCGGCCCTTGCAGCGGAAGTACAAAGCAGCCTCTCCAGGCATTTCTCCAGTCCGGCCACTAAACGACCGGACACCGTCAAGCGCGCCTGGCGTAACCTACAACAAGACCGCCTGGCATGATCCGGGCAGGCGTAGCAATGCGGCCCCAACCCCAACCCTCGCAAAAAGGCGACGCCAATACTTCGCGTCCATAATTACGCCCTAGAGATACGATGGGTACAGGGGGAGGGGCACCATCACGGCACGCCCAAAAATACGGCTTAAACCGTACCAGGGGCTGCCGATTTCTTTTTATTTTTCTCTCACTTTCAGGACTCCATTCTTCGGAAGGCCTGTTCGGCAGTTCAATTGCCGCACAAACGGTGCAAGAACCAGGGAAGCAGACAAGCCACGCCGCATTACGGAACTCCCAGGTGGTCTCTATCACGAGCAGTATACCTGTTCCGCATACTATTCCGCAGCTTGCCCCTGGAACGGACATGTTAACTAGTCCAACCTTCCACTTATCGCATTATTTGTATCGTTTTGCTTTGATCGTAGCCCTTTTTATTAAACAATGCATAGCTTTCGTCTATTTTTGCATTACCTTTTTCTTTATATATGTTCCTTAACGACATGTCGCACCCGTACGGCCAAAATACGCCAGGGGCTTTAGTACCCCTCAATATGGTGTAAGAAGTCCGAACACTTTAACAAGTGCGGCACCCCGAACTTATAGCATTATATGCATCGGCTCCGAATCATGTATTGGGTCAATAGTTGGGTTTGCCCGGCTCCTATGTTTTGGTGCCTTACGTTCCGCTATATCGGCTAAGGTAGCACTAGGAGAACCACTGCGATTGTGCCCCACTTGAGCTGGGTCGAGCACCTCAGTGGAGAAAGCTAAAACTGACTGTCATGATGAAGCGAGATTTGGTCGCTGTTCGAGAGGTTTTTCGAGTCCCTAAAGACTTATGCCGCTTAGGGCGAGGAGCCGGCTCTGTCCGGCCAAGGCGTGGATAGCGCCCGAACTCGGTCTTCCGAATACCAGGGGCTTCACCGAAATTTAAAATTATAGAATTCTATGGCTAAGTGAGAGTGTTCACGCATTATAGTCCGATTTCCTTGTTCGTTGGGCTGAGCGCCTCCCTCGAAGGACCCAAACATGGGAAAAAGAGTGCTCAGGTTTATCCCCGAACACCCCAGCACTAGCGGCATGGGGGCAGAAGCCAACGACTCACCATCTCTCAGAATTGATAAACAGCCGCACAGAAGGTAATATTTTAAATTCCAACAGCATTGCTTAGCGCATATAAACAAGTTTTTAGCGCACAGGACAAAACAAGCAAGTTTCAATCAAAAATTACATCCCTAGAACATTCATCCGCCACAAGGCAGGCACCCTTCAGAACATCCTTATAGTAATTCTCGGGCTCGCGATGCTCTTTCCCCGGCGGTGGCCCGTCCTTCACCAGCTTCTCAGCATCCAGCTTGCCCCAGTGCACCTTAGCACGGGCAATGGCCCTACGGGCACCTTCAATGCAGACGGAGCGCTTGATGACTTTGAGCCTTGGACAGGCCTCCACCAACCGCCGCACCAGCCCGAAATAGCTCCCAGGCAGTGCCCCTCCAGGCCACAGCCGAACAATGAGGCCCTTCATGGCCCGTTCGGCCGCCTTGTGGAGCTCGACCAGTTGCTTCAGTTGGTCGCTCAAGGGCACGGGGTGTCCGGCCTCAGCATACTGAGACCAGAACACCTTCTCTGTCGAGCTGCCCTCCTCAGCTCGATAGAATGCGGCGGCATCAGACACACTTTGGGGAAGATCTGCGAACGCTCCTGGAGAGCTCCGGATTCGGGTAAGTAACAAGTAACTCACATTTATGTGTTTGCTTTGCATAGAGAATGCCTTACCTGCCGCTATCTTCTTCACCTCATCCAACTCCTGGAGGGTCTTCTAGGATTCGGCCTTGGCAGACTTGGCATTTTCAATAGGCACCGCGAGCTCGGACGCTCGCGTCTTTGAGTCAAGCTTCAAACTCTCATGTTTTTCCATGAGAGCCTGGAGCTCTTGCCGCACCTTGCCAACCTCGGCCTCATACTTCTCCCGCTCGGTGCGCTCCGAGGCTGCCCTCTTCCCGGCCTCGACCATCGCCTGCTTAAGGGTCGCCACTTCAGACGTGGCCCCTAAAATAGCCACGATAATCCTGTCATTCTTTGAAATTGCACCTTTTTATATATATTTAAAAACATGGTATTTCTTACCGTCATTGTCCTCGAGCTGCTTCTTGGCACGCCCGAGCTCTTGCTCGGACCGCTCGAGGTTCTACTTTAGCGTGTCCACTTCCGTAGTCAGTGCGGCGGACACAAGCAGGGAAGCCTGCATATGCATATTGACTCATTTTTGTTAGACTCCTGTGATTCTATTTGATCCTCTATTCTGCTTTTCTTCCCGAATGCCAAACAGAGCATCAGGGGCTACTGCCTATGCGGTGCTATTATTTACACATTCTTTACTTACCTCAATGCCTGTTAAAAGGCTAGTACAAGCTTCAGTCAGTCCGCTCTTGGCGGACTGAACCTTCTGGACCACCGCACTCATAATAGCGCGGTGCTCCTCGTCGATGGAGGCGCCTTGGAGCGCCTCCAACATATTGTCCGGCGCCTCCAGTTGGACGGGGGCCACCGGCACGGCGGACTTGCTCCTCTTGGAAGGAGGTCCCCCGCCAGACTCTGGAACCTCTGAAGGTTCCGGAGCGGTGTCCGGCCTAGAGCCGGACTTGGAGCCCCGGGGGGTTTCATCCCCTTTACTCCTGGAGTCCGGGAGGTCGCCTTGCGACGCCTCCAGGACCACCTTCTCCCGGCTTGGAACCTGTTGGGACAACACTTCAGTGTCGTCTGTAGGGTGGGGGGAGGAAGCCGTCGGAAGCGAGTTCACATCCGACGAGTCCAGTGAGCCGCTCGACGACGCGTCGAGCCGGTCTTTGGGTGGGCTGCATAAACATATTCGACGTAAGGGAAAGCTATGCAATAAACGAATACTATGAATTACTCTGGTATCCGGATACTTACGATTTTTCCAGGGGCTTGGCCCTGGGCTGCCACTCCCCTCCGCCGCCGTCGGCGTCGGTGGAGCAGTCCGGAGGAAGGGTTTTCCCCTTCTTAGACCCTCCGGCCTCCCCCGAGAGGGCGGCCTTCCTTGTCTTCTCTCCCCTCGCTGGAGGGGGAGAGGTCTCTTCTTCTTCCTCCTCGTCTTCACGGGAGGAATGCACCTCGGAACCGTCGGATGATGGAGCCGACGCCTCCTGGCGCCGGGCACTCTTTCGAGTTCCCGCGGCCTTTTTGCGGCCTTCTTCTCCGGCACCACATAGGGTGCCGGAACTAGCAGCTTCACCAAGCGAGCATCCGCTGGGCCTTCGGGCAAAGGAGCCGGACAGTTGATCTGTCCGGATGTCACCTGCCAATCCTGTCAAAGGTAAGGGAGTTTAGATCCCGCATGGAGTCAAACTATGAAAAACTGATACCCTGTAAAAGGAAAAAACAGCTTACCGTGAGAGCATGACGCTGCGCACTGAATCCGCGATCCTCGGTAGCGGATGCGGGAGCCTCGGCGCCCTTGAAAAGCACCATCCAGGCATCTCCGTACGTCATGTCGAAGAGCTTGCTCAGGGTTTGGTGCCGCGCCGGGTCGAACTCCCACAGGTTGAAAGCCCATTGTTGACACGGGAGGATCAAGCAGATGAGCATAACCTGGACTACATTGACAAGTTTGAGCTTCTTGTCCACCAGGGTTTGGACGCATGTTTGGAGTCCGGTCAGCTCTCCCTTCATACCCCACGACAGGCCCGTCTCCTTCCAGGAGGTGAGCCGCGTAGGGGGTCTGGATCGAAACTCAGGGGGTGCGACCCATTCGGCGTCGCGCGGCTCGGTGATGTAAAACCACCCCGATTGCCACCCCTTCAGGGTCTCCACAAAGGATCCCTCGAGCCAGAGGACGTTGGCCATCTTGCCCACCATGGCGCCTCCGCACTCCGCCTGGGTGCCGTGCACCACCTTCGGCTTGACGTTGAAAGTCTTGAGCCATAGGCCGAAATGGGGGCGGATGCAGAGGAAGGCCTCGCACACGACGATAAACGCCGAGATGTTGAGGACGAAGTTCGGGGCCAGATCGTGGAAATCCAGGCCGTAGTAGAACATGAGCCCTCGAACAAATGGGTGAAGAGGGAAGCCCAGTCCGTGAAGGAAATGGGGGAGGAACACCATCCTCTCCTGGGGCCTAGGGGTGGGGATGAGCTGCCCCTTTTCGGGGAGCCGGTACGCGATGTTGTTAGATAGGTATCCGGCCTTCCTCAGCTTTTTGATATGTCCCTCCGTGACGGAGGAGACCATCCACTTGCCTCCCGCTCCGGACATGGCTGGAGAAGGTTGAGGTGAGGAGTGCGGACTTGGGTGCTGGAGCTCGAGTGCGCAAGAATGGATAGGCGAAGGAGGAAGAAGGCGTAGGTGAAAAGGTGGATCTTTATCCCCTTATATGGGTGGACGCAACTACATGTCCCCACCAGCCTGGTAAAACTCGCTTATCTCCAAGCGCCGTAATCAATGGCGCGGTTGGGTTACCCACCACCGTATTGATGAGAATCCCGGGATAAGGGGACACGATCTCTGCTTTAACAAGACGTGCCAAGGAAACCGCCTCGCATAACGTGCTGAGGTGGGATAATGAAACGACTCGGATAAAGGCTTGGCCGTGGTGTGTCACGCTACGGAATACGTCAGCAGATTAGATTGGTGTAAATATTATTCTCTCTATGGCAATATGTGGAAACTTATTTTGCAGAGCCGAACACTATCTTTGTGTTCAAAATCTTCTACGAAGTACTTGGAGGAGGAACCCGCCTTGCAATGCCGAAGACAATCTGCATGCCGGACTCGTCATCATTGAAGCCTGGTTCAGGGGCTACCGAGGGAGTCCTGGATTAGGGGGTGTTCGGATGGCCGGACTATACCTTCAGCCGGACTCCTGGACTATGAAGATACAAGATTGAAGACTTCGTCACGTGTCCGGGAGGGACTTTCCTTGGCGTGGAAGGCAAGCTTGGCGATACGGATATGTAGATCTCCTACCATTGTAACCAAATCTATGTAACCCTAACCCTATCCGGTGTCTATATAAATCGGAGGGTTTTAGTCCGTAGGACAACATACACATCAACAATCATACCATAGGCTAGCTTCTAGGGTTTAGCCTCCTCGATCTCGTGGTAGATCTACTCTTGTACTACCCATATCATCGATATTAATCAAGCAGGATGTAGGGTTTTACCTCCATCGAGAGGGCCCGAACCTGGGTAAAACTTCGTGTCCCTTGCCTCCTGTTACCATCCGGCCTAGACGCACAGTTCGGGACCCCCTACCCGAGATCCGCCGGTTTTGACATCGACACTCATCTTTAGTGAACAATGTGGCAATATCATTTAATTTAGTAAGATGTGCCACAACAGTTTCAGATTCATAGCCATGAAAAGAAACAGATTCAACCAAAGTATTTATATCAGGATCAACAGAGAATTCATAATCCTTATCAGTAACAAAGATAGGTGAAGTAGCAAAAGCAGGGTCAGGTTTCATCCTAGCATTTAGAGATTGCTTATTCCATTTAGCTAATAACCTCTTGAGTTCGTATCTATCTTTGCAAGCTAAAATAGCTAAAGAAACTTCTTTATCAAAAACATAACCCTTAGGAATAACAGGTGAGTCTTCATCATCACTTTCATCAGTATTATCAGATTCAATAATTTCATTCTCTCTAGCCCTAGCAAGTTGTTCATCAAGAAATTCATGTAACATCCCAAATTTTCAATTTGGAATGTTATACATAGATCATTCTTGCATATCATATTTTATTGCATTTTGTCTCGCTATCCTCAAAATCCTAAGCAACTCAAGGACCCTCGGAGAGAGTTGGGGATTTCCCCGGTTTTCGAAATTTGTTTTTTATCAAATTTTGGAACGAGGATTTTTGGTTTTAATTATTTATCTCTCCGAAATATTTCATATTAAAATACATGAGAGAAGATAATATGACTTCTCCAAAATAAATGAAATATGGGAGAAAAAATATTAAAATCAAATATTTGTTTTTATTTGGATTTTATTGCCATTTTATTTGCATTAGAAAAATTGCACGTTTTCCAAAGTTGCATTTTAGGGCCAAGAAAATGTTCATCTCGTACTAAATATTTTATTTAGACGGTGAAAATTTGTTTTGGCATTTTTAGATTTTTATTTTATTTTCTAGGATTTTTTTCTATTCAGCGGAATTGTTTTTTAAAAAAAAGATCCCTGGGCGCCGACTGGGCCGAAACCCCAGCCGGGCCGGCCCACTCCCTCCCGCGCGCCGTCTCCCTCCTGGAGACTGGCCACGCCGCCGCCGCCGCCGACTCGGAGGAGTCCGAGCCGGACTCCGCCTCCCCGCCGCCCTTGCCCCCTCCCCAAGTGACCCCCTCCTTTAAATACCTAGCCCCCCCGCCGCCACCACCCACCCCGCAGCCCCGCCCGCGCCTCGCCGCCGCCGTGCCCCGCCGCCGCCGCTCCCGCGTCTCGCCGGACCGACGAGGTAGCCGTTCACCGCCGTTCTTTAAAAAAAACCAATTCAGTTTTTTTAAGAAAAACCCTAGTTCATTTTTTAGAACGGTTCGCCGGATTTTTTCCGGTTCTTCTCTTTAGCGGACGTTCGTCTGTATGTTCGTTTCAACGAACGGTTTTTGCTCATTAGTTACAGACAATGAACGCTGGTTCGTTAGCCTGTTCGTCAGTTTTCTTTTATCGGATTTTTCCGTGATTATTTCTGATCGCGATTTCTGATCCGATCTTCGTTCTAGTTTATCTTTTTGCTCGTTTGTCGGAATCAGGAAATTCAAGCGCCTAGGTCTTCGTCTCGAGACACTCTTTCTTTTTAATCAACTTGAACAAGCTTTTGCTACTGTAAAATTTGACCTAGGTCTAGATTAGTAAACGGATCTTGTTGCTTTCGCCGTTTGAGTTTCGTTGCTCCGTTTGATTTGATTCTTTTTGCTAACCGGAGTTCTTAAGTTGAACTTTCTGGTAGATCTTCTTATTTGAGTTTTACTCGTGCTTCTTCGCTTGATTGCTTATGTGTGCTATTGTTTGTTTGCGATAGAATTCCCGGAGTGCGAAGCATGTTATTTGGAGTCCCTAGGTTTCGCGGATCGTCAGCAAGGCAAGTAACACTTTGATCATATCCCTTTATCACCCAGTTTTTATGCATTAGTTCCAATCCTCAAACATTGCATTGTTAGGATGTCATTAACATGTGGGTTGGGAAGTAGTTGATGAGGTAGAGCATATTGCCATGTTATATTGAAAACCTTGGGAGTTTCTTATATGGATTGCTTATACTTCTATGCTATGCTCGTAGACGTGGTTTGGGTGAGTGAAATCCATGACAGATGTGAGATTGTTAAATAATGGTTTAACTTAAGGTGGCAACTTGAATACACATCTGGGTGGGTTGAGGCACCTGGAGGACCCAGTGTTGCCTATATTTTTGGAGATCCCGGGGTTGATTTTCCTATGGACCACCACCCAGGCTCAAAGGGAACTGAGATGATTCATGCTAGAAACTTCCGTGTGCAGCCACAAGATATTATGGGCTCTAACATAGTGGAGTAAGTTACGTGAAGCTCTTGAAGAGGTGGATCAACAGGTAGTGGGTTGTAGGTTTGGTATGGTCTGCCCGGAGTAGAGAGTTAATATTTCTGAAAGACTGTGTCTCGGTCATCCGTTTCTCAAACATTATGTAGTGCGAGAAATTCAACGAAGGCGATCGAGTCTTGTGTGGAAAAGTGCACAAACCTATGCAGAGTGTACAATCTAATCATGGTTAGCCGTGTCCCCGGTTATGGACATATTGAGTATCTAGTACTTGGAGTATCTTAAGTATCTCATCACTTTTAACTTAATAATGTTGGTTTGATAATTACTTTAATTGGGATTGAGTTGGAGGAACCTTCTCAATGATGTTTCAACTACCATGATAATTAAATTAAAATCTATTCCTTTGTTGTAGGGAAAAATTGGCTTTTCGCAAAACTGTAACCATAGAGCTTTCCACCAGCCAAATATGCATGTAGTGATAGCATTATTCTGTTCTTGCTCTACTGTGTTACTTTGCCAGCATATTTCATGTGCTGACCCATTTTCGGGCTGCAACGTATTACGTTGCAGACTTTTCAGACGAGGAGTAAGGTTCGTTAGGTCGTTGCCGTGCAGCTCAGCTATGCCGTTGGAGTTGATGGAGTCACTTTATCTTCCAAGCCTTCCGCTGTTATCGTATTAGATGGCCTTAAGCTGTATTTATTGTAATGAGTTCTCTTTGGAGACATTCGATGTAATAAGTGTGTGATTGCTACTCTGTTATAAATCCTCGAGTACTTTGTGTGTCAGCATTACCGATCCAGGGATGACACTGAAGCACAGAGACTTGACCGTTTGAGGTCGGGTCGCTACAAGATGGTATCAGAGCACACGCTGAGTGTAGGACACGACCACTAAGCTAAAACCATAGATCACTATTCTCTTCTCATTTCTGACTCCTCTCCATTTTCCACTCTTTAGGATGTCGGATGCAAGGAACAAGTTTGCACAACCAGATGAAGAAGCACCTTTTGGATGACACTTGAAGGAAGTTACTAGGTACCTGAACATAGGAATACCAAGCTTCACCGGGACTTACAATGCCACTTTACCAGAAGAGGAGAGATGGATGATTCAAGTTCAAGTTCCAGAAAGGACATTCATGCCAGTCACTAAGCCCATAGAGTTTTCCTTCGATGCACCAACCTGGAGTCTAGGAAAGAGTATGGCAGCTCACATCACCATGGGACGCATTGGAGAAGTTTACCAAAAGGAGCTTAAGGATACTATCTATCAGATTTGTGGGCGCCGAGACGAGCAATGGGAGATGATCAGCACCAGGAAGGATAGATCAATTGCAGCTTTCATCCAGGAACTAAACAAGCACATTCGACGCCAGGAGAATCAGATGTGCGCAGGCATGATAGATCTGAAGAAGGCAATGACTAGGATCACGGAACTGGTGGAAGAACTCAAGGCTACACATGAAGATTATGAGGCGGAAATCGTCGTACTAGTGGATAAGAATGATGATCTGGAAAGGAAGCTAGGAGTATTCCTGGGAGACCCCGCACCAGGAGGAGAAGACGAAGAACCCAAGGAGATTCGCCCAGAGGACTACATCATCATCGACGACACCGACTCCGACCTTAGCGATGATGACTTTGAAGACGAAGCTGGAGTAGACATCATGGAGTCTTCAACCGAGGAATATTTTTAGTAGACCACCACATCAGTAGTAGTATTCCACCATGTAAATACTGTAGTCCGAGCACTTTTGCGATAGTTCTAGACCGATTGTATGCCTTGCTTGATTGATTGAGTGAAATGTTTGTGTTTGTCTCATGTGCATATGGGTAGTGCTTTCTCATTAGACCTCATTCTATTCTAATCTCTCCCCTCTAAACCCATCAGATGCCTCCGAGACGTGACCCCGGATTTACCTTCCCACCGGAGCTCACTCCGTTGATCCAGCAACAGAATACCCTGATGCAGTTGTTAGTCCAGAACCAAGGCAACAAAAACAACAACAATCCACCACCACCACCAGTTGACAACTTAGCCTGTTTTCTAAGGTTACAGCCGCCGGTGTTTTCCAGTAGCACCGAGCCTATAGTAGCAGATGATTGGCTCCGCAGGATTGGAAGGGAGTTAACCACTATAGGATGTACTGATGCCGAGAAGGTGTGTTTTGCTGCACACCAGTTGGATGCACCAGCAGCCTCGTGGTGGGAGAATTACACTGTCACCTACCCTATAGCCACGGTGACATGGGACCAGTTTCAGCAAGCCTTTCGTACAGCCCATGTCTGAACTAGAGCAATGAGTATGAAGAAGCATGAGTTTCGCAACTTACGCCAGGGGAACCGTACTGTGGCTCAGTAGGCGGATGAGTTTAGCAAGTTATCTCGCTATGCCCCTGATGATGTGGCCACAGATGCCGCAAAGCAGGAGAAGTTTATGGAAGGGCTAAATGATGAGATGAGCATGCAGTTGATGGTGGCAACATTTAACAACTACCAGGAGTTGGTAGATAAGGCTCTTATGATTGAAGTGAAGCAACAACAGATTGAGAACCGTAAGAGGAAATATGGACAAGGGAGGTATAACTCAGGAGCTCAGCAAAAATCTCGCCTAACCTCGAATTCGGGAGGACTTGTTCATAACCATGGAGGCCACACCGATAATGGAGGAAGTAACCATAACCATACTGGCCCAAGGAATGGGAATGTGAATGGAGCAAGCAACAATCAGAACCAACCCAATCCAGCCACACCCACCAAGAGAGACCTAAGACACATTACATGTTTCAAGTGCGGGAAGACTAGACACTATGCCACAGAGTGCCCTGAAGGGAAGAATGGAAACAGAAATGGGAGCGCTGGGAAGAAGCCCAATCCATTCAACAAAGGACAAGTGAACCATGTTAACATGGAGGAGGTTGAAGAGCAGCCAGACGCGGTTATAGGTAAGTTTTTGGTTAAGTCATTTACCGCTCTTGTTCTTTTTGATACTGGTGCATCACATTCATACATATCAAGGGAATTCGTGGATAAGTTTAAACTACCGACCCAAACCCTTAGGACCCCTCTGTTAGTAAGTTCACATGGAGTAGAGTATATGGCTAGTCGATAGTGAGACCAGATACACTTAACCATTGGCAACCATGTTTTTCCGTCCGACCTAATTATCTTGGAGTCACAAGGATTGGATGTGATATTAGGAATGGACTGGATGTCAAAGTACGGAGGAAGCATTGACTGTGTTAGTAGGCCAATTTGTCTCACCACCCCGGAGGGAAAAAGGATCAAGTACGTATCTAGGCATGCGCCAAGAAGTAGCCAAGTAAATACCCTCACGAGAGTTGTTCAGGAGGAAGTGCCTATAGTGAAGGATTACCCGGATGTTTTTCCAGAAGAATTACCAGGCATGCCACCGGATCGAGACATCGAGTTTTTGATAGAGCTATTGCCAGGCACAGGGCCAATATCCAAGAGACCTTATCGGATGCCCGCGAATGATATGGAGGAGATTAAGAAACAGATCAAGGAGTTATTGGAGAAAGGTTACATTCGACAGAGTTCATCACCATGGGGAGCCCCAGTGCTTTTGGTTGAGAAGAAGGATAAGTCCCTAAGAATGGTTGTTGATTATCGGGCCTTGAATGAAGTGACGATCAAGAACAAGTACCCATTGCCGATGATCAATGTTCTGTTTGACCATCTGCAAGGAGCTAAGGTGTTTTGGAAGATCGATCTACGATCAGGATACCATCAGTTGAAGATACGAGAGAAAGATATACCAAAGACAGCATTCACCACACGGTACGGGTTATATGAATATACGATCATGTCGTTTGGACTGACTAATGCCCCTTCCTACTTCATGAGCATGATGAACAAAGTATTCATGGAATATTTGGATAAGTTTGTTGTGGTGTTCATTGAAGATATAATGGTATACTCAAAGAACAAGGAGGAGCACGAAGAGCATTTGCGATTAGTTCTCGAGAAACTCAAGGAACATCAGTTGTATGCCAAGTTCAGCAAATGCGAGTTTTGGTTGAAGGAAGTCGGATTCCTGGGACATGTTATATCAGGAGAAGGTATAGCAGTAGACCCCATCAAGATTCAGTCAGTCACTGAATGGTTGGCACCCACTTCACTTAGCGAGATCCGCAGTTTTCTTGGACTCGCGGGATATTATCGGAGATTCATTGAGAATTTTTTCCAAAATTGCGAAACCAATGACGGAGTTATTGAAGAAAGATACCAAGTTTAAATGTACGGAAGATTGCGAGGCAAGTTTCCAGGAGCTTAAGAAACGTTTGACTACAACCCAAGTGCTGACACTGCCAGATATACGTAAGGATTTCCAAGTGTATTGCGACACCTCTCGCCTAGGACTTGGAAGTGTGCTTATGCAGGACGGAAGAGTTATTTCGTATGCCTCACGACAACTAAAACCACACGAGTTGAATTACGCTATGCATGATTTTGAGCTAGCAGCCGTAGTGCATGCGTTGAAGACCTGGAGGCGTTACCTTATTGGAAACCATTGTGATGTGTACACGGATCATAAGAGTTTGAAGTACATTTTCACACAGAAGGAACTGAACCTTAGGCAGAGGAGATGGTTGGAGCTCATAAAGGATTATGACATGAAGCTTCACTATCATCCAGGAAAGGCCAATGTCGTAGCAGACGCTTTGAGCCGGAAGAGTTATGCTAATACCCTAGAGAGCACGGGATTGCTGAAGGAGTTAGCAGAGGATCTTCGGGAACTTCGATTGGAGATTTTTCCTAGAGTTTTTATTGCAACCATGGAGGTTCAGTCTACCTTGTTGGGAAAGATTCGAGAAGCTCAGAAGGATGACAAAGAGATTGCGGAGATAAAAGAGAGAATGAGCGAAGGAAAGGCCAAAGGTTTTTGTGAGGATGAGCATGACACCTTATGGTTTGAGGATTGTGTTTATGTGCCCAATAACACAGAGATCGGGAAATTAATACTACAGGAGGCTCATGACTCACCATATTCGATACACCCCGGAAACACCAAGATGTATTTGGATTTGAAGGAACGATTCTGGTGGATAGGGATGAAGAAGGATATCGCCGAGTATGTAGCCGTATGTGATGTATGTCAGAGAGTGAAGGCAGAGCATCAAAAGCCAGCAGGATTGCTACAGCCTATGCCGATACCCGAATGGAAGTGGGATAAACTTGGCATGGATTTTATCACCGGATTGCCCAGGACCAAATCAGGTTATGATTCTATATGGGTAGTAGTTGACCGCTTGACCAAAGTGGCACACTTTATCCCAGTGAAAACAACTTATACTAGTGTAAAGTTAGCCAAGATATATATGACCAGGATCATATGTCTGCATGGAGTTCCGAGGACCATCGTATCAGATAGAGGAACACAATTTACCTCAAAGTTTTGGCATCAGCTGCACCAGACTTTGGGAACACTACAAAAAAATACACTTCTGTGATGATACGTGTTTGTCACAGTAGGTCGCTTTTTTTGTTATGCATGTACATCCATGACAAATTTATGACAGAATCAAGATAGTCATACTTGTGCTGTCGTAGAAGTGTTCCATGACATTACCAAAATTATCATCATGGAAGTGTCCACTTCCATGACGATAAATCGCGCGTCACAGAAGTGCTTTCGTCAAGGGTGACCGACACGTGGCATCCACCGTAACGGAACGCCGTTAAGCTATCGGGTCGGGTTTTGGATCCGATAACCCGTTAATAGCCCCGACCAATGGGAATTTTCCACGTGTAAAATCATCATTGGTTGGAGGAAACACGTGTCGGCTCATCGTTGGGACAGATGTCAACCACTCATTGGACAGAAGGCGCCTATGATACGTCGACACGTGGCACGGCCCAACAGAGGCCCATTCCTGTGAAAAGGCCGGCCCGTTTGACTTGGTCAAAAGGTGGCGGGCGGGCCCATGGAAAGCCTGTTAACGGCATGTTCACATATAGCCCATTTACAGCCCGCTAACCCAAGGCCCATTACGCCCTATCCGAGTTAGGCCCAGTAGCGTCATCTGGGCCATCCAATATGATTCCAGCCCGTTTTCACTTCTGGCCCATGTATGGCCCATGACGTCTTTCGGCCCATATGAGGCCCTATGTAACTCTTGGCCTATTAACGGCCCGTGGTGAAACTGGCCCATAATGAACAGTGTATCACTTTACACCCATTAACGGCCCGTGGTGAAACTGGCCCGTAATGAAAAGTGTATCACTTTATACCCATTAACGACCTGTTATTCCGTTATTCCATTGGGTCGTTTCCAGCCCATGTTATCTTTCAGCCATCTCAGAGCCCATTTATTCTTGGGCTCATTTCCAGCATTCGTTTACTTACGGCCCGTTACTGTCATTTTCTGCTTGTGGGCCAAATTCAGCCTGTGGTTACAGTCGGCCCGTTTGTGGTCCGTTAATACGTTGGGCCGTTTTCATAGTGTCATCAAATATGGCCTATTAACGATGGCCCGTTACGGTCGGCCCATGAAAGGATGATTCCAACTCTAGTCCGTTTACGGCCATAATGCGGCCTGTTATTGGCCCATGTTTGGCCAATCGATCATACGGCCCATATAAGGCCCATTGATGATACGGCCCGTAGAAGGCCCATTGTTTCTATGGCTCGTAGAAGGCCTACTGTTTCTACAGCCCGTAGAAGTCCCACTGTTTCTACGGCCCGTAGGAGGCCCAGTGTCACTACAGTAAATATTAGCCCATGGTTATTGTGGCCTAGTTTTAAAAATTAGGTTATTGCAGCCACTAGTTAACCGCGGAAAAAGAACTGCAATGACTACAAGCAAACGAATAAACAAGACAACAAGGAAATAAATAAGCAAGCAACTAAGGCTAGGCTATCATGGCTATTACACATATTACATCCACTGGGCATCAAAGTTCGCCACCAGTGCAAATATAGGGAACAAAGCAGCATATCATATACACTGGCCGTCAAAATTGGCCACCAGTGCAAATAAACGCGGCAGCAAAACAAGAGCATAACTGAAACAACTTCAGAAGAGCTCAAGAAACGTTATCCTGGGTATCCACCATGCTGGCAATAAGCTTAGCAAGCTGATTAGCTTTGTCCTGTTTGGCGCTAAAATCCTCCAACGCTTGCTGTTACACCAGAAAGTATGCATCTGAATGCTCCAGGGACTTCCGCAGTCCTTCCGCTTCTTGTCGCAGCACAGCTGATCGATGTCTTTTAGCTTGTAGTTGAGACTCAAGAAACCGAATTGATTCAGACAGTGAGTTTGAATAGCTTGTGCAAGCGGTAGTGGCCAGTAACTCCAACACTAAACCAAGACAGTATGTGTCACTATCCTGAACCTTATCTGCATTACTTCCTTTACCGTTGCTTAATAAGGCACTCTTCCCCAATATTCTGTC
This sequence comes from Triticum urartu, assembly GCF_056163025.1. Classification (NCBI taxonomy): domain Eukaryota; kingdom Viridiplantae; phylum Streptophyta; class Magnoliopsida; order Poales; family Poaceae; genus Triticum; species Triticum urartu. Next base: position 240,373,435 of record NC_141879.1, read on the forward strand.
AGCATTCTAAAAGAAGAAACAAGCAGACACATAACAAGTTTAGCATGTACTAGTATATGAAACTCATTTAGGTGAACCAGTTCATTAGTAAGGTGGACAGGATTAAACTACCAAGTCTTCTATTGCCAAGAACTAGTACATAATAAAAGCATCAAACAAACATATATCTATGTCCTATGGTAGCAATGGAATCTTAAATTAGAACAGTTGTTCTTCAGGTTTAGGCACTTGTTCTACATGAACAGAGTACAGTAAGACGCAAGAATATAATACTTAAAAATAGAAAATGAGCTCATAGACCTTACCACATTCTTGGTTTGGGACCAGTACAGAACAAGGCGTTCCCATTCATCGTCCAGTAAATGTGTCTCAGGAGAACGTAAGGGAATTTGATGAGTTTCTTTGCCGGTGAAGTACGTTTTCTTCAGGTAATTCCGATACTGCCACCAAGCATTCTTGAAGATAGCATAGGTATTAGCACAGGTTACCTCATCCTGAGTTTCCAAATCGGTCCTTCTCTATAGAGAAAAATGGGAAAATTTGCTGTATTATAACCATCATGGAGGTAGGATGTATGGGATGAAGCAAAGTAATTGCCATGAATAACATTACTTACACATAACTCCTGGACAAACACCTGCAACTGGCATTTTCCTTCATCTTCAGTATAATATTTCCAAGATGGGAAGATACGCACATACGATTTAACAACATCAAATGTGATAGATGCTAAACTACGACTAGCTGGTTGTGCTTCCTCCACAGGAATAGGCATACTAACTGGTGGAGTTGGGGTTCGCCGTGATAGTACTGGCCCTATGGGCACTGGAGCTGCCTACCTAACTGCTCTTGTTTGGGAGCTCTGTGGTGGAGATGGTGCTGTGTCAACAGGAACTGGGTTACTATCGGCTAGGGTTGGGGTTAGATTGGGTGAAGCTGGTTCTCTGTCCATCGTAGTAGGGGTACAATCTGCAAGAGTTTGGGTTATGTGTGGTAGGGCTGGTTCTTGTGCATGTACAACCGGGGTGCTATCTCCACCAAGAGGTAGCACTGTTTTATTTGAAGACCGTGTTTTTAGTCCGCTAGATACTGGCATCACCCGCTCCAATTCAAATGGCTGATAAACAGGAAACATAGTTGAATGTACAGACATTGTATGAGAGACAGATGCAATAGATAGTGTGGAAAAAAGAGGGCATGAAATAGTTGACATGTATATTGTTTAACTAAAACGGATAGCATGACATAATTTCACATATATGATGTCTATCTAAACTGGATAGCATAGCATAACATAATTCAAAGATATGATGAATAACTAAATAGGATCGCATGACATAATTCACCTACATGTTATCTAAGTAATCAGGATCGCATCATTTAATTCACATATGTGATTTATATGCTAAACAGAGGGCATTCGATATGATGTCTGAACTAAGAACATGGTGTTGAATATTGTGTATATGATGGCTAAACTATGCAATGCAAGACACCGTATGCATGGTATGAGAAGTATAACCATGCCAAGTTAGAGCATACACCTCAGTGGGGGAATAGGACTGGTCATCTGTCTCAGAATCCATCTCTGAGGAGCTATCGGGACCCAACAAGAGATATGCTTCGACAGGTAGCACTGTCTGCTCTGAAGGCCTTGTTTTCACTCCAGATTTTTCCATCTCCCACCCAAATGGCTGATTCATAGGAAGAGTAGTTTAATGTACAAACATTGTCGACAAATGGAAATGTAATGAAGAAAAGGATGGGCAAGATATCATTCAAATATATGATGCCTGGTTAAACAGGATGGCATTGCACATTTAACATATATTATGGCTGGCTAAAAGACATGAGACTGCATAATTCCCATATATGATATAGAAACTAAACAGGTGGCGTTACAGAACATGTCTAAACTAAGCAGGTGACATATATGATGTTAAAAGTAGGCACTGCAAGGCAACATATGCATGATATGACCAACATCATCATGCCAAGGTAGGGCAAACACCTTGGGGGGTAAATAGGAGTGGTCAGCGGCGTCCGAATCCGCTTCAGAACAGATATCTTCCTCTGGATTACAATCTGGAGACGAGTGGGGAGGGTTTGCCATTGAACCCACCATGGAGCGATGTCTGCATGACATTGTATTGCCGCGCAAAACTCTTCTCTTTTTCTCTACATGTTCAGCATGACTGTGTACAATATCTGACATGCATACGAAAAAAAATATGGTTATATTATGTAAGGAGAGCATGCAGAAATTTAGAGTGATGAGTGGATCGATGTTTTTCCGTTGAACCAAAATAGCCCTAATGGACCTACGTGAATGTATAGTAATAAGTGATGCAACAAGTGTACAACCTCTTTGCCGTAGCCGTGTCGACCTCAGCATCATTGGGTTGGTCGCTGAAGCAGTTGAGGCATAGGTGGCTATCGGAGGTGTGGAGGAAGATCTGAGGAATCTGTAGACGGCGTCCAGGGCACTGCTCTGTTGTGACGGATCGTTCTGTCGTTGGAGCAGCTCCGGTGAGCCGTAAGACGTCAAGGCTGAAGCAGCACAAGACAGACATCGTCAATCTCAAGTGGGATTCTAATAGCATCTCCAATAGATGATGTAAAATGGATGTAAAATTAACATCACCAAAAACCACCTGACTACAACAGATGAGGTAAAAACTGTTGACTCTGAACTTAACTGTTGAAACTAAAATTTACTGTGGAATCTGAATGCTACTGTCGAAACTGAACGCAATGGTAGCAGAGAGGCACTTGACATGTAGTTTAGGGAGGGTCTGCATTCATCTTCAACCTGCACCCCCCTAAGCCTCCAGCCACCATCGGCCGAACCGCCAGCCCCAGCGCCGCCTCGCCGCCCCGAAAAAACTCGCCACCGCCGCCCCGGCCAGCCCTCTAGGCCCCCGCCCCCACCCTGAACCCTAAGACAGATAGTGGGGTACCTCTCTGGCGAGCCCCCGTCCCCGCTGCGGGTGGTTCTTCCTTAACTCCGGCGATCCCCCCAACCCCTGAAAATCGACTAACCCAAAAGTTGATTCAGTCGACTGAAGTGTGGCTTAATCGGAGCAGAGCAGCAGCACGAGCGAGGGGGAGAGCAGCAGCAGCAGCTGGGCGAGCGAGCGATCGAGCGAGAGCCGGAGTAGCAGCAGATCCGACTGGTCTGGACGCCGCCGCTGAAGGGGCCTCGCACTGGTGGAGAGCCGCCGTGGAGATGTCACCCGCGGCGCCGGCTTCAAGGTAGCCGCTCCACGGGGGTGCGAGATGGAGCACCATCGGCGCCGGGAGGTCGAGTTAAGGAGAAGGTGCGATGCGATGAGTGTACAACCTCTTTGGTGGCCCCGAGTAGGCCTCGGCTTCGTCCGAGGAGTCGATGAGGATGTTGCGGTTCTGGTGGAGCAGGTTAAGGCGGCGCTGTGGGGATGGAGCAGCCGCGATAAACGAGGCCATCGTCGGAGCAGCTCCTTGGAGGTGGAGGACGGGGCGGCTGAACCGGCGGGATGGCGAGATGGACGACGGATCCTCATCCGGGAAGGTGGACGAGGGACGTTGAGCTGTTGCGCTGGACGACGTTGTTGGGGAAGAGGCTCCGGCTGGGCAGCGGTGACGTGGCGGACGGAGGAGGGTGGGGTTTCGCGGCTGGAGCGGAGAGGTTATGGCGTCCTGGGATTTCAAATGGCGAAAAGGGGGCGATGGGAGGGGGTGAAGCATGACTTAGGAACGCGCTTGTCCAAAATGTAGGGTGTGTTACAAAAGTACTCCCCACCGATTTGAACTAGTGGCCCTTTCGGCTCAGGGTTAGAAGGGGGATTTCGCGTGTCAGGATTTGGCAGCTGGAGGGAGTTTTCGGGCGCGTTGTAATTTCGGGATAGCAAGGCGCGGGTTGTGAAGGCGCCAGTTTTGGGAGCACGATATCTAAATTTTCGGGATATAACAAGACGCGGGTTGAATTTTAGGGATAAGCCTAACGTGTAGTAATATTGTACTTGTATGTACCAAATCAATTCGCACTTCCCTCAGCCAAAAAGAAAACGAAAAAATAAAACTATTCACACCACACAAAGAGAGAGTCTTGCCCTGTTTTACTATACAAATGCTATTCAAAGCTACTCCCTCCTTCCATCTATATAGGGCCTAATGCGTTTTTTGATGCTAACTTTGACCAAATATTAGAGCAATAATATATGACATGCAACTTATAGAAAGCACACCGTTAAATTCGTTTGTGAAAGGTTCTTTCAATGATATAATTTTCACATTGTGCATGTCATGTACTATTAATCTTGTCAATAGTCAAAGGCAGTCTTAAAAATCTCATTACGCCCTATATAGATGGAAGGAGGGAGTATGAATCCATGTTATGTCCGATTAAATTTTTTCGCTTGCTGTATAATGCATGTAACCTACTCATACCAACATTTTAGTGCATTCCAAATGTCTATACTACCGCTGCAATTCAAACTAAATTTGAATTCGTTTCTCTATTTCAATAAGAATCTACAATCATGATTGTTGCCAACTTCAACCATCATAGTTTCCTTGCTATCCGCCAAATATAAATCAGACGGCCTATAATGCAGGATGGCAGGCACGCCATCATCAACAACTCCGTTTTTTATAAGAGTAGAGATAAAACATATTAAATGTAGTATACCATGTTCACAACCACACCATGTGTATCACCGTTATATATATTCACACATCCGTCGGTTTGAAACACTATGATAAATTCTTCAAATATCCGAATTCGCTTTTTATAATGAAGTATATATGATCTCTATTCATCTTTTACACCCACACAACCCTCTTATCTTTGTAGCTAGCACTAACTTTCTCTTGTGCATGCACACGCCCGCATCCCTCTCACCCTCCCTCAGCATTCTCTAGCTCCATCGCGGAAATTCGTCTTTTCACTTTAGGTCGTTCACCCACGGTGTGTGTAGGCCCCCCAGCTCCTTCTTTACGGCACACATCGATCGATATGCCTCTCTAGCCAGGTGTTCCTAGCACAAACACAAGCTTCCCCTCTTCTCTTGTCACCGTCCATGCCTCACTCCCACCACTCTTTTCATCGTTCTCGTACTCGCACACTCCTCCCCCTCGATATAGTATGCCTCTCATACCACCTCCTACATGCATCCCTCTCTCTCTATCCTTCTCCTCATGCCTCATTTGCTTCTAACACACACATGCATGTATACCGATCAATCTCCCAACATATACCTAGATCGACTTTAACTACCCCCCATCGATCGACGTACCTCACAAGTTATGTCTCTTCTTTCTCTTACAAAGGGCGATTAATCTTCCTACGTAGTTACGTCTGCTTACCACAGCCACATCGTCCCCCCTCATCATTCGTGCATGCCTCCTGACCCGTCTCTCACACGCACGTGCACAGACAACAGGCAGCCATCTCCTCTCTTATTGATATTGCGGGCGTGCCCTCTGTTTGTCTAGCAAGCCTATCCCACCATTTGTTAGAAGCAACTCCACTACCACCCCCTCCAACACTCTAGCTCTGTCTCTCTCCCAACCTTATTCATCTCCTGCACATATGCATGGATGCCGATCGATCTCCCTTAATACATGAGGCAGATCGATCTCTTAATACATGAGGTAGGCTTCTCTCCTCCTCCACACATATACCAGCCATTGTACCTCTATAGTTAATTGGGCCTCCCTCTTCCCCCACCACACACCGATAGTCGAGCGCTGCAGGTAGGTATCCATGCCACAGAGACAAACTGCACATGTCCCGTCTCACGTTCCAGTAGGCCAGCCACTCTATATCTTTGACGTGGGCACACACAAATTCGATGGCACTCTTTATCGATCGCGCGCACACACACACACATCATCCCTCTCTTCGATTCTATGGACACCTCAAGCCGATGATACCTCCACTCTCTTCTCGTGGATCACCCCCTCTATATATGTTATATCCAGGATTCTATTTCTCACACATTGCATATGTTAAAAATTTTGATTGACCCCCCCCACACACAAAAAAAACTCTCAAGAACCCACACACTATATCTCTCTAGGTTTGTATCTCTCTCACACAACCCCACGTAGGTGGTGTACGTATACAAGAAGAGAATAGGTGCACCGTGCACGTACTCACGCTTCGTGCCCAGCCACACCCGCGCGGGTACACGGTGGAGCTCATTTCTCCGCAGAAGCTGAATTTGTTTTTGAAACATCAAGTGGCCAGAGACTCGAAAACTTATTTTCCCATTAGTGACTTCTCAGGGCGGTGGATTTTAGTTTGTACGATAATGCTGCATCCACCTAAAGTAACAAAAGTTCTTACGTAAACTTCCTAGTAATTCCCTCTTCGTAGGTGCAGCATTACTCCTAACATTTGTAATATCAGTTTGAAACTTGTAATATTGTCGTGTCCTACTATTCCTGCGTTTTCAAAATCCTGCGAATCAAACAAGTCCTGAGTTGGTGATGATGTTGTGCCTCCCATCTTTCACCAATAGCCGTCGGATCTAGATCTGACGCATACAAACCAAGCTTCTCCATTTTTGCAAAAAGATGCCCGCACTTGTTCCCTGTTTACAAACAACTCCTTGTCTCTCACAATCAGCCTCATCTCCTCCCCACCACATCTAGGAGTAGAAGGCCGTGGAAAAATCTGGTGCGATGGCCGCTGCCGGAGCCGTCCACCCCCAATCTTGGTGTTCCGTGCAATGCACGGGCATCTACGCACGGGAAATTATGTCGAACAGGGCTAGTTGTAAGAAGGCTAGCTCTACAGCCATGATGATAGTGACTGCAGACGGTGAGGCTGACTATGGTATGCCAAACACGGCGCCTATACTCAGGTGTCATCTCCGGCGCAGGGTCTTGTCACTTCACTGTGAGGAGCAGCACGTAATAATTTGACCAACGGATAGTACAGTGCTAGTACTACTACTACTACATTGGTAGTACTACTACTAGTACTAGTAGCACCACCGTCTGGATTTAGGGGTACTACCACGTCCATCTGGATTTTAGTATTTGACTAGCAATATCTAGTAATGCATGTCACCAAAAATGTACTACTCCCTCTCTAAATAAATACATGGTGTTTTATTCCTATCGGCGAGAGAACTTAATCTTTTTTTGCTACTCCTAACTAGAGTACTAATAGGATTACATGCAATGAACTAAACACTGCATGTCATGTTTGGTAGTCTCAATTCATTGAAAGCATGCACGGCCCACATCTCTCATTGGTTGATATGTCATGAAATAAGAAACAAGGAGCGAGTTAATGCACCGTGCCTAAGTATTTTGGGATTATTTGGTTTTCGTGAGGTGACTTACACAACATTTTTGTTTACATGCATTAACATTTAATAGTTAAATCAAAGGTCAAAACTTGGCACAAAATGCAAAGGGGACCAATAAACCAGTAAACATCAAACTTCTCTCGTTTGGCCCCAACTAGAGGTCCGGTGAGATGACTATACTGCACCGGCACGGTGGGGGACACAACTTCATTGACTTACGGCAACTGCCTTTGGGTGAATGACACGTGGCCCCAGGGGGTGGCTGGCCCACCTATGATACAGCCAAAGGCAGGTGCAGTAGAGGGCCGAGGAGTAGTATGAAATCCTACGCACCTACGCACGCTAACCAAGGGCTGAGTGATCACTCGAATCGCAAGATCAGTTGACTAGAAGCTACGCTATACCAATGGAGGCGATGAGCGCGAGCATCAGCCGGCTGTGCCAGATGGTCCACAACACCGGCCTGCGGCCCGGCACCGAGGAACGTCTCCAGGTAGTATTGCTTGAGGCCTCCAGGGCGAGGGCCCGCTTGGACGACAGCTTCGTCTCCTTGTTCGACGAGGTCCTCGTCGGTTTCCTCGACAAGTTCGCCGTCGTCAAGAAGCTTGCGGACGACTTTGACGTAAGCCTCCAGCTGACGCGCCCAGGCTCTGTGATGCCCGCCACCCTCAACGGCCACTATGGTAACAACCTCTTCGACGCACTGGTGGCCCCGCGACTGCCCACCGCGCCGCCGGAAAATGTCCACCTCGAGGTCGCGCTCGCCGCGCAGCGCCTGGCGCAGCAAGACACCATCAACATAATCACCCACGTCTACGCGCAAATCGTCCACAAGGACTACTACATGCAAGAGGAGGACAATAGGACGCTGGCCTTCTTGGAGCGCAGGGCAACCTTGGACGGCACTGTTCAGAAGCACGTTGAGCTCGCCGCCAACGCCGCTGCTCCTCACACGTCGGTTGGTGACCCGGCGCACTAGGGCGTGAGGATGTCGTTGAACGTTGATGGATCCATATGTATTTTTATCTTTCCGTCAAATCCATGTAGTAGTATATGATACTACAGTAATTATCTTGTCGGATGGCTGAGAAAATAGGAGGGAGAAGAGATGGCTGTAGCATGGACTCCAAGAAAATTGGTGTCGGATGGGAATCGTGTGGGTGGCGTGTGCCGTACTGCTAGACGTGAATGCTACTGAGTTATGGCCCATGCCACCCCACTATATCGAGGTACATAGAACAAATTTCCTGTAGTCCGTGCTCAGCCCTCCTCTATCTCTCTTCTCAGCCAGCCAGCGGACGCACGGAGCCCATCGTCTGTTTGCTCACATGCGGCCCCACATGTCAGTGAAAACGCAAGAGGACCCACTAAACCTGCACATCTTTCACCTCGACGTGCTGGTGATGAAAAACAAATCCAATAAAGATCTTCGGTGGCCGCTTTGGGAGTTACTCAAGAGTAGTAAGATTCTATTTACAGTTTAACCCAAGATGCACATCTCGTGGCTTCAACTACCACTCTATTTTCTTTCATGACACAACCTGGATGCTGGATGTCCCACGTATCGGCAAAAGGAGGAAGAACCCGACCAAATCTTCGGTTCTGCTATCGGATGAGATTAGTGCACTTGTTGATACTCCTACAAGAATAGAGGCTAGACATGAGACTAGATGCGAGGAAGCAATGTCTACTTCTTTACAATCGAAGAAGAAAGAAGCACACAAGGTCGAGCCTCCGTAGATCAACAATGAATGCATCGAGAAGGCACTAATCCAACTTACAGGAGTAGAAAAATGTATTCTTATGGTTCTTGTTTTCTTTGGTCTTGCTTTTCTAGTAAAAATTATCGTTGGAGTTCGTGCAAAACGGAGGTCCGTTTGGGGTCATGCGTTGGAGTTGGCCTTACAAGTGGGACTGCAGTTAAGGAAACTGACTATCGGCAAACCCCCACCTCACCCGCCGCGCGATGGCTGAAGTTAGGCTGGTCATAGTGGGAGTAACTTAGCAAGTAACATAGCACATTTCAAGACAAGTTTGCTTATGTGGCATATAGTTAATGAGGAGAGAAATGTTTGGAGTAACATAATATGTTACTCTAACATAATGCAAACCAAAGCAAAATGAGTCTATAATGTAATAAATGCAATCATCTATGATACTACTTGTATGTTACTTTGCACTATGAAGGTAGTAACAAAGACTAGTGTCATATGCATGACACTAGTCTAAGTTACTCCCCACTATAACCAGCCTTAGAGAAACGACGAGGTTGATGAGATTGCTCTAGCACAGACTCCAAGAAATAATATGGTGTCAGATGGATGTTGTGGTGGTGGTGTGTGCCGTACTCCTGGACGTGAATGCTTGTTCTGGCCCATGCCTCCCTACTACTCCTACTACTTACTCCTACTAGTATATAGTATACTAGTATCGAGGATTCGAGGTGCTGGTTACGTACAACGAACACATTAACATATGGCTACAGTAAAAACACCCGCCCGACGCGCGAAGCATGTGAAGCTAGTACAAATTTAGAGAAGCGACTCGAAAGCCATTCATAAATTTAGTAAGTTTATCACAGACATATCATTTTATTACATACAACAGGTCATCAATCCACATCGACAACGAGGATACATTATAAATACTAAAGTTTTCCCCACACAACAAATAACAAGCCATGAAATGAACTTCAACTCAACCATTCCATGGCGTTGGAAACGCTTGCTTTGAACCACAACCGATTCTCTGGGATGGGCCATCTGTTGTCGATCTGGAGACCAACGCAGGACCGATCATCCATGCTGAAGCGGCCTACTATATCAGTACGAGGGTAGGGAACCACCCAAATGTCCGAGGTATAGACACAGTTGCTTCTCATAAATGTGTCAGCACCAGGATCGCCTTTCACCATCATCAGATAGTTTTGTCCAAGGAAGAGCGAGTTTTCTCCAAGACTATCAATTCTGTGCCAGGGAGAAGGAGTTGGCACTAGCACACTAGTATCCATCCCTAATACCATGCAACGGGTGTTGGAATAGGTCCGGATAGTGCGACCATGGGAGACACCTGCTTCCTTACCAGTAACATCATCAGTGGGTTGTATACACACAAGAAGAGGTGATCCATCGGAATTAGTTGCCAGGCGCCACAGAGTATATCGGCGCTGCTCGTCCTCATGCTCGTGATCATCACCATCATCATCTCCCCCTTGGTTATAAATTTTTTCAAGTATAGGTGGTGGGATGTTCACAGGACCTTGGAAACACAAGAAGAAGGTTAATTAGTAAAGGGAAACTTGCTAACCCGCATGCATGTGGATGAAACAATTATAATTACAGTGGAAGACAAACGTACCGAAACTACTAGGATGCCATGCAAAAATAGTGCCACGAGTGGTGGCAGCAAACACAAGGCCCTCGTATTGAATTGCATCATAGTACTCATCCGTGTACAGAAACTGATTTTTGAGCAATATCCATCGAGTCGAACCATGAAGGACGGCAACAAGCTTGTCGAAGATAGCAACAACTTGATAGTTATTGTAATTCCAAGAGCGGTTGGGAACTCGACAAATTGCTATCTTCCATAGAAGACAGTCACCATGATCGTATTTGAACGTGCGTACATTACCGGTGTGCTCAACCTCTGGGCAGTGTGCTGAAATTTTTTGGAAGTGGAACCCAGTGACGAGTGTACACATTCACAAGTTCCCACTCACAGTTGGACCCAATGTAAACAACCCAATCTCCATTTGCGCCCGCCCAAGCCTTGCCCTCGAGCGATGCCATCTTAACATCATACGTATCATTATCAAGCGGCATCAACTGGCACAGGGCGAGGCCTCCGTCGTGCCGGCGCCAGTCATCAGGGTCACGACAAAGAAGATAGGGGAGGTCAAACCGCTCCTTGACTCTTGGATTCTTTGTAATGATGTTATTAGTTGAGTCGAGAATGGGCTTGAACGAACCTGCCATGCTAGCCGAGGTGATGACGTCGCACCGATCAATGAGTTCCTCCACCACGTCATCTTTCAGATCGGGGCAAGAATAATGGGGTCGTTTCCGGCCTGTTCCCTCCATGGTGAAGACGATCGAACAATGGCAGAAGAAAGGGTGAAGGGCTGAAGGAAAATGGAGGAGGGAGAGGAAGAGCGTGCGACAGCAGTTCCAAATCGAGAGGGAATGGCGAAGAGTCACTAGACGGTTGCGAGTTTGCCATGGTTCACGAAGAGGCGCCCCGGCCTACACGTCCATTCGGAAATACTGGGCTGTGCGGGACACTCTCGCCTGTCTAGACAGCCTTTTCTTTTATGTTTACCACAGACCAGCCCAGTAGTTGTTTTTCTTTCTGAAAATGGCTAGCCCAGTTCTTTTGTGATTTGTCAAGTAAGTTGCTTTATCAGGCCCGCTGGGCTACAAATCTTTCAGGACGAGGAGAGCTTCATTCGGCTGGCCGAGAAAATGGCCTATCAGTAATGAGAAATGGGCTGTACATTTTTAAAACACATCAAACCGGCAATTATTTTCAAATATCTTTTTTTTCATTTCGAGATTTTAAATTGCATTGATTTTTATGCGTGGACAATTTATTGGATTTTATATTGATATACATTTATTTTTAAAATCAGTCTGAATGTGACTCGAAATTTTGGGATTAAAAACAGTTCAGACTGCACCGACATATGCAAAATTTCGTATTATTTTTTAACCGTGGCCACAATATGGGCTCTAATGCTAACATAAAGAATATGGGCTCCAAAAAAACCCGTAAGAATTAGCAAATGGGCTGTAAATTATTTGAAATAATGGCAGATGAGTTGTATGCTGTTTTCCACATATTTGAGGGTTTCCACAGATGGCCTGTATACTATTGGATGTCCATCCAACGGCCGTCAAGCTTCTTCAATCTCTGCTCTTCCTGCTCCAGCCGCTCAAACAAGCGCCGGCGGGACTGCCTGCTCCCTCCTCCCCGCGGTCAGCTGTTCTGCCGCGCAGGCCTCACTGCCCCACCGTACTCCCATCGCTGGCCTAGCCATCCCTCTACTCACCCACACCTACTGTTATTCTCCGGCGACGGCAGACGAACCAATAAACCCTCGTACAGTCGTACTCCCCTCCGCGTGGGAAACAAAAACAACGGCCGAGTCTTCCCTCCCTCCGTGTCGTTCCCTTCCTAGGCCTCGCCATCGTCCACCGCCCTGGTGCTCTCGGCGTGGCGTGGTCAGCGTGGTCAACGACTGACATGCATCTGAAGTGGACTGCACGTGGAGAGGCTGACAGCTGGGTCCACGGCTGCACGCAAGGAAATGCCTCCTTATTACGTGCAAAATAATGATTTCCTCCACCTGACATCTGGGACCCACCGAAATGGCCTCTGTATTTCATGAAAAAACGTTACCACCGCTGACAGCTCGGACCCACCAGCTATATCTTCGCACACAAGGAAGTGCCTCCTTATTATGCACAAAAAATGAATACTCCCCCTGCTAGCTGGGACCCAGTATAATGGGCCTACTAAGTTGACGGGGACGAAGGGCTTTGTCAACTTAGTCAATATGCACGATTCTAGCTCGACTGACCGTACGATGTCCATCCAACGGCTGTAGTGCTTCTTCAACCTCTGGTCTTCTTGCTCCTGCCGCCCAAAGCAGCGCCGGTCGTGCCGCCTGCTCCTGCCTCCCGTGGCCGGCTGTGCTGCCGCGGAGGCCTCACCGCCCCCATACTACTCCCACCATTGGCCAGGCCATCCCTCCACTCCACTCACCCACACCCCCTATTATTCTGCGGCGACGACAGCGCAGCCGAACCAGTGAACCCTCGTACTCCTCTCCGCGTGGGCATCCACTGCCGCGTCTTCCCTGGCTCCGCGTCGTCCCCTTCCTAGGCCTCGCCGTCGTCCACCGTCGTGGTGCTGTCGACGCGGCGTGGTCAATGAGGTCAATGACCGAATTCCATCGGAAGAATATTGTACATGGAGAGGCTGATAGCTGGGTCCACGGCAGCCGCAAGGAAGTGCCTCCTTATTACGCGGAAAATAATTATTCCTCCACCTCACAGCAGGGACCCACCGGACGCCCACCAGTATATCGTGAAAAAAACGTTTGCCCCTGACTGCTGGGACCCTCCCGACGGGCCACCGTATTTCACGAAAAAAACGTTCCCCCTGCTGTCAGCTCGGACCCACCGGAAGTGCCTCCTTATTACGCACACAAAAATGAATACCCCCTGCTAGCTGGGACCCACCTTAGTGGCAGGCTGACTTGTGGGCCTACTAAGTTGACGGAGACGGAGGGCTTTGTCAACTTAGTCAATATGCACGATTCTAACTCCAGTGACCGTACGATGTCCATCCAACGGCCGTAGTGCTTCTTCAACCTCTGGTCTTCTTGCTCCAGCCGCCCAAACCAGCGCCGGTCGTGCCTCGTGCCCCTGCCTCCCGTGGCCGGCTGCGATGCAGCGGAGGCCTCACCGCCCCCTACTACTCCCACCGCTGGCTAGGCCATCCCTTTACTCACCCACACCCCCTGTTATTCTGTGGCAACGGCAGCCTCACACCGCAACGAACCAGTGAACCCTCGTACTCCTCTACGCGTGGGCATCCACTGCCGCGTCTTCCCCGGCTTCGCGTCGTCCCCTTCCTGGCCTCGCCGTCGTCCACCGCCCTGGTGCTCTCGGCGCAGCGTGGTCAGCGTGGTCAAGGAACGGCTTCCATCGGACGTGGACTGTACGTGGAGAGGCTGACAGCTGGGTCCACGGCCGCAGCAAGGAAGTGCCTCCTTATTACATGCAAAATAATTATTCCTCCACCTGACAGCGGGGACCCACCGGACGGGCCACCAATATTTTGTGAAAAAAAATCTTTTCCCCCTGACTGCTGGGACCCACCGGACGGGACACCGTATTTCTCAAAAAACGTCCCCCCCGCTGTCAGCTCAGACCCGCCGGAAGTGCCTCCTTATTACACACAAAAAATGAATACTCCCCTGGCTAGCTGGGACCCACCTTGCTGGGAGGCTGACTTGTGGGCCTACTAAGTTGACGGGGATGAAGGGCTTTGTCAACTTAGTCAATATGAACGATTCTAGCTCAAGTGACCGTACGATGTCCATCCAACGGCCACAGTGCTTCTTCAACCTCTGGTCTTCTTGCTCCAGCCACCCAAAGCAGCGCCGGTCGTGCCGCATGCTCCTGCCTCCCGTGGCCGGCTGTGCTGCCGCAGAGGCCTCACCGCCCCTACTATTCCCACCGCTGGCCAGGCCCTGCGGTGACGGCAGCCTCACACCACAGCCGAACCAGTGAACCCTCGTAGTCCTCTCCGCGCGGGCTTCCACTGCCGCGTCGTCCCCTTCCTCGGCCTCGTCGTCGTCCACCGCCGTGGTGCTCTCCATGCGGCGTGGTCAACGTGGTCAAGGAACGACTTCCATTGGAAGAGTACTGTACGTGGATAGGCTGACAGTTGGGTCCACGGCCACAGCCCAGTTTTTTTGTGATTTGCCAAGTAAGTCGCTTTGTTAGGCCTATTGGGCTGCAAATCTTTCAAGACGAGGAGAGCTTTCATTCGGCTGGCCGAGAAAATGGCCCATCAGTAATGAGAAATGGGTTGTACATTTTTAAAACACATCAAACCGACAATTAGTTTCAAATATCTTTTTTTCATTTCAAGATTTTAAATTACATTAATTTTTATGCATGGAGAATTTGTTGGATTTTATATTGATATACATTTATTTTTAAAATCAGTTTGAATGTGAGTCGAAATTTCAGGATTAAAAACAGTTCGGACCGCACCGAAATATGCAAAATTTCGTATAATTTTTTAACCTTTGCCACAATATGGGTTGTAATGCTAACAAAAAGAATATGGGCTCCAAAAAAAACCTTAAGAATTAGCAAATGGGCTGTAAATTATTAGAAATAATGGTAGATGGGTTGTATGCTATTTTCCACGGATTTGAGGCTTTCCTAAAAAAAGGTTGATGCACAAGCACTGACTATTGGATGTCCATCCAACGGCCGTCGTGCTTCTTCAATCTCTGCTCTTCCTGCTCCAGTCGCTCAAACAAGCACCGGCGGGACTGCCTGCTCCCTCCTCCTCGTGGCCGGCTGTGCTGCCGTGCAGGCCTCACCGCCCGACCGTACTCCCATCGCTGGCCTATCCATCCCTCTACTCATCCCAATAAACCCTCGTACAGTCGTACTCCCCTCCGTGTGGGAAACAACTGCCGAGTCTTCCCTGCCTCCGTGTCGTCCCCTTCCCAGGCCTCGCCATCGTCCACCGCCCTGGTGCTCTCGGTGCGGCGTGGTCAACGTGGTCAAGGAACGACTTCCATCGGACATGGACTGTACGTGGAGAGGCTGACAGCTGGGTCCATGGCCGCAGCAAGGAAGTGCCTTCTTATTACGCGGAAAATAATGATTCCTCCACCTGACAGCTGGGACCCACCGTACGGGCCACTGTATTTCACGAAAAAACGTTTCCCCTGACTGCTGGGACCCACCAGCTACATCTTCGCGCGCAAGGAAGTGCACCCGGGCAAAAAAAAAATGATTCGCCCCCTGACTGCTGGGACCCACCAGCTACATCTTCGCAGGCAAGGAAGTGCCTGACAGTCGGGACCCACCTGGTCGAAGCGTACGTAGCGTTGTCATTCTGGTCGCGAACGTGTACATACATACTGGTCGATGTAGAGGCGCGCACGTGTCGTAGTAGAGGTGCGCACGTAGCATGTATACATACATACAGCGGCCAGGGTGCAAGAAAGAAAATACGGCCATGTATGTGTACATACGGGCGGGGTCTCGAACACCTACTCGCGCATATGTATGGCGAGGGCTCGTGTACATGGCTGGGTCGGAACGGAGAAACAGCGTCGTCGTCGTGTTCATGGGGAGGCAACGGAATGCGTCGTGTTCATGGGGAGGCAATGGAATGCGTCGTGTTCATGGGGAGGCAACGGAATGTGTCGTGTTCATCGGGAGGCAACGGAACGCGTGGGAGCCAACCGGCTGGGTCGGAACGGAATGCGTTGTCGTGTTCATTGGGAGGGCTTGGACGGAACATGCGATGGAAACGAGGCCTGGCGTACCACACAACGGAGGAAACGGACCTCCTACGTTCAGAACGGGGTCCTGTTGATCGGGAGGGGTCTGGCGTACCGCAAAACGGATGAAACAGACTTGTGTTGGAGTGCTACGGACGAAACAGGGGTCCTGTTCATCGGGAGGGGTGTGGCGTACCGCAAAATGGGACTCCACGAGATACTGTTCATCTCCACCGTCGACCCCCTCCAGCCTCCACGAGCTACTGTTCATCCACCATCGACCTCCTCCAGCCTCCACCTGCGACTGTTCACCCACGGGCTCCTGTTCATCTAGCCTCCACCGCGCGCTACTCCACCGGCTACTGTTCAACCAGCCCTCTCCACGGGCTCCTGTTCAAACACCCCTCCACGGGTTACTGTTCATCATGCCCTCCACCATCTACAGTTCATCCTACCCTCCACAAGGTGGTCCTGTTCATCCAGACCTCCACGGGGTCCTATTCATCCAGCCCCAACTGGCTCGATCGATCGGGGTCATGTTCATCCAGAGGCAACACCATGGGGTCCTGTTCATCCACCCCCACCGGGAACTGTTCATTCACCCCCCCCCCCCCCCGCAACGCTCACTGTTCATCCAGAGGCAGCATCGATCGGCTTCAGTTAGCAGCAGTAGCGAAGGAATCACTCGATCGGGTTCAGTTAACAGCCATCGATCGACCGCTCGGGTTCAGTAACGCGTAGCCTGCAGTGCAATCGCTCGGGTTCAGTTAGAGCCCAACGCCTCGCTCGGGTTCAGTTAGAGACAACGCCTCGCACACACGCGCGTACGTGTACGAGAGAAACGCGGATCGCTCGGCCCCCGACCTCCCACCGTAACTGGGAACTCCCCGAAATTTTCCTCCCCCTCGCTTCTACCACGGGTTTTTCCGTCATGGACGGCCCAAAGAATGTCATGCAGCTGCGTCTCCGGCCCGCCCAGGACGAAAAGCCCATTTTCTGTCATGATTTTTTGTCATAGAAGTAGGAGCCCACCACATCTATGATGATACCGGGTTTTGTCACAATTATCGTCATAGAAGTGTCATATGTATGACAGAAAAAAATTTCGTTCAGCCCAAAATGTCACGGATGTGTCTTTTTTTTGTAGTGGAACGAGATTGGAGTTCAGTATAGCATTTCACTCGCAGGCCGATGGACAGACCGAGAGAGTCAACCAGATTCTGGAGGATATGTTGAGAGCCTGTGCGCTAGATTATGGCTCTAGTTGGGATGACAATCTGCCTTACGCAGAGTTCTCATACAACAATAGCTACCAAGCCAGTTTGAAGATGGCACTGTTCAAAGCCCTGTACGGACGAAGGTGCGGAACACCGTTGATGTGGGATGAAGTTGGAGACCTGCAGTTGTTTGGACCAGACTTGATCAAAGAGTCTGAGGAGAAAGTTAAACTGATTCAAGATAGACTGAAGATAGCTCAGTCCAGACAGAAGAGTTATGCAGATTCAAAACGCAAGGAGGTAACCTATGAAATTGGAGATAGAGCATATCTGATAGTATCACCTTGGCAAGGAGTGAAATGTTTTGGAGTCAAGGGAAAGTTAGCCCCGAGATTTGTAGGACCGTATCGTGTTTTGGAACGGATGGGAGAAGTTGCCTACAAGTTGGAGTTACCTGAAGGACTGTCAGGAGTTCACGATGTGTTTCACGTTTCCTAGTTGAAGAAGTGCCATGCTGAGATGGCCGATATACTGCTAAGAGATACCGTACCCTTGGAGGCGATTCAGTTGGACAATGATTTGACTTATGAGGAGAAGCCAGTCAAGATTTTGGAGTTTGCCAGTCGAGTCACCCGTAGCAAGGTTATCAAGTTTTGCAAAGTTCAGTGGAGCCATCATACCGAGGACGAAGCCACCTGGGAACGAGAGGATGATCTTCGCAAAGACCACCCACACCTATTTTCTAGCCAACCCGAATCTCAAGGGCGAGATTCATCATAAGGGGGTAGGTTTGTAACATCCCAAATTTTCAATTTGGAATGTTATACATAGATCATTCTTGCATATCATATTTTATTGCATTTCGTCTCGCGATCCTCGAAATCCTAAGCAACTCAAGGACCCTCGGAGAGAGTTGGGGATTTCCCCGGTTTTCGAAATTTGATTTTTATCAAATTTTGGAACAAGGATTTTTGGTTTTAATTATTTTTCTCTCCAAAAATATTTCATATTAAAATATATGAGAGGAAATATGACTTCTCCAAAATAAATGAAATATGGGAGGAAAAAATATTAAAATCAAATATTTGTTTTTATTTGGATTTTATTGCAATTTTATTTGAATTAGAAAAATTGCACGTTTTTCAAAGTTGCATTTTAGGGCCAAGAAAATGTTCATCTCGTTCTAAATATTTTATTTAGACGGTGAAAATTTGTTTCAGCATTTTTAGTTTTTTATTTTATTTTCTAGGATTTTTTTTCTGTTCGGCGGAATTGTTAAAAAAAAGATCCCCGGGCGCAGACTGGGCCGAAATCCCAGTCGGGCCGGCCCACTCCCTCCCGTGCGCCGTCTCCCTCCTGGAGAGTGGCCGCGCCGCCGCCGCCAACTCACAGGAGTCCGAGCCGGACTCCACCTCCCCGCCGCCCTTGCCCCCTCCCCAAGTCACCCCCTCATTTAAATACCCAGCCCCCCCCCCCCCCCGCCACCACCCACCCCGCAGCCCCGCCCGCGCCTTGCTGCTGCCGCTGCTGCGCCTCGCCGCCGCCGCCGCCGCTCCCGCGTCTCGCCGGACCGACGAGGTAATCGTTCGCCGCCGGTTTTTTTTTAAAAAATGATTCGTTTTTTTAAGAAAACCCCTAGTCCGTTTTTTTGATTGGTTTGCCTGTTTTTTTCCGTTTTTCTCTTTAGCGGACGTTCGTCCGTACGTTCGTTTCAACGAATGGTTTTCGCTCGTTAGTTGCAGACAACGAACGCTCGTTCATTAGCCTGTTCGTCAGTTTTCTTTTATCAAATTTTCCGTGATTATTTCTGATCGTGATTTCTGATCCAATCTTCGTTCTAGTTTATCTTTTCGCTCGATTGTCGGAATTAGGCGATTCAAGCGCCTAGATCTTCGTCTCGAGACCCTCTTTCTGTTTAATCAACTTGAACAAGCTTTTGCTACTGTAAAATTTTACCTAGGTCCAAATTAGTAAACAGATCTTGTTTCTTTTGCTGTTTGAGTTTCGTTGCTCCGTTTGATTTGATTCTTTTTGCTAACCAGAGTTCTTAAGTTGAACTTTCTGGTAGATCTTCTTATTTGAGTTTTACCCGTGCTTCTTTGCTTGATTGCTTATGTATGCTATTGTTTGTTTGCGATAGAATTCCTGGAGTGCGAAGCATGTTATTTGGAGTCCCTAGGTTTCGCGGATCGTCAGCAAAGCAAGTAACACTTTGATCATATCCCTTTATCACCCAGTTTTTATGCATTAGTTCCAATCCTCAAACATTGCATGGTTAGGATGTCATTAACATGTGGGTTGGGAAGTAGTTGATGAGGTAGAACCTATTGCCCTGTTATATTCAAAACCTTGGGAGTTACTTATACGAATTGCTTATACTGCTATGCTATGCTCGTAGACATGGTTTGGGTGAGTGAAATCCATGACAGATGTGAGATTGTTAAATAATAGTTTAACTTAAGGTGGAAACTTGAATACACATCTGGGTGGGTTGAGGCACCTGGAGGACCCAGTGTTGCCTGTATTTTTGGAGATCCCGGGGTTCCATGTGATTTTCCTATGGACCGCCACCCAGGCTCAAAGGGAACTGAGATGATTCATGCTAGAAACTTCCGTGTGCAGCCGCAAGATATTATGGGCTCTAGCATAGTGGAGTAAGTTATGTGAAGCTCTTGAAGAGGTGGATCAGCAAGTAGTGGGTTGTAGGTTTTGTATGGTCTGCCCGGAGTAGAGAGTTAATATTGCGGAAAGACTGTGTCTCGGTCATCCGTTTCTCAAACATCATGTAGTGCGAGAAATTCAATGGAGGCGATCGAGTCTTGTGGGGAAAAGTGTGCAAACCTCTGCAGAGTGTACAATCTAATCATGGTTAGCCGTGTCCCCAGTTATGGACATCTTGAGTATCTAGTACTTGGAGTATCTTAAGTATCTCATCACTTTTAACTTAATACTGTTAGGTTGATAATTACTTTAATTGGGATTGAGTTGGAGGAACCTTCTCAATGATGTTTCAACTACCATGATAGTTAAACTAAAATCTATTCCTTTGTTGTAGGGAAAAATTAGCTTTTCGCAAAACTTTAACCATAGAGCTTTCGACCAGCCAAATATGCATGTAGTGATAGCATTATTCTGTTCTTGCTCTACTTTGTTGCTTTGCTAGCATATTCCATGTGCTGACCCATTTCAGGCTACAACGTATTATGTTGCAGACTTTTCAGACGAGGAGTAAGGTTCGTTAGGTCGTTGCCATGCAGCTCAGCTATGCCGTTGGAGTCGATGGACTCACTTTATCTTCCAAGCCTTCCGCTATTATCGTATTAGATGGCCTTAAGCCACATTTACTGTAATGAGTTCTCTTTGGAGACATTAGATGTAATAAGTGTGTGATTGCTACTCTGTTATAAATCCTCGAGTACTCTGTGTGTCAGCATTACCGATCCAGGGATGACACTGAAGCACAGAGACTTGACCGTTTGAGGTCGGGTCGCTACAATTCACCAAGTGGCACAGTAGTATCAAGCATAGAAGTAGTTTCATCATAAGTATCATGTATAGCAGAAGTGGCATCATCAATAACATCTGACATATCAGAATGAATAGCAGAAGCAGGTTTAGGTGTCGCAAGCTTACTCAAAACAGAAGGTGAATCCAGTGCAAAGCTAGATGGCAGTTCCTTACCTCCCCTCGTAGTTGAGGGATAAATCTTGGTTTTTGGATCTCTCAAGTTCTTCATAATGATAAGCAGATATAAATCCCAAGTGACTCAAAGAATAGAGCTATGCTCCCCGGCAACGGCGCCAGAAAATAGTCTTGATAACCCACAAGTATAGGGGATTGCAACAGTTTTCGAGGGTAGATGAGGGAGTCCTGGATTAGGGGGTCTCCGGATAGCCGGACTATCTCCATTGGCCGGACTGTTAGACTATGAAGATACAAGATTGAAGACTTCGTCTCATGTCCGGATGGGACTCTACTTGGCGTGGAAGGCAAGCTAGGCAATACGGATATGGATTTCTCCTCCTTTGTAACCGACCTTGTGTAACCCTAACCCTCTCTGGTGTCTATATAAACCGAAGGGTTTTTGTCCATAGGACAACAATCACAACATACAATCATACCATAGGCTAGCTTCTAGGGTTTAGCCGCTCTGATCTCGTGGTAGATCTACTCTTGTACTACCCATATCATCAATATTAACCAAGCAAGACGTAGGGTTTTACCTCCATCAAGAGGGCCCGAACCTTGGTAAAACATTGTGTCCCTTGCCTCCTGTTACCATCCGGCCTAGACGCACAGTCCGGGACCCCCTACCCGAGATCCGCCGGTTTTGACACCGACATTGGTGCTTTCATTGAGAGTTCCTCTGTGTCGTCGCCGTTAGGCTTGATGGATCCTACTATCATCGATAGCGATGCGGTCCAGGGTGAGACTTTCCTCCCCGGACAGATCTTCGTATTCGGCGGCTTTGCAATGCGGGCTAATTCGCTTGTCCTTCTGGAGAAGATTGAAAGCTACGCCCCTGGCCGTTAGGTCAGATTTGGGAGTTTGAACTACACGGCCGACATCCGCGGAGACTTGATCTTCGACGGATTCGAGCCACAGCCGGGCGCGCCACACTGTCACGATGGGTATGACCTAGCTCTGCCGCCGAACAGTACCCCACAGGCCGCGCCCGCATCAGCTCCGACCCTTAGCTCGGAGCCAACTACGCCAATTGAGGACGGGTGGTTAGACACCGCCTCGGGGGCTGCAGTCTCAATGGCGATCGAGCCGAACACCTGCCTAACCCTCTGCGCAGCCCGTGACTCCAAGGTGCCGGACTCTTTTCCGGACTCCGAACCATCCGCGCCCCTGCCAATCGAATCCGATTGGGCGCCGATCATGGAATTCACCGCCACGGATATCTTTCAGCACTCGCCCTTCGGCGACATTTTGAATTCACTAAGGTCTCTCTCTTTGTCAGGAGAGCCCTGGCCGGACTATGGCCAACAGGATTGGGATGTGGACGACGAAGAAATTCGACGCCCACCCACCACCCACTTTGTAGCCACTGTCGATGATTTAACTGACATGCTCGACTTCGACTCCGAAGACATCGACGGTATGGACGTTCTTGTAGGAGACGAACATGAATCAGCGCCTATAGGGCACTGGAAAGCCACCTCATCATATGACATATACATGGTGGATACACCCAACGAAGGCAATGGCGACAAGATAGTGGAGGATGACCCCTCCAAGAAGCAACCCAAGCGCCGACGTCAGCGGCGCCGCTCTAAGTCCCGCCAAAGCAAAAGTGGTGATACCGGCACAGGAGATAATAACACTTCGGATAGTGCCGAAGACAACAACAATCCCCTCCAGCAAGATTTAGAGCAGGAGGATGAAGGAGCCAGCTCTCCTGAGAGAGTGGCAGACGGAGAGGAGGATGATGACAATTACATCCCTCCCTCCGAAGATGAGGCAAGCCTTGGCGGCAATGAATTCACCGTCCCAGAGGATCCCGTCGAACAAGAGCGCTTCAAGCGCCGGCTTATGGCCACGGCAAATAGCCTAAAGAAAAAGCAGCAGCAGCTTCAGACTGATCAAGATCTGCTAGCTGACAGATGGACTGAAGTCCTCGCGGCCGAGGAATATAAACTCGAGCGCCCCTCCAAGAATTACCCCGACTGGAGGAAGAAGCGTATGATACGGCTGACCGGCCACCTCGTGTCCGCGATAGAGAGGCATTCCAGCCAAAAGCTCGGCCTCCACCCCGACGCCATTCAAATAAAAAGGCATGGGGAGATACGCCAGACCTGCGAGACATATTGGAGGATAAAGCAAAGCATGCAAGATTGATCTACGGATCACGACGGCGCACCACTCTGCGAGACGATAAACGTCATGCCGGATACAGTAAAAGCAAATCCGGCCGGGCCGAACACAGCGGGCAAGACCCATTCGAGCTGCGTCGCGATATAGCCCAATACAGAGGCGCCACACACCCCTTATGCTTCACAGATGAAGTAATGGAACATCAATTCCCAGAAGGTTTCAACCTGTAAATATTGAATCATACGACGGCACAACAGATCCCGCAATATGGATTGAGGATTTCCTCCTCCACATCCACATGGCCCGCGGTGATGACTTACACGCTATCAAATACCTCCCACTAAAGCTCAAAGGACTAGCGCGACATTGGCTTAACAGCTTGCCAGTGGACTCCATTAGCTGTTGGGAAGATCTGGAAGCCGCATTCCTCGACAACTTTCAGGACACTTATGAGCGACCACCAGACACCGATGACTTGAGCCACATAATTCAGCAGCCAGAAGAGTCGGCTAGGCAATTCTGGACTCGGTTCCTTACAAAGAAAAATCAAATCATCGGCTGTCCGGATGCGGAGGCCTTAGCGGCTTTCAAACACAACATCCGAGACGAGTGGCTAGCCCGGCACCTTGGTCAGGAAAACCCGACATCTATGGCAGCTCTCACGACGCTCATGACCCGCTTTTGTGCGGGAGAAGACAGCTGGCTGGCTCGCAGTAATAACATATCAAAGAACCATGGTACCTCAGATACCAAGGACAGCAATAGCAGGTCACGTCGCAACAAACATAAGCGCCGCATTAACAGCGAAAATACTGAGGATACGACAGTCAATGCCGGATTCAAAGGCTCTAAACCCGGTCAGCGGAAAAAGCCATTCAAACAAAGTACGCTGGGTCCGTCGAGCTTGGACCGTATACTCGATCGCTCGTGTCAAATACACGGCACCCCAGACAAGCCAGCCAATCACACCAACAGGGATTGTTGGGTGTTCAAGCAGGCCGGCAAGTTAATTGCCGAAAACAAGGACAAGGGGCCGCATAGCGATGACGAGGAGAAGCCCCGACAGCCGCACACCGGAGGGAAGAAGAGGTTTCCCCCGCAAGTGCGGATGGTGAACATGATATACGCGACCCACATCCCCAAGAGGGAGCGGAAGCATGCGCTCAGGGACGTATATGCGTTGGAACCAGTCGCCCCAAAGTTTAACCCTTGCTCCTCCTGCCCGATCACCTTTGATCGCAGGGACCACCCCACTAGTATCCGTCATGGCAGATTCGCCGCACTGGTCCTAGACCCAATCATTGACGGATTTCACCTCACTCGAGTCCCTATGGATGGCGGCAGCAGCCTAAACCTGCTTTATCAGGACACAATGCGCAAAATGGGTATAGACCCCTCAAGGATCAAACCCACAAAAACAACCTTTAAGGGCGTCATTCCAGGTGTCGAGGCCCATTGTACAGGCTTAGTTACACTGGAAGTGGTCTTCGGATCCCCGGATAATTTCCGAAGCAAAGAGTTAATCTTCGATATAGTCATGTTCCATAGTGGTTATCACGCGCTGCTCGGGCGAACTGCATTCGCTAGATTCAATGCGGTACCGCATTATGCATACCTCAAGCTCAAGATGCCAGGACCTCACGGAGTTATTACAGTCAATGGAAACACATAGCGCTCTCTCCGAACAGAGGAGCACACCGCGGCCCTCGCAGCAAAAGCGCAAAGCAGCCTCTCAAGGCAATCAACCAGTTCGGCGCTTCAAAGCCCGGACACCTTCAAGCGCGCTCGGGGCAATCGGCAAATAGACCGCCTGGCGCGATCTGAGCTCGCGTAGCAATACGGTGGCCACCCCAATCCTAGCCCAATGGCGAAATTCATGCCGCGCTTACATAATTACGCATTAAAAATACCATGGGCACAGGCGGGGAGGGGGGCACAACTGCGGCATGCCCCAAAACGTGGCCTAAACCGCACTAGGGGCTTCCCGTTTGGTTATTTTCCCTTTTTCTTTCAGGACCTTAATCTCTGGAAACACGGTCCGGCAGCACTATTGCCAAACACATGATGCGGCAAACCAAGGAGGCAGACAGCTACGTCATACCACGGAATTCCCAGGTTGATTACAGTAACGAGTGAAATATTCGATTTAATATCATTCCTCAGCTTGCCCTTGGAAGGGACATAGTCCTACTCTTTGCTTATCACACTATCTGTATCACTCTACTTTAACGCAATTTTTTAATAAACAATGCATGACATTACGACTATTATTGCATTCTTGTTATATATATATATATATATTTATGTGTTCATTAATGACGCCTTGCAACCGTACACTCTGGTACGGCCAATACACCAGGGGCTTACGTACCCCACAATACGGTGTGAAAAGTCCGAACACTTTCACAAGTGCGGCACCCCGAACTTATAGCATTATATGCATCAGCTCTGAATCATGTCTTTGGTCAAATGTTGGGTTTGCCCGGCTCCTATGTTTTGGTACCTTACGTTCCGCTCTATCGGCTAAGGTAGCGCTAGGAGAACTACTGCGATTGTGCCCCGGTTCTGCCGGGCTTAGCACCTCAGTAGAGAAAGCTAAAACTGACTATCATGATAAGGTGAGAGACTGGTCGCTGTTCGGCGAGGTTTTTCGAGTCCCTAAAGACTTATGCCGCTTAGGGCGAGGGGCCAGCCCTACCCGGCTTACAGGAGTGTATTGCGCCCCGAATTCTGCCTTCCGAATACCAGGGGCTTCACCGAAATTTAAAATTATAGAATTCTATGGCTAAGTGAGAGTGATAAAGCAATATTAGTCCGGTTGCCTTGTTCGTTGTGCCGAGCACCTCCCTCGAAGGACCAAAATATGGGAACAAGAGTGCTCAGGTTTATCCCGAACACCCCAGCACTCATGGCATGGGGGCAGAAGCCGAGGACTAACCATCTCTCAGATTGGATAAACGGCCAAACAGAAGGTAATATTTTAAATTCACACAAGCGTTGCATAGCGCATATGAAACAAGTTTTCATCATAAAGGATCACACGAGCAAGTTTACTCAAATATTACATCCTTTGAACATTCGTCCGCTACAAGACGGGCACCCTTCAGGACACCCTCATAATAAATTTCGGGGGTGCGATGCTCCATGCCCTGCGGCGGCCCTTCCTTGATTAGCTTCACAGCGTCTAGCTTGGCCCACTGCATCTTCACACGGGCAAAAGCCCGGCGTGCACCTTCGATGCAGACGGACCGCTTGATGACCTCCAGCCGTGGGCAGGCATCCACAAGCCGCCTCACCAGGCCGATGTAGCTGTTCGGAAGGACGTCGCCAGGCTACAGCCGGACTATAAGGCCCTTCATGGCCTATTCGGCCGCCTTGTGCAGCTCGACCAGCTGCTTTAGCTGGTCGCTCAGAGGCATTGGGTGTTCGGTCCCAGTATACTGAGACCAGAACAGCTTCTCCATTGAGCTTCCCTCCTCGGCCTGGTAAAACTGCGCGGCATCCGACACGCTGCGGGGCAAATCTGCGAATGCTCCTGGAGAGCTCCGAATTCGGGTAAGTAATCAGTAATTTACTTTTACATGCTTGCTCTGCATATAGAATGCCTTACCCGCCGCTATCTTCTTCATTGCGTCGATCTCCTGCAGGGCCTTCCGGGCCTCGGCCTTGACACTCTTTGCGCTCTCAAGGGCCGCGGCAAGCTCAGACTCTCGCGTCTTCGAGTCAAGCTCCAACGCCTCGTGCTTCGTCACGAGAGCCTGGAGCTCTTGCTTCACCTCGCCCACACGAGGCTCTTGTTTCCCGCTCGGTGCGCTCCTTGGACGCTTTATCTTCGGCCTTGGTTAGCGCTTGCTTCAGGGTCGCCACCTCGGACGTGGCCCCTGGCAAACATATGATGATCCTGTCATTCTACAATCGCGTCCTCTTTTATATACACATATCTATAGACAGGGTATTACTTACCCCTGTTCTCCTCGAGCTGCCTCTTGGCAAGGCCGAGCTCTTTCCTGGACCCCTCGAGGTCCTGCTTCAGTACGGCGACCTCCGCAGTCAGTGCGGCGAACGCCAGCAGCGAAGCCTGCATACGCATATTGACATACTTATATTAGACTCCTGCGATATTATTTGATCCTCTGTTTGGCTTTTCTTTGTGAACACCGAACAAAGCATCAGGGGCTACTGTCTATGCGGTAATATTTCTACTACATTTTAAAACACTTACCTCAAAGCCTGTTAGAAGGCTGGCACAGGCTTCAGTTAATCCGCTCTTGGCGGACTGAACCTTCTGGATCACCGCACTCATGATAGTGCGGTGCTCCTCATCGATGGAAGCGCTGCAAAGCGCTTCCAGCAGATTGTCCGACGCCTCTGGATGGACAGAGGTCACCGGCACAGGCGTCTTGCCCCTCTTAGAAGGAGGCCGCCTGCCCAAGCCCGGAACCACTGGAGGGTCCGGCGCGGTG
The DNA here is from genome assembly GCF_056163025.1 of Triticum urartu. Classification (NCBI taxonomy): domain Eukaryota; kingdom Viridiplantae; phylum Streptophyta; class Magnoliopsida; order Poales; family Poaceae; genus Triticum; species Triticum urartu. Next base: position 240,401,282 of record NC_141879.1, read on the forward strand.
TTCAGCTGAGGGCCGAACTCGAAGATCTCGGGGGCCCCGTCCCCTCGGCTCCCGGAGTCCGGAAGGTCGCCTTGAGGCGCCTGCGGGACTGTCTCCCCTCGATCCTGTGCCTCTTGAGACAACACCTCGGCGTCGTCGGCAGGATGGGGGGAGGTGGCGGTCAGGACTGGATCGCTATCCATGTCCGACAAGCCCAAGGAGCCGTCCGATGATACCTCGATATTGGCTCATGGCGGCCTGCATAATTATGCTCGGCGATTAGGAAAACAGTGCGACAAAGGAATTCCATAAGTTACTCTGGTATCCGAACACTTACGATCTTCCCGGGGGCTTGGCCCTGGGCAACCACTCGTCTTCGCCTTCGTCCGCGGCGGTGGAACTGTCCGGAAGGAGAGTCCTTCCCTTCTTGGACCCTCCGGCCTCCCCGGTTGGGGCGGCCTTCCTTTTCCTGTCTCCCACAGTCGGTGGGGGAGCATCTTCTTCTTCTTCCTCCTCGTCTTCGGGGGAAGAGTGCGCCACAGAGTCATCGGACGGTGAGTCCGATGACGCCTGGCATCGGGAACTCTTTCGGGTTCCCTTGGCCTTCTTGGTCTTCTCCGGCACCGTATAAGGGGCCGGAGTCAACATCTTCGCCAGAAGAGCGTCAGCGGGGCCTTCGGGCAAAGGAGCCGGACAGTCGATCTGTCCGGACATCTTGTGCCAGTCCTGTCAAAGGTACGGGAGTTTAGATCCCGCATAGAGTCAATCTATAAAAAAATTAGTATCCTGTGAAAGGTAAAGCAGCTTACCGCACTGGCTTGGCGCTTCGCGCTGAATCCGCGATCCTCACTAATAGGAGGGGGGACCTCGGCACTTTTGAACAGCACCCTCCAAGCATCTTCATGAGTCGTGTCGAAGAGCCTGTTCAGAGTTCGGTGCTGCGTCGGGTCGAACTCCGACAAGTTGAACTCCCGTTGTTGGCACGGGAGGATCCAGCGGATGAGCATAACTTGGACTATGTTGACAAGCTTGAGCTTCTTGTTCACCATGTTTTGAATACATGTTTGGAGTCCGGTCAGCTCTTCCGAACTACCCCAGGACAGGCCCTTCTCTTTCCAGCAGGTGAGCCGGGTGGGGATGCCAGATCGGAACTCGAGGGCCGCTGCCCATACAGGGTCGCGCGGCTCGGTGATGTAGAACCACCCCGATTGCCACCCCTTTATGGTTTCCACAAAGGACCCCTCGAGCCATGTTACGTTGGGCATCTTGCCCACCATGGCACCTCCGCACTCCACCTGGCGGCCGCCCACCACCTTCGGCTTGACATTGAAGGTCTTCAGCCATAAGCCGAAGTGGGGCTTGATGCGGAGGAAGGCCTCGCACACGACGATAAACACCGAGATGTTGAGGACGAAGTTCGGGGCCAGATCGTGGAAATCCATGCCGTAATAGAACATGAGCCCTCGGACGAATGGATGGAGAGGGAATCCCAGTCCGCGGAGGAAATGGGTGAGGAATACTACCCTCTCATGGGGCCTGGGGGTGGGGATGAGCTGCCCCTCATCTGGGAGCCGGTGCGCGATGTCGTCGAGCAGGTATCCGGCTCTCCTCAGTTTCTTGATATCTCCCTCCGTGACGGAGGAGACCATCCACCTGCCTCCCGCTCCGGACATGGTTGGAGAGGGTTGAGGTGGGAAGTGTGGACTTGGGCGCTAGAGCTCGAGTGTGTGAAACGGATGAGCGAAGGAGGAAGAAGGCGTGGATAGAAAGGTGAATCCTTATCCCTTTATATGGGCGGACAAAGCTAAGCGTCCCCACTTGCCTGGTAAAACTCGCTTATCCCCTAAGCACCGCAGTTGATGGCACGATTGGGTTACCCACGCCCGTATTGATGAGAATCCTGTAATAAGGGGACACGATCTCTGTGTTGACAAGACGTGTCGAAAAATTGCCTCGCGTTATGTGCGGGGCTGGTTAAAGGGAACAGTTCGAATAATCACTGGGCCATGACATAATGTCATGCTGCCGAAACAAGCCAGCAAATTAGATCTGCAAAAATATTATTCTCTCTACGGTGGTACGTGGAACTTATTTTGCAGGGTCGGACACTATCCTCGTTTTTCTCCTATGATGTATTCGGAGAAGGAACCCGCCTTGCAATGCCGAAAACAATACTGCGCGCCGGACTCATCGTCATTGAAACCTGGTTCAGGGGCTACTAAGGGAGTCCTGGATTAGGGGGTCTCCGGATAGCCGGATTATCTCCATTGGCCGGACTGTTAGACTATGAAGATACAAGATTGAAGACTTCGTCTCGTGTTCGGATGGGACTCTACTTGGCATGGAAGGCAAACTAGGCAATACGGATATGGATATCTCCTCCTTTGTAACCGACCTTGTGTAACCCTAACCCTCTCCCGTATCTATATAAACCGAAGGGTTTTAGTTCGTAGGACAACAATCACAACATACAATCATACCATAGGCTAGCTTCTAGGGTTTAGCCTCTCTGATCTCGTGGTAGATCTACTCTTGTACTACCCATATCATCAATATCAATCAAGCAGGATGTAGGGTTTTACCTCCATCAAGAGGGCCCGAACCTGGGTAAAACATCGTGTCCCCTGCCTCCTGTTACCATCCGGCCTAGACGCACGGTTCGGGACCCCCTATCCGAGATCCGCCGGTTTTGACACCGACAGTAGAGTATTCAACCCAAATTTATTGATTCGACACAAGGGAAGCCAAAGAATATTCTCAAGTATTAGCAGCTGAGTTGTCAATTCAACCACACCTGAAAACTTAGTATCTGCAGCAAAGTGTTTAGTAGCAAAGTAATATGATAGTAGTGGTAATGGTAGCAAAAGGTAACGGTAGCAAAAGTAATGTTTTTGTATTTTGTAGTGATGATAGCAATAGCAACGGAAAAGTAAATAAGCGAAGAACAATATATGGAAAGCTCGTAGGTAATGGATCGGTGATGGAGAATTATGCCGGATGCGGTTCATGGTGTAACAGTCATAACCTAAGGTGACACAAAACTAGCTCCAGTTCATCAATGTAATATAGGCATGTATTCCGAATATAGTCATACGTGCTTATGGAAAAGAACTTGCAAGACATCTTTTGTCCTGCCCTCCCGTGGCAGCGGGGTCCTAATGGAAACTAAGGGATATTAAGGCCTCTTTTTAGTAGAGTACCGGAACAAAGCATTAGCACATAGTGAATACATGAACTCCTCAAACTACGGTCATCACCGGTAAGTATCCCGATTATTGTCACTTCAGGGTTAACGGATCATAACACATAATAGGTGATTATAGACTTGCAAGATAGGATCAAGAACTCTCATATATTGATGAAAACATAATAGGTTCAGATCTAAAATCATGGCACTCGGGCCCTAGTGACAAGCATTAAGTATAGCAAAGTCATAGCAACATCATTCTCAGAACATAGTGGATATTAGGGATCAAACCCTAACAAAACTAACTCGATTACATGATAGATCTCATACAACCCATCACCGTCCAGCAAGCCTACGATGGAATTACTCACGCACGGCGGTGAGCATCATGGAATTGGTGGTGAAGGATGGTTGATGATGACGATGGCGACGGATTCCCCTCTCCAGAGCCTCGAACGGACTCCAGATCAGCCCTCCCGAGAGGTTTTAGGGCTTGGCGGCGGCTCCGTATCGTAAAACGCGATGAATTCTTCTTTCTGATTTTTTTTCTCCCCAAAACCAAATATATAGAGTTGGAGTTGAGGTCGGAGGAGCTCCAGGGGGCCCACGAGGTATGGGGTGCGCCCTAGGGGGGCAGGCGCGCCCCCACCTTCGTGGACAGGTGGTGGGCCCCCTGGCCTTCATCTTTTGCAAGAATTTTTTATATTTTCCCAAAAGTTGTTCCGTGAAGTTTCAGGTCATTCCGAAAACTTTTGTTTCTGCACATAAATAACACCATAGTAATTCTACTGAAAATAGCGTCAGTCCGGGTTAGTTCCATTCAAATCATGCAAGTTAGAGTCCAAAACAAGGGCAAAAGTGTTTGGCAAAGTAGATACGACGGAGACGTATCATTATGTCATTCAAATAGCAGATGAGGGAAACACATCAATAATATATAGGCAACAGAAACATATAGATGAACTATAGCTCTATATCAAAACCACTGCTTCCCGACATACAAAAATGGTAGGTACAGAATGAGATGAGCAAGGAAGCTTGGTACAAATACACAAATGCAGTTTCTAAACTTACCGTAATAATGAACATACGTAATTAAGTAGGAGGATAGTTGTGCAGTTCGTTTCTGTTCCGAGGGCTAATGCTCATTTCTAGAGGAAAATAATCTCAGATTTCTAACTGAACTATAATCCCTTGTAGGTATGGTTGTAGAACAAAGAACACATTACACATCGATGTAATCCCTTCTTCCTCACAAGACTAAATAGAAGAAGACATAGGAGTAAAGTTATAATAACTGAATAAAAGAACACACATGACTAATTTAAATTATGAATTGGACATAAACGTTTTCATGGTTGCCTAGCAAATGAAAATAGCACCTTATCATATATTGGGTCTTCAACAGAATCAAATACATGGTCAGAGTGTTCCTGAGATTGATGGTCTTTGAACTCTGTTCCTTGACAACATGGCCCCTGCTTGCTTAATGATGGATCAGATAAATCCCAAGTTTTTTTACTTTCACTTTGCAATTTAATATATGCAGCAGGAGATTGTGGTACAACAATTTTCATTAAAGTAGCTACAAAAGGCCCCTAGTCAACATATTAACATCGTGGGAAATGTTTCTAATTTCCTGAAACATTACAGTGTGGCAAACAATTCGGAATTGTAGTTGCCTGAAACTGACATGTTTCTGTGAACATCTCAAACCTGGTGGACTTGATGCCTAAGATATTTTCAACACGAATTGGTACACTTTTATAAACTCAGATTCAAAACTATCGCTTCTTAAGAGCGTTTTCTGTACTTGTGCACTGCCAAATTATCCAGTATATTGTCAACTGAAAATAGGCTGAACATCTGTGTTTGCTGCCTGCAGTCAGTTTTCCTTAAGAAAGAAGAAATGATATATAATTTTGGTCTATTGAGCTTTCTTCTTAATGAAAATGAGGCATATTTGAGAAAAAATTAGCAATAGCATTCATCATCTAGTAGGGATGAATGACACGGGTGCCTTTAATATTCTTGCGGAATTTCTATGATGATTTCAGTACAGTTTCAGATTCTAGAAAGTATGAACGAGACAAAACTTTAAATATTTAATGTTTATGACTTTTTTGTTTGATGAAACCAGTAGAAAATATATTCTATATGTGGGAACAGGTCAAGAACGAGGCCCGTAAGAAACTATTTCAGCCAAGCAACCAACCAGACTATGACAGTATTAGAAGAGTCTAAGCGATCACACATGTAACTCCAAGAATCGGAAAGAATAGTTCATTGAGATGCCCTGCCCAATATCATTGAATAACTAACAAGAAAAAAATAAGCTCCTACATTCAGCAATATAAAGCTAGCATAGTTGGCACCCCAAATTGAAGAATCATTCTGCATCCTGGAAAGGACAATAGCAGCAAGTGTTGTGCAGGTCAAATTACCACGCAACAAAACCATGATATGCATCATGTGGCAGTAGCATCGTTTAAGGGAAAATACTCTACCAGGAGATTGAGAGGATACATGCTGATGACCACATCGCTTCGACAGGTATCCATTGGAATCTCAAGTACATCGTACAGTGTTGTATTATCGAGTTCCATAATGTGGTCAGCTGTAAGCTTGCCGATGAAAACAGCCTGGAAGTTTTGAAGTGCTGATGTAGATTCCTCACAAAGGTCAAACCCAGTTAGCAGTTACTTCTATGCAACCCAGTTTGATGTTACCAAAAGGATCAAAGTAATTCAAGGCATGTGAACTAAACCAAGAGGCAGCAGGGAAGAACATGTATGTGTGTACCTGCGGATGATCGTCAAGATTAGGTCGGACGAAGGGTGTCCTCACACAACACATGTTTGATGAGACGCCGACATCCTCATACATCTCTCTTGTTTAAGTTTTATCTCTGTATTTGTCTGTTTCTTTGCTAAAACAATATGACAACAAGTCATCAGGCAGAAATAAAATCACCATTGGTATTAATAAAGAGATTTTGAGAAAGTAAAAATACATCAAATAGGAGAAGCTTACATGCCATCTTGAATTTCCTAGAAACTGAGTGACATCCGATGCATGACCAACTTACACCGGAAACAATACAAACCTGCATATTCTGTACACTCTCCTGAGTTGAATCCTGAATTTAGTAAGACAATGGGACAACTCAAGATATAGCAACCTTCAAATCCATTACCCTTCAGTACCTGTACCCCCAAATCCCTCGGTCACTAATAGAACCATGCTGTCGAATGCTTGTGCAGTAAAGTTCAGAGCATGTGTGACATCTAAAGCTTTACCTAGTTCAACAAAATTCATCACTGGAGCACCAGCCAGACGGGCCCTGCTGCTTCCCGATTTGCTGCACGACACTCATGGAAATCCCACTGGATCGGGGAAGTGGGGGGAGGGGCTCAAATTGGAGCAGATCTGATGGCAGCGATCGTCGTAGGCGGCGGGAGTCAACCTAGCAGAGGACGTGTGCAGTTGGAGCAGGCAGAGGATGTGCGGTTCCTCGAGAAGGACCCGTTCCGGCCATGGGGATGTGGATCCAAGCGGCGGAGCTTGGCAGGGGCGGCGGCGCTGCGAGGTGCAGCCGACGGGGAAGGCGAAGGGCGGCCGGATCCGCAGGTGCTGGCGACGAACGACGGCCGGGTCGGGCGCTCTGGGATCCTGATGGGAGGAGGGAAGCCGGTGGCGGTGCTCAACGGCGGGGGGTGGCCGGCGGCGCACGGTGAGGCGGGGTCATGCGGCTGGCTGGGCTGTTTTCTTTTTTTTTTTCTCGCCCGTATACCGGTTCAGGGTGACTTATGATAGGACCGGGGGTTAATTTCTCAGAAACAGAGGGACTTTTATAAAAATGCCGATGACGTACAATCAGAGGTTTATTAGTACGTAATAAAGATCTATCACAACCTGCGTGGTTCTACAAACCAATCCTCGTCTACGAGCATGGCCAAGAAATATAAGCATGGCGTATATTCTCGGAGTGATCAAAGGTATTAGGTTCCTACCTCATGAACTACATAGCAAATCCCAATTCCCAATCCAACTCATGTAAACTTGTAAGGGTGAACTAATGCATAATAAAAATCGGGTATAGAAAAATATGATCAAGGTGTGAACTTGCCTTGTACTATTGATAAAGATTCTTCGCACTCATAATTTCTGATAGTTCTACTCGTTACATTCCAATCAATCTATGGTAAGTAAGCAATTATAACCACACATAAGCAATCACTCACAGATCCAAAAAAAAGTCAAAAAAGTTGCAAAAACAAATAAATTTAAAAGAACCAAATTAAATTATTTTGCAAGATCAGATTCTAATTTTGTTGATAAAGTGTGATGATGGCTCAAGATCATAGATTACGCCTAGGGATTCAACTGCAAAAGGAATCAATTGAAAATGCGCTAGTTTACAAGATATGATCAAATGAAGTTTCGAATAGTTTGAAAGGTTCAAAAGTTGAAACTAATAATGCTATAGGGAGTCAATAGGAACATGTAGGAAGAAAAATTACTAGATTGAAAATAACAGATCAAAAGACACAAGTAATTCAACATAGCATTGAATCTGCTTAGAATGTTGTATGGTAACTCTTTTGTGGACTAGTAGAGTAATCTGACTATGATCAAAATTATATGTTGAAAAGATAACACTAATTGTATGAAGGAAAGATTTCTTTGATAGGAATCCAACACAATTGGATTCATCGCAAACAGAGTTACGAATAAAAAAATATGATCAAAAGAAGTTTGAATATGAATATGAACAAATATTTGAAGTTTGAAAATTTCAAAAATTGATGAGATAGGTTCACTGGTTAGGTGGAATCAAGACGAAAACGTAGGTGCTGGTTTCATCTAATTTGGATAAACGAGTGAAAAGTTATGAAAAATCAGGGCCAAACTGTTTTACGAAAGAAAAATAGGTATGACTAAAAAATTCTAGGTCTAATGTATAAATACAGAGACTAATTGATAATCTAATTATTTTATCGTACACTAATCTAAAAATAATAAGCTATGGAAGTATAAAAAGATACGAATAAAGATACCTTATAAGGTAGAGAAAAGACGACTTCGGAGAGAGAAGACAACTTACAGAAGTCCCGCCAAAGAGGAGAAATATATAGTTCTTTAATGAATCTAGTAAACCAAAATATTTATTTAACCTGAATCGGATAATTTTTAAAGCCTATATGAATCTATATTTATAAGTGGAATAAAGGTTTAAGGGGTCAAAGGCTGGACAATATGGGACTAAACATAGACGAACAAATAAAATGAAGGAATCGCATGTGCTAAAAAGCACCATGGGACGGCAGCACGCACGTTGTAGTTTATTTTATTTTATTTGGCCAAAGTAAAAAGAAAAAGAAAAATAAATTGAGAAGGAAATTGCTGGCTGGGCCTGGCCCATGTAGGAAAAAAGTGGGGCGCCGCTGCCACTACGCCGCGCGCGTGGGCGACATATAGTTACGGCGTACGCGCATTTAGAAAAAATAAAAACAGGATAAGAAAACTAAATAAGTAAAATAAAATAAAGTTTTATATAGGAATATTATATATCAAAATTTTCAGAAAAAGTTTTTCTAAAACATGAACATATTTTCAGCGGCAAATAAATTCCACAAAAATTAAATAAAGCAAATAGTGCTACTGGTTCATTTAAAAACAAAATAAAAATATTTTAAAATAGCAAAATGATTTCGAACTCATTTGTCCACTTTTCTACTATAGGGAGTCATTTTACCCTATTTTCTATATATTTTATTTTTGGAGAAAAGTAATTTGAATAAAAACCGAATAACTCCAAATTGAAAGTGAGTTTTCAAAATAACTTCAAAGGGACTTTCAATTTGATTCTTTGAAACTTCCAACTCTCTTTATTAGCATTCGAAGAAGTCATTTTATCCTCTTTCATGAAAGTCATTGAGTTTCATAAAGTTTCTGAATTTGAAATATTTCCGAATGAAATTCAAATATTTTCAAAAACCCTTTTCATTTTGAAATGGAAGATGTCATGTCATATTCACTCTAGGGTTTTGTATTTGAAAAGAATTTGAATTCATGGAGATTAGAAGGCAAAGTGAAAGTTTGGGAAAGTCATTTCATTCCCTCTCATTCAACTTTCAAAAAGTTTTAAATTTCACTCAATTTCACACAACAAATCACATAAACAATCATTTATTACTTAATTAATATAACATTCCAAAATTTAGAATTTTGGGATGTTACATCTTCCTTTCCCTCACCTGGGAGATTCTTGCAGTAGCACTGACCACAAACGAGGGAGGTAGGGGACTGGTGGACATAGTGACGAGGGAGGGAGGAGGGATGAGGAAGGAGAAGAAGGGGCGCGAGCAACGACGCTGCATGAAGGCGCTGTCGGGTTGGGAAGCCCTCCCGACAACCCCAACTTGAAGACCCGCACTCCCCTGTTCTCCGACGGCGGTGACCTATGCGCGAGCGATGGGAAGGCGAGGAGGAGAAGGAGTTGAGGTGGTGGAGGAGCAGCAGTAGGCGGCGGGGCTCCTAGGGCGGAGGCCGTGGCGACGAGGGAGGAGAGTGAGGGAGGGAGCGAGGCGTCGGACGAGGAAGGAGGAGGAGCGAGGAGTGAGGGGCGTGGGGGATGTGGATTGGGGCTAGGGTTCACGAGGTTGCCCAATGGGCTCTGCGGCAGGAACAACCAACCACACCCTTCGATTCCACACCGAGCCAGCACAGAACGACCCCACCTACAAATGGGCACACCGGTCATACATGCATGAAACAAATAATGAGGTGAAACACGCATTCAAGATAATACAACTGAGAGGAGAGGAGGTGGGAAATTTACAGCGATCGGACGACAATGAATGCATTGCATCGGGGGAGCTCTGTGAGGCAGAGTTGGCTAGCCTCCTTATTGGATTAAATAAGGTAGGCTTTGTGCTACCTTCTTATTTAAAAAAACCAGGTTCGGGCCCTCCTGAAGAGGAAGAACCCTACATGCTACTTTGATTGTATTGATTGGATGGAGTACAGAGTACAGGGTGATCTACCTCGAGAATGGATGTTTGTGTTCTAAAACTCTAGAGCTTGTGTTTATGTCTCCAAAGACTAAGCCCTTAACCTTATATAGGCACCGAGGGTCCCTAGGTTACAGATATGGTGGATTGCCAACTAAATATATACATGGCGGCTACTAGATCTCTCCTTGAAGTACACACCAAGTCTTTGGAAGTTTCCATATTGCTTACGCCAAGGGCGAAAGCTTCTAGGGTCCTTACTCGAGTGATCGGCGGGTTATCAGCGAGACCCATGGATGACGGGCCATACAGTTTGGTACGCCTTAGTCTAGGACACCCTCACTAACTACCTTTAAAAATATTTTGGTGGCCAAAGATTGGTTTCCATTTACAAACTTGCCTTTTCCTTGTCGGGGTTCTGGACCCCATGGATTTTCGAAAATAACTTGGGCAAGTGGGGTAGAAATCCTTGTTGGCCCGCAATTACACAGCTATGGTTGGCTACCTGAGATATAGTGCTAGCCATATATAGAACCTCATGCTTTTGGTATGTCCAATTCAGAGATACGACCGACTCTCAATTCACCTGGATTTGTTTGTGGTTAGTAGAGGGTCTTATCAGGACTAACCTTCTGGTTTGCCTGTTTGAAAGGCTTGTGCGTGTGGTACCTGTAATGCTAAGTTGGAGCACCCCTCCAGCATTAAGTCTTTTCAAAAAGCCATGTCCGCGGTTACGGACGACTTGGAACGTGATGCTAGTCCATAGATGAGCTTAATTAACTTAACTAAAAAATTTCAGTGTGTGTGTGCCTTGATGTATCTTCTTCGAGGGGATTATATCAGAAGGAGAGGACAAGGTAGTGTTATGAATACGTAGGCAGGTGCATAGATGACTACTTTAAGACCCCTTTTCACATATGATTTATCATCTCTAATCTAGTAGAGTAAGTATATCATTTAGCCCATTGCTGCAATCTCACCACTTTACCCATACCATACCTCTACGTGTTATTACTTCTAGTACCAATGGTAATAGATTTTCTGAGTACCCAAGTACTCACCCTTGCCATGTCAACAACAATAGGTACCGATGCAGTTTACATGTATGGTGATGGACGTGGTTAACCTGGTTGCCCTTAGACAACGGTATGCACAAGGTGATGTATGCCATTGGCTTTAATTTGAGCCTTCTTAAGGCAATTTGTATTCTTACTTATTTACTTCTATTGTATGAGTTGGATTTTGGTCTTAAGACCTTGATTATATGATATATTGTATATGTATTATTGTTGTTGTATGTAGAATTGTAATCTACATTGTGATATCAACTCTTCCACATGGCGGTCACATTTCCACATTCTCATCATGTGAAGCTTTACTGATCCTGGGATTGATTCTATGCAGATGCTGTCCGAGGTTGCTAGATCTGCATAGTGCTCGTCCCATGGCGCTACATCCGCTTTAAGTGATTGTTGATGCTTGCTTCCCTTGGATGGTACATAGATTATCTCTCTCTCTCTCTCTCTCTCTATATATATATATATATATATGTCCTCCATCCGTGTACCAAATCATATGCATGATTGCCTCCCCCTGACTGATGCACATGGAAGCCCCTCTGAGTTAATGGCAGCTTAGGCAAGAGGGATGACGTGCAGCCTATCAAACAACACTTTCAACCATTCAATGATGGTCACTGAGTTTATCCTGCTGTACTTGGAAGTATGACTCACTCGATCATGATTCAAATGGGGTAAGGACCGGGGAAGCATTGACCTTCGTTGCGTCCACGACATTGAATTTCACTATATGGTTTTCGGCTTCGTGTAGTCTTTAACAGTCCATGTCTTGTGGCCCGGGAGCATGTGATAATCTACCCCATGGCGAGCCATTTTCTGTATCCCTCCATGCACATTTCTTGCCTATTGATACGTCTTTCTATAATTTTTGATAGTTCCATGCTGTTATATTATCATTCTTGGATGTTTCATAATCATTTTATATCATTTTGGTACTAACCTATTGACATAGTGCCAAGTGCCAGTTGCTGTTTTTGCATGTTTTTTACATCGCAGGAAATCAATACCAAACGGAGTCCAAACGCAGCGGAACTTTTTGTGGATTTTTTGGACCAGAAGACATCTAGTGGGCCGAAGAAGCACCTGGGGGTGCTCCGAGGGGAGCACAACCCACCAGGGTGCGCCTGGAGGCCCAGGCGCGCCCTGGTGGGTTGTGCCCACCTTGGTTGCCTCCTGAACCACCTCTTTACTCTATAAATACCCCAATATTCCAGAAACCCTAGGGGAGTCGATGAAAATCAATTCCAACCACCGCAAGTTCAGAACCACCAGATCCAATCTAGACACCAACACAGAGGGGTTCATCATGTCCATTGGTGCCTCCCCGATGATGCGTGAGTAGTCTTTTGTAGACCTTCGGGTCCGTAGTTAGTAGCTAGATGGCTTCCTCTCTCTCTTTTGATTCTCAATACAATGGTCTCTTGGAGATCTATTTGATGTAAATCTTTCTGCAGTGTGTTTGTTGGGGTCGGATGAACTTTGAGTTTATGATCAGATCTATGTTTTTATCCATGACAGTTATTTGAGTCTTCTTTGATCTTTTATATGCATGATTGCTTATAGCCCCATATTTCTTCTCCAATATTTGGGTTTTATTTGGTGAACTTGATCTATTTATCTTGCAATGGGAAGAGGTGCTTTGTGATGGGTTCAATCTTACGGTGCTTGATCCCAATGACAGGAGGGGAACCAGCACGTATGTATCGTTGCTATTAAGGATAACAAGATGGGGTCTATTTCTACATAAATAGATCTTGTCTACATCATGTCATCGTTCGCATTACTCCGTTTTTCCATGAAGTTAATACACTAGATGTATGCTGGATAGCGGTCGATGTGTGGAGTAATAGTAGTAGATGCAGGAAGGAGTTGGTGTACTAATCTTGGATGTGATGCCTATATAATGATCATTGCCTGGATATCATCATGATTATTTGAAGTTCTATCAATTTCCCAACTGTAATTCGTTTACCCACCGTTTGCTATTTTTCTCGAGAGAAGTCACTACTGAAATCTACGGGCCCCAGGTCTCTTCTTTAATATATTTGCCTTTGCGATCTATTTTTATTTACTTTTATTTTCAGATCTATTAAACCAAAAATACAAAAATACCTTGCCATACTTTATTTTATTTGGTGTTCGATCTATCAATTTATTACAGCTTTCTCACATCTGTTTGCCAATTTCTAGCGTCGTTGCCCGAAAGGGATTGACAACCCCTTTAATACGTCGGGTAACGAGTATTTGTTATTTGTGTGCAGGTGCCGTTCATGTTGTTGGGGAACGTAGCAATAATTCAAAATTTTCCTACGTGCCACCAAGATCAATCTATGGAGTCATCTAGCAACGAGGGAGGAGTGGATCTACATACCCTTGTAGATCGCGCGCGGAAGCGTTCAAGAGAACGGGGATGAGGGAGTCGTACTCGACGTGATCCAAATCACCGGAGATCCTAGCGCCGAACGGACGGCACCTCCGCGTTCAACACACGTACGGTCAGCGTAACGTCTCCTTCTTCTTGATCCAACAAGGGGAAAGGAGAGGTTGACGAAGATGGCTCCAACAGCAGCACGACGGTGTGGTGGTGGAGCTGTAGTACTCCGGCAGGGCTTCGCCAAGCACTATGGAGGAGGAGGATATGTTGGAGAGGGAGAGGGAGGCACCAAAGGCGTGGGTTGAGAGGCCCTCCTTCCCCCACTATATATAGGGAGCCTGGGGGGGGGGCACCGGCCCTAGGAGATCCAATCTCCTAGGGGGGCGGCGGCCAAGGGAGGAATCCCTCCTCCCCAAGGCACCTAAGAGGTGCCTTCCCCCTTCGGGACTCTTCCCTTCCTTATCTCTTGGCACATGGGCCTCTTGGGGCTGGTTTCCTTGGCCCATATGGGCCAAGGCGCACCCCCTACAGCCCATGTGGCCCCCCGGGGCAGGTGGCCCCACCCGGTGGACCCCCGGGACCCTTCCGGTGGTCCCGGTACAATACCGGTGACCCCAAAACTTGTCCCGATGGCCGAAATAGCACTTCCTATATATAATTATTTACCTCCGGACCATTCCGGAACTCCTCGTGACATCCGGGATCTCATCCGGGACTCCGAACAACATTCGGGTTACTGCATATACATATCCCTACAACCCTAGCGTTACCGAACCTTAAGTGTGTAGACCCTACGGGTTCGGGAGACATGTAGACATGACCGAGATCACTCTCCGGTCAATAACCAACAGCGGGATCTGGATACCCATGTTGGCTCCCACATGCTCCTCGATGATCTCATCGGATGAACCACGATGTCGAGGATTCAAGCAACCCCGTATACAATTCCCTTTGTTAATCGGTATGTTACTTGCCCGAGATCCGATCGTCGGTATCCCAATACCTCGTTCAATCTCGTTACCGGCAAGTCACTTTACTCGTACCGTAATGCATGATCCCGTGACTAGACACTTGGTCACTTTGAGCTCATTATGATGATGCATTACCGAGTGGGCCCAGTGATACCTCTCCGTCATACGGAGTGACAAATCCCAGTCTTGATCCGTGTCAACCCAACAGACACTTTCGGAGATACCCGTAGTATACCTTTATAGTCACCCAGTTGCGTTGTGACGTTTGGTACACCCAAAGCACTCCTACGGTATCCGGGAGTTACACGATCTCATGGTCTAAGGAAAAGATACTTGACATTGGAAAACTCTAGCAAACGAACTATATGATCTTATGCTATGTTTAGGATTGGGTCTTGTCCATCACATCATTCTCCTAATGATGTGATCCCGTTATCAACGACATCCAATGTCCATGGCCAGGAAACCATAACCATCTATTGATCAACGAGCTAGTTAACTAGAGGCTTACTAGGGACATGGTGTTGTCTATGTATCCACACATGTATCTGAGTTTCCTATCAATACAATTATAGCATGGATAATAAACGATTATCATGAACAAGGAAATATAATAATAATAACTTATTATTGCCTCTAGGGCATATTTCCAACACATGTAGTGTTGCGTGGTTCTCTTACTTGTTCAATAACCTTGGTCTCATCACTGAGGGAAATTGTAGGATCGAAAGTATGTCTAGAGGGGGGTGATTAGACTACTTGACAAAATAAAAATCTATCCTTTTCCCAATTTTAGTCTTTAGCAGATTTTAGCTAACTTAGCACAAGTCAAGCAATCTTAACACAATTCAAGCAAGCATGCAAAGAGTCTACGAGCAGCGGAAAGTAAAGCATGCAACTTGCAAGAATGTAAAGGGAAGGGTTTGGAGAATTCAAACACAATTGGAGACACGGATGTTTTTGTCGTGGTTCCGATAGGTGCTGCTATCGTACATCCACGTTGATGGAGACTTCAACCCACGGAGGGTAACGGTTGCGCGAGTCCACGGAGGGCTCCACCCATGAAGGGTCCACGAAGAAGCAACCTTGTCTATCCCATCATGGCCATCGCCCACGAAGGACTTGCCTCACTAGCGGTAGATCTTCACGAAGTAGGCGATCTCCTTGCCCTTACAAACTCCTTGGTTCAACTCCACAATCTTTGTTGGAGGCTCCCAAGTGACACCTAGCCAATCTAGGAGACACCACTCTCAAAGAAGTAACAAATGGTGTGTTGATGATGAACTCCTTGCTCTTGTGCTTCAAATGATAGTCTCCCCAACACTCAACTCTCTCTCACAGGATTTGGATTTGGTGGAAAGATGATTTGAGTGGAAAGCAACTTGGGGAAGGCTAGAGATCAAGATTCATATGGTAGGAATGAAATATCTTGGTCTCAACACAAGTGTAGGTGGTTCTCTCTGAGAAAATATAGGTTGGAAGTGTAGGTATGTTCTGATGGCTCTCTCTACGAATGAAGAGTGGGTGGAGGGGTATATATAGCCTCCACACAAAAACTAACTAAGGGAGTCCTGGATTAGGGGTGTCCGGATAGCCGGACTATACCTTCGGCCGGACTCCTGAACTATGAAGATACAAGATTGAAGACTTCGTCCCATGTCCGGAAGGGACTTTCCTTGGCGTGGAAGGCAAGCTTGGCGATACGGATATGTAGATCTCCTACCATTGTAACCGACTCTGTGTAACCCTATCCCTCTCTGGTGTCTATATAAACCGGAGGGTTTTAGTCCGTAGGACGAACAACAATCATACCATAGGCTAGCTTCTAGGGTTTAGCCTCTCTGATCTCGTGGTAGATATACTCTTGTACTACCCATATCATCAATATTAATCAAGCAGGACGTAGGGTTTTACCTCCATCAAGAGGGCCCGAACCTGGGTAAAACATCGTGTCCCCTGCCTCCTATTACCATCCGCCTAGACGCATAGTTCGGGACCCCCTACCTGAGATCCGCCGATTTTGACACCGACATTGGTGCTTTCGTTGAGAGTTCCTCTGTGTCGTCACTTTTAGGCCCGATGGCTTCTCCGATCATCAACAACGATGTGATCCAGGGTGAGACTTTTCTCCCCGGACAGATCTTCGTATTCGGCGGCTTTGCACTGCGGGCCAATTCGCTTGGTCATCTGGAGCAGATCGAAAGCTACGCCCCTGGCCATCAGGTCAGATTTGGAAGTTTGAACTACACGGCTGACATCCGCGGAGACTTGATCTTCGACGGATTCGAGCCACAGCCGAGCGCACCGCACTGTCACGATGGGCATGATCTAGCTCTGCCGCCAAACAGTGCCCTGGAGGCCGCACCTGTGTCCGCTCCGACCCCTAGCTCGGAGCCGATCACACCAATCGAGGATGGGTGGTTAGACACCGCCTCGGGGTCTGCAATCTTTATGGTGATCGAGCCGAACACCAGCCCTATTCTCTGCGAAGCTCGTGACTCCAAGGAGACGGACTCCTCTCCTGACTCTGAGCCCTCCGCTCCCCTACCGATCGAACCCGATTGGGCGCCGATCATGGAGTTCACCGCCGCGGACATCTTTCAGCACTCGCCCTTCGGCGATATTCTGAATTCACTAAAGTCTCTCTCCTTATCAGGAGAGCCCTATCCGGACTATGGTCAGCAAGGTTGGGATGCGGATGATGAAGAAATTCAAAGCCCACCCACCACCCACTTCATAGCCACTGTCAACGATTTAACCGACATGCTCGACTTCGACTTCGAAGACATCGACGGTATGGACGCCGATGCAGGAGACGATCAAGAACCAGCGCCTATAGGGCACTGGAAAGCCACCTCGTCGTATGATATATACATGGTGGACACCCCAAAAGAAGGCAATGGCAATGGAACAGCGGAGGATGACCCCTCCAAGAAGCAGCCTAAGCGCCGGTGTCAGCAGCGCCGCTCTAAATCCCGCCAAAGCAAAAACGATTATTCCGGCACGGGAGATAATAACACCCCGGACAGTGCCGAAGACAACCACCTCCAGCAAGATTCAGCACAGGAGGATAGAGAAGCCAGCCCTCATGAGAGAGCGGCAGATAGAGAGGTCGAGGACGATAATTATATGCCTCCCTCCGAAGACGAGGCAAGCCTCTACGACGACGAATTTGTCGTGCCGGAGGATCCCGTCGAACAAGAGCGTTTTAAACACAGGCTCATAGCCACGGCGAGCAGCCTCAAGAAAAAATAGCAACAGCTTATAGCTGATCAAGATTTGCTAGCCGACAGATGGACTGAAGTCCTTGCGGCCGAAGAGTATGAACTCGAACGCCCCTCCAAGAGCTACCCAAAGCGCAGGTTGCTACCCCAATTAGAGGAGGAAGCACCTAAACCTACATCACCAGCGCATGACGCGGTCGACCGGCCACCCCGTGGCTGCAACAGAGAGGCCTCTCGGCCCTCCACTCAAGCCGCACCCCGACGCCGCTCAAAAAATACCAAGGCATGGGAAAATGCGCCAGACCTGCGAGATATATTGGAGGACAAGGCATGGGAAAATGCGCCAGACCTGCGAGATATATTGGAGGACAAGGCAAGGCAAAACAAGATCGTTCTACGGATCACGTGGGTGCCCCACGACACGAGACGGTACTCCTCACGCCGGATACAGTAAATCCGGCCGGGCCGAACACAGTAGACAAAGCTCGTTTGAGCTGCGTCGTGATATAGCCCAATACAGAGGCGCCACACACCCACTATGCTTCACAGATGAAGTAATGTATCATCAAATCCCCGAGGGTTTCAAACCCGTGAACATCGAATCATACGATGGCACAACAGATCCTGCGGTATGGATCGAGGACTATCTCCTTCATATCCACATGGCCCGCGGTGATGACCTACACGCCATCAAATACCTCCCACTCAAGCTTGAAGGACCAGCCCAGCATTGTCTTAACAGCTTGCCAGCAGAATCAATTGGTTGTTGGGAGGACCTGGAAGCCGCATTCCTCGACAATTTCTAGGGAACTTATGTGCGACCACCAGACGCCGATGACCTAAGCCACATAACTCAGCAGCCAGAGGAATCGGCCAGACAATTCTGGACACGGTTCTAACGAAGAAAAATCAAATCGTCGACTGTCCGGACGCAGAGGCCCTAGCAGCCTTCAAGCATAACATCCGCGACGAGTGGCTTGCACGGCACCTAGGACAGGAAAAGCCGAAATCTATGGCAGCCCTCACGACACTTATGACCCGCTTTTGCGCGGGAGAAGACAGCTGGCTAGCTCGCAGCAATAACATGACCAAGAGCCCTGGTAATTCGGATACCAAGGACAGCAGTGGCAGGTCGCGTCGCGACAAGCAAAAGCGCCGCATTAATGGCGACAATGCTGAGGATACGGCAGTTAATGCCGGATTCAGAGGCTCTAAACCCGGTCAGCGGAAAAAGCCATTCAAAAGAAATACTCCGGGCCCGTCCAGTTTGGACCGAATACTCGACCGCTCATGCCAGATACATGGCACCCCCGAAAAACCAGCCAATCACACCTACAGGGACTGTTGGGTGTTCAAGCAGGCAGGCAAGTTAAATGCCGAAAGCAGAGACAAGGGGCTGCATAGCGATGACGAGGAGGAGCCCCGGCCGCCGAACAACAGTGGACAGAAAGGTTTTCCCCCACAAGTGCAGATGGTGAACATGATATACGCAACCCACGTCCCCAAGAGGGAGCGGAAGCGTGTTCTAAGGGACGTATACGCGATGGAGCCAGTCGCCCCAAAGTTCAACCCATGGTCTTCCTACCCGATCACTTTTGATCGAAGGGACCATCCCAGTAGCATCCGTCATGGCGGATTCGCCGCATTGGTTCTAGACCCAATTATTGACGGATTTCACCTCACTAGAGTCCTTATGGACGGCGGCAGTAGCTTGAACCTGCTTTACCAGGATACAGTGCGGAAAATGGGCATCAATCCCTCGAGGATTAAACCCACTAGAACGACCTTTAAAGGCATCATACCAGGTGTAGAGGCCAACTGTACAGGCTCAGGTGCACGACAATGACCTAGCGCACCTTACTCCTCGTCTGAAAACTCTGCAACATAATAAGTTGCAGCCTGTGTAGGTCAGCACATGGAATATGCTGGCAAAATAACACTACATTGCAATGAAGAAGTAACCACTATAACTATATGCATATTTGGCTGGTGGAGGCTCTATGGTTATCATTTGCATAAAGCTAGTTTTTGCCCACAACAAAGGAATATATTTTATTTAACTACAAAGTTTGTTGAAAACATTGAGAAGGTTCCTCCAACTCAATCCCAAAATAAATAATTATCAACCCAACAAATTAATTAAGTAGAGTGATGAGATCAAATCAATAATTCAAGTACCAGATACTCAAGATATCCATAACCGGGGACATGGCTAACCGTGATTACTTTATACACTCTGCAGAGGTTTGCACACTTTTCCCCACAAGACTCGATCGCCTTTGTTGGATTTCTCACACTACATGATGTTTGACAAACGGATGACCGAAACACAGTATTTCCGAAGAGGTCCCCTTAACCGATAGATAGGCCGGCACACCTACAATCCCCTACATCTGCTAGCCCATCATGGAAAGGTTTCCCACAACTTACTCAACTATGCCAGAGCCCATAATGGATTGTGGCTGCACACAGAAGTTCTAGCATGAATAATCTTATGATCCCTTTGAGCCTGGGTGGCGAACCATAGGATGATCACACGGGTACTCCGGGATATCCCAGGACAACGCTGGATTTCTCCAGGTGCCCAGACAATCACTTGGTGCTCCAGGGTGCCTCAACCAATCCACCCAGATGTGTATTAAAGTAGCCACCTTAAGTTAACCATTAATTAAAACTCTCACATCTGTCATGGATCACTCAAACCAAACCACGTCTACGAGCATAACATAGTAGTATAAGCATTATATTGCAAATCGCGACAATCTTTGGGAAGGCCGTGCCTACCAACCTGTAAGCCCAGTTGGAGTCCGCGGCCATGGCGAACGTGCAGGTAGGAGCTAGCTTTAGTATGGACATGGAGAATCTCTTTTCTATGTCGTACAACCCTCTGGATGTGGTGTGCTGGAACGTGCGTGGCCTAAACAACCCTGTCAAGAAGAAGGCGCTGAGGGAGTTTGTAGATTCATTGCGTGTGGCCATTGTTTGTATTGTGGAGTCTAAACTAGATCAGGTTGACTAGTTCATTATATTGCAATGCTTAGGTCCATCGTATGATGGTTATGCGTATCTCCCGACTTCTGAGACTATAGGAGGGATCTTGTAGGATGGTACTCCTCACGTGTCCAACTTTCTAACTTCGCCTTTGACTCCTTCTCTCTGTCTGGTTATGTTGCGCCGCGGGAGGGGAGCCCGTGGTATATGGACCACAAGAGGATCACCTGAAAATTCAATTTCTCCAGGAGCTATCGGATAGAAGGACGTTGTGCCCGGGGCCGTGGCTGGTGATTGGAGACTTTAACATGATCTTACATGCGAGGGACAAAAACAACATGTGGCTTGATCGAAGGATGATGGGGAAGTTCAAGAGATTTGTTGATGATAATGCGCTTAAGGAACTGTTCTTGCATGGTAGGAAATTCACGTGGAGCAATGAGAGGGAGGTGCCTACCCTTACTAAGATCGACCGGGCATATGTGTCAGTGGATTGGGAGCTCGATCACCTGGACAACTTGTTACAGGCTCTCTCGACTGACTCATCTAACCACTGCCCGCTATACCTCTTGTTGGAGGAGCGCATGGATACGAAGAGGAGATTTCATTTTGAACCGTTTTGGACAAATATAGAGGTTTTTTTGGAGGTGGTACAAGAGGCTTTGATATGTGATCCCTTGATCGTGGAGCCGTTTCACCGTCTGGATGTTCTTTTGCGAAACACCGCTAGAGCTCTCACTTCTTGGGGCCAAAGGAAGATTGGGAATATCAAACTGCAGATCAGGGTGGCAAGATTGGTCATTCTCAGATTTGATTCTGCTCAGGACTCACGACTACTTACACCAGAGGAGACATGGTTGCGCAACATGCTTAAGCAGCTGATTTTGGGGCTTGCTTCGCTTGAAAGGATGATCGCGCGATAGAGGTCCAGGTTACACTGGCTCGAGGATGGGGATGCTAACACTAAGCTGTTCCACCTGGTTGCCAATGGAAGGAAGACCAAAAATTTCATTCCGTCCATAGTTGTTAACGGTCAGGTCATCACGGATCAAAGAGGAAAGGAGGAGGCATTTCTCCAGGCATAAAGAGAGCTGTTGGGAGCGTCTTCTGCTAGAGAGCACACCCTGGACTTGGAGTTTCTCAACATACAGCCAGTGGATCTTGCAGAGTTAGATCTTCCCTTCACGGAAGAGGAAGTGTGGGCCACTATCAAGGACATGCCATCAGACCATGGCCCGGGGGCAGATGGTTTCATAGGAGTGTTCTTCCAAAAAGCATGGAGCATTATCAAGGGTGATGTGATGGCTGCACTTCACAAGTTGGTTCTCAATAATAGTCAGGGCTTCGAAAGACCTAATCAGGCCTTAATCACTCTCATACCTAAAAATCCGGAAGCTTGCAGAGTCAATGACTTCAGGCCCATCAGCTTAGTTCATAGCTTCCCAAAATTGGCTTCCAAGTTGATGGCCAACCGGGTTTGTCTGCGGATGGGAGAGCTTGTGAACATCAACCAATCGGCTTTCATTCGCGGTAGGAATCTTCATGACAACTTCCTGCTTGTGAGGCAAATGGTCAGAAGATTGCATCAAAGGAAAGCTAAGGGAGTTCTCCTCAAGTTGGATATTGCTTGAGCTTTTGATTCGCTGTCGTGGCCCTTCCTTTTTGAGGTGCTTCGTGCGAAAGGTTTTTCGGAGAGGTGGCTAGCTTGGCTGGCGACTATGCTCACTTTGGCCAGCTCGAGGATTGTGGTGAACGGGCGTATGACAGACAAATTCATGCATGCTTGTGGTCTTAGGCAAGGAGATTCTATCTCACCGCTTATTTTTCTCATCGCAATGGAGACTCTAACGGCTATCATAACCAAGACGCATGTGCTAAAGGTTCTGGATAAGTTGAATGGATGCAAAGCTTTGCAACGTCTTTCACTCTATGCAAATGATGTGGTTCTCTTTATTAGACCATCTAAGGCTGACATAGCTTTTGTCAAGGAGTCCCTGATGATCTTTGGAACGGCCTCGGGATTGAACATCAACTTCGCCAAGTCCTCGGCGATCTTGATCCTTGGAGAGGAGAATGACGAAGAGCTGGTCAGGAATGCTCTGCCTTGGAAGATTGAGCACTTCCCCTGTAAATATCTTGGTCTCCAACTGAGTATCAAACAACTAACACGCTCGGAGTGGCAATTCATGGTGGATGGAGCACTCAAGATCCTCCCGGGATGGCAAAGAGGACTGGTAACTCGCCCGGGGAGATTAATTTTGGTGAATCAAGTCACGAGAGCCCGACCTACACACCAGTTAATCATGGCTGAAGCGCCTAAGTGGGCAATAGAGAAAGTGGACCAAGGATGTAGGGCTTTCTTTTGGGCTGGTACAGACGCTGTCAGCGGTGGGAAGTGTGCAGTATCCTGGCAACGAGTTTGTCGCCCAAAACAGCTAGGTGGCCTTGGCATTATGGATCTCAGCAAGCATGGCCTTGCCCTCCGCATGAGATGAGAATGGTTACGCAGAGTGGATGAGTGCCGGCCTTGGCATGGTCTAAATCTGGTACCGGATAAGCATGTCCAGTGCACATTCAATAGCGTGGTGACTTGGGAGATTGGATATGGCAAAAGGATCCTCTTTTGGAAGGAGAGATGGGTGCATGGTTATACAATCTCTAAGATTGCTCCTAATCTGGTATCCAAGTTGAAAACGAGGATGATCAACACTAGGCTGACCAGCGAGGGTTTAAACCAACATGATTGGACCAATGACATCCCGGAGTCGCTATCCACGGAGGAGCTCGCGCAATCCATCCACCTTTGGGAGCTTCTTATGCAGTTTGTCATCACTCCAGGGAGTGGGGACAAGGCTATTTGGTCATGGCACAAGTCAGGTATCTACTCTGCTGCTTCGGCATATCGGATGTTTTGTGCGGGAGGAATCCGATTTGCGCCGACGGCTGCTATTTGGAAGAACGGTGCACCTCTTGCCTGCAAGATCTTCATGTGGCTGGCGATTCAATACCGTATCTGGACCTCGGATAGGAGACTAAGGCATGGCCTACAAGAGATAACATCCCCTTGTTACTTATGTGATCAGGAGGAGGACACGGTGGACCACCTCATGATCCAATGTGTCTTCGCGCAACAGGTGTGGTTCAGATGCTTCTCCAAGGTGGGCATCAATCCCAATCTGATCCCCATGCAACATGATAGGCTTCACTAATGGTGGATGAGTTCGCGCAAGCAGATCAACAGAGTGGACAAGAAGGGCTTCGATGCTTTTGTCATGCGGATTTGCTGGACGTTGTGGAAGCAAAGGAACGCTAGGCTTTTCCAGTCGGGTGCAATTTATGATGAGCTCGCTACGACCAATCTTATATTTCAGGAGTTGCATCTATGGAGGCTTGCAGGAGTGGTAGGAGTCCAACGGTTTTGTGAGTAGTCGGCTTAGCGTATTGGGGTGGTTGGGTGGGATCGCTGGCTTGTGACGATCTACCATCAAATCTTGTACATATATTTCTCTCTTCTATAAAGCTAAGGCACGCCTTTGGCGTACTCTCGAAAAAAAGTATAAGCAAAACATAGAAGTAACTCCCAGGGTTTGAAATTAAAGACAATAGGTTCTACCTCATCAACTACTTCCCAATACCCAAATGTTATCAAGCCAACTCATGCAATGTTTGAGAGTTGAAACTAGTGCATAAAAATTGGGTAAATAAGGGGTATGATCAAAGTGTTACTTGCCTTGCTGACGATCTGAAAATCCTAGTGACCCGTAGTAGCACGCTTCGCACTCCGGAAACTCTATCGTAAACAAACAATAGAATATATAAGCACTCAAGCATAAGATTCAAGGGTAAACTCAAGAGAAAAGATCCAAATTGAAAGTTCAACTGAAGAGCTTCGATTTGCAAAAAGAATCAATCAAATCGGAGCTACGAAACTCAAACGACGATCAAAAGAAGTTCGAATTCAAATATGCTTGAAACCAAATTTTAAACTGTCTAGATCATGTTCAAGTTGGTTATCTGGAAAGAGGGGAACAAGACGAAGATTTTGGCATTGGTTTCACTGGGTTTGGACAAACGAGCAAAAAGTAACGAGGGTTTAAAGATCAGGGACTAATCTGTGATAAAAGTATTCGTGGATAGGTCCCTAGTCGAAAAATAAAACAAAATAAAAGAACTAACGAACGAATGTTCGCTACGAAAACCTAACGAACGAATGCGTTCGTTAAAAATAAACTAACGGGTGAACGTTCGTCAAATAAAAAACCAAAAATAAAATTGATCTAAACCTAACTAGCCGAAAAAACCGAAAAAGAAAATCGTCAGTTTTTACCGGTTAACCGGACTTGGCTGGCGGCGGTCAACAGTGAACGGCATGGCGGCTCCGGCGAACGGCGAGGCGACGGGCGGCGGCACCGGCGCGGCGAGGCGGCGGTGACTTGGGCGGCGCGGTTTGAGGAGGAGGGGGGCGGTCGGGTCTGGTTAAAAAGGGGGCTGGGGGTTGCTTGGGCGAGGTGAATATTTTTCTGGCCTAAAAATGCAATTTTCAAAAATGCATATTTTTTAATTCAAACAAAATAATAATTTGATTTTAAAATTTCTTCTCCAATATTTCCCTCTTGTTGAAGAAGTCATTTTATCTTCTCTCATTCATTTTTATTATTGGAAATAATTGGCGAGAAAAATATTTAAAAATCAAATTGACCCCCTTTTCAAATTGAGAAAATTCAAATATGAAAATTTGTGAAACCTCCAACTCTCTCCTTGGGTCCTTGAGTTGCTTAAGATTTCTGGGATCGCAACCAAAATGCAAACAAAATATGATATGCATATGATGACCTATGTATAACATCCAAATTGAAAATTGGGATGTTACAAACCTACACCCCTTAAGATGAATCTCGCCCTCAAGATTCGGGTTGGCTAGAGAATAGGTGTGGGTGGTCTTTCCGTAGGTCTTCTTCTCATTCCCAGGTGGCTTCCTCCTCGGTATGGTGGCTCCACTGAACTTTGCAAAACTTGATAACCATGCTGCGAGTAACTCGGCTGGCAAAATCAAAATCCTTGATGGGTTTCTCCTCGTAAGTTAGGTCACTCTCCAACTGATTTGCTTCCAGGGGCATTGTATCTCTGAGAGGAATATCGGCCATCTCAACATGGCACTTCTTCAACTGGGAAACGTGAAACACGTCATGAACTCCTGATAATCCTTCGGGTAACTCCAACTTGTAGGCAACTTCTCCCATACGCTCCAAAACTCGATATGGTCCTACAAATCTTGGGGCTAACTTTACTTTAAGTCCAATTCATTTAACTCCTCGCAGTGGTGACACCCGAAGATATGCTCTGTCTCCGATCTCATAGACTACCTCCTTGCGTTTAGTATCGGCGTAACTCTTCTACCTGGACTGAGCTACCTTCACTCTATCTTGAATCAATTTAACCTTCTCTTGAAACTCCTTGATTAAATCCGGTTCGAACAACTGACGGTCTGCGACTTCATTCCACATCAATGGTGTCCTACACCTTCTTCCATACAAAGCTTTGAAAGGGGCCATCTTTAAGCTAGCCTGGTAACTATTGTTGCAAGAGAACTTTGTGTAAGGCAAATTTTCATCCCAACTAGATCCATAGTCTAGCGCACAAGCTCGCAACATGTCCTCCAGAATCTAATTGACTCTCTTGGTCTGTCCATCTGTCTGCGTATGAATGGCTGTACTAAACTCTAGCCTGGTACCCAAAGTCTGGTGCAGCTGATTCCAAAACTTTGAGGTAAACTGTGTTCCTCTATCTGATACGATGGTCCTCGGAACTCCATGCAGACATACGATCCTGTTCATATATATCTTGGCCAACTTCGCGCTTGTATAAGTAGTTTTCACGAGGATAAAGTGAGCTACCTTGGTCAAGCAATCAACTACTACCCAGATAGAGTCATATCCTGATCGTGTCTTGGGTAATCCGGTGATAAAGTCCATTCCAAGTTTATCCCACTTCCATTCGGGTATTGGCATAGGCTGGAGTAATCCTGCTGGCTTCTGATGTTCTTCCTTCACTCTCTGACATATATCACATACTGCTACATACTCGGCAATATCCTTCTTCATACTTGTCCACCAGAAACGTTCCTTCAAATCCAAATACATCTTGGTGTTTCCGAGGTGAATCGAGTATGGTGAGTCATGAGCCTCCTGAAGTATTAACTTCCTGATCTTTGCATCATTGGGCACATATACACGATCCTCAAACCATAAAGTTTCATGCTCATCCTCACGAAAACCCTTGGCTTTTCCTTTGCTCATCTTCTCCTTTATATCAACAACTTTGTTATCATCCTTTTGAGCTTCTTGAATCTTTCCCAATAATGTAGACTGAACTTCCATTGCTACAACAAACCCTCTTGGAACTATCTCAAAACGAAGTTCCTCGAGATCCTCGACTAACTCCTGCGGTAATCCTTCGCTTACGAGGGTATTGGCATAACTCTTGCAGCTCAAAGCGTCCGCTACGACATTGGCCTTTCCTGGATGATAATGCAGCTTCATATCATAATCCTTTATTAATTCCAACCATATCCTCTACCTGAGGTTCAGCTCCTCCTGCGTGAAGATAGACTTTAAACTATTATGATCTGTGTATACATCGCAACGGTTTCCAATAAGAAAATGTCTCTAGGTCTAGAGCGCACGCACTTCGGCTGCTAACTCCAAATCATGCATGGCATAATTCAACTCATGAGGTTGAAGCTGACGTGAGGCATATGAAACAACTCTTCCGTCCTACATAAGTACACCTCCAAGTCCTAAGCGAGAAGCGTCACAATACACTTGGGAATCCTTGCGTATATTCGGGAGAATCATCACTGGGGCTGTAACTAAACGTTTCTTCAACTCCTGAAAACTAGCCTCACACTCCTCGGTCCATTTGAATTTGGTGTCCTTCTTCAACAACTCCGTCATGGGTTTCGCAATCTTGGAAAAATTCTCAATGAACTTCCTATAATATCCCACGAGTCCCAGAAAACTGCGGATCTCTCCAACTGAGGTGGGTGCCAACCACTCAGTGATAGACTGAACCTTGGTAGGGTCTACGGCTATACCTTCTCCTGATATAACATGCCCAAGAAATCCAACTTCCTTCAACCAAAACTCACATTTGCTGAACTTGGCATATAGCTGATGTTCCCTGAGCTTCTCGAGAACTAATCACAAATGTTCCTTGTGCTCCTCTTCATTCTTCGAGTATACCAAAATATCATCAATGAACACCACAACAAAATTATCCAAGAACTCCATGGACACCTTGTTCATCATACTCATAAAATAGGCAGGGGCGTTAGTCAATCCAAATTACATGACCGTGTACTCATATAGCCCATACCTTGTGGTGAAGGTTGTCTTAAGTATATCCTGTTGTCGGATCTTCAATTGGTGGCATCCTGATCGAATGTCAATCTTGGAGAATACTTTAGCTCCCTGCAGTTTGTCAAATAGATCATTGATCATCGGTAGTAGGTACTTGTTCTTGATCGTCACCTCATTCAATGCTCGATAATCAACAACCATTCTCAAAGATCCATCCTTCTTCTCAACTAAGAGCACTGGAGCTCCCCACGGTGATGAGCTTGGTCGGATATAACCTTTCTCCAATAACTCCTTAATCTTCTTCTTGATTACCTCCAGATCATTGGCGGGCATCTAATATGGTCTCTTCGATATTGGTCCGGTGCTTGGCAACAACTCTATCAAAAATTCTATGTCTCGATCTGGCGGCATGCCTGGTAATTCCTTTGGAAATACATCCGAGTAATCCTTCACAACAGGCACTTCTTCTTGAACAACTCCTGAGAGGGAATTTACTTGGGGCCTCCTTGGTGCATGTTGTGATACATACTTAATCCATTTACCCTCCGGGGTGGTGAGTAGAATTGACTTACTAGCACAATCGATATTTCCTCCATACATCG
Source organism: Triticum urartu (assembly GCF_056163025.1). Classification (NCBI taxonomy): domain Eukaryota; kingdom Viridiplantae; phylum Streptophyta; class Magnoliopsida; order Poales; family Poaceae; genus Triticum; species Triticum urartu. The sequence continues at coordinate 240,430,063 of NC_141879.1, forward strand.
ATAGCCAATCCATGCCTAGTATCACATCCAATCCTTGTGACTCCAAAATTATTAGGTCTGAGGGGAAAACATGCCTACCTATGGTCAATGGCATCTGAAAACATCCTGTGCTTATCATATACTCCGCTCTAGGTGAGCTTACTAACATAGGTGTCTTAAGAACTTTGGTGGGCAACTTATACTTATCCACAAATCCCCTCGATATGTATGAATGCGATGCACCAGTATCAAAAATAATAGTAGTCGTAAATGAATTAATCAAAAACTTACCGATAACTTCATTTGGCTGTTCTTCAACCTCCTCCATGTTAACGTGGTTCACTTGTCCTCTGGGGAAAGGGTTGGGCTTCTTCCCAGAGCTTCCATTGCCATTTCCATTCTTTGCTTCAGGACACTCGGTGGCGTAGTGTCCAGTCTTCCCGCACATGAAACAAGTAATGTGACTTAGTTCCTTCTTGGCAGGTGTAGTGGGGTTGTAACGATTCTGACCGTTGTTTCCTCCATTCCCATTACCATTCTTAGGGCCACTGTGGTTATGTGAGCTTCCCCCATTGTGAGTATGGCCTCCATGCAAATAAAATAATAATTTGATTTTAAAATTTCTTCTCCTATATTTCCCTCTTGTTGAAGAAGTCATTTTATCTTGTCTCACTTATTTTTATTATTGGAAATAATTAGAGAGAAAAATATTTAAAAATCAAATTGATCCCCTTTTCAAATTTGAGAAAACTCAAATATGAAAATTTGTGGAACCTCCAACTCTCTCCTTGGGTCCTTGAGTTGCTTAAGATTTCTAGGATCACAACCAAAATGCAAATAAAATATGATATGCAGATGACCTATGTATAACATCCAAATTGAAAATTGGGATGTTACAAGTTTTTGGCCAAGTTACTCAAAGTTGTCCATATTCAAGGATGCGGCTAATCATGATAACATTTGAAACTCTTGAGAGGTTTGTGTACTTTACCTGCATGACCTAGTTAGTCACTAGTCAACCAAACTCAAGGTGTGAACCGAGAAGACCAAGCCGAGGACTTTGGGAAGTAGATCCCCTAGCCCACCTTGTCTGACCCTTTCAACTTATCAAGACCTAAATCTATAATGGTCTAGGTACCCACAATTTACTTAGATAATCTAGGATCCATAATTAAACGCAACTACACATGGAAGCCACTCAACTTGGAACTCGTACAATCTCTTTGAACCTGGGCAGCAGACCCCACCAACTTGAACTTGCTCACCCTAATAACCAATACGCCCAGATGATTCACTAAGTGAAGTTGTCGTTAAATATCCATAAGTAAAGTATCATGTTTCACAACTGGTGCTCCATACCTATTTATAATCATAACAACACCAAGTAGTGTAACTACACATTCGCGACAAGGAACATGGTACAGATAATATGGCTATCCTACTATGTTTCATAGCATAACATATTAATAGTTTAGTCCTAAACTCACACCCTATCATGAGTACTACATGCATAATGAAAATAAGGTGATATTGTCAAAATGATCCACTTGCCATGGTTGTTGCTGTCAAAGGTACACTCTTCACAATAGTAGGGCTTGCACTCCTAATGATCTATACTTAAAAAGAGGACTTACATAAGAACCAATAATTCATGTGAAGGGAAAACTTGCATAAAAAACAACAATAACCAAATATTAGTTAAGGGACAACACATGATCTAATGTACAAAAGAAAATTATGGCATTTGGGTATGTAGTTTTTCAATTAAGGTCAAACAAGGGTTTATTCACATTTGAAACAATTCAATTTTTAATGACCCCACTTGAATTCAGAAAGTTTGAATGGTTTGGATTCAACATTTAAATGAATGTAAAAAAGGATTTGTGTTGAAATTCAATTGGGGTTGGTAGTTATGATTCAACTAGGTTTGAATTAAAATTTGAAATATTTCAAACGTGATAGGTTAGAGTTGGTCTCACAAGTTCAAATAGATAGTGATCAACATTTTGATATATTTGCAAAAAATATTCATTCTATCACGACATGTTATATAAATACTAGGTTCAAATGAGGTTTTAATTCAAACTTACATAAGTTTGAAATTGAAAGTTCAAACTAGGGTGATAAGGTTCTGTTGGTCATTTGTGAACCTTTGGAACACAAAAAAAGAATTCACAAAATCTAATTCATATTCCGACAGTTACAATCAATTCAAAAAACATTTTGAAATGGTTCCAAAACCTCTTCCATGACAAAAGAAAATGGCTGCCATGGGAGGATTCGTGAAACTTTGCCATGTCATTGAAAATAGAGCGAAACTTATTACAATGGCAGTAGTTTCCGCTATGAATCTGAAGTTTGGTTAGGTTCAAATTTAAATGTTGGAGTATGAAAATTAACATCTAAAGGACCATTTTAGAGAAAGTTTCACTCAATTTTGAATTGGTACCGTTGAATAGTGCATCTAATGAGGGTCAATATGTAAAAATAATAACCTAACATGGACTTACACATAAAAAGTTATGATGGTTTTAAGTTGTAGGATCTTTTCTACAAAGGTAAATAATTAATATTTCTTTAATTTAACTCAAAAAGTCAGAATCATGATAAATCTATTTCATCAAATCGTGGGGTAATGGACAACTCTAAATTAAATGTACCAGTTTAATTGAATTAAAATGTCGGTGTGTGATCTAGCTTGATGGACGCCCTGGGGTGGCCACGTCGGCTCTAGGGTCTGGCCAGGCAGAGTTTCTCCATGGAGATGACATCAAATAAGGTGGATCACAACTATGGTTCTATATAGGGTCCAGAGTTAGGTGACACGGTGGTGACAGTGGTGCGAGGGCTCACCAACGTTGGCCAAAATTCCTCGCTAGAGTTGCGTTCAACGTCGGAAGTGTCCAGGTTTCACCAGATTTAGTGATGTCAGTCCTATATATGGTCACGTTAATGGGTCAACATGATGTGCAATGTCATAGTTGAGCAATTGGATAAGGTCAGAGGCCTGACCACGTCCTTAACTCACTGGAATGGAGATCATGGCGGTTGAAGTGCATCAAGGTGGTCGAAGTCGTGCTCCGGGGTTGTTTAGGACATAATAATGTTGTCAGAATGTTGTGCTGGAGTGCATGGGTGGAATGGAAAGAAGGGTGGTTAAGGGATTTACATGGGCTCACCAGAATCATTTGCCAGAGTTGGCTACGGAGGTAGTGGAAGTGGGTGGTTTGCGAACAACCTGGTGGAACTGAGGGACTACGGTCCCGATGATCGGTCTAGGGCATCGATGCCTATTTAACCATGGGGTTGGGATGGCTGCTGGGGCGCTGCATCATACTGAGTTTGGGATCATGCGGCGGTACATGCGCTGGCAAAATCACAAAAGATTGATGATGATGGGGTCAGCCCACTGTTAGTGGCCGCTGGGGATCGGGCATGTTGTCCACCATTTGATCTTATGAAGATTAGATGCCTACAACTTAGTCGTGTTGTGCATACGAGGCTAGCTGGTTGAGTAGGTTGTGGGCCAAAAGTGCAGTGGTGGCCGGCTGGGAAGTGCTATTGTGCAACGCCGTCGGCATAGTGAATACTCCTTTTTTATTTTCTCTCTGATCTGTGTTATGAGTTTTGAACTAGGTTTAAATATTTCCAAATTCAAATCCTAAAAATCCAAAAACTAGCGTCAAAATATTGGAGCTATTATAGATCATAGGAAATATATTTGCAGCCCCAATGCGGGTTTGAGGAATCATGTTATGTAAGTGGACTTAATATGAAATATTAAACTAATCTCAAAATTAAATTCTGGTTCCTTATATAACTAGATTAACTTCCAAAGATACAAAATGCAGTGAAAACATGGCATGCATATGTATTATATGTTCAGATCCTAGTTTTTGAATTTTGGGATGTGACATATGGTCATCGACTTAATAGCTAAATCATGATGGTAAGATATGGCTTGATTACCAGGAATTTTCGTGTGAAGCGGATTAAGCAAATGATCTATTCAAGAGAAGAAATGTTTCTAATAAATGACCTATTTCTCAAGCAACTAGGAAATTGGAAGGTTCCATATACAATAGTTTTAACATTTGAGAGCGGGAGTCTCCCATTCTTTATTGATGCAACTACATCTAGGATGAAATATTACATAGCAGAATAAACATTTTATTTCTGAAGCAAATGAGTTGCCCATAAATGCCACAACTAGTGAATTTATGACCTTACATACGATATCCCTTCTCAACATCACACATAAGATAATCTTCAAGCTCCCAGTGGCAAGCACAAGGAGAGTTTTTGCCAATTCGACGATTGAGAAAGTGTTTTGCGGATATAGTTGTCTTATCTTCAAAGCAGTAGGCAGCAAAATGACGAAATATTCCTTGCATATGATAGTTGAGGTACACCGCATTGGAAATGATCCGAGGGAATTTCTCAGTGGATACCATGACTGTGTGAGATGCGCCAACGAATGCTGCATAATGGCTACCAATTCCATGTTGTGTCACCAATCTCCTCCTAGGGAGGTCCACTTCGAGCACCTCCATACGGGATGGGCAATCTTGCCACATGAATATATCTTCTTCATTGTATCCACCTTCCTGGAGAAGGTTCCTACCGAAGAGGTACCTCATGATGAGCATTCGATCATGGGACCTAACAAGATAGGGGTAAATTATTGTTTCATGATGGTTCACCAACTGTGGGTCTTTATCGAGGAGGCAAACCATATGAGGTTCAACCCCAGGAGTCAAATCCAATGCGATTATCATGCCGTCTGATGTCGTGAAGTAGCATCGCCCTCCAAAGGTCAGCGGTGAATGGCCTCTAACCTTGTCAAGAAAGCTAGCCGAGCGTTGGTCGATAGCTTGCACAAAAGCCCAAAGCTTGTCACTAGGCTTGGCACAAATAACTTGACGCAAACCATTTCTCAGGCTAATAACGAGCGTACTAGGAATAGTTGAGTCATCGATGCCAGCACCGTTGATGGCAGATAAGTTCACTCGGAGGCGCCTATTCGATGTGGATGGTGCGCAATGTGAAGGGAACTCAGTGGTCTTACCGGTGAATGGGTGGAGAAGACGAATGGTATTAGTGCGCTTATGCCCAAGGACATGGAGGCCGTCGGCCGTGCCGAGGAAATGGTGGGTGTCTAGATCCGGGAAGTCAATGTTGGTACGGGCACCGGTGGTGACATTGAGAAGGGTACGACGTGACGGGGATGCACAGTGAGCGAGCGTGATCCAGTTGCGTGGGCGAAAGCGGATGTCCATCGCATCACATGTGCGAGGGTCATCAGTGAAGTCACGCCATGGCTTGCAAGTTGCCCGAAAGTGGATGTAGTCTGCAATGTCAAAGGTGAGTAGCCGATTGGAGATTTCCTTCGCAAGATCTGTACATAGTTTGGCCTAGTCTCTCCATTTTGTGCTGGCATGGGAGCAAAAAATGTCCATGATCTATGAAGATACCAAAAATAGATAGCTCCCTTTCGACTGATCAAGGCGCTGCATATGTTTTTAACAATTTAATAAGTAAAGTTAGGTATACAATGTAATTTACTGCAAGCATAATAATCTAAATTTGAGGAGACTAATAAAACTTCTCATATATTGAAAAAGGTGTTCATACCTCTAGATTTGGGTACGATTTATGTCCGATGGAGATCTTGTCTTTCTTTCTGGAAGAGACGATGGGAAATTGACCAAATTAAAAAAACAGTGGCTAGAGTGGGACTGGTCCTAGGCTGGTTCCACCGCGAGGATGACAAATAGATGTTTGGTGGTGAAAGAATGAAAGGGAAGAACAAGTTTAGGGTTTCATTCTGGGTGGCGGCGGGTATGAAGGGGGAGGGAAGGGGTGTGGTTGGCTTCTAGGTTAAAGAAGGATTGTGGGAGTCACTATTTATAGCGCGCAAGGGGAGGGGTGGGTAACTGGGCTGGCCCATCAAGAGGGGTTACTTATTTTATATTCACAAATTAATAGATATGGAAATATTTGCAAATGATATTTAATAAAAAGATATACAATGTATATAATGAAATATCCTAAATAAAGATAACATATTCACTTAATTCCATCAAAATGACTAATATTTAGTGTTGCACATAATAAACCTTTGATATCATGTCCACTTTGTGGTTGCATTAGAATAATCAGGACCATATTATTTGCTCGAGGAAGAAATTCTTACATAAAATAAATATAAAAATTCTCCGGTAAACAGAATCGATTATATCCTATTCATGATAACATAAGTAAAACTATTGATAAATTAATCTAGAAGTGTAAAACCATTAGTGCATCATGTCTAGTTTCTAATATCTAATTAGCGCCTTTTAGTTATTATTTATCACTAGATATGTACGTATTAATTAGTGAGGGTCAAACAAGCAACCACATTATTTTCTTCCTTCTATTGACATGAATGCATTAACTCAAAAGGGACAATTCCAAAAACATCTAATTTGCGCACACTCTCATCTTTAGCTTGAAAAAAAATCATGTTCTTAAGTTTGCCCCTCTTCTGTTTGGTGGCCTTACAGAAATGCCCTTCATGCCATTTCCACTAGTCAAAGGCCTTTGACCGTCTATGAGCTATTCTTTGTACATTTGTACCCCTCACTGCTTAAGTCATATACATGTGGGGACTCACCCAAAGAAAAGGGAAAAGAAAAAAACTCTCCAACCCACCTCTACCAATTACATGTGGGACCCGACAGAAAAATAAAAAATCTCTCTTTCTCCTCTCTCTCTCTTTCTCTGACTCATGAGCTACATGTGATCTATCTCTCTCTCCTGACCTCATCTCGCTAGCAGTAGAAGCTTCACGCGGTAGCCCATCCACAACAGCCTGATGACCCACAAGTATAGGGGATCAATCGTAGTCCTTTCAATAAGTAAGAGTGTCAAACCCAACGAGGAGTAGAAGGAAATGACAAGTTGTTTTCAGCAAGGTAATTTCTACATGCACTAAAATTCTTGGTAACAGGTAGTTTGATAGCAAGATAATTTGTAGCAAGTAACAAGTAACAATAGTAACAATAAGTGCATCAAGGTATCCCAATCCTTTTTGTAGCAAAGGACGGGCTGGAACGATCCCAGATAATAAGTAAAATGTTCTTGAGGACACACGGGAATTTTGTCTAGTCACTTTCATCATGTTAGTTTGATTTGTGTTCACTACTTTGATAATTTGATATGTGGGTGGACCAGTGCTTGGGTGTTGTTCTTACTTGAACAAGCCTCCAACTTACGATTAACCCCCCTCGCAAGCATCTACAACTACAAAAGAAGAATTAAGATAAAATCTAACCATAGCATTAAACATATGGATCCAAATCAGCCTCTTACTGAATAACACATAAACTAGGGTTTAAGCTTCTGTCACTCTAGCAACATATCAGCCAATAACTAATCCACAATGCATTCCCTTAGGCCCAAAGATGGTGAAGTGTCATGTAGTCGACGTTCACATAACACTACTAAGGAAATCACAACATCCATATCATCAAAATATAGAACACATATCAAACTCACATGATTACTTGCAACATGACTTCTCCCGTGTCCTCAAGAAAAAAAGTAACTACTCGCACAACACGTTCATGCTCAAGATCAGAGGAGTAATAAATATCTTAATGGATCTGAACATATAATCTTCCACCAAATAAACCGACTAGCATCAACTACAAGATGTAATCAACACTACTTGTCACCCACAGGTACCAATCTGAGGTTTTGATACAAAGATTGAACACAAGAGATGAACTAGGTTTTGATATGAGATGGTGTTGTTGAAGATGTTGATGAAGATTGGCCTCTCACAGATGAGAGGGTTTTTGGTGATGATGATGGCTTAGATTTCCCTGTCCGAGAGGGAAGTTCCCCTGGCGGAATCGCTTCAATAGGCCGCTCGGTGCCGTTTTGAGGAACGGGTGACTGAGATGGAGCAAAAGCTCAAAGAGACTACCGCCAAGTGCGAGTCAAAATGGAAAACAAAGCGAAGGTGACCAAACTCGCCAAGGCCCTTCAAGATGCTTCGGAGGCATGGTCCAAATCCCGCGTAGCGTGCGAGGAAATCCGTGAAGCCGGTCAGATAGCGGCTGGTAAGCCTTTTCTTTTATAGGCTAAATTTGGGGATCAGAAGTATGCCTTGCTTAATCAAGGTGTCGGGCGAGCCACTCGTCTCGGACGCGATGTTGGAAGGCCACGAGGGCTTCTGCATCCGGACAATCCATAATCTAGTTCTTTTTTATTAGGAACCTTGTCCAAAGTTGTCGGGCCGATTCCCCGGGTTACTGGATTATGTGGCTAAGGTCATCAACATCTGGGGGCGAACATAGGTACCTTGGAAGTTGTCTCTGAATGCATCCTCCAATTCCTCCCAAATACCAATAGAATTTTCTGGTAGGCTGTTCAGCCAGTGATGTGCTAGTCCCTTAAGTTTGAGGGGAAGGTATTTGATGGCGTGTAGATCGTCACCGCGAGCCATGTGAATGTGGAGAAGAAATTCTTCAATCCATACTGCGGGATTTGTTGTGCCGCCGTATCATTCGATGTTCATGGGTTTGAACCCTTCTGGGAACTGGTGCTCCATTACCTTATCGGTGAAGCATAGGGGGTGTGCGGCGCCCCTATATCAGGCTGTGTCACGGCGCAGTTCGGATGATGTCCGTATGTGGTTTTCGGCCGGGGCGTGGTTATACTTGCCGCGCCGGGATTGGTAACTGTCCTCTCGCGCCGGGGTGTGCCCCGCGGTCCATATATTGATCTGGTTTGACCTGCTCTATTTTCCAAGTCTTGTTGCAGGTCATATGTATACCCCGAGCTGTTGTTTCTCTGCTTTTACAATGAGCTGGAGCGGGTTGGTGTTCGGCCTGAGTTGCCGTTCTGCCCTGGCCACGTGGTGGTCGGTTGGGTCCGTCAGCCGCGTTATGTGCGGGCGGTATGGGCTCCAGTGCCTCGTCGTCGAACTGGGGTAGCAGTTTATGCTTCGGGTAACTCTTTGTTGGGCGTTCGAGGCTGTACTCTTCGGCTGCCAAGACATTAGTCCATCTGTCGTTGAGCAGATCTTGGTCAGCTTGCAGCTGTTGATGTTTCTTTTTTTAGGCTTCTAGACGTGGCTATCAGCCAGCGCTTGAAGTGCTCTTGTTCGAGGGGTTCCTCTGGCACGATAAAATCTTTGTCGCCGAGGCTTACGTCGTCTTCGGAGAGTGGCAGATAGTTGTTGTCCTCCAAGTCGTTGTTCCCTGTTTGTTTGTCAGGGTCGACTTGCCCGTCCTCCCGATCATCTTGTTCGGATGTTGGTTCCATGGGGTCTTCTTGGTCTTTGGCGTTCTCCAGAGTATCATTGTCTTCGTTGCCGGAATTGCTGTTCTTACCGCAATGCGATTTAGAGTGGCGCCGCTGATGTCGATTCAGCGGTATCTCAGGAGGTTCGTCCTCGACTGGGTTTTTCTCGTCATCACCGTCACTGTTTTTAGGTGTATCCACCATGCACATGTCATACGAGGAGACGACCATCCAACGTCCGGTGACCGGCGAGTTTTGGGCTTGCTCCTCTCTGGCATCGTCGTCCATGCCGTCGATGTCTTCGGAGGCGTAATCAAGAATGTCGGTTAGGTCCTCGATAGTGGCTATGAAGTGGATGGTGGGTGGGAAGGAAAATTCCCTATTTCCAGCCTCTAGTCCAGGCTAGGCATGGTTCAGGAGCGGTTCCTCTATGATGACGAGGGATCGCATTAGGTCCAAAGCCTCGTTTAAGAGCGAGGTTTGGAAATGGTCGGAAGTTTCTAAGCCGAGCTTGCATCACGAGGGCCTCCAGGGTTCAGAAGTAGTGTCCGGAGAAGAGTCCGGCCTTGCAATGGTTGCCAGAGATGCTATTCTTTTGGTGTTGAGCTCTAAGGTCGTAGAGAGTCCGTAGGCTCTAGCCTCCCGGCTTCAGACCTGACGACGCGCTCCAGATCTAAGGCCGGAGCGGTGGTTGAGGCCGCTAACCCTTGGAAGATCAAGTCTCCTCGGATATCAGCGACATAGTTCAGGTTTCCAAAACTGATCTGTTGACCAGGGACGTAGCTGTCAATCTGCTCCAGGTGGCCAACCGAGTTGGCCCCCAGTGCGAAGCCGCTGAATGCAAAGATCTAGCCGGGGAGAAAAATATCCTTCGTGGCAGCATTGTTGTAGATGATTGATGGATCCATCGAGCCTTTCGATGACGGCACAGTGGAACTCTCAATGAAAGCACCAATGTCAGTGTCAAAACCGGCAGACCTCGGGTAGGGTGTCCCGAACTGTGCGTCTAAGGATCGAAGGTAACAGGAGACAGGGGACATGATGTTTACCCAAGTTCTGGCCCTCTTAATGGAGGTAATACCCTATGTCCTGCTTGATTGACTTTGATGAGTATAGGGGTTACAAGAGTTGATCTACCACAAGATCGTAATGGCTAAACCCTAGATGTCTAGCCTATATGAGTATGACTGTCACTACAGACTAAACCCTCTGGTTTATAAAGTTACCGGAGGGGACTAGGGTTGTACAGAGTCGGTTTACAGAGAAAGGAATATTCATATCCGCGCGCTAAGCTTGCCTTCCACGCCAAGGAGAGTCCCATCCGGACACAAGGGAAGGCCTTCTTATATTGTATCTTCACGGCCCATCTGTTCAGCCCACGTCACGTAGCCCGGACACCCGAGGACCCCATAATCCAAGACTCCCTCAGCTGTTAAGCTATCGGGTTTTGGTTTGGATCCGATAACCCATTAACATCCCGGACCAATGGGGATTTTCCACGTGTAAATTCTCAATGGCAAGAGGAACCACGTGGCGACTCAGCGTTGGGACATATGTCAGCCACTCATTGGACGGGAGGCGCCTATGATACGTCAACATGTGGCATGGTCCAACAGTGGCCCATTCAAGTGAAAAAGCTTGCGCGTTTTACTTGGTCAAAACATAGCGGCCCGGCCCACGGAAAGCCTGTTAACAGCATGTTCGCACATAGCCCATTTATAGCCCGCTAACCCACGACCCGTTATGGCCTATCCGAATGAGACCCAGTAGCGTCATCTGGGCCGTCCAATATGATTCTAGCCCATTGTAACTTTCAGCTTGTGTATGGCCTATGACGTCTTCCGGCCCATATGAGACCCTTTGTAACCCTGGGACCATTAACGGCCCATGGTGAAACTAGCCCATAATGAACAGTATATCACTTTATACCCATTAATGGCCCATTATTTTGTTGGGCCGTTTCCAGCCCGTGTTATCTTTTGACCTTCTAAGGGCCCATTTATTCTTGGGCTCATTTCCAGCATTTGAATACTTATGGTCTGTTACTGGCCTATTTTGCTTGTGGGTCAAATTCAGCATGTGGCTATAGTCGGCCCTTTAATCCATTGGGCCATTTTCATAGCGTCATCAAATATGGCGCACTAACAACACGTTATGCCTGTCTTTATTATGAAGCCCGTTAAACATATCGGACTCTTAACAACTCGTTATGGTTGGCCAATGAACATACGATTCCCATTGTAACCCGTTTACGACCCATATTGAGGTATGTTATTGGTCCACGAATAGTACGACCCATGTTTTGCCAATCGATTATACAGCCCATATAAGGCCCATTGATTCTACGGCCCGTAGAAGGCCCATGGATCCTTCGGCCCATAGGAGGCCCATGGTTGATACGTATCCTACGTATCTATAATTTTTGATTGTTCCATGCTGTTATATTATCAATCTTGGATGTTTTATAAACATTTTATAGTCATTTTATATCATTTTTTGTACTAACCTATTGACATAGTGCCAAGTGCCAGTTCCTGTTTTTTCCATATTTTTTACATCGCAGAAAATCAATATCAGGCGGAGTCCAAATGCCACGAAACTTTACGGAGATTTCTTATGGACTAGAAGGAATATGTTGGGCCCTAGTTGCACCTGGGGGAGGTCCCGAGGAAGGGACAACCCACCAGGGTGCGCCAGGAGGCCAGGCGCGCTCTGGTTTGTTGTGCCCACCTCGGGTGCCCCCTGGACCGCATCTTTGCTCTATAAATACCCCCAAAATCCCAGAACCCTAGGGGAGTCGACGAAATATTCATCCAGCCGTCACAGAGTCTAGAACCACCGGATCCAATCTAGACACCATCTCGGATGGGGTTCACCACCTCCATTGGTGCCTCTCCGATGATGCGTGAGTAGTTCTTTGTAGACCTACGAATCCGTAGTTAGTAGCTAGATGGCTTCATCTCTCTCTCTTGATTCTCAATACAATGGTCTCTTGGAGATCCATATGATGTAACTCTTTTGCGGTCTGTTTGTTGGGATCCGATGAACTTCGAGTTTATGACCAAATCTATCTTTTTATATCCATGAAAGTATTTGAGTTTCTTTGATCTCTTTTATGCATGATTGCTTAGAGCCTCGTATTTCTTCTCCGATATTTGGGTTTTGTATGGCCAACTTTATCTATTTATCTTGCAATGGGAAGAGGTGCTTTGTAGTGGGTTTGATCTTACGGTGCTTGATCCCAGTGACAGAAGGGGAACCGACACGTATGTATCGTTGCTACTAAGGATAAAACGATGGGGTCTATCACTACATAGATAGATCTTGTCTACATCATGTCATTGTTCTTATTGCATTACTCTGTTTCTCCATGAACTTAATACACTAGATGCATGCTGGATAGCGGTCGATGTGTGGAGTAATAGTAGTAGATGCAGGCAGGAGTCGGTCTACTATTCTTGGACATGATGCCTATATAATGATCATTGCATTGATACCGTCATAACTATTTGAAGTTCTATAAATTGCCCAACATTAATTTGCTCACCCACCGCTTTGTTATTTTTCTCGAGAGAAGCCACTAGTGAAACCTATGGCCCTGGGGTCTTCTTTCTCATATTATTTGCCTTTGTGATCTATTTTTATTTGCTTTTATTTTTTAGATCTATTAATCTATAAATCCCAAAATACCTTTCTGCAATTTATTTTATTTGGCGTTCGATCTATCAATATTTACAACCTTTTCCCCGTCACACACCAATTTTTGGCACCGTTACCCGAAAGGGATTGACAACCCCTTTAACACGTCGGGTTGCGAGGATTTGTTATCTGTGTGCAGGGGCTGTTTACGTTGTGTTGCTTGGTTCTCCTACTGGTTCGATAACCTTGGTTTCATATATGAGGGAAATACCTACCGCTGCTATGCTGCATCATCCCTTCCTCTTTGGGTAAATACTGACATAGCTTCAAGCGACATTAATGGTCACTACAGCAGGTAGGAGGTCCATGGTTACAATGGTCCATATGTTTCCCATGGTTATTGTGGCCTTGTTTTAAAAAATAGGTTATTGTGGCCACTAGAAAAACGTGGAAAAAGAAGTGAAGTGACTACAAGGAAACAGCTAAACAAGACAACAAGGAAATAAATAAGCAAGCAACTAATGCTAGGCTATTACGGCTATTCCACATATTACATCCACTGGGCATCAAAGTTCGCCACCAGTGCGAATACAGGGAACAAAACAACATATTACATACACCAACCATCTAAATTGGCCACCAGTGCAAATAAACACGTCAGCAAAACAAGTCCATAACTGAATCAACTTCAGAAGAGCTCAAGAACATTATCCTGGGTATCCACCATGCTGGTAATAAGCTTAGCAAGCTTATCATATTTCTCCCATCTGGCGCTAAAATCCTCCAATGCTTGATGTTGCACCAAAAAGTAGGCATCTGAATTCTCCAGGTACTTCCGCAGCCCTTCGGCTTCTTGTCGCAGCACAACTGATTGATGTCACTTGAGTTTGAAGAGCTTGTGCCAGCAGTAGTGGCCAGTAACTCGAACACTACATCAATACATGACTTTGGGGTTGTCTCACTATCTTCAAGATAATTTTCCTTAGCTGTTTTATCATCTTTTTTGGAGACCAACAAGGATGTCTCACTATCCCGAACCTTATCTGCATTACTTCCTTTACTATTTCTTAATAAGGTACTCTTCCCCAATGTTCTATCAGCATTATAAAAGAATAAACAAGCAGACACATAACAGGTTTAGCATGTAGTATATGAAACTCATTTCGGTGAACCAGTTCAGTAGTAAGGTGGACGGGATTAAACTACCAAGTCTTTTATTTCCAAGTAGTACATAATAAAAGCATCAAACAAACATATATCTATGTCCTATGGTCGCTACATTGTGTTGCCAAATCAAAATAGAGACATGGTTCAAATCATGTTAGTTCAGTACAAGTGTGGGAAACTACACGACACAACAAGATTTCAGATGGGTACCACGGGTATACATGTACAACAACACTATTGGCTCTGTTGTGATGCAAGTAATGTGCATGATATGAGAAGTCAAGTGTATACACAATTGAAATTGAAATCAACAGAGCAATTTAGAAGATAAAACATGTTAAAGAAACATGTTTAAACATACCTGTTATGTCATTGGAGTTTCGATTGGATCCTTCAATTTTGAAATAAGTTTGTATGAGTAAATACAGAGATACAAGAGCAAAGCAGTATGCACCATAGAAATGGAGTCTTAACTGAGAATAGTTGTTCTTCAGGTTTAAACACTTGTTCTACACGAACCGTGTAACACCCTCGATGCGGCTATATCTCCTACGTGTCGAAGCACGACTTAGAGGCATAACCGCATTGAAAGCAATGTCGCAAGTAAGGTAATATTCACAACAACCCATGTAAATAGATAATAGGGGAAAAGGTACATAGTTGGCTTACACTCGCCACGTCACACATATACATGAATAACATTACAATCATCCAATACACTCATGGTCCGACTACGGTACCAAAATAAAAGATCAACCCCAACATGCGACACGGTCCCCGATCGCCCCAACTGGGCACCTCTACTGATCATCTAGGAAAGACACATAGTAACGACAAGAGTCTTCATCGAACTCCCACTTGAGCTCAAGCGCATCATCTGGAACGGTATCATCGGTCCCTGCATCTGGTTTGGAAGTAATCTGTGAGTCACGGGGACTCAGCAATCTCGCACCCTCGTGATCAAGACTATTTAAGCTTATAGGAAAGACAAGGTAAATATGTGGAGCTGCAGCAAGAGACTAGCATATATGGTGGCTATCCTGTTCGCAAAAGAGAGCGAGAAGAGCAGGCAAAGGACGAACGAAGAACTATGATCAAGAAGTGATCCTATAGCAACCTACGTCAAGCATTACTCCAACACCGTGTTCACTTCCCGGACTCCGCCGAGAAGAGACCATCACGGTTACACACGCGGTTGATTCATTTTAATTAAGTTAAGTTTCATGTTATCTACAACCGGACATTAACAAATTCCCATCTGCCCATAACCGCGGGCACGGCTTTCGAAAGTTCAAATCCCTGCAGGGGAGTCCCAACTTAGCCCATCACAAGCTCTCACGGCCAACGAAGCATGTTCCTTCTCCCGAGACATTCCGATCAGAATTGGTATCTCGGTTTTACAAGACATCCTCGACAATGGTAAAACAAGTCCAGCAACACCGCCCGAATGTGCCGACAAATCCCGATAGGAGCTGCATATATCTCGTTTTCAAGGCACACTCAGATGAGACATCCTACGAGTAAAACCAACCCTCAAGTTGCCCCGAGGTGGCCCCGCAGTCTACTCGGTCGGACCAACACTCAGAGGAGCACTGGCCCAGGGGGGTTTAAATAAAGATGACCCTTGGGCTCCGGAAACCCAAGGGAAAACGAGGCTAGGTGGAAAATGGTAAAACCAAGGTTGGGCATTGCTGGAGGAGTTTTATTCAAGGCAAACTGTCAAGGGGTTCCCATTATAACCCAACCGCGTAAGGAACGCAAAATCTGGGAACATAACATCGATATGACGGAAACTAAGGCGGCAAGAGTGGAACAAAACACTAGGCAAAAGGCCGAGCCTTCCACCCTTTACCAAGTATATAGGTGCATTAAGATAAACAAGATAATATAGTGATATCCCAACAATAAACAATGTTCCAACAAGGAACGATCTCCAATCTTCACCTGCAACTAGCAACGCTATAAGAGGGGCTGAGCAAAGCGGTTACATAGCCAATCAACGGTTTTCTAGGACATGGTGGGTTAGAGGTTTGACATGGCAATTTGGGAGGCATGATAAGCAAGTGGTAGGCATCGTAGCATAGGCATAGCAAAAGAGCGAGCATCTAGCAAGCAAAGATAGAAATGATTTCGAGGGTATGATCATCTTGCCTGCAAAGTTGTCAGAGTTGACTTGATCCTCGTAAGCAAACTCAATGGGATCCTCGTTAGAGAACTCGTCTCCCCGCTCTACCCAAACAAGACAAACAAGCAAAAGGAACACAATCAACCACGTGCAATGCTCGAACAACATGATGCAAATATGGTATGCTATGCGGGATGCGATATGTGATGCATATGCAAGATTTGACAAGGAATGATTGAACATGGCCTCAACCTGGAAATCCAATAGTGCCACTGGAAAGGTGAGGTGATTTCGGTTGAAATGGATATAAAGATCACCGGAATCGGATGCACGGTTTGGAAATGGCAAGCAAAACAAATATGGCGCCGGTCTGCGATAATCAGCAAGTAGCCATCTAAATGCAACAAGATAAATATGCTACAACACTCAAACATGCGAACAAAATACATGGCAGAGATCCACTCATGATGCTTGACAAAAGATAAACACTGAGCTACGACCAATTCATCCATTAATAGGTTCAAACAAGCATGGCAAAAATGCAAACGATAACAGGTTTCAGACTTAGTGAAATTAACACAAGTCTGGAATTTAACATCAGGTAGCACACTTTGGAGCATGAAAACTACATGCTACAAGAACTTAACATGGCAAAGCAAGGCATGGCATGAAGCTACTCAAAGCACTTAACAAAAGTCCCTTAGTGACCTTGAGCCAAACGGGATTAGAAAATACAATTGCAAGCATGTGAACATGGCAAAAACATAATCAGATTACAAACTTAGTGAAAAACTGGAGCATGCAAATCTGTTAACGAGTAGGCATGTTCACGAGCTTGATGTACACACTCCAGAGCATGGAATGACAAACTAAGCATACACCCATCAAGAATACATATCATAGAAGCTAGAAATGCCAAGAACAACAACATAGCATGCACGGATCAATAACAACATCCTCTGCAAAATCGCTAACAAGTCAACAATCTGCCAGGATTCACGAAATGGCAAAAGTAGAGCTCGATTGACTCAAGCTAGGGTGCTCCATAAATGCAAACAAAGACATGGATGGATATAGCACCACAATGTCAACAAGTCATCCTTACTGATCATCCTCAAAAGAGGCACGGATCACTAGGAAACAACATGAACATATGGCATAATGACAAAATCAGATCAAGGACTTAGTGAAATTCTAAGTCCTTGAAATCAGCATTAACGGTTGCACTACTTTGCAAGCTTGTGCTAGTCACCATACATATCACAAAAATACATGGTAGGCACCTCTATAAAGATGGCATGGCATATAACAAAAATCATGTAGAGCTCAGGAGCATATCATGCACATATTAATCATGGCAAAAATGACAAATAGCTATTTGATGAAACAGATCTGACAAATATATCACATAGCCCTCTTCCAACAGTATTTCGGGCATCAAGATGAGCTCAAATGAAAATGATGCAATGAGATGAAATGATGTACTCTTTGAGACGAACATTTTGATATGCTACACGCTCAAATCGAAGCTACAGATGCGGAGATACGACATGATGAAGTTTGCTAAAAAATTAGGGTTTGGGGATGAAAGTCAACCGATCCAGATCCAGATCTGGCGGGTACTGTAGCTGCACGGATTCCGAAGATGGCCGGCTGGAGTCGAAGAACTCACCGGGGCGAGGGGGCTCGCCGGAGTAGGGCGCGACACTTGGCGCCGGCGGACGGGGGCGGCGGGCTCCGGGCGGTGGAGGACGACGTTGGCGGCGAGGCGGCGGACTCCGGGCGGTGGAGGAGAAGCCCGCCGGAGCGGGGTGGAGGCAGGCCGGTGAAGGGCGGCGAAGGGATGGCGGCGGTGGTCCGGCACCGGCGCTGGGAGAGGAGAAGCGGCGCGAGGCGCTGCGGGCGGCGGTCGGGCGATGGGCTCGCGGGGGCCCGACTCAGGCCTCCCGGGCCGGCGATGTGGGGCGGTGTTGGCGACGACTCGTGTAGCGACACGTGGCGGCGGCGGGTCAGGTCGGACGTGTCTGGCCTGGCTGGACTTCGTCCGGCGGCGCGAGGAGGGGGGAGACTAGGGTTTGGAGATGTTTTGACCCGGAATTTCGGGAGGAGGCCTATTTATAGAGGTAGGAGGAGCTAGGAAGCTCCAAATGAGGTGCGGTTTGCGGCCACGTGATCGTGATCGAACGTTCTAGATGATAGAAGGGGTTTTGGTGGGTTTTGGGCCTAAATGGAAGGGTTTTGGGCTGCAACACACACGAGGCCTTTTCGGTCCCACGGTTAACCGTTGGAGTATCAAACGAAGTCCAAATGGCACGAAACTTGACAGGCGGTCTACTGGTAGTAACCCAAGGCCACATGACAAGTCTCGGTCCAATCCGGAAATGTTTAACCCCCACACATGAAAAGAGGTAGAAAGGACCACCGGAGGAGATAGGAGCGCCGAAATGCAAAACGGACAACGGGGAAAATGCTCGGATGCATGAGACAAACACGTATGCAAATACAATGCACATGATGACATGATATGAGATGCATGACAAAGGCAACAACACATGGAGAAAAAAAACCCGAACCTGAGGGAAATAAAATAACTTTGCGCCGGAAACAGAAAGAGTTGGGATACATATAAGGTAAATTACATCCGGGGTGTTACAACACTCCACCACTACGAAAGGATCTCGTCCCGAGATCTAGGACTAGAAAACGCCGGGTACTCAGAACGGAGGTGATCCTCGCGTTCCCAGGTGGCTTCACGGTCGGAATGGTGTGACCACTTGACTTTGAGGAATTTGATTGACTTATTGCGAGTCTTGCGTTCAGTCTCTTCAAGAATAGCAACTGGGTGCTCACGATAAGAAATGTCTTCTTGGAGATCAATGTCTTCGAAGTTGACGGTGCGGTTAGGGGTCTTGAAGCACTTGCGGAGCTGAGAGACATGGAACACGTCGTGCACATTTGCAAAGTTGGGAGGAAGCTCGAGTTGATAGGCGAGATCGCCTCTCTTGCTGACGATCTTGAAAGGACCCACGTATCTAGGGGAAAGCTTCCCTTTGATACCGAAGTGACGAGTACCTTTCATTGGAGAGACGCGGAGGTAAACCTGGTCTCCGATTTTGAAAGCCAAATCACGATGCTTACTATCATAGTAGCTCTTCTGGCGCGATTGCGCTGCTTTGAGGTTATCACAAATGACTTTGCACATTTCCTCTGCCTCTGTGATCAAGTCATTTCTAAGAAGTTGACGTTCACCGGTCTCTGACCAGTTAAGAGGAGTATGACACTTCCTGCCATAGAGAATTTCAAATGGGGCCTTGCCCGAACTTGCTTGAAAACTGTTGTTGTAGGAGAACTCGGCATATGGAAGACAATCTTCCCACTTCATACCGAAAGAGATAACGCAAGCCCTGAGCATATCTTCGAGAATCTGATTGACATGCTCGACTTGACCGCTAGTTTGAGGATGAAAAGTTGTGCTGAAACGGATGTTGGTGCCCATGGCCTTCTAAAAAGAATCCCAAAACTTGGAGGTAAAGATGCTGCCACGGTCTAAAGAGATCAACTGTGGAATGCCGTGCAGAGAGACAATCCGAGAGGTATAAAGCTCCGCCAATTGAGCTGCAGTGATAGACTCTTTGATAGGCATAAAATGAGCCACTTTAGTGAGTTTGTCGATGACAACGAATATAGCATCATTGCCACGCTTGGACTTTGGAAATCCCGTCACGAAGTCCATCTCAATGTGGTCAAACTTCCATTTTGGAATGGCAAGAGGTTGGAGGAGACCAGCTGGTCGTTGGTGTTCTGCCTTCACTCTTCTGCAGACATCACATTCATTCACGAACTGAGCAATCTCGCGCTTCATTCGAGTCCACCAATAAGCCTGCTTGAGGTCCTGGTACATCTTCATACTCCCAGGGTGGATGGAGAGGAGAGAATTGTGAGCCTCGTTCATAATGACTTTACGAAGGTCACCTTTAGGCACAACAATGCGATCCTTGAAGAAGAGAGTATCCTTGTCATCAAGGCGATAGGACTTGTACTTGGGTTGACTCTTGGCAATCCCAATCTTCACCTCCTTCACCATAGCATCAATAAATTGAGCCTTGCGAATCTGATCTTCCAAAGTAGGAGAGACTTGAAGGTTGGCGAGGAAACCTTGAGGAACAACTTGCAAATTGAGTTTGCGGAAAGCTTCACAAAGCTCGGGTTGGTAAGGCTTGAGAATCAAACTGTTGCAGTACGCCTTCCTGCTCAATGCGTCAGCAATCACATTGGCCTTGCCTGAAGTATATTCGATGCTTGGATTATACCCTTGAATCATTTCGACCCAATGAGTCTGCCTGAGGTTGAGATTAGGCTGAGTGAAGATGTACTTGAGACTCTTGTGGTCAGTGAAGATGTCCACTTTTCTTCCCAATAAGAGATGTCTTCAAGTCAAAAGAGCATGCACAACTGCCGCCAACTCGAGGTCAAGAGTGGGGTAGTTCTTCTCGTTGGGCTTCAACTGGCGAGAGGTATAAGCCACAACTTTCTTCTCTTGCATCAACACTGCACCAAGACCTTGAAGAGAGGCATCGCAGAAGACCTCGAACGGTTTGGATTCATCAGGAGGAGTTAGAACTGGAGCAGTGACTAATTTCTCTTTCAAAGTGTTGAAAGCAATGTCACATTCCGGAGACCAAACGCACTTGACGTGCTTCTGGAGAAGGTTTGAAAGAGGCTTCGCGATCTTTGAAAAGTTCTCAATGAACCTTCGATAGTAGCTTGCGAGACCAAGGAAGCTGCGGAGTTGCTTCACCTTCTGAGGTGGTTCCCAATTCACAATTGCAGGCACCTTCTCAGGATTCACCGCAATGCCCTTGGCAGATATGATATGCCCAAGATAGAGAACCTCATCGATCCAAAACTCGCACTTTGAGAACTTGGCGTAGAACTGATGTTCTCTAGGCTTATCGAGCACCAAACGCAAGTGCTTGGCATGATCTTCCTTGTTCTTCAAAAAGACCAGAATGTCATCGAGGTAGACCAAGACAAAGTCATTTGTGTAGGCGTTGAAGATGAAGTTCATCATGCGAGAGAAAGTCGGAGGAGCGTTGACGAGGCCAAAAGACAGGACAGTGTATTCATATGAACCATAGCTTGTTCTGAACGCCGTCTTGGGGATATCTTGCTCATGAATTCGAATCTGGTGATAGCCCATACGGAGATCAACCTTGGAGAATACTTGAGCACCTTTGAGTTGTTCAAACAGCTCATTGATGTTGGGAAGTGGGTACTTGTTCTTTATAGTCTTCTTGTTCAATGGACGGTAGTCAACACAAAGTCGGTCCGTTCCATCCTTCTTCTTCACAAAAAGAACTCCACAACCCCACGGAGAAGAACTAGGTCGGATGAGACCCATTCGCTCTTGAATATCGAGTTGCTTCTTCAGCTCCTTCAATTCTTCAGGTCCAAGCTTGTAAGGACGTTTGCAAACAGGTTCCGTGCTAGGCTCAAGATCGATGATGAATTCAACTGGCCGGTGCGGAGGCATTCCTGGAAGCTCTTCTGGAAAGACGTCTTGATATTCGCAAACGACTGGAATTTGAGAGATGGCATCCAGTTCACCCTTCTCATTGAGAGAAAACAGACGGATGGTATCATCCCTTGCGGCAAAGACAATTACATCCTTAGAAGAATGAGTCAATTGAATCTGCCTGGCAGCACAATCAAGATGAGCCTTGTGCTTAGAAAGCCAATCCATTCCGAGAATAAGATCAATATCCGAGTTTCCAAGAACCACTGGAGAGGACAGAAACTTGTAGTCGCCCAACGTGATAGAGACATCGGGAGCAACCAAACTAGAAGTCAAAAGCTTGCCAGGAGAAACAACTTGCATTACTTTGGGCATAACCTCAGTATCAACATTTTGCTTTGATGCAAATGGGAATGACAAGAAAGAATGCGATGCACCAGTATCAAAAAGTACTTTTGCAGGAACATCGTTAACAGGAAGGTTACCCATGATGACATCTGGCGAGTCCTCTGCCTGAGCTGCATTCATCAAGTTGACCTTGGCGTGCTTGGGGTTATGCTTGACTACAGCTGTACTTGCCGATCTCACAGGAGCAGGAGGAGGGAGACGCCTCTGATTGAAGCATTTGTTGGCATAGTGACCCTTCTATTGGCACTTGTTGCACGTGACCTCTGAAAGCGGACGGTGATACGGAGCACTCGATCTTGGAGCTTGAGACGAAGTCTTGTTCTGAAAGCCAGGGTTGGGTGGGTGGGAATATCCACTGCCACCTTTGCTCTTCTGCTGATAAGGCTGACGGAACGGAGGAGGAGGAAGCCAATACTTCTGCTGCTTGGCCACTTGAGTTGAGGAAGAAGGAGTAGCATCTCCGACTTGCTTCTTGGAAGCATCGCACTTCAGTTGAGCAGTCTCTTGCTTCATTGCCATGTTGTAAAACTCATCGTACCTCTTGGGATCAAAGAGAACGAGAGCTAGCTGGATTTCTTCTCTGAGACCACCCCTGAACTGATATATCATGCTCTTCTCGTCAGGGACGTCTTGCTTAGCAAAACGGGCGAGCTTCTGAAACATCTTGTTGTACTTGTAGACAGACATAGAGCCTTGCTTCAGGTTGCGGAATTCCTCACGCTTGCTTTCAACCACGCTCTGAGGAATATGATGAGCTTTGAAGTCTTGACGGAATTCATCCCAGGTAATCACACGGCCTCCTCTGGAATCTTTGTACTGCTGAAACCATTCTGCAGCTTGGTCTTTGAGTTGGAAGGAAGCGAACTTGACAAAGTCCTCAGGCCTGACGTTACTACACTCGAAATGCTTGCATATGTCCACGAGCCAATCATCAGCGTCTGTTGCCTCAACACAATTGCTGAAGGTCTTTGGCTGGTTAGCAAGGAACTGGTTGAGTGTAGCAAAGTGATTCTGGTTGTTGCCTTGGCCCTGGTTCCCTTGGTTGCGCTCTTGAAGAAGTTGCATGATGAGTTGCGTGTTTGCATTGGTAGCGGCCATCACAGCTTGCCATGCCTCCCGAGGTGGAGGTGGTGGCGGCGGATCAGTATTCAGAGTCGTGCGCGTTGGAGGAGCCATCCTGAACAGGTTGACATCCATTAGCACATTGATAGACAAATATTGAAGCTGAATCAAACAGGTTGAAATTGCAACATATAGTATTCACATCCGAACAAAATGAACGAATGCATTCCAATTGAAATGGTCACATATCCATAAATTGAGAAGCCACTTAGAATTTAGGTAGAAGAAAAACAACAAGGTACGGAACAAGAACGAATACTCGGTAAGGATCACCCAATCTCAAACCAAATATCCGCGGAAGAAGAGTAGAGCTACAAGAATTCCCACCTATGAAACTCCCGAACCATTCCGGTTATGCAATCAGGTGTTGGGGATACAGGGGAAGCATAATATCTCACCCAAATCTAGCAAATCCTACATCTAGTTGTATCCATCCTTCAACACATAACCAAGAAAAACTTCGGAAATCGTCTACCTCAACCTTCGAAAAGCATCCGTTATACAAGTTATGGCAATACTCCCGAACTCCCGCCCCAGTACTGGGTGGCGTCGAGGTTATCTCACCAACAACTTCATAAAAGAGATTTTCAATGTCGGCGAAACTAAACTCAGGTATTCCAGAACTGCAACGATAAAATTGTGACGACAACACCTCGGAGCTCAACTCCCCGGGACACTGCCACAACCCCTAAATGATAGGAGGCACCAAGAACAATGTTCTCGTCACAAATCGATCGAAACGATTCCAAGATACCCGCGTGATCCTAAATTTTTTTAGTGAAATTTGAGAAGAGAAGAGTCAAAACTCTACGTCAGGATGCCTTACCAGAGCGATAAAGGGACTGGGGAGTAAAAAGAATTCCTAAACTTTATGATATATATAATCCTAAATGACTCAAAACATTTTTCTAGACTCAACAACACCAGCTATTCGATCAAGCAGGGGGGCTCCTAAGGTCGGGGAAAGCTCTGATACCAACTTGTAACGCCCTCGATGCGGCTATATCTCCTATGTGTCGAAGCATGACTTAGAGGCATAACCGCATTGAAAGCAATGTTGCAAGTAAGGTAATCTTCACAACAACCCATGTAAATAGATAATAGGGGAAAAGGTACATGGTTGGCTTACACTCGCCACGTCACACAAATACGTGAATACCATTACAATCATCCAATACACTCATGGTCCGACTACGGTACCAAAATAAAAGATCAACCCCAACATGCGACACGGTCCCCGATTGCCCCAACTGGGCACCTCTACTGATCATCTGGGAAAGACACATAGTAACGACGAGAGTCTTCATCGAACTCCCACTTGAGCTCAAGCGCATCATCTGGAACGGTATCATCGGTCCCTGCATCTGGTTTGGAAGTAATCTGTGAGTCACGGGGACTCAGCAATCTCGCACCCTCGCGATCAAGACTATTTAAGCTTATAGGAAAGACAAGGTAAATATGTGGAGCTGCAGCAAGCGACTAGCATATATGGTGGCTATCCTGTTCGCAAAAGAGAGCGAGAAGAGAAGGCAAAGCACGAACGAAGAACTATGATCAAGAAGTGATCCTATAGCAACCTACGTCAAGCATTACTCCAACACCGTGTTCACTTCCCGGACTCCGCCGAGAAGAGACCATCACGGTTACACACGCGGTTGATTCATTTTAATTAAGTTAAGTTTCATGTTATCTACAACCGGACATTAACAAATTCCCATCTGCCCGTAACCGCGGGCACGGCTTTCAAAAGTTCAAATCCCTGCAGGGGAGTCCCAACTTAGCTCATCACAAGCTCTCATGGCCAACGAAGGATATTCCTTCTCCCGAGACATTCCGATCAGACTCGGTATCTCGATTTTACAAGACATCCTCGACAATGGTAAAACAAGTCCAGCAACACCGCCCGAATGTGCCGACAAATCCCGATAGGAGCTGCACATATCTCGTTCTCAGGGCACACTCAGATGAGACATCCTACGAGTAAAACCAACCCTCAAGTTGCCCCGAGGTGGCCCCGCAGTCTACTCGGTCGGACCAACACTTAGAGGAGCACTGGCCCAGGGGGGTTTAAATAAAGATGATCCTTGGGCTCCAGAAACCCAAGGGAAAAAGAGGCTAGGTGGCAAATGGTAAAACCAAGGTTGGGCATTGCTGGAGGAGTTTTATTCAAGGCGAACTGTCAAGGGGTTCCCATTGTAACCCAACAGCATAAGGAACGCAAAATCCGGAAACATAACACCGATATGACGGAAACTAGGGCTGCAAGAGTGGAACAAAACACTAGGCAAAATGCCGAGCCTTCCACCCTTTACCAAGTATATAGGTGCATTAAGATAAACAAGATAATATAGTGATATCCCAACAATAAACAATGTTCCAACAAGGAACGATCTCCAATCTTCACCTGCAACTAGCAACGCTATAAGAGGGGCTGAGCAAAGCGGTAAGATAGCCAATCAATGGTTTTCTAGGACATGGTGGGTTAGAGGTTTGACATGGCAATTTGGGAGGCATGATAAGCAAGTGGTAGGCATCGTAGCATAGGCATAGCAAAAGAGCGAGCATCTAGCAAGCAAAGATAGAAGTGATTTCGAGGGTATGATCATCTTGCCTGCAAAGTTGTCAGAGTTGACTTGATCCTCGTAAGCAAACTCAATGGGCTCCTCGTTAGCAAACTCGACTCCCGGATCTACCCAAACAATACAAACAAGCAAAATGAACACAATCAACCACGTGCAATGCTCGAACAACATGATGCAAATATGGTATGCTATGCGGGATGCGATATGTGATGCATATGAAAGATTTGACAAGGAATGATTGAGCCTGGCCTCAACTTGGAAATCCAAGAGTGCCACTAGAAAGCTGAGGTGATTTTGGTTGAAATCGATATAAAGATCACCGGAATCGGATGCACAGTTTGGAAATGGCAAGCAAAACAAATATGGCGTCGGTCTGCGATAATCAGCAAGTAGCCATCTAAATGCAACAAGATAAATATGCTACAGCACTCAAACATGCCAACAAAATACATGGCAGAGATCCACTCATGATGCTTGACAAAAGATGAACAATGAGCTATGGCCAATTCATCCATTAACAGGTTCAAACAAGCATGGCAAAAATGCAAACGATAACAGGTTTCAGACTTAGTGAAATTAACACAAGTCTGGAATTTAACATCAGGTAGCACACTTTGGAGCATGAAAACTACATGCTACAGGAACTTAACATGGCAAAGCAAGGCATGGCATGAAGCTACTCAAAGCACTTAACAAAAGTCCCTTAGTGACCTTGAGCCAAAAGGGATCAGAAAATACAATTGCAAGCATGTGAACATGGCAAAAACATAATCAGATTACAGACTTAGTGAAAAACTGGAGCATGCAAATCTGTTAACGAGTAGGCATGTTCACGAGCTCGATGCACTCACTACAGAGCATGGAATGACAAACTAAGCATACACCCATCAAGAATACATATCATAGAAGATAGACATGACAAGAACAACAACATAGCATGCACGGATCAGTAACAACATCCTCGGCAAAATCGCTAACAAGTCAACAATCTGCCAGGATTCACGAAATGGCAAAAGTAGAGCTCGATTGACTCAAGCTAGGTTGCTCCATAAATGAAAACAAAGACATGAATGGATAGAGCACCACAATGTCAACAATTCATCCTTACTGATCATTCTCAAAAGAGGCACGGATCACTAGGAAACAACATGAACATATGGCATAATGACAAAATCAGATCAAGGACTTAGTGAAATTCTAAGTCCCTGAAATCAGCATTACCGATTGCACTACTTTGCAAGCTTGTGCTAGTCAACATACATATCACAAAAATACATGGTAGGCACCTATGTAAAGATGGCATGGCATATAATAAAACTCATGTAGAGCTCAGGAGCATATCATGCACATATTAATCATGGCAAAAATGACAAATAGCTATTTGATGAAACAGATAAGACAAATATATCACATAGCCCTCTTCCAACAGCATTTCGGGCATCAAGATGAGCTCAAATGAAAATGATGCAATGAGATGAAATGATCTACTCTCTGAGGTGAACATTTTGATATGCTACACGCTCGAATCGGAGCTACGGATGCGGAGATACGACATGATGAAATTTGCTTAAAAATTACGGTTTGGGGATGAAAGTCAACCGATCCAGATCCAAATCTGGCGGGTACTGTAGCTGCACGGATTTCGAAGATGGCCATTTGGAGTCGAAGAACTCGCCGGGGCGAGGGGGCTCGCCGGAGTAGGGCGCGGCACTTGGAGCCGGCGGACGGGGGCGGCGGGCTCCGGGCGGTGGAGGACGACGTCGGCGGCGAGGCGGCGGACTCCGGGCGGTGGAGGAGAAGCCTGCCGGAGCGGAGCGGCGGCAGGCTGGCGAAGGGCGGCGAAGGGATGGCGGCGGTGGTCCGGCGCCAGCGCTGGGAGAGGAGAAGCGGCGTGGGGCGCTGCGGGCGGCGGTCGGGCGATGGGCTCGCGGGGGCCCGACTCGGGCCTCCCGGGCCGGTGATGTGGGGCGGTGCTGGCGACGACTCGTGTCATGACACGTGGCGACGGCGGGTCAGGTCGGACGTGTCCGGCCTGGCTGGACTTCGTCCGGCGGCGCGAGGAGGGGGGAGACTAGGGTTTGGGGGTGTTTTGACCCGGAATTTCGGGAGGAGGCCTATTTATACAGGTAGGAGGAGCTAGGAAGCTCCAAATGAGGTGCGGTTTGCGGCTAGGCGATCATGATCAAACGATCTAGATGATAGAAGGGGTTTTGGTGGGTTTTGGGCCAAAATGGAAGTGTGTTGGGCTACAACACACGCGAGGCCTTTTCGGTCCCTCGGTTAACCGTTGGAGTATCAAACGAAGTCCAAATGGCACGAAACTTGACAGGCGGTCTACCGGTAGTAACCCAAGGCTGCATGACAAGTCTCGGTCCAATCCAGAAATGTTTAACCCCCACACACGAAAAGAGGTAGAAAGGACCACCGGAGGAGATAGGAGCGCCGGAATGCAAAACGGACAACGGGGAAAATGCTCGGATGCATGAGACGAACACGTATGCAAATGCAATGCATATGATGACATGATATGAGATGCATGAAAAAGGCAACAACACACGGAGAAAAAAACCCGAACCCGAGGGAAATAAAATAACTTAGCGCCGGAAACGGCAAGAGTTGGGATACATATAAGGTAAATTATATCCGGGGTGTTACAGACCGAGTACATTAAGACCCATGCATATAGTACTTTAGAAAAAGAGCTAATAGACCTTAGCATATTCCTGGTTTGGGACCAGTACAGAACAAGGCATTCCCGATCATCGTTCCGTAAATGTGTATTAGGAGAAAGTAAGGGAATTTTATCAGTTTCTTTGCCAGTGAAATACATTTTCTTCAGGTAATTCCGATACTGGCGCCAAGCATTCTTGAAGATAGAAGAGGTATTAGCACATGTTACCTCATCTTGGGTTTCCAAATCGGTCCTTCTCTATATAGAAAAATGGGAACATTTGATGTATTATAACCAGCATGGACGTAGAATGTATGGGACAAAGCAAAGTAATTGCCATGAATAACATTACTTACACATAACTCCTGGACAAACACCTGCAACTGGCTTTTTCCTTCATCTTCAGTATAATATTTCCATGATGGGAAGATACGCACATAGGATTTAACAAAATCAAATGCGATAGATGCTAAACTATGAATGGTTGGTTGTGCTTCGTCCACATGAATAGGTGTACTAACGGGTGGAGTTGGGGTTCGCCGTGATAGTACTGGCGCTTTGGGCACTAGAGCTGCCTTACTAACTACTCTTGTTTGGGAGCGCTGTGGTGGAGATGGTGTTGTGTCAACTGGAACTGGATTACTATCTGCTGGGGTTGGGGTTAGATTGGGTGAAGCTGGTTCTCTGTCCATCGGAGTAGGGGTACAATCTGCGAGAGTTTGGGTTATGTGTGGTAGGGCTGGTTCTTTGTTTATGTGCAACCGGGGTGCTATCTCCACCAATAGGTAGCACTGTTTTATTTGAAGACCGTATTTTTACTTCGCTAGATACTGCCATCACCCCCTCCAATTCAAATGGCTGATAAACAAGAAAAGTAGTTGAATGTACAGCCCTTGTATGAGAGAGAGATGCAATAGATAGTGTGGAAAAAAGAGAGCATGAAATAGTTCACACATATATTGTTTAACTAAAAAGGATAGCATGACATAATTTCACATATATGATGTCTATCTAAACTAGATAGCATAGCATGACATAATTCAAAGCTATGATGACTAACTAAACATGATGACATGAGATAATTATATAATGTCTTTAGTAAATAGGTTCGTATGACATAATTCACATACATGTTATCTAAGTAATCAGGATCGCATAATATAATTCACATATGTGATTTATATACTAAGCAGAGGGCATTCACATATATGATATCTGAATTAAGAACATGGTGTTGAATATTGTGTATATGATGTCTAAACTATGCAAAGCAAGACACCGTATGCATGATATGAGCAGTATAGCCGTGCCAAGTTAGAGCATACACCTCAGTGGGGGAATAGGACTAGCCATCTGTCTCTGAATCCATATCCGAGGAGCTATCGGGACCCAGCAAGAGATCCGCTTTGACAGGTAGCACTGTCTTCTCTGAAGACCTCGTTTTCACTCTAGATTTTTCCATCACCCACTCAAATGGCTGATTCACAGGAAGAGTACTTGAATGTACACACATTGTCGACAAATGGAAATGTAATGAAGAAAAGGGTTGGCAAGATATAATTCAATATATGATGCCTGGTTAAATAGGATGGCATTGCCTATTTCACATATATTATGGCTGGCTAAAAGAGATGAGATTGCATAATTCACATATATGATATAGAAACTAAACAGGTGGCATTACATAACATGTCTAAACTAAGAAGGTGGCATATATGATGTTGAAAGTAGGTACTACAAGGCAACATATGCATGATATGACCAACATCATCACGCCAAGTTAGAGAAAACACCTCGGTGGGTAAATAGGAGTGGTCAGCTCTGTCTGAATTCGCCTCAGAAAGATGTAAGGAGAGCATGCAGAAATATAGTGAGTTTATGTAACGAGAGCTAGCAGAAATCTAGAGTGATGGTGACACCCAGTGGATAGATCCAAAAATAATGATAGCAGGTTGATGATGGCTTTAATTTAATATAAAAAGACAGATGATGATTTCTTTACTATTTGTTTCCCACCCAAGGTGAACAACATAGACATACCCTAGGTGAACCAGATAATAGACATAGATACTATTCATTGCTGCCTCGATATGTGCCCCACAAGCATTTTAAAACTCAAGTTTGAACACTAATTTGGACCTGACTTGGAGTCTAAGAGGTGAACAGGACGATAAAGTAGCAGGTAATATTAAGCAATGCATAACATAAGCAGAAACAAAAGAGTGCGACCTCTCTTGTGGACCCGTACTCCTTTGGTTCATCTGCTGAGTCGATGATGGTGATGTAGTTGCGGGGGTTGCTGGTGGCAGGGAAGGAGATCTGGGGCGGCGAAAGACAGTCAGGAGTCGTGGTGTTTGGTATGGTGGATGCTTCTGTCGATGGAGTAGCTTAGGTGAGGTGAACTACATCACGACATGAGTAGGACAAACCACACAAAGTTTTTCTTTGACACCTATCTGTAACTGAAGTAATTCTGTAAGGGCTCCTTTAGCTTGCAGGATTCTAAAAACACAGGGATAGGAAAAACACCGGAATAGGATAGGAATGCACATGGGAAACAGAGAATTTGTAAACACAGGATTTATGTCAACTTGGGTGTTTGGTTCACAGGAATTGGAAGAGCAGAGGAATGCAAAGAAACATAGCCAAATTAAAGTGAAACCATATGAAAATGTGTATAGTTAGAATGTTATTCTGCCACTAATGCACTTAATCTTGTTTTCATGCATAGGATTTTCAAAAGTAGGTCCAGGTGGATGTTTTGCTCCATTCCTTTCAACCAAATGCATGAATAATTGAATAGTAGAGTACCATAGGAAAATTTCTATTGCTATGTTTTTCCTTCACTTTTCCATTGAACCAAAATAGCCCTA
This sequence comes from Triticum urartu, assembly GCF_056163025.1. Lineage (NCBI taxonomy): Eukaryota > Viridiplantae > Streptophyta > Magnoliopsida > Poales > Poaceae > Triticum > Triticum urartu. Next base: position 240,461,441 of record NC_141879.1, read on the forward strand.
ATGGATCGACATGAATGTAGAGTAATAAGTGATGCACAAGTGTATAACCTCTTTGGCGTAGCCATGTCAACCTCAGCACCATTGGGTTGGTCGCTGAAGAAGTTGCGGCAGAGGTGGCTGTTAGAGGTGTGGAGGAAGATTTGAGGCGTCTGTAGACGGCGTCTAGGGTACTGCTCTATTGTCACGGATGGTTCCATTGTTGGAGCAGCTCCGGCGAGCCGTAAGACGTCGAGCCTGAAGTAGTACCAGACAAACATCGTTAATCTCAAGTGGGATTCTAATAGCATCTCCAATAGTTGTTGTAAAATACATTACCAAGAAGTGGTAGATGTAAATTTACATCACCAAAAACACCTGACTACAACAAATGAGGTAAAATTGTTGATTCTGAACTTAACTGCCGAAATTGAAAATTACTGTGGAATCTGAATGTTAATGTCGAAACTGAATGCACTGGTAACAGAGAGGCACTTCACATGTAGTTTAGGCTGCTCAAGCACTAGTAGTAGAGAAACAGTGATCTAAATAGGCAAGCGATCGACAGGGAACACAGTAGCAGATTACATCCGAAGCAGCTGCGCCTAGAGCAGAAGCGCGAACTAGAGCTAGAGCAGCAACTCATGTAGCTACAGCAGCCTGTGTACCAACATCAGCAACGCGAACTAGAGCCAGAGCAGCAACTCGTGCAGCTATAGCAGCCCGTGTACCAGCATCAGCAACGCGAGCGCGAGCAAGAGCAGAGCAGCAACACGAGCGAAGGGAAGAGCAGAGCAGCAGCGCGACTGACCGGAGCAGCAGTAGCTCTGGTTTCTATAGACGCCACCGCCGAGGGAGCCTCGCACTAGGGGAGAGCCACCATGGAGATGTTTCCGGTGGCGCTGACTACGAGGTAGCCGCTCCATGGGGGAGTGGGATCGACCATCGGTGGCGCCAGGAGGTCAAGTTAAGGAGAAAGTGCGATGCGATGAGTGTACAACCTCTTTGGTGGCGCCGATTAGGCCTCGGCTTCATCCGAGGAGTCGGCGAGGATGTTGCGGTTCTAGTGGAGCAGGTTAAGGTGGCACTATGGGAATGGAACAACCGCGATAGATGAGGCGATCGTCGGAGCAGCTCCTTGGAGGTGGAGGACGGGGCCGCTGAATCTGTGGTACGATGAGATCGACGACGGATCCTCATCCGGGGCGGTGGATGAGGGACATCGAGCTGTTGCGGTGGACGACATCATCGGGGAAGAGGCTCCGGTTGGGCAGCGATGGGGTGGTGGACGGCGGAGGGTGGGGTTTCGCAGTTGGAGCAGAGAGGTTATGCCGGCCTCGGTTTTCGAATGGCGAAAAGGATGTAATGGGAGAGGGATCCATCTCTTAGGAACGTGCTTGCTCAAAATGTAGGGTGTGTTATGAAAGTATCCCCACCGATTTGAACTAATGGCCCTTTCGGCTCAGGGTTAGAAGGGGGATTTTGTGTGTCGAGATTTGGCAATTAGAGGGAGTTTTCGCTCGTGTTGTAATTTCGGGATAGCAAGGCACAGGTTGTGAAGGCGCGAGTTTTTGGAGCACAAAGAGACAAAGCGATATCTGAATTATCGGGATAACAAGGCGCGGGTTGACATATCAGGACAAGCCTACCATGTAATAATGTGCGTATAAAATCAATTTGCACTTCCCTCAACAAAAAAAACAAAAACTATTCGCACCACACAAAGGGAGAGTCTTGTCCTATTTTACTGGACAAATGCTATTCAAAACTATGAATCCATCTTATGTCCAATTAATTTTTTTTGCTACCTGTATAATGCATGTAACCTGCGCATACTAAAATTTTAGTGCATTCCAAATGTATATACTACCACTGCAATTTGAACTAAATTTGAATCCCTTTCTCTATTTGAATAAGAATCTACAATCATGATTGTTGCCAAGTTAAACCATCATTTGTATATTATGTTAACAACACACCACATGATTACTATGGAGTTAGATATGAACTATGTGTACTATATGAACTCGAATTCAAAATTTAGAATACACTTGATGTTGATTCCAAATAATAGTACATTTGATGTACTAGCTAGATCTTCATAATCTAAACCATGTATCATATGTATACTGTGTTTATCACTCAAAGCATAGTGCCCTGCCCCCTACATTATGACAAGTATTTAGCAGTGAGATGCAAAAGCCACACATTATCACAAACTCAAAATAAATGTTATATATATATATTATATGTAGTATAACATGTTCATAACCACACCATGCGTATCACTATTATATTCATGCATGTGTCGGTTTAAAACACTATGATCTCTTGTTCAAATATCCGAATCCACTTTTATAATGAATTCTGATCTTTGTACATCTTTTACACCCACACAATCCTCTTCTCTTTGTAGCCAGCGCTAACTTTCTCTCGTGCATGCACAAGCCCGCCTCCCTCTCGCTCTCCCTCAGCATTCTCTCCATCGCACACATTCGTTATTTCTCTTTAGGTCGTTCACCCATGGTGTGTGTAGGCCCCCCAGCTCCTTCTTTCCGACACACACCGGTCGATAACCTCTCTAGCCAAGTGTACCCACCACAAACACACACTTTCCCTCTTCTCTTCTCACTGTCCATGACCCCTCTATCTAATACGGTTCCACACATGTGCACACTCCCGCCCCTCTTTTCATCAATGTCATACTCACACACTCCCCCCTCGATGTAGTAGGCCTCTCGAACCATCTCCTAGGCGCATCCCTCTCTCTCTGCCATCTCTTCGGGCCTTATTTGCTTCTAACACATGCATGAATATTCTCCCTACACATAGCTAGGTCGACTGTAACTCTTTTTCCCAACACACGATCGACGTACCTCACTAGTTATGTCTCTCCCTTTCTCTCACACGCGACGATTGATCTTCCTATGTAGTTACATTTGCTTACCATAGCCATATCGTCCCCCTCATCATCTGTGCATGCCTCCCGACCCGTCTCTCACACGCACGTGCACAGATAGGTAGGCATCCCCTCTTTTATTGATATTGCAGTTGTACCCTTCGTTTGTCTAGCAGGCCTCTCCCACCGTTTTTGAAAAGCAACTCCACCACCAACCCTCCGACACTCTAGCTCTGTCTCTCTCCCAACCTTATTCCTCTCCTACACATACGCATGGATGCCGATCGATCTCCCTCAATACATAGCTAGGTCTCTCTCCTTCTCCACACATATACCAGTCGATCTACCTATCTATATAGTTAGGTCTCGCCCCCCCCACACACTGATAGTCGGATGTTGTAGATAGGTATCCATGCCACAGAGACAAACTAGACCTCTCCCCTCTGATGTTCTAGTAGGCCAGCCTCCCTATATCTTTGACGTGGGCGCACAAAAATTCGATGACACTCTTTATCCATCGTGCACCCACACACTTCATCCCTGTCTTCAATTCTATCGATATCTCACGCCGATGATCCCTCCATTCTCTTATCGTGCATTGCCCCCTCTATATATCATATATCCAGGCCTCTGTTTCACGCACATTGCATATGTTACATTTTTATGCGATATCATTGACACATTACCTCTGCTTCGCACACATCATCTCTCTCTCACACACCCACGTACGTGGGGTACCTGCATGAAGAGAAGAGGTACACACACAACGCACATACCCACGTCTCGTTCCCGGCCACACCCGCGCGGGTACAAGATGGAGCTCATTTCTGTACGAAAAGGCAGCCCACGTGATAATTTGATGTGTGTAGCGATTGTTTACTTGAAGGAGGGTCGTGTTCTACACGTACACGGAACAAAGTTCGACTTGACGTGTTAGTTTTGAAATAAAGTTATATTCCTCAATGGCACATACAAACTATAAAATGATTGTTATCGAGAAAAAAGAAATCTGCTCCACTATATACAATGGAGCCTGCCTGAGAGGGTTTGTCTCTTTTCACAGTATCTCACACAAGGCGGCGGTAACCTCTCTCTCTCACACCATTGGTCACTGATCCGGCTGCGTCTCGTCTGCCGGCGGAAAGGGAGGATGTGCATCATTTCTCCGTTCGATGGCGTCGAGGCAGCCCGTCCCAATCTTCGATACCCGTCGTTCTCTCTGACCAACCTCTGGCGCGGTAGGGCCTTCCCCACTTGCTTCCTGCCACAGTATGGGCAGATCCTGCCCGCCCCCGCCCTCATAATAACATCCTGATGACCCCCAAGTAAAGCTTCCTCCCCTCCGTCCTTGCTCCACTGACCATCTTCCCACATCGCTACATGTGGATCTTCCCTAGTTATTTGCCCAAAACGTAGCTCGTCCGGCGTGCTTTCCATATTGCAACCTCATCCTCACATTGTTTTAGATAAACAACCCTGTTGCTATCTTCCCTTAGGACAAAGAATATGCTTCTTTTTATCGTCGTATGTGTCCTCAACTGTTATTGGCCAGTGATACGTCTCCAACGTATCTATAAATTTTGATTGTTCCATGTTATTATATTATCTGTTTTGGATGTTTAATATGCATCAATATGCTATTTTATATTATTTTTGGGGACTAACCTATTAACCTAGGGCCCAGTGTCAGTTTATGTTTTTCCTTGTTTTAGAGTTTCACAGAAAAGGAATACCAAACAGAGTCCAAATAGAATGAAACCACCGCGATGATTTTTCTTGGACTAGAAGGTAACCAAAAGACTTGGAGATGAAGTCAGGGGAGCCACGAGGCGTCCACAAGGACATAGGGTGCGCCCAGGGGGTAGGGTGCGCCCTCACCCTTGTGGGCCCCCCATGAAAATCCTGACCTAAATCTTTCTCCTGTATATTCCCAGATATCCCCAAACCACCAGAGGCATCCACGAAAACACTTTTCCACCGCCGCAACCTTCTGTACCCGTGAGATCCCATCTAGGGACCTTTTCCAGCACCCTGCCGAAGGGGATTCGATCATGGAGGGCTTCTACATCAACTCTATTGCCCTTCCGATGAAGCATGAGTAGTTTTCCACAGACCTACGGGTCCATATCTAGTAGCTAGCTATGTGGCTTCTTCTCTCTCTTTGATTCTCAATACCATTTTCTCCTTGATGTTCTTGGAGATCTATTCGATGTAATACTTTTTGCGGTGCGTTTGCCGAGATTAGATGAATTGTGGATTTATGATCAGCTTATCTATGAATATCATTTGAATTTTCCTTGAATTCTTTTATCCATGATTTGATATCTTTGTAATTCTCTTTGAACTATCAGTTTGGTTTGGCCAACTAGATTGGTTTTTCCTGCAATGGGAGAAGTGCTTGTTTTTGGGTTCAATCTTGCGGTGTCCTTTCCCAGTGACAGTAGAGGCAGCAAGGCACGTATTGTATTGTTGCCATCGAGGATAAAAAGATGGGGTTTTCATTATATTGCTTGAGTTAATTCCTCTACATCATGTCATCTTACTTAATGCGTTACTCCGTTCTTTATGAACTTAATAATCTAGATGCATGTTGGATAGTGGTTGATAGGCGGAGTAATAGTAGTAGATGCAGAATCATTTCGGTCTACTTGACACGGACGTGATGCCTATATTCATGATCATTGCCTTAGATTTTGTCATAACTTTGTGCTTTTCTATCAATTGCTTGACAGTAATTTTTTCACCCACTGTATTATTTGCTATCTTGAGAGAAGCATGTAGTGAAACATATGGCCCCCGGGTCTATTTTCCATCATATAAGTTTTCGATCTATAATATTAGTTTCTGATCTAATATTTTGCAATATTTTACCTTCCGATCTATAAACCAAAAATATTTACTTTACCATTTATCTATCTCTATCATTTCTCACTTTTGCAAATAACCGTGAAGGGATTGACAACCCCTTTATCGCGTTGGGTGCAAGTTGTTTGATTGTTTGTGCAGGTATCCGGTGATTTGTGTGTTGTCTCCTACTGGATTGATACCTTGGTTCTCAAACTGAGGGAAATACTTATCTCTACTTTGCTGTATCACCCTTTCCTATTCAAGGGAAAAACCAACGCAAGCTTAAGAAGTAGCAGCCAGTAATTGTTTCATTTCTACCTCTTTTTTGCAAACAGGGCTATCCATTTCACCTTGTTGTTATTGTGACATTTTGGTGAACTGCACAAATCACTTTTTTCTTTAGAGTGTCTTGTGCAGTTCTACTAAAATATCACACGGGCAACGTCTCTACATTTCAGTGCGACTGCACAAAGGGAGATTGGTTTTGCTATCCTCCCCATCCAACTCTAAGCCTAATCTTCTCCAACAAGTGGTTAGTTTTATATGAGATTGCAAAGGTGACCGGCTTCTACTTGTGTCTATATGTTTCATCAACTACTACTGGTGCTAGTATTAATGTAATCACACTTGTTCAATATCTTTGCAAACAGGGATGCTCAGCTCGATTTTAGTGGAACCACACAAAATGATCGGACGGTCCACGTCCTCCATATAATCCTTTCTTGGCTAACATGTCTTGTCCACTTCCATAGAGCTGCCTGAAACTAGCTGCCAACCAATGAACGCCAGGAAATGGAACCATGCCTACGGACATCATCCTTCAATTTTTTATCTTTCTTTATTTGTACACATTCTCACAACTTTGTATTCAGTTGTGATGTAAATATTGATGCTGATCTGTGAATCATTGAGATGCATTAGCATGCATGTTAATTTCCTTTGTATTTGATGGAATGTTGTAATGAGACAACTTTGCAGGCAATACGACACATGAAACCAAAGTTGAAAGCTTCATAGAATCATATCACAATTTCATTATGCTAGAAAATTATGTGTACATATAAACATATCCCCTACAAAATCACTTAAATGTCTTTAAAAGGTCAAATGGCCCCTAGAATTTTCCTATTTTCATGTGAGAGTTGTATTAGTGCACGTTAAATGTAGGAAAAATTTGAAGGCTGTAAGAGGAAGCTATCTCCTGTTCGTCACCAAACATGCATTGTTCCCTCACAAGCCTTCTAGTGAGTTGCTCTGGTTTGTGAGGGGTGTGTGTCCAAACTTTCATATAACATGCCAAAAGTTTTACCAAATCATCTTGGTGGCATGACATTACAACAAGCAAGGTTTCATTTCTTTCTGATCATTTTTTAATTTTTTGGAATTTAATGCCATGGCACTCCATGCATGTGTCCAGGCCGTGACACCAATATGTTTGAAAATTCCTTCCAATTTACTGCACATGGAATTAGCTCGCACACAACTACACAAATATGATTTTTCAAACTGTTATGGTTAGCTGTTGCATGTAGATGTAGTTCAAATTTGAATTACGGTCATTAAATGGCTAGAAAATCACTTAAAATGTCTTAAAAGGTCAAATGACCCTTGAAATTTTACAGTTTTTGACATGACAGTTGTATTAGTACTAAATTTTTTACAATTTTTTGTAGGAACCGTTTGCGATGAAAATTTGTGGGTCTATTTAGGTCTTCCTCCTTAACCTTCGCCAGATCTTCTGCTCCAGTGCCGGCAACCCCCGAATCCACAAATCCCAATCCCCATTCCGACAACCCCTTCTTGCAAAGATGACGTCGTGGAAACGCTTCATGAGGGCCCGTATGGTGGCTGCATCCTCTTCGAGCGTCGCCGCCTACACCGAGAGTGTCGCCGCATCCGCATTGAGCGCGGCCGCATCCGCCGAGAGGGCGTCTACGACAACCGGCAGGGCAGCTGCAGCAACCGAGATGGCTCCAGCAGCTGCTGCAACGGTGGCTGCAAACGCCGAGAGCGCTCGAGCTACCATCCGTGTCGCTGATGTCTTCATGGCCCGGGTCGAGGCCATCCACGCCAAGATCAAGGACGCACACACCAAGACGTTCCAGGCCACCTCAGATCCAACATGCAACCTATGTCCAAAAAGGAGGCGGTAGCCATGGAGCACTTGCTTCCTCATGAGATCGCCGAGCAGGAGCTAGAGCTGCAAAAGGAGGCGGAGATTTAGGAGCGTCGGGAGGAGGAGTTGCGCGTGGCTGAGGTCGAGATAGAGAAGAGTCTGTCCGTCGAGGAATCGGCGGTGGAGTACCAACGCGAGCTCTGGCGCAGCCACTACTATGAGCACTACAACCTTTAGGGCAGCGCTGAGGACGAGGACGAGGACGTAGTCGACTTCAGCAGGGGGGATGCGGAGTCCACCAACGATGGCATGTCGCCAGGACAAGTCATTGATGTCTCATCTCAACCGGCGATGCATAGGATGGCGCGGTAGCAACTTTGTTAAAATCATGTGTACTTTGGCTTTGTTTTTAATGCTCGTCTTTTGTTAGAGCAATATTCAAGTCAACTGGCTGTGTTTAATTACTAAAATTGCTCAGTTTAGTAAGTGTGGTCTATGTGATGTACACTCTTTTCTGTGCCCAAATTAGCAAGCGATGTTAAATTATGCAATGATGTGGATGAGGACAATACCTAGGGAAATTTCCACTAAAATTTGAATTATCAAACTCATCCCATGCGCATAAAGGAGAAGAATCGTTTGCGATGCACACAATCATTCAGATGAATGGTGTTCGGAGGCACCGCACGCAAAGTTTCCCTCCACATTTTGAAATCTGTGGCCTACCGCTTAAATATCTACCCCCGCCCCTCCGCACCCCCTTTTCTCCCGACCACAAGTCACATTTCCCCTATTTCCTCCTTCCTTCCTTCCTTCCGAAGCTATAGCCGCTTCCTCGCTCTCGCCGTCTTGCATCCTACCGCCAGGGTCGCCATGGTCTTCTTCAATGACCTCTCCAGCGGTTCCTCCTCTGACAATGAATTTTTCAGCACCCGGGTATGCCTGTCTTCTCTCTCTCGGGTTATGAATTGGAATGAAGGATTTTACCCCAGTGGTTGATTTGAGTCATTTCTTCCTTTTGTAGCTCCCTAGGAACATCAGTTGCAACGAATGGAGCGGGGTGGCTAAAGATCTCACTATAAAAAAGACACATCCGTGACATTTTGGGCCGAACGAAATTTTTTTCTGTCATACATATGACACTTCTATGACGATAATTGTGAAAAAACCCGGTATCATCATAGATGTGGTGGGCTCCTACTTCTATGACAAAAAATCATGACAGAAAATGGGCTTTTCGTCCTGGGTGGGCCAGAGACGCAGCTGCATGACATTCTTTGGGCCGTCCATGACGGAAAAAACCGTGGTAGAAGCGAGGGGGAGGAAAATTTCGGGGAGTTCCCGGTTACGGTGGGAGGTCGGGGGCCGAGCGATGCACACTTCTCTCGTACACGTACGCGCATGTGTGCGAGGCGTTGGCTCTAACTGAACCCGAGCGAGGCGTTGGGCTCTAACTGAACCCGAGCGATTGCACTGCAGGCTACGCGTTACTGAACCCGAGCGATCGATCGATGGCTGTTAACTGAACCCGATCGAGCGATTCCTTCGCTACTGCTGCTAACTGAAGCTAATCGATGCTGCCTCTGGATGAACAGTGAGCGTTGCAGGGGGGGGGGTGGATGAACAGTTCCCGGTGGGGGTGGATGAATAGGACCCCGTGGTGTTGCCTCTGGATGAACAGGACCCCGATCGATCGAGCCGGTTGGGGCTGGATGAACAGGACCCCGTGGAGGGCTGGATGAACAGGACCACATCGTGGAGGGCAGGATGAACAGTAGACGGTGGAGGGCAGGATGAACAGTAGCCCGTGGAGGGGTGGTTGAACAGGAGCCTGTGGAGAGGGTTGGTTGAACAGTAGCTGGTGGAGTAGCGCGCGGTGGAGGCTGGATGAACAGGAGCCCATGGATGAACAGTCGCAGATGGAGGCTGGAGGAGGTCGACGGTGGATGAACAGTAGCTCGTGGAGGCTGGAGGGGGTCGACGGTGGAGATGAATAGTATCCCGTGGAGTCCCGTTTTACGGTACGCCACACCCCTCCCGATGAACATGACCCTCGTTTCGACCATAGCGCTCCAACACAAGTCCGTTTCCTCCGTTTTGTGGTACGCCACACCCCTCCCGATCAACAGGACCCCCGTTTCGACCGTAGGAGGTCCGTTTCCTCCATTTTGCGGTACGCCAGACCCCTCCTGATGAACAGGATCCCGTCTCGAACGTGGCCGGTCGAACACAAGGCCGTTTCCTCCGTTCTGCAGTACACCAGGCCTCGTTTCCATCGCCTGTTCCGTCCAAGCCCTCCCGATGAACACGACGCATTCCGTTGCCTCCTCATGAACACGATGCATTCCGCCTCCCCATGAACATGACGACGACGATGTTTCTCCGTTCCGACCCAGCCATGTACACGAGCCCTGGCCGTACGTATGCGCGAGTAGGCGTTCGAGACCCCGCCCGTATGTACACATACGTGGCCGTATTTTCTTTCTTGCACCCTGGCCGCTGTACGTACGTGTACATGCTATGTGTGCGCCTCTACTATGACACGTGCGTGCCTCTACATGCACCAGTATATATGCACGTACACGTTCGCGACCATAATGACAACGCTACGTACGCTTCGACCAGGTGGGTCCCGACTGTCAGGCACTTCCTTGCGTGCGAAGATGTAGCTGGTGGGTCCCAGCAGTCAGGGGCAAACATTTTTTTCACGAAATACGGTGGCCCGTCCGGTGGGTCCCCCCTGTCAGGTGGAGGAATAATTATTTTGCACGTAATAAGGAGGCACTTCCTTGCTGCGGCCGTGGACCCAGCTGTCAGCCTCTCCACGTACAGTCCACGTCCGATGGAATCCGTTCCTTGACCATGTTGACCACGCTGCGCCGAGAGCACCAGGGTGGTGGACGACGATGAGGCCTAGGAAGGGGACGACGCGGAGCCGGGGAAGACACGGCAGTGGATGCCCACGCGTAGAGGAGTACGAGGGTTCACTGGTTCGCTGCGGTGTGAGGCTGCCGTCGTCGCAGAATAACAGGGGGTGTGGGTGAGTAGAGGGATGGCCTGGCCAGCGGTGGGAGTAGTAGGGGGCGGTGAGGCCTCCTCCGCATCGCAGCCGGCCACGGGAGGCAGGAGCACGAGGCACGACCGGCGCTGGTTTGGGCGGCTGGAGCAAGAAGACCAGAGGTTGAAGAAGCACTACGGCCGTTGGATGGACATCGTACGGTCACTGGAGCTAGAATCGTGCATATTGACTAAGTTGACGAAGCCCTCCGTCCCCGTCAACTTAGCAGGCCCACAAGTCAGCCTCCCAACAAGGTGGGTCCCAGCTAGTAGGGGGTATTCATTTTTTTGTGCGTAATAAGGAGGCACTTCCGGTGGGTCCGAGCTGACAGCAGGGGGAACATTTTTTTCGTGAAATACGGTGGCCCGTCGGGTGGGTCCCAGCAGTCAGGGGCAAATGTTTTTTTCGCGATATACTGGTGGGCGTCCGGTGGGTCCCTGCTGTCAGGTGGAGGAATAATTATTTTCCGCGTAATAAGGAGGCACTTCCTTGCGGCTACCGTGGACCTAGCTATCAGCCTGTCCACGTACAATATTCTTCCGATGGAATTCAGTCGTTGACCACATTGACCACGCCACACCGACAGCACCACGGCGGTGGACGACGGTGAGGCCTAGGAAGGGGACGACGTGGAGCCGGGGAAGACACGCCAGTGGATGCCCACGCGGAGAGGAGTACGACGGTTCACTGGTTTGGCTGCGCTGCCGTCGCCACAGAATAACTGGGGGTGTGGGGGAGTGGAATGGAGGGATAGCCTGGCAGCGGTGGGAGTAGTAAGGGGCGGTGCGGCCTCCACGGCAGCACAGCCAGCCATGGGAGGCAGGAGCAGGCGGCACGACTGGCGCTGCTTTGGACGGCTGGAGCAAGAAGACCAGAGGTTGAAGAAGCACTACGGCCGTTGGATGGACATCGTACGGTCAGTCGAGCTAGAATCGTGCATATTGACTAAGTTGACAAAGCCCTTCATCCCCATCAACTTAGTAGGCCCACTATATTGGGTCCCAGCTAGCAGGGGGAGTATTCATTTTTTGTGCGTAATAAGGAGGCACTTCCTTGCGTGCGAAGATATAGCTGGTGGGTCCAAGCTGTCAGCGGCAGTAACGTTTTTTTCCGCGAAATACAGAGGCCGTTTCGGTGGGTCCCAGATGTCAGGTGGAGGAAATCATTATTTTGCGCGTAATAAGGAGGCATTTCCTTGCGTGCGGCCGTGGACCCAGCTGTCAGCCTCTCCACGTACAGTCCACTTCAGATGCATGTCGGTTGTTGACCATGCTGACCACGCCACGCCGAGAGCACCAGGGCGGTGGACGACGATGAGGCCTAGGACGGGAACGACATGGAGGCAGGGAAGACTCGGCCGTTGTTTTTGTTTCCCACGCGGAGGGGAGTACGACTGTACGTGGGTTTACTGGTTCGCTTGCTGTCGCCGGAGAATAACAGCAGGTGTGGGTGAGTAGAGGGATGGCTAGGCCAGCGATGGGAGTACGATGGGGCGGTGAGGCCTGCGCGGCAGCACAGCCGGCCGCGGGGAGGAGGGAGCAGGCAGTCCCGCAGGCGCTTGTTTGAGTGTCTGGAGCAGGAAGAACAAAGATTGAAGAAGCACGGCGGCCATTGGATGGACATCCAACAGTATACAGGCCATCTGTGGAAAGCCTCAAATCTGTGGAGAACAGCATACAACCCATCTGCCATTACTTCAAATAATTTACAGCCCATTTGCTAATTCTTACGGATTTTTTGGGAGCCCATATTCTTTATGTTAGCATTACAGCCCATATTGTGGCCACGGTTAAAAAATTATACGAAATTTTGCATATGTCGGTGTGGTCTGAACTGTTTTTAATCCCGAAATTTCGAGTCACATTCAGACTGGTTTTAAAAATAAATGTATATCAATATAAAATCCAATAAATTGTCCACGCATAAAAGTCAATTTAATTTAAAATCTCGAAATGAAAAAAAGATATTTGAAAATAATTGCCAGTTTGATGTGTTTTAAAAATGTACAACCCATTTCTCATTACTAATAGGCCATTTTCCCGGCCAGCCGAATGAAGTTCTCCTCGTCTTGAAAGATTTGCAGCCCAACAGGCCTGATAAAGCGACTTACTTGACAAATCACAAAAGAACTGGGCTAGCCATTTTCAGAAAGAAAAAAACTACTGGGCTGGTCTGTGGTAAACATAAAAGAAAAGGCTGTCTAGACAGGCCAGAGTGTCCCGCACAGCCCAGTTGACACCTTGCTTCCGTCTCAAAAACAAATTAGATAAATGCCACTCCAACTATGGTGATTCATAAAAATGCCACTGCAATTTCCAAAATTTGAAAAATGCCACTGCAATTTTTGCAAACTTTGAAAAATGCCACTACAGTTTGCAAACTTTGAAAAACGCCACTCCAGACTTCGAAAAATGCCACTAGAAATGGCATGAAATGGCACTTTTCAAAGTTTGGAAATTGCAGTGGCATTTCTCGGATACACCAGATTTTTAGTGGCATTTATCAAATTAACCCAAAACAAAAATAACTGGGCGAGCTGCTGGGTCCCTGGTGTCAGCCGCTCGTTGTGCAATTCTCTCGTTTATTGACTACGTTGACAATGGCATGGGACCCAGATGTCAGAAATCCACTAGGAGGAGCCATTTTTTTATTGGCTTGAAATAAGGAGGCACTTGCTTGCGTACTTCCATGACCTTGGCGGGTCCCTGCTGTCATCCTCTCCACGTACAATCATCTCTTGATTGTGTACGCGTCAACTTGCTAGGCCCACAAGTCAGCCTCTAAACCGTGGAGGACAAATACAACCCATTTAAAAAATAACAGCCCATTCCATACGTTCAAACGGAAAGTTCAACATTCAGAGCAAAGTAACAACTATGATCCACATATAGAGTACTGAACTTCCATGTTGACAACCATCATAGACAAGTTAACTATCTACTCCCACTAACACTCTAGTAGCGTACAAGTACTAACTTACTCTTAGCTAACTAGACGATGCCGACCGCCATCTGCTGTCCATGCTAAACGCCGGCACCGTCGTCCTCCGCCTTGCCTTGGACTTGCCAGAGGTGCGATAGGGCACGTTGCTCGCGCGCGTTGGCCCTTTCCATGCTGGCGTGGTCCACTGAAGCTTCGGCTTCCAAGCGGGAAACCCACTTGACGAGCTGGTAGTAAAAACGGTGTCCCGAATGCGTGTGTGCCCCACAGCCTCCAGGGCTGTTTGCCGGGCATCGGCCTCCATGTAGTCGGCCTAGTTGCGGGCACTCTGCTCGCGACTAAGAGCGTCGGTGTGCTGCTGCTCCATGTCACACTGGCGGCGCAAATCGGCGATACGCTGCTCCTCCACCAGGCGATTGTGCTCCAACAACTCCTGCTCCTCCGCCATGCGGTCGTGCTCCAACAACTCCTCGATCTCCACATTGCCATCTAAAGACAGATAGAACGCCTCCTCCCTCCACCTGCCTTCCGGTGAAAACCCGAACACTAGTTCCGGCGGTGACCGCCTTCGGCGTCGCCTACCACGGACAGGCGGGGGCACGGCAGACGTGGCGAGCGACGTCGGGCCGGTGGGGGCTTATGAGGATATGGCGAGTTGGGTCACGGTGGCACCTGAGATGGCCGGGAAACAGTACTTATAGGCGAAAGGTAGCGCGACGGTCATCGGAATTCAATGCATAATGGCTTAGCACGCCAGCTTGCCGTGGAAAACTAGAGAAACTGAAATTATGACTGTGCCGTCCCGTCCCGTCTGGGTCGCACGCCGGCATGGCGGTCAAATGAGTGCACTCGAATCATCTCCCTCCTTGTCAATAATGATTCCACGGATTTAAAGTGTATCTTTTTTCGCATCAGTTAGCTGCCTTAATTACGGTCGACTGCATGTAGGCACTCAGAATCGCTCGTAGGCAGTACGCGAAGCATCATGCAACGAGTCGCAGCCGAGGGCACGCATGCAGCCACTTAAATCGCTGGAATTAATTAGGCTTAAACTTTTTCATGCCGTTAATTATTGCCATGCCTTGGTCTTGCTGCTTTGCTCACGGGACTAATAAATCCCGGATGGAGGGAGTACCTTGGTTGGTGAGAGGTTTGAATTAAGCCCTGCAAACCGGAAAGGAGGTACTAGTACGTGTGTGATCCGCTATTTATTCGTGTATGATCGAGTAGGTCGTTTCTTGAATTGAGCCCTGCAAACCGGAAAGGAGGTAGTACGTGCGTGATCCGCTATTTATCCGTGTAGGATCGATAGTGTAGCTTGTTAGTTTCTTCAGAGGTAGGCATTTTTATCCGTGTAGGATCGATAGTGTAGCCTGTCAGTTTCTTCAGAGGTAGGCATTATTATTCAAAAAACTACCACTTCGCATCTTGCGTCGCAAATAAAACTGCCAGGAGCGCATTTGTAGGCTAGCTAGTGATCGATAAGTAACTTGTAAACACTGAGCGAACAGAAATAAGTAACTGTTAATGCATCTCAATGATTCACAGATCATATACAGATATGTAGCTCCAAAAGCAAAGATCAGCCACTTCGGATCTTGCATCGCAGCTAAAACTAACTAGTACGATTCCCATACATAAGACCCACATGTTAATGCATCTCAATGATTCACAGATCATATACAAATATGTAGCTCCAAAAGCAAAGATCTAGAAAAACATTTGTTCTTCCTTCTAACATGGATGCTTCTCTTGGCCAACATTCAGTACAGACTGAAAGACAAATTTGTTTGTGAAGTCTACAATTCCTCTTGCAAACATAAGTGGTTTCACCAACAGCTGGAACCATGAGAATGAACCACACATGATGGAGGAACATCCACTGCAATATGATTTGGTCTTCTCTCGATCACACGGCGAGACTATTTTCGGAATACAAACTTTAACTTAGGCAAAATGATGCCCATTGTATAATCAGACCAAAGCAATGAAGCACCTAGTGTTGGCTAATAAATAGTACAGTACTACTTTTCTGCAGTCCATGAAGTGACTATCCAATCTTTCTGTGTCTATTTTCAAATGGCACTACATGCAGTGACTATACTATTCTCTTGTGCAGTTCAACCAAAATTGCGGGCACTTTGTTTGTTTGCCAAATAGCAACGGGCAGACATCTCTGTCTGCACAATATCAAGCAGCTAGTAAACATATACCACACCTTGTATTTTCGGTTTAAACATGTCTCTTCCACTTAGCATCTGTCATGTTCTGCACTAGACAATCTGATACAGTTATGTTTTGCCCTGGACAATTTCATACTGAATTTATTTGCTGGTTCAGAGCAGAAATATAGCGCCTATTCTTCATCAGACCAAGGATCTCCATGTTCGCAGTGATGGAAGAGGTGAAATCGATACAACCGAAATTGAGCATCCAATCATTGAATCCTGTCCTACACCTCCAATGTAGGTCCACCCTGCCAATAAATTCACATGCAAACCACTAGTATTACTATCTAATGACAGTACAAAAAGAGTAGCAAGATAGTAGCAAACCATGTACCTTCGTAATGAACAACTCATAGTGCCACCAATTGGATATAAATGTTTGGAAAAAAACATGCTACTGATGTTGAACCAGTTGGACTTTTTGTGCAGTTCCACTAAAATTGAGCATCCCTGTTTGCATAGATATTTTACGTGTGATTACTCTAAAAGTGGCACTAGTTGAAGCATAGACTCACAAATATAAGCATTCCAATTTCTTAATGGGAAAAGGTAGCAAGACTGTTTCTAACCACCTGTTTGAAGGAATAAATAAAGCAACAGCGGCTGATGTCAGGAAGGCATACATAGTTTTTTCTAGAAAAGTGAGCCATTCCTAACCTTTCCTCTTCTTTTAAGCAAATTTTGTGCAGTTCTAGTAAAATAAAATGCCATCACCGCCTTGACAATTCAGTGACACTGTACAAAAGGAAATGACTTAACATTACATCATGATGTCAGGTATGTAGTCGACAGGCATTAGAGACAAACATAGAGACCTCCTCAAGAGAACAGCCGGAGGAGGAGATGCCCACTCTTGACCTTTCCTCTTGTCTTCATAATTGTCTATGCAGTTTAACCAAAATAAAATGACATCAGCGCCTTGGCATTTTGGTGACACTGTACAAAAAAATTAACTTATCTCATGAAAGTGAGGTATGTAATCTATAAGCATTAACAGTTTAAAAATCTGAAGGTAGTAACAAGTTTCATCGTTGGCATACTGGCTGTGCAACAGCATTAGAATGCCTTAGCTGAAAAATGTTTAATACATCCACAATCAACAGCTAACCCTGAAATAATCCAGTGCAAGGTTGTCAGAATCGCGATTTTGAATCGGATCGGAACCCCGATGGTAGGATCGCAAATCATAGAATCTTCACTATCAGAATCGTAGAAGCGTAGATTCTATGAAGTAAAATCATAGAATCAGAGGGGTTAGTTTGGGTCGTAAAGTCGTAGAATCGTATAATAGAATCGCGATTCTGACAACCTTGATCCAGTGACATTAAATGGAATTGCTTAAATTTATGGGTGGCATTAGACTGAGAGCAACATTAGTTAAATGTGGCATCACTTTAGTAGTAGCATTGCTTGACTTGACTGCTGGCGTTATACTAACAGCAAAAAAAGTTGCAATAAGAGCATGGGAGGCCCATTCGGACAGTGGGCGCACCAGTACGATGTACCTCCACGGAGGTAGAGTGGTGAGGGAGGTATGGTTGCCCAGAGCAACAAATATCCAGGCAGCATATGTGGATTACATCCCATTTTTGTTCTCTTTAGCCACATTTTTCCTATGCGAGGACAACAAACCGATCGACCTGGTCATTCTCTATTGCGTTGTCATGCCTTTCTACCCTTCTTCAACCAAGAGACACGAGACTCGTTCCTTAGCTACTGATTTTCCCCTTTTCAACCTAGATGTGGGTTCGATGCCTACTCTCTTGGACAATACAGTCTCCCTTCCTTTCCTTATTCAACCCAGACATGGATTAGTCTGCATGAAGTAGGGTTTCCTTTAATAGTGCAAATTATGGTTTTCATCTGCGTGGCCAGCAGAGTAGAGGATAGCAAATTGGGAAGATGGTGGAGTGGAAAAAGATCCACATGCAATGACATAGCAGATGGGGCAATAGAACAAGGTTATGGCTCGAAAAGAGGTAACATACCTGAGGGTCGGCGGGAAGTGGCTTCTCTCGTGGTCGTCGTCCTCCGCACACACTACGGCAGTGAGCTTGGGGACAGAGGCCATCCCGCGCGGGCGCTAGGTCTGAGAGGACGGCCTTGTCGTCAGTGCGTGACCTCGCTCGCCGACATGAGTGCGTCAACACTGCACGTCCTTTTCTTCCCCGGCGGATCTGTGACCACCGGTGAGGAGGGAGAGAGGGGCCATCTTTTTTAGATTTGGAGAGAGGGTGGTAGTGTGAGAAGCAAGTGGGCAGCCCTTAGCAAGAAAGCGCTGAAGCTCCAGCCTATATATCTTTTTTATACTACTAGTACTGGTGGTGGGGTAGTGGTAGAGTAGTTTATATTTTCTCTGTGTACAGTACCAGTTAGTCATGCTTCAAAACTGATTGGCACGCCATTAAAAAATAAAGGTCGATAACTAATGCGGCACCTCGGGCCAACGCGGCCAGGTCGCATTTTGCACGAGAAATTACACACCATGTTTCGTTAACATGTGGTCCCGTTCCAACATATCAGTGAGACAACGGCGAGTAGTAGGAGTATTTTCGAACGGACGTGTAGGCCGGGGTGCCTCTTCGTGAACCGTGGCAAACACGCAACCGTCCACCGACTCTTCGCCTTTCCCTCTCGATTTGGAACTGCTGTCGCACGCTCTTCCTCTCCCTCCTCCATTTTCCTTCAGCCCTTCACCCTTTCTTCTGCCATTGTTCGATCGTCTTCTCCATGGAGGGAACAGGCTGGAAACGACCCCGTTATTCTTGCCCCGATCTGAAAGATGACGTGGTGGAGGAACTCATTGATCGGTGCGACGTCATCACCTCGGCTAGCATGGCAGGTTCGTTCAAGCCCATTCTCGACTCAACTAATAACATCATTACAAAGAACCCAAGAGTCAAGGAGCGGTTTGATCTCCCTTATCTTCTTCGCCGTGACCTTGATAACTGGCGCCGGCATGACGGAGGCCTCGCCCTGTGCCAGTTGATGCCGCTTAATAATGATACGTATGATGTTAAGATGCCATCGCTTGAGGGCAAGGCTTGGGCGGGTGAAAATGGAGATTGGGTTGTTTACATTGGGTCCAACTGTGAGTGGGAACTTGTGAATGTCTACACTCCTGACCGGGTTCCACTTCCAAAAATCTCAGCACACTGCCCAGAGGTTGAGCACACCAGTATTGTACGCACGTTCAAATACGATCATTGAGACTATCTTCTATGGAAGATAGCAATTTATCGAGTTCCCAACCGCTCTTGGAATTACAACAACTATCAAGTTGTTGCTATCTTCGACAAGCTTGTTGCCGTCCTTTGTGGTTCGACTCGATGGACATTGCTCAAAAATTAGTTTCTGTACACGGATGAGTACTGTGATGCAATTCAATACGAGGGCCTTGTGTTTGCTGCCACCACTAGTGGCACCATTTTTGCATGGGATCCTCATAGTTTCGGTACGTTTGTCTTCCACCGTAATTATAATTGTTTCATCCACATGCATGCGGCTTAGCAAGTTTCCCTTTACTAATTAACCTTCTTCTTGTGTTTCCAAGGTCCTGTGAACATCCCACCACCTATACTTGAAATTTTTTATAACCAAGGGGGAGATGACGATGGTGATGATCACAAGCATGAGGACGAGCAGCTCCCATATACTCTGTGGCGCCTGGCAACTAATTCCGATGGATCACCTCTTCTTGTGTGTATACAGCCCACTCATGATGTTACTGCTAAGGAAGCAGGTGTAGTCTTGCTTGGTCCCACTCTCCGGACCTATTCCAACACCCGTTGCATGGTATTCGGGATGGATACTAGTGTGCTAGCGCCAACTCCTTCTCCCTGGTACAGAATTGATAGTCTTGGAGAAAACTCGCTCTTCCTTGGACAAAACTATCCGATGATGGTGAAAGGTGATCCAACTGCTATTGACACAACATTAACAGTACCATTTCTGAGAAGCAACTGTGTCTATACCTCAGACATTTGGATGGTTCCCTACCCTGGTACTGATATAGTAGGTCGCTTCAGCCTAGATGATCAGTCCTGCATTGGTTTCCAGATCGACAATCGATGGCCTGTCCCAGAGAATCACTTGTGGTTCAAAGCAAGCATTTCCAACACCGAGGAATGGTTGAGTTGAAGTTCATTTCATTGCTTGTTATTTGTTGTGTGGTGAAAACTTTAGTATTTATAATGTATCCTCGTTGTCGATGTGGGTTGATGACCTGTTGTATGTAATAAAATGATATGCGTGTGATAAACTTGCTAAATTTATGAATGGCTTTCGAGTCGCTTCTCTAAATTTGTACTAACTTCACATGCTTCGCGCGTTGGGCGGGTGTTTTTACTGTAGCCATATGTTAATGTGTTCGCTGTATGTAACTAGCACCTCGAATCCTCGATACTAGTACTATATAGTAGGAGTAAGTAATAGGAGTAGTAGGGTGGCATGGGCCAGAACAAGCATTCACGTCCAGGAGTACGGCACACACCACCACCACGACATCCATATGACACCACATTATTTCTTGGAGTCCGTGCTAGAGCAATCTCTTCAACCTTGTCGTTTCTCTAACTTCAGCCATCGCGCGGCGGGCGAGGTGGGGGTTTGCCGATAGTCGGTTTCCTTAACTGCAGTCCCACTTGTAAGGCCAACTCCAACGCACGACCCCAAATGCACCTCCGTTTTGCATGAACTCCAACGATAATTTTGACTAGAAAAGCAAGACCAAAGAAAACAAGAACCACAAGAATACATTTTACTACTCCTGTAAGTTGGATTAGTGCCTTCTTGATGCATTCATTGTTGATCTACGGAGGCTCGATCTTGCGTCTGTGCTAGCTAAAAGTGATAGAACATCTACTAAATTGCGCTCTATCAATATATGGATGTACTCTTCTTCCCAATACAAAAACGTGCATCCATTCTACTCCCCCCGTTGCACAATACATGCCTTCTATTTTTCAAAATATATATGTATCTAGACATGTCTTAGTATATAGGTACATACATTTTTGGACAAATGGAAGTCAAGTATTTTGGAACGAAGGGAGTACACAATAAATTTTTTAAGTTAGCACAACTAGTCTAATCTGAGAGTAGAACCGAAGATTTGGTCGGGTTCTTCCTCCTTTTGCCGACACGAGGGACATCCAGCATCCAAGTCGTGTCATGAAAGAAAATAGAGTGGTAGTTGAAGCCACAAGATGTGCATCTTGGGTTAAACTATAAATAGAATCTTTCTACTCTTGAGTAACTCCAAAAGCGGCCACCGAAGATCTTTATTGGATTTGTTTTTCATCACCAGCATGTCGAGGTGAAAGATATGCAGGTTCAGTGGGTCCTCTTGCATTTTCATTGACATGTGGGGCCGCATGTGAGCAAACAGACGATGGGCTCCGCACGTCCGCTGGCTGGCTGAGAAGAGAGATAGAGGAGGGCTGAGCACGAACTGCAGGAAAATTGTTCTACGTACCTCGATATAGGCTCGATATAGTGGGGTGGCATGGGCCATAACTAGCATTCACATCTAGCAGTACGGCACACGCCACCCACACGAGTCCCATCCGACACCAATTTTCTTGGAGTCTGTGCTACATCCATCTCTTCTCCCTCCTGTTTTCTCAGCCATCACGAGGTGGGCGGCATGGGGGTTTGCCGATAGTCGGTTTGCTCAACTATGGTCCCACTTGTAAGTGAAAATGCAACACCGCACGCATTCCTGCTTGAGCGGCATGCCGGACCCACCGTGTGGGGGTGCGACGTGAACACGACAGGCTTTTCCTTTTGAACTTGTAACTTGTAAAATTTGGTTCTGCTCCATGGCGCGACCGATAGATAGAAAATAACGATTTTTCCTAGAGTAATGAGAAGTTTGGTTCTGGCACCATTCATGCATGGAGTACGTACGAAAATTATGAAGTTCATGCGAAAGGTAAGATAATTACTGTAGTACATATACTACTACATGGATTTGACGGAAAGATAAAAATACATACGGATCCATCAACGTTCAACGACATCCTCACACCCTAGTGCGCCGGGTCACCAACCGACGTGTGAGGAGCAGCGGCGTTGGCGGTGAGCTCAACGTGCTTCTGAACAGTGCCGTCCAAGGTTGCCCTGCGCTCCAAGAAGGCTAGCGTCCTATCGTCCTCCTCTTGCATGTAGTAGTCCTTGTGGACGATTTGCGCGTAGACGTGGGTGATTATGTCGATGGCGTCTTGTTGCGCCAGGCGCTGCGCGGCGAGCGCGACCTCAAGGTGGACATTCTCCGGCGCGATGGCGGGCAGTCGCAGGGCCACCAGTGCGTCGAAGAGGTTGTTACCATAGTGGACTTTGAGGGTGGCGGGCATCGCAGAGCCTGGGTGCGTCGGCTGGAGGCTTACGTCAAAGTCGTCCGCAAGCTTCTTGACGACGGTGAACTTGTCGAGGAAACCGACGAGGACCTCGTCGAACAAGGAGACGAAGCTATCGTCCAAGCGGCCCCTCGCCCTGGCGGCCTCAAGCAATACTACCTGGAGACGTTCCTTGGTGCCAAGCCGCAGGCCGGCATCGTGGACCATCAGGCACATCCGGCTGATGCTTGCGCTCATCGCCTCCATGAGTCTAGCGTAGCTTCTAGTCAACTGATCTTGCAATTCGAGTGATCACTCAGCCCTTGGTTAGCGTGTTTAGGTGCGTAGGATTTCATACTACTCCTCGGCCCTCTACTGCACCTGCCTTTGGCTGTATGATAGGTGGGCCAGCCACCCCCTGTGGCCACGTGTCATTCACCCAAAGGCAGTTGCCGTAAGTCAATGAAGCTGCGTCCCCCTCCGTGCCGGTGCAGTATAGTCATCTCACCAGACCTCTGGTTGGGGCCAAACGAGAGAAGTTTGATGTTTACTGGTTTATTGGTCCCCTTTGCATTTTGCGCCAAGTTTTGACCTTTGATTTAACTAATAAAATGTTAATGCATGTAAACAAAAATGTTGTGTAAGTCACCTTACGAAAACCAAATAATCCAAAAATACTTAGGCACGGTGCATTAACTCCCTCCTTGTTTCTTATTTCGTGACATATCAACCAATGAGAGATGTGGGCCGTGCATGCTTTCAATGACTTGAGACTACCAACCATGACATGCAGTGTTTAGTTCATTGCATGTAATCCTATTAGTACTCTAGTTAGGAGTAGCAAAAACATTAAGTTCTCTCGCCGATAGGAATAAAACACCATGTATTTATTTATAGAGGGAGTAGCACATTTTTGGTGACATGCATTACTAGATATTGCTAGTCAAATACTAAAATCCAGATGGACGTGGTAGTACTCCTAAATCCAGATGGTGGTGCTACTAGTACTAGTAGTAGTACTACCAATGTAGTAGTAGGATTACTAGCACTGTACTACCCGTTGGTCAAATTATTACGTGCTGCTCCTCACAGTGAAGTGATAAGAACCTGCGCTGGAGATGACACCTGAGTATAGGCGACGTGTTCGGCATACCATAGTCAGCCTCACCGTCTGCAGTCACTATCATCATGGCTGTAGAGCTAGCCTGCTTACAACTAGCCCTGTTCGACATAATTTCCTGTGCGTAGATGCCCGTGCATTGCACGGAACACCAAGATTGGGGGTGGACGGCTCTGGCAGCGGCCATCGCGCCAGATTTTTTCCACGGCCTTCTACTCCTAGATGTGGTGGGGAGGAGATGAGGCTGATTGTGAGAGACAAGGAGTTGTTTGTAAATAGGGAACAAGTGCAGGCATCTTTTTGCAAAAATGGAGAAGCTTGGTTTGTATGCGTCAGATCTAGATCCGACGGCTATTGGTGAAAGATGGGAGGCACAACATCATCACCAACTCAGGACCTGTTTGATTCGCAGGATTTTGAAAACGCAGGAATAGGACACGGCAATATTACAAGTTTCAAACTGATATTACAAATGTTAGGAGTAATGCTGCACCTACGAAGAGGGAATTACTAGGAAGATTACGTAAGAACTTTCGTTACTTTAGGTGGATGCAGCATTATCGTACAAACTAAAATCCACCGCCCTGACAAGTCACTAATGGGCAAATAAGTTTTCGAGTCTCTGGCCACTTGATGTTTCAAAAACAAATTCAGCTTCTGCGGAGACTTTGTCATTTAGGCTTAGACGCTTGCGGTGATCAGCACGCCATTCATTGTTGCACCAGAGAATGCCAAACCTCATTACCTTGAGCACACTTGCCTCCAGAAGAAAGAACCTGGCCAATTTAATCACAGATGTGCTGCCTCGGTAGTCGATCAAATCAATTTCTGTAAGATGGAGATCAAGGCATTCGATGAGATTGTTATAGTGCAGCACATTTTTCACTTTCGGGTCTTTTTTATCTGCAAAAGAAGAGAACATATTAGAGCAGCTGGCTGCATAAGATTGCCGTGTCATCAAGAGGTACCAATATCATTCGCTCATACGATAGGGTTGGCTGGCTAGTGATATTCTCTCTCTCTTTCTGTTTCCTCTCATTTAACTAGGAGCACGTGAAGAGCTTGGGCATTTGTTGCCTTCCACTATGTGGCTGATGCCATATTTCGCAAAAGTATGCCACATAACATGCATCAATGTCAAATCAAAAGATTTTGGCACCGCTCTCGCGATGTGAGAGAGTTGGCACCGCTGTGCACACAGACCCACATGTATAAACAAATCAATCAAACCAACTACACCAGCCTCTCACTCTCCCAAACAAGTGTTTTTTATTGCCTCAGTCCTGTCTCCCTCCCACGCAGTGTTTTTTCATTGCGTGAGTTAATTTGGCACCGGAGCAAAGTAGGTGATCCAGATTGGGACACCAGGTGAGCAATGGAGGGGTGACGATGCCAAATGCATCACAAGTGAATTTGGCACATGTTTTGGCCTACATAGCCCACTTTTGTAATACTACCTCGTATTTAGTATAAAATTTTGACCATAGATTTACCTAAGAAAATGCCAATGCATGTCACTAAAAATTACACCATTTGAAATTATGTTCAAATACGAATCCAACGATATAGTTCTTAGTGACATCCATTAACATTTTGTCAGTTAAATCTAGGGTCAAATTTTGATACTACAAAATTGGAAGAGTAAACCAGGACGGAGGTAGTACTTGCTCTTAGGGTAACCAAAGAGTTACTGGAGTAGTCTAAGTTACTTTCCACTATGACTAGCCTAGGCTACTATAGTAGTACAACATAAAAACGATGCAGGTGATCACGTGAGAAAAAATACTAAAAACATTTCTTTCGGTGCAGTGCATAGATGCAATTTTGAACACTACACTTTTCATCGTAATTTGGGAAAATTATGAAAAAATTGAGTTACGTTGTGATTACCGTTTACTTATAGGAAAGAAGTTTCACCTCGATGAGTAGCTTCTCCGTGCACGGAAAGCATGTGAGGAATCCAACAACTTAATCCAGATTGGGGCCGATAGATTTTAGTGCTAAGATCTTCACTGTGCGCATGGACTGGGTCAAGCTTATGGGAATTTTCGGTGGGAACGACACCTATGGGATCACAAGAATCCCTACTACGGTTGCGGGGCACGGGGTTGTGAGAAGAGCGGATCAAACAGATAGCACACGGTTCGTTTATCCAGGTCCGGGCCGCGGGGATGCGTAAAACCCTACTCCTGCTTTGGTGGATTGTATATCTGTGTTCTTGAGCTAGCTATGGGGCGTGAGGAGCTCCAAAAAGCCGAATCCTCCTCCTGGTCGCCTCGGGCCTCCTTTTATAGGAAAGGGGTTGCCACAGTAGCACCAGGAGGTGGAAAGGGAACAGTGATGCGAGGTTATCCCTCGCATTACGTGACAAGGCACATTTAATGCGTCTTGCCCAGGTGTCCTTGCTTTATCGGGGACAGGGGAGAGCCCTGTCTCCTCCGTCGCTGCTCCCTCTCGTGTCGACACGCGCCCTGGCCAGCGGTGCCCGCGGTGCCATGTAGGCAGGAAGGCAGCTGAGGTGGCGTAGTGGTGGGTCTCCACGAAGATCCGCATGCCGCCACGCAGGTGCCTGCCCAGCTGGTTGGGTCGGCAGCTGCATGCGAACGGCGGTGGAGGTTTGACTGGCGTGGGCCTGATGGTGGCCCTACGGGTGTTCTCGGCAAGGGCCTTGCCGGGGCCCCGGCAAGGGTCTTGCCGTGGCGCCTGCTGTCATCCCCGGCAAGGCTCTTGCCGGGGGCCTTGTGGTCCTCCTTGGCTGGGATCCCGCCAAGGATCATCATCTTCTGAAGGGTGTATCTGATCTCGAATGTCTTCACAAAGATCTGCATGCCACCGCGGGGATGTCTCCCGAATCCTTGCCCCATGGGGGCAGTGGACTCAAGGGTGACTCTCTCTGTAGGTGTGGGGCGAGCTGCCACGGCAAGGGTCTTGCCGGGTTTGCTAAAACCGCCTCCCGGCAAGGATCTTGCTGGGGGGTCCGCTTCGTCCCCTTTGCTCTTTGTGGTCTTGGTCTTGGCGTCGTTCTGCTTCTGCTGAGCTTCGGTCTTACCTTGGCTCACCTCCCTTGCCTTGCTCAGTGTGGTGGTGCCCGCGGCTTAGACTGCCCGTGCACAGTTATAGGGGTACAAAAAGTGTACCCCTCTTTTTGTACACCGATAGGAGCCCCCGGGCCTGGGCCACACGTAAGAGCAATCGCGTCGTTGGGCTAGGCCCAAAAATGGTGCGCGGGCAGGCGGGGCGGTTTTTACCGCGGTAAGTCTCTTCGCGCGCTGCGCTTCCCATGCTTCCCGCGCGTGGCGCGGCATGGGGAGGCGTGTGTGACGTGGGCGGCATGCGTGGGGCTGAGCTCTGCATGCATGCGTCACGTCGTGGAGGCGCGGCTCATTTACTGAACGGGGCCGAGGCGTGGTCTTCAAGGCATCCACTCCCCACGGTCACGGGGTGGGGAGAGCTCTCCTCACCCGTCGCCTCGGTCCTGCACGCCTGCCACGTGGCTCTCGTGCGCTTGGGGTGGTGAACGGTGGAGGCGGGAAACCGGGCCGCCGCAGGCTGGGGCGGCGGGTCGGTCCCAGTTCCCTACGCCTTCCGCGTCTTGATTGGCTGAGCGGGGCGGCCGAGCCCCCACCCCGTTCCTTTATAAAGAGCGGGAGGGGGGATGGCATCCCGCATTCCTTCATCTCCTCCTTCCTTCAGCTTCTGCTCCCCCTTCCATCCGTCATGGAGAGAGGGAATCCTGGTCCTTCAATGGTGGCGGCGAGGGTCGCCGCTCGACAACGCGTCCCTCCTTCTCCCGCACCCGCGGTGGCAGAGCCAGCCGCGAGGGGAAGGGGGAGGGGGCGAGGCCGTGGGCGAGGCCGAGGCGCTCGGGGAGGAGGAGGACGGGGCAGCGCGCCGGCCTCGCCTCCGCCAGTAGTTCTTCCCCCCGTGGGGGGCCACATTGGGGATGACCCTTGCGAGTTCTTCCTTAGGCTACGCCGGCCGCCTCGCCGTCGCCTTCGTCTCCCGACTCCATTCGCACAGGAGATGGAGTTGGATCCGCCGGAGTCATTGTGGCTGCACATGAGGGGTTGCGTGATCAGTGGTACGCGGGCCCGCGTTGATTTCCCCGCCCCTCACGTGATGTATCTCTGTCGGGGATGGAAGACGTTTGCCCATATCCACCGCTTGACGGAGGGGCTCACTCTCCATTTTAAGCTGATGGAGGGTGGCCTTCTCTCCGTCAAGGTCTTCGGGTGCTTTGGGACCCGTGCAAGGTGCTGCGTGGAGAGCTCTTCTGATAGTGAAGACTCCTCCTCGGGCGGGAGTGACGAGGAGGATAGCGGCAGCGATGACGAGGGTAGTAGGCGGCAGGATGATGGGTCCGATTAGGTGTCGGGTGCCGCTCCGTGCGGCACCAGCGACCCCATCATCCGCGTCGCCGGCTCCCTCAACTTCCCGGGGTCGTCTCCTTGGGCGGCTGGCGTTGGGAGGCTGCGGAAGAGTAAGAGGGCGGGCGGCAAGGCCGTCAAGTCCGAGTACGCGGGCACCGACGCCTTCGACGCATGCTGACGTCCTGCCGCCTCGTCTTCGAGCTCTGCTTCCGGCGCTGCCATCACCATCCAGCCTTCGGACGGCCACCGAGATGTTCTCTTGGTGTCTTCTGCCACCCGTAGCTCGCCTAGGCGCTCCTTTTGCCCTTTTCTCCTCCTTGACCTGCCGACTGAGGAGAGGGACAAGAAAGGGATTACGAGCACCTTATCTCTTTTTAGTTTGTAAGCCTTCGGGCCTTAGATGAATTTAAAACTTGTAATCCCATCATTCATGTTTTTCATTCCCTATGGACTGTACCTGAGTGGAAAGTTTTTAATGAAAAAGGGATGCTTGCCGGGTCATTTGTTTGTGGGTCGAACCCACGACAAGCAGTAAATCCTTGATATCCTTAAGATAAACATTTCCTTGCCCGGCAACAGGCCTTGCCGTCTCCCCACTTCGCTCGACCTTTCTCACACCTTTGGCGGAGGCAGGGATGAGATGGGTTCAGGCTCCTTGTTTCATCCTCTCGCTGCCGCGACTACTACCAAACCTAGCCCCAGGAACGAGCCCTAGGGCCTAGAGTTAGGGGAGCACGGTAGTTTTTAGGGAAAAAATGAGGTTTCACATACCTTAGTCCTTAAGGGAATGCATGATAAGGGATGAAGAACTTATCTGAAGCTGTAGCCCCGGGCAACTCTGGTTTGCTGTGGGTGAATCTTTGCTCTCGTAGCCCCTGGCAATACTGGCTTGCCGGGGTCTAGATGCTGGTCTTTCCCTCTTCTCTTTTTTGTCCTCAAGTGATCCGACAAGGATACCTATGAGTCCTGCGAACCAAAGAAGACGAAAGAACGGCAAAGAGACGCACACTTGACCTCTAAGCTAGGGGTTAGTCGCCGCTAAGCACTATCAACCCTAACCAAGGACGAGACTCGACCTAGCATGCATGCTATAACTTAGGGCGCCAGCACTTCATTTACTTGTGCTCAGGGTCTGCGCCTGGCTTTGTACAAAGGGTTACATGCATCATCGGCAATGCTTGTACAAAAGGTGGCTTGCCGGGGGGCCCGGCAAGTCGCGCCTCATGGGTAAAACTTGCGAAGATGCTCAATGTTCCAGGAGTTACTCACTGGAACGACATCTTCGGTCTCCAGGCGGACTACGCCGGGCCTGGTGACTCGTATTACCCGATAAGGGCCTTCCCACTTTGGCGTCAACTTGTTGGAATTCTTGGCCGATTGAACACGCCGAAGGACAAGGTCGCCTTCCTCAAGGCTTCAGGCATGAACCTTGCGGCTATGGTAGCGGCGCAAGGCTTGCTGGTAGCGTGCTGCTCTCACAGCCGCCCGAAGACGATCTTCCTCAAGGAGCATTGCGTCATCTTGCCGCAGTTGCTCTTGCTCAAGCTCATCATAAGCAAGCACTCGAGGTGACCCGTATATGAGTTCAGTGGGGAGAACTGCTTCTGCCCCGTATACCAGGGCAAAGGGTGTCTGGCCGGTGGATCGATTTGGCGTCGTCCTGATCGACCAAAGAACCGTCGGCAACTCATCAATCCAGCACCTTCCACTCTTGTGCAGCCTGTCAAAGGTCTTGGTCCTTAAGCCTCGCAGTACTTCAGCGTTTGCCCTCTCAGCTTGACCATTGCTTCGTGGGTGAGCAACGGAAGCAAAACAGACTTTGCTGCCGAGGTCTTGGATATATTGCATGAAGGTGCGGCTTGTGAACTGTGTGCCGTTGTCGGTGATGACCCTGTTGGGTACACCAAAATGGCACACTAGTCCCTTGAAGAACTTGACGGCTGACTGAGCTGTAACCTTCCTCACTGCCTCCACTTCTGGCCACTTTGTGAACTTGTCGATTGCAATGTACAAGTACTCGAAGCCCCCGACAGCGCGGGGGAAAGGGCCCAGTATGTCGAGCCCCCAGACCGAGAATGGCCAGGAGAGAGGAATGGTTTGAAGGGCTTGAGCTGGCTGATGAAGCTTCTTTGAATGGAACTGACACGCTTCACACCTGGTGACTAGTGTCATCGCATCCTGGAGGGCGGTGGGCCAGAAGAAACCTTGCCAAAATGCCTTGCCGGCAAGGGCCCTCGACCCGATGTGGGATCCACATATGCCTGCGTGTATCTCCGCCAACAGCTCCAGTCCTTCCTCCCGAGGGATACACTTCAATTTCACGTCGTTCGTCCTCTTTCTGTACAGGACGTCATCGACGAACTGGTACATGGTAGAGCGATGAGCTACTTTTTCCGCTTCTTCCTGCTCTTCAGGAAGTTCCCCTGTTTGGAGGAATCGGACGGTATGTTGTGCCCACGCTGGAGCCTGGGGCTTGACGGCGAGGACTAAATGCATTTCCTCCACTATAGGAGCAGCTGTCCCGTGGCGGGCTTAGTGTCCCCTGCAACATCCTTGCCGGCGGCTCCGGGGAGCTCGGCGGGAAAGTACTTGCCGGGTCCTGATTTCCTTCTCTTGTTCAGCTCTGTTGATGGATCAACGGATGGCTGAGTTAGCTGGAGCACAAAGGTACCTGGTTCCACAGGTAGCTTGAGGGCAGCGCGTTTTGACAGGTAATCGGCGATATCGTTCTCCGCTCGGGGAACATATTCAACCTGTATACCGTTGAAACGCTCTTCCAGCTTTCTCACTTCATCGACATAGGCCTTCATCAACAGGCTCTGGTAGTCCTTGTTGACTTGCTTGACGACGAGCTGCGAGTCGCCCCTGACAATGAGCTTCTTGATTCTGAGGTCCGCCGCGATGCTAAGACCGGCGAGCAGCCCTTCGTACTCTGCCGTATTGTTTGTTGACACCTCCCTGGGGAAGTGCATCTGGATCACGTACTTGAGGTGCTCTCCGGTGGGCGCGACAAGAAGCACGCCAGCCCCGGCACCGTGTAAGGAGAAAGCTCCATCAAAGTACATGATCCAACTGCAACTTGCCTCCTTGCCGGGGAGAGCAGTCTCTTGGGCTTCTTCGTCACGCGTTGTGGTCCATTCTGCAATGAACTCCGCCAGGAGTCGGCTCTGAATTATCGAAGTACTTTCAAACTGAGGCCAAAGCTGGACAGCTCCAGTGCCCATTCCACAATTCTTCTCGTTGCATCTGGATTGTGCAATATCCGTTGCAGAGGGAGGCGAGTGACGACATTGATCTCGTGTTCCTGGAAGTAGTGACGCAGCTTCCTCGAGGCCATAAGAAGGTCGAAGAGAAGTTTCTGCACGCCGGAGTACCTTGATCTAGCTCCCTGCAGGAGGGAACTAACAAAGTAGACCGGGTGCTGCATCATTTTCTTCTTTGGCGGCACATCAACTGGCTGTGTTGTCTCTGCATTGGTGGTGTCGGGCTCTGTCGCTGCCATTACCTCGTCGTCAACCTCTCTCTACGCCACTAGTGCGGCGCTGACCACCTGGTTCGTTGCCGCCAGGTATAGCAGCAACGGCTCCCGTGGCCTAGGCGCAACTAGTATTGGCGCGGAGGAGAGGTACTTCTTCAAATCTTGCAATGCTACTTCGGCTTCTGGCGTCCACTCCATCGGGCCCGCCTTTTTTAGGATCTTAAAAAATGGAAGGGCGCGCTCAGCAGACTTGGAAATGAATCTGCCCATGGCGGCGACGCAACCAGCAAGCCGACGCACATCCTTGATTCGCTTGGGTGCTTCAATCTGCTCTATAGCTTTGATCTTGTCTGGATTGGCCTCTATCCCACGCTGTGACACAAAGAACCCGAGAAGCTTGCCGGACGGGACGCCAAAGACGCACTTCTCCGGGTTCAGCTTGAGATTGATCTTGCACAGGTTTGCAAATGTTTCTTGCAAATCCGGTATGAGGGTTGCCCTGTCCTTGGTTTTGACCACTATGTCATCCATATAAGCTTCCATATTTCTATGGAGCTGGGGTTCAAAACCAATCTGGACCGCCCTTGCAAACGTCGAACCAGCACTCTTCCACCCGAAAGGCATCCGCATGAAACAATACGTACCACATGGGGTGATGAATGTTGTTTTCTCTTCGTCTTCTCTTGTCATGAAGATCTGGTGGTAGCCAGAGTAGGCATCGAGGAATGGCAACAAATCACACCCAGCTGTGGAGTCAACAATCTGGTCGATGCGCGGCAACGGGAAGGGGTCCTTAGGACAAGCCTTATTTATATCTGTGTAATCAATACACAGCCTCCACCTCCCATTAGCCTTGCGCACTACGACCAGATTGGCCAACCACGTTGGATGGAGCACTCCTCTTACCAAACCCGCTGCTTCCAGTTTCCGGATCTCCTCTGTGATGAACTCTTGTCGTTCCAAAGCTTGCTTTCTGACCTTCTGCTTGACGGGCCGCGCATGAGGACAGACAGCAAGGTGGTGCTCAATCACCTCCCTGGGAACGCTGGGGATGTCGGAAGCTTGCCATGCAAACACATCGACATTCGCCCGAAGGAAGGTGACGAGCGCGTCTTCCTATTTGTCATCAAGGGTGGAGCTTATGGTGAAAGCCCCTCCCGTGCCGTCCTCATTGACAGAAACCTTCTTGGTACCCGGCGGTATGGCCCTGGGTCTCTTGTTTCCGCTGGTGGAACTCTCTGGCACGTCCTCGACGGGAGCGCTACACTCCGAAGAGGTGCGCTTGCCGGAGTGGGTGTCCGAGGTCTCACCGGTCTTCTTCTTCTTCTTCTTCTCCCCTCCCGGGGTCCCAGCGGCAGGAGCAAGTGCCCTAGTGGCGGCAGCTGCTGCAACTGCTTGCTGGTATAGTTGGTCAGCGCAAATCAGCGCATCTTTCTTATCGGAGGGGATGGTGATGATCATCACAGGTCCTGGCATCTTTAGGGTGTTGTAGGCGTAGTGTGATGCCGCCATGAACTTGGCCAGCGCTGGGCAGCCAAGGATCCCGATGTAGGGCAAGGGGCTCTTGGCAACATCAAACACGATCCTCTCTGTCTTGTAGTTCAGATCGCTTCTAAAAGTCACAGGCAGCGTGACCTTTCCCTTAGGTTGGCTTCTTCCCGGGTTGACCCCCAGAAACGTGCCCGTCTCTTCGAGGTCTCCATCAGGAATCTGCAGTTTCTCGATCACAGCAGGTGAGATCAAGTTCAGACTGGCCCCGCCATCGACTAGCATCTTTGTCACCTTGAGGTTGCGTATTGTTGGTGAAACCAACAATGGCAAGCACCCGACCACAGTAGTGCGATCAGGGTGATCCTCAGTGTCAAAAATGATAGGTGTGCTGGACCACTTCAGCGGCCTTTGGGCATCAAATGATGGCTCTGCCACTTTAATCTCTAGCGCCCACTGTTTAAGCTGGCGGTGAGAAGTGTGCAGCGAGGCGCCGCCATCGACGCACATGGCCTCTGTAGCTTTCTGAAACTCTTGGTCGCCGAATTCGTCATCCTCTTCGTGATCGTCGTCTTCTGGCTTCTTGTCACGGCCCCGGGCGGGCCTCTCCTTTTGTTTATCCTTGCCGTGACGGCCCGCCTGGCTGTCACGCTTCTTGCCGGACCCCTTAGCACCGTCTTGGCCCTTCTCCTTGTCCCGCCTCTCATATTCAGCCCTCTGCTTCTCAGCGAGGAGCTCAACCTGTCGGCAGTCTTGGAGAGCATGGCCTTTGGTGCGATGGATCTTGTAGTATCGCTTGTCAGAGTTTCCTGGCTTCTCGGCAACCGCCAAGGCCCTGCAGGAGACACATCCGGCAATTTCCTTGCCGGGGTCATCTGCCTTGGTTTTCTTGGTGGAGCCGGTGTCATCAGATCCCTCGACGGCAAGCACGGCTTTACCTTTGCGCTTCCTGTTGCGGCGCCGGCCCTTCTTCCCGGGGAGGCAGTACCTTCATCTGAGGAGTCGGTTTCCATGCCGGCGTCTTTGCCGGGGTACTTCCTTCCCTCTTCAGCCCGGGCACATCTGTCAGCAAGAACATAGAGTTCTACTACATCTTTCACCTTGTTCATTGCCAGCTCTTCGCGCATCTTGCGGTTACACACGTTCTGATGGAACGCGCTGATGATGGTGGCAGGGTGAACATCAGGGATATTGTACTGTATCCGGCTGAACCTCTGTATATACTTGCGGAGACTCTCGCCTCCCTTCTGGGGAATGACGTGCAGGTCGCTCGCTTGGCCATGGGCTTGGTGGCCTCCAGTAAAGGCGCCCACAAACTCATGTCACAAATCCGACCAGGAGGAAATAGAGTCTACCGGCAAGTGCATCAACCATGACATGGCGTTGGGTTTAAGAACCAACGGAAAGTAATTCGCAAGCACCTTATCGTCGCGGGCTCCGACAGCTTGCATCGCAATGGTGTAGATGCTGAGGAACTCGGACGGGTGGGTCTTGCTGCTGTACTTTTCGCCCACGTCAGGTTTGAAGGTGCGGTGAGTGGGCCACTGGAACTGCCGCAGCTCATGGGTAAAAGCCGGACAGCCTACCTCGTAAGGTAGGCCTCCAGGGCTCTCCGGTGCCGGGTGGTTCACAGCAGGCCCTGCTCGCCTGTCTGACTGGTGGCGCGCTCCGCGCCTGCGCTCGATAGTGGTTCGAGCGTCTTCATGTTCTCGTTCCCGAAGGACTTGGCGCTGGTCACAGTGGGTCCGCGGGTCGGACGGCGCTATGGAGATTTCGTCGCCCGCAACGTCGCGACGGGCTGGCATCCGCGGTACCGGGCGAGGAGGAGGCGAGTGCACCGTGGTCACGGCGCCGCCGGCTTTCCTGCCACTGGTGGGTGGGAATCCATCGGAGCGTCGACCTAGGGGCTCCACCTGACTCGGTTCGTCTTTGTTGGCCACCACAACAAGGCTTCGGATAGTGGCTCTCCATTCGTCGAGTTTCCCCGTAGTGGGAGGAAAATCGAGGAGCAACTGCACGCGCGCCAGGGCTTCTGCTGGCGTTGGTGGCAGCGAAACCTGCATGGATCGCGACACGCTTCGACTTCTGACCATGTCAGAAGGAGCTCTATCACGACCCTGCGGTCGCATGCCATCTTCACCAGCGCCTTGGCGAGTGGGCAGGTCTTCTACCACCCGGGAGTGGCGCTCGGGGCTCTTCCTGCAGCGACACCCGGGGTCTTCGGCGTGATTGCGCCGTTCATCGTGCGCCGCTTGAGAGGAGCGCGCCGTCGGCACCGGTGTGGGAGTCTTGGAGGCCCTCGGATCGCCTTCGGGCGGGGCGGTAGCGATCTTGGAAGGCCCCGCGCCACCCGCGGAGGGCCTGGCTCCGTCTTTGGATTTGGCGGCGTGCGGCCCGTTACCAGGCGCACGAACATCACCGCCTCCCAAACCCCGGCTGCTGGGACGGTGTTGGTGTTCGCGAACAGCGCCCCGGGTCCTTTCTGCGACCGGTCCGCTGCTCGCCCGCGTCGGGACGGGATGTCCGGCTTCCGACGGGCCAACCGCCACCGTCGTCTTCTCTTGGGCGCCATGACGATGAAGAAGCATCGAACTAACTGCTAAAGCCGATTCTCACAATTGCGCCCCCTACCTGGCGTGCCAAAGATGTCGGTGGGAACGACACCTATGGGATCACAAGAATCCCTACTACGGTTGCGGGGCGCGGGGTCGTGGGAAGAGCGGATCAAACAGATAGCACATGGTTCGTTTATCCAGGTTCAGGCTGCGGGGATGCGTAAAACCCTACTCCTACTTTGGTGGATTGTATATCTGTGTTCTTGAGCTAGCTATGGGGCGCGAGGAGCTCCGAAAAGCCGAATCCTCCTCCTGGTCGCCTTGGGCCTCCTTTTATAGGAAAGGGGTTTCCACAGTAGCACCAGGAGGTGGAAAGGGAACAGTGATGCGAGGTTATCCCTCGCATTACATGACAAGGCGCATTTAATGCGTCTTGCCCAGGTGTCCTTGCTTTATCGGGGACGGGGGAGAGCCATGTCTCCTCCATCGCCGCTCCCTCTCATGTCGACATGCGCCCTGGCCAGCGGCGCCCGCGGTGCCATGTAGGCAGGCAGACAGCTGTGGTGGCACAGTGGTGGGTCTCCATGAAGATCCGCATGCCGCCACACAGGTGCCTGCCGAGCTGGTTGGGTCGGCAGCTGCATGCGAACGCCGGTGGAGGTTTGACTGGCGTGGGCCTGATGGTGGCCCTACGGGTGTTCTTGGCAAGGGCCTTGCCGGGGCCCCGGCAAGGGTCTTTCTGTGGCGCCTGCTGTCATCCCCAGCAAGGCTCTTGCCGGGGGCCTTGTGGTCCTCCTTGGCTGGGATCCCGCCAAGGATCATCATCTTCTGAAGGGTGTATTTGATCTCGAATGTCTTCACAAAGATTTGCATGCCACCATGGGGATGTCTCCCGAATCCTTGCCCCATGGGGGCAGTGGACTCAAGGGTGACTCTGTCCGTAGGTGTGGGGCGAGCTGCCACGGCAAGGGTCTTGCCGGGTTTGCTAAAACCGCCTCCCGGCAAGGATCTTGCCGGGGGGGGTCCGCTTCGTCCCCTTTGCTCTTTGTGGTCTTGGTCTTGGCGTCGTTCTGCTTCTCCTGAGCTTCGGCCTTACCTTGGCTCACCTCCCTTGCCTTGCTCAGTGTGGTGGTGCCCGCGGCTCAGACTGCCCGTGCACAGTTATAGGGGTACAAAAAGTGTACCCCTCTTTTTGTACACCGACAGGAATCATTTTCTAGAAGACAATCGTAAATACATCAAGAAGAAATTTAAAAATGTGAATTTCAAGAAGAGGAGAAGAAGATGAGTGTTGTACCTGAACGATTACGGATCCAATAAAGAGTTCGGAGAATTTGGCAGACCAGTACACCAACGCTGTCAATTTCGGCACGTCAATGACCCTGATTTTTGTTGGAACTTCTAGATCCGATACAAGCAATCTCTAAAGGAAAGGCGCATTCTCAATGACCATAACGTGGAACAGAGCTGGAGTGATCTCTTCCCAATTGATGTCTTGTTGCGGGGCCAGCAAGACACATAAATCCATCGGAGATTCGTCGAGGCGATGTGGAGGCTAATGAACCCATGGATCTGCTCAAGATGAAGGTACTCGAGCGCAGTACAGCTGCGGAGCAGGTGCTCCATAGCCTTCTTTGAGATGACAATGTCAAAGAGGTCGAGCTACTTGAGTTGAGGGAGAAGAAGAGAGGGCGCGACATTAATCTGGGGAAGATAGCAGGAGCTGAAGCTGGCGCGGCGCAGCGTTGGCGTGAGGCAGAGCGCGGACGGCGGTAGAGAGCGACATCGTCCAGCTTCAAAGCTGAGCTCCTCGAGCTGATCTAGGGCGGGGGATAAGAACCACTCGTCGAACTTGGGTTGGACCTTGCAGTTGGTACTGAACATGCGGATGTCAAGGCGTTTGGCTGGCCCAGGGTGCGATGAAAGGATCTTGGAGACTGCGGCCATGCGTTTGCAATCCCCGTCGTAGAGGCAGCTGTCGACGGTGAGGTTGAGGGGGACGCAGCGCCAGAGGGGGCGCCACCGCCGGGAGAGCAGGGCGGCCGCATGGCAGATTTGGTGGGGAGGAGGCAGATGATGACGAGCAACGTGTCGTCGGGGAGGCTGCTGATGAAGTCCAGGCTCGCCGGATGCGGTTTTGGCTCGAGCCGCCTCCGCTTGTTGGTTGCCTCGCCGTCCATCTCAACCGGCGGCGACGCTGGTGTACACATGTGCTGGTGTGTGTTGTGTGCTGGGTGTGCGCGAGTGCGTCCTTCTGTGCATGCCGCCGCGCAGTGGTGAATTGTGCGCGAGTGCGTCCTTCGCGCGCAAGAAGTTTGTCCTCAATGCGCCCTCAATTTACTAGCATGCGGGGTGCTACCCCGAGTGGTTTCAACTTTGTTTACTTCACCGCGTGTCAGATGGGCCTCTAGTTTACTTATTTTCACCCACTGCCACATGGGCCAGCACACGAAGATACAGAACACGAGCTGACAAGG
The DNA here is from genome assembly GCF_056163025.1 of Triticum urartu. Taxonomy (NCBI): domain Eukaryota; kingdom Viridiplantae; phylum Streptophyta; class Magnoliopsida; order Poales; family Poaceae; genus Triticum; species Triticum urartu. The sequence goes on from NC_141879.1 coordinate 240,499,331, forward strand.
CAGCATGTGGATTGGTTGACCGGTCAACTAAACAATATATGGAGCTATACGCTGACACAGTGAGCGTATAATCCGTCGGTATAGAGAGTTCGAGTGAGAGGGGAGGCCCGTGAGAGATAGCAGAGAGAGAGAGAAAAAGCTACTCCCTCCGTTCGATAATGTAGTTCCGACATTTTTTTAAGTAAAACTTTTGAAACTTTGACCAAGTTTATAAAGAAATTACTTATATCTACAATACCAAAGATAAATGATAGTATGAAGTAAGTACATGTTGTGATGAATCTAATGATCATTCCAGATGTAAATGTTTTTCTCCACATATACCTGGTCAAACGTTTCTAAGGTTTGACTTTTCAAAACATCCATATTCTTATGGACGTGACACAGTCCCTAACAAGAGAGAGAGAGAGAGTGAAAAAAGTGTGTGTGCGTGTGTGAAAGAGACATGGACAACACACGATAAAAGTAGAGAAAAAACGTGCGTGTCTTATGCAAACATATTGCACATGCATCTTCGACAACGGAGGTAAGGTGAGGAGATAGTGTGTGGTTGTTTGGAACCGAGAGAGCAAGACCCCTAGCACGTGGCCAAGAGGGGTCTGACAAACAAGGGAGAGAGGTCGAGAGAGACGTACGGAGAAAATGCAGACATGGGGAGGAGAGAGTGTATGTTTGTCATAGAGAGATCCCCTGGAGATCGTGATGGGACTACATGGGTGGGAGATCGAGTGACAAGGTGTGTGCGCGATAGAAATGCCCCGAGAGATATCGAGATAGACGTATGGATGGAAGGAGACAATATGTGTGTTCCTATTGGCTAGTAAGAGATAATCATACTTAGGAGGGGGGGGGGAGTGCTTGCGCCTATGATGGATTGAGGGATTATGGTACTTAGGGGGGTGCGTGTCACATGGAGAGAGAACAATGGGCGGAGAGTGTTGGATGGGTCTATATGTATAGCGCGAGCGAGACATGTGTATGTGTGAACCAGGGAGATATAAGGCCAGTTTGGCTTGCGTCATGAGCATCTTTTGCCTGGCCTGGGGTTGTGGCTGGATTTCATGCACGCTTGTTTGGTTGCTACCCTGTGAAAAAGAAAGCCCGCCTGGCCTAGGTTCCCTTGCACTTTAATTAGCCTGGCTGAACTCCAGACACTGCAAGTAGCCTGGCCCAGGCGACCGATTTCGAATGCCTGGTCATGCCTGGTCGTGTGGCCACGAGGCTAACAGCAACATGGATGGATATTAGCATTAAATAATTGATGCATGGATTGATTGATGGGGCGTTGATGCTTTGCCTGGCCCAGGCATGAACCAAACGCTTCAGCACCACACAAGCCTGGCCAGGCAGAAACATTTTACATCTCACGTCCACACCAGGCAGTACCGGCCATCAAGGCATGAGGGTCAGGTCACGAACCAAACTGACCAATAAAGTTTGAGAGAGATTGAGGAGCCCCGATAAGGCTGAGTGGTGCGTCAGATAGCTGAGAGGGGGAAAGAGATATTCCATCCGCTGGATAATGCAGTGCATGTAAATTTTTTAGATGTCAAACTTTGGAAACTTTGATCAGGTTTACGCAAATGTTATTTATATCTACAACACCAAAGATACATCATACAAAACTACATCTCATGGTGAATCTAATGGTATATGTTTGCCGTACTAGATGTAATTCTTTTTCCCCACGTACATGGTCAAACTTTGTGATGTTTGACTTTTCAATAAATCTATATGCTATGGACCGAGGAGAGTGACTCGGTCGAGACAGATCAAGTGCGTGTGAAGGAGAATGAGTAAGTGTGCAAAAAGAGTATGTGTGCGATAGAGAAAGTGACAACAAACGATAAATTAGAGAGAGTGTGTGTTTTTTTGTTTCTTATGTGAACATATCACGCATGCATCTCCGAGATGGAAAAGCGAGGCGAGGAGGTACACAAAGATAGCTAGTGTGTGATTGTTTGCAACGGAGAGAGACACCCCTGTAGCACATGTCCAATAGAGGTGTGGCCAACAAGGAACAAAGGTCGAGAGGGACACATGGATGGCATGGACGCATGGGGAGGGAGAGAGGGTGTGTTTGTGATAGAGAGATCCCGTCGAGATCGTGAGGGGACTATATGGGTGGGAGATTGAGGGAGTGCATGCACGATAGAAAGATGCCCCGAGAGAAATCGAGATAGACCATGCACATGTTTGTGATGGAGACTAAGATTAGCTAGTCATATACATATAGGGGGACTGCGTGTGCCTACAATTGAGTGAGAGACCATCATACTTGGCTAGCTAGGCATGAGATTGTGTGTGTGCGTGTGTGAGATGGAGAGAGAACGAGGGGGAGAGATAGAGTTTTAGATGGCCCTATCGAGTGCGAGTGGGATATGCATGTGTATGTGTGACCCAGGTGGATGGAGAGTTTGGGAGAGGGGGGAAGAGCTCCGAGATGACATAGTGGTGCATGAGAGAGTTATAGGAAAAGAGCCAAGGAATCTGTGTGCGTACGATGAGTGCACCCAAGATATCTAGCTTGGACTAGCTAGAGTATCATACATAGTGTGCGAGAGAGACCTATAGATGGTGTATATATGCATGCGAACTAGAAAGACCCCCCCCACACACACACACAGAAAGAGAGAGAGAGATATGGAGAGAAAGGGAGAGGGACGAACAAGGTTTTTGTGTCGGATGCGTGCGACAGAATTGAAGATTGTCGGCGAGAGAGAGAGAGAGAGTGTGAGAGAGAGAGAGAACAGGAGTCCGGGAGAGGGGGAGGTCGCGTTTTATGCATCAAAGACTGATATAAACCATGTTTCGATATAAACTTGCATCCAAATATTTAAATTGGAGAACATGTTGTCTGCAATCCACACATGAACGGATATATGCATATATCAAACAAGTTCATTAATTTGACTTTCAACATGTTCATGGAGTACTATAATACTGTACAACATGCTACTCGATTGAGGTGTTCAATTTTGGATTTAGTTCACTATTTTGACCTACTGAACGAGCTATTTTATTGAATCGAGATATTTCATTTTGGGTTTGATTCGCGTTTTTGAGTGGGTCAACTATTTTTCATATAGTAAATTGCTAGCAACGAGCATGTAAAAACACATTACTCCCGAGCATCATCTCTCCATCTAAAAAAGAAGTGGCAAGCTAATATTTCAAAATTTGATCCGAATCGACTTGGTAAGGTAGACGTGGATGCTCGTTCTCCCAAAATTTGAACGAACCGTTAAACATCCTCTCTGCTCGGTGGAATTCGCCCAAGCAAATAAATGGGAGACGCGAAATTACCGTCCTATGTGGGACACGCATCAATTGGCCCGTTGTACATCGAGGGTAGGTTCGTAACTTCATCCAAGCGCGCCTTCTCCTCGGCCGAAAGGACATGTGCCGAATAATTCATAAACCATGGTCGGCAAAACACGCTCTCCTCGCCCGAAACAGCTCGCGCCCACTATTTCAAAACACGCTCTCCTCGCCCGAAATCGCTCGCGCCCACTATAGTTCAAAACACGCCCTCCTCGCTCCCGCCCAGAGAAGCAAAGTTACTCTACTATCCCCGACCCTCAGTACACAGACCCAAGCCGAGAAGCCTATAGGCAAGGGTAGAACTGTAACTCCCCCTCACATTTCAGACAAATGCGTCCGTAAGACATGGTTCCACTCCCCTCCCAATTTCCCCCGCCCGCCCCCATTCATACCTTGTGGGCGCCAAATCACCTTCTCCCCGGGAAGCTCCCTTCTCCCGAGCCGTGAAACCTCAGCCCCACCTCCATGGCGCCCCCACCACACCAATTTCACAGCTGCCCTCCTCCCTAATGCCGGAGACGCTGTCCATTTGCCGTCGTGCACTGGGCCGTGTGCCTCTTACTCCGTGTTGCTGGTGCTGCCTTGACGACGGCCGCGTGAACCGTACCGGAGCCGATTCACCCCCGCCGTTGTTCACGGCGCCGGAGCGGCTCCAACTTCGGATCTGTCCAGAGTCCTGACGCTGCTTCGGCTTAGCCATTGACCGTCGCGACATCGCTCTTTCCCTGCCGCCGGTCGCCACCGCAACCGCGCCGGCCTCACCAACTTGGCAGCTAGACCTGCCTACTTTACCATGCCGCCAGATAGGTCGCACCCTCATCTCAAATCACTTTATTTAGGCGTCAGTTGTCTGAATTTTTATTCTGGGCCAATCGATTTGCAACGGGAAGCAGCACCCCTCGAGGCGGCGGAGCTCCTAGGCTGCCGGTTGGCTGGTGTCTAACGTAAGGGTGCGGGGCCGCAAGTTCGCCGCGGAAGCAGCGCTTAGATGGCTATCTTTTAGAGTTTTGTGGGTTGAAGGTACTGCCGCCTCCGGATCTGGATGACGGGGAGTCTTTGTGGATTGGCCCGGGGGCGGCGCAACCACGACAGTGCGGTGGGGGGGGAGCAGGGTTTTGGCCGGGGCCACGGACGACGGAGGCAGGCCACTCTGCCGTTGGTCGCTGGCTCTTCGGGGAAGATTCCGAACAGTGTCAGCCGGGAGGCACAAGACGGCCAGCCATCCGGTGTAGATCAGATAGTACCAAAATAAAATAAAATCGTGTGACCCCAATTTAGTCTTCAGTCAACAGACGTGTGACCACTCTTGTACCTTGCTGTTGATCTCTTAGTGTATTTCTTCAGATCAAAGAGATATGTCGTTCTTAACATTATGCGTTATCTGCATCTTCAGACACACCGTCTTCCGACTCACCACAGCTGCTCCAACAAGGGAAGCATACACCAGAAGGGAGCTATAGTCCCCACTCAATAGTTCCTTGCATCGAATGCGCGTGCCCGACATGCACAGCCACAACAACTGCAGGGACATCGACAAGTCAGCACATGATGCTCACTCCTATGGATGGAAGCCAGATAGGTTGTACCCTCATCTTACTTGTGTGCAACATTTATGGCATTGTTATTCATCTAAGCATGGAAAATAGATCATCACATTTCACTGTATATTCATGCTGATCTCTTACGGGTCTTGTTCAGGAGTTAACGTTGTTCCATAGTTCAGCTAAGATACTTGTTCTTTAGGTAACACTGTTCCATAGTTATCATCCATCAGCCAATGCTATCCCACAGGCTGGTGATTATAGTATTATACCACTTCTAGTATTTCCTATGTTGTTCTTTAATACTTTTGTGTGTCATCTAGTTAATCTCGAGTACAAACGATGCATATTTTGTAGCTTTCATCTGTGTTCTCCCTTTAGTTTATGAGACCTGTTGCTGCTAGTTAACCCCAGTCCTACTATTTATGTCGTCTCCTACATGCACTCATTACATAAATCTAACTACTAGTTGTCTTCCATGCATGTCAGATATAATTGCACACACTGATATATCCACAAGAACCTCACGGAGCAATGTAAAGGCCAATAAACTTGATGTCAATGATACCCAATATGATGGAACATGTAAAGGCGGTTCTTCAGAGGACTTGCAGAAAGATGATGAATCCTCTTCACCCCACAAGGTCCTTGCTCTATTGGCCTGTGATATGGGTACAACATGCATATAATGTCCTGGAGTGTATCTACTCTGTTGCAATGCCATGTGCTTAGCATACTGTCATGCATGTAAATATGTCATGCCTTCCTGTTTTTCAGTACCTATTCCATTAATGATAACATGTTTTCAAATTCAAGTACTGTCATTCTACTCTATCGCAATGCCATCTTCTTAATTTGTACATCATGCTTCTGAATATCTTATGCATTGTTATTCATCAGTATGTACTTCATATGTCTACCATACCATGTTTTTTTACATTGAAGTGCTGTTCTAGTGCTCCGTTACAATGCCATCTTATTTTCTCAATCATACACGTGTATGTTGCCTTAGTTATTTCTGTACGTATTCCGCTAGCATACAGTTTTACATTCAACTAGTTTTTTTTGTTGTGTTGTCCTGTCGTATCCCTAGCTCTTACACCATACTCCCTCCGTCCGGATTACATGTTGCCGAAATGGATAAAAAAGGATGTATCTAGAATTGAAATACGCCTAGACCCATCCATTTTTTTCCGGATGGAGGGAATACATGTCAATATGTCATGCCTTTCTATTCTTCAGTACCTATTCCATCTCTCTGCTGCCGCGTGTTTTATAATTAAAGCACCATTCTTCTATACAAGGCATGCAAGGGGAAGACGACTATGTTAGAATATGAATGGTTACAAACAAGGCCTTTGCAAAAGATCCAAACGCCAGGAGATAATAAACCAACTCCAGTTTTTATAGATACTGCTCCAGCACAGAGAAACCAAACTCCTACTGATAATAAGCAGATTCCAGTGGCCAAAGAACTAGTCCGCTCCAGTCCGGCAAAAATATGTCAACTCAATTCTAAGAAGCGTGTGCGTATCCTTGCATCATGAAATTTGATAGCATGCTGGTCATATTTTCTACATGTTTCTTACCCATCTCTCTTTTAGAAAATAAGCTTAACAGATAGAAGATTTTCTGCAATGGTATCGTTTATGAGGAAAGATTCTTGCAGGAATTCTCTGTGCTCAAATGTAGATGTAAGTACCTGTTGTATATCACTATATTTTTTACATCAGCATGTATTTTGTTAATCAGCGTGAATCCAACCTTTATCTGATCTAAATTTAGTTGTAGCAAAATGTATGATTAAAGGCCACAATGTTGATTTTTGCAAGGAAAACTGCCTGGTAGTTTTGCATCCTGAGCTACATGAGTGTACTATCTCATATCAGTGGGTTTGAATACTTTGGTTCTGAAGTGGGTTTTTCAGTGTTTTTTTACTGTGTTGTCCTGTCGTATCCCTAGCTCTTACATCATACTCCCTCTGTCCAGATTAAATGTCGCAGAAATGGATAAAACTGGATGTATCTAGAACTGAAATACGCCTAGACCCGTCCATTTATTTCCGGATGGAGTGAATACATGTCAATATGGCATGCCTTTCTATTCTTCAGTACCTATTCCATCTGTGTTGTAGCATGTTTTATAACTGAATCACCATTCTTCTATATAAGGCATGCAAGGGGAAGACGGTTATGTTAGAATCTGAAGGGTTACAAACCAGGTCTTTGCAAAAGATCCAAACGCCAGGAGATAATAAACCAACTCCATTTTTCATAGATACTGCTCCAGCACAGAGAAACCCAACTCCCACTGATAATAAGCAGATTCCAGTGGCCAAAGAACTAGTCCGCTCCAGTCCAGCAAAAGAATGTCAACTCCATTCTAAGAAGCGTGTGTGTATCCTCGCATCATGAAATTTTATAGCATTCTGATCATATTTTCTACATGTTTCTTACCCGTCTCTCTTTTAGAAAATAAGGTTAAACGATACAAGACTTCCTCCATTGGGATCGTATTCGAGGAAAATATCTTGCGGGAATTCTCTGTGCTCCAGTGCTGATGTAAGTACCTGTTGTATATCACTATATTTTTACATCAACATGTATTTTGTTAATCGGCGTGAATCTAACCTTTATCTGATCTAAAATTAGTTGTAGCAAAATGTTAAAGGCGCCAATGTTGATTTTTGTAAGGAAAACTACCTGGTAGTTTTGCGTACTGAGCTGCATGAATGTGCTATCTCATATCACACACATTACTGAATTGTAGTGCTTCTCTGGTTGCCCATTCATTCATTGTGTCAATGTTGCTTTCGTATTACCTTACCTGGCTGATGATAGCTGTGCCATATTGTGTTAATTGTTGTAGGCTAGTTGCCCAAACGTTCGTTGTGTCAATGTTGCTTTACTATTATCTGACTTGGCTAATGATAGCAAAGCTAGTGTGTTAATTTTGTGCAGGCTGCTGAAGATAAGAAGACAAACTCTGAAAACAGCAAAGCAACCCCATTGTTTCTTTCCAGTAAATCTAGGCCAGGTAATATGGCAATAACTCATGCTTAATTTGTTTGGTTCCCGTCCTAACTTATGTTATGATGCAGTGGTCAAGACACTCTCCACTATCAATAATACAAGCCTGCCAAAATCTCCATCTGAATCTGTTCAGTATCCTCTGTCTCGAATGCAACGGAATAAATGTATGTTTGTGAACCAATTAATGGCTGAAGCAATGATGGAAATGGTGGTTGAATCAGAGGTGCAGAGTCGTGCGACACAACAACTGATCAATGTTTTCAGAGACAGTGCGGCAAAGCAGCAAGAACTTGCCCACATGCTTATGGGCGTCATCTGTGCTGAGGTTGCAGATTGTGGCGTTGTAGATGGTTAGGTTCTGCTCATTTATTTGCACTGGCATCAATCTTTGATTGCCCAATGTATGTAATTTCCAGTAATATATTCTAGATGTGCAACGTTATTCCCTGTATGCCATACCTTTGCTCGTCGTAATGGGCACAAATTATCTAATTTGGCCTAAAGACATGAACGAACTTTAGTGGGCCCATTAAGTTAATGGGCCGTTACTAGGCCGAAAGTTAATGGTCGGACCTCTTACCTCCCGAGTCATTAACAGGCCGACATCGAAGCGGGCAACAGGTGGTCCCAATTTATTTCATGGGCCGTTAACAGACCGTTACTAAGTTTGGGCTACATATGGCCCAACTATACTGTAGGCCTTTAGCAGGCCGAAAGAGGCAGCGGGCTTGTATTGGACCATGAAGAGCATGGGCCGCTAAGAGGCCTAAAGTCAGGTCGTATTGTAAACGGCCCATCTATGTTGTGGGCCTTTAGCAGGCCGAAAGAGAAACTAGGCTGGTATTGGACCATGAAGGGCATGGGCCGTTAAGAGGCCAAAACTAAGGCCCGACTACAAATGGCCCAACTCATTTATTATCCGTTAACAGGCCAAAAGGCACACAGGGCTGGGAATTGGCCCAAAACTTAAATGGGTCGCTAAAAGGCCAAAACTCAGGTCCAACTACAATTGGCCCACCTGATTTATGGGCCGTCAACAGGCTGAAAGTGACACCGGGCCAGAAATTGGCCCAACACTTAAATGGGCCGCTAAAAGGCCGAAACTCAGGTCCGACTACAAATGGCCCATCAGATTTATGGGCTGTCAACAGGCTTAAAGACACACCGGGCCAGAAATTAGCCCAACATTTAAATGGGTCGCTAAAAGGCCGAAAGATGTACATCCTGAAAATTGGCCCATCCATTAAATGGGCCGTTAAAAGGCCAAAATCTCATCGGGCCGATATTGAGCCCAAATATATAGCGGGCTGTTAACGGGATCGAACTAATGATGGGTTGCAATGGTGTCAAATCTTTAACGGGCCGAATTGGCACATCTTGTATGGGCCGTGGGCTTAAATGGACCTGACACAAGTAGGCCTTATATGGGCCGGCCTGCTAATTTTTACTGGGCCGGCCTTTTTCACCAGAATGGGCCACTGTTGGGCCATGCCATGTGTTGACCTATCATAGGGCGTCTCCTTTCCAATGAGTGGATGACATCTGTCCCAACGATACACGTGTTTCCTCTAGCCAATGATGATTTTACACGTGGAAAATCCCCATTGGTCGGGGCTGTTAACGGGTTATCGGATCCAAAACCCGACCCGATAGCTTAACGGCATTCCGTTACGGTGGATGCCACGTGTCGGTCACCCTTGATGAAAGCACTTCTGTGACGTGCGATTTATCATCATGGAAGTGGACACTTCTGTGATGATAATTTTGGTAATGTCATGGAACACTTATACGACAGCACATGTATGACTATCTTGATTCTGTCATAAATTTGTCATGGATGTACATGCATGACAAAAAAAGCAACCTACTGTGACAAACACGTATCATCACGGAAGTGTATTTTTTTGTAGTGTCTGCCTGCTCGTTGTCACCATCAATCTCCATGCGTGAAACTAGTTGCGATTGAATTTGTGGACAGTGGGAGGAAGTTTCTGGCATGTGCAGAGAAGGTTAGCCCCACTTTCATTGTTACAAATCATTTGTTAGATGTGATTCACATGTTATTCTAAATGTTATGATAGTGTCACAGTTTGTACCTAGTATCTAAAAATGTTCCCATCTCATCAACAGCGCCATTAGAAAATTATTTGGCACCGCTTCAGCAGTTTGTGCACCCAATATTGGTCCACACATCCGAGCAGCCAAGCAGTAAAATACTCAATCTTTATGGCACGAAGGAACTGGGCATCAGAGCAACTAGGTGCTCTGGAGTCTAGGTCCCTGATTTTTTCCCACTGCATCGGCTCACCAGTGCGGGGCACCGGTGCCAAATGTAGCAATAGTTGTCTTTACACTGGTTTTGTCATACATAGTGGATGGCCTTAGTGCTATTAGTTCTATGTTACTAAATTTGTCCATGTACACACCTGTTAGCATCAATTTGTTGTCATCCAAATACTGTCGCTATGCTGTTGTAGTTATATTTAGCTTCCTCATAAAATGTTCGATTTGTTATTTATAGTACATGACTAAGAACTTGTAGCGTTGTTGTAGTTAATTATAGCTTCTAATGTTTCAGAATTTGGTTATTGTCTTAGTAGCAATTAATTCATTTGCACATTGATCTTTTTGAGAAGATATGTCATAATTAAGCTGTTTCTTCAGTTTTTCAAAATATGTATTTGGTGATTTTCTATGTTGCTAGAAACCCATTTCCCCAACAATTGTTACTGATCTAGTTTTAAATATTATAGGATGAACGAAAGTGTTCTTACCTGGAGTGGGTTGATTAGGAGTGGCCATAGTCTTTGAAGATGTGCCTAACAAAGCTCTGGAGGATGTATGAGGAAGAGACCAGAGGTAGGCTTAGTGAAAGTGGTGTCAATGCTGAACAATATTTGAAGATGCAGGATAAAAAGAGGAAGATGGAGAATGAGCTCAAATTTTTTTCAATTAGACTTTGCTAAGATGGTGTTGGTGAAGGAGGAGGCATGTTACGAGTTGGCCAGTGCAAAATAGGTTCTTACTAAACTGAAAGCAGAGGTGGATAAGATGAGTCTGGATGATCTCAATTAGGGAAATGAATATATTGTTCTAATATTGTTCATATGAAGGTGAACTAGCTATATGTTATATTGTGCTATTTTCAGGTAGCTATCGTACTGTGATGTTAAAATATATTTATGATGCCAAAAAAGATCCTCGCAAAGGTTTCGTTCCGTTTGGATTCCGTTTCATATTCGTTTTCTACGAAACACTAAAATAGGCAAAAAAAAACAACAATTTGCACTGGGCCTTAGGTTAATAGGTTAGTCCCAAAAATAATATAAAAGTGCATATTAAGGCCCATTAAATATCCAAAACAGATAATATAATAGCATGGAACAATCAAAAATTATAGATACGTTGGAGACGTATCAAGCATCCCCAAGCTTAATTCCTGCTCGTCCTCGAGTAGGTAAATGATAAAAACAGAATTTTTGATGTGGAATGCTTCCTAACATATTTCTCAATGTAATTTTTCTTTATTGTGGCATGAATGTTCAGATCTGAAAGATTCAACATAAAAGTTTAATATTGACATAGAAATAATAATACTTCAAGCATACTAACTAAGCAATCATGTCTTCTCAAAATAACATGGCCAAATAAAGTTATCCCTACAAAATCATATAGTCTGGCTATGCTCTATCTTCATCACAAAAAATATTTAAATCATGCACAACCCTGATGACAAGCCAAGCAATTGTTTCATACTTTTGATGTTCTCAAACTTTTTCAATCTTCACGCAATACATGAGCGTGAGCCATGGATATAGCACTATAGGTGGAATAGAATGGTGGTTGTGGAGAAGACAAAATGGAGAAGATAGTCTCACATCAACTAGGCGTATCAACTGGCTATGGAGATATCCATCAATAGATATTAATGTGAGTGAGTAGGGATTGCCATGCAACGAATGCACTAGAGCTATAAATGTATGAAAGCTCAACAAAAGAAACTAAGTGGGTGTGCATCCAACTTGCTTGCTCACGAAGACCTAGGGCATTTTGAGGAAGCCCATCATTGGAATATACAAGCCAAGTTCTATAATGTAAAATTCCCACTATTATATGAAAGTGACAACATAAGAGACTCTCTATCATGAAGATCATGGTGCTACTTCGAAGCACAACTGTGGAAAAAGGATAGTAGCATTGCCCCTTCTATCTTTTTCTCTCATTTTATTATTTGGGCCTTTTTTGTAACATCCCAAATTTTCAATTTGGAATGTTATACATTAGGTCATCATGCATATCATATTTTATTTTGCTTTTGGTTTTGATCCTAGAAAATCCTAAGCAACTCAAGGACCCACGGAGAGAGTTGGGGATTTCGTTATTTACGTATTTGAGTTTTCTCAAATTATGTAAACAGGATCATTTGATTTTATTTATTTTATCATCAATTATTTCTATTACAAAAATATGAGAGAGGGAATAAAATGACTTTCCCAAAATATAGAAATATTGAGGATTTAATAAAAAAAATCAAATAAGATTTATTTCGGAGTTTTTCGGTATTTTATTTGAATTTAAAAAAAATGCGCGTTTTTCAAAGTTGTAGTTTGGGCCAAGATAAATGTTCACTTTATCGGGCTTGATTTTAGGAACCCGGCAAAATTTATTTCGTGATTTTTGGAGTCCGTTTAGTATTTCTTTTTATTTTTCTTCCGAGCGGAATTTAAAAAATAACGCGAACCGACTACGGGCCGTATTCGGCCTGGACTCCTCCGGCCTAGGCTATATAAGCCGCCACCCCGGGGCCCGAATAGCCCAACCGCCCGCCGCCGCCTAAACCCTAGCCCCAGCCCCGCAGCCGCCGCCGGAGCCGCGCGACTTTCGAGGTTCGCCGCCGCCTCGTTTTCCATGCAGTTTTTTTTAAAAAAAATATTTTCTGTTCGTCGTTTGTCTTTTTCGTCGGATTTTTCCGCGGTTATTTTCTGATCGCGATTTCTGATCCGATTTTCGTTTTAGTATAACTTTTCGCTCGTTTATCGGAATTAGGCGATTCAAGCGCCTGGATTTTCGTCTCGAAACCCTCTTTCCGAATAATCAATTTAAACAAGTTTTTTCTACTGTAAAATTTGCCCTAGAACCAGATTACTAGAACGAAGTTGTTTTTTTTCGCCTTTTGATTTCTTTCGCTTCGTTCGATTTGATTCTTTCTGCCAACCAGGGTTCTTAAGTTGAACTTTCTGGTTAGATCTTCTATTTGAGTTTTACCTGTGCATTAGATGAGTACTTATTGTATGCTTGTTTGTTTGTCTGCGATAGAATACCCGGAGTGCGCCGCCTGTTACGTTGAATCTCTAGGTTACGCGGATCATCAGCAAGGCAAGTAACACTTTGATCATACCTTTTCTACAACCCAGTTTTATTGCATTAGATCAATCCTCACACATTGCATGATTAGGATCTAATTAAACTGTGGGATGGGAAGTAGATGAGGTAGTACCTATTACCTGTTTATTATCAAACCTTTGGGAGTTACTTCTATGTTTGCTCATTATGCCATGCTATGCTAGTAGACGTGGATTGGGTGAGTGATATCCATGACAGATGTGAGATTGATAATTAAGGGTTTATCTAAGGTGGCAACCTAACACAAATCTGGGTGGATTGAGGCACCTGGGGTTACCAGGACTTGCCTGTTTTCTTTTGGACCGCCACCCAGGCTCAAAGGGATCATGAGATTTTTCATACTAGAAACTTCCGTGTGCAGCCACAAGCCATTATGGGCTCTGGCATAGTTGACTAAGTTGTGCGAACTCTTACGGGTAGACTAGCAGATGTAGGGGAAAGTAGGTGTACCAGTCTACCCACATGTAAGGTGCTAGCACTTCTGAAAGACTATGTCTCGGTCATCCGTCTTCTCAAACACCCTGCAGTGCGAGAAACCAAACGGAGGCGATCGAGTCTTGTGGGGAAAAGTGCGCAAACCTCTGCAGAGTGTAATAAACTAATCATGGTTAGCCGTGTCCCCGGTTATGGACATCTTGAGTATCTAGTACTTAGATTATCATGTGAATCTCAACATGTTACTCTAAAATTAATATTGATGGGTTTTAATGATGTTACTAAATTGGGTCTGTCAACCATTCTCAATGTTTAACAACCATCATGATACTAATTAATTTTATTTCTTTGAAGTAGGGAAAAATTGGCTTTACGCAAAAACTGTAACCATAGAGCTTTCCACCAGCCAAATATGCATATAGTATAGCTGTTGCATTCCATTGCTCTCTATGTGTTACCTTGCCAGCATATTCCATGTGCTGACCCATTTTCGGGCTGCAACGTTAATGTTGCAGACTTTTCAGACGATGATTAAGGAGTTTTAGGTCGTGGTTCTATACTCAGTGATGCCGATGGAGTTGATGGACTCACTTATCTTCCAAGCTTTCCGATGTTATCGTTATTAGATGGCCTTAAGCCATATTTATTGTAATAAGTTCTCTTTTGAGACACTCGATGTAATAAGTGTGTGATTGCTACTCTGCTATAAATCCTCCGAGTACTGTGTGGTGTCAGCATTACTGATCCAGGGATGACACCGGAGCACAGAGATCAGACTGTTTGAGGTCTGGTCGCTACAGAGATGGTATCAGAGCACACGCTGACTGTAGGACACGACCACTAAGCTAAATACCTAGATCACTACTCACTCTCTTCTCTTCTGACTTCTCATCTTTTCTACTCTTTTGGATGGCGGATGCAAGGAACAAGTTCGCACAACCAGATGAAGATACACCCTTTGGACGCCACTTGAAGGAAGTCACTAGATACCTGAACATAGGAATACCAAGCTTCACGGGAACCTACAACGCCACTTTACCTGAAGAAGAGCGCTGGATGATTCAAGTTCAAGTTCCAGGAAGGACGTTCATGCCAGTCACTGAGCCCATAGAATTTTCTTTTGATGCACCAACTTGGAGTCTAGGAAAGAGTATGGCAGCTCACATTGCCATGGGACGCATTGGAGAAGTCTACCGCAAGGATCTCAAGGATACTATCTACCAGATTTGTGGACGCCGAGATGAACACTGGGAGATGATCAGCACCAGGAAAGATAGATCAATTGTAGCATTTATTCAGGAGTTAAATCAGCACATTCGACGCCAGGAGAATCAGATGTGCGCCGACATGATAGATCTGAAGAAGGCTAAGACTAGAATCAAGGAATTAGAGGAAGAACTCAAGGCTACAAGCGAAGATTATGAAGAAGAAATTGAAGTACTGGTGGAGAAGAATGACGATCTGATCAAGAAGATTGGAATATTTATGGGAGGCCCGACACCAGTAGATGAAGACGAGGAACCCAAGGAGATTAGCCCGGAGGACTACATCATCATTGACGCCACCGACTCGGAACAAGATAGTAGTGATGATGACTATGTGGATGAAGCAGGAGCAGATATCATGGAGTCTACAACCGTAGAATATTTCTAGTAGACCACCTCCTCAGTAGTAGTAGTAGTCCACCATGTAAATATAGTAGTCCAAGCACTTTTGCGATAGCTAGATCGATTGTATGTCCTTTGTTTGATTGATTGAAGTGAATTGTGTGCTTTTGCCTCATGTGCATATGGGTAGTGTTTTCCCTTTAGACCCCCTCTATTCTTATACCTCATCTTTTCTAAACCCTCAGATGCCTCCGAGACGTGACCCCGGATTTGCCTTTCCGCCGGAGCTCACCCAGTTGATCCAGCAGCAGAACACTTTGATGCAGTTGCTAGTTCAGAATCAGAATCAGGGGAACAACAACAACAATCCACCACCACCTGTTGACCACTTAGCCTGTTTTCTTAGGCTGAATCCGCCGGTGTTTTCCAGTAGCACCGAGCCGATAGTAGCAGATGATTGGCTCTGCAAGATAGCTAGGGAGTTGACCACAGCAGGATGCACAGATGTGGAGAAGGTTAAGTTTGCCGCACATCAGTTAGAAGGACCCGCAGCATCTTGGTGGGAGAATTTCACAGCCACCTTCCCAGTCGACACTGTCACATGGGACCAGTTTCAGCAGGCTTTTCGTACCGCCCATGTTTCAGCAGGAGCAATGGCCATGAAGAAGCGTGAGTTTCGCAACTTGCGCCAAGGAGGACGGACAGTTGGCCAGTATGTGGAGGAGTTTAGTAAGATAGCACGTTATGCCCCAGATGACATTGCTACGGATGCAGCTAAGCAGGAGAAATTCCTGGAAGGATTGAATGATGAGTTGAGTATGCAGTTGATGGTAGCCACTTTCAACAACTACCAGGGGTTGGTAGATCGTGCTCTTATGGTTGAAGGGAAGCAGCAGCAAATTGAGAACCGCAAGAGGAAGTATGGACAAGGAAAGTATAATTCAGGAGCTCAGCAGAAGCCATGTTTTACCCCTAGGCCAGGAGGACATTTTCAGCATACCCATGGAGTAGGTAGCTTGCACAATCACAATGGCACCAAGAATGGTAATGGGAATGGAGGAAGCAATGGACAGAACCGCAGCACCCCATCAACCCCAGCCAAGAAGGACTTGAGCCACGTCACTTGCTATAAGTGTTCGAAGCCAGGACATTTTGCAAATGAATGTCCTGAAGGCCAAAACGGCAATGGAAGTTCTGGAAAGAAGCCGAACCCTTTCAACAGAGGATAGGTGAACCACGTTAATGTGGAGGAGGTTGAAGCTCAGCCCGATGCAGTAATAGGTAAGTTTTTGGTTAAGTCATTTACTGCACTCGTTCTTTTTGATACTGGTGCATCGCATTCATACATATCAAGGGGATTTGTGGAAAAGTATAGTTTGCCCACTAGGATTCTTAAAACACCTATGCTAGTAAGCTCACCAGGAGCGGAGTACATGGCCAGACAAGGATGTTTTCAAGTGCCATTAAGTATAGGAAGGCATGTTTTCCCAACGGATTTAATTATTTTGGAATCCCAAGGTCTGGATGTGATTCTTGGTATGGATTGGCTGTCGATGTATGGAGGAAACATCGATTGCGCCAGTAAGACAATTTTGCTCACAACGCCAGAAGGAAGAAGGATCAAGTATGTATCCCGGCATGTACCAAAGAGGACCCAAGTAAATTCCTTATCAGGAGCCGTGCAGGAGGAAGTACCAGTGGTAAAGGATTTTCCTGATGTATTTCCTGAAGAGTTGCCAGGCATGCCACCGGATAGAGACATTGAGTTTTTGATTGAGCTATTGCCAGGCACTGGGCCAATATCAAAGAGACCGTATAGGATGCCAGCAAAAGATTTGGTGGAAATTAAGAAGCAGATTAAGGAGTTACTGGATAAGGGATATATTCGCCCAAGTTCTTTGCCTTGGGGATCGCCAGTACTTTTAGTGGAGAAGAAGGATGGATCGTTAAGGATGGTTGTTGATTATCGAGGATTGAACGAAGTAACGATCAAGAACAAGTACCCACTACCAATGATCAACGATCTGTTTGATCGATTGCAAGGAGCTAAAGTGTTTTCCAAGATTGATTTGCGATCAGGATACCACCAGTTGAAGATTCGAGAACAGGATATACCTAAGACAGCATTCACCACAAGATATGGACTATATGAGTATACCGTTATGTCATTTGGTCTGACTAACGCGCCTGCCTATTTTATGAACATGATGAACAAAGTGTTTATGGAGTTTTTGGATAAGTTCGTCGTAGTGTTCATTGATGATATCCTGGTGTATTCGAAGAATGAAGAGGAGCATAAGGAGCACTTGTGTTTGATACTTGGAAAGCTCAGAGAACACCAATTATATGCCAAGTTCAGCAAATGTGAATTTTGGTTGAAGGAAGTAGGATTCCTCGGACATGTTATATCTGGAGAAGGTATAGCAGTAGATCCCGCTAAAGTTGAAACCGTGAGCAAGTGGGAAGCACCAACAACAGTTGGAGAGATCCGGAGTTTTCTTGGACTCGCAGGATACTACCGGAGATTTATTGAGAACTTCTCAAAGATCGCAAAGCCTATGATGGAGTTGCTAAAGAAGGATACTAAGTTCAAATGGACTGAGGAGTGTGAGGCTAGTTTCCAGGAGCTGAAGAAACGTTTGGTTATCTCACCAGTATCGATTTTGCCAGATCAAATCAAGGATTATGATATGAAATTGCATTATCATCTCGGAAAAGCTAATGTAGTAGCTGATGCATTAAGCCTCAAGAGCCATGTCAATACGTTAATGACAGGAGAAATACCCAAGGAGTTAGCAGATAATCTTTGTGAACTATGTTTGGAAATAGTTCCGAGAGGCTATGTAGCAGCACTAGAGATTCAGTCAACTTTGATGGATAGAATCAGAGAAGCTCAGAAATCTGACAAAGAGATTGCCGCTATAAATGAGAAACTGAGCAAAGGACAAGCTAAAGGATTTCGTGAGGATGAGCACGACACCCTATGGTTTGAAGACCGTGTTTATGTGCCAAATAACCCGGAAATTAGGAAGTTGATTCTGCAAGAGGCACATGACTCACCGTATTCGATTCACCCAGGAAATACCAAGATGTATTTGGATTTGAAGGATATTTTCTGGTGGACCGGAATGAAAAAGGATATTGCGGAGTATGTAGCAGTTTGTGATGTATGTCAGAGAGTAAAGGCAGAACATCAGAAGCCAGCAGGATTGTTGCAACCATTGCCGATACCTGAATGGAAGTGGGATAAGTTAGGCATGGATTTTATCACGGGATTGCCAAGGACTCGTTCAGGCTATGACTCGATTTGGGTTATAGTTGATCGATTGACGAAGGTAGCACATTTCATCCCAGTAAAGACCACTTACACCAGTGCTAAGTTGGCAAAGATATACATGACCAGGATCGTATGTTTGCATGGAGTCCGAGGAGTATCGTATCAGATAGAGGAACCCAGTTTACCTCAAAGTTCTGGAAGCAGTTGCATGAGACTTTAGGTACCAGGCTAGAGTTTAGTACAGCTTTTCACCCGCAGACAGATGGACAGACTGAGAGAGTCAATCAGATTTTGGAGGATATGCTGAGAGCTTGTGCACTAGATTATGGATCTAGTTGGGACGATAATTTTCCATATGCAGAGTTTTCTTACAATAATAGCTATCAGACCAGTTTGAAGATGGCACCTTTCGAAGCTTTGTATGGAAGGAGGTGCAGGACACCGTTGTCATGGGACGAAGTTGGAGATCGCCAGTTGTTTGGACCAGATCTGATTAAGGAGTCTGAACAGAAGGTAAAGTTGATTCACGATAGGCTCAAGGTAGCCCAGTCCAGACAGAAGAGCTACGCAGATTCTAAACGCAAGGAGACAGTTTACGAAGTTGGAGATAGAGCTTATCTTCGAGTATCCCCACTTCGAGGGATTAAGCGTTTTGGAGTTAAGGGGAAGTTAGCGCCATGATTTGTAGGACCATATCGAGTTTTGGAGCGTATGGGAGAAGTAGCTTACAAGTTGGAATTGCCAGAAGGATTAACAGGAGTGCATGATGTGTTTCACGTTTCTCAGTTGAAGAAGTGTTACGCGGAGATGGCTGACATACCCTTGAGAGACACAGTGCCATTACAAGCAATTCAGTTGGATAACAATTTGACCTATGAGGAGAAACTAGTCAAGATTCTCGAGTTTGCCAGCCGAGTTACTCGCAGCAAGGTTATCAAGTTTTGCAAAGTTCAGTGGAGCCACCACACGGAGGATGAAGCCACCTGGGAGCGAGAGGAAGATTTGCTCAAAGACCACCCTCACCTATTTTCTAGCCAACCCGAATCTCGAGGGCGAGATTCATCTTAAGGGGGGTAGGTTTGTAACATCCCAAATTTTCAATTTGCAATGTTCTACATTAGGTCATCATGCATATCATATTTTATTTTGCTTTTGGTTTTGATCCTAGAAAATCCTAAGAAACTCAAGGACCCACGGAGAGAGTTGGGGATTTCGTTATTTACGTATTTGAATTTTCTCAAATTATGTAAACAGGATCATTTGATTTTATTTATTTTATCATCAATTATTTCTATTACAAAAATATGAGAGCGGGAATAAAATGACTTTCCCAAAATATAGAAATATTGAGGATTTAATAAAAAATTCAAATAAGATTTATTTCGGAGTTTTTCGGTATTTTATTTGAATTTAAAAAAAATGCGCGTTTTTCAAAGTTGCAGTTTGGGCCCAGATAAATGTTCACTTTATCGGGCTTGATTTTAGGAACCCGGTAAAATTTATTTCGTGATTTTTGGAGTCCGTTTAGTATTTCTTTTTATTTTTCTTCCGGAATTTAAAAAAAACGCGAACCGACTACGGGCCGTATTCGGCCTGGACTCCGCCGGCCTAGGCTATATAAGCCGCCACCCCGGGGCCCGAATAGCCCAACCGCCCGCCGCCGCCTAAACCCTAGCCCCAGCCCTGCCGCCGCCGCCGCCGGAGCCGCGCGACTTTCGAGGTTTGCCGCCGCCTCGTTTTTCGTGCAGTTTTTTTTTAAAAAAAATATTTTCTGTTCGTCGTTTGTCTTTTTCGTCGGATTTTTCCGCGGTTATTTTCTGATCGTGATTTCTGATCCGATTTTCGTTTTAGTATAACGTTTCGCTCGTTTATCGGAATCAGGCGATTCAAGCGCCTGGAGTTTCGTCTCGAAACCCTCTTTCCGAATAATCAACTTAAACAAGTTTTTTCTACTGTAAAATTTGCCCTAGAACCAGATGACTAGAATGAAGTTGTTTTTTTTCGCCTTTTGATTTCTTTCGCTTCGTTCGATTTGATTCTTTTTGCCAACCAGGGTTCTTAAGTTGAACTTTCTGGTTAGATCTTCTATTTGAGTTTTACCTGTGCATTAGATGAGTACTTATTGTATGCTTGTTTGTTTGTCTGCGATAGAATACCCGGAGTGCGCCGCCTGTTACGTTGAATCTCTAGGTTACGCGGATCATCAGCAAGGCAAGTAACACTTTGATCATACCTTTTCTACAACCCAGTTTTATTGCATTAGATCAATCCTCACACATTGCATGATTAGGATCTAATTGAACTATGGGATGGGAAGTAGATGAGGTAGTACCTATTACCTGTTTATTATCAAACCTTTGGGAGTTACTTCTGCGTTTGCTCATTATGCCATGCTATGCTAGTAGACGTGGATTGGGTGAGTGATATCCATGACAGATGTGAGATTGATAATTAAGGGTTTATCTAAGGTGGCAACCTAACACACATCTGGGTGGATTGAGGCACCTGGGGTTACCAGAACTTGCCTGTTTTCTTTTGGACCACCCAGGCTCAAAGGGATCATGAGATTTTTCATACTAGAAACTTCCGTGTGCAGCCACAAGCCATTATGTGCTCTGGCATAGTTGACTAAGTTGTGCAACTCTTACGGGTAGACTAGCAGATGTAGGGGAAAGTAGGTGTACCGGTCTACCCACATGTAAGGTGCTAGCTCTTCTGAAAGACTATGTCTCGGTCATCCGTCTTCTCAAACACCTTGCAGTGCGAGAAACCAAATGGAGGCGATCGAGTCTTGTGGGGAAAAGTGCGCAAACCTCTGCAGAGTGTAATAAACTAATCATGGTTAGCCGTGTCCCCGGTTATGGACATCTTGAGTATCTAGTACTTGGATTATCATGTGAATCTCAACATGTTACTCTAAAATTAATATTGATGGGTTTTAATGATGTTACTAAATTGGGATTGAGGATGCTGTCAACCATTCTCAATGTTTAACAACCATCATGATAGTAATTAATTTTATTCCTTTGAAGTAGGGAAAAATTGGCTTTACGCAAAAACTGTAACCATAGAGCTTTCCACCAGCCAAATATGCGTATAGTATAGCTGTTGCATTCCATTACTCTCTATGTGTTACCTTGCCAGCATATTCCATGTGCTGACCCGTTTTCGGGCTGCAACGTTAATGTTGCAGACTTTTCAGACGACGATTAAGGAGTTTTAGGTCGTGGTTCTATACTCAGTGATGCCGATGGAGTTGATGGACTCACTTATCTTCCAAGCTTTCCGCTGTTATCGTTATTAGATGGCCTTAAGCCATATTTATTGTAATAAGTTCTCTTTTGAGACACTCGATGTAATAAGTGTGTGATTGCTACTCTACTATAAATCCTCCGAGTACTGTGTGGTGTCAGCATTACTGATCCAGGGATGACACCAGAGCACAGAGATCAGACTGTTTGAGGTCTGGTCGCTACATTTTTATGGCCTCTTTTTTTGTCCGGAGTCTCATCCCGACTTGTGGGGGAATCATAGTCTCCATCATCCTTTCCTCACTGGGACGATGCTCTAATAATGATGATCATCATACTTTTATTTACTTACAACTCAAGAATTACAACTCGATACTTAGAACAAAATATGACTCTATGTGAATGCCTACGGCGGTGTATCGGGATGTGCAATGAATCAAGAGTGACATGTATGAAAAATTATGAATGGTGGCTTTTCCACAAATAGGATGTCAACTACATGATCATGCAAAGCAATATGACAATGATGGAGCATGTCATAATAAACGGAATGGTGGAAAGTTGCATGGCAATATATCTCGGAATGGCTACGGAAATGTCATGATAGGTAGGTATGGTGGCTGTTTTGAGGAAGGTATATGGTGGGTTTATGGTACCGGCGAAAGTTGCGCAGTACTAGAGAGGCTAGCAATGGTGGAAGGGTGAGAGTGCGTATAATCCATGGACTCAACATTAGTCATAAAGAACTCACATACTTATTGCAAAAATCTATTAGTCATCGAAACAAAGTACTACGTGCATGCTCCTAGGGGGATAGATTGGTAGGAAAAGACCATCGCTCGTGCCCGACCGCCACTCATAAGGAAGACAATCAATAAACACCTCATGCTCCGACTTCGTTACATAACGGTTCACCATACGTGCATGCTACGGGACTTGCAAACCTCAACACAAGTATTTCTCAATTTCACAATTACTCGACTAGCATGACTCTAATATCACCACCTTTATATCGCAAAACTATTGCAAGGAATCAAACACATCATATTCAGTGATCTACAAGTTTTATGTAGGATTTTATGACTAACCATGTGAATGACCAATTCCTGTCATCTCTCTAAATAGATATAAGTGAAGCAAGAGAGTTTAATTCTTTCTACAAAAGATATGCCCATGCTCTAACAAATATAAGTGAAGCAAAAGAGCATTCTACAAATGGTGGTTGTCTAAGTGAAGAGAAACAGGCAATCCAAACTTCAAATGATATAGGTGAAGCACATGAAGCATTCTATAAAGCCATACTCAAAAGATATAAGTGAAGTGCAAAGAGCATTCTATAAATCAACCAAGGACTATCTCATACCAGCATGGTGCATAAAAAGAAAAATAAAAACCTAAATGCAAAAGACGCTCCAAGACTTGCACATATCGCATGAACGAAACGAATCCAAAAACATACCGATATTTGTTGAAGAAAGAGGGGATGCCTCCCCAGCATCCCCAAGCTTAGACGCTTGAGTCTCCTTGAATATTTACTTGGGGTGCCTCGGGCATCCCCAAGCTTGAGCTCTTGCCTCTCTTCCTTCTTCTCACATCGAGACCTTCTCAATCATCGAACACTTCATCCACACAAAACTCGGTAAGATCCGTTAGTATAATAAAGCAAATCGCTACTCTAAGTACTGTTGTAAACCAATTCATATTTTGTTTTTGCATTGTGTCTACTGTAATATAACTTTTTCATGGCTTAGTCCACTAATATAAATTGATAGTTTCATCAAAACAAGCAAACTATGCATCAAAAACAGAATCTGTCTAAAACAGAACAGTCTGTAGCAATCTGAACATTCACCATACTTATGCTACTTGAAAAATTCTGCCAAAATTAGGAAAAATAAAAAATTTGTATAGGAAGACAGTTCAAAAAGAATCAGAACCATTTGACGTTCCAGCTAAAAATGTAAAATTGCGCACTACAGCCAAAGTTTCTGTCCTGCACCGTACAAACCATCAAGCAAATGTAAACATCCTAAAAGCAAACCTTGGCACATTATTTTTATAATACAATGGAATTGTACAAGGGGATAATTATTTTTGTTGAAAAGTTTCTGTAATCAAGATTCACAAAGTTTCAGTGAGCATGAACAAAGTTCAAGGAGCTCTCCCACTTCAACAATGCTTGTCTTTCTCACTTTCGCTTTTCTTTTTGAAAAAGCTTTGGGTTCCCCTCTTTATTTTTGTTGTTTTTAAACTATATGAAAGCACTCAACAGAAATAAATGACTCTCTAAAACTTCCGGGTTGTCTTCCTGGCAGCGCTTTCTTTAAAGCCATTAAGCTAGGCATATAGTGCTCAAGTAATGGATCCACCCGGATCCCAAGGTATATCAAAGCCAATTTAATTAACAATGATTTGTAATTTAGTAGTGAGCACAAAGCAACATATATCAAGCAATGACGAAGTCTAACTCTCCTCCTATGCATCGGCATGTCATAAAAGAACAATTCATGCACACCTAGTAAAGGCCAATGCATAGTATAAAGAGTTTCTTGCAATTTTATCATGTTGGAAACATAGAGAGGTGGAGATATAGTTCCTCTCTCATAATAATTGCAAGTAGGAGCAGAAAGCACATGCATATTATATTTATCGAAATCATCATGTGCAACGGTAAAAGGCAACCCATCAATATAATCCTTAATAAGGGCAAACTTCTCCGATATAGTATAATCGGGAGAATTCAAAAAGATAATAGGACTATCATGCGTGGGTGCAATAGCAACAATTTCATGTTTAACATAAGGAACTATAGCAAGTTCATCTCCATAAGCATAATTCATATTGGCATCTTGGCCATAAGCATAGCAAGCACCATCAAAAAAAGAATATTTCAAAAGAATCATAGGGATCATAACAGTCATCATAGCAATCATCCTTCGGTAAGCACGAAGGGGAATTAAACAATGTATGGGTTGAAGAGTTACTCTCATTAGAAGTTGGGCACGGGTGATCAATCCGCTCTTCCTCCTTTTGTTCTTCGCTCTCCTCCTCATCTTTTTCATCCAATGAGCTCACAATGTTATCAACTTCTTCTTCCATAGATTCCTACAAAATATTAGTCTCTTCTTGGACAGCGGAGACTTTCTTAATAAGTGCATTAATTTCATAATTGTAATCATAATTCTCATCGCAATATTTGAGGATAGCTAAATTTTCAGATCTATAACAAGCATCATCAATATCATCAAACTCTTTAAACATAGATTCAATTTCATAAGCACCCATAAAAGCAACAAATTCTTCTATTTGTTCCACATCATAGTAATCATATATACCATTAGCATAAGAAGCTAAGGTTTCATTATCATTAAATTTACATGAAAAGGGAAGGTGTGGAGCCTTCACCTTAGAGCAACAAGTATAATCATATCTCAAGCATAGTTGCCTAGCATACCAATTCAGTATACGAATTTGATCCCATAATAGTTTCCCTTTTTGTGTCAAGCGGTAATCCCTAAAGTATTCACGTTGATCCAACGTTACTCCCATTAAATAATTGAATGGGGTTTTCTCAGGATTATTAAAGTAGTACATAATATCTTTCACATAACCAGCATCGAGGGTTTTAGGAGGTTTCCCATCTCCATGAGTAGCAACTACACCTATTTTTTTTGGTATTTCGTGTTCCATATCCATAACTAAAGATAAATAACAACTAAGAACAGCAAATAAAAATTACTTAGTGATAAAGCAAACAAGCACACACGAGAATATTCACCCCACACTATTGCTCCCCGGCAACGGCGCCAGAAAAAGGTCTTGTAACCCACAAGTATAGGGGATCGCAACAGTTTTCATAAGTAAGAGTGTCGAACCCAACGAGGAGCTAAATGTAGAACAAATATTCCCTCAAGTTCTATTGACCACCGATACAACTCTACACACGCTTGATGTTCGCTTTACCTAGAACAAGTATGAAACTATAAGTACTTTGTAGGTGTTGTTGGATAGGTTTGCAAGATAATAAAGAGTACGTAAATAAAAAGTAGGGGCTGTTTAGATAAAGAAACAATAAAGTAAATATAGCGAGTGTGGAAAAGTGGTGGTAGGAGTTGCGAAATTGCCCCTTAAGCAATTGACTACTTTACTAGACCGATAGCAAGTATTATGTGGGAGAGGCCACTGCTAGCATGCCATCCCTTACTTGGAATTCTATGCACTTATGATTGGAACTATTAGCAAGCATCCGCAACTACTAATGTTCATTAAGGTAAAACCCAACCATAGCATTAAGATATATTGGTCCCCCTTCAATCCGGTATGCATCAATTTCTATGCTAGGTTGAAGCTTCTGTCACTCTTGCCCTCCAATACATAGTCCTATCAACATACAACTAACCCTATGGTGTGATCCACGCGCGTGCTCATATGATGGGTACCAAAGGACAGCAACATAACCACAAGAAAATTAAATCAATCATAGCAATTCATCAACCACCGATAGGACAACGAAAATCTACTCAGACATCATAGGATGGCAACACATCATTGGATAATAATATGAAGCATAAAGCACCATGTTCAAATAGAGGGTACAGTGGGTTGCGGGAGAGCGGACCACTGTAGATAGAGGGGGGAAGGTGATGGAGATGTTGGTGAAGATGGCGGAGGTGTTGGTGAAGATCGCGGTGATGATGATGATGGCCACAGCGGCGTTCCGGCGCCACCGGAGGAGAGGGGGAGAGGGGCCCCTTCTTCCTCTTCTTCCTTGACCTCCTCCCTAGATGGGAGAAGGGTTTCCCCTCTGGTCCTTGGCCTCCATGGCATGGGAGGGGTGAGAGCCCCTCCGAGATTGGATCTATCTCTCTGTTTCTCTCTGTTTCTGCGTTCTTTCTAGCTCTGTTTCACCGTTTTGTATATATATGGATATCCATAACTCCGATTGGCCTGAAACCTTCGCCGTGATTTTTTTACTAATATTAGCTTTCTTGCGGCAAAAGAAGAGCATCAACCGCCTTACGGTGGGCTCATGAGGGTAGGGGGCGCGCCCCCCTGCCTCGTGACCACCTCGGGCACTGGTTCGCGTTGATTTTCCTTCTGAATTTTCCATATTTTCCAAAATAAGCTCCGTCCGTTTTATCCCGTTTGGACTCCGTTTGATATGGATATTCTGCGAAACCAAAAACATGCAACAGACAGGAACTGGCACTGGGCACTGGATCAATATGTTAGTCCCAAAATAATATAAAAAGTTGCCAAAAAGTATATGAAAGTTGTAGAATATTGGCATGAAACAACCAAAAATTATAGATACGACGGAGACATATCAGGAACGAGATTGGAGTTCAGTACAGCATTTCACCAGCAGACGGACGGACAGACTGAGAGAGTCAATCAGATTCTGGAGGACATGTTGAGAGCCTGTGCGCTAGATTATGGATCTAGTTGGGATGACAATCTGCCATACGCAGAGTTCTCATACAACAATAGTTACCAAGCCAGTTTCAAGATGGCACCGTTCGAAGCCCTGTATGGACGAAGGTGCAAAACACCGTTGATGTGGGATGAAGTCGGAGACCGGCAGTTGTTTGGACCAGACTTGATCAAAGATTCCGAGGAGAAGGTTAAACTGATCCAGGATAGATTGAAGATAGCTCGGTCCAGGCAGAAGAGTTATGCAGATTCGAAACGCAAGGAGGTAACCTATGAAATTGGAGATTGAGCATATCTGCGAGTATCGCCTTTGCGAGGAGTGAAACGTTTTGGAGTTAAGGGAAAGTGAGCCCCGAGATTTGTAGGACCATATCGTGTTTTGGAACGGATGGGAGAAGTTGCCTACAAGTTGGAGTTACCTCAAGGACTGTCAGGAGTTCACGATGTGTTTCACGTTTCCCAGTTGAAGAAGTGCCATGCTGAGATGCCCGGCATACCACTAAGAGATACCGTATCCTTGGAGGCGATTCAGTTGGACAATGACTTGACTTATGAGGAGAAGCCAGTCAAGATTTTGGAGTTTGCTAGTCGAGTCACCTGCAGCAAGGTCAACAAGTTTTGTAAAGTTCAGTGGAGCCACCATACCAAGGACGAAGCCACGTGGGAACGAGATGATGATCTTCACAAAGACCACCCACACCTATTTTCTAGCCAACCCGAATCTCGAGGGCGAGATTCATCTTAAGGGGGGTAGGTTCATAACATCCGAAATTTCCAATTTGGAATGTTATACATAGATCATTCTTGCATATCATATTTTATTGCATTTCATCTCGCGATCCTCGAAATCCTAAGCAACTCAAGGACCCTCGGAGAGAGTTGGGGATTTCCCCAGTTTTCAAATTTGATTTTATCAAATTTCGAAACGAGGATTTTGGTTTTAATTATTTTTCTCTCCGAAAATATTTCATATTAATATATGAGAGGAGATAATATGACTTCTCCAAAATAAATGAAATATTGGAGGAAAAATATTAGAATCAATTTTTGCTTTTATTTGGATTTTTCTGCAATTTTGGTTGCATTAGAAAAATTGCACGTTTTTCAAAATTGCATTTTAGGGCCAAGAAAATGTTCATCTCGTTCTAAATATTTTATTTAGACGGAGAAAATTTGTTTTGGCATTTTTAAAATTTATTTTATTTTCTAGGATTTTTCTGAGTTTCGGCGGAATTATTAAAAAAACGCGCCAAGGCCTAGCTGGGCCGAAGCCCAGCCGCCGGCCCACCTTCGTTGCTGCCGTCTCCCGCACGGAGACCGCGCGCCGCCGCGACCGCCGACTCGGACACGAGTCCGAGCCAGACTCCTCCGCCGCCGCCTTGCCCCCTCCCCCAAGCCACCTCGCACCCGCCTTTATATATGCCGCCCGAGCCCCGCCACCACCACAACCCCGTCGCCCTGCAGCCCGCCCCGAGCCGAGCCGCGCCGCCGCCTCTCGCGCGCCGCGCCGCTTCGCCCCGCCGTCCCACAAGCCGCCGCCCGCCGCCGAAGCCCCAGCCAGCCGGAGCCCCGCGCCTCGCCGGAGCCGCCATTTTTTTAAGAAAACCGATCCGGTTTTTTTAAAGAAAACCCTAGTCGTTTTTTTGGTCCGCCGTTTTTTTTAAGAAAACCGACCCGATTCGGTTTTCTTTTATCGGATTAATCCGCAATTATTTCTGATCGTGATTTCTGATTTGATTTTCGTTCTAGTTTATCTTTTCGCTCGTTACTCGGAATCAGGCGATTCAAGCGCCTAGATCTTCTTCTCGAGACCCTTTTTTCGCTTAACCAACTTGCACAAGTTTTTGCTACTGTAAAATTTGACCTAGGTCCAGATTAGTAAATGGATCTTGTTTCTTTTGCTGTTTGAGTTTCGTTGCTCCGTTTGATTTGATTCTTTTTGCAAACCGGAGTTCTTAAGTTGAACTTTCTAGTTAGATCTTCTTATTTGAGATTACCCATGTTTTTTTGCTTGATTTCTTATGTATGTTATTGTTTGTTTGCGATAGAATTCCCGGAGTGCGAAGCGTGTTATTTGGAGTCTCTAGGTTACGCGGATCGTCAGCAAGGCAAGTAACACTTTGATCATACCCCTTTAGCACCCAGTTTTTATGCGTTAGTTCCAATCCTCAAACGTTGCATGGTTAGGATGTCATTAACTTGTGGGTTGGGAAGTAGTTGATGAGGTACAACCTATTACCCTGTTACATTCAAACCCTTGGGAGTTACTTCTACGCGTTGCTTATATTGTTATGCTATGCTCGTAGACGTGGTTTGGGTGAGTGAAATCCATGACAGATGTGAGATTGTTAATTAATGGTTCAACTTAAGGTGGCAACTTAAATACACATCTGGGTGGATTGAGGCACCTAGAGTACCAAGTGTTTCCTGTATTTTTTGGAAATCTCGGAGTACCCATGTGATCTTCCTATGGACCTCCACCCAGGCTCAAAGGGAACTAGATTATTCATGCTAGAAACTTCTGTCTGCGGCCACAAGCTATTATGGGCTCTAGCATAGTTGAGTAAGTTACATGAAGCTCTTGAAGAGGTGGATCAGCAGGTAGTGGGATTGTAGGTTTGGTATGGTCTGCCCGGAGTAGAGAGTTAATGTTTCTGAAAGACTGTGTCTCGGTCATTCGTTTCTCAAACACCATGTAGTGCAAGAAATCCAACGGAGGAGATCGAGTCATGTGGGGAAAAGTGCACAAACCTCTGCAGAGTGTATAAACTAATCATGGTTAGCCGTGTCCCCGGTTATGGACAATCTTCAGTATCTAGTACTTGGAGTATCTTAAGTATCTCATCAATCTAATTTAATATTGTTGGGTTGATAATTACCTTAATTGGGATTGATTTGGAGGAACCTTCCCAATGATGTTTCAACTACCATGATAGTTCAAATAAAATCTATTCCTTTGTTGTAGGAAAAAATTGGCTTTTCGCAAAACTATAACCATAGAGCTTTCCACCAGCCAAATATGCATGTAGTGATAGCATTATTCTGTTCTTGCTCTACTGTGTTATTTTGCCAGCATATTCCATGTGCTGACCCATTTCGGGCTGCAACGTATTAAGTTGCAGACTTTTCAGACAAGGAGTAAGGTTCGTTAGGTCGTTGCCGTGCAGCTCAGCTATGCCGTTGGAGTAGATGGACTCACTTTATCTTCCAAGCCTTCCGCTGTTATCGTATTAGTTGGCCTTAAGCCATATTTATTGTAATAAGCTCTCTTTGGAGACATTCGATGTAATAAGTGTGTGATTGCTACTTTGTTATAAATCCTCGAGTACTGTGTGTGTCAGCATTACCGATCCAGGGATGACACTGAAGCACAGAGACTTGACCGTTTGAGGTCGGGTCGCTACAATAATATAGCATGGAGCAATCAAAAATTATAGATACGTTGGAGACATATCAAGTTGTTTAGATGGGTAGCGGCATCTTCACTAGGAAGGCCAGAAAATTGATCTTTCGTAACAAGATTCAACAAAGCGGTATTGATTTCACAAGATTCAGCATCGGTAGTAGGAGCAATTGGAGTGCTAATAAAATCATTATTGTTGGTATTGGAAAAGTCACACAATTTAGTATTATCTTGAGCCATCGCAACAAACAATCAATCCAACACACGAGCAAACAAGAGGGAAGGGAAAAGAAGCGAACGGAAAAGGGTGAATAAAACGGCAAAGGTGAAGTGGGGGAGAGGAAAACGAGAGGCAAATGGCAAATAATGTAATGCGAGGGATAAGAGTTTGTGATGGGTACTTCGTATGTCTTGACTTGGCGTAGATCTCCCCGGCAACGGCGCCAGAAATGCTTCTTGCTTCCTCTTGAGCATGCGTTGGTTTTCACTTAAAGAGGAAAGGGTGATGCAACAAAGTAGCGTAAGTATTTCCCTCAGTTTTTGAGAACCAAGGTATCAATCCAGTATGAGACTACACGCAAATCGCCTAGTACCTGCAAAAACAATCAAGAACCTTGCAACCTACGTGATAAAGGGGTTGTCAATCCCTTCAGGGCCACTTGCAAAAGTGAGATCTTATAAAGATAATAAGATACATATTTTTGGTATTTTTGTTGTATAGATTGGAAAGTAAAGATTGCAAAATAAACGGCGACAGAAATTGGCAAGTTGATGGGAAACTAATATGATGTAAAATAGACTCGGGGGACATGGTTTCACTAGTGCCTTCTCACTAGATAGCATATATTATGGTGGGTGAACAAATTACTGCCGAGCAATTAATAGAAAAGCGCATAGTTATGAGAATATCTAGGCATGATCATAAACATAAGCATCACGTCTGTATCAAGTAGACCGAAACGATTCTACATCTACTACTATTACTCCACACATCGACCGCTATCCAGCATGCATCTAGAGTATTAAGTTAATAAGAACAGAGTAACGCATTAGGCAAGATGACATGATGTATAGGGATAAACTCAAGCAATATGGTATAAACCCCATCTTTTTATCCTCGATGGCAACAATACAATACATGTCGGTTCCCTTTCTGTCACTGGGATCGAGCACCGCAAGATTGAACCCAAAGCTAAGCACTTCTCGCATTGCACGAAAGATCAATCTAGAAGGCTAAACTAAACCGAAAATTTGAATAGACTTGCAAAGATATCAAGTCATGCATATAAGAATTCAGAGAAGAATCAAATATTGTTCATAGATAATCTTGATCATAAACCCACAATTCGTCGGATCTCGGCAAACACACCGCAAAAAGTATTACATCGGATAGATCTCTAAGAACATCGAGGAGAACTTTGTATTGAGAACCGAAGAGAGATAAGAAGCCATCTAGCTAATAAGTATGGACCCAAAGGTTTGTGCTAAACTACTCACACAACATCGGAGAGGCTATGGTGTTGATGTAGAAGCCCTCCGTGATCGAATCCCCCTCCGGCAGATCGCCGGAAAAGGTCCCCAGATGGGATCTCATGGGTACAGAAGGTTGCGGCAGTGTAAAAGTGGTTTCGTGGCTCCCTGGATGTTTTCAGGGTATAAGAGTATATATAGGCGAAAGAAGTAGGTCGGTGGAGCTCCGTGAGGTCCATGAGGGTGGGGGCCGCGCCTACCCCCTGGGCGCGCCTCCCTACCTCGTGGTCACCTCGTTGCTTCCTTGACCTCCGCTCCAAGTCTCTAGGATTGCGTTTGTTCCAAAAAAAGATCCTCGCGAAGGTTTCATTCCATTTGGATTTCATTTGATATTCCTTTTCTGCGAAACACTGAAATAGGCAAAAAAGAGCAATTTGCACTGGGCCTTAGGTTAATAGGTTAGTCCCAAAAATAATATAAAAGTGCATATTAAGGCCCATTAAACATCCAAAACAGATAATATAATAGCATGGAAGAATCAAAAATTATAGATACGTTGGAGACGTATCAACACCTCCTTCAAGGACCAAGCCGTTGGGTCAAGTGTGTCCAGGTGCTATTCCGAACACCCCCGTGCTACCCACTTGGGGGCTAAAAAAAGCTGACGACTGGCCAACTCTCAGATACCGTAAATGGTAGTATAGAGGAAAATAATTAGAGGTAAAATAAGAAACATTTTATACATAAGCCTTGTTTCATAATACATAGTTCGGGCAACACGGATACATTCATTCGAAAATAATGTCCTTCAAACACTGGCCCTCTACAATGCGGGAACCTTCCAAGACTTCATCAAAATACCGCTCCGGCGTGCAGTGCTCCTTGCCTGTGGGCGGTCCCTCGGTTGCCAGCTTGACGGCGTTCATCTTCGCCCACTGTACCTTGACACGGGCGAAGGCCATCCGGGCACCTTCGATACATATCGACTGCTTTATGGCATCCAGCCGGGGGCAGGCAATGACTAGCCGCTTCACGAGCCCGAAGTAGCTGTCAGGTATGTGCTCGGCGGGCCAGAGACGGATTATAATATCCCTCATAGATAATCCAGCCACCCTATGTAGTTCGGCCAACTGTTTCAGCTGATCGCTAAGGGGAACTGGATGCTCGGGCGCAAGGTACTGCAACTAGAACGGCTTCTCCATCGAGCTCCCCTCTTCGGCTCAGAAGAACTCCGCAGCATCAGCAATACTCCGGGGCAGATCCGCAAAAGCTCCTGGAGAACGCCAAACCTGGGTCAGTAAGAGGTACCTTCTCCTCACAAATTTGCTCTACATATTAAAGGCCTTACCCGCCGCAATCTTCTTGGCCTCTTGAATCTCTCGACAGGCGCCTTGGGCTTCAACCCGGGCCTCATGCATGCTTTGGAGGGCCTTAGCAAGTTCGGCATATTGATCCGTGATCTTGCGCTCCAAGGACTCACATTTGCTTATGGCATCCTGATGACCCACAAGTATAGGGGATCTATCATAGTCCTTTCGATAAGTAATAGTGTCGAACCCAACGAGGAGCAGAAGGAAATGATAAGCGGTTTCCAGCAAGGTATTCTCTGCACGTACTGAAATAAGTGGTAACATATAGTTTTGTGATGGGATAATTTGTAACGAGCAACAAGTAACAAAAGTAAATAAAGTGCAGCAAGGTGGCCCAATCCTTTTTGTAGCAAAGGACAAGCCTGGACAAACTCTTATATAGAGAAAAGCGCTCCCGAGGACACATGGGAATATCGTCAAGCTAGTTTTCATCACGTTCATATGATTCGCGTTCAGTACTTTGATAATTTGGTATGTGGGTGGACCGGTGCTTGGGTACTGTCCTTACTTGGACAAGAATCCCACTTATGATTAACCTCTATTGCAAGCATGTAACGCCCCAAGACCGATGCTCGAGAAGACTTCCTTAGGTTCCGGGTTTTCCGTGTGTTTCATTTTTGCTTGCTCCTTTTATTTTTGCATTGCATCATGTCATCATGCCATCATATCATTAATTTTTGCAACGCAACTAAATAAACCGTATGGATCTTCAATCCGTTTAAATTGAGGGAACTCACATGGTGGTTTCTCTTTAAAACATACCCTCCCGATATTTAGGGAGATATTATAAAATATTCCATTTTCGGGATCACCCTTAAACACACTTGCATATTCCCCATGTCTTTTCTAGTTCAAGCTTGACTTAAAAACCTTGCCAAAAATTCTCTTCCCACTTACTGAGGTTCCTCCAAAAATCCGAACATTTTTGGGCACTTCTAATTCCTAGTCCTTGTTCAAACCTTTTGAATTAAATTCAAATGACTTTGAATGTAATTCTTGCAAATGCGTCCACTCCTATTTTTCTTGGACCGAGCTCATTTTTGTGAGTCTGAGAAAATACCCTTTGCCCAAGTCCCTTCTCTAACCTTTTTCTTTTATTCCCTTTCTCTCTTTCCTTTTTTTTTTACTTTCTGTTACGAGAGAGAGAGAGAGTAGAGGCCCCAGTCCAGACCAGCTGGGTCTCCCAACGCCCCACTCCCACCAAGCCCATCCATCTATGCGGCCCAAGGCCTCCCTAAGGCCCAGAAAGCTCCCCCCGTAACCCTAGCATCGACCGACCTCGCCCTCTCTCTCCCCTGCTCGTTCCCACCACTGCCAGAGGCACGCTTCGCACCAGGAGCCTCGATCCCATCTCTCCCTCACAGCCACTCCCTTCCCCCGATCCACTTCTCTCGCCCGCACGCACAGTCGCCCCGAGCCCACACCCTCTCCCCTCGCACGCGAGCTCGACCACGAGCAGCCGGCCACTCCGTTCCTTTGCTCCGCCTCCCCTGTGTTGTGCCAAGGACGTCGCCGGTAATGGCGTTGCTGCCGTCGTCGCGCGCGCGCAGTGCTCGAGCGCCGCGCCCTTCTTCCTTACCTTCCCGCGCCGGAGCAAGCCACCACCGCCTGCCTTCCCCAGTCGCGCGCCCCTGCTCCCTTCTCCTCCTCGCTGTGGTTCCCCGATGCCTAGACACCGCCAGCTTCTTCTCTGCATGAGAAGCCCCAGCAGCCGCGCCTCCCATGGAGCTCCGCCACGGGAACTCCTTCCTGCCTGATCGTTGCGTACCCTCGCGCCTTGATCCCCTCCTGCCTGCCTCCTTGACCTCCAGGCCCCGTCGCGCCCTTCTCCTTGCGGAGACCGCCACCGGCGCCCCGAGTGCCCAGCGCCTGCCTCTGCCATGGCCTTCCTCCTCCCGTGCCTACAGCGACGCTACCCTGCTGCAGCTGCTCTTCCTGCGCGCCGCCTTCCTCGCCGAGCCCCGTGTCGTGGCTCTTCTCTGGCAACTAGCGCCCCTCCATGGACGACCACCACCGCTCGTGCATGCCTCTGGATTCGTCCAAGCCCGAAGATACTTTTGCACAACTATGATGCGGAGACCAAGACCGGCAAGTTCACATGGGAGCCCGGACGACTACTTCCACGATGATGCGAGTACAAGTACCCTCGACGTGTTTTTCGCCAAGTACCACGACAACAAGTACCCCTTCGGAATGCCAAGGTGGATCTCTACCATTGACGATGTTCCGGTAAGACCATCGAGTGAACGACTACCTCCATGACAATACAAGAACAACAACCGTTGACATGCGTTTTGCCAAGTACCACTACCATCGCCCCGAAAACGTTGGATTCGTCAAGTACCTCTCCGGAAATGAACGTGTACCACTACTGTTGTGAGTACCTCTACCGTCGTCATGTACGACTACTTCCACTACCGCCGTCGCGAGAACGCCTACTTCCCGCTATGAACATGATCCATTCCGAAAAGTCCAGCCTCGAAGGTGTAACCCCGAGACGACGCCCGTGAACGAATGAATGCATGTTGGATGAGATGCCCCCTTTGTCTGCACCATGTCCGTATTGTCACTCGTTTCCATGCCACTAACCCGTGGGAACCTGGTATCCAGGAGCGCCCCTCCATATTTTGCACGCATCCGCACATTTCCCTTTGCATCGGTATCTCAATCAAGTACCAGAACCCGGAACGTTGCCGTGGCACCGTTACCGTTATCGTTGCCATGGCACCCCTTTTCGTTTCCGCCACGATGACAAAATGCTTCATAATGCTCTTGTCAACTTTTAATAAACATTGCATAAACTTGTTCATGTCATCCGCATCATGTTAACAACTTTAAGATG
Organism: Triticum urartu; assembly: GCF_056163025.1. Taxonomy (NCBI): domain Eukaryota; kingdom Viridiplantae; phylum Streptophyta; class Magnoliopsida; order Poales; family Poaceae; genus Triticum; species Triticum urartu. The sequence continues at coordinate 240,535,719 of NC_141879.1, forward strand.
TTTAAAATTGTTGCTTGCTCTAAATTGCTAAATGCATATGGGGATTTACCGGATTCGTTGTTTGTTATATCCGGCTCCATTTAAATTGCTTAGATTGTGTAGTTTACTTTTGCTCCACCTCTTGCCATGTTAACCAACATTTAATATTATTGAGTACCTAAACGAGAGAGAACTAAATAATTGATGTGGTGCTTCGTCAATATGCAACTTGTTGCATATTGAGCTCCACTTAATTTGTAGAATTGTTTGTTGCATATTGCCATGCCTCATTAAACCGGGCATGCATCATACTTGATTGTGAATCATGCCATGTTTATGTGGTGATTTTTTACCATGATTGTTTGCTTCTTTCCGGTGTTGCTTCTTCGGGTTGGTTCCGATAACGTCGTGTTGTGAGGATTCGTTCGTCTACGTCCATTTGTCTTCTTCATGGACTCGTTCTTCTTCCTTTCGGGATCTTAGGCAAGATGACCATACCCTCGAAATCACTTCTATCTTTGCTTGCTTAGTTGCTCGCTCTTTTGCTATGCCTATGCTGCGATACCTACCACTTGCTTATCATGCCTCCCATATTGTTAAGCCAAGCCTCTAACCCACCTTATCCTAGCAAACCGTTGTTTGGCTATGTTACCGCTTTGCTCAGCCCCTCTTATAGCGTTGTTAGTTGCAGGTGAAGATTGGAGCTTGTTCCATGTTTGGAACATGGATATTTTGTTGGGATATCACAATATCTCTTATCTAATTAATGCATCTATATACTTGGTAAAGGGTGGAAGGCTCGGACTTATGCCTGGTGTTTTGTTCCACTCTTGCCGCCCTAGTTTCCGTCATATCGATGTTATGTTCCCGGATTTTGCGTTCCTTACGCGGTTGGGTTATAATGGGAACCCCTTGACAGTTTGCTTTGAATAAAACTCCTCCAGCAAGGCCCAACCTTGGTTTTACCATTCGTCACCTAGCCTCTTTTTCCCTTGGGTTAGGCCAGCCCAAGGGTCATCTTTATTTTAAACCCCCGGGCCAGTGCTTGTCTAAGTGTTGGCCCAACCCAGAGCACCGTGCGGGGCCGTCCCTTGGCAACTTGGGTTACGTTGGCTCCCGTACGCTTAGCTTATCCGGTGTGCCCTGAGAACGAGATATGTGCAGCTCCTATCGGGATTGTCGGCACAGCGGGTGGTCTTCCTGGACTTGTTTTACCATTGTCGAGGATGTCTTGTAACCGGGATTCTGAGTCTGATTGGGTCTTCCCGCTAGAAGGAATATCCTTCGTTGACCGTGAGAGCTTGTGATGGGCTAAGTTGGGACACCCCTGCAGGGTTTTGAACTTTCGAAAGTCGTGCCCGCGGTTATGGGAAGATGGGAATTTGTTAATGTCCGGTTGTAGAAAACCTGAAGTTGACCTTAATTAAAATACATCAACCACGTGTGCAACCGTGATGGTCTCTTCTCGGCGGAGTCCGGGAAATGAACGCGGTGTTGGAGTTATGTTTGACGTAGGTTGTCCTAGGATCACTTCTTGATCATAGTAGTTCGACCGTGCTTTTTCCTTCTCTTCTCGCTCTCTTTTGCGTATAAGTTAGCCACCAAATATGCTAGTCGCTTGCTGCAGCTCCACCTCATACCTTTTACCCTTCCTATAAGCTTAAATAGTCTTGATCGCGAGGGTGTGAGATTGCTGAGTCCCCGTGACTCATAGATACTTCCAAACCAGCTTGCAGGTGCCGTTGAACTGTGCAGATGACGCAACCAAGCTCAAGGAGGAGCTCGATAAAGATCTTGTCCTTTGTGTTGTTATGTCCTAGTTGATCAGTAGTGGAGCCCAGTCGGGTCGATCAGGGATCTGTGTAGCATTTGGAGTAGTCTTCTTTTATTTTGGTTCCGTAGTCGGACCTTGATTGTATCTGGATGATGTAATGCTTTATTCATGTATTTGTGTGAAGTGGCGATTGTAAGCCAACTATGTATCTTTTCCCTTATTGTATTGCATGGGTTGTTTGCGAAGATTACATCATTTGCGACATTGCTTTCAAGGCGGTTATGCCTCTAAGTCGTGCTTCAACGCGTGGGAGATATAGCCGCATCGAGGGCGTTACAAGTTGGTAATCAAAGCCTTCCCCGACCTTAGGAGCCCCCTGCTTGATCGAATCACTGACGTTATTGAGTCTAGAAATGTTTTGAGTCATTTAGGAATTATATATATCGGAGAGTTAGGACTTCTTTTACTCCTCAGTCCCTTCGTCACTCTGGTAAGGCATCCTGACGTAGAGTTTTGACTCTTCTCTTCTCAAATTTCACTAACAAAAAATTTAGGATCACGCGGGTATCTTGGAATCGTTCCGATGGTTTTGTTACGAGAACATTGTTCTTGGTGCCTCCTGTCATTTAGGGGTTGTGGCAGTGTCCCAGGGAGTTGAGCTCCGAGGTGTTGTCGTCACAACTTTATCGTTGAGATTCTGGAATACCTGAGTTTAGTTTCACTGACATCGAAAATCTCTTTTATGCAGTTGTTGGTGAGATAACCTCGACGCCACCCAGTACTGGGGTGGGAGTTCGGGAGTATTGCCATAACTCGTATAACGGATGCTTTTCAAAGGTTGAGGTAGATGATTTCCGAAGGTTTCTTGGTTATGTGTTGAAGGATGGATACAGCTGGATGCAGGATTTGCTAGTTTTGGGTGAGATATTATGCTTCCCCTGTATCCCCAACACCTGATTGCATAACCGGAAAATTTCGGGAGTTTATAAGTGGGAATTCAAGTAGCTCTTAGGATATCTTTCCGACAGATGTATGATATGAAATTGGGGTTCGACGTCTAGTGGTCCGCCTATCCACGGTTGGTTTTACAGTGGTCTCGTTGTGTCTTAAAGAGTCCTTGGCTATGCCGACTCGGGGACGCTTCATATGTCATGTGCACTACCTTGTACATGATGGTGTTGTACGATCGAGCCCGTGTAGGCCCCACCATGAAAACTTCGGACGAAATCTCTATCATATGTTTGTTTCAGCTTATTTTGCAAGCCAATCCTTGTTTTGTTTTGAGTGTGGTATTCGAGTTGCTTCGAAGTCAAATGTTGATTCCATACCTTTCCTAAGCGGTGTTCTCATGTGAATACTAATCCTTCGTGATAATCGAGTTTGTCATGTCAATCCTTTTTAACTGGTGTGCTTCTCTTCAAGTGGATCCGATCATTTCAACTTCCGCAAGATCAATGATCAGTTCTTCTCAATGGTGTTTGTTTCATCTGTCTCCAAGTTGCCTTTGTTTTTCCCTCCCACCCACCCTTTTTCTTCAAGGACTCAGATTTCTTAATCAAGTACCCTTTGATTCATGTGAAGTCTCTCCATTCTTTTCCTTCATGTTCTTACCCGGTGATTCTCATGAAGATTCTAACGGAGCTTCAAGTTCGTCACTCTTCACTCGTTTTCTTCTCCGGTGGATTCAAATCAAGCTTTCGGTGTTGATCTCATACCCCTTTTTCCTCGTTTCAGATACCTTCTCATACCGGTGCACCTCATAATAATTTACTTCTCGCTATTCATTTGTTCGGGAGTGCTGAAGATATCTCAGAAGGCTCGTCTTGTCTTTCAAGATTAGTTCAACCTATTTCGAGGTTGTTATCTCATTCTAGCCATTTAAATTTTACCGGTGCTTTCTCTCTTTTAAATCGTTCTACAGTGTTTCTTTTGAGTGGGCCCTAACCCACAGGTCTTTTTCCAGGATCTTACCTGACTCTTCTATTTTCCCGGAGCTACCATCAAATTCTTTTTGAAGTTTGACGTAAGAATGAATTTTCATCAGTCAATTGCCTTCTTCAATATCGCTTTCAATTTTTTTTCATCGTTGGCTCAATCTCTTCGCTTTTGATTATTCCAGAGTGCCTCTACAATTATTGTTGGTGTTTCTCGTCCTCATTCTCAGGTTTTGAAGACCGAAGAAGAGTTTTCCCTCCATATTTTATCCGTTCTCTCAGAGATTCGTGATTCTAGCTTAATGCCATCCTCCCAAAATTGTTTTCGATTGTGAGAATTCTTTTCACCCATCTGGAGCATTTCATGAGTTGTTTCTCCATTTCTTTTCCCCGAAGGCCATCTTTTCAAATATTATTCATTTCTGAGCTTTTCAGCTATCATTCTCCAAATCTTACCGGTGCATCATTCAATACTCTCTAATCAATCCATGAGCTCTTCGTTCTCATGTATCTAAATCCTAGCAAGCATCTTCGTTCATTCGCTAATTCTTACAGGTGATTCACCCCTTTACTTCATTCATTTTCAATTCTTACGGTGGTTCATTCAAGATTTCTTTTCCTTCGTTATCATATCAATTTATTCGTTGTTCCAATCCTACCGGTGGTTCGTGGAAGACATTCTCAAGTTTATGCTATATCTCTCTTAATTTTTCTACGAGAATAAGTAATATGCCAAATCCATTGTTTGTCACCAATTTAATTGGAGAAGGATAAGCATAATGTAATTCTTATTCTTGTTTCATCGAGTGAACTCAATTCCCTATTCCAGAGGCTCATCAAATTCCTGATTTCAATTATTTCATCTTCTATTTTCCCCGGAGGTCCAACCTTTTTCAATTATTTCACCATGGAGATTCATCTAAATCGGTACAAGGATTCACCTTGTGTTTTCAACTTCTCTTTCCTTCCGGTTGATCATTCTTTTGTTTAACGAAGTTCTTCATGGAGACTCTGCATGATGGTTCATCAAGGATTTAATTCCTTCTCGAAGTGTTCATCGAGATTCTTTGCAGAGGAGCTCAAGCATTCTTCATCTTGCAATCTGGAGTGCAATTCTTTCTAACGTATCATTGGAGGTGGTATTATGTCATTCTTGATCATTTGAGTACATGTTTCATGATTCACATGTTGTTAAGAATGAGATAGTTAAACCCATCAATCTTTTCAAGCATGAGCTCTTCTCAATCCATCAATCGTTTTGGTGGAGTTATCTTGGGTTATATTTCACCTAAAGCCTTCGCTAAGGATTGTTGCTATTTATGGTGCTTATGAACGACCCAAGTTCTTCATTTATCCTCTCGGTGAAATAAGCTTCTCGTCTCCTTGTTCTTACCAATCCAATTCTTTTTCCCGTGAGTGACAGGTTGTCACCTCATAATTTGAGATGTATTCCATAATACCATATCAAGATTATTCTTTTTGTTGTTGTTTTTCCAACAACTCCGTTCGACCCTTCTCCTAAAGATGCCTTTTCAAGCTCTTTTGTGGCAGAAGTTGGCTTTTTCTTCTCCATTCTCCTATTTCAATTATCTATCTTCTATTATTTTCTTCCAGAGGAATTGTGATGTTGCTCTTTTCAACCCATCATCTCGTTTTTGTTAAAGATCATGTTCTTTTCAAGCCTATTCATTTAACCGGAGTGTTGTGCCATTTTGCTCAAGTTCTTTTCGCCTTATCAAGCCTTTCATCTCTTTTCAATCGGAGTGCTATCTGAGATCTTTCTTACCCCTTGTTACATTCATTCAATAGTTCCGGAGGCAGTGTGTTGTGATTTCATCAAGCATCTTCTCACCTTACCAAGTTCTTATTCAATTCCTTTTATTTTCAATCGGAGTGCTGCCCGAATTTGTTCTTCCTTGTTACTCTTCCCTACCGGAGTGTTTTCAACTTTGTTCTTCTTCGTTGCATTCTTTATTTCAATTTGCTCAACTTCTCAAGGTTCTTTGGTTTCACTCATTCGTCAAAGAAGCAACTTAATTTTACCTCTCATCTTCCTCCTCCGTTTTCCCTCCGGTGCCATCCTAGATCTCGGGAGGAGATCCTCTCGTAGTGGTGGAGTGTTGTAACGCCCCAAGACCAATGCTCGAGAAGACTTCCTTAGGTTCCGGGTTTCTCCATGTGTTTCATTTTTGCTTGCTCCTTTTATTTTTGCATTGCATCATGTCATCATGCCATCATATCATTAATTTTTGCAACTGAACTAAATAAACCGTATGGATCTTCGATCCGTTTAAATTGAGGGAACTCACATGGTGGTTTCTCTTTAAAACATACCCTCCCGATATTTAGGGAGATATTATAAAATATTCCATTTTCGGAATCACCCTTAAACACACTTGCATATTCCCCATGTCTTTTCTAGTTCAAGCTTGACTTAAAAACCTTGCCAAAAATTCTCTTCCCACTTACCGAGGTTCCTCCAAAAATCCGAACATTTTTGGGCACTTCTAATTCCTAGTCCTTGTTCAAACCTTTTGAATTAAATTCAAATGACTTTGAATGTAATTCTTGCAAACGCGTCCACTCCTATTTTTCTTGGACCGAGCTCATTTTTGTGAGTCTGAGAAAATACCCTTTGCCCAAGTCCCTTCTCTAACCTTTTTCTTTTATTCCCTTTCTCTCTTTCCTTTTTTTACTTTCTGTTACGAGAGAGAGAGAGAGAGAGTAGAGGCCCCAGTCCAGACCAGCTGGGCCTCCCAACGCCCCACTCCCACCAAGCCCATCCATCACTGCGGCCCAAGGCCTCCCTAAGGCCCAGAAAGCTCCCCCCGTAACCCTAGCATCGACCGACCTCGCCCTCTCTCTCCCCCTGCTCGTTCCCATCGCCGCCAGAGGCACGTTTCGCACCAGTGGCCTCGATCCCATCTCTCCCTCGCAGCCACTCCCTTCCCCCGATCCACTTCTCTTACTCGCACGCACAGTCGCCCCGATCCCTCACCCTCTCCCCTTGCACGCGAGCTCGACCTCGAGCAGCCGGCCACTCCGTTCCTTTGCTCCGCCTCCCCTGTGTTGTGCCAAGGACGTCATCAGTAATGGCGTTGCTGCCATCGTCGCGCGCACGCAGTGCTCGAGCGCCGCGCCCTTCTTCCTTACCTTCCCACGCCGGAGCAAGCCACCACCGCCTGCCTTCCCCAGTCGCGCGCCCCTGCTCCCTTCTCCTCCTCGCTGTGGTTCCCCGATGCCTAGACACCGCTGGCTTCTCCTCTGCATGAGAAGCCCCAGCAGCCGCGCATGGCCGCACCTCCCATGGAGCTCCGCCACAGGAACTCCTTCCTGCCTGATCGTTGCGTACCCTTGCGCCTCGATCCCCTCCTGCCTGCCTCCTTGACCTCCAGGCCCCGTCGCACCCTTCTCCTTGCGGAGACCGCCATCGGCGCCCCGAGTGCCCAGCGCCTGCCTCTGATAGGGCCTTCCTCCTCCCATGCCTGCAACGACGTTGCCCTGCTGCAGCTGCTCTTCCTGCGCGCCACCTTCCTCGCCGAGCCCCGTGTCGTGGCTCTTCTCTGGCAACTAGCGCCCCTCCATGGACGACCACCACCGCTCGTGCACGCCTCTGGATTCGTCCAAGCCCGACGATACTTTTGCACAACTACGCTGCGGAGACCAAGACCGGCAAGTTCACACGGGAGCCCAAACGACTACTTCCACGATGATGCGAGTACAAGTACCCTCAACGTGTTTTTCGCCAAGTACCACGATGACAAGTACCCCTTCGGAATGCCAAGGTGGATCTCTATCGTTGACGATGTTCCGATAAGACCATCGAGTGAACGACTACCTCCATGACGATACGAGAACAACAACCGTTGACATGTGTTTTGCCAAGTACCACTACCGTCGCCCCGAAAATGTTGGATTCGTCAAGTACCTCTCTGGAAACGAACGTGTACCACTACCGTCGCGAGTACCTCTATCGTCATCATGTACGACTACTTCCACTACCACTGTCGCGAGAACGCCTACTTCCCGCTATGAACTTGATCCATTCCGAAAAGTCCAGCCTCGAAGGTATAACCCCGAGATGATACCCGTGAACGAATGAATGCATGTGGGATGAGATGCCCCCTTTGTCTGCACCATGTCTGTATTGTCACTCGTTTCCATGCCACTAACCCGTGGGAACCCAGTATCCGGGAGCGCCCCACCATCTTTTGCATGCTTCCGCACATTTCCCCTTTGCATCGGTATCTCAATCAAGTACCGGAACCCGGAACGTTGCCGTGGCACCGTTACCATTATCATTGCTGTGGCACCCCTTTTCGTTTCCACCACGATGACAAAATCCTTCATAATGCTCTTGTCAACTTTTAATAAACATTGCATAAACTTGTTCATGTCATCCGCATCATGTTAACAACTTTAAGATGTTTAAAATTGTTGCTTGCTCTAAATTGCTAAATGCATATGGGGATTTACCGGATTCGTTGTTTGTTATATCCGGCTCCATTTAAATTGCTTAGATTGTGTAGTTTACTTTTGCTCCACCTCTTGCCATGTTAACCAACATTTAATATTATTGAGTACCTAAACGAGAGAGAACTAAATAATTGATGTGGTGCTTCGTCAATATGCAACTCGTTGCATATTGAGCTCCACTTAATTTGTAGAATTGTTTGTTGCATATTGCCATGCCTCATTAAACCGGGCATGCATCATACTTGATTGTGAATCATGCCATGTTTATGTGGTGATTGTTTACCATGATTGTTTGCTTCTTTCCGGTGTTGCTTCTTCGGGTTGGTTCCGATAACGTCGTGTTGTGAGGATTGTTTGTCTACGTCCGTTTGTCTTCTTCATGGACTCGTTCTTCTTCCTTTCGGGATCTCAGGCAAGATGACCATACCCTCGAAATCACTTCTATCTTTGCTTGCTTAGTTGCTCGCTCTTTTGCTATGCCTATGCTGCGATACCTACCACTTGCTTATCATGCCTCCCATATTGTTAAGCCAAGCCTCTAACCCACCTTATCCTAGCAAACCGTTGTTTGGCTATGTTACCGCTTTTCTCAGCCCCTCTTATAGCGTTGTTAGTTGCAGGTGAAGATTGGAGCTTGTTCCATGTTTGGAACATGGATATTTTGTTGGGATATCACAATATCTCTTATCTAATTAATGCATCTATATACTTGGTAAAGGGTGGAAGGCTCGGCCTTATGCCTGGTGTTTTGTTCCACTCTTGCCGCCCTAGTTTCCGTCATATCGGTGTTATGTTCCCGGATTTTGCGTTCCTTACGCGGTTGGGTTATAATGGGAACCCCTTGACAGTTTGCTTTGAATAAAAATCCTCCAGCAAGGCCCAACCTTGGTTTTACCATTCGCCACCTAGCCTCTTTTTCCCTTGGGTTAGGCCAGCCCAAGGGTCATCTTTATTTTAAACCCCCGGGCCAGTGCTTGTCTAAGTGTTGGCCCAACCCAGAGCACCGTGCGGGGCCGTCCCTTGGCAACTTGGGTTACGTTGGCTCCCGTACGCTTAGCTTATCCGGTGTGCCCTGAGAACAAGATATGTGCAGCTCCTATCGGGATTGTCGGCACAGCGGGTGGTCTTCCTAGACTTGTTTTACCATTGTCGAGGATATCTTGTAACCGGGATTCCGAGTCTGATCGGGTCTTCCTGCTAGAAGGAATATCCTTCGTTGACCATGAGAGCTTGTGATGGGCTAAGTTGGGACACCCCTGCAGGGTTTTGAACTTTCAAAATCCGTGCCCGCAGTTATGGGCAGATGGGAATTTGTTAATGTCCAGTTGTAGAAAACCTGAAGTTGACCTTAATTAAAATACATCAACCGCGTGTGTAACCGTGATGGTCTCTTCTCGGCGGAGTCCGGGAAATGAACGCGGTGTTGGAGTTATGTTTGACGTAGGTTGTCCTAGGATCACTTCTTGATCATAGTAGTTTGACCGTCCTTTTGCCTTCTCTTCTCGCTCTCTTTTGCGTATAAGTTAGCCACCAAATATGCTAGTCGCTTGCTGCAGCTCCACCTCATACCTTTTACCCTTCCTATAAGCTTAAATAGTCTTGATTGCGAGGGTGTGAGATTGCTGAGTCCCCGTGACTCACAGATACTTCCAAACCAGCTTGCAGGTGCCGTTGAACCGTGCAGATGACGCAACCAAGCTCAAGGATGAGCTCGATGAAGATCTTGTCCTTTGTGTTGTTTCGTTCTAGTTGATCAGTAGTGGAGCCCAGTCGGGTCGATCGGGGATCTGTGTAGCATTTGGGGTAGTCTTCTTTTATTTTGGTTCCGTAGTCGGACCTTGATTGTATCTGGATGATGTAATGCTTTATTCATGTATTTGTGTGAAGTGGCGATTGTAAGCCAACTATGTATCTTTTCCCTTGTTGTATTACATGGGTTGTTTGCGAAGATTACCTCACTTGTGACATTTCTTTCAATGCGGTTATGCCTCTAAGTCGTGCTTCGACACGTGGAAGATATAGCCGCATCGAGGGCGTTACAAAGCATCCGCAACTACAACAAAAGTATTACGGTAAACCTAACCATAGCATGAAACATATGGATCCAAATCAGCCCCTTACGAAGCAACGTATAAACTAGGGTTTAAGCTTCTGTCACTCTAGCAACCCATCATCTACTTATTACTTCCCAATGCCTTCCTCTAGGCCCAAATAATGGTGAAGTGTCATGTAGTCGACATTCACATAACACCACTAGAGGAGAGACAACATACATCTCATTAAAATATCGAACAAATACCAAATTCACATGACTACTAATAGCAAGACTTCTCCCATGTCCTCAGGAACAAACGTAACTACTCACAAAGCATAATCATGTTCATAATCAGAGGGGTATTAATATGCATATAGGATCTGAACATATGATCTTCCACCAAATAAACCAACTAGCATCAACTACAAGGAGTAATTAACACTACTAACAACCTACTAGTACCAATCCCGGACTTGGAGACAAGAATTGGATACAAGAGATAAACTAGGGTTTTGAGAGGAGATGGTGCTGATGAAGATGTTGATGGAGATTGCCCTCTCCCGATGAGAGGAGCGTTGGTGATGACGATGGCGATGATTTCCCCCTCCCGGAGGGAAGTTTCCCCGGCAAAACAGCTATGCCAGAGCCCTAGATTGGATCCACCAAGGTTCCTCCTCGTGGCAGCGGAGTTTCGTCCGAGGAGATGGCTTATGATTTTTTCCTCATTGAAAGACTCCATATAGCAGAAGATGGCCATCGCAGGGCCACCAGGGGGTCCACGAGGTAGGGGGCGCACCCAGGGGGTAGGGCGCGCCCCCCACCCTCGTGGGCAGGGTGTGGCCCCCCTAGTGAACTTCTTGCGCTCAGTATTTTTAATATATTCTGAAAACGTCTTCCGTGAAGTTTCAGGACTTTTGGAGCTGTGCAGAATAGGTCTCTAATATTTGCTCCTTTTCCAACCCAGAATCCCAGCTGTCGGCATTCTCCCTCTTTATGTAAACCTTGTAAAATAAGAGAGAATAGGCATAAGCATTGTGACATAATATGTAATAACAGCCCATAATACAATAAATATCGATATAAAAGCATGATGCAAAATGGACGTATCAACTCCCCCAAGCTTAGGCCTCGCTTGTCCTCAAGCGAAAGCCGAAATCAATAAGTATGTCCACATGTTTAGAGATAGAGGTGTCGATAAAAGTAAAATACGGACATGAGGGCATCATGCTCATTCTTAGAACAACAACTTACATAATTCTCGTCATATGATTTCTTATGTTAGAGTAATAATTCAATCACAATTTCAAGTATGAATCATAAACTTCATTGAAAACTAACAGACTATAATCTCAGTCATTGGAGCAATTGCAATTTATCATAACATAGGAAAGAGTCAATATATAAGAGCTTTTCAGCAAGTCCACATACTCAACTATCATATAGTCTTTCACAATTGCTGACACTCACGCAATACTTATGGGTATGGAGTTTTAATCGGACACAGAGAAAGATAGGGGCTTATTTGCCTCCCAACGTTTTACCTCAAGGGTAATGTCAACAATAATAGTTCATGAAAACTCACATCCAATTAGCCATATATACCAGGATCTTTCCAACTTAGTGTGCTTGCCAAAGGATAAAATGTAAAAAGGAAGGGTGAAGATCACCATGACTCTTATGCAACGTAGGAGATAAAAGTAAAAGATAGGCCCTTCGTAGAGGGAAGCAGAGGTTGTCATGCGCTTTTATGGTTGGATGCACAAAATCTTAATGTGAAAGAACTTCACTTTATATTGCCATTTGTGATATGGACTTTAATATGCAGTCTGTCGCTTTTATTTCTTCCATATCACATGATTGTATAAAGCTTATTTTCTCCCAAACTAATAAGTCATACATATTTAGAGAGCAATTTTTATTGCTTGCACCGATCACAACTTACTTGGAGGATCTTACTCAATCCATAGGTAGGTATGGTGGAATCTCATGGCAAAACTGGTTTAAGGGTATTTGGAAGCACAAGTAGTGTCTCTACTTGGTGCGATGAATTTGGCTAGCATGAGGGGGAAAGGCAAGCTCAACCATGTTGGATGATCCATGACAATATAACTTATCTCAGATGTAAGAAAACATAACCCATTACGTTGTCTTCCTTGTCCAACGTCAACTCTTTAGCATGTCATATTTTAATGAGTGCTTCACAGTCATAAAAGATGTCCAAGATAGTATATTTATATGTGAAGACCTCTCTTTGTTTATTACTTCCTATTAATTACAATGATGACCACGACTATGTTTGTCAACTCTCAATAACTTTTATTTATCATACTTTTTTCTATGTGAGCTCATTACTATCCATAAGATCCAAATGATCTCTTTATCTCCTTTTTTATTTATTTCTCTTTTTCTTTTATTCACTTTGGATCATGGCAAAATAATCAAGCCCTTGACTCAACACTAATCTATATTATATATAGCTCACGGACTCGATTACATAGAGGGATCATAAAGCAAAACTCAAAACTAGATCATGACATAAACTTTATTCTACTAGATCAAGATATTACCAAAAGGATCGAACTAAGAAAAACGGTAAAGATAAAAGTGATGGTGATACGATACCAGGGCACTCCCCCAAGCTTGGCAGCTACTAAGGGGAGTGCCCATACCCATGTGATTATGTCTCTCTTTTCGGGGATGGTGATGTGATATTCTTGGCGATGATGCCCCTCAGGATACGATTCTCCTCCTTGAGCTTATTGACTTGCTGCTTGAGGTCCATTATTTCCTTTCGAAGTTTTCCTGTAACAGCCAAAGCTCCCTGCACCCAAGGGTGCTGCATAGCTACGGGTGAACCAATGACACTCTTTTTCATATTCTCATAAGAAAGAAATCTAACATTGGAAGGGATAACCGAGTTTGGAATAGCCGAGCTCTGCAGTTCTCCCATTGTGAATCCAGCTCGGAAGCGGGAAGTGACTTCTTGATCCTCTTCCATGGCATCTATCCTCTTCAAATCAGCATCTATCTCTTCCTCCGTTGCTGGCCCAAAGAGGTCAACATTGTTGTTTGTCATTGATCTCGGTGCCGGATGAGACACCTGGCTCTCCCCGACTGACTCTTGCGAAGACATCTTGCTCTAATCTGTAGCAGCAACAGCTCGAAACACAAACAAAGGATAATTGCGTGATACGAGAGTCAAAACCCCCAGGAGATTATATAATGAATTTTTACAGACCAAAATACATATTGTGCAAGAAAACGGAGTCCGGAAAGCGCACGAGGTGCCCACGAGGTAGGGGGCATGCCCAGTAGGGTAGGGCACACCCTCCACCCTCGTGGAGGCCTTGTGTCCTTCCCACACTGCTTCTTATTTTTCTATTTTTCTAAATATTCCTAAACGGAGAAATATTGCCTTAAAAACTGTTTTGGAGTCGGTTTACTTACCGTACCACATACCTATTCCTTTTCGGAGTCTGAAATGTTCCGAAAAGTGTCCCTTATGTATTCCTCCGGGGTTACGGTTTCAATAACATTGGTTTAAACATTTATGGGATTACCTGAGATATAATGTTTGATTCTTTGACCGTTCACCACCTTCGGATTTGTGCCTTCGAAGTTGTTGATTTTTACGGCACCGGAACGATAAACCTCCTCGATAACGTAAGGACCTTCCCATTTAGAGAAAAGTTTTCCTGCAAAAAATCTTAAACGAGAGTTGTATAGCAATACATAATCACCTACATTAAACTCACGCTTTTGTATCCTTTTATCATGCCATATTTTAACTTTTTCTTTAAACAAGTTGGCATTTTCGTAGGCTTGGGTTCTCCATTCATCGAGTGAGCTAATATCAAATAACCTCTTCTCACCGGCAAGTTTAAAATCATAATTGAGCTCTTTAATATCACAATATGCCTTGTGTTCTAGTTCAAGAGGTAAGTGACATGCTTTTCCACAAACCATTTTATACGGAGACATACCCATATGATTTTTATATGCAGTTCTATAGGCCCATAATGCATCATCAAGTTTCTTGGACCAATTCTTTCTAGACCTATTGATAGTCTTTTGCAAAATTAATTTGAGCTCTCTATTACTCAATTCTACTTGACCACTAGACTGAGGGTGATAACGGGATGCAATTCTATGATTAACATCATACTTAGCAAGCATTTTACAGAAAGCACCATGAATAAAATGTGAACCACCATCAGTCATTAAATATCTAGGGACTCCAAATCTTGGAAAAATAACTTCTTTAAGCATTTTAATAGAAGTGTTATGATCAACACTACTAGTTGGAATAGCTTCTACCCACTTAGTAACGTAATCAACATCAACTAAAATATGTGTATATCCATTAGAGGCAGGAAAAGGTCCATATAGTCAAACCCCAAACATCAAATGGTTCAATAACGAGTGAATAGTTCATAGGCATTTCTTGATGTCTACTAATATTACCAATTCTTTGACATTCATCACAAGATAAGAAAAATTACGGACATCTTTGAAGAGAGTAGGCCAATAAAAACCAGATTGCAATACCTTATGTGCAGTTCTATCTCCAGCATGGTATCCTCCATAAGCTTCGGAGTGACACTTGCGTAGGATCTGTTCCTGTTCATGCTCAGGTATAGAACGTCTAATAACACCATCTACGTACTCCTTCTTTATAAAGATGTGGGTCATCCCAAAAGTAATGCCTCAAATCATAGAAGAACTTTTTCTTTTGCTGGTATGTGAAACTAGGTGGTATGAATTTGGCAACAATATAATTAGCATAGTCAGCATACCATGGAGCAGTATGAGAAGCATTTATGACATTGCTCATCAGGAAAGCTATCATCAATAGGTAGTGGGTCATCAAGCACATTTTCTAACCTAGACAAGTTGTCTGCAACGGGGTTCTCAGCTCCCTTTCTATCAACAATATCTAAGTCAAATTCTTGTAGCAAGAGAACCCATCTAATAAGTCTAGGTTTAGCATCTTTCTTTTCCATAAGATATTTAATAGCAGCATGATCAGTGTGAATAGTTACTTTAGAATCAACAATATAAGGTCTGAACTTATCACAAGCAAATACAACTGCTAAGAATTCTTTTTCAGTAGTAGCATAATTTCTTTGAGCATTGTCTAGGGTTTTACTAGCATATTGAATAACGTTTAATTTCTTATCAACTCTTTGCCCTAGAACAGCACCTACAGCATAATCACTAGCATCACACATAATTTCAAAGGGTAAATTCCAATCAGGTGGCTGAACAATAGGTGCAGAGATCAATGCTTTCTTAAGTATTTCAAATGCTTCTACACAATCATCATCAAAGACAAATGGTATATCTTTTTGTAATAAATTAGTCAGAGGCCGAGAAATTTTTGAGAAGTCCTTAAATAACCTCCTATAAAATCCAGCGTGACCAAGGAAACTTCTTATACCTTTGATGCCCTTGGGGCATGGCATCTTTTCAATAGCATCAACCTTGGCTTTATCAACTTCAATACCTCTTTCAGAAACTTTATGCCCCAAGACAATACCTTCGTTAACCAAAAAGTGGCACTTTTCCCAATTCAAGACAAGATTAGTTTCTTCACATCTCTGCAAAACTCGATCAAGGTTGCTTAAGCAATCATCAAAAGAAGATTCATAGATGGAGAAATCGTCCATGAAAACCTCACAAATCTTTTCACAAAAGTCAGAGAATATAGCCATCATGCATCTTTGAAAGGTAGCAGGTGCATTACAAAAACCAAAAGGCATATGTCTATAAGCAAAAGTACCAAAAGGGTAAGTAAAAGTAGTCTTTGATTGATCCTTGGCTGACACAGGTATTTGAGAGAAACCAGAATAACCATCTAGAAAGCGAAAATGTGTATGTTTGGATAATCTTTCTAGCATTTGATCGATAAAAGGTAAGGGGTAATGATCCCTTTTAGTGGCCTTATTTAATTTGTGGAAATCAATTACCATCCTATAACCTGTAATAATTCTTTGAGGAATCAATTCATCTTTATCATTAGGAACGACAGTAATACCTCCCTTCTTAGGGACACAATGGACATGACTTACCCACTGACTATCAGCAACGGGATAGATTATACCTGCCTCAAGGAGCTTTAGTATTTCCTTTATTACCACTTCTTTCGTTTTAGGATTCATCCATCGTTGATGATCATGAACTGGTTTAGCATCTTCTTCCAAATTTATTTTATGTTGACATAGATTGGCACTAATGCCCTTAAGATCATCAAGATTATACCCAATAGCAGCACGGTGCTTCTTCAGAGTTTTCAATAATCTCTCTTCTTCATGCTTTGAAAGGTTAGCACTAATAATAATAGGATATATCTTTTTCTCATCAAGATAAGCATATTTAAGAGTATCAGGCAATGGTTTAAGCTCAAACACAGGATCACCCTTAGGTGGAGGAGGATCCCCTAGGATTTCAACAGGCAAATTGTGTTTCAGAATAGGTTCATGTTTAAAGAATACTTCATCTATTTCCCTTCTTTCATTCATAAACATATCATTTTCATGGTCTAGCAAATATTGTTCTAAAGGATCACTAGGAGCTACAGCAATAGAAGCAAGACCAATAATTTCATCCTTACTAGGTAATTCTTCTTCATGGTGTTGTCTACTAAATTTAGAGAAATTAAATTCATGAGACATATCATCTAACCCGATAGTAACAACATCCTTTTTGCAATCTATCTTAGCATTAACAGTGTTTAAGAAGGGTCTACCAAATATAATGGGACAAAAGCTATCTTGTGGGGAACCAAGAACAAGAAAATCAGTAGGATATTTAGTTTTCCCACACAAGACTTCAACATCTCTAACAATTCCCATTGGTGAAATAGTATCTACATTGGCAAGTTTAATTATGACATCAATATATTCTATCTCAGTACGTGCAATATCATGCATAATTTCTTTGTATAAGTCATAAGGTATTGCACTAGCACTAGCACCCATATCACATAAGCCATGATAACAATGATATCCTATTTTAACAGAAATAACAGGCATGCCTACCACAGGTCTATTTTTATCTTTAGCACAAGGTTTAGCAATTCTAGCAGTCTCATCAAGGAAATGAATAACATGCCCATCAATATTATCAAACAACAGATCTTTAACAATAGCAATATCAGGTTCAACTTTAATTTTCTCAGAAGATGTATAAGGTTTAATATTGCTTTTACGAACCACAGTTGAAGCTTTAGCATGATCCTTTATCCTAACAGGGAAAGGTGGTTTCTCAACATAAGCAGTAGGAACAATAGGATCATTATAAGTGATAGTCTTTTCTTCAACTTTAATAGGTGCAGCTACTTTTACTTCTATGGGAGGATGATATTTAAACCACTTCTCCTTGGGGAGATCAACATAAGTATCAAAAGATTCACAGAAAGAAGCTACTATCTCATAGTCAAGTCCATATTTAGTGCTAAATTTACGGAAAACATCGGTATCCATAAAAGATTTAACACAATCAAACTTAGGTGTCATACCTGACTCCTTACCTTCATCGAGGTCCCAATCTTCAAAGTTGCGTTTAATTATTTCCAATAAATCCCATTTGAATTCAATAGTATTCATCATAAAACAGCCAGCACAAGAAGTATCGAGCATGGTGCGATTGTTATCAGAAAGCTCAGCATATAAATTTTGAATAATCATCTCTCTTGAGAGCTCATGATTGGGGCATGAATATAACATTGATTTAAGCCTCGCCCAAGCTTGAGCGATGCTTTCTCCTTCGCGAGGCCAAAAATTATATATATAATTGCGATCAAGATGAACAAGATGCATAGGATAAAACTTCTGATGAAATTCCAATTTCAATCGTTTGTAGTTCCATGACCCATATCATCACATAGCCTATACCATGTCAATGCATCTTCCTTCAAAGATAAGGGGAAGACCTTCTTCTTAATAACATCTCCGGGTACACCTGCAAGCTTAAATAATCCACAAACTTAATCCACATATATTAGGTGCTCAATAGGATGCATTGTTCCGTCTCCTGTAAAAGGATTAGCTAGCAGTTTTTCTATCATACCCGAAGGAATTTCAAAGCAGACATTTTCAATTTCAGTAGGTTCAGTAGGTTGAGGAGCAACTCTTTGCTCTACTGGTCGGGGTGAAGATACCCCGAACAAGCCCCTCAGAGGATTACTTTTCATAGTAACAAGTGACAGTAAATTTCAGCAACTATATAAATTTTCCTTACCAAATTCCACCTACCAAAGGCGCTTCAATCCCCGGCAACGGCGCCAGAAAAGTGTCTTGATGACCCACAAGTATAGGGTATCTATCGTAGTCCGTTCTATAAGTAAGAGTGTCGAGCCCAATGAGGAGCAGAAGGAAATGATATGCGGTTTCCAGCAAGGTATTCTCTGCAAGTACTGAAATAAGTGGTAACAGATAGTTTTGTGATGGGATAATTTGTAACGAGCAACAAGTAACAAAAGTAAATAAAGTGCAGCAAGGTGGCCCAATCCTTTTTGTAGCAAAGGACAAGCCTGGACAAACTCTTATATAGAGAAAAGCGCTCCCGAGGACACATGGGAATATCATCAAGCTAGTTTTCATCACGTTCATATGATTCGCGTTCGGCACTTTGACAATTTGGTATGTGGGTGGACCGGTGCTTGGGTATTGTCCTTACTTGGACAAGCATCCCACTTATGATTAACCTCTATTGCAAGCATCCGCAACTACAACAAAAGTATTAAGGTAAACCTAACCATAGCACGAAACATATGGATCCAAATCAACCCCTTACGAAGCAACGCATAAACTAGGGTTTAAGCTTCTTTCACTCTAGAAACCCATCATCTACTTATTTCTTCCCAATGCCTTCCTCTAGGCCCAAATAATGGTGAAGTGTCATGTAGTCGACGTTCACATAACACCACTAGAGGAGAGACAACATACATCTCATCAAAATATCGAATGAATACCAAATTCACATGACTACTAATAGCAAGACTTCTCCCATGCCATCAGGAACAAACGTAACTACTCACAAAGCATAATCATGTTCATAATTAGAGGGGTATTAATATGCATATAGGATCTGAACATATGATCTTCCACCAAATAAACCAACTAGCATCAACTACAAGGAGTAATTAACACTACTAGCAACCTACTAGTACCAATCCCGGACTTGGAGACAAGAATTGGATACAAGAGATGAACTAGGGTTTTGAGAGGAGATGGTGCTGATGAAGATGTTGATGGAGATTGCCCTGTCCCGATGAGAGGAGCGTTGGTGATTAGGATGGCGATGATTTCCCCCTCCCGGAGGTAAGTTTCCCCGGCAGAACATCTCTGCCGGAGCCCTAGATTGGATCTGCTAAGGTTCCGCCTTGTGGCGGCGGAGTTTCGTCCGAGGAGATGGCTTATGATTTTTTTCCTCATCGAAAGACTCCATGTAGCAGAAGATGGCCATCGGAGGGCCACCAGGGGGCCCACGAGGTAGGGGGCACGCCCAAGGGGGTAGGGCGCGCCCCCCACCCTCGCGGGGAGGGTGTGGCCCCCTGGTGAACTTCTTGCGCTCAGTATTTTTTATATATTCTGAAAACGTCTTCCGTGAAGTTTCAGGACTTTTGGAGCTGTGCAGAATAGGTCTCTAATATTTTCTCCTTTTCCAGCCCAGAATCCCAGCTGCCGGCATTCTCCCTCTTTATGTAAACCTTGTAAAATAAGAGAGAATAGGCATAAGTATTGTGACATAATATATAATAACAGCCCATAATGCAAAAAATATCGATATAAAAGCATGATGCAAAATGGACGTATCACATCCCGGAGCTCTTGCTGAACTTCCTCTACCCTTGATTCATGCTTTTGGCGGGTGGCTCGTTCCTCCTCCACCTCCTTCTTGGCTTCGGCCAGTGCGTTCTTGAGGGTCTCGACCTCAGACGCGTCAACTGTAAGCATAATTACAAAACTCAGCAAGATAATAAAATAGCAAGTCATATCATTTCATATGTGAATAGGTATCACATACCTTGCTTCTCCTCCAATTGTTTGTTGGTGCGGATGAGCTCTTCATCGGGCCGCTCCAGCCTCCGCTTTAGTTCGGATACTTCGGCGGTATGTGCGGTTGCCGCTAACTTCGAAGCATGTTTGTTCAAATAGACATGTATGATCATCTCCTGTGAAATATTCGATCCTCTGTTCGGCCTTTCTTCACGAATGCAGAACAGAGTCTCAGGGACTACTAACTATACACAGGCATCCTTTTTAGATAAAAAGTACTACATCCCATACCTCAAAGCCTGTTAGAAGGCTGGTGTAGGCTTCGTTCAATCCATTTTTAGCGGACCGAACCCTTTCCACTATCGTACCCATAAGGGTACGATGCTCTTCCACAGGGGAAGCACTCTGAAGCGCTTCCACCAGATTGTCCGGCGCGTCCGGATTGACAGAGGTCGCCGGTGGAGTTGGCACGCCATCTTCCTTCAAAGGAGGCCGCTCACCTGATCCTGGAGCCATGTGGGCCTCTGGAATGACATTCGGTTGGGGGCCAGAGTGGGCTTGGCCCCCGTCGCCAGTCTCCATGGGGGTCGGTTCCCCCATGTTCTCGGCAGCAGAGGTATTACCCTCTGGCACCACCTTGACGGCTTCCCGCACCTTTCCATGGCCCAGAAGGGTCCCTCGGGACAACTGTGGGTGGGGAGGCCGGCGGAGGCGACTCGCTCTCCATCATGTTCGAGCCCAAAAAATTCCCAAAAGACGATGATCGCCGGGGGAGATCGCGGGCTGGACTACAATACGTGATTCTATTTGTTAGCATCGCAAGGCATCAAGCCAGATATATGCATTATCCTTAAATACTTACGATTCGGCCGAAGGCTTCGGCCTAGGGTTCCATTCGGGGACGGCTTCGACGTCCGATTTTGAATCGTCTGAAAGGGAGAGTTTCCCTTTCTTGGACGCTTCCGCATCTAGATCCACGGAAACCCCCCTTTTCTTCTTCCCCCCTTAGGAGGAGAATTGTTCTCCTCCCCTTCATCCCCATCTTCATCATGGGAGGAGAGAGCTTCGGTGTCTTCGGATGTTATGTCCGAAGTACCTTCGCGGTGAAGGCCACTTCGGACCTCCTTATCCTTCTTCTTGGCCTTCTTTTTCGGCGTCTGGTATGGTGCCGGAACCAACATCCTCGTTAGAAGAGGAATAGCTGGGTCTTCGGGCAGGGGAGCCAGCCACCTGATCCGCTTTGCCTTCTTTGTCCAACCCTAGGGGACAAGGGGAAGATTTAAACTTACTCTTTGGATCCATAAATGAAGGATATGATTAGAAATCTGAAAAACTTACTAGAGTGGCTGGATGAGCGCAGTCGTGGCCGAGGTCTTCGGTCGTTGGTGTCCACGTCTTTTGGGTCTTAAAAAGCAGCTTCCATATATCTTCGTGCCTCGTCCCGAAGAACCGCTGAAAGGCTCGGGGACTTTCCGGATCAAACTCCCACATATGGAGAGTCTGGCGTTGGCAGGGGAGAATCCGGCGAAATAGCATCACCTGGATCACACTGGCAAGGCTGGTGTTCTTCTCCACCATGCTCTTGATGCGTTTTTGCAGCATCATCACCTCGCCGAATGACGCCCAATCTAGGCCCTTCTTCAGCCATGATGTGAGCCGCATTGGTGGACCGGTTTTGAACTCAGGAGTGGCGGCCCAGGTGGCATCACGATGTTCCGTAACATAGAACCACTCAGGTTGCCACCCCTTCACGGTCTCTATGAAGGTCCCCTTGGGCCAGGTGACGTTAGGGAGCTTGCTCACCATGGCATCGCCGCACTCCGCGTGTTGACCCTCGACCACCTTCGGCTTCACATTGAAGACCTTGAGCCATAGGCCAAAGTGGAGGGAGGGTGCGGAAGAACACCTCGCACACGATGATGAACGCTGAGATGTTGAGGAATGAATTTGGGGCTAGATCATGGAAATCTAGCCCATAATAGAACATGAGTCCGCGGACAAAAGGGTGAAGAGGAAACCCTAGCCCGCGAAGGAAGTGGGGGATGAATACTACCCTTTCATTGGGCTCTGGTGTGGGAATGAACTGCTTTTTGGCAAGGAGATGATGGGCGATTTCCTTGGCTAAATACCCCGCTTCCCGGAGTTCCTTGATGTTCTCCTCTGCGACGGAGGAGGCCATCCACTTGCCTTGCGCTCCAGATCTGGGCATCGTCGGATGTCAGTTGGGGATGGAAGGGGTTGAAGCTAGGACACTTGAGCTCAAGGATAGACGGGCTGATGATTGTCGGATTTCGGGTTCCGGCAGACCCTTGAGGTTCGAACACTGGGGTGCGCACGGAGATTTCGCCTTCTAACTACCTGCACCCCTCCGCCTCGCTAAGATCTAAGCTATGGAAAGAACAGCACGAGAGACACAGGTTTTATACTGGTTCGGGCCACCGTTGTGGTGTAATACCCTACTCCAGTGTGTGGTGTGGTGGATTGCCTCTTGGGCTGATGATGATGAGCAATATAAGGAAGAACAGCCTCGCGAGGGTCTGTTCTTGGCTGTGGGGATGAACTGCTAGGAGGAGTTCAATCACCCTTCTCTCTCTCTCTCCGTGTGATGCTACTCGATCCGATCCCAGCTTGTTTCTGGGTTGGCCGATTCTCGATCTGCCCTACCCTGGGGGTGGCTAGTCCTATTTATAGGCAAAGGCCTTGGGTCTCTTCCCAAATATTGAGCGGGAAGGGCGCCAACAATTGGCCATTTTGGAGGGGAACATCTGGTACACTTATCCTGACTAAAGTTGGTCCTCGCCTGCCAAAGACTCTGGTGGTGACGCTGGCTTGGGCTCCACAATGACTTCCTCCCTGCCGTTGGACTGGTCTTGGTCTCGTTGCACCGAAACGGGTGCCTTTGCTTGATGCTCTCGCCTGCGCTTGCTCCCTTTGCACCAAAGAGGAAAGGAGGACACTGCACGGCTGGCGCCCGCCTGGCGCCTTTGGTCGTCATGGCTTGCATCACGGGCACCTCGTGAGGTACCTCGCCTTGATCTCTCCGCCTCCTCGCGAGCCAGCCTGATGAGGCCGTGCCTGAGGAAGCTCCGTGTTGTCCGCCCCGCGAGACTTGGCCCCTCGCGAGGGTCTTGGGTCTGTGTTGATGAAGATGGGCCGTGCTGGGCCCCCCTTTGAGCCATGCCGCAGGCCGCAGGCAGGCAAGTCTGGGGACCCCCGTTCCCAGAACGCCGACAGTAGCCCCCGGGCCCAAGGCGGGCCCGGACTTGGCCGTGCAAGGAGGCGAAAGGGCAAGGGCGAAGCGCTACGGGTCCTAACAGCCTGCAGCCTTAGGCGCCGCGTGGCGGTTGATTGGGCGTGGGCGGCACTGTTCCCCCACGCCCCCTTATTTTGCGCCATGCTAGGCGGACTCGTAGTCGTACACAGCCGCTCCCCTTTCTGTTGCTCGAGCGCCCTCTGTCCTTCCTCCTCTCGAACTCCAGCTTCTGTTTTCAACCCAATCTCGAACCTTCCCCCCCTTCCTATCGCCATGGCTTCGACAAAGAAGGGAAGAGGGAAGAAACCCATGCCTCCGCCTTGCTCGCCGCCATTGGCGGCCCCCGCCGAGGGCTTGGGCAAGGTCAGCTCGGCTCTGTCCACTATCTTCAACGAATGCGGGAGGACGACGGCCTGGCCCGCGTCCCACTTCTCCATCGACAGGATAGTCACCAAGGTCCCGTATTTTGCCGACGCCCTGTGGGCGGGTGTGGTTCCCCCCTTTTCTGATTTCTTCAATGCCGTGCTTTCCCACTATCAGATCCACATGATGCATCTGGGTCCTGAATCCATCACCCTCCTTTCGATCTTCGCCTTTGTTTGCGAGGCAATGATGGGCATCTTTCCTTCGGTTGCCTTGCTGCGCCACTTCTTCTCTCTACGCCTTGTCGACCCTACCCAATGCTGGGCATGCGTAAGCTTCGTTGCCGCGTCTGAGACAGCGTCCTCAGGGATTGACTTCAGGCTCCCTCTGCCCGCGGCTGGGTTCCGCGAGCGGTGGCTGTATGTGGATGCAGGGGTGCCCAGCCCCCTGCTATCGGAGCCAACTTCGCCTGCTGTCCCCAATTCGGGCTGGGGCCAGGAGACGCTTGAGAGCCCCCGACTTGTCTTCCTCTGGCACCGCTTCGTGTTCTTGAGGTCGCTTGGCGTGATAGCGCCCAAGGTGGTGAAGGAGTTCCTGCTACGCCGCGTTGCTCCTCTCCAACGCCACTCCCGCCGGATGTGGGCCTTCAGCGGGCGTGATGATCGTATGAGGCTCCAGGAAGAGGACCTGACGCCTGAAGTGCTGAGGACAGCGCTCTTGATCCTGACTGGGGACCCCAACCCTGGCAGCATCCAGCAGGGAGGGGCCTTGATGTACCTCTACCAGAACAAGGGCGATTTTGTGAATCAGATGCCTATCTTTGATGAGTGGGGGAAGGGCCCCGCCGGCCTCCAGGGGCCTCGCGAGAACCCGGTGATGGTGACTGCCCTTCCAGTCGGCCAAGGCGACTCTTCCTCAAGTGGCGGAGCAGGGAGGCATGAGGCGCCAGAGGCCGAGAGGGCTCCCAGCGGGGTGACAGCGCCAGGCGGTGCTCATGAGGGAGCAGCTCTTGGGGCCTGTGCCGCTGAGGCTGAGGGTGGCAAGCAGCTGCCCTCAGCGCCTGCGACTGAGGCCCCTAAGGCTCCAGCCGCTTCTCTTGGCGAGGCGATTGGCAGCGCGCATCAGGCAGGTGCCCCTGACACGGATCTACTTGACGCTCCGTCTTCGTCGCAGGTTGATCCCTGCGCTCAACTCTTGGGCCGCTTCCGCGTGGACTTTGAGGCCCTCCGGAAGAGAAGGGAGGCCCTGGGCGATGATTACCCTTGTCGCCTGCTGAAGCGTAGGAAGTACTTCGCCACTGATGAGTAAGCCTTCTCCTTTCCTAGCTCCCGATCCTTCTGTTGCTTTTACTGATCCTTGCTCCGCAGGCCCCTTCCAGACGAGCTCGCGGAGATGGCTGAGGTGCCGTCTCCCTTGGCTTCGCCCCCTCCATCGTCCTCAAGCGCTCCGAGCAGCAGAGCCCTTGCGGTGAGGGCGATTGGAGAGGCGGACCGTCCCGAGGCGCATCGTGGCCCTCCGCTCCTCGCAATCCTCCTTCGCGGGCCTTCTCGTGGCATAGCCAGCCTGCTGTGGGCTTCTCGCCTGGTCGTGGACTACGATTGGCTGAGGCGCTCCCTGCGCTCTTCATCTGGGGACGGGCTGGCTCCAGGCCGGGCTTCTGGCGTGGCGTGCCCGACCGTCGCGAGGGTGCCAGCCCCCAGCCCCTGCCCGGAGGGGGAGTGCTGATTCGTGGCCCCCGGCGCTTGCTCGGGGCAGATGATGGTGTGGAAGACATGCTCGAGCGCACCTGGGAGCGTCACGCTCTTCGCCAAGGATTCCTTTGAAGGGCGGCTGACGCGGTGAGCCTGCTTGGTGAGGAGCTTGCTGATGAAGACGCGCGCCTTGAGGCCGAGGGCCTGCGCCTGGCTGCAGAGAGGCGCGAGCTGGAGGGCGCCATCGCCCTTGCGCGCCGTCAGCGCGATCTTGACGACGCAGAGGCCAAGGCGTCGCTGGTGGCCTCTCGGGAGGCCCGATCTTGGGCCGCTGAGGAGGCCCGGGAAGCTGACCGGCGGCGAGAGGCGGCGGAGGAGCGGGCTCGAGAGCTCCTGGCCTGGTGCCACTCACTGGAGGAGCAAGTGGAGCTGCGCGAGGCAGCCCTCGCGTCAATGAAGTTGGCCTCTGGCAACCCAGCAGAGCTCCAGAAGCGTGAGGAGGCGCTGACGCTGGAAGCCGCCGAACGTACCCGCGAGTACGAGCGTCTGGAGACGAGGGAGCGCTTGGTGACGCAGGCAGAGGATGATGTCGCTGCACGGGAAGCCTGTGTCCTGGAAGAGGTCGGATGTCGGGTGGCGATGGTGCGCTTGAACCTCGAGCACGAGTTCGAGGAGAGGCTGGAGTTGATCCGGGCCGAGGCTGAAGGTAGGACTGCTGCCTTGAGGGCCAAGCTGAAGGAAGCGACGCGGCGGGCCGATGCTTTTCGGGCCGCCCTTGAGGTAGCACAAGGGGAGTCAACCACCTCCCAGGCCGAGGTGCTCCTTCTTCGCCAGCGGGTGGAGGAGGCTGAGGTCGTCGCGCGCCAGAATGCGGACGAGATACGTCAGCGGCGGATCCTGGAGCATGAGCATGACCCCATGCTCACCACGCTCCGGGAGAGAGCCAACACGGCCTTGGGCAACATCTGTGAGGCGGCTGTTGGCGAGCCGCACGCACTCAACTACGCCGACAACCTTCAGTTCTTCACCGACGTGATGACGTAGCTGGAGGCGCGGTCAGTCAGGGCCGACAGGTTGGTGGAGGAGAGGAGCCGCGCCCTGCTCGGGCACGCCTTTTCTCGCGTCTTCAGCCATCTCCGGAACATGGATCCCCACTTCGATTTCGACGCCGCCATCGCCCCAGTCCCCCAGGCCGTCCGGGACGACCTGGCGCACTGGGTGGAATACAATGTGGATGCTCTTGTCAGGGCCTTCGCTTCAGACAACGACGGCATGATCGTGGCTGCCGACGAGGGCGGTGTGGTGAACGGCCCTGACGCCGCTGGCGGCGACGCAGACAGCGATGGCGAGTTCAGCGACGCCAGCAACGGTTCGGGTGGTGCTCCTGAGAACGCATTGGGGGATTTATCCGACTGATCATGCACCGTTCCTGTTTCCTTACCCTGCATGAATAGAACTCAGGTTTTGGCCTGATGGCTGTGAGAGCATTTTGGAGGGGGAGCCCCTCATGTAAAACTTGTGTTCTTCGTACTAGTAGACATTACATTGCCCATGCGCCCGCGCCAAGTGGTTGGCTTAAGCGACGCGCTGGTCCGCTAGTTTACCTTTGTCCCGTGCGGGCCCTGAGTTAGCCTGTGGGAGGCTGTGGTGTCCCGAGTGTTCCCTGATCGAATCCGTAGGATCTGCAGTAAAAACCCTCCTGAGAGGACGCGGCGGCGGCAGTCTGGGCTGCGCGCAAGCTAGGCCTGACCCGGCTCGCAAGGGGCTCACGAGGGGAGGCAGCTGAGGTGAAGTGGTAACCAAAACGCAAGAAATTGCTCGAACGAGACTAAGCACCCCTTCCCCGAACGCACGCAAATCTCAAATTCGAATCCAACTTAAATCCAGTGGGGGAAAGTGACAACCAAAGGGAAAAGCAACGAAAGCAGACAAAAGGCCGCGTCCGGCACCTAATCTAGTCTTGGAAGTCTTCTCACCAGCGCGGAGCTAAGTGCTGCCACTGGGCGTGGGAGGGAGCCCCAGGGCCTGAGGCCGGCACCCCTGAGACTCCAGGGCGTGTACAGCCCCACTCATTATTACATGAGAGTGTCAAGGGCGGCGAGCTTCACAGGCACTGGGCCTTCTTCACAGGTACCGGCCTTGCTTCATATCGCCAGACGAGGGCCCCGCCTTGCGCCACACTCTAGTGCCATCAACGACGACCGGAAACCAGGACGCCGCCGATGGGGTAGAGCGGTCGCCAGCGGTTCCCCCGACGACCACGGGTCCTCCGCCAGGGGCAGGCCCTGAGGCACCTCCCCAGAAGAGGGCCTACCTCCTGAGAACACCTCCTGAGAACACCTCCTGAGAACGCCGCGGTGGTGATGTCGGATCTTGGCCCCTCTCCTGCAGCCCCCTGCGCCCTCCTCCCGAGGGGTAGGAGACTGTGGGAGCGGGGCAGCTGCTCGCTGTGGCAACCTGCAGCTCCTGCGATCCATGATTAGCGTATGCCTGCTCCTGAGGAATTAGCGGTACCCGATAATCGTTGCCTCCAGCGTGGCCAGTGGGACCGTCCCGGGGCTCCTGGAAGGGCTCATCTTCTGGCGCCTCGTCCCCCCAGCTTGGGCTGAGGAGCGAGCCTTGTTCGCCCTCGTGAGGCTGTCCTTGGTCCATCATGAGGGGCACGTATTCTTCTGGCGCCATCATCCCGAAGGCCATGCCGTAGTGCTCCGCGTGCCACGCAGCTCTACTTGACGCGCCCACCGTGGGGTGGTAGCGCGGCTGTCCACTGGGGCCGTGGGTCGCGTCGAGTCCTTCTTCTTCGCGGACCGGGAGCGGGGGTAGCGCCGCCGCCGGTCCGATGCCGACAGCTTCGCTAGCGTCGGAGTAGCCCTGGAGCCCGCGGGCGCGCGCGGAGCCCCCGCGCGGGCCGCCCTGGGCCTGAGATGGGAGCTGGGTGCAGAAGGGGTGAGCCCCCGAGGCGGCGAAGCCGAGGAGCTCTGCCACCCGCTCCAGCAGCACGTCGCGGCCGCCCTCTAGCAGCCTGCACTGCAGCAGCTCTCGGGCCACCGTGAGCGCGGCCCTTGAGTTCGCCTGCTCCCGGCGGGTGTACGGTGTCGTGGTCGCGGCGTGATTGGAGGCCCTTGCTGCCGACCGCGCCTGCCGCGGTGTGAGAGCTGTCGAAGCCTGTCCGCATCGCCCGCGGCCCGCAGCGCCCTGCGGACCACGAGCTGCCTGGGGCACGGGGTCGCCCGAGGCGAGCGGCTCTGCGCGGGCGGGCCACGCCGCCCATGGATCTGGGTTGCTCGCCTGGTCGCCGGACATGGTGATGACGACGCGACGGGACACGAAGCGGTAGAAGGTGGATTCCGATGCACCCCTACCTGGCGCGCCAAATGTCGGATTTCGGGTTCCGGCAGACCCTTGAGGTTCGAACACAGGGGTGCGCGCGGAGATTTTGCCTTCTACCTACCTGCACCCCTCCGCCTCGCTAAGATCTAAGCTATGGAAAGAACAGCACGAGAGACACATGGTTTATACTGGTTTAGGCCACCGTTGTGGTGTAATACCCTACTCCAGTGTGTGGTGTGGTGGATTGCCTCTTGGGCTGATGATGATGAGCAATACAAGGAAGAACAGCCTCGCGAGGGTCTGTTCTTGGCTGTGGGGATGAACTGCTAGGAGGAGTTCAATCACCCTTCTCTCTCTCTCCGTGTGATGCTACTCGATCCGATCCCAGCTTGTTTCTGGGTTGGCCGATTCTCGATCTGCTCTACCCTGGGGTTGGCTAGTCCTATTTATAGGCAAAGGCCCTGGGCCTCTTCCCAAATATTGAGCGGGAAGGGCGCCAACAATTGGCCATTTTGGAGGGGAACATCTGGTACACTTATCCTGACTAAAGTTGGTCCTCGCCTGCCAAAGACTCTGGTGGTGACGCTGGCTTGGGCTCCACAATGACTTCCTCCCTGCCGTTGGACTGGTCTTGGTCTCATTGCATCGAAACGGGTGCCTTTGCTTGATGCTCTCGCCTGCGCTTGCTCCCTTTGCACCAAAGAGGAAAGGAGGACACTGCACGGCTGGCGCCCGCCTGGCGCCTTTGGTCGTCATGGCTTGCGTCACGGGCACCTCGTGAGGTACCCCGCCTTGATCTCTCCGCCTCCTCGCGAGCCAGCCTAATGAGGTCGTGCCTGAGGAAGCTCCGTGTCATCCGCCCCGCGAGGCTTGGCCCCTCGCGAGGGTCTTGGGTCTGTGTTGATGAAGATGGGCCGTGCTGGGCCCCCCTTTGCGCCACGCCGCAGGCAGGCAAGTCTGGGGACCCCCGTTCCCAGAACGCCAACAATGATGAAGAAGGCGTGGGCTAAAAGGCGGGTCTTTATCTTCTTATAAAGGCAGTGAATGTCGAACATCCCCCCACGAGCCTTAAAACTCGCCTATTCCCCAAGAGTTGTGCGAGTGGCACTGTTGGATTACCCAAATCCGTATTGATAAGAATCCCGCAATAAGGGGACACGATCTCTACTTTGACAAGACGTGTCAATGAATACTGCGTCTCAAAACGCGAGGCGGGAGGCTGAAAAACAGTTCAAAATAATAATAAGGCCGGAACACAATACCTCACCGAAAAAGTTGTCATAAGACATAACCTATTTTTGTTTAAGTATTTTACCCTCGCGGTTCAGGGTTGTAACTATTGTATAGAGCCGGATATAGTTCTTTTGATCAACTACTTTGGAGTATTCGGAGGAGAAACCCGCCTTGCAATGCCGAAGACAATCTGCGCGTCGGACACATCGTCATTGAAGCCTAGTTTAGGGGCTACTGAGGGAGTCCTGGATTAGGGGGTCCCCGGGCGTCCGGGCTATGTGACGTCGGCCGGAGTGGTGGGCCATGAAGATACAAGATGGAAGGTTTCCCCCCGTGTCTGGATGGGACTCTCCTTGGCATGGAAGGCAAGCTTGGCGTTCAGATATGAAGATTCCTTTATGTGTAAACCGACTCTATATGATCCTAGTCCCCTCCGGTGTCTATATAAACCAGAGGGTTTAGTCCGTAGAGGCAATCATAATCATACATGCTAGACATCTAGGGTAAAGCCATTACGATCTCGAGGTAGATCAACTCTTGTAACCCCTATACTCATCAAAGTCAATCAAGGAGGAAGTAGGGTATTACCTCCATTAAGAGGGCCCAAACCTAGGTAAACATCGTGCCCCTGCCACCCGTTACCTTCGATCCTTAGACGCACAGTTCGGGATCGCCTACCCGAGAACTGCCGGTTTTGACACCAACACTAGGCAATTCTTTTTCATGAAGATTTCTACCAAACTTGGAAAAATTAAACTCATGGGACTCATTACCAAAACTAACACCTATAGTTTGTTTCTCACAATCTATTCTAGCATTAACGGTGTTCAGGAAAGGTCTACCAAAGTTAATGGGACAAACGTCATCTTGTGGGGAACCAAGAACAAGAAAATCAGTAGGGTATTTTATTTTCCCACACAAGACTTCAACATCTCTAACAATCCCAATCGATGATATAGTGTCTCTATTAGCAAGTTTAATAGTAACATCTATTTCTTCTATCTTTGCGGGTGCTATGTCATTCTAAATTTCTTGATATAAGGTGTAAGGAATAGCACTCACACTAGCACCTATGTCACATAAACCAAGATAACAGTGATCTCCTATTTTAACTGAGATGACGGGCAGGCCAACAACAGGTCTATGTTTATCTTGTTTATCAAGTTTGGCAATTCTAGCAGCTTCTTCGTAGAAGTAAATAACATGCTCAGCCATATCTTCTTCTAAGAGATCTTTAACCATAGCAATACTAGGTTCTACTTTAATTTGTTCATCATGTTTAGGTGTTCTAATATAGCTTTTGTAAACAACAGTTGAAACTTTAGCATGTTCCTTTATCCTAGCAAGGAAAGGTGGTTTCTCTATATAAGCAGAACGAGTAACTAGATAAACATTATAAAGTATAGTTTCTTCTTTAACTGGTACCGGTACTTTGGTTTCTTCTTTAACAGGTGGGTGATATTTAAACCACTTCTCTTTAGGGAGTTCAACATGAGTAGCAAATGATTCACAAAAGGAGGCTACTATCTCAGAGTCAAGTCCATATTTAGTGCTAAACTTTTGAAAAGCATCGGTATCCATAAAAGATTTAATACAATCACACTTAAGTTTAATACCTGACTCTTTAGCTTCATTATGTTCCCAACCTTCAGAGTTGCATTTAATTCTTTCCAAAAGATACCACCGAAATTCAATAGTCTTCTTCATAAAAGTACCAGCACAAGAAGTATCAAGCACGGTTTGATCATTACGAGAAAGCCGAGCATAAAAGTTCTGGATAATAATTTCTCCAGAGAGCTCATGATTGGGGCATGAATATAACATCGACTTAAGCCTCCCCCAAGCTAGAGCGATAAATTCTCCTCCACGAGGCCAAAAATTATATATATATAATCCCAATCACGATGAACTAGATGCACAGGATAAATTTTTTGGTGGAACTCCAATTTCAAATGATTCCAATTCCAAGATCCAATATCATCGCATAGCCTATACCATGCCAATGCTTTTCCCTTCAGAGTTAAACGGAAAACCTTTTTCATAACTTCATCCATGGGTAGACCTGGAAGCTCAAACAATCCACAAATTTGTTCTACATATATCAAGTGCATATCAAGATGTTCGGTTCCATCTCCTGCATAAGGATTAGCTAGAAGTTGTTCTATCATACCTGAAGGAATTTCATATTCAATATTTTCAGTAGGTGAAGTAGGTTGAGGGGTAATTAATTGTGGTTTCGGACGAGGTGAAGATACCGCGAACAAACCCCTCCAAGTATTTTTTTCCATAGTAACAAGTGACAATAAATTTCAGCACACTATATAAATGTTTCCTTACCAAATTCCACTTACCAAAGGCGCTTCACTCCCTGCAACGACGCCATAAAATAGCCTTGATGAACCACAAGTATAGGGTATCAATTGTAGCTCTTTCCGATAAGTAAGAGTGTCGAACCCAATGAGGAGCAGAAGGAAATGACAAGTAGTTTTCAGAAAAGTGATGTCTGCAAGTGCTGAAATTGTAAGTAGCAGAGTAGTTTGATAGCAAGATAACTTGTAACAAGCAAGTAATGATAGTAGTAACAAAAGTGCAGCAAGTTATCCCAATCCTTTTGAGGCAACGGACATGCCAAAACAGTCTCTTATAATAAGCAAAGCGTTCTTGAGGGTACATGGGAATTTCATCTAGTCACTTTCATCATGTTGGTTTAATTTGTGTTCGGTACTTTGATAATTTGATATGTGGGTGGACCGGTGCTTAGGTGCTGTTCTTACTTGAACAAACCTCC
Organism: Triticum urartu; assembly: GCF_056163025.1. Lineage (NCBI taxonomy): Eukaryota > Viridiplantae > Streptophyta > Magnoliopsida > Poales > Poaceae > Triticum > Triticum urartu. The sequence continues at coordinate 240,568,576 of NC_141879.1, forward strand.
TACTTATGATTAACCCTCCCGCAAGCATCCGCAACTACGAGAAAAGTATTGAGAATAAATTCTAACCATAGCATTAAACTTTTGGATCCAATCGATCCCTTACGAAATAGCACATAAACCGGGGTTTAAGCTTCTGTCACTCTCGCAACCCATCATCTAATTGCTACTCCACAATGCATTACCTTAGGCCCAAACATGGTGAGGTGTCATGTAGTCGACGTTCACATGACACCACTAAGGGAATGGAAACATACATACTATCAAAATATCAAACACATATCAAGTTCACATAATTACTTGCAACATGATTTCTCACGTGACCTCAAGAACAAAAGTAACTACTCACAAATAATAATCATGCTCAAGATTAGAGGGGTATTAAATAGCATAATGGATCTGAACATATAATCTTCCACCAAATAAACCATATAGTAATCAACTACAAAATGTAACCAACACTACTAGTCACCCACAAGTACCAATATATAGTTCCGGTAACAAGATTGGACACAAGAGATGAACTAGGGTTTGAGAGGAGATGGTGTTGTTGAAGATGTTGATGGATATTGCCCTCCCCAAGATGGGAGAGTTGTTGGTGATGATGAGGACGATGATTTCCCCCTACAGGAGGGAAGTTCCCCCGACGGAATCGCTCCGCCGAAGGGCAAAAGTGCTCCTGCACAAGTTCCGCCTGGAGGCAACGGCGCTTCATCCCTAAAGTCATCTCCTTATTTTTTTTCTAGGTCAAAATGACTTATAAACCATAAGATGGGCATCGGACGTGGGCCGAGGAGAGCACAACCCACCAGGGCGCGCCTGGGCTCCCTGGCACGCCCAGGTGGGTTGTGCCCACCTGGTGGGGCCCTTTGGTACTTATTGGCTCCAATAATTCATAAATATTCCATAAAAAGTCTGTGTGAACTTTTAGCTTGTTTGGAGTTGTGCAGAATAGGTAGCCTGACGTAGCTTTTCCAAGTCCAGATTTCCAGCTGCCGGAATTCTCCCTCTTGGTGTGTACCTTGCAAATTAAGAGAGGAAAGGCATTAGAATTACTCCAAAAAGCATTATTATGGATAAAAACATCATAAATAACAGTAAGAAAACATGATGCAAAATGGACGTATCAGGCTTCTCTCTTGAAAGAACACATACAGTGGGTTAAAAAATTACTGTTGAGCAATTGATAGAAAAGCGCATAGTTATGACCAAGGTAGTCAGAATCCCGACTCGACTGCTAGAATCCTACGACTTCACGACCCTATGGAAGCATGTCAATCCGAATCCCACTATGAATCCGGACTAGGTAGAGTCCATGTTGAGTCACGATCCAAATCATAAAATCATGTACAATCCCGACTATGCTATGGACCATGTCCGATTCTACTAATTTATCTAAGTCGGTTGTTTAGTTGTAGAAGAATAGTTCCATCATCCAAACCCATTTTCATATACCTCATGGACCTTTATTCCCCTCCCAAGCGCAAACGCTCAGCCGCCGACACTATTGATCTAGCTCTCAAAAACCCTAGATCAAAATTGAGGATCAGCCTTGTCGACAGATGGAATTGGTGTGAAAAGGAGGATGCTTCAAGACTGATTGGAGAAGGATAGCAAGACCTTTCAAGGTTTAGCACTGCAAGTAAGATAGACAAGTGATCGACTATTCACGGACTCTAAAAAGAACCTAAGTAAATTTCCTGCATCGAAGGCTTAAATGTTCTATATATTTCCCTCTCATATATGTTCCATACATGGGAGCTAGATGGTAGGTTAGCCATAAAAAAGTGGAATACAACTGGCATTGATGTGTACGTTCTTTGCTCCATATTTAGTGTCAAAACTCTATAGAACCTATATAAATTTCTTGTGTGCATACAAAATATCCTATTTGAGTAAATCTAGTAGAATCCTCGATTCCATGACTCGATCTTATGACTCGATTCTGTCTAAGGAAAATCGATCCAACTCCGAATCCCGACTCTGACTACCTTGGTTATGACGGTATCTAACACAATGATCATGAATATAGGCATCACGTCCGTGAAAAGTAGACCGACTCCTGCCTGCATCTACTACTATTACTCCACACATCGACCGCTATCCATCATGCATCTAGTGTATTAAGTTAACAAGAACGGAGTAACGCCTTAAGCAAGATGACATGATGTAGAGGGATAGATCCAATAAATATGGTAAAACCTCCATATTTTTATCCTTAATGGTAAAAATACAAATACATGCCTCGCTACCCCTTCTGCCACTGGATGAGGACATCGCAAGATTGAACCCAAAACAAAGCACCTTCCCCATTGCAAGATAGATCAATCTAGTTGGCCAAAGCAAATCAATAGATCAGAGAGAAATACAAAGCTATCTTAATTATGCATAAAAGAGTTGAGGGAAGACTCAAATAGTATTCACAGATAATCTGATCATAAATCCACAAATCATTAGATCTCAACAAATGCACCGCAAAAGAAGATTACATCGAATAGAACTCCAAGAACATCGAGGAGAACATTGTATTGAAGATCAAAGAGAGAAGAATCCATCTAGCTACTAGCTATGGACCCGTAGGTCTCTGGTAAACTACTCACACATCATTGGAAGGGCAGCAAGGTTGGTGTAGTGGCCCTCCGTGATTGATTCCCCCTCCGGCGGAGTGTCGGAAAAGGCCCCAAGATGGGATCTCACGAGAACGGAAGCTTGCGGCGGCGGAAAAGTATTTTTGGTGTGCCCTCCTGTATAAGGGGAATATTTGGGCATTTATGGAGCTCGGATTAGGGTTGGAGGAGTCCCAGGGGGCTCACAAGCTCATAGGGCGCCCCTAGGGCATGCCTGGTGAGCTTGTCGCTCACCCGTGGCTCTTTTGGCCTTCTCCTAAAGCTTCGTGGGTGTCTTCTTGTCCAAGAAAATTCGTTAAAAAGTTCCGTTCAGTTCGGACTCCATTTGGTATTGATTTTCTGTAGAAGACAAAAACAAGGAAAAAATAGCAACTGACATTGGGCACTAGGTTAATAGGTTAGTCCCAAAAAATGATATAAAATAGCATAATAATGCATATAAAACATCCAAGATGGATAATATAATAGCATGGAACAATAAAAAATTATAGATACATTAGACGTATCAGTGGCTGACTTGTGGGCCTACTAAGTTGACGCGTATGTAGGGCTTTGTCAACTTAGTCAACAAATGATTCTAACAGCTGGACCGTCGGATGTTAATCCAACAGCCGTGTTGCTTCTTCAACCTCTGATCTTCTTGCTCCAGCCACCCAAACCAGTGCCTGTGGGCCCGCCTGCTCCTGCCTCCCGTGGGCGGCAGTGCAGCCTCGCAGGCCTCACCGCCCCACCCTAACCCCACCGCTGGCCAGGCCTTCCCTCTAATCACCCAGACCCCTGTTATTTTCCGGCAAAGTCAGCCTCACCCCACAACCGACCAGTCAGCCCTCATACTCCCCTCAGCGTGGGCATCCACTCTATGGCTTCGATGGCTCAGGGTCATTCCCTTCCCGGGCCTCGCCGTCGTCCATCGCGTTGGTCCTCTCGGTGTGGTCAACATGGTCAACAAACAACAGCCATCAGAAGAGGGATGTAAGTGGAGAGGCTGATAGCAGGGACCCAAGCAAATAAGTGCCTCCTTATTACGCGAAAAAATGATTGCTCATGCTAACGGCTGGGACCGGCCGACTATATCTTCACACAGAAGGAAGTGCCTCCTTTTTATGCAAAAAAAAACTATTCATCCCGATGACAGCTGGGACCCGACAGATTTGGTGGTTAACTTGTGGGCCTACTAAGCTTACACGTACGCATGACTTTTTCAACTTAGTCCACAAATGATTATGGGAGCTGGATCATTGGATGTTAATCCAACAGTCGTGCTGCTTCTTCAACCTCTAATCTTGCTCATGTCTATCCTAGGCGGAGTGCTGCCGCGTAGGCCTCCCGACCCGCCCTACTCCCATCGCTGGCCTGGCCATCCCTCTACTGACCCACACCTCCTGTTATTCTCCGACGACGGCAGACAAACCAGTAAATCCTCATACTCCTCTCCGTGTGGGAAACAACTTCTGAGTCTTCCTCGGCTCCTTGTCATTCCCTTCTTAGGCCTCCTCATCATCCACTATCTTGGTGCTCTCGGCGCATCATGGTCAACGTGGTCAACGAATGGCATCCATCGGAAGAGGACTGTACGTGGAGAGGCTGACAACTGGGCCCACGGCCGCACGCAAGGAAGCGCCTCATTATTAAGCGCAAAATAATGATTCCTCCACCTGACAGCGGGGACCCACTGGAAGGTCCTCTATATTTCGTGAGAAAACGTTTCCTGTGACAGTTGGGACCCACTAGCTACATCTTTGCATAGAAGGAATTGCCTCCTTAGCCCTTGACAGCTGGGACCGACCATGTCGAAGCATACGTAGTGTTATCCTGGTCGCAAATGTGTACGTACGTAGCGGTCGATCGGTCTCTCTGCAGCGAAGAATCGTGGCAGAGTAAGGAGCGACACATGTCATAGTAGAACTGCCGTCACTTAGTTGCATCTATATATATCGTGTACATGTACGTACAACCACACTGCAAGAAAGTAAATACAGCTACATACGCACATGTGAGCGGGGTCTCGAACTCGTACAACGACGATGTCCTATTCATCGGCAACCAACCGTCTGGGTCGGAACGAAGGGAACAATGTTGTGTTCATCGGGAGGCAACCGACTGAGTCGGAATACGTCCTGTTCATTGGGAGCCAACCGGCTTGGATGGAACAGCCGAAACGAGTCTGGTGTACCGCAAAAATAGAGGAAACGACCTTCTGCTCAGCCGCATACGGTTGAAATGGGGTACTGTTCATCAGGAAGGGTCTGGCGTACTGCAAAGCGGAGGAAACGGAATGTTGTTCGAGTGCCTACGGTCAAAACGGGGTCCTGTTGATCGGGAGGGGTGTGGCGTACCACAAAACAGAGGAAACGAGCTTCAGTTTGAGCGTTTGCGGTTGAAATGGGGTCATGTTCATCGACAGGGGTGTGGCATACCGCAAAACGGGACTCCACGGGCTACTGTTCATACACCATCTACTGCCTCGCTCCAGCCTCCACGGGCTATTGTTCATCCACCATCAACTTCCTCCAGCCTCCACCTGCTACAGTTCATCCATCGCGTCTTCCTCCTGCCTCCACCTGCTACTATTCATCCACGGGGTTACTGTTCATCTGGCCTCCACCGGCTACTATTCAACCAGCCCTCCAAGGGGTCATGTTCCTCCACCGCCAATCGGCTCGGGTGTGTAGCGGCCTCCTCGGGCTCCTGTTCATCCAGCGGCAATTGCCTACTACCATGGGCTCCCGTTCATCCAACACCCACTGGGAACTGTTCATCCAACCCCCAACAATGGTCACTGTTCATCAAGAGGCAGGTTCGATCGACTTCATTTAGCAGCAGTAGTGAAGGAATCGCTCAAGATCAGTTAGCAATGAAGGAATCGCTCGATTTCAGTTAGCAGACAAGGGATCGATCTCTCAGGTTCAGTAATGTAGCTAGTGCAATTACTCGGGTTCAGTAAGCGAACACCTCGCTCGTGTTCAGTTAGAGCCCAACGCCTCGCACACATGCGCGCGTACCTATACGAGAGAAACACACAAACCTCTGTGCATCACTCGGCCTAGACCACCCACCGTAACCGGGAAATCCCCGAAATTTTCCTCGCCCTCGCTTCAACCACGGTATTTTCCGTCATGGACGGCCCAAAGAATGTCATGCACGTGCGTCCCCGGCCTGCCCAGGACGAAAAGCCCATTTTCTGTCATGATTTTTTCTCATAGAAGTAGAAGGCCACCACATCTATGATGATATGTGTTTTGTCACAATTATCATCATAGAAGTGTCATAACCATGACAGAAAAAATTGTTTGGGCCAAATTGTCACAGATGTGTCTTTTTTGTAGTTCTACCCACCGTCGACTACGCAGTGGAGCTCTCTACCTTCGTTAGTCCATGCCATGGACCTCTTCCCCTCTGTCCAGACACCATCGCGCCCTAATCTCCCACTGTGATCATACCCCTGAGCTAGCTAACACAGTCGACACCCCCACCAGGCCTCGATTTGATCCTTCGCTGATAACCCACAAGTATAGGGGATCAATTGTAGCCTCTTTTGACCCCTCCCGGAGGTGGAAATAATTGTCATCATCATCACCAACAACTCTCCCATATTGGGGAGGGTAATCTTCATCAACATCTTCAACAACACCATCTCCTCTCAAACCCTAGTTCATCTCTTGTGTTCAATCTTGTTACCGGAACTATAGATTGGTACTTGTGGGTGACTAGTAGTGTTGGTTACATCTTGTAGTTGATTACTATATGGTTTATTTGGTGGAAGATTATATGTTTAGATCCATTATGCTATTTAATACCCCTCTGATCTTGAGCAAGATTATTATTTGTGATTAGTTACTTTTGTTCTTGAGGTCACGGGAGAAATCATGTTGCAAGTAATCATGTGAACTTGATATGTGTTCGATATTTTGATAGTATGTATGTTGTCATTCCCTTAGTGGTGTCATGTGAACATCGACTACATGACACTTCACCCTGTTTGGGCCTAAGGGAATGCATTGTGGAGTAGCAATTAGATGGTGGGTTGCGAGAGTGATAGAAGCTTAAACCCCAGTTTATGTGCTATTTTGTAAGGGACCGATTGGATCCAAAAGTTTAATGCTATGGTTAGAATTTATTCTTAATACTTTTCTCATAGTTGCAGATGCTTGCGGGAGGGTTAATCATAAGTAAGAACAGAACCTAAGCACTGGTCCACCCACATACCAAATTATCAAAGCAGTGAACACAAATCAAACCAACATGATGTAAGTGACTAGATGAAATTCCCGTGTACCCTCAGATGAGATCAAGCTTATCGAACCTGTAGGAGAACCACACAATACTATGTAAACGGTACCTTCACACAAAGAACAAATACTTGCAACCCTCCTGGGTAAAAGATGCATAATTTTGTAGTAGACTGGATAAATAGATCTTGCGGAAATGTGAGATAAAATAAATAACAAAAAATGGCAGCAAGGTATTTTTGGGTTTTTGGAATAATAGATCTAAAAATAAAAGCAAATAAAATAGATCTCAAAGCAAATATGATAAAGAATAGACCCGGGGGCCGTAGATTTCACTAGTGGCTTCTCTCAAGAAAATAGCATACAGCGGGTAAACAAATTACTGTTGGGCAATTGATAGAACTTCAAATAATTATGACGATATCCAGGCAATGATCATTATATAGGCATCACGTCCAAGGTTAGTAGACCGACTCCTGCCTGCATCTACTACTATTACTCCACACATCGACCGCTATCCAGCATGCATCTAGTGTATTAAGTTCATGGAGGAACGGAGTAATGCAATAAGAATGATGACATGATGTAGACAAGATCTTTTCATGTACGAATAGACCCCATCTTGTTATCCTTAATAGCAACGATACATACGTGTCGTGTCCCCTTCTGTCACTGGGATTGAGCACCGTAAGATCGAACCCATCAGAAAGCACCTCTTCCTATGGCAAGAAAAATCGATTTAGTCGGTGTCGGTGTCAAAACCGGCGGATCTCGGGTAGGGGGTCCCGAACTGTGCGTCTAGGCCGGATGGTAACAGGAGGCAGGGGACACGATGTTTTACCCAGGTTCGGGCCCTCTTGGTGGAGGTAAAACCCTACGTCCAGCTTGATTAATATTGATGATATGAGTAGTACAAGAGTAGATCTACCACAAGATCAGAGAGGCTAAACCCTAGAAGATAGCCTATGGTATGATTGTATGTTATGATTGTTGTCCTACGGACTAAAACCCTTCGGTTTATATAGACACCGGAGAGGGTTAGGGTTACACAAGGTCGGTTACAAAGGAGGAGATATCCATATCCGTATTGCCTAGCTTGCCTTCCATGCCAAGTAGAGTCCCATCCGAACACGAGACGAAGTCTTCAATCTTGTATCTTCATAGTCTAACAGTTCGGCCAATGGAGATAGTACAGCTGTCCGGAGACCCCCTAATCTAGGACTCCCTCAGTAGCCCCTGAACCAGGCTTCAATGACGATGAGTCCGGCGCGTAGTATTGTCTTCGGCATTGCAAGGCGGGTTCCTTCTCCGAATACACCGCAGAAGAATTTGAATACGAGGATAGTGTCCGACCCTGCAAAATAAGTTCCACATTCCATCGTAGAGAGAATAATATTTTCGCAGATCTAATTTGCTGGCTTGTTTTGGCAGCATGACGTTATGTCACGGCCCGGCGATTATTCGAACCGTTTCTTTTAACCAGCCCCGCGCATAATGCGAGGCAGTTTTTCGACACATCTTGTCAAAGCAGAGATCGTGTCCCCTTATTACGGGATTCTCATTAATACGGGCGTGGGTAACCCAACCGCGCCATCAATTGCGGCGCTTGGGGGATAAGCGAGTTTTACCAGGCAAGTGGGGACGCTTAGTTTCGTCCGCCCATATAAAGGGATAAGTATTCACCTTTCTATCCACGCCTTCTTCCTCCCTTATCCATCCGTTTTCGCACACTCGAGCTCTAGCGCCCAAGTCCGCACTTCCCACCTCGACCTTCTCCAATCATGTCCGGAGCGGGAGGCAAGTGGATGGTCTCCTCCGTCACGGAGGGAGACATCAAGAAACTGAGGAGAGCCGGATACCTACCCGACGACATCGCGCACCGGCTCCCAGATGAGGGGCAGCTCATCCCCACCCCCAGGCCCCATGAGAGGGTAGTATTCCTCACCCATTTCCTCCGCGGTCTGGGGTTCCCTCTCCATCCCTTCGTCCGGGGGCTCATGTTTTATTATGGCCTGGATTTCCACGATCTGGCCCCGAACTTCATCCTCAACATCTCGGCGTTTATCGTCGTGTGCGAGGCCTTCCTCCGCATCAAGCCCCACTTCAGCTTATGGTTGAAGACCTTCAATGTCAAGCCAAATGTGGTGGCGGCCGCCAGGCGGAGTACGGAGGCGCCATGGTGGGCAAGATGCCCAACATAACATGGCTCGAGGGCTCCTTTGTGGAAACCATAAAGGGGTGGCAATCGGGGTGGTTCTATATCACCGAGCCGCGCGACCCCGCATGGGTAGCGGCCCCCGAGTTCCGATCTGGCATCCCCATGTGGCTCACCTCCTGGAAAGAGAAGGGCATGTCCTGGGGTAATTCAAAAGAGCTGACCGGACTCCAAACATGTATTCAAAACATGGTGGACAAGAAGCTCAAGCTTGTCAACATAGTCCAAGTTATGCTCATCCGCCGGATACTCCCGTGCCAACAACGGGAGTTCAACTTGTCGGAGTTCAATCCGGCGCAGCACCAAACTCTGAACAGGCTCTTCGACACGACTCATGAAGACGCCTGGAGGGTGTTGTTCAAAAGTGCCGAGGTCCCTCCCCTTATTACTGAGGACCGCGGATTCAGCGCGAAGCGCCTAGCCAGTGCGGTAAGCTGTTTTACCTTTCACGGGATAATTATTTTTTATATAGATTGGCTCTATGTAGGATCTAAACTCCCGTACCTTTGACAGGACTGGCAGAAGATGGCCGGACAGATCGACTGTCCGGCTCCTTTGCCCGAAGGTCCCACAGACGCTCTTCTGGCAAAGATGCTGACTCCGGCCCCTTATAAGGTGCCGGAGAAGACCAAGAAGGCCAAGGGAACCCGAAAGAGTTCCCGATGCCAGGCGTCGTCGGACTCACCGTCCGATGACTCTGCGGCGCACTCTTCCCCTGAAGACGAGGAAGAGGAAGAAGAAGGTGCTCCCCCACCGACTGGGGGAGACAAGAAAAGGAAGGCCGCCCCAACCGGGGAGGCCGGAGGGTCCAAGAAGGGAAGGACTCTCCTTCCGGACAACTCCACCGCCGCCGATGAAGGCGAAGACGAGTGGTTGCCCAGGGCCAAGCCCCCGAGGAGATCGTAAGTATTCGGATACCAGAGTAACTCCTAGGATTCCTTTGTCGCACTGCTTTCCCTAACGCCGAACGCAATTATGCAGGCCGCCACGAGCCAGTATCGATGTATCACCGGACGGCTCCTTGGGCTTGTCGGACATGGATAGCAATCCAGTCCCGACCGCCACCTCCCCTCATCCTGCCGACGATGCCAAGGTGTTGTCTCAAGAGGCACCGGATCGAGAGGAGACAGTCCCGAAGGCGCCTCAAGGCGACCTTACGGACTCCGGGAGCCGAGAGGATGGGGCCCCCGAGAGCTCCGAGTTCGGCCCTCAGCCGAACACCGTGCCAGACCCTCCAGCGGTTCCGGGCTCGGGCAGGCGGTCTCCTTCTAAGAGGGGCAAGACGCCTGTGCCGGTGACCTATGTCCATCCAGAGGCACCGGACAATCTGCTGGAAGCGCTTCGCAGCGCTTCCATCGACGAGGAGCACCGCACTATCATGAGTGCGGTGATCCAGAAGGTTCAGTCCGCCAAGAGCGGATTGACTGAAGCCTGTGCCAGCCTTCTAACAGGCTTTGAGGTAAGTGTTTTAAAATGTAGTAGAAATATTACCGCATAGACAGTAGTCCCTGATGCTTCGTTCGGTGTTCACAAAGAAAAGCCGAACGGAGGATCAAATAATATCGCAGGAGTCTAATATAAGTATGTCAATATGCATATGCAGGCTTCGCTGCTGGCGTCCGCCGCACTAACTGCGGAGGTTGCCGTACTGAAGCAGGACCTCAAGGGGTCCAAGAAAGAGCTCGGCCTTGCCAAGAGGCAGCTCGAGGAGAACAAGGGTAAGTAATACCCCATCTATAGATATGAATATATAAAATGGGACGCGATTGCAAAATGACAGGATCATTGTATGTTTGCCAGGGGCCATGACCGAGGTGGCAACCCTGAAGCAAGGAGCGCACCGAGCGAGAGAAGCACGACGCTCGGGTGGGTGAGGTGCAGCAAGAGCTCCAGGCTCTTGTGGCGAAGCACGAGGCGTTGGAGCTTGACTCCAAGACGCGGGCGTCTGAGCTTGCCGCGGCATTCGAGAGTGTAAAAAGTGCCAAGGCCGAAGCCCAAAAGGCCCTCCAAGAGATCGACACAATGAAGAAGATAGCGGCGGGCAAGGCTTTTCTATATGCAAAGCAAGCATGTAAAAGTAAATTACCGATTACTTACCCAGATACGGAGCTCTTCAGGAGCATTCGCATATTTGCCCCGCAGTGTGTCCGATGCCGCACAATTTTACCAGGCCGAGGACGGAAGCTCGACGGAGAAGTTGTTCTAGTCTCAGTATGCCGAGGCTGAACATCCGGTGCCAATGAGCGACCAGCTGAAGCAGATGGTCGAGCTACATAAGGCGGCCGATCAGGCCATGAAGAACTTTATAGTCTGGTTGTGGCCTGGCGATGCCCTTCTGAACAGCTTTTTCGGCCTGGTGAGGCAGCTCGTGGATGCCTACCCGCGGCTGGAGGTCATCAAGCGATCTGTCTGCATTGAAGGTGCACGCCGGGCTTTTGCCCATGTGAAATTGCAGTGGGTCAAGCTAGACGACGTGAAGCTGATCAAGGAGGGGCCGCCAGAGGGCAAGGAGCACCGCCACCCCAAGATGTACTACGAGGGTGTTCTGCCGGGCGCCCGTCTCATCGCGGACGAGTGTTTGAAAGATGTAATATTTGAATGAGACTTGCTCGTTTTATCCTATATGTATGAAAACTTGTTTCATATGCGCTATGCAACGCTTGTTGGAATTTAAAATATTACCTTCTGTTTGGCTGTTTATCCAATCTCAGAGATGGCTAATCCTCGGCTTCTACCCCCATGCCACGAGTATTGGGGTGTTCGAGATAAACCTGAGCACTCTTGTTCCCATGTTTGGGTCCTTCGAGGGAGGTGCTCAGCACAACGAACAAGGAAACCGGACTAATAATGCTTTATCACTCTCACTTAGCCATAGAATTCTATAATTTTAAATTTCGGCGAAGCCCCTGGTATTCGGAAGGCCGAATTCGGGGCGCGATACACGCCTGTAAGCCGGACAGGGCCGGCCCCTCGCCCTAAGCGGCATAAGTCTTTAGGGACTCGAAAAACCTCGCCGAACAGCGACCAGTCTCTCGCCTTATCATGACAGACAGTTTTAGCTTTCTCTACTGAGGTGCTCAGCCCGGCAGAACCGGGGCACAATCGCTGTAGTTCTCCTAGCACTACCTTAGCCGATAGAGCGGAACGTAAGGTACCAAAACATAGGAGTCGGGCAAACCCAACATTTGACCAAAGACATGATTCGGAGCTGATGCATATAATGCTATAAGTTCGGGGTGCCGCACTTGTGAAAGTGTTCGGACTTTTCACACCGCATTGTGGGGTACATAAGCCCCTGGTGTATTGGTCGTACCAGTGTACGGTTGCAAGGCGTCATTAATGAACACATCGATATATATATATATATATAACAAGAATGCAATAATAGTCGTAATGTCATGCATTGTTTATTGAAAAATTGCGTTACAGCAGAGTGATACAGATAGTGCGATAAGAAAATAGTAGGACTATGTCCCTTCCAAGGGCAAGCTGAGGAATGATATGAAATCGAATATTTCGCTCGTTACTGTAATCAACCTGGGAATTCTGTGGTATGACGTAGCTGTTTGCCTCCTTGGTTGCTGCATCATGTGTTCGGCAATAGTGATGCCGAACAGTGTTTCCAGAGATTAAGGTCCTAAAATAAAAAGAAAAATAACGAAACGGGAAGCCCCTAGTGTGGTTTAGGCCGCGTTTTGGGGCGTGCCGCAGTTGTGCCCCCCTCCCCTCTGGTGCCCATGGTATTTTTTAATGCGTAATTATGTATGCGCGGCACGAATATCGCCGTTGGGCTGGGATTGGGGTGGCCGCCGTATTGCTACGCGAGCTCAGATCGCGCCAGGCGGTCTATTTGCCGATGGCCCCGAGTGCGCTTGAAGGTGTCCGGGCTATGAAGCGCCGAACTGGTTGATTGCCTTGAGAGGCTGCTTTGCGCTTCTGCTGCGAGGGCCGCAGTGTGCTCCTCAGTTCGAAGAGAGCGCTCTGTGTTTCCATTGACTGTAATAACTCCGCGAGGTCCTGACATCCTGAGCTTGAGGTATGCATGATGCGGTACCGCATTGAATCTAGCGAATGTGGTTCGCCCGAGCAGAGCGTGATAACCACTGCGGAACGGGACTATATCGAAGATTAACTCTTCGCTTCGGAAATTATCAGGGGATCCGAAGACCACTTCTAGTGTAATTGAGCCTGTGCAATGGGCCTCTACACCTGGAATGATGCCCTTAAAGGTCGTTTTCGTGGGTTTGATCCTTGAGGGGTCTATACCCATTTTGCGCACTGTGTCCTGATAAAGCAGGTTCAGGCTGCTGCCGCCATCCATAAGGACTCGGGTGAGGTGAAATCCGTTGATGATTGGGTCTAGGACCAGTGCGGCGAATCCGCCATGACGGATACTAGTGGGGTGGTCCCTGCGATCGAAGGTGATCGGACAGGAGGACCAAGGGTTGAACTTTGGGGCGACTGGCTCCAACGCATATACGTCCCTGAGTGCACGCTTCCGCTCCCTCTTGGGGATGTGGGTTGCGTATATCATGTTCACCATCCGCACTTGCGGGGGAAACCTCTTCTGTCCTCCAGTGTGCGGCTGCCGGGGCTCCTCCTCGTCATCGCTATGCGGCCCCTTGTCCTTGTTTTCAGCAATTAACTTGCCGGCCTGCTTGAACACCCAACAATACCTGTTGGTGTGATTGGCTGGCTTGTCTGGGGTGCCGTGTATTTGACACGAGCGATCGAGTATACAGTCCAAGCTGGACGGACCCGGCGTATTTTGTTTGAATGGCTTTTTCCGCTGACCGGGTTTAGAGCCTTTGAATCCGGTGTTGACTGCCGTATCCTCAGTATTTTCGCTGTTAATGTGGCGCTTATGCTTATTGCGACGTGACCTGCTATTGCCGTCCTTGGTATCTAAGGTACCATGGTTCTTTGATATGTTATTACTGCGAGCCAGCCAGCTGTCTTCTCCCGCACAAAAGTGGGTCATGAGCGTCGTGAGAGCTTCCATAGATTTTGGCTTTTCCTGACCAAGGTGCCGGGCTAGCCACTCGTCTCGGATGTTGTGCTTGAAAGCCGCTAAGGCCTCCGCATCCGGACAGTCGACGGTTTGATTTTTCTTTGTAAGGAACCAAGTCCAGAATTGCCTGGCCGACTCTTGTGGCTGCTGAAATATGTGGCTTAAATCATCGGCGTCTGGTGGTCGCACATAAGTGCCCTGAAAGTTGTCGAGGAATGCGGCTTCCAGATCTTCCAAATAGCTAATGGAGTCCGCCGGCAAGTTGTTAAGCCAATGCCGCGCTGGTCCTTTGAGCTTTAGTGGGAGGTATTTGATGGCGTGTAAGTCATGCCGCGGGCCATGTGGATGTGGAGGAGGAAATCCTCAATCCATACTGCGGGATCTGTTGTGCCGTCGTATGATTCAATATTTACAGGTTTGAAACCTTCTGGGAATTGATGTTCCATTACTTTGTCTGTGAAGCATAAGGGGTGTGTGGCGCCTCTGTATTGGGCTATATCGCGACGCAGCTCGAATGGGTCTTGCCCGCTGTGTTCGGCCCGGCCGGATTTGCTTTTACTGTATCCGGCGTGATGTTTCTCGTCTCGCAGAGTGGTGCGCCCTCGTGATCCGTAGATCGATCTTGAATGCTTTGCCTTGTCCTCCAATATGTCTCGCAGGTCTGGCGTATCTCCCCATGCCTTTTTATTTGAATGGCACTGGGGTAGAGGCTGAGCTTTTAGCTGGAATGCCTCTCTATCGCGGCCATGAGGTGGCCGATCAGCCGTATCATATGCTTCTTCCTTCAGTCGGGGTAGTAACCTGCGCCTTGGGTAACTCTTGGAGGGACGCTCGAGTTTATATTCCTCGGCCGCGAGGACTTCAGTCCATTTGTCAGCTAGCAGATCTTGATCAGCTTGAAGCTGCTGCTGCTTTTTCTTCAGGCTATTTGCCGTGGCCATAAGCCGGCGCTTGAAGCGCTCTTGTTCGACGGGATCCTCTGGTACGGCGAATTCATCGTCGCCGAGGCTTGCCTCGTCTTCGGAGGGGGGCATGTGATTGTCATCCTCCTCCTCTCCGTCTGCCGCTCTCTCAGGAGAGCTGGCTCCTCCATCCTACTGCTCTAAATCTTGCTAGAGGGGTTTGTTGTTTTCTTCGGCACTATCCGGAGTGTTATTATCTCCTGTGCCGGTATCACCACTTTTGCTTTGGCGGGACTTAGAGCGGCGCTGCTGACGTCGGCGTTTGGGTTGCTTCTTGGAGGGGTCATCCTCCGCTATCCCGTCGCCATTGCCTTCTTTGGGTGTATCCACCATGTATATGTCATATGACGAGGTGGCTTTCGAGTGCCCTATAGGTGCTGCTTCATGTTCGTCTCCTACATCGTCGTCCATACCGTCGATGTCTTCGGAGTCGAAGTCGAGCATGTCGGTTAAATCATCGACAGTGGCTACGACGTGGGTGGTGGGTGGGCGTCAAATTTCTTCGTCGTCCGCATCCCAATCCTGTTGGCCATAATCCGGCCAGGGCTCTCCTGACAAAGAGAGAGACCTTAGTGAATTCAGAATGTCGCCGAAGGGTGAGTGCTGAAAGATATCCGCGGCGGTGAATTCCATGACCGGCGCCCAATCGGATTCGATTGGCAGGGGCGCAGATGGTTCGGAGTCAGAAGAAGAGTCCGGCACCTTGGAGTCATGGGCTGCGTAGAGGATTATGTTGGTGTTTGGCTCGATCGCCGTCGAGACTACAGCCCCTAAGGCGGTGTCTAGCCACCGTCCTCGATTGGCACAGTTTGCTCCGAGCTAAGGGTCGGAGCTGATGCTGGCGCGGCCTCTGGGGTACTATTCCGCGGCAGAGCTAGGTCATACCCATCGCGACATTGCGGCGCGCCTGGCTGTGGCTCGAATCCGTCGAAGATCAAGTCTCCGCGGATGTCGGCCGTGTAGTTCAAACTTCCAAATCTGACCTGATGGCCAGGGGCGTAGCTTTCAATCTGCTCTAGATGGCCAAGTGAATTAGCCCTCAGTGCAAAGCCGCCGAATACGAAGATCTGTCCGGGGAGGAAAGTCTCACCCTAGACCACATCGCTATCGATGATAGTAGGAGCCATCAAGCCTAACGACGACGACACAGAGGAACTCTCAATGAAAGCACCAATGTCGGTGTCAAAACCGGCGGATCTCGGGTAGGGGGTCCCAAACTGTGCGTCTAGGCCGGATGGTAACAGGAGGCAGGGGACACGATGTTTTACCCAGGTTCAGGCCCTCTTGATGGAGGTAAAACCCTATGTCCTGCTTGATTAATATTGATGATATGAGTAGTACAAGAGTAGATCTACCACAAGATCAGAGAGGCTAAACCCTAGAAGCTAGCCTATGGTATGATTGTATGTTATGATTGTTGTCCTACGGACTAAAACCCTTCGGTTTATATAGACACCGGAGAGGGTTAGGGTTACACAAGGTCGGTTACAAAGGAGGAGATATCCATATCCGTATTGCCTAGCTTGCCTTCCACGCCAAGTAGAGTCCCATCCGGACACGAGACAAAGTCTTCAATCTTGTATCTTCATCGTCTAACAGTCCGGCCAATGGAGATAGTCCGGCTGTCCGGAGACCCCCTAATCTAGGACTCCCTCAGTCGGCCTAACTATACCAAAGATTCGATGAATAACAACGAGGCTATAAGCAATCATGCATATAAGAGATCTAAACTCAAATAACTTTCATGGATAAAATAGATTTGATCATAAACTCAAGTTTCATCAGATTCGAACAAACACACCGCAAAAAGAGTTACATCAAATAGATATCCAAGAGACCATTGTATTGAGAATCAAAAGAGAGAGAGAGGAAGCCATCTATCTACTAACTACGGAGTCGTAGGTCTACAATTAACTATTCTTGTATCATCGGAGAGGCACCAATGAGGATGATGAACCCCTCTGTGATGGTGTCTAGATTGGATCTGGTGGTTCTGGAACTTTTTGCGGCTGGAATTGTGTTTTTTCGACTCCCCTAGGGATTTTGGATTTTTAGTGTATTTATAGAGGAAAGAGGTGGTGCGGGAGGCCACCGAGGTGGGTTGTGCCCCCGTCGGGACACCCCTCCGGTACTTCTTTGGCCCAAGTTGTTCCTTCTGGTCCATAAAAAATCTCCAAAAAGTTTCGCTGCGTTTGGACTCCGTTTGGTATTGATTTCCTACGAAGTAAAAAAACAAGGAAAAAACAGGAACTGGCACAGGGCACTATGTCAATAGGTTAGTTCCAAAAAATGATACAAAGTTGTTATAAAATGATTGTAAAACATCCAAGAATGATAATATAACAGCATGGAAAAAGAAGAATTATAGATACGTTCGAGACGTATCAGCATCCCCAAGCTTAATTCCTTCTCCTCCTCAAGTAGGTAAATGAAAAAAAACGGAATTTTTGATGTGGAATGCTGCCTAACATGTTCATCACATATTCTTCTCTTTTGTAGCATGGACATTTGGAATTTTATATGATTCAAAGTAATAGTCTAGTTTTGACATGAAGATTTGAATACTCAAGCATATCAACAAGCAACCATGTCTGTCAAAATATCAACACTAAAGCAAGTTATCCCTAGACCATTATGCTCAATCATTGATCCATTCATGAAACACACTCACATACTAGCTATACCCAATGCTCAAGTACGATCATAGTGCCCCTTAGTTGGTACTTTATAAGAGAAGATGGGGAATCAAATAATAATAAAATTTGCATAAAATAAATAGAAAGGCCCTTCGCAGAGAGGAGTAGAGATTTGTAGAGGTGCTAGAGCTCAAAGCGGAAAAAATAGAGATAAAACATTTTGGGTGGCTTGCTTTTCCTGTCAACCAAAACGATCGGGTAGTTCCCAATACTTTCAATGCTAGATATATCATAGGCGGTTCCCAAACAGAAAATAAAGTTATTCATTTTTCCACCATACTTTCACATTCGACGGCTAGCCGTGTCCACGGGTGCCGTCCATACCAACACTTTCCAAGGAATTTATTATTTGACAACATAAAGTAAATTAATTTTTTATTCGGGATAGGGCTTCCCTATTACCATTGCCGTACTCTCGTGCAATGGCAAGTGAATAAACACTCTTCTTGAGAATAACACATCTAGCATGGAAAAATATCAACCACCCCCTACCGTTTCATGAGCAGTACGAGCACACAAAAAGGAAAATTATTTTGAAAATTAGAGATGGCACATACAAATTTTCTTAGGACGGCACGGAAATACCGCATATAGGTAGGTATGGTGGACTCATATGGCAAAACTGGGTTTAAGAATTTTGGATGCACAAGTAGTAATCCCACTTAGTGCAACATTATCGCCATTGGCGAGAGAGGAATCCACTACCGGCGCAGCAGTTCTCTTTCACCCAGCAGCGGTGCGCGAGGGCCTCCGACCCCTTCTTCCTTGTTGTCATACATAGCGTGGGCAGATCGGCCTCCGGCCACCCACCGAGCCACGCCCCGAGAACCTTAAGGTATAATTTACTTATTCCACATGCATTGCTCTAGCTGCATGTGGGATTTTTCTGCTTCTGCACTTGAATCTAAGTGTTGGATCAAACAGGAAAGTAGTGGGGAAAATTGTATAGCAAGAATCTAGGACGTGGTTCAAAGAGGAAAGGTAGGGGGAAAGTTGTATAGCATGAATCTAGGACCTGGTTCAATGAGGAAAGGAAGGGGGAAAGTAGTACAGACTGGCTATCCAACACCTACGTTGGTCAAAAAGGGAAATAAAGACAAACACAGTACGGACATCTATAATGAACTGATCTTTTTGTTTTGGGGGACAAGGCTATAGAGTTTGAGTAGGACTAGATTTGCTACCTTGACATAGGGAATGGTGTCTAAAGATAACAAAACTGGGACCAACACAAATATGCTCCTTGGTTGCTTGTTCTTTGTTGCAAAAGACTGTGCATCACCCCTTTATACATGGGTAGATGCACATGGTGCTGGTGCATCCATCGTCCCATGCAACTCTTTAGCTGTTGTTAATCTAAGGCCCTGTTTGGTTAAAAAGCGCTAGGACTTTTTTTAGTCCCAACTAAAAAGTCTGTAGTCCCGACCTGCTTGGCTCCAGGGACTAAACATGGACTAGAGGTTATTAAATGACATGCTAAAATACCATGTTACCCCTAGTAATGAACTAATAGAGATAAGGTGCGATGCGGGGCAGGGGCAACTGTTGGAAAAAAAAGTCCCAAAAAGACTCTCCCTCAGGGTCTTCTTTCTTTAGTCCCAAATGCCCACTTTTAGTCCCTAAAAGTCCCTCCTGTTTGGTATAAATGGGACAAAAAGGGACTTTTTTTAGTCCCTACACCAAAAAGTCCATGTAAACAAACACCCTCTGATAATGTCACTGGAAAATTGAAGCAATGCCACCGCTAAAAGCAAATTACATGTTTAACGAATTTTATTGTTAATATGAATCAATGCCACCGTTTGAGAAATGCTACTATATTGCTTTCTTTCCTATTTAGATAGTTAGATGCTTCTTTTGTTGGCTTATGTGCCATCTACCATTATTGACCACTAGTTGTTTCCTTTGCACCTCTGTGTAAACAGGTTTATCTACTTCACCTCGTTGCTATTGTGACCTTTTGTTGCACTGCACAAAACACTTTTGTTTTAAGAGTGTTTTGTGCATTTCAACAAAAATGTCACACTGACAACATTGCTTGATTGCTTGATCTTAGTGGAACCGCACAAGAGGAGATCTGACTTCCTATCCATGTTGGACAATTTGTTTCAGATCTTCTTCTTGTGAGTTATTTGAATTCCACGTCATGAGAGGTCAGTACTAGCCTTATTTCACTTGATTGTGTAGTGTTCTTTCATATGTTGTGCTACTTATACGGTAATGTTGCTTGATTTTAGTGAACTGCACAAATGGAGACAAGACTTCCAATCTGTATGTGCACCGTAATATCCCATTGAGGTAAGATAAGGATATTTCACAACTATTGGCCTGTATTTTGCCACTTTCATCAGAAAATTAATGTCATTGTTTAGTGATATACTTGTGCTCCCTAATTGACATGCCAAATCTTACATTGAAGGAGAAGCTTGTCTGTTATTGAACCAAGTGATGAAGGGGAAGAACAAGCGGAAGAAAAACAAAAATCAACTCCTGGTGCTGTAATGAAGCACTGGAACTGTGATGACACAAGTAATGATATAGTTTTGCATCTTAATTTATTGCTATGGACGGAACGAGCAATTTTTTTGCCACTGATGCGATGCCACTCTTAATGTAATATGTAATTATCTCTACTTGTGCAAACAAGGATCTTCTTTGAAGATAACATATATTTTAGTGGAACTGCACAAGAAGATGTTGGAAACATTAAACTAATCGAGGAGTATAGAGTAAGCATGACAACCACAATAGATAACAACAGATGGTTCCGGAGAAGTGTTTGATCTGTATTCTCTACATAATAAGCCTCCTAACAAAGGTTGGTACTCGCCCATGGATTTCATCCATATGATTGAGCTTTGTCATCTCTATTGGTGTTGTGCTACTGTTTAGATACTGTCATGAGAAAGTGGTATTGTCCTTGAGAAGTGCTTCATCTGTGTTGTTTTAAATAGTTCCTTTCCTTTTTTTGAGGAAACAGGGATGCTAGAATTTAGTTGTGCTCTTGTCTTTGCACAACAGGATCATCCAACTCTGAAGAAGAATATGGAGTATGTGAAGTGCCTAGTTCCGATTATGCCAGGATAAAGAAGCCAAGCCTCTCTTCTTAAGAAGGGAGCAGTTAAAGGATGGTTACATTATTGCCCACAAGAACAAACTAAATTCAGTTCAGAAGGACTCACGGATCTCCATCTTTGTTGCTGTGATGGCCAATACAATGTTGTGTTAGGATTCCTTCTAGTGAGTTCCACTTTTTTATATGTGTGCTCTCCATGGATCATGTAGGTTGCCTGTTTAAACTGTAAATTCATAGTACAGTTTGATCTCAATGGGAAACTAATCACCTTTTTGTATTTGTGCAAACAGGGGTGCTCAGCTTGATTCCAATGGAAACTGCACAAAATGTTCATGAATACATCTAAAATCATTCATTTCCACCACAAGAAAGGAGGTGCCGATATGTTCGAGGCATTGCAACATATAAAGGCGAAATCATACAAGCTACGCGCGAATTTGGTTGATTTTGGTGCAACTGCACAAAAAGAACAGCTGGTTTATTTAGCACGAGGTGCCATGTCAATGTCCGAGCCGATGGAAAACCCTGCCTATTCCACAATCATAGGCATTTGATATTTTGCAATGGGAAAACCTTGTCAAAGTTTGCTCATTGATATACGCAAAACAACACACATTTGACATTTTGGAATGGGACAACCTTGTCAAAATTTTCTCATTGAGGCAAGCAGACATGCGTTCGATATTTTCGAATGGGACGCCCTTTGCTATCAGCAGCATCGACCGATTTTTCTTTATTCTTTAGTTGTGAAGTAAATATTGCCTCTGACATGTGAATCACTGAGAAGCATAATCATCGATTGTTTTGAATGTTCTCTATGAATTGCCAGGCCTGTGTGTTTGATTGCAATGTACAGGAACGCTAAAACGCTGCTCAAACTCTTTGTACTCCCTCTGTTCCTTTTTACTTTGCATATTAGATTTCTTTCAAGTCACCTGATTTTACATTGTGAATCTTCATACTATTTCTATAAGATTGGTCAAAGTAGAGATACTTTGACTTCAGACAAAACTTATATGCAGACTAAAAAGGACCGGAGGGAGTACATGTGAAACTGCTGCAAACGAGGTGATCACCCTGGGAATAATGCTAGTACATATTATTTTGCATGTTCATCCAATGCCAATGATACAAGAATTCGAACTAATCGAACTAAATTCATTCATACGGTCGGATTTCATATAAGCATGTTGGATTTCATTACATTCCATACATTCTTCAACTAAAAAGGGGTGCGCTGGAGGTATAATTAATTAACCGAAGCTACCCACCCGTGTCCGGCTGAGCCGAACAGAAGCTTCTTCTCCGGCGGTCTGAGCTTCAGTGACTTAACTCTAGGTGCAGTTGCGTAACTGACATGTGGCCCAGATGCCTATTGGGCCCACGTGTCAGTGACCCAACTGCACATGCAATTAAGTAACTGAAGTAGCGTCCTTCTCCAACACAGCTCTCCGACTCCACGTCACCGCCAAGAAGCTAATCGGCCATCAATGGTCAACCCGCGTAGCTTGGCTTCGACCAGAGGGTAACAGCAGTGGCCTTACTTGGACCCAAGCGGCGGTGACCTACCGTGTTCTACTCTTCCACGTTTTCTGTGTGGCGCATCCTTGTTGCCAGTGGGGCGGGGCCTTGACAGAGCCAGCGATGTCCTCTGTCTCGTTGCCGGCGGGGCGGCGCCTCGGCGGAGCGGGGGAAATCCTTCCCCTCATTGCCAGCAAGGCGGGGCCTCAACTGAGCCGGCGATGTCCTCTACCTCGTTGTTGGCGGGGTGGGGCCTCGGCGGAGTAGGGCCTCACCGAAGCCGGCGAAGACCTTCGCCTCGATGTTGGCGGGGCGGGACCTCAGTAGAGCCGGCTATGTCAACTGCCTCGCTGTTGGCGCGGCAGGGCCTCAGCGGAGCAGGGCCTCGCCGAAGCCGGCGAAATCCTCTGCCTTGGTGCCGGCGGGGTGGGGCATCAGCGGAACCGGCGGTGTCCTCTGCCTCATTGTTGGCGCGGCGGGTGTGACGCCCCAAGACCGACGCTCTAGTAGACTTCCATATTTGTGTGACCTCCATGTGTTTCTTTTGTGCTTGCTCTATTTATTTTTGCATTGCATCATGTCATCATGCCATCATGTCATTTAATTTTGTAAAACTCAACTAAATAAATTGCATAGGTCGTTGATCTATTTAAATCGAGAGAAGTCACATGGTGACTTCTATTTATAATATATCTTCTCAATATTTAGGGAGCTATATTAAAGTATTACATTAGCTTGGAATTAACCGCAACAAACTTGCATTATAAATCCCGCTCGTTTCTAAACTATTTTTTTGCATCCATGATCTTTCTTCGTATGGCCCCTTTCAAGTTGTGGCACTTTGGCAATATGCCGAGTGGATACTTGTTAATTTTCAGCTCACTTAGAAAATATTTGAACCCTCAAATATTTTCTTTTCTCTTCCTCTCCATCATTTTCTTTTCTGAGCAGTGGAGACACGTTCAACAATCTCCAACTGGGCTGGCCTCTTCCTTCATCCTCCCGGGCCCACTTCTTTTGCTAAAGCCTAAGGCCCAGCCAAGGCCCATCTCTAACCCTAACCCTCACCTGAACTATCCCCTCGCATCTCCCCTCACTCCCTTGTTCCTCCTAGCGTCGTCACGCGTAGAGGATGGAACCAACGCCCGATCCTCCCTCCTCTCAATCTTTCCCTCTCCCTCGCTCTGGTCGCCACCCGCAGAGAAAGAGAGAGGAGCTCCCCTCGCTCGTCCTCCACACCCCTGCCTTGCCCCGCCATGGACACTCGCAAGACTTTGCTGCTGCCTCCCCTCCTCCGGACATGGCGCCCGCGCCGGCGACCCAACATGCCCTGCACCATCTCGTCTCCCTCTCCTCCCTCGCGCCTCTACCATCGCCAAGACTCCAGCGCCACCGAGCCTCCCTGCCTCCTAGACAAGTCCGGCCGGCCACAGTTGTCGTCGCCCGTGAGCTCGTCTGACCCGTGCGGCCATGACGCCGCCGACCTCCATGGCTTGCCTGCACCTCGTCTCGACCTCCTCTGCCTCCTCCTTGTCGCTTTACATCCGCCGCCAGGCACCGCAGGACCAGGCCACCGCCGCTGGTGTCGGTGGGAACGACACCTATGGGATCGCTGGGATCCCTTCTACGGTTGGCGGGCGCGGGGTCGTGAGGAGAGAAGGTTTAGGAGCTAGCACACAGATCGTTTACCCAGGTTCAGGCCACGAGGATGCATAAAACCCTAGTCCTGCTTTGGTGGATGTATTGAGTGTTCTTAAGCTTCTTCAACTAGCTACCGTGGCTGTGTCGTTCCAAAAAGCCGAATCCCTCTCCTGGTCATATCGGGCCTCCTTTTATAGAAAAAGGGGTCGCCACAGTGGCACACAGGAGGTGGAAAGGCCTACAGTGCGCGAGCTTATCGCACTACATTACGGGACAAAGCGCATTAAATGCGCTACGTAGGTGTCCATTAGCTTTATCGGGGACGGGAACGAGGCCTGTCCCGTCCGTCGCCACTCCGCCTCGCTTCAATACACGCCCAGGCTGGCGGTGCATGCAGCGCCATGTAGGCAGGCAAGCAGCTGAGGTGGCACGGTGGTATGGCCTTCATGAAGATCTGCATGCCGCCACGCAGGTGCTTGCTGATTTGGCCTGGAAGCTGCATGTTGCCACGCAGGTGCCTGCCCAGCTGGTTGGGCTGGCAGCTGCATGTGAACGGCAGCGGAGTCTTGGCTGGTGCGGGCCTGGCAGTGGCCCTGCTTATGCCCTCGGCAAGGGTCTTGCCATGGTGTTGCTGTCATCCCCAGCAAGAGTCTTGCCGGGGGGTCCTGTGGATTTCTTCGGCTAAGATTCTGCCGAGGGTCGCCGTCTTCTTGTCCTCATCTGAACTCATATGTCTACGGTCTCGATGAACATCTGCATGCCACCTCAGAGGTGCCTCCCGAGCCCTGGTTCCATATAGTTGTTGATGGCGTTCGAAACCTTTGGGCTCAAGGGTGGCTCGCTGTGCTGGTGTTAGGCAAGTTGCCCTGGCAAGGCTCTTGCCTGGGCTGCGGGGGCCGCCTCGGCAAGGATCTTGCCGAGGGAGTCCACCTCGTCCTCTTGCCCTCCTGCACTTCTGGTCTTGGCGTCACCTCGGTTGTCTTGTGCTTCGGCTTCTCTCCGGCTTCCCTCCTCTGCCCTTCTAACTGTGGCCACGGCGCGTGGCTCTGACTGCCCGTGCACAAGTAAAGGGGTCAAAAGGAGATCCCCTACTTTTGTACAGCGACAGGAGCCCCAGGCCTGGGCCACACATAAGCGCAATGCATTGTTGGGCTAGGCCCAGAATGGTGCGCGGGCAGGTGGGGCAGATTTTACTGTAATAACTTCTCATCCGCTGCGCTTCCCCACGACCCGTGTTGAACGCGCGATGTGGAGGGTCGTGCGTGATGTGGGGGTCATGCGTGGGGCGGTTTCCGCACGCATGCGTCACATTTTGGTTAATGGGAGAGGATGCGGCCCGCGCCTTCCCATAATAAGAGGAATAACCGCGGGCGCGCTGCTCACTTTACCCCCTACATCTCCTCCAATCTCGGAACCGATGCCCCCTTCTCCTTCCTTCGCAAGCTTTTGCCTCTTCTTGCCGCCGCTGCGTCTTCGCTGTCCTCTGCCCCTCGCCTATCGTAGCCGCCATGGCCCCCAAAACCATCAAGGGCAAAGGGATGGACAAGGACGTCGGAGCAACGGAGCCACCGAAGAGTGAGTTGGCGGCACGACGGATGCAGCTCGCCTACTTCCCCTCGACGGTCGACGTGTTCGAGCTCCGGGATAGCTTCAAGCCCCTTTGGGGGTGCAAGACGGGGGGGCAGAGACGGCAGGGCATCCAACCACGCGTGTCATCCCCGCCAACTATGCCGAGGCCGCCCCAAATCGGTACCCTTTTTCGTCGACTACTTCTCTTGCGGCCTCTGCCCCCTTTCCCCGATTTATTCAATGATGTCATGCACACATTTGGCTTCCACCTTCTGGATTTTACTCCAAATGTTGTGCCGTGCATGGCTCTTTTTGCCCACCTCTGTGAGGGCTTCACCGGAGTCATCCCCAACACGACGCTCTTCCGCCATTACTTTTACCCTCGCATCCAGGGGGAGGCACCATCTCTGGTTGCGTCACCTGGATCCCGAGGTCCAAGGGGACGTACCCAGAGGGTGCCTAGAAGGATAGGTGGGAAGAATGGCAGGGCTGGTGGTGCTGGATCGAGGAGGACGACCCACAGGAGTTCTCCCGGGTTCACCAGGCGCCGCCGTTTCGCAGGCCTGACTGGGGCAACATCGACGCCCAGGACGACAAGCTCAAGCCCGCCATCACCCGGATTCTTCGCCTCACCGAGGCCGGGCTCACCCTTGAGATGATCGGGGCGGATTTCATCTGCCACCAAATCACTCCGCTGCATAACAAGCGGAGGCCAGCCTGGCTCTTCACGAATGCGGCCGACATCATGAGGCTTCGCCCCGGCCTCGACCACAACTTCACGGTGCTGGCGCACGCCCACTTCTGCCGGCGGCTCTTCCAGCTGGACATGGGTCGCGACAGCAAGGCCGAGAGGTCCGGCAAGGCCGGGAAGGACGGCAAGGTCGCCAAGGGGCCTTTGTTTGGGTTGCCGGAGGGGGTGGTCCCGCTGAGCAATAACTCGCGCCGGAACGACATCATCGCCATGATGCTGGACTGCAACACGCACGGCCTGGTCCCAAGTTGGGCCGAGCTCCTGGAGGAGCAGGTGCAGGAGTTCTACGACAATCTGGAGGAGAAGTACATCCGCGACGAGCCGCGGCTTGTCCAAGACACCACCCAGGTGGAGATGGACTACATCGCCGCCAGGGCGGCGGAGGCGGAGCTCGCTAAGGAGGCCAGCAGCGCTGGCGGCGTGGAGGACAAGGCTGTGGCGGCCGCAAAGGAGAGTCCGCCAGGGAGGCCAGCAGCGCCCGCACCGGGGCCCCTCTTGTTGAGGACAACAACGACAAGTCGTCCGAGGAAGGAAGCTGAAGATGTCGAGCCCCCAGCCGCGGGGAAGGGGCGAGTCCTGCGGTGGTCCAACTCCGGTGAGCCGGTTCGGCCCGACAGGGTCGTGCAACCCCGGCACGCCCAGGAGACGTCCGCGCGCCAAACGAGGGCCGCGGCGGCGAGGAAATTGGTGAAGGCCACAGTGGCGAAGAAGAAAGCATCTGCCTCTTCTTCATCCAAGCGTTCCCCAACTCCACCTGCTACCCCCCTCCACCTGCTTCCCCTCCTGCTGCAGGTGACAACACGGAGGTATTCTTTGACCTCGGACCTGTCGGCCCGAGGAGGAAGAGGAAGGCAGTTGAAGAGGAGGTGGAGGACGAGTGAGTGTCGTTTCCTTTCGTCATCTCCAGCTCCTTTAACTGTGCTCCTTATCTTAACTTATTTTCGTTTTGGCAGGGACACGGAGACACTGGCTCAGAGGGTGAAGAGGGCCAGGTCTTCGGCGGGCGGCTAGCCCTCGGCGGGCACCTCAAAGGCACCACTCGTGGTGGTGAGTAGCCCGGACAGCAGCCCCCGGAGCAGCCCCCAGCGTAAGTTTGCCACTCGCCCCTCGTCGACGTGTGCCAAGGGCATGATCCTTGGAGCTAACCTTGCCACGATCGCAGGAGGAGGACAACAACAGGAGGAGCCACTAAGGGCTACCCCCAGCACGCCGCCTCCGTCAACCACGCCGCCCCGAGAGGTGTCCCCGGCAAGGGCGCCAAGCACCGAGCCCATGCACACGGAGGTGGAGGAGGCAAGCTTGGGCACCGGTGCCCACACCCCGGTGCCGGATGTTGGCGGGGAGGGGGCCTCGTCTTCCCAGCCTAGCACGGGTAAGCCATTCGCCTTCTACCCCTTTCCTTCTTCTGTTCTTTCTGAATCTTGGTTTCGGCTTCGCTTCATCCCCTCTCCCGATGTCCAAATCCTCTCCTGGTGCACCGGGAGGACCCGGACACTGTCATCGAGGATGTCGCCAAGGACGTCGCGGCGGAGGCCGAGAAGATTGCCGCCGAGGAGGCCGCCAAGGGTGCTGCCGAGGATGCCGCCAAGGGACCTGCTGGGGAGCCCGGCAAGGCTACTGCCGAGAAGGCCGGCAAGGGACCCGCCGGGGAGGCCGGCAGGCCTGTTGCCGAGGAGGAGGTGGCTGATGACCAGCCTTCCTCCTCCGCTGCTTCTGGCTCCGGCAGGTATCTGAGGGTGGGCGACGACCTTTTCGTCCACCTTCCAGGGGTGTCCAGCTCCAGGGCGCCCATCGAGGGAGAGGTGTTCGATGAGGAGGTGCTTGCCACCATCGGGCTCGAGGTCGTCGACGAGCCAAGCACCGATGGCGACGGTTCTCAAGAGGAGCGGCTTCTCCAGGCCATTGGCGCCAGCTTTCGGAAGCTCCAGGCGCTCCACCGCGCCCGCCTGGACAAGATCAAGTCCAGGACAGCAACAGTGGACAAGGCGGAGGCAGACCTCAAGGGACACGTCGCCGAGGCGCAAACTTGGTTCCGCCAAGCTTGCGAGGAGCTGAAGGCCGCCCGGGGCGAACTGGCCAAGCGCGAGGTGGAGCTCACCATGGAGCGGGCCAATGTTGAGAAGGCCTAGGAGACGGCGAGGAACCTGGCCGCCGAAGCCGAGGCCGCTCGAGCCCAGCATCAGGCCGTGCTAAACTCCTAGGAGGAGGACCTTGCCGTGCGCGAGGAGAAGCTTGCCGCAACGCTCCGCAGCAAGGACGAGAAGGTGGCGAAGCTTGTCGTGCAGCGGACCCAGGGAGCAGAGGCACAAGGAGGCACTCGACACCCAGGCTTTGGTTCACGCCGACAAGGTGAAGGAGGTAGAGGTGGAGCGGGACAGGCTCAAGGATCAGGTCCAGAAGCTGTCCAAGGAGAAGGACATGCTCAACAGTGCAATGGTTGAGGCGCAGGGCGTAGTCCTCGACAAGGCCGAGCAGCTCTCCGAGGCCAACAACTCCATCAAAGACCTCAAGCAGAAGCTGGAGGGTCTTGAGGGGATGCTGTCGGAGGGTAAGGCCCGGGAGGAGGCCCTGGCCAAGTACCTGGAGACGGAGAAGCAGCTGTGGAAGAATGAAGCCGCCAACCACAAGGATTTTGTGGAAGGCGAGAACCACTGGATTGGGCGTCTCGAAGGCGTCGCCGGCAGGATCTCCATGCAGCTGGCTACAATGGGGATGCCAAATGTGAGGTATACCTCAGAGCGCAATGCGAGCCCCGACGCCAGGCTGACCATTGATACGTCTCCAGCGTATATATAATTTTTGATTGTTCCATGCTATTAAATTATCAACCTTGGATGTTTTATATGCATTTATATGTTATTTTATATGATTTTTGGAACTAACCTATTAACCTAGAGCCCAGTGCTAGTTTCTGTTTTTTTCCTTGTTTTAGAGTATCGCAGAAAAGGAAAATCAAACGGAGTCCAATCGACCTGAAACTTCACGGAACTTATTTTCGGAACGGAAGCAATCTAGGAGACTTGGAGTAGACGTCAGGGAAGCTTTGAGGAAGCCACGAGGCAGGGAGGCGTGCCCTACCCCCTGGGCGTGCCCCACCCTCGTGGGCCCCTTGTGGCTCCCCTGACCGACTTCTTTCGCCTATATATGTCCATGTACCCTAAAAACATGGGGGAGCAGAATAGATAGGGAGTTTCGCTGCCAGAAGCCTCTGTAGCCACCGAAAACCAATCTAGACCCATTCCGGCGCCCTGTCAAAGGGGGAGAATCCCTCTCCGATGGCCATCTTCATCATCCCGGCGCTCTCCATGACAAGGAGGGAGTAGTTCACCCTCGGGGCTGAGGGTATGTACCAGTAGCTATGTGTTTGATCTCTCTCTCTCATGTTCTTGAGGTGGTACGATCTTGATGTATCACGAGCTTTGATATTATAGTTGGATCTTATGATGTTTCTCCCCCTCTACTCTCTTGTAATGGATTGAGTTTTCCCTTTGAAGTTATCTTATCGGATTGAGTCTTTAAGGATTTGAGAATACTTGATGTATGTATTACATGTGCTTATCTGTGGTGACAATGGGATATCACGTGATCCACTTGATGTATGTTTTGGTGATCAACTTGCGAGTTCCGTGACCGCGTGAACTTATGCATAGGGGTTGGCACACGTTTTCGTCTTCACTCTCCGGTAGAAACTTTGGGGCACTCTTTGAAGTTCTTTGTGTTGGTTGAATAGATGAATCTGAGATTGTGTGATGCATATTGTATAATCATACCCACGGATACTTGAGGTAACATTGGAGTATCTAGGTGACATTAGGGTTTTGGTTGATTTGTGTCTTAAGGTGTTATTCTAGTACGAACTCTATGATAGATCGAACGGAAAGAATAGCTTCATGTTATTTTATATGGACTCTTGAATAGATTGATCAGAAAGAATAACTTTGAGGTGGTTTCGTACCCTACAATAATCTCTTCGTTTGTTCTCCCCTATTAGTGACTTTGGAGTGACTCTTTGTTGCATGTTGAGGGATAGTTATATGATCCAATTATGTTATTATTGTTGAGAGAACTTGCAGTAGTGAAAGTATGAACCCTAGGCCTTTTTTCAACGCATTGCAATACCGTTTATGCTCACTTTTATCATTAGTTACCTTGCTGTTTTTATATTTTCAGATTACAAAAACCTTTATCTACTATCCATATTGAACTTGTATCACCATCTCTTCGCCGAACTAGTGCACCTATACAATTTACCATTGTATTGGGTGTGTGGGGGACACAAGAGTCTCTTTGTTATTTGGTTGCAGGGTTGTTTGAGAGAGACCATCCTCATCCTACGCCTCCCACGGATTGATAAACCTTAGGTCATCCACTTGAGGGAAATTTGCTACTGTCCAACAAACCTCTGCACTTGGAGGCCCAACAACGTCTACAAGAAGAAGGTTGTGTAGTAGACATAAACCATCTTCTTCAAGAGCGTCCTCAGGGCCCTGGAGCAGCTCCAGTCCAACCGGGCGGCCTCCCTGGCCGATGATTCTCGGAGGCTTTACCGGGGTGCCATGACCAAGGTTCTCACCAAGCTGGCGCATTGGAACCCCAACCTCGACTTCGACGCCGCGCTGGAGAGCTTGCCAGAGGATGTAGACCTCGCGACACTCAAGGAGCATATCGAGCCCATCATCAGCCTCATCGGCGGAATCGAGAGGGTGGAGGGCCAGCGCCGGGATTAGGCACCCCGTTTCTCGTTGACGCCACGGGTTCATGGCCAAGACAATTCATATCTTTAGTTAGAACCGCAGCAACAATTGATGTAATATAACTCTGCAGTACTTTTGATACAATGCATGTTATTCTCCTGTCTGACCTTCCCTTTGTATTTTTACCCTACGTTAACGGGTAGGCTTGCCGGCGCGTAAACCCAGGGAGGCACCTTGAGGACGGGTCCCCAATGTCCTGCCGGGTGTGCTTGCTGCCGAGCAAACCACCTTACCGCTCTCAACGCGGGCGCTCGAACTGTTGAGCTTGACTCGAGTCAGAATCGAGAGCGTTGCCAATTGCGGAAGGCTAGCCTGCCACTCTCGACGCGGCCGCTCGAGCTGTTGAGCGGACTCGAAACAGAACAAGGGCATTGAAAATTGTGGAAGGCCCCTTTGCATGCAGGCTTTCATACATAAGGCAGGACCTTCGAGGACAATAACCTGATATATAAAATGGAAATTGCTTAAAGTTTTGTATGACTTAGCTTTCCTGTCGCCGCACCGGCGTCCTCGCGCTTGTAGGCGGCGTTGTTCTCCTGGCCGTCGTCTTCTCTGGAAGCCGTGGCCACGAGAAACTGCTAAGCCGGCCGCTAAACCAGATTCTCACAACTGCGCGCCCCCTACCTGGCGCGCTAGAGATGTCTGTGGGAACGACACCTATGGGATCACTGGGATCCCTTCTACGGTCGGCGGGTGCGGGGTCGTGAGGAGAGCAGGTTTAGGAGCTAGCACACAGATCATTTACCCAGGTTCAGGCAGCGAGGATGCGTAAAACCCTAGTCCGGCTTTGGTGGATGTATTGAGTGTTCTTAAGCTTCTTGAACTAGCTACCATGGTTGCGCCGTTCCAAAAAGCCGAATCCCTCTCCTGATCGCCTCGAGCCTCCTTTTATAGAAAAAAGGGGTCGCCACAGTGCCACACAGGAGGTGGAAAGGCCTACAGTGCGCGAGCTCATCGCACTGCATTATGAGACAAAGCGCATTAAATGCGCTACGTAGGTGTCCATTAGCTTTATCGGGGACGGGAACGAGGCATGTCCCGTCCATCGCCGCTCTGTCTCGCTTCGACATGCGCCCAGGCTAGCAGTGCATGTAGCGCCAGGTAGGCAGGCAAGCAGCTGAGGTGGCATGGTGGTAGGGCCTTCATGAAGATCTGCATGCCGCCACACATGTGCTTGCTGATTTGGCCTGGAAGCTGCATGTTGCCACGCAGGTGCCTGCCCAACTGGTTGGGCTGGCAGCTCCATGCGAACATTGGCGGAGTCTTGGCTGGTGCGGGCCTGGCAGTGGCCCTGCTGATGCCCTCGGCAAGGGTCTTGCCAGGGGCCAAGCAAGGGTCTTGCCGTGGTGTTGTTGTCATCCCCGGCAAAAGTCTTGTCGGGGGGATCCTGTGGATTTATTCAGCTAGGATCCTGCCGGGGGTCGCCGTCTTCTGGTCCTCATTTGAACTCATACGTCTATGATCTCGACAAAGATCTGCATGCCACCTCAGAGGTGCCTCCCGAGCCCTGGTCCCACGTAGTTGTTGACGGCGTTCGGAACCTTTGGGCTCAAGGGTGGCTCGCTCTGCTGGTGTTGGTCAAGTTGCCCAGCAAGGCTCTTGCCGGGGCTGCGAGGGCTGCCTCGGCAAGGATCTTGTCGAGGGAGTCCACCTCGTCCTCTTGCCCTCTTGCGCTTCTGATCTTGGCGTCGCCTCGGTTGTCTTGTGCTTCGGCTTCTCTCCGGCTTCCCTCCTCTGCCCTGCTAAGTGTGGTCGCGGTGTGTGGCTCTGACTGCCCGTGCACAAGTAAAGGGGTCAAAAGAAGAGCCCCTACTTTTGTACACCGATAGCTGGAGATCGCCAGTCCCGCGACCCCTCGTCTAGCGCGCCCCCAACTCCTCGCCCGCGAGCCTCTGCCTTGTCGACCTGCCTCGACCTCCTCTGCAAGGACGACCCCGCTCCCCGTCTCCTTCGTCCGCGTCCCCACCTCCGGCGCGCCAAGCTCGTCGTCGTCCTCGCCCTGTGAGCCATCCAGTGCCACTGTGCCTTCGTTCTGTCACTTGGTGAAGGGGATGAGCAGCAGCCAAGCCCCATCGAGCTCCTACACAAGCCGCCCGAGTCCTTGGCTAGAACCGCCCAAGTCGTCGCCTCTATGCACCATGTAGTGTTACCGTGGACGCATGCACCCCCGGATCGGAACCGCAAGCACCAAGTACACCACCCGCAAGACCCAGACTCCAAACGCCAAGTACAACTACAAACCCGAAGAACTCGGATGCATCAAATTCCCCTACGACCCGTGTATGGCTATGTGTCGACCCTGGATATGGAACTGCAAAATACAAGTACACCTTCGAGTTGATGAGACCGGCGAGTCCGAGGACCCCAAGTACCACGACAACCTCGAAGGGATTCAAATTCGTCAAGTTCCTCTACTGATGACTCGAACGCCTACGAAAACGTGTACCACTACCGTCGCCGAGATTGCGAGAACCTCTACCGACGACCTCGGAGTGTGTACGATGACCGTTGTCGAAGACCTGTACCTCTACCACTTCCTGAACATGAACGACTACCTCCACTATGAACGTCCCGGGAACATCTACTTCCTCTACTTTGCACCGAACCCGAACCGCTCCGAGAATGCACCCTTCGAAGGTATAACCGCCGAGTCGATGACCCATGGAACGAATGCATGTGTGTTGTATGAGTTGCATGTTTAGAAGTTGTATTTGTCGTGAATGTTAGTTGTTCCTCCTCGTTGCCATGCCATCCACCCGTGGGAACCCGGTAATTGGGATCACCCCACCATCTTTTGCACACTCCCGCCACACTTCCTTTGCACCGGTATATCCTTGAGCTATCGGAACCCATATGTTGCCATGGCATCATTTTCGGATTCGTTGTCGTGGCACCCCTTTCGTTTCCACCACGATGACAACATGCTTCATATCATGCTCTTGTCAACATTTCCAAATTACATAAAACTTGCACATGCATCCGCATCATGTTAACAACATTTAAAATGTTTAAAATTGTTGTTTGCATTGTTTTGCTATATGCACATGAGAATTTACTGAAATTTTTGTTTGATGTTTCTGGCCTCATTTAAAATGCCTAAATATGTAGTTTACTTTTGCCTCACCTCTTGCCATGTTTGATAACATTTAATATTGTTGGGTACATAAACGGGAGAGAACTAAATAAATGAATATGGTGTTTTGTCAATATGCAACATGTTACATATTGAGCTCCACTTAACCTGTAGTTTTGTTTGTGCACTTTGCCATGCCATGCCTCATTAAACCGAACATGCATCATACTTGTTTGTGCATCATGCCATGGTTATGCTTGCGTGTTTACTATGTTGCTTGCTTCTTTCCGGGTTGCTTCTCTCGTTAGCTTCGGTTTCGTTCCGGACTTGTGAGGATTCGTTCAACTACGTTGGGTCATCTACTTCTTGGACTCGTTCTTCTTCCTTGTGGGATCTCAGGCAAGATGACCATACCGTCGAAATAACTTCTATATTTGCTCGCTAGTTGTTCGTTCTATCGCTATGTCGCACTACCTACCACTTGTTATATCATGCCTCCCATTTTGCCATGTCAAGCCTCTAACCCGCCTTCCTAGCAAACCGTTGTTTGGCTTTGTTACCGCTTCTGCTCAGCCCCTCTTATTGTGTTGCTAGTTGCAGGTGAAGTTGAAGTTTGTTCCTTGTTGGAACATGGATATCTTGGGATATCACAATATATCTTATTTTAATTAATGCATCTACATACTTGGTAAAGGGTGGAAGGCTCGACCTTATGCCAGGTGTTTTGTTCCACTCTTGCCGCCCTAGTTTCCGTCATACCGTTGTGATGTTCCTTCATTTTGCGTTCCTTACACGGTTGGGTGATATGGGAACCCCTTGATAGTTCACTTTGAATAAAACTCCTCCAACAAGGCACATCCTTGGTTTTACATTTTCCTAACAACCTATAACCTTCCCTTGGGTTTTCATGAGCCCGAGCGTCATCTTTATTTTAACACCCCCCCCGGGCCAGTGCTCCTTTGAGTGTTGGTCCAACATAGAGCCACTTGCAGCGCCACCTTGAGGAAACTTGAGGGTTGGTTTTAGTTGTACGTAGTGTTCATCCAGTGTGCCCTGAGAATGAGATATGTTCAGCTCCTACCGGGATTTGTCAGCACATCTGGGCGGTCTTGCTGGTCTTGTTTTACCATTGTCGAAATGTCTTATAACCGGGATTCCGAGACTGATTGGGTCTTTCCGGGAGAAGGAATATCCTTCATTGACCGTGAGAGCTTGTGATGGGCTAAGTTGGGACACCCTGCAGGGTATAAACTTTCGAGAGCCGTGCTCGCGGTTATGTGGCATATGGGAATTTGTTAATATCCGGTTGTAGAGAACTTGACACTTGACTTATTTAAAATGCATCAACCACATGTGTAGCCGTGAAGGTCTCTTTTCGGCGGAGTCCGGGAAGTGAAGACGGTCTTGTGTTATGATTGAACATAAGTAGTTGCAGGATCACTTCTTGATCACTTCTAGCTTCTCGACCGTGTGTTGCTTCTCTTCTCGCTCTCATTTGCGTATATTAGCCACCATATATGCTTAGTGCTTGCTGCAGCTCCACCTTACTACCTTCTCCTACCCATAAGCTTAAATAGTCTTGATCGCGTGGGTGTGAGATTGTTGAGTCCTCGTGACTCACGGATACTTCCAAACAGTTGCAGGCACCGAGGATACCAGTGCAGGTGATGCTACCGAACTCAAGTGGGAGTTCGACGAGGATTCGGGTCGTTACTATGTTTCTTTTCCTAGTGATCAGTAGTGGAGCCCAGTTGGGACGATCGGGGATCTAGCATTTGGGGTTTATCTTCCTTTTTGTTCGGATTTGGCCGTAGTCGGTCTTTGGGTGTATTTGAATGATCTATGAATTATTTATGTATTGTGTGAAGTGGTGATTGTAAGCCAACTCTTTATCCCTCTCTTATTCAGTACATGGGATTGTGTGAAGATTACCCCTCTTGTGACAAACCTACCATGCGGCTATGATTCTAAGTCGTGCCCCGACACGTGGGAGATATAGTCGCATTGTGAGTGTTACAAGTTGGTAATCAGAGCCATCCCCGACTTAGGAGCCCCCTACTTGATCGAATCGCTGACGTTGTTGAGTCTAGAACAAAATGTTTTTGAGTCTTAGGATTATATATATCGGAGAGTAGGATTCTTTTTACTCATCAGTCCCTTCATCGCTCTGGTGAGGCCTCCTGACATAGAAGTTTTGACTTTCCTCTCCTCAAAATTCACGAATTTTTTTAGGATCACGCGGGTATCTTGGAATCATTCTGATAGTCTTGTGACGAGAACATTTTTCTTGGTACCTCCTGACATTTAGGGGTTGTTGTAGTATCCCAGGGAGTTGAGCTCCGAGGTGTTGTCGTCACAATTTTATCTGTAGGATCGAAAGTATGTCTAGAGGGGGGGTGATTAGACTACTTGATCAAATAAAAACTTAACCTTTTCCCAATTTTAGTTCTTGGCAGATTTTAGCTATTTTAGGACAAGTCAAGCAATCATCACATAATTCAAGCAAGCATGCAAAGAGTATATTGGCAGAGGAAAGTAAAGCATGCAACTTGCAAGAATATAAAGGGAAGGGTTTGGAGAATTCAAACGCTATTGGAGACACGGATGTTTTTCCCGTGGTTCGGATAGGTGGTGCTATCCTACATCCACGTTGATGGAGACTTCAACCCACGAAGGGTAACGGTTGCGCGAGTCCACACAGGGCTCCACCCAAGGGCAACGGTTGCGCGAGTCCACGAAGGGCTCCACCCACGAAGGGTCCACGGAGAAGCAACCACCCACAAAGGGTCCACGAAGAAGCAACCTTGTCTATCCCACCATGGCCATCGCCCACGAAGGACTTGCCTCACTAGCGGTAGATCTTCACGAAGTAGGCGATCTCCTTTCCCTTACAAACTCCTTGGTTCAACTCCACAATCTTGTCGGAGGCTCCCAAGTGACACCTAGCCAATCTAGGAGACACCACTCTCCAAGAAGTAACAAATGGTGTGTAGGTAATGAACTCCTTGCTCTTGTGCTTCAAATGATAGTCTCCCCAACACTCAACTCTCTCTCATAGGATTTGGATTTGGTGGAAAGAAGATTTGAGTGGAAAGCAACTTGGGAAGGCTAGAGATCAAGATTCATATGGTAGGAATGGAATGTCTTGATCTCAACACATGAGTAGGTGGTTCTCTCTCAGAACAAATGAGTTGGAATGATGTGTGTGTTCTGATGGCTCTCTCTTTGAATGAGAAAGAGGTGGAGGGGTATATATAGCCTCCACACAAAATCCAACCGTTACACGGTTTTCCAATCTCGGTGGGACCGAATCATAAAACTCGGTCGGACCGAAAATGTAAACCTAGTGACCGTTAGGAATTTTGGTGGGACTGACATGAAACTCGGTAGGACCGATTCGGTTAGGGTTTGGGCATAACGTAATCTCGGTGAGACCGATTACACAAACTCGGTGAGACCGAGTTTGGTAAATAGCTAACCAGAGAGTTGGTCAGGCAAACTCGGTGGGACCGATTTGCTCTTTCGGTGAGACCGAGTGGAACTCGGTGAGACCAAAAAGTTTCAAAGGGGAAACACTGAGTTTACATTGCAATCTCGATGGGACCGATTCGCTCTTTCGGTGGGACCGAAAAGTTACGAAAGGGAAACAGAGAGTTTGCAACCCCATCTCGGTGGGACCGAGATCCTTATCGGTAGAACCAAATTGCTAGGGTTTGGCAGTGGCTAATGACAAATGAAACTCGGTGGCGCCGGATAGGAAAAATCGGTAGGACCGAGTTTGGCTTAGAGTTTAGGTCATATGTGGATATGGGAAAGTAGTTGCGGGTTTTGGAGCATATCATTAAGCACATGAAGCAAGAGGCTCATTAAGCAACACCTCATCCCTCCTTGATAGTATTGGCTTTTCCTATGGACTCAATGTGATCTTGGATCACTAAAATATAAAATGAGGAGTCTTGAGCTTTTGAGCTTGAGCCAATCCTTTGTCCTTAGCATTTTGAGGGTTACACTTTCACATCCATGCCATGCCAATCATTGAGCTTTCCCGAAATAATCATCTTGGAATAGCATTAGCTCAATGAGGTATATGTTGTTATGAATTACCAAAACCACCTAGGGATAGTTGCACTTTCAATCTCCCCCTTTTTGGTAATTGATGACAACATATAGATCAAAGCTTCGACAAATGATAATAAGCATGAAGTATATCGTCGCTTTGAGAAGTATGTGATAAGTAAGAGCTCCCCCTAAATTTGTGCATATTTAAAATTTGCTTTGGACTGCAAATGCACAAAGAGTTAGAATCATGGGTTACTCTTCCATGTCACATACATCTTGGTGGAGCGCTCAAAATGATAAGATTGAAATACATGCACTCATCACCAAGAATAGTGAATGATCACAAACGATAGATAGAATGATAATATTTAAGCAAGCATTAAGCAAACATTAAGTGTAGCTTATGATCAAACACATCATCATCGATGTCTCACAAACATAAGGACGTAGTATCTCACACACAAAAGCAAACAAAGTTCGAAGAAACCACCAAATAAAACAAGAGAGAAAAGCAACACTCTCTCTCTCGAAGCCTATGATCTATACATCTTCTCCCCCTTTGGCAACAAGTTACCAAAAAGTTCCTAGAAAATGCATAGCGCTAAGTCGTCGCTCAGGCTTGATCTTCAGGTGGTGGTGGAGTCCGGATCACTCCAAGGACGAAGGCTTCTGTAGATGCTGAAGTAGTCGCTGGAGTTGGAGCTGAGGTGGATGCTGGAGCTGAGGCTGTAGCTGGTGCTGAGGTGGTGGCTCTAGTGTCAGTAACTGGCAGTGCAGACAACCTCGGGCCTCATGGCACTCTAGAAAAAGCATGAGTGGTAGTCCTGCCTCTCCTCTCATTCATGTCCTCCTGGAGCTGCTCCACTACTGACTGGACTTTTGTTACCTTGACATCCAAGTCATAGAACTTCTGTTCCATGATCCTCTCTAGGCTCTGCTGGTTCTTAGTGAGGTTGGCTAGACTTTGTTCAATTCTCAGCGAGGATGCAATCAAGTAACTGAGCTGCTCTTGTTTGGTCTTCAAGAAGTACTCAGATGCCTCTTCTTGAGTAGGCATCCTGGCAGCTTTCTCCTTCTTCGCCTTCTCCTTCTTTGCATAAGCTTGTGCAGACGATGGCTCATTCTCTGTCATCACAACTTCATTGTTCTCAAAATCTGGACGGATGGGCAGGTGTTCCTTATCCAACAGATATATGCCTGTGCCCATCTTGGAGTTGATGAGCTCCTGAATCTGAGGGGCATATCCACAGCTCCTCTTCTGATCTGCAGCTGTCCTCTTAATGGTTTCCACAATGAGACTCATGACCTTGAATTTTTGAGGCACATCAAAAACATGAAGCAAGTTGATAGCATGTCCTCTGATCATCTTGTGATCTCCAGACTTAGGCAACAGAGTGTGCCTTAGTATCCAATTGATAGTAGGCAATCCTGATAGCAGATAGTGCACTGAGCCAAATTTGAATGTGTCAAGAGCTTCATTGGGGATTTCCTTGTACATGTTGGACATGGAGTTATGGTCCATTTTCTTCTTGGCATAGATATCCAAGTCCTCATCTTGCTCTTCTGGAGCATTGATGATCTGTGCCCACTCAGCCACTGTAGATTGGTACCTTGTACCCTCAGACATCCAAGTGATTCTTCCATCCGGATAAAAGTGAGTTGTGGAGTAGAACTGCATGATGAGTTCCTCGTTCCACTTTGTGAGCTTCTGCCCAACAAAGTCCTCTACTCCACACGCTCTGAAGCTGTCCTGAACTCCTGGGTAGTGCTCTTCGTTCTCCTTGATGTATGTCCAGTCGACCCATCTCATGTCACAAATGATTGGCTTCTTGTCAAGCAAAACAGTCTCATAAAAGTCTTGTTGCTCCTTTGTATGAAACTGTAATCCACGGCAGTCCTTCTCCTAGAAGCATACGGGTCTGCTTCTCTCCACTTCCTCAGCCCTGAGTCTCTCCTGAGCTTCATGTCCTCAGCCACAGGATGAGCATCGTTGTGGTCTGGGATCTTGGGCTTGAGCTTTCGGAGGACACTCTCTTCCTCTTCTTCAATAGCTTCAGGCACTGGGGCCTTGTTCTTTTCTGCAGCAGGTATACTCCTTGTGTTTCTCTTTGGAGCTGTCTTAGGCTTAGGTGCAGCTTTAGGAGCTTCCTTGG
Organism: Triticum urartu; assembly: GCF_056163025.1. Lineage (NCBI taxonomy): Eukaryota > Viridiplantae > Streptophyta > Magnoliopsida > Poales > Poaceae > Triticum > Triticum urartu. Next base: position 240,608,910 of record NC_141879.1, read on the forward strand.
GCTTGGATGCAGCTCCCCCTGACCTTATGGCATCTCCCATAAGTTTGGCTGCTTTGGGTGCTGGTGCAGCAACCTCTTCTTCCTCCTCCTCTTCTACCATGATGGAGGCTCTCCCAAGCACTTTGGCTACAGTCTTCTTCACCCTCTCTTTCCTCTTTTTGCCCTCAGCAGCAATGGGCTCAATGGGAGCAGGCGTAGGCTTCTCAGTTGAGACTCTAGCCTTTGAAATTGGCTGCCTCCCTGCTGGCCTCTTGACTTTCAGGCCTGGCTTTGAGCCTTGAGCTGGCTCAACCCTTTTGGAAGTGGCCTCTTCTTCTGCCACATAGTCTTCATCCTCAGAATCAGACGTTCTCTTCTTCCTTTGACGTGTGGCAGCCTTAGGCAGATTGCTGGGTGTGCTCCTGCTGCCATCATCAGAAGAACTTGAGGGGCTAGTGCCCTCACTCATCACAACTTGCTGCTCTGAGAGGTTTTGGCTGTCACTTTGATCAGACATGTTGCAAACTGACTGCTGACCCTGTGAATAGATTATAGAAGAGATAGAGTGGATGAGCATCACAAAAAGCAGAGATTTTTACAAAAGATTAATTCAAAAACTTAGTTTTAGTTTTCCACAGAAAGCATCTCGGATCTACCGATTTTAAAACTCGGTGACACCGAAGCAGTTTTGGCACCAGAACTGGTGAACTCGGTCAGACCGAGTCACAGTTCGGTGGCACCGAGACTGCTAGGGTTTCACAAAATTCCAAAATCGGTCGCACCGATAAGTTATTCTCAGTCAGACCGAGTTTAACTTGTGCAATGGCAAAAGCCAGATCGGTGGGACCGAGTTTTTCAACTCGGTGGGTCCGAGATGGTTTCGGCGGAAACCTAACCCTAAAATTTTCGAATTAAACCTAATCTACGAGCGTTTTGACTGGATAGAAGTTTATCAATCGTGGCAAGATACATGATGATCACAATGTGCTAGGAATCAGATTGAGGAATAGCACAATGATCAAGTCCATACCCTAGTGCGGCGTGGACTTGCTACGGCGGCAACGGTGGGGCAGAAATCCGTTGACGGCGGCGAAGACCAGCGACTGGAGGCTGCTGGCGGCGCGGAGACGATCCGGAGACCACGAAGGCAGAGCAGGCTATCGCACGGGCGAGGAGTATATAGCCCGACCCTGTCGGTGTGACCGAGTGGAACGACTCGGTGGCACCGAGATGCAAAACTGTGTGCAGTTATTGCAACTCGGTGTGACCGAAAAGTTCAAATCGGTTGCACCGAGATCAAAAACCTAGATCAACTTAATGAACTCGGTAGGACCGAAAATGGAGTATCGGTCAGACCAAGATTCATAAAGAGGTTTTGGAAGTTTAAGCCTATGACGAATCGGGGACTCCGAGCGCTCCTCACACAAAGTGGTTCGAATCTGACTTGATCAAATTTTGTGATGCAGCAAGAATAGAGTTTGAGACGAGAAAAGCATAGATAGCTAGAGGAGGTTCTTAGGCATTCTTGTCCATCCACTTGGCAAAATAAGATAAAGCCAAACAATCAAAACAACAAGTGGATGTCCTCGAATGAGTAAAATATGCAATCAGCATGCTCACACAATAAGATAGCAAATGAAATATGTGGCAAAGCATGCACAACCAATTCTAGCATCTATCAAGCAATTTGCGATGACTAGGTCATCTATATATGAGTATATTGACTTAGGAGTCAAGTGAGAACACTTGATCGTAGGTCATACTCATCGTTTAAGCTCAAGTGGGGTTACCACTTTTACATAAAGCATTGTTTTGTTCACATCTTTAGAGTTGCTTTAGCTCAAGTCTTGGAGTAAAGCTCCCCCTAGATGTGATATCCCCCCTAAGAGGGATGAACTAACCTTGGGTTTTGTCGATGATGACTTCATGTAGATATTGAAGATGTGGATGCTCAATGTTGATGTAGATCTCTTGGAGCTATCCATTTGAGTGAATTGCACTTTCAATACCTACATGGGTTAGTCCCACAAGGAACAAACAAGGATATCCATAGACATAGAGTGATGCACACACAAGATGATGTCCATGAAAGCTTTGGGTTACCTTGTCCCTTGTCTTACCAACAAGAGGGTTTGTCACTCCTTGAACTAGTGCAAGATGTGGAAGTTGATTGCACTTGTTCTTGCCAAAATGATAAGAGTGAAGTATGTTGGCGGAGTCACCCTCAAGAACTCTCTAGTTCTTCTTCTTTTGGATCCACATCATCTTGATGGGAATCCTTGGAGTTGTAGTCGTACTTGATGAAGTGGAACTTGGAGTAGTCTTGGGAATCCACTTGACTAAGGTCTTAGGAGCTTCTTCAAATGCATCAATTTCCTCTTGAAGCTTGTCCTTGCCTTTTTGCTCGTAGTCTTGTGGTGGAAGATCATCTTGAGCTTGTGTCCCCTTGAAAGAAGTATACTTCTCTTGTTGAGGGACAAACTTCGTCTTGGGGTATTGATCTTATTCCCATTCAACTCCATTGGCATTGAACTTTCGTTCAAAACCAACACCTTGATTCTTCCGGTGCATTCCTTGCTTGCGCACAATTTCCTCGAATTGCTTACTCCCGGCAAGGCTTTTGTACACTCCTTTCTCTATAATTCCCTTCAATAAGCTATTTTCTTGCTCAAGTGTAACTTGGATAAGAGAATTATTAGTGGAATCAAGAGAACTACTAGAAGCAACAATATTGAATTTAGCATGATCATTGTTACTACTAGAGGAGGAATCTTTCTTGCTAGATTTGACTTGAGGCATGTAAGTGGATAAGAGTAAACGCTTGGCAATGTAAGAAGAACTTTTCTTACGGAGATCATCATTGATTGCCTTTAAGAACTCATGCTCTTGCTCAAGATTGAGCTTTTCAAAGCATAACTTCTCATGAGCTCTTAAAAGTTCTCGATGATCTTCGAAGATAGTGTCATGAGCTAACTTAAGAGTTTTTAGTTCTTTAGTTAGAGCCTCAATCTTCTCCTTATCATTGTCATTTGTTTTATCTTGATTAGCATGATTAATTGGTCTTTCATCATAGTATTCATCACTAGAGTTATCACCAATCAAGTCATCACCTAACAAGTCATCTTCATCACTATTGAAATCAACATACTCGGGGTGTGTTACCTTAGGACCTTTGGCCATGAAGCATCTTCCAATTCCTTCATTTGGTGAGTCAAATATGTCGTAGGAGTTGGTTGACACAAGTTCTAGACCGGCAACACCTTCATCTTGAGTATCTTCGGAGTCGGAGTGATAACTTCTCTCGGAGTGGCTGTCGGAGTCGGAGCCGGATACCCATTCACCAACATGAGCTTGATGTCTTCGTCTTGTGTAGCTCCTTGATGATTTTTCCTTCCTTTCCGAATCCTTGCTTCTCCGTGAGTATCTTCGTTCATAACGATCATCTCTACTCCTTCTCTCTCTTGGCGGTGATCCTTTGCTTCTTCTTCTTGGAGAATCTTCTCTTCTCTTGTAGGGAGCCATACACTCATTGGAATAGTGTCCGGGTCTTCCACAATTGTAAGAGTTTCGCTCTCGACTAGAAGATCTTTTGTCATTGTAGGACCTTGACTTGGAGCTTCTATCTTTGCTTCTACTCTTGTAGAACTTGTTGAAGTTCTTCACTATTAAGCTCAATTCTTCATTGAAGTCTTGTTTCTCACTTGATGATGTAGGGGCTTCACATGAGGCTTTGTAGGCACCACTTGATTTGTTGTGAAGTTCCTCTTTATCCTTAAGTGACATCTCATGAGCAACAATTCTTCCAATCACTTCCGTTGGCTTGAGATCTTTGTAATTGGGCATCATTTGGATCAACGTGCACACGGTATCATATTTTCCATCCAAGGCTCTTAGGATCTTCTTGATGATGTATTTATTGGTCATCTCTTCACTTCCTAAGCCGGCAATCTCATTTGTGATGAGAGCAAGCCTAGAGTACATTTCAGCGACACCTTCACCATCCTTCATCTTGAACTTGTCAAGTTGGCTTTGAAGCACATCCAACTTGGATTCCTTGACGGAGTCGGTACCTTCGTGCATATCAATCAAAGTGTCCCAAATTTCCTTTGCATTCTCAAGGCGGCTGATTTTGTTGAATTCTTCGGGGCACAATCCGTTGAAGAGAATATCACAAGCTTGAGCATTGTATTGCAACATCTTCAACTCATCCGCGGTAGCTTCACGGTTTGGTTCTCTCCCATCAAAGAAGTCACCTTGCAAACCAACACACACAATAGCCCAAACGGCGGGGTTATGTCCAAGAATATGCATTTTCATTTTATGCTTCCAACTAGCAAAATTAGTACCATCAAAGTAAGGACCTCTACGGTGATAATTTCCCTCGCTAGACGCCATACTCTCCTAGGTTGTGAAACCAAGGCTATGACCACCAAAAGCTATGGAGATCAAGCAAATGGAGACCAAAGCTCTGATACCACTTGTAGGATCGAAAGTATGTCTAGAGGGGGGTGATTAGACTACTTGACCAAATAAAAACTTAACCTTTTCCCAATTTTAGTTCTTGGCAGATTTTAGCTATTTTAGGACAAGTCAAGCAATCATCACATAATTCAAGCAAGCATGCAAAGAGTATATTGGCAGCGGAAAGTAAAGCATGCAACTTGCAAGAATATAAAGGGAAGGGTTTGGAGAATTCAAACGCTATTGGAGACACAGATGTTTTTCCCGTGGTTCGGATAGGTGGTGCTATCCTACATCCACGTTGATGGAGACTTCAACCCACGAAGGGTAACGGTTGCGCGAGTCCACACAGGGCTCCACCCAAGGGCAACGGTTGCGCGAGTCCACGAAGGGCTCCACCCACGAAGGGTCCACGGAGAAGCAACCACCCACAAAGGGTCCACGAAGAAGCAACCTTGTCTATCCCACCATGGCCATCGCCCACGAAGGACTTGCCTCACTAGCGGTAGATCTTCATGAAGTAGGCGATCTCCTTGCCCTTACAAACTCCTTGGTTCAACTCCACAATCTTGTCGGAGGCTCCCAAGTGACACCTAGCCAATCTAGGAGACACCACTCTCCAAGAAGTAACAAATGGTGTGTAGGTAATGAACTCCTTGCTCTTGTGCTTCAAATGATAGTCTCCCCAACATTCAACTCTCTCTCATAGGATTTGGATTTGGTGGAAAGAAGATTTGAGTGGAAAGCAACTTGGGAAGGCTAGAGATCAAGATTCATATGGTAGGAATGGAATGTCTTGATCTCAACACATGAGTAGGTGGTTCTCTCTCAGAACAAATGAGTTGGAATGATGTGTGTGTTCTGATGGCTCTCTCTTTGAATGAGAAAGAGGTGGAGGGGTATATATAGCCTCCACACAAAATCCAACCATTACACAGTTTTCCAATCTCGGTGGGACCGAATCATAAAACTCGGTCGGACCGAAAATGTAAACCTAGTGACCGTTAGGAATTTCGGTGGGACTGACATGAAACTCGGTAGGACCGATTCGGTTAGGGTTTGGGCATAACGTAATCTCGGTGAGACCGATTACACAAACTCGGTGAGACCGAGTTTGGTAAATAGCTAACCAGAGAGTTGGTCAGGCAAACTCGGTGGGACCGATTTGCTCTTTCGGTGAGACCGAGTGGAACTCGGTGAGACCGAAAAGTTACAAAGGGGAAACACTGAGTTTACATTGCAATCTCGGTGGGACCGATTCGCTCTTTCGGTGGGACCGAAAAGTTACGAAAGGGAAACAGAGAGTTTGCAACCCCATCTCGGTGGGACCGAGATCCTTATCGGTAGAACCGAATTGCTAGGGTTTGGCAGTGGCTAATGACAAATGAAACTCGGTGGCGCCGGATAGGAAAAATCGGTAGGACCGAGTTTGGCTTAGAGTTTAGGTCATATGTGGATATGGGAAAGTAGTTGAGGGTTTTGGAGCATATCATTAAGCACATGAAGCAAGAGGCTCATTAAGCAACACCTCATCCCTCCTTGATAGTATTGGCTTTTCCTATGGACTCAATGTGATCTTGGATCACTAAAATATAAAATGAGGATTCTTGAGCTTTTGAGCTTGAGCCAATCCTTTGTCCTTAGCATTTTGAGGGTTCCACTTTCACATCCATGCCATGCCAATCATTGAGCTTTCCTGAAATAATCATCTTGGAATAGCATTAGCTCAATGAGCTATATGTTGCTATGAATTACCAAAACCACCTAGGGGTAGTTGCACTTTCATTATCGTTGCAGTTCTGGAATACCTAAGTTTCGCCGACATCGAAAATCTCTTTTATGCAGTTGTTGGTGAGATAACCTCGACGCCACCCAGTACCGGGGTGGGAGTTCGGGAGTATTGCCATAACTCGTATAACGAATGATTTTCGAAGGTTGAGGTACATGATTTCCGAAGGTTTCTTGGTTATGTGTTGAAGGATGGATACAGTTGGATGTAGGGATTGTTAGTTTGGGTGAGATGTATTGCTTCCCCCGTATCCCCAACACCTGATTGCATAACCAGAAAGTTTCAGGAGTTTATAAGTGGGAATTCAAGTTTCTTGTAGGATATCTTTCCAACAAACACATGATACGATTTGGGATCTATCATATGTTTGTTTCCGGCTTATTCTGCAATCCAATCCTTTGTTTTGTTTTGAGTTGTGGTATTCGAGTTGCTTCGAAGTCAAATGTGGATTCCATACCTTTCCTAAGCGGTGTTCTCATATTTCTATGTGAATACTAATCCTTCATGATAATTGAGATTCTCATGTCAATCCTTTTCAACCGGCGTGTTTCTCTTCTAGTGGATCCGATCATTTCAACATCCGCAAGATCACCTCTCGGTTTTCCCAACGTTGTTCGTTCCATCTGTCCCCAAGTTGCCTTTGTTTTCCCACCCACCCACCCCTTTTTCTTCAAGGACTCAGATTTCTGAATCAAGTATCCATCTTATGGATGTGAAGTTTCTTCATTCTTTCCTCAATGTTTTTACCCAGTGGTTCTCATGAAGATGATCTACAAGTTTATCATTCTTCATTCTTTTTCTTCTCCGGTGGATTCAATTCAAGCTTTGTTGATCATATTCCTTTCCTTGTTTGAAATGTTTTCTCATGCCGGTGCACCTCTTAATCGCTCACCTCTCCCTATTCATATCCGAAGTGCTGAAGATATCTTAGAAGATTTGTGTCTCCACTATCAATCTGTTCAAGCTATTTCAAGGTTGTTATCTCATTCAAGACATTTAATTCAACTGGCGCAATCTCTCTTTTAAATCATTCCAATAGTGTTTCTCTTGAGTGGGCCCTAACCCACTAGTCTTTTCCCAAGATCTTACCTGACTCTTCAAATTTATCGGGAGCAATTCCCAAATTCTTTTCAAAGTTTGACGTAAGAATGAATTTTCATCAGTCAATTGCCTTCTCCAATATCGTTTTCAAATTCTTTTCATTGGTTCAACCTTTCTAATTTTCATTCTGGAGTGCCTCAACAAATTCATTGTGGTGTTTCTCGTCGTCATTCTCGGATTTTGAAGACCGAAGAGGAGTACCTCTTAAATCCTCACCCGTTCTTCCAAAGATGTGAAGTTCTGGCTTGATGCATTCCTCTCATAATTGTTTTTGGTTATGATCATTCTTTTTACCCTTCCAAAGAAATTCAGGTGTCTTTTCAGTTTAATTCTCCGGAGTCCATCATCTCAGAATTATTCAATCCAGCTTTCAGCTCTCGGTCTCCAAATCTTACCGGTGCATCAGTCAAGTATACTCTAGTTAGCTCTTGATCTCTTCGTTCTCATGTATCTAAATTTTCTCAAGTATCTTCATTCAATTTTTCCAATTCTTCCCGGTGAATTGTGCCTTTTCTATTTTCATTTTCAATTCTTACGGCGGTTTGTTCAAGATTCCTCCTTCTATGTTCTCACACTAATTCATTTGTTCTTCCCAAACCCGACCGATGATTCGTTGAAGACCTTCTCAAGTGACGCTATATCTATCTTAATCCTTTCTACGAGAATAAGTAGTATGCCAAATCTGCTGCTTCTCATCAATTTAAATTGGTGAAGGATATGCATAACATAATTCTTATTCTTGCTTCATCCAAGTGGTGGATTCATTCTTCTAGAGTTTGTTCACGATGAGTAAATTCTCGGTTCAAGTGCTTCATACTTTCCTGGAGTTCCAAGATCTCTCAATTATATCACCACGAAGCTCCATCTAATCATTGCAAGGCTTCAATCTTATTCTTTTCATCCTTCACTTCTTTTGATCATTCTTTTATTATCGGTGTTCTTCATGGAGGCTCAACATGGTGGTTCGTCAAGGATTCTTTTCATTCTTCAATTGTCCTCAAGTTTTCTCTCGAAGTTATGATCTGCCAAGCTATACTCAAAATTTAACATGGTGTTCAACACATGTCTTGTTTTGAGGAGTTCAGGCATTCTTCATCTTGCATTCCATAAGTGCAATTCTTTATACCTTATCTTTTGAGGTGATTTTATGTCATTCTTGACAATTTTCTTTCGTGTTTCATGATTCGCAAGTTGTTAAGAATGAGATATTTAAACCCATTTTTTCTCTTCCTTCAGGAGATCCTTTGCAACCCACCATTTTCTTCCTTCAAGTTATGTTGGTATAGATTTCACCTAAAGCCTTCCATTGGGAATGTTGCAATTAGGGTGCTTATTTATAATCCAAGTTTCCTCCTATTCTCTTGGTAAAAAGAGTTTTCATCTCCTTGTTGATCTCAATCTAATCAACTGTTTCTGTTAGTGGCCGGTTGTCACCTCATAATTTTGAGATGTTTTCCATAAGCCCACTACAAGCTTATCCTTTCATTGTTGATAATCCAACAACTCCATTCTAGCATTTCCTGTAAGCGTGCTCTTTCAAGATCTTTTTTTCCTCCGTTCATTCCATTCCATTCTACATTTATTCCGGAGGCATTGCAATGTTGCTCTCTTCGACCCATCATTTTGTTTTGTCAAGATCGTGTTCTTTTCTTTTCCTTGCTTATCCATTTAACCGGTGTGGTTTCATATTCTCTTGGTTTGTTGAGCTCTTGTTTCATGTCTTTCAACCTACAAGGTTCTCATGGTGTTCCTTGTTTCCGTTTACTATGGAGTGCTCTCATTTCGTTCAACTCTATTGTGTTCTTATTTCAAGTTTTCAACCTCTCAAGGTTCTCTGGTTTCAGTCGTTTGTCAAAGAAGCCACTTTGTTTTACCTTTTCCTCTCCCGCTTCTCTCCGGTGCCATCCTAAGATCTCGGGATGAGATCTCTTGTAAGTGGAGGGGTGTTGTGACGCCCCAAGACTGACGCTCCAGTAGACTTCCATATTTTTGTGACCTCCGTGTGTTTCTTTTGTGCTTGCTCTATTTATTTTTGCATTGCATCATGTCATCATGCCATCATGTCTTTTAATTTTGTAAAACTCAACTAAATAAATTGCATAGTTCGTTGATCTATTTAAATCAAGGGAAGTCCCATGGTGATTTCGCTTTATAATATATCCTCTCAATATTTAGGGAGCCACACTAAAATATTCCATTAGTTTGGAATTAACCGCAACAAACTTGCATTATAAATCCCGCTCGTTTCTAAACTATTTTTTGCATCCATGAACTTTCTTCTATGGCCCCTTTCAAGTTGTGGCACTTTGGCAATATGCCGAGTGGATACTTGTTAATTTTCAGCTCACTTAGAAAATATTTGAACCCACAAATATTTTCTTTTCTCTTCCTCTCCATCCTTTTCTTTTCTGAGCAGTGGAGACACATTCAACAATCTCCAACTGGGCTGGCCTCTTCCTTCATCCTCCTCGGCCCACTTCTTTTGCTAAAGCCTAAGGCCCATCTCTAACCCTAACCCTCACCCGAACGATCCCGTCGCATCTCCCCTCACTCCCTCGTTCCTCCTAGCGCCATCACGCGTAGAGGATGGAACCAGTGCCCGATCCTCCCTCCTCTCGATCTCTCCCTCTCCCTTGCTCTTCTCTCCACCCATAGAGAAAGAGAGAGGAGCTCCCCTCGCTCGTTGAGGGAGTCCTGGATTAGGGGGTATCCGGACGGCCGGGCTATATCCTTCGGCCGAACTGTCGGACTATGAAGATACAAGATTGAAGACTTCGTCCCGTGTCCGGATGGGACTCTCCTTGGCGTGGAAGGCAAGCTTGGGAATACGGATAGGTAGATCTCCTTCCTTGTAACCGACTCTGTGTAACCCTAGCCCCCTCCGGTGTCTATACAAACAGGAGGGTTTAGTCCGTACAACAACAATCATACCATAGGCTAGCTTTTAGGGTTTAGCCTCTTCGATCTCGTGGTAGATCAACTCTTGTACTACTCATATTATCAAGAACAACCAAGCAGGACGTAGGGTATTACCTCCATCAAGAGGGCCCGAACCTGGGTAAACATCGTGTCACCCGCCTCCTGTTACCATCCGCCTAGATGCATAGTTCGGGACCCCCTACTAGAGATCCATCGGTTTTGACACCGACACTCGTCCTCCACACCCCTGCCTTGCCCCGCCATGGACGCCCGCAAGACTTTGCCACTACCTCCCCGCCTCCGGCCATGGCGCCCGCGCCGGCAACCCGACCTGCCCTGCACCATCTCGTCTTCCTCTCCTCCCTCGTGCCTCTACCATCGCCAAGACTCCAGTGCCACCGAGCCTCCCTGCCTCCTGGACAAGTCCGGCCGGCCGCAGTTGCTGTCGCCCGCGAGCTCGTCTGACCCGCGCGGCCATGGCGCCGCCGACCTCCATGGCTCGCCTGCACCTCATCTCGACCTCCTCTGCCTCCTCTTCGTTGCCTTACATCCGGCGCCAGGCACCACGGGACCAGGTCGCCGCCGCTGGAGATCGCTAGTCCCACAACCCCTCGTCCAGCGCGCCCTCAACTCCTCGCCCGCGAGCCTCTGCCTTGTTAGCCTGCCTCGACCTCCTCTGCAAGGACGACCCCGCGCCCCGTCTCCTTCATCTGTGTCCCCACCTCCGGCGCGCCAAGCTCGTCATCGTCCCTGCCCTGCGAGCTCACCACAGCACTGCTGCCTCGCTGCAGCTGCTGCTTCGTCGTCTAGTGCCAATGCGCCTTCGTTTTGTCACCTGGTGAAGGAGACGAGCAGCAGCCAAGCTCCTACACAAGCTTCCCGAGTCCTTGGCCAGAACCGCCCAAGTCGTCGCCTCTATGCACCATGCAGTGTTACCATGGACGCATGCACCCCCGAATCAGAACCGCAAGCACCAAGTACACCACCCACAAGACCCGGACTTCGAACGCCAAGTACAACTACAAACCCGAAGAACTCGGATGCATCAAGTTCCTCCTACGACCCGTGTACAGATACATGTCGACCCTGGATATGGAACTGCAAAACGCAAGTACCCCTTCAAGTTGACGAGACCGGCGAGTCCGAAGACCCCAAGTACCACAACAACCTCGAAGGGATTCAAATCCGTTAATTTCCTCTACCGATGACTCGAACGCCTATGTAAACGTGTACCACTACCGTCGCCAAGATTGCGAGAACCTCTACCGACGACCTCGGAGCGTGTACGATGACCGTTGTCGAAGACCTGTACCTCTACCGCTTCCCGAACATGAACGACTACCTCCACTACAAACGTCCCGAGAACATCTACTTCCTCTACTTTGCACCGAACCAGAACCGCTCCGAGAATGCCCCCTTCGAAGGTATAACCGCCGAGTCGATGACCCGTGGAACGAATGCATGTGTGTTGTATGATATGCATGTTAAGATGACCGTGAACGTTAGTTGTCCCTCCTCGTTGCCATGTTGTCCACCCGTGGGAACCCGGTAACCGGGATCACCCCACCATCTTTTGCATGCTCCCACCACACTTCCTTTGCACCGGTATCTCCATGAGCTACCAGAACCGATATGTTGCCATGGCATCATTTTCGGATTCGTTGTCGTGGCACCCCTTTCGTTTCCGCCACGATGACAACATGCTTCATATCATGCTCTTGTCAAAATTTCCAAATTGCATAAAACTGCACATGTCATCCGCATCATGTTAACAACATTTAAAATGTTTAAAATTGTTGTTTGCATTGTTTTGCTATATGCACATGAGGATTTACAGGAATTGTTGTTTGATATTTCCGGCCTCATTTAAAATGCCTAAGTATGTAGTTTACTTTTGCCTCACCTATTGCCATGTTTAATAACATTTAATATTGTTGGGTACATAAACGGGAGAGAACTAAATAAATGAATGTGGTGTTTCGTCAATATGCAACCTGTTACATATTGAGCTCCACTTAACTTGTAGTCTTGTTTGTGCACTTTGCCATGCCATGCCTCATTAAACCGGACATGCATCATACTTGTTTGTGCATCATGCCATGGCTATGCTTGTGTGTTTACTATGTTGCTTGCTTCTTTCTGAGTTGCTTCTCTCGTTAGTTTCGGTTTCATTCTGGAGTTGTGAGGATTCGTTCGACTACGTTGGGTCGTCTACTTCTTGGACTCGTTCTTCTTCCTTGTGCAATCTCAGGCAACATGACCATACCCTCGAAATCACTTCTATCTTTGCTTGCTAGTTGTTCGTTCTATCGCTATGTCGCGCTACCTACCACTTCTTGTATCATGCCTCCCATTTTGCCATGTCAAGCCTCTAACCCACCTTCCTAGCAAATCGTTGTTTGGCTATGTTACCGCTTCTTCTCAGCCCCTCTTATAGCGTTGCGAGTTGCAGGTGAAGTTGAAGTTTATTCCTTGTTGGAACATGGATATGTTGGGATATCACAATATCTCTTATTTTAATTAATGCATCTATATAGTTGGTAATGGGTGGGAGGCTCGGCCTTACACCTGGTGTTTTGTACCACTCTTGCCGCCCCAGTTTCCATCATACCGGTGTTATCTTCCTTGATTTTGCGTTCCTTATGCGGTTGGGTGTTATGGGAACCCCTTGACAGTTCGCTTTGAATAAAACTCCTCCAGCAAGGCCCAACCTTGGTTTTACATTTTCCTAACAACCTATAACCTTCCCTTGGGTTTTCACGAGCCCGAGGGTCATCTTTATTTTAACCCCCCCCCCCCCCGGGGCCAGTGCTCCTCTGAGTGTTGGTCCAACATAGAGCCACTTGCAGCGCCATCTCGGGAAAACTAGAGGGCTGGTTTTAGCTATACATAGTGTTCATCCAGTGTGCCCTGAGAACGAGATATGTGTAGCTCCTATCGGGATTTGTCGGCACATCCGGGCGGTCTTCCTGGTCTTGTTTTACCATTGTCGAAATGTCTTGTAACCGGGATTCCGAGACTGATCGTGTCTTTCCGGGAGAAGGAATATCCTTCGTTGACCATGAGAGCTTGTGATGGGCTAAGTTGGGACACCCCTGCAGGGCATAAACTTTCAAGAGCCGTGCCCGGTTATGTGGCAGATGGGAATTTGTTAATATCCGGTTGTAGAGAACTTGACACTTGACTTATTTAAAATGCATCAGTCAGGTGTGTAGCCGTGATGGTCTCTTTCCGGCGGAGTCCGGGAAGTGAACACGGTCTTTTGTTATGATTGAACGTAAGTAGTTTCAGGATCACTTCTAGCTTCTCGATCGTGCGTTGCTTCTCTTCTCGCTCTCATTTGCGTATATTAGCCACCATATATGCTTAGTGCTTGCTGCAGCTCCACCTTACTACCTTCTCCTACCCATAAGCTTAAATAGTATTGATCGCGCAGGTGTGAGATTGCCGAGTCCTCGTGACTCACATATACTTCCAAACAGTTGCAGGCGCCGAGGATACCAATGCTTGTGATGCTACCGAACTCAAGTGGGAATTCGGTGAGGATTTGGGTCGTTACTATGTTTCTTTTCCTTATGATCAGTAGTGGAGCCTAGTTGGGATGATCGGGGATCTAGCATTTGGGGTTTATCTTCCTTTTTGTTCGGATTTGGCCATAGTCGGTCTTTGAGTGTATTTGAATGATGTATGAATTATTTATGTATTGTGTGAAGTGGCGATTGTAAGCCAACTCTTTATCCCTCTCTTATTCAGTACATGGGATTGTGTGAAGATTACCCCTCTTGCGACAAACCTACCATGCGGCTATGCCTCTAAGTCATGCCCCGACACATGGGAGATATAGCCGCATTGTGGGTGTTACAGCGGGGCCTCGTCGACGCCAGCGGAATGTGGACTCGGCGGAGCCGGCATTGTCCTCCGCCTCGTCCTCAGTCTCGCCAAACAGCACCTCGCCCGCTTCATCGCCCTCTTCGTAACCTACGCCACTCGCATGCTGTACCGCCAGCGCGCGAGGCGGCTCTCGCGGGCGGAGCGGTACGAGTCGAGCAGCGCCTCTTGCTCCGCCCGCTCCGCGTCAATCTGTGATATGTCTCCAACGTATATATAATTTTTGATTGTTCCATGCTGTTATATTATCAATCTTGGATGTTTTATAGTCATTTTATATCATTTTTTGGTACTAACCTATTGACATAGTGCCAAGTGCCAGTTCTTGTTTTTTCCATGTTTTTTACATCGCAGAAAATCAATATCAGACGGACTTCAAATGCCACGAAACTTTGCGGATATTTTTTATGGACCAGAAGGAACTTGTTGGGCCCTGGTAGCACCTAGGGAGAGTCCCGAGGAGGGGACAACCCACCAGGGCACGCCAGGAGGCCCAGGCGCGCCTGGGTGGGTTGTGCCCACCTCGGGTGCCCCCCGGACCGCCTCTTTGCTCTATAAATACGCCAACATTCCAGAAACCCTAGGGGAGTCGACGAAATATTCATCCAGCTGCCACAGAGTCCGAAACCACCAGATCCAATCGAGACACCATCTCGGATGGGGTTCACCACCTCCATGGGTGCCTCTCCGATGATGCGTGAGTAGTTCTTTGTAAACCTTCGTGTCCATAGTTAGTAGCTAGATGGCTTCATCTCTCTCTCTTGACTCTCAATACAATGGTCTCTTGGATATTGATATGATTTAACTCTTTTTGCGGTGTGTTTGTTGGGATCTAATGAACTCTGAGTTTATGATCAGTCATATATTTTTATATCCATGAATGTTATTTGAGTTTCTTTGATCTCTTATATGCATGATCTCTTATAGCCTCATATTTCTTCTCCGATATTCGGGTTTTGTTTGGCCAACTTGATCTATTTATCTTGCAATGGGAAGAGGTGCCCGGTAGTGGGTTCAATCTTGCGCTGCTTGATCCCAGTGACAAAAAGGGAACCAACACGTATGTATTGTTGCTACTAAGGATAAAAAGATGGGATCTTGATGACCCACAAGTATAGGGGATCTATCGTAGTCCTTTCGATAACTAAGAGTGTCGAACCCAACGAGGAGCAGAAGGAAATGATAAGCGGTTTTCAGCAAGGTATTCTCTGCAAGCACTGAAATTATCGGTAACAGATAGTTTTGTGATAAGGTAATTGGTAATGAGCAACAAGTAAATAAAGTCAAATAAGGTGTAGCAAGACGGCCCAATCCTTTTTGAAGCAAAGGACAAGCCTGGACAAACTCTTATATAGAGAAAAGCGCTCCCGAGGACACATGGGAATTATCGTCAAGCTAGTTTTCATCACGATCATATGATTCGCGTCCGGTACTTTGATAATTTTATATGTGGGTGGACCGGTGCTTGGGTGTTGTCCTTATTTGGACAAACATCCCACTTATGATTAACCCCTATTGCAAGCATCCGCAACTACAACATAAGTATTAAGGTAAACCTAACCATAGCATGAAACATATGGATCCAAATCAGCCCCTTGCGAAGCAACGCATAAACTAGGGTTTAAGCTTCTGTCACTCTAGCAACCCATAATCTACTTATTACTTCCCAATGCCTCCCTCTAGGCCCAAACAATGGTGAAGTTCCATGTAGTCGATGTTCACATGACACCACTAGAGGGATGACAACATACATCTCATCAAAATATCAAACGAATACCAAATTCACATGACTACCAATAGCAAGACTTCTCCCATGTCCTCGGGAACAAACGTAACTACTCACAAAGCATATTCATGTTCATAATCAGAGGGGTATTAATATGCATATAGGATCTGAACATATGATCTTCCACCAAGTAAACCAACTAGCATCAACTACAAGGAGTAATCAACACTACTAGCAACCCACAGGTATGAATCCCAGGCTATGAGACAAAGATTGGATACAAGAGATGAACTAGGGTTTGAGAGGAGATGGTGCTGGTGAAGATGTTGATGGAGATTGGCCCCCTCCCGGTGAGAGGATCGTTGGTGATGACGATGGCGATGATTTCCCCCTCCCGTAGGGAAGTTTCCCCGGCAGAACAGCTCCACCAGAGCCCTAGATTGGTCCCGCCAAGGGTTCCGCCTCGTGGCGGCGAAGTCTCGTCCAAGGAGATGGCTTATGATTTTTTTTTCTCGATGAAAGACTCCATATAGCAGAAAATGGGCATCAGAGGGCCACCAGGGGGCCCATGAGCCGGGGGGCGCACCCAGGGGGGTAGGGCGCGCCCCCCACCCTCGTGGCCGGTGAGTGGCCTGTTGGGGAACGTAGCATAAATTCAAAATTTTCTTACGTGTCACCAAGATCTATCTATGGAGTCATCTAGCAACGAGGGAGGAGTGGATCTACATACCCTTGTAGATCGCGCGCGGAAGCGTTCAAGAGAACGGGGTTGATGGAGTCGTACTCGTCGTGATCCAAATCACCGATGATCCTAGCGCCGAACGGACGGCACCTCCGCGTTCAACACACGTACGGAGCGGAGACGTCTCCCACGCCTTGATCCAGAAAGGAGGAGGGAGAGGTTGATGGAGATCCAACAGCACGACGGCGTGGTGGAAGTAGCGGGATTCCAACAGGGCTTCGCTAAGCGCTGCGGGAGGAGGGAGATGTGTCACGGGAGGGAGAGGGAGGCGCCAGGCCTTAGGTATGGTTGCTCCTCCTTTTCCCCACTATATATAGGGCCAAGGGAGAGGGGGGAGGCGCAGCCCTTGCCCCTTCCTCCAAGGAAGGGTGCGGCCAAGGGGGGGAGGAGTCCATCCTCCCCAAGGCACCTCGGAGGTGCCTTCCCCTTTTAGGACTCTCCCCTTTTTTTTCTCTCTTGGCGCTTGGGCCTCTTGGGGCTGGTGCCCTTGGCCCATATAGGCCAAGGCACACCCCCTACAGCCCATGTGGCCCCCCGGGGCAGGTGGCCCCACCCGGTGGACCCCCGGGACCCTTCCGGTGGTCCCGGTACAATACCGGTGACCCCGAAACTTGTCCCGATGGCCGAAATAGCACTTCCTATATATAATTCTTTACCTCCGGACCATTCCGGAACTCCTCGTGACGTCCGGGATCTCATCCGGGACTCCGAAAAACTTTCGGATTACCGCATACTAATATCTCTATAACCCTAGCGTCACCGAACCTTAAGTGTGTAGACCCTACGGGTTCGGGAAGCATGCAGACATGACCGAGACGTTCTCCGGTCAATAACCAACAGCGGGATCTGGATACCCATGTTGGCTCCCACATGTTCCACGATGATCTCATCGGATGAACCACGATGTCAAAGACTTAATCAATCCCGTATACAATTCCCTTTGTCTAGCGGTATTGTACTTGCCCGAGATTCGATCGTCGGTATCCCTATACCTTGTTCAATCTCGTTACCGGCAAGTCTCTTTACTCGTTCCGTAACACATCATCCCGTGATCAACTCCTTGATCACATTGTGCACATTATGATGATGTCCTACCGAGTGGGCCCAGAGATACCTCTCCGTTTACACGGAGTGACAAATCCCAGTCTCGATTCGTGCCAACCCAACAGACACTTTCAGAGATACCTGTAGTGCACCTTTATAGTCACTCAGTTACGTTGTGACGTTTGGTACACCCAAAGAATTCCTATGGTATCCGGGAGTTGCACAATCTCATGGTCTAAGGAAATGATACTTGACATTAGAAAAGCTTTAGCATACGAACTACACGATCTTTGTGCTAGGCTTAGGATTGGGTCTTGTCCATCACATCATTCTCCTAATGATGTGATCCCGTTATCAATGACATCCAATGTCCATGGTCAGGAAACCGTAACCATCTATTGATCAACGAGCTAGTCAACTAGAGGCTTACTAGGGACATGGTGTTGTCTATGTATCCACACATGTATCTGAGTTTCCTATCAATACAATTATAGCATGGATAATAAACGATTATCATGAACAAGGAAATATAATAATAACTAATTTATTATTGCCTCTAGGGCATATTTCCAACAGTCTCCCACTTGCACTAGAGTCAATAATGTAGTTCACATCGCCATGTGATTAACACTCACAGGTCACATCGCCATGTGACAAACATCCAAAGAGTTTACTAGTGTCACTAAACTAGTTCACATCATCATGTGATTAAGACTCAATGAGTTCTGGATTTGATCATGTTGCTTGTGAGAGAGGTTTTAGTCAACGGGTCTGAACCTTTCAGATCCGTGTGTGCTTTACAAATCTCTATGTCATCTCCTAGATGTAGCTACCACGTTCTATTTGGAGCTATTCCAAATAACTGTTCTACTTGGAGCTATTCTAAATTGTTGCTCCATTATACGTATCCGACATCTCTACTCAGAGCTATCCGGATAGGTGTTAAGCTTGCATCGACGTAACTCTTTACGTCGAACTCTTTATCACCTCCATAATCGAGAAAATTCCTTAGTCCACTAGTTTCTAAGGATAACTTTGACCGCTGTCCTGTGATCCATTCTTGGATCACACTTGTACCCCTTGACTGACTCATGGCAAGGCACACTTCAGGTGCGGTACACAGCATAGCATACTGTAGAGCCTATGTCTTAAGCATAGGGGACGACCTTCGTCCTTTCTCTCTATTCTGCCGTGGTCGAGCTTTAAGTCTTAACTTCATACCTTACAACTCAGGCAAGAACTCCTTCTTTGACTGATCCATCTTGAACACCTTCAAGATCATGTCAAGGTATGTGCTCATTTGAAAGTACTTTTAAGCGTTTTGATCTATCCTTATAGATCTTGATGCTCAATGTTCAAGTAGCTTAATCCAGGCTTTCCATTGAAAACACTTTCCAAATAACCCTATATGCTTTCCAGAAATTCTACGTCATTTCTGATCAACAATATGTCAACATATACTTATCAGAAATTCTATAGTGCTCCCACTCACTTCTTTGGAAATACAAGTTTCTCATAAACTTTGTATAAACCCAAAATCTTTGATCATCATCAAAGCATACATTCCAACTCCGAGATGCTTACTCCAGTCCTTAGAAGGATTGTTGGAGCTTTGCATACTTATTAGCATCTTTTAGGATTGACAAAAACCTTCCGGTTGTATCATATACAACCTTTCCTCAAGAAAATCGTCGAGGAAACAATGTTTTGACATCCTATCTGCAAGATTTCATAAATAATGCAGTAATCGCTAATATAATTCCAACAGACTCTTAGCATCGCTACGAGTGAGAAAGTCTCATCGTAGTCAACTCCTTGAACTTGTCGGAAAACATCTTAACGACAAGTCGAGCTTTCTTAATGGTGACATTTACCATCATTGTCCGTCTTCCTTTTAAACCCATCTGTACTCAACAGCCTTACGACCATCAAGTAGTTCTTTCAAAGTCTACACTTTGTTTTATATATGGATCCTCTCTCGGATTATATGGCCTCGAGCCATTTATCGGAATCCAGGCCCACCATCGCTTCTCCATAGCTCGTAGGTTCATTGTTGTCTAGAAACATGACTTCCAAGACAGGATTACGTACCACTCTGAAGTAGTACGCATCCTTGTCATCCCACGAGGTTTGGTAGTGACTTGATCCAAAGTTTCATGATCACTATCATAAGCTTCCACTTCAATTGGTGTAGGTGCCACAGGAACAACTTCCTGTGCCCTGCCACACACTAGTTGAACAGACGGTTTAATAACCTTATCAAGTCTCCACCATCCTCCCACTCAATTCTTTTGAGAGAAACTTTTCCTCGAGAAAGGACCCGATTCCAGAAACAATCCCTTATTGCTTTCGGATATGAGACAGGAGGTATACCCAACTGTTTTGGGTGTCCTATGAAGATGCATTTATCCGCTTTGGGTTCGAGCTTATCAACCTGAAACTTTTTCACATAAGCGTCGCAGCCCCAAACTTTTAAGAAATGACAGCTTAGGTTTCTCTAAACCATAGTTCATACGGTGTCATCTCATCGGAATTACGTGGTGCCCTATTTAAAGTGAATGTGGTTGTCTCTAATGCCTAACCCATAAACTATCGTGGTAATTCGATAAGAGACATCATGGTATGCATCATATCCAAATAGGGTGCAGTTATGATGTTCGGACACACCATCACACTATGGTGTTCTAGGCTGTATTAGTTGTGAAACAATTTCCACAATGTCTTAATTCTGTGCCAAACTCGTAATTCAGATATTCATCTCTATGATCATATCATAGATCTTTTATCCTCTTGTCACGACGATCTTTCAACTTCACCCTGAAATTACTTGAACCTTTCAATAATTCAGACTCGTGATTCATCAAGTAACTATACTCAACATCTACTCAAATCATCTATGAAGTAAGAACATAACGATATCCACTACATGCCTCAGAACTCATTGGACTACACACATCAAAATGTATTACTTCCAACAAGTTGCTTTCCAGTTCCATTTTACTGAAAACGAGGCTTTCAGTCATCTTGCCCATGTGGTATTATTTGCATGTCTCAAGTGATTCAAAATCAAGTGAGTCCAAACGGTCCATTTGCATGGAGTTTCTTCATGCATATACACCAATAGACATGGTTCGCATGTCTCAAACCTTTCAAAAACGAGTGAGCCCAAAGATCCATCAACATGGAGCTTCTTCATGCGTTTTATACCGATATGACTTACGTGGCAGTGCCACAAGTAGGTGGTACTATCATTACTATCTTTTGGCATGAACATGTGTATCACTACGATCGAGATTCAATAAACATTTTAGGTGCAAGACCATTGAAGGTATTATTCAAATAAACAGAGTAACCGTTATTCTCCTTAAATGAATAACCGTATTGCGATAGACATAATCCAATCATGTCTATGCTCAACGCAAACACCAAACTCGATGGTAGAGGGAGCGTGCGATGCTTGATCATATCAACATTGGAAACACTTCCAACACATATCGTCAGCTCACCTTTAGCTAGTCTCCGTTTATTCCGTAGCTTTTATTTCGAGTTACTAACACTTAGCAACCGAACCAGTATCTAATACCCTGGTGCTACTAGGAGTACTAGTAAAGTACACATCAACACAATGTATATCCAATATACTACTATCGACTTTGCCAGCCTTCTCATCTACCAAGTATCTAGGGTAATTCTGCTCCAGTGGCTGTTCCCCTTATTACAGAAGCACTCAGTCTCGGGTTTGGGTTCAACCTTGGGTTTCTTCACTAGAGCAGCAGCTGAATTGCCGTTTCATGAAGTGTCCCTTTTGCCCTTGCCCTCCTTGAAACTAGTGGTTTCACAAACCATCAACAATTGACGCTCCTTCTTGATTTCTACTTTTGTGGTGTCAAACATCGCGAATATCTCAAGGATCATCATATATGTCCCTGATATATTATAGTTCATCACGAAGCTCTAGCAGCTTGGTGGTAATGACTTCGGAGAAACATCACTATCTCATCTGGAAGATCAACTCCCACTCGATTCAAATGATTGTTGTACTCAGACAATCTGAGCACAAGCTCAACAATTGAGCTTTTCTCCTTAGTTTGCAGGCTAAGAAAATCGTCGGAGGTCTTATACCTTTTGACGTGGGCACGAGCCTGAAATCCCAATTTCAGCCCTCAAAACATCTCATATGTTTTGCGACGTTTCAAAACCGTCTTCGGTGCCTCAATTCTAAACCGTTTAACTGAACTATCACGTAGTTATCAAAATGTGTATGTCAGATGTTCGCAACATCCACAGACGACGTTCGAGGTTCAGCACACTGAGCGGTGCATTAAGGACATAAGCCTTCTATGAAGCAATGAGGACAATCCTCAGTTTACGGACCTAGTCCGCATAATTGCTACTATCAACTTTCAACTAAATTTTCTCTAGGAACATATCTAAACAGTAGAACAGAAACGTGAGCCACGACATAATTTGCGAAGACCTTTTTGACTATGTTCAGGATAATTAAGTTCATCTTATGAACTCCCACTCAGATAGACATCCCTCTAGTCATCTAAGTGATTACATGATCCGAGTCAACTAGGCCGTGTCCGATCATCATGTGAGACGGACTAGTCATCATCGGTGAACATCTTCATGTTGATCGTATCTACCATACGACTCATGCTCGACCTTTCGGTCTTCTGTGTTCCGAGGCCATGTCTATGCACATGCTAGGCTCGTCAAGTTAACCCTAAGTGTTTTGCATGTGTAAAACTGTCTTACACCCGTTGTATGTGAACGTAAGGATCTATCACACCCGATCATCACGTGGTGCTTCGAAACGACGAACTGTAGCAACGGTGCACAGTTAGGGGAGAACACTTCTTGAAATTTTAATGAGGGATCATCTTATTTACTACCGTCGTTCTAAGCAAATAAGATGTATAAACATGATAAACATCACATGCAATCAAATAATAGTGACATGATATGGCCAATATCATATAGCTCCTTTGATCTCCATCTTGGGGCTCCATGATCATCTATTACAAGAACATGATCAATCTCATACATCACATATATCATTCATCACATCCTTTTGGCCATATCACATCACATAGCATACCCTGCAAAAACAAGTTAGACGTCCTCTAATTGTTGTTTGCATGTTTTACGTGGCTGCTATGGGTTTCTAGCAAGAACGTTTCTTACCTACGCAAAACCATAACGTGATATGCCAATTGCTATTTACCCTTCATAAGGACCCTTTTCATCGAATCCGATCCGACTAAAGTGGGAGAGACAGACACCCGCTAGCCACCTTATGCAACTAGTGCATGTCAGTCGGTGGAACCAGTCTCACGTAAGAGTACGTGTAAGGTCGGTCTGGGCCGATTCATCCCACGATGCCGCCGAATCAAGATAAGACTAGTAACGGCAAGCATATTGAACAAAATCAACACCCACAACTACTTTGTGTTCTACTCGTGCATAGAAACTACGCATAGACCTAGCTCTGATACCACTGTTGGGGAACGTAGCATAAATTCAAAATTTTCTTATGTGTCACCAAGATCTATCTATGGAGTCATCTAGCAACGAGGGAGGAGTGGATCTACATACCTTTGTAGATCGCGCGCGGAAGCGTTCAAGAGAACGGGGTTGATGGAGTCGTACTCGTCGTGATCCAAATCACCGATGATCCTAGCGCCGAACGGACGGCACCTCCGCGTTCAACACACGTACGGAGCGGAGACATCTCCCATGCCTTGATCCAGCAAGGAGGATGGAGAGGTTGATGAGATCCAACAGCACGACGGCGTGGTGGAAGTAGCGGGATTCCAACAGGGCTTCGCTAAGCGCTGCGGGAGGAGGGAGATGTGTCACGGGAGGGGGAGGGAGGCGCCAGGCCTTAGGTATGGTTGCTCCTCCTTTTCCCCACTATATATAGGGCCAAGGGAGAGGGGGGAGGCGTAGCCCTTGCCCCTTCCTCCAAGGAAGGGTGCGGCCAAGAGGGGGAGGAGTCCATCCTCCCCAAGGCACCTCGGAGGTGCCTTCCCCTTTTAGGACTCTCCCCTTTTTTTTCTCTCTTGGCGCATGGGCCTCTTGGGGCTGGTGCCCTTGGCCCATATAGGCCAAGGCACACCCCCTACAGCCCATGTGCCCCCCCGGGGCAGGTGGCCCCACCCGGTGGACCCCCGGGACCCTTCCGGTGGTCCCGGTACAATACCGGTGACCCCGAAACTTGTCCCGATGGCCGAAATAGCACTTCCTATATATAATTCTTTACCTCCGGACCATTCCGGAACTCCTCGTGACGTCCGGGATCTCATCCGGGACTCCGAGCAACTTTTGGATTACCGCATACTAATATCTCTATAACCCTAGCGTCACCGAACCTTAAGTGTGTAGACCCTACGGGTTCGGGAAGCATGCAGACATGACCGAGACATTCTCCGGTCAATAACCAACAGCGGGATCTGGATACCCATGTTGGCTCCCACATGTTCCACGATGATCTCATCGGATGAACCACGATGTCAAGGACTTAATCAATCCCGTATACAATTCCCTTTGTCTAGCGGTATTGTACTTGCCCGAGATTCGATCGTCGGTATCCCTATACCTTGTTCAATCTCGTTACCGGCAAGTCTCTTTACTCGTTCCGTAACACATCATCCCGTGATCAACTCCTTGATCACATTGTGCACATTATGATGATGTCCTACCGAGTGGGCCCAGAGATACCTCTCCGTTTACACGGAGTGACAAATCCCAGTCTCGATTCGTGCCAACCCAACAGACACTTTCAGAGATACCTGTAGTGCACCTTTATAGTCACTCAGTTACGTTGTGACGTTTGGTACACCCAAAGCATTCCTACGGTATCCGGGAGTTGCACAATCTCATGGTCTAAGGAAATGATACTTGACATTAGAAAAGCTTTAGCATACGAACTACACGATCTTTGTGCTAGGCTTAGGATTGGGTCTTGTCCATCACATCATTCTCCTAATGATGTGATCCCGTTATCAATGACATCCAATGTCCATGGTCAGGAAACCGTAACCATCTATTGATCAACGAGCTAGTCAACTAGAGGCTTACTAGGGACATGGTGTTGTCTATGTATCCACACATGTATCTGAGTTTCCTATCAATACAATTATAGCATGGATAATACACGATTATCATGAACAAGGAAATATAATAATAACTAATTTATTATTGCCTCTAGGGCATATTTCCAACATGGCCCCCCTCTGGTACTTCTTGCACTCAGTATTTTTTATATATTCTGGAAATAACTTCCATGAAGCTTCAGTACTTTTGGAGCTGTGCAGAATATGTCTCTAATATTTGCTCCTTTTCCAGCCCAGAATTCCAGCTGTCGGCATTCTCCCTCTTTATGTAAACCTTGTAAAATAAGAGAGAATAGGCATAAGTATTGTGACATGATGTGTAATAACAGCCCATAATGCAATAAATATCGATATAAAAGCATGATGCAAAATGGACGTATCAACTCCCCCAAGCTTAGACCTCGCTTGTCCTCAAGCGAAAGCCGAAATCGAAAAATATGTCCACATGTTTAGAAAGAGAGGTGTCAATAAAAATAAAATATGGACATGAGGGCATCATGATCATTCTTAGAACAGCAACTTATATAATCATTGTCATGTGATCTCTTATGCTAAAGTAACAATTCAATCACAATTTCAAGTATGAATCATAAACTTCATTGAAAACTAACAAACTATTATCTCAGTCATTGAAGCAATTGCAATTTATCACAACATAGGAAAGAGTCAATATAAGAGCTTTTCAGCAAGTCCACATACTCAACTATCATTTAGTCTTTCACAATTGCTAACACTCACGCAATATTTATGGGTATGGAGTTTTAATCGGACACAGATAAAGATAGGGGCTTATAGTTTTGCCTCCCAACGTTTTACCTCAAGGGTAATGTCAACAATAATAGTTCATGAAAACTCACATCCAATTAGCCATATATACCAGGATATTTCCAACACATTGTGCTTGCCAAAGGATAAAATGTAAAAAAGAAAAGGTGAATATCACCATGACTCTTGCATAAGGTAGAAGATAAAAGTAAAACATAGGCCCTTCATAGAGGGAAGCAGAGGTTGTCATGCGCTTTTATGGTTGGATGCACAAAATCTTAATGCGAAAGAACGTCACTTTATATTGCCACTTGTGATATGGACCTTTATTATGCAGTATGTCGCTTTATTTCTTCCACATCACAAGATCGTATAAAGCTTATTTTCTCCCACACTAATAAGTCATACATATTTAGAGAGCAATTTTTATTGCTTGCACCGATGACAACTTACTTTAAGGATCTTACTCAATCCATAGGTAGATATGGTGGACTCTCATGGCAAAACTGGTTTTAAGGGTATTTGGAAGCACAAGTAGTATTTCTACTTGGTGTAAAGAATTGGCTAGCATGAGAGGGAAAGGCAAGCTCAACATGTTGGATGATCCATGACAATATAATTTATCTCAGATGTAAGAAAACATAAGCCATTACGTTGTCTTCCTTGTCCAATGTCAACTCTTTAGCATGTCATATTTTAATGAGTGCTCACAATCATAAAAGATGTCCAAGATAGTGTATTTATATGTGAAGACCTCTCTTTCTTTATTATTTCCTATTAATTGCAACGATGACCAAAACTATGTTTGTCAACTCTCAACAACTTTTATTCATCATACTCTTTATATGTGAAGCCATTACTCTCCATAAGTTCCATATGATCTCTTTTATTTCTTTTTATTCTTTCTCTTTTATTTTATTCCCTCAAGATCATAGCAAAATAATGAAGCCCTTGACTCAACACTAATCTTTATTATATATGGCTCACGGACTCGATTACATAGAAGGATCATAAAGCAAAACTCACAACTAGATCATGCTAAAACTTTATTCTACTAGATCAAGATATAACCAAAAGGATCAAACTAGGAAAAACGGTAAAGGTAAAAGTGATGGTGATATGATACCGGGGCACTCCCCCAAGCTTGGCAGTTGCCAAGGGGAGTGCCCATACCCATGTGATTATGTCTCCCTCTTCATAGGTGGTGAGGTGATATTCTTGGCGATGATGCCCCTCAGGATATGATTCTCTTCTTGAATTTTATTGACTTGCTGCTTGAGGCCCATTATTTCCTTTCGGAGCTTGCCCATGACGGCTAAAGCTCCTTTCACCCATGGATGTTGCATAGCTGCGGGAGAACAATTAACACTCTTTTTCATATTTTCATAAGAAATAAATCTAACATTGGAAGGAATGACCGAGTTTGGAATGGCCGAGCTCTATAGTTCCCCCATCGTGAATCCAGATCGGAAACGAGAAGTAACTTCTTGATCCTCTTCCATGGCATCTATCCATTTCAAATCGGCCTCCATCTCTTCTTCCGTTGATGGCCCAAAGTGGCCAGCATCACTGTTTGATCTTGGTCCCGGTGTCGGATGAGACACCCGGCTCTCCCCGACCGACTCTTGAGAAGACATCTTGCTCTAAATCTGCAGCAGAAGCAGCTCGAAACAAAAACAGAGGATATTTGCGTGATACAGAGGTCAAAACCTTCGAGAGATTATATAATGAGTTTTTCCGACCAAAATACGTATCGTGCAAGAAAATGGAGTCTGGAGAGCGCACAAGGTGCCCACGAGGCAGGGGGCGCGCCCAGGGGGTAAGGCGCGCCTCCCACCCTCATGGAAGCCTCGTGTCCTTCCCGGACTGCTTCTTATTTTCCTATTTTTCTAAATATTCCAAAACAGAGAAATATTGCCATTAGAACTGTTTCGGAGTCGGTTTACTTACCGTACCACGTACCTATTCCTTTTCGGAGTCCGGAACGTTCTGGAAAGTGTCCCCACTTATTCCTCCGGGGTTACGGTTTTGTAATATTAATTTCAACATTTATAGGATTACCTGAGATATAATGTTTGATTCTTTGGCCATTAACCACCCTCGGATTTGTGCCTTCGAAGTTGTTGATTTTTATGGCACCGGAATGATAGACCTCCTCGATACCGTAAGGACCTTCCCATTTAGAGAGGAGTTTGCCTGCAAAAAATCTCAAACGAGAGTTGTATAGCAATACATAATCACCTACATTAAACTCACACTTTTGTATCCTTTTTTCATGGCATCTTTTAAATTTTTCTTTAAACAATTTGGCATTTTCATAGGGTTGGGTTCTCCATTCATCAAGTGAGGTCGTGTCAAATAACCTCTTCTCATCAGCAAGTTTGAAATCATAATTGAGCTCTTTAATAGCCCAATATGCCTTATGTTCTAGTTCGAGAGGTAAGTGACATGCTTTTCCATAAACCATTCTATAAGGAGACATGCCCATAGGATTTTTATATGCAGTTCTATAAGCCCATAATGCATCATCAAGTTTCTTTGACCAGTTCTTTCTAGATCTATTAACAGTCTTTTGCAAAATTAATTTGAGCTCTCTATTACTTAATTCTACTTGACCACTAGGCTGTGGGTGATAAGGAGATGCAATTCGATAATTAACGTCATACTTATCAAGCATTTTATGAAAAGCACCATGAATAAAATGTGAACCACCATCAGTCATTAAATATCTAGGGACTCCAAACCTCGAAAAAATAACTTCTTTAAGCATCTTAATAGAGGTGTTATTATTAGCACTACTAGTTGGAATAGCTTCTACCCACTTAGTAATGTAATCAACAGCAACTAAAATATGTGTATATCCATTAGAGGAAGGAAAAGGTCCCATATAATCAAAGCCCCAAACATCAAATGGTTCAATAAGAAGTGAATAATTCGTAGGCATTTCTTTACGCCTACTAACATTACCAATTCTTTGACATTCATCACAAGACAAGACAAACTTACGAGCATCCTTGAAGAGAGTAGGCCAATAAAAACCGGATTGCAATACCTTGTGTGTAGTTCTATCTTTAGCATGGTGTCCTCCATAGGCTTCGGAGTGACACTTGCGTAGGATTTGTTACTGTTCATGCTCAGGTACACAACATCTAATAACACCATCTACTCCTTTATAAAGATGTGGGTCATCACAGAAGTAATGCCTTAAATCATAGAAGAACTTTTTCTTTTGCTGGTATGTGAAACTAGGTGGTATAAACTTAGCAACAATATAATTAGCATAATCAGCATACCATGGAGCAGTACGAGAAGCATTTATGACATTTAATTGTTCATCAGGAAAACTATCATCAATAGGTAGTGGGTCATCAAGAACATTTTCTAACCTAGACAAGTTATCTGCAACGGGGTTCTCAACTCCCTTTCTATCAATAATATGCAAATTCTTGTAACAAGAGAACCCATCTAATGAGTCTAGGTTTAGCATCTTTCTTTTCCATAAGGTATTTAATAGCAGCATGATCAGTGTGAATAGTTACTTTAGAATCAACAATATAAGGTCAGAACTTATCACAAGCAAAAACAACTGCTAAAAATTCTTTTTCAGTGGTAGCATAATTTCTCTGGGCATTGCCTAGAGTTTTACTAGAATATTGAATAATATTTAATTTCGTATCAACTCTTTGCCCTAGAATAGCACCTACATCATAATCACTAGCATCACATATAATTTCAAAGGGTAGATTCCAATCAGGTGGCTGAACAATAGGTGCAGAAATCAATGCTTTCTTAAGTATTTCAAATGCTTCTACACAATCATCATCAAAGACAAAAGGAATATATTTTTGTAATAGATTAGTCAGAGGCCAAGAAATTTTTGAGAAGTCCTTAATGAACCTCCTATAAAAACCGGCATGACCAAGGAAACTTCTTATACCTTTGATGTCCTTGGGACACGGCATCTTTACAATAGCATCAACTTTAGCTTTATCCACTTCAATACCTCTTTCAGAAATTTTATGCCCCAAGACAATACCTTCATTAACCATAAAGTGGCATTTCTCCCAATTCAGAACAAGATTAGTTTCTTCACATCTCTGCAAAACTCGATCAAGGTTGCTCAAGCAATCATCAAAAGAGGATCCATAAACGGAGAAATCATCCATGAATACCTCGCAAATCTTTTCACAATAGTCAGAGAATATAGCCATCATGCATCTTTGAAAGGTAGCAGGTGCATTACATAAACCAAAAGGCATACGTCTATAAGTAAAAGTACCCAAGGGCAAGTAAAAGTGGTCTTTTCTTGATCCTCAGCTGACACAGGTATTTGAGAGAAACCAGAGTAACCATCTAGAAAGCAAAAATGTGTATGTTTGGATAACCTTTCTAGCATTTGATCAATAAAAGGCAAAGGGTAATGATCTTTTTAGTAGCTTTATTTAGTTTGCGGAAATCAATTACCATCCTATAGCCTCTAATAATTCTTTGCGGAATCAATTCATCTTTATCATTAGGAACAACAGTAACACCTCCCTTCTTAGGGACACAATGGACAGGACTTACCCACTGACTATCAGCAACGGGATAAATTATACCTGCCTCGAAGAGCTTTAGTATTTCCTTTCTTACCACTTCTTTCATCTTAGAGTTCAGCAGTCGTTGGTGATCAATAACTGGTTTGGCATCTTTCTCCAAATTTATTTTGTGTTGACATAGAGTGGGACTAATGCCCTTAAGATCATCAAGAGTATATCCAATAGCAGCACAGTGCTTCTTCAGAGTTTTCAATAACCTTTCTTCCTACTTCTCTGAAAGGTTAGCACTAATAATAACAGGATATATCTTCTTTTCATCAAGATAAGCATATTTAAGAGTGTCAGGCAATGGTTTAAGCTCAAACACGGGATCACCCTTGGATGGAGGAGGATCCCCTAGGATTTCAACAGGCAAGTTGTGTTTCAGAATAGGTCCTTGTTTAAAGAATACTTCATCTATTTCCCTTCTTTCATTCATAAACATTCATTTTCATGGTCAAGCAAATATTGTTCTAAAGGATCATTAGGAGGCACGGCAATAGAAGCAAGACCAATAATTTCATCTTTACTAGGCAATTCTTCATCACGGGGTTGTCTACTAAATTTAGCAAAATTAAACTCATGAGACATGTCCCCTAAACTAACAGAAACAATATCCCTATTGCAGTCTATCTTAGCATTAACAGTATTCAAGAAGGGTCTACCAAATATAATGGGACAAAAGCTATCTTGTGGGGAACCAAGAACAAGAAAATCAGCAGGATATTTAACCTTCCCACACAAGACTTCAACATCTCTAACAATCCCAATTGGTGAGATAGTATCTATATTGGCAAGCTTAATTGTAACGTCAATTTCTTCTATCTCAGTAGGTGCAATATCATGCATAATTTCTTTATATAAAGAATGAGGTATTGCACTAGCACTAGCACCCATCTCACATAAGCCATGATAACAACAATCTCCTATTTTAACAAAAATAACAGGCATGCCTACAACAATTCTATATTTATTTTTAGTATCAGGTCTAGCAATTCTAGCAGCTTCATCACAGAAATAAATAACATGCCCATCGATATTATCAGCCAAGAGATCTTTAACCATATCAATGTTAGGTTCAACTTTAATTTGCTCAGGGGGTGTATGTGTCTTAATATTACTCTTGTTGACTACAGTTGAAGCTTTAGCATGATCCTTAATTCTAACAGGGAAAGGTGGTTTCTCAACATAAGCAGTAGGAACAATAGGATCATTATAAGTGATAGTCTTTTCTTCAACTTTAATAGGTGCAACTACTTTTACTTCAATGGGAGGATTATATTTAAAACACTTCTCCTTAGGGAGATAAATATGAGTAGAAAAAGATTCACAAAAAGAAGCTACTATCTCAGAGTCAAGTCCATATTTAGTGCTAAATTTATGGAAAACGTCGGTATCCATAAAAGATTTAACACAATCAAACTTAGGTGTTATACCTGACTCCTTACTTTCGTCGAGATCCCAATTTTCATAGTTGCGTTTAATTCTCTCCAATAAGTTCCATTTGAATTCAATAGTCTTCATCATAAAGGAACCAGTACAAGAATATCGAGCATGGAGCGATTGTTGTCAGAAAGCCGAGCATAAAAATTTTGAATAATCATTTCTCTTGAGAGCTCATAATTGGGGAATGAATATAACATTGACTTAAGCCTCCCCCAAGCTTGAGCGATGCTTTCTCCTTTGCGAGGCCAAAAATTATATATATAATTACGATCACGATGAACAAGATGCATAGGATAAAACTTTTGATGGAATTCCAATTTCAACCGTTTGTAGTCCCATGATCCCATATCATCACATAGCCTATACCATGTCAATGCATCTCCCTTCAAAGATAAAGGGAAGACCTTATTCTTGATAACATCATCGGGCATACCTCCAAGCTTAAATAATCCACAAACTTCATCCACATAGATTAAGTGTGAGTTGGGATGCAATGTTCCATCTCCTGCAAAAGGATTAGCTAGCAGTTTCTCTATCATACCCGAAGGAATTTCAAAGTAAACATTTTCATTTTCAGTAGGTTCAATAGGTTGAGGAGCAACTATTTGCTCTACCGGTCGGGGTGAAGATACCCCGGACAAGCCCCTCAAAGAATTACTTTCCATAGTAACAAGTGATAGTAAATTTTAGCACACTACATCAATTTTTCCTTACCAAATTCCACCTACCAAAGGCGCTTCACTCCCCGGCAACGGTGCCGGAAAAGAGCCTTGATGACCCACAAGTATAGGGGATCTATCGTAGTCCTTTCGATAAGTAAGAGTGTCAAACCCAACGAGGAGCAGAAGGAAATGATAAGCGGTTTTCAGCAAGGTGTTC
The DNA here is from genome assembly GCF_056163025.1 of Triticum urartu. Lineage (NCBI taxonomy): Eukaryota > Viridiplantae > Streptophyta > Magnoliopsida > Poales > Poaceae > Triticum > Triticum urartu. The sequence continues at coordinate 240,641,347 of NC_141879.1, forward strand.
TCTGCAAGCACTGAAACTATCGATAACAGATAGTTTTGTGATAAGGTAATTGGTAACGAGAAACAAGTAAATAAAGTAAATAAGGTGCGGCAAGATGGCCCAATCCTTTTTATAGCAAAGGACAAGCCTGGACAAACTCTTATATAGAGAAAAGCGCTCCCGAGGACACATGGGAATTATCGTCAAGCTAGTTTTCATCACGATCGTATGATTCGCGTTCGGTACTTTGATAATTTGATATGTGGGTGGACCGGTGCTTTGGTGCTATCCTTACATGGAAAAACATCCCACTTATGATTAACCCCTATTGCAAGCATCCGCAACTACAATAGAAGTATTAAGGTAAACCTAACCATAGCATGAAACATATGGATCCAAATCAGCCCCTTACGAAGCAACGCATAAACTAGGGTTTAAGCTTCTGTCACTCTAGCAACCCATCATCTACTTATTACTTCCCAATGCCTCCCTCTAGGCCCAAACAATGGTGAAGTGTCATGTAGTCGACATTCACATGACACCACTAGAGGGATGACAACATACATCTCATCAAAATATCAAACGAATACCAAATTCACATGAGTACTAATAGCAAGACTTCTCCTATGTCCTCAGGAACAAACGTAACTACTCACAAAGCATATTCATGTTCATAATTAGAGGGGTATTAATATGCATATAGGATCTGAACATATGATCTTCCACCAAGTAAACCAACTAGCATCAACTACAAGGAGTAATCAACACTACTAGCAACCCACATGTACCAATCCCAGGCTATGCGACAAAGATTGGATACAAGAGATGAACTAGGGTTTGAGAGGAGATGGTGCTAGTGAAGATGTTGATGGAGATTGACCCCCTACCGATGAGAGGATCATTGGTGATGACGATGGCGATGATTTCCCCCTCTCGGAGGGAAGTTTCCCTGGCAGAAAAGCTCCGCCAGAGCCCTAGATTGGTTCCGCCAAGGTTCCACCTCGTGGCGGCGGAGTCTCGTCTTGAAAGCTTGCTTATGATTTTTTTTTTCTCGATGAAAGACTCCATATAGCAGAAGATGGGCATCGGAGGGACACTAGGGGGCCCATGAGGCAGGGGGTGTGCCTAGGGGGTAGGGTGCGCCCCCACCCTCATGGCTAGTGAGTGGCCCCCCTCTGGTACTTCTTGCGCTCAGTATTTTTTATATATTCTGGAAATAACTTCCGTGAAATTTCAGGACTTTTGGAGCTGTGCAGAATAGGTCTCTAATATTTGCTCCTTTTCCAGCCCAGAATTCCAGCTGTCGACATTCTCCCTCTTTATGTAAACCTTGTAAAATAAGAGAGAATAGGCATAGGTATTATGACATAATGTGTAATAACAGCCCATAATGTAATAAATATCGATATAAAATAATGATGCAAAATGGACGTATCAGATCTATATCTACGCAATAGATAAACGGATCTTGTCTACATCATGTCATCGTTCTTATTGCATTACTCCGTTTTCCATGAACTTAATACACTAGATGCATGCTGGATAGCGGTTAATGTGTGGATTAATAGTAGTAGATGCAGGCAGGAGTCGGTCTACTAATCTTGGACGTGATGTCTATGTAATGATCATTGCCTGGATATCGTCATAATTATTTGAGGTTCTATCAATTGCCCAACAGTAATTTCTTTACCCACCGTTTGCTATCTTTCTCGAGAGAAGCCACTAATGAAACCTACGGCCCCCGGGTCTTCTTTCTCATATATTTGCTTGCGATCTACTTTTCCTTTGCATTTTTTATTCAGATCTATTAAACCAAAAATACAAAAAAATACTTTGTAGTACTTTATTTTATTTGCGATCTATTATTTCAATCTACTACAATTTTCTGGCATCGTTACCCGAAAGGGATTGACAACCCCTTTAACATGTCGGGTTGCGAGGTGTTGTTATTTGTGTGCAGGTGTTGTTTACGTTGTGTTGCTTGGTTCTCCTGCTGGTTCGATAACCTTGGTTTCTTCACCGAGGGAAATACCTACCGTCATTGTGCTGCATCATCCCTTCCTCTTTGGGGAAATACTGACGTAGTCCTAGCAGACATGAGCTTTTCTGGCGCTTTAGTCAGAGAGCAATCAAAAGGAATTTTTGGCGCCGTTGTCGGGGATGATCTTCTTCATAACCAGGTTCCTAGTCACAAATCTCATCTCCCCGCAATTTACATTATTTGCCATTCGCCTCTCTATTTCCTCTCCCCCACTTCACAAAAATTTGCCATTTTATTCGCCTACCTTTTCCATTCGCCGTTTTCTCGTCAGATCTATCCTTTGCTTGCAATCATGAGTGATTTTGGTATGGCAGCAACAGATGATGGTCTTACTCCTAAGATTGGACATACAGGCAATCTCGATGCTAAAACTTTTATCTTGGGGCAAGGGAACATTATGGGAAAAGAACGTATCCAAGAATTTTTCAATTGTGTGGGAAATTTAAGTCTTGATGATGCACCTATACTTAGTACTACTAGATCTTATGTGCATGTTATTTTAGCAATAGTTCTGAAACTTGAAAGTAAATTTATTCGTACCCATCCTACCTTGCAAAGATTGTTTTTTGAGCTCCCTGTTATAAAGAATCCTAGAGCTAAAAAGTTGGCCACTCTCGTGCTTATGAATGAGTTTGACTACATAATACGGGAAGCTAGGGAAATCTTTGACTTTTATGGTATGAATCCTGAAAAACCTGTGATAGATGAAATTCTTTACAATAGTGACTATCCTTTAAGACATTTTCTTAGGGACAATAAAATATTTGATGAGAATCTTAAAAAGGAAGTCTGAGTTCTAGATATAATCCAACAAGTTTTCAATAATGTTAATCAACATTACTCTTGGATTGTTGCGGGAAATCAAAAGGGGTATGATGAAAACCAACTTAGGATTGCAAAGGCCTCTATGGATAACATGTTTTATGTTGTGTTTACAAAGCCTCGTGATGAAAATACCTCCAAGAAAGTCAATAACAAGGATGATAAAACTTAGATCCTTGCTTTATGCCTAGGTAAGGGTGTAAAACTATAGCGCTTGTTGGGAGGCAACCCAATGACTAAAATTTATTTTTTCTTTTTTCTTCCTATTTTTGAGTGTTAGCACAATTATGCTATTGTTATGATTGTGTTTTTTATGTTTTAATTAGTGTTTGTGCCAAGTAAAGCCTTTAGGATCTTCTTGGGTGATAGTTGTTTGTTCTTGCTGAAAAACAAAAACTTTTACACTCACGAAATTAATTTTAATTTTTTACAAGAGAGCGATAAAATACCCATTCCACATGAAGTAGATCAATATACAAATTTCTCAGGCCGTCCGAATTTCTCAGAATTTTTGGAGTTATAGAAGTATTCAAAATAGTCAGATTGTTATAGACGGTTCTGTTTTGATAGATTCTGTTTTCTTTGTGTTGTGTGCTTATTTTGATGGCTCTATGGTTTTCTTTGATGAGTTTTTGCCATAGAAAAGTTGGAATACAGTAGATATAATACAAAAACAAAATGTGAATTGGTTTGATACATCACTTATAGTAGTAGTTTATTATTCTTATACTAACGGATCTCACGAAGGTTTTGTTGAGTTTTGTGTGATTGCAGTTTTCAAGTTTTGGGTTATCTTATGATGGATGAAGGAAGGATGGAAGAGCCTAAGATTGGGGATGCCCCGACATCCCAAGATATTATCCAAGAATGAGCAACCAACTAATCTTGGGGATGCCCCTAAGTGGCATCCCCGCTTTCTTCCAACAACTATCGGTATTTTACTCGAGACTATATTTTTATTCATCACATGATATGTGTTTTGCTTGGAGCATCTTGTATGATGTGTTTCTTTGCTTGTTTTATTTTTTGTTTTAAGTCATCAATCCTTGTTGGACACACCTATTCGATAAAGCCAAAATTATGTCATGACTTGTTAGAATTGCTCTCTATGCTTCACTTAAATCTTTTATGATCTAGGACTTGCTCTAGTGCTTCACTTATATCTTTTTGAGCACGGTGTGTGTCGGATGTGGGGTTCCGGCAAACCCTTAAGGTTCGAACACTGGGGTGCATGCAAAGTCTTTCCTTCCTACTGATTTGCGCCCTAGCTTGCTAAGATCTCGCGGCCGAACTCGACGGACTCGCAACACAGGAAGACACGAGGTTTATACTGGTTCGGGCCACCATTGTGGTGTAATACCCTACTCCAGTGTGGTGGTGGTGGATTGCCTCTGGGGCTGATGATGAACAGTACAAGGGAAGAATAGCCTCCTGAGGTTGAGGTGTTCTTGTGAGTAGGCTCTCGATCGGGTTGGATCAAGCTAAGATGAGATGCCTCTACTATGGTGGCTAGCTCTACTTATATAGGCCCTGGTCCTCTTCCCAAATATCGAGCGGGAACGGAGCCAACAACGGCGGGAAAATTTGAAGGGGGACATCTAGTACAAGCTATCCTGACAAAAGCGGTCTTCGCCTGCGAAAAGCTCTGGCGATGACGCCGTCTTGGGCTCCACGATGGCCCCCGTCTTGCCGTCCTCCTGGTCTTGGTCTCTGTCGGTGTCAAAACCGGCGGATCTCGGGTAGGGGGTCCCGAACTGTGCGTCTAGGCCGGATGGTAACAGGAGGCAAGGGACACGAAGTTTTACCCAGGTTCGAGCCCTCTCGATGGAGGTAAAACCCTACGTCCTGCTTGATTAATATTGATGATATGGGTAGTACAAGAGTAGATATACCACGAGATCGGAGAGGCTAAACCCTAGAAGCTAGCCTATGGTATGATTGTTGTTGTCAATGTTTTCCTACGGACTAAAACCCTCCGGTTTATATAGACACCGGAGAGGGTTAGGGTTACACAAAGTCGGTTACAATGGTAGGAGATCTACATATTCGTATCGCCAAGCTTGCCTTCCACACCAAGGAAAGTCCCTTCCAGACATGGGACGAAGTCTTCAATCTTGTATCTTCATAGTCTAGGAGTCCGGCCATCCGGACACCCCCTAATCCAGGACTCCCTCAGTAGCCCCTGAACCAGGCTTCAATGACGACGAGTCCGGCGCGCAGATTGTCTTCGGCATTGCAAGGCGGGTTCCTCATCCAAGTACTTTATAGAAGATTTTGAACACAAAGATAGTGTCCGGCTCTGCAAAATAAGTTCCCACATATTTCCATAGAGAGAATAATATTTACACAAATCTAATCTGCTGACATACTCTGTAGTGTGACACACCACGACCAAGCCTTTATCCGAGTCGTTTCATTATCCCACCTCAGCGCGTCATGTGAGGCAGTTTCCTTGGCACGTCTTGTTAAAGCAGAGATCGTGTCCCCTTATTCTGGGATTCTCATCAATACGGGCGTGGGTAACCCAACTGCTTCTAGGACTCCTAGATTATAGGCAAGTCCAAACGGACACGAAGAGGACGCTTGATATTCACCCTCTTTATAAAGGGACAAGGCTTTTATTTCTCCCTCCCGTGCTCAATCGAATCCTTCCCCCACCTCAAGCTCAAACGCATAAAGTTCAGGTCAGGTGCTCTGAACCTTCACTCATGTCCGAATCCAGCCTTCAAAGCCGATGGGTGCCTTCCTCCGTCACGGAAGAAGACATCAAAAAGTTGAGGGAGGCCAGATATCTGACCGCCGAGATTTTGCATCGGCTGCCTCCCCGAGGGCAGGCCGTCCCCACCCCCGAACCCAACGAGAATGTCGTGTTCGTTTCCCACTTCCTCCGAGGTCTAGGCCTTGCTCTGGATCCTTTCGTCAGGGGTTTGATGTTTTATTATGGGCTAGACTTTCATGATCTAGCTCCGGACTCCTTTCTTCATATCACGACATTTATTGTCGTGTGCGAGGCCTTCCTCCGGGTTACCCCTCACTTTGGCCTATGGCTCAAGACCTTTGAAGTAAAGCTGAAGATGATCAAGGGGCAACATGCAGCGTGTGGAGGTGCCTCAATACGCAAGATGACGGGAGCTCCGTGGCCCAAAGGTTCCATCCCAGAGGTGTCTGAATTGTGGCAACAAGAGTGGTTCTACATCACGGCTCCTAGAAGTGCCAAGTGGGCGGCCGCCCCTGTTTTCCGCTCGGGCCCTCCACCACAAATGATGCCATGGATCAGTAGAGGTCTGAGCTGGGGTCCAGCCAAGGACGCGCCTATACTACAAAGCCGCATTCGAGATCTCTTCAATGAAGATTTCAGTTTGGTTGCGGTAATACAAGTTATGCTGGTTCGTCAAGTCCAGCCTTGCAAACGCCGGCCTCTTCGCCTGTGGGAGTTCAATCCCGAGGGACCGCGTGTCATTCAAAATTTTCTTGGCCTGACGCACGAGGAGATGTACAAGTCATTCTTCGGACCTTAGGAGGAGTGTCCGGAAATCACCGAGGACATGGGCCTGAGTAGTAACCGCACCGCCGAACAGGTAAGGCATCTTCCGGCCGAACATACTATCTCTCCTTTGTTACGAAGTTATTTCTGAGAGTTCGCTTTTTGACCAGGACTGGCTAATAAAGGCGAAGTTGATTCAGTGTTCAGCCCCCCTCCCCGAGGGTTTGGAAAATCCGGTATTGGAAAAGATGCTCCAAACCGCACCTTGCCCGGAGCCCTTGAAGGAAGATACTGTGGAGGATAATACGGGCGGACGCGGGCCCCCAACGCTGCCCATTCTAACCGAGGGAGCAAGTGTCTCCGTGAAGGAAGACGACCAGAAGAGGAAAAGGACTGAGCCCGGGAATTCGGAAGCCGAAGCTTCCAAACGGGAGAAGAAGTCTCCCACAAAGGGTCCTACCTTGGGGGGCGCTGTTGCCGCACAAAGTCCGCGGGGGGATCAATTCTCCCGCGAGTCGTAAGTGACCCGGAATACTTTAATAGTACAGATATACCATCTTTTTCTTCTGAGAAAATAACCACCGCATATATCTTTGCAGTCCGGGCCTTAGCCCCTCTCAAATGAGCTCGTCTTCGGGGGATCTTCTTCCAGAGATGATGGAGAGCGAAACGCCTCCTCCGGACTCCTCCGCTCCGGGAGCGGGCGACCCTGAAGTGTCGTCGTGGAGGGCCTCTCCGAGTCCGGTGAGGCCAGAAGATAATCCCATTGACCCCCGAAGCTCCCAGTGTCCGGCTCCCGAAGAGAGCAGACAAAAGAGTCTGGCACCGTCTAGTGTGCCATCGGATGTTCTGAGGGAGTTGGTGGGGCGAGCGGCCATCTCAGATGAACACCGTGTGCTGATGAATACAGTGATGGGGAGAATATCGTCCGCCGCAAGCGGATTGCATGAAGCTTTTATGAGTCTACTGACAGGCTTTGAGGTATGTAAAAGAATGTATGATAGTCCTGCACATGCTAGGTGTGCCCTGTGTAGATAGTAGCCCCTGAGACTCTGGTTGTCGTCAGAAACGACGACGAACAGAGGATCATATTCCCAGGTAATAACCATACTGCCTCTATGTGCAGGTGATGGAAGCTCCGGTGGCTAGCCGGACTAGCGAGTTTGCCCATTTAGAACGGCAGTTGGATGCGGCAGACGCCGACATCGAGCTTGTTAACAAAAGGCTTGATGAGGCACATGGTAAGTGTCATTATCTGGTAAACGCCACATAGGAAGAGCAGCATGATGCCAGTATCTTTAATATGTTGTGACTGCAGATGGAGCTGCCACTGTTGAAGCCTTGCGGGCAGAACTTGCCCGATCCAAGGAACAAGCAAGGTTGGGTAATGCGGCTGCTTTGAAGGTGGCTGCAGAGTTGCAAGCCGAGAAGGCCGCGCATGGCGAGAGCTGAGACAAGATGGCCAAGATGGCCATAGAATTAAAAGCCGCCGCCGACCGTTGCCGGGTTCTTGAAAAGGAAAACCAAGCGAAGGCATCGGACCTTGAGAAGGCTGCTGCGACGAGAAAGGACCTCCGCTCTGCTATGAGGGCAAAGAAGGAGGAGCTGCGGGAAGCTGGGGAGATTGTAGCTGGGAAATCCTTTATATTATGGAGGAAGTTCGGAGATCCACGGTATGCCCCTCTGGATCGGTTGTGGAGTTAGGAGGATGTATATATGGATTTGGTGGCGAGCGCTGCCGATGCGGCCAAGTATTTCCAGGGTCAGACGGACCGTGAAGTAGACCAGCTGTTTTGGAGACAATTCAATTCTCCCGAGCGTCCGCTTTCATTGACTGACCAATTAGCCGAATGGGCCGAACTAAATAGGTTGTCCGGACTCTCCATGAGGTTTGTTGTGGATCAGCTATGGCCGGAAAGGTCAAAACCGAACAGCTATTTTAGCTTGGTGCAGCAGTTCCTTGACGTGGTGCCGCACATTAATGCGATGAAGAGGTCGGCGTGCATAGAGGGTGCACGGATGGCCTTTGCCCGTGTTAAAGCATACTGGGCGGAGATGGATGCTACCACTGTTGCAGCGCGGGATTCGGCCATAGGTCGAAGGGCTGCTGAGCACTACTTTGAAGAAGTTCTTGAGGGTGCTCATTTGATAGAGATCCAGTGCTCAAAAAATATTATGTTTGAGTGATATGTAATCTCATTGTAAGCGAAATGCTTTTATAAATTTTTATAAGGCTATTTTTATACTTTTGCCTAAAAGTAATATGATGCCTCCTGGGCGGCCGTTTATGTATACATGTGTATAACCTGAAAGATTGCAGCCGTCGGCTTCAACCCTCACGCATATAATGCGGAGGTGCTCGCAAAAACACGCGTTCACACTTAACCCAACTCTTGGTCCTATTAAGGAGGTGATAGCAGAGCGAGTGAGGCAACCGGACTATAATGCTTTAGCACTTTCACTTAGCCATAGGAGTTTGACGGTGGGGCTACTAAATAGCCCCTGGTGGCTCCGCACTTTCCCGATCCCGGGGTGCGTACATGCCTGGTCGGAAAATGGCCCTTCGTTAAGGAGGAGGAATTCTAACATTCCAACAGGTCATCGAGTGGTTGACCAATCTCACGCTATATCATGATAATCAGTTTTCGGCTTTCTCTACTGAGGTGCTCGTCCGGATGAACCAGGGCACAATCGCAGTAGTTCTCCTGGTGCTACCTTAGCCGGTAAAGCAGAACGTAAGGCACCAAAACACAGGAGCCGGGCAAACCCAACATTTGACCAAAGATAATGATTCGGAGCTGATGCATATAAGGCCAAACTCGCGACGCCGAACACTCCCTAAGGTATTCGGTCTTAGTGGTATAAACCGGGCCTAAATAATGGCCTTTGTAAGAAGCCCCTTGTGTCCAGGTACGTGCATTGTTCTGGCGTGGCCACATGCCAAGACGTCAGCATCCTTCTCAACGGTGGATATGTATCAACAAGAGACAGTAAAAAAGGTTTATGCAGGGTCTTAATCTAAAAGGAATCCTTGGAGCGGGTCCCTGCTGCACGTCTGCGCCTGTGTCTCCGTTGTGCCGTATCCTGGACGGGTGTAGCACGATGATCGTGTGTAAAAGAGAGGAATTTAGGTGAAAAAGTTGTCGTGCAAAAAGAAAGCTTTTTAAAGAAACCATGTATAATTCAAGATGAGAAGAAATTGCCACTTGTCTGCGCGCGTTGAGCCCCTTGTATTGACAAATAGGGGTGTGACCATTTATTCGGTATAAGTAGCGGTGCCGGACTTGATTAGTTGTGTCTGAGGTCTTGACGACCTATTGGATGCTTTCGCTGGTCCGGGCGCCTTTAGTGTGCGGCTGCCAAGGCAGCCTCACTCTCTTCGGCGTGCAGAGATCGCTTGATATTTCCGTGCACTGAAATGATGCCGCGTGGACCGGGCATCTTGAGTGTGAGGGAGGCATAGTGTGGTATTGCATTAAAGCGAGTGAAAGCTTCGCGTCCGAGCAGTGCTTGATAGCCACTTTGAAACGGAGCGATGTGGAAAGTTAAATTCTCACGACGGAAGTTATCGGGGGAGCCGAATATAACTTGTAGTAGGAGGGAGCCCGTACAATGAGCCCCTGGGCCTGGCGTTACTCCTTTAAAGGTAGTATTGCTATGGCGAATTTGTGTTGGGTCCAACCCCATCCCGCGGATTGTATCCTGATATATTAGGTTTAGGCTGCTGCCGCCATCCATCAAGACTCGTGGGAAGTGATATTCGCCAATTACTGGGTCTAATACCAGGGCAGCCCATCCTGCGTGTCGGATACTTGCTGAGTAATCGCGATGGTCGAAAGTGATCGGTTGAGACGACCAGTGGCAGGACTTTGCGGTGACAGGCACTTGGGTATATTTTCCTGGGAGTGCCGCGATGTTTTTTCCCTTGATCATGTGTAACACGTTTACTGTTTTGACTTCTGGTGGAAATTTCTTTTGTTCCCCCGTGTCTTGCTTGGGAGGCTCGTCCTCGTCTTCACTTGGTGTATCCTCCCCCTTGTGTACGGCGTTGAGCTTGCCGGACTGCTTGAAGACCCAACATTCTCTGTGAGTATGATTAGCAGGTTTACCAGGGGTACTATGGATCTGACATACTTGGTCCAGAATTTTGTTGAGGCTGGACAGTTCATCCCTGGTGCCTTTAGGGGGCGGCTTTTGACCTGGCCGAGAGCTTTTGAATCCGGCATTTACTGTCATGCCCTTCATGCTGTCTTCTTTATTCCGGCGTTTGTTATTGTTGTTGCACCGTGATTTCCCGTTTCCATCTCTAACTTCAGATGTACTGGGGTCACTGGTGCTGCATCTGGCTAGCCAGCTGTCCTCACCCGCGCAAAAGCGGGTCATGAGATTTGTTAATGCGGCCATCGTTCTCGGCTTATTCTGGCCGAGGTGTCTGGCGAGCCATTCATCACGGACGCTATGCTTGAAAGCTGCCAAGTCTTCGGCGTCCGGACAGTCGACAATCTGGTTCTTTTTAGTAAGAAACCTGTTCCAAAGCTTTCGGGCTGACTCTCCGGGCTGTTGAGTCATATGACTCAGATCGTCCGCATCCAGAGGTCGGACATAAGTCCCTTGAAAATTTGCCCGAAAGGCGTCTTCGAGCTCTTACCAACTTCCAATGGAACTTTCGGGGAGGCCTTTGAGCCAGTGACGAGCTGGCCCTTTGATCTTGAGGGGTAAGTACTTGATGGCATGGTGATCATCTCCTCGAGCCATATGGATATGAAGGATGTAGTCCTCGATCCAGACCCCAGGGTCTGTTGTTCCGTCGTATGCCTCTATGTTGACGGGCTTGAATCCCTCTAGAAATTCATGGTCCAGCACCTCATCGGTGAAACATAGGGGGTGTGTGGCACCCCTGTAGCTGGGTGTACCGCGTTGTTCGGATGTTTTTTGTGTTGCATTGTATGCTGGGGCGCGCTTGCGTGGTCCATAGATGGATCTTGTTGCGCCATCCTTTGGGTGCGAGCCCTCGCATGGGTCGCGTGTTGTATTGTGAGTGGCGTTATATGCTGCTCTGTGTTGATAGAGGGATTGTCTATCCGACCAGGTGGCTACTTTGATATTTGGTTGTGGGGGGTCTGAGGCCTCCTCATCGAATTCAGGTAGCAGCTTCCGCTTTGGGTAGCTCTTGGAGGGGCGATTGGCGCCGTACATCGCTGCTGTGTTGAGTATTTTACTCCATCTGATGTGGAGTGTGTCTTGTGCAGCCTTGAGCCTTTGCTTCTGCTTTTTCAAACTCCTCGCGGTGGCAGCAAGCCTTTTACGGGCAGTCTGCTGCTCCGGGTGCCTGTCCGGCGTTATGTCGTCCGGACCATTATCCATGATAGGATTTGTTTGTTCGGTTTGATTATCCGGATTGCCGTTGTCCGGCAGCGGTTCGCCCTGCTCCAGCGCTGGGTCTGTGTGATCGCTATTTCTATCGAGGCGGGATTTGGGGTGGCGCTTGCGTCGCCGCTTTGACTGCTTTTCGAGGGAACAAGCCTTCGATGCGTCCTTCCGCTCCTCGTCGTCATCTTTTGGTGCATCCACCATGTATACGTCATATGACGAGGTGGCGTTCCAGGGCCCAATAGGCACTGGTTCTTCATCGTCTCCTTCATCGGCGTCCATAATGTCGATGTCTTCGGAGTCGAAGTTGAGCATGTCAGTTAAATCGTCGACAGTGGCTACAAAGTGGGTGGTGGGTGGGCTTTGAATTTCTTCGTCGTCCGTATCCCAATCTCACTGACCGTAGTCCAGCCAGGGCTCTCCTGATAAAGAGAGAGACTTTAGTGATTTCATAATATCACCAAAGGGCGAGTGCTGAAAGATGTCCGCGGCAGTAAACTCCATGATCGGCGCCCAATCAGATTCGATCGGCAGAGGCGCGAATGGTTCGGAGTCCGGAGAGGAGTCCGGCTCCTTGGAATCACGAGTCTCGCGGAGTGCGGGGCTGGTGTTTGGCTCGATCACCGTTAGGATCGCAGCCCTCGAGGCGGCGTCCAACCACCCATCCTCGATCGGCGTAGTTGGCTCCGAATTAAGGGTCGAAGCCGATGCGGGTGCGGCCTTCAGGGCACTGTTAGGCGGCAGAGCTAGATCATGCTCGTCGTGGCAGTGCGGCGCGCTCGGCAGTGGCTGGAATCCGTCGAACATCAAGTCCCTGCGGATGTCAGCCGTGTAGTTTAAACTTCCAAATCTGACCTAACGGCCAGGGGCATAGCTTTTGATCTGCTCCAGATGGCCAAGTGAATTGGCCCGCAGTGCAAAGTCGCCAAAGACAGAGATCTGTCTGGGGAGACAAGTTTCACCCTGGACCGCATCACTATCGACGATCGTAGGATCCATCAAGCCTGACGGCGACGACACAGAGGAACTCTCAATGAAAGCACCAATGTCGGTGTCAAAACCGGCAGATCTTGGGTAGGGGGTCCCGAACTGTGCGTCTAGGCCGGATGGTAACAGGAGGCAAGGGACACGAAGTTTTACCCAGGTTCGGGCCCTCTCGATGGAGGTAAAACCCTATGTCCTGCTTGATTAATATTGATGATATGGGTAGTACAAGAGTAGATCTACCACGAGATCGGAGAGGCTAAACCCTAGAAGCTAGCCTATGGTATGATTGTTGTTGTCAATGTTGTCCTACGGACTAAAACCCACCGGTTTATATAGACACCGGAGAGGGTTAGGGTTACACAAAGTCGGTTACAATGGTAGGAGATCTACATATTCGTATCGCCAAGCTTGCCTTCCACGCCAAGGAAAGTCCCTTACGGACATGGGACGAAGTCTTCAATCTTGTATCTTCATAATCCAGGAGTCCGGCTGAAGGTATAGTCCGGCCATCCGGACACCCCCTAATCCAGGACTCCCTCAGTCTCGTTGCACCAATATAGCAACCTTCGCATGATGCCTTGGTACTCTTCGTCTGCGTTGGCCTCCTTAGCACCAAAGAGGAAATGAGGACGTTGTGTGCGCTGGCACCCGCCTGGCGCCCGCCTGGTGTCGTGCGTCATGGCTGACGTCACGAGGGCCTCGTGAGGTTTGCCCCGCCTTGATATCTCCGCTCCTCGTGAGCCTGCCTGGCTAGGCTACTCCAAAGGAGGTCTTGCGTCGTCCGCCTCGCGAGGCTTGGACCCTCGCGAGGGTCTTGGATGCCTTGTTGATGAAGATGGGTCGTACGGCCTGCTGGCTCAGCCACGCCGCGGGCCACAGGCAGGCAAGTCTGGGGACCCCCGTTCCCAGAACGCCGACAGCATGCTTAGTAAGTTTTGAAGAAATGCTCTCTTGATTCACTTAGATTTATTTGAGAGTTAGTAAAATTTTGAAGAAAATCTCTCTTGCTTCACTTAAATTATTTTGAGAGAAAGAAATATTATGCTCATGATCTTCACTTATATTTGTTTGAGCATATGAAAGGCAATACATGAAAATTAGTCCCAAAGTGATAGATATCCAAGAAGGATAAAGAAAAGAAAAATGTCATGAAGATCATTGGACAAAATAAACTTGATTCTTAGTAATAGTTTTGAGATATGATGATGTGATATGTGAGTTATGTTGATGAGTAATTATGCTCTAGTAGGAATATTGGTGTTAAGGTTTGTGATTCCCGAAGCATGCACGTATAGTCTCTCGTTATGCTATGATGTTGGAGCATGATTTATTTTTGATTGACTTCCTTATGAGTGGCAGTCGGGGACGTGCGATGGTCTTTTCCTACCAATCTATCCCCCTAGGGGCATGCGTAGTAGTACTTTCCTTCGAGGGCTAATAAACTTTTGCAATAAGTATATGAGTTCTTTATGACTAATGTGAGTCCATGGATTATACGCACTCTTACCTTTTCGCGATTTGCTAGCGCCTCTACGGTACCGTGCATTGCCCTTTCTCACATTGAGACGTGGTGCAAACTTCGCAGGTGCATCCAAACCCCGTGATATGATACGCTCTATCACACATAAGCCTCATTATATCTTCCTCAAAACAGCCACCATACCTACCTATTATGTCTTTTCCATGGCCATTCCGAGATATATTGCCATGCAACTTCCACCGCTTCCATTTGATGACTTGAGAATTCACTGTCATATTGCTTTGCATGATCATATAGCTGACATAGTGTTTGTGGCTCAGCCACCGTTCATCATTTTTCATACATGTTACGCTAGATCATTGCACATCCTGGTACATGCCAGAGGCATTTATATTGAGTCATATTTGTCATAGGTATCGAGTTGTAATTTTTATTTCTTTTGAGTTATAAGTAAATAGAAGTGTGATGATCATCATTACTCATTTTTAGAGCAGTGTCCCAGTGAGGAAAGGATGATGGAGACTATGATTCCCCCACAAGTCGGGACGAGACTCCGGACAATGAGAGAAAAAAAGAAAAAGAAAAGAAAAAAGAAAAGAAAGAAAAGAAAGAAAGAAAAATAAAAAAATAAACAAAGAGAGAAGGGTCAATGTTAGTATCCTTTACCACACTTGTGCTTCAAAGTAGCACCATTTTTTCATATGGACAGTCTCCTATGTTGTCACTTTCATATACTAGTGGGAATTTTTTATTATAGGATTAGATGCACACCCACTTAGTTTTCATATTGAGATTTCATACACTTATAGCTCTTTGTGCATTCGTTGCATGGCAATCCCTACTCCTCACGTTGATATCGATTGATGGGCATCTCCATAGCCCGTTGGTTAGCCGCATCGATGTGAGACTTTCTTACTTTTTTGTCTTCTCTATATTTACCCCTATTATCATACTCCATTCCACCCGTAGTGCTATATCTATGGCTTGCACTCATGTATTGCGTAAGAGTTGACAAGGCTGAAGCATGTTAAAAAGTACGAACCAATTGCTCTGCTTTTCATCAGGGTTGTGCATAATAAATACTTTGTGTTAAGAAGACATATCATGACAAGGCTATATGATTTTGTAGGGATAACTTATTTTAGCATTGATATTTTGAAAGACATGGTTGCTTGTTGATATGCTTGAGTATCTAAATCATCATGTCAAAACAAGACTATTGCTTTGAATCACAGAAAAGTCCAATTGTCCATGCTATAAAGAAAAGAATATGATATGACATGTTAAACAACATTCCACATCAAAAATTCTGTTTTTATCACTTACCTACTCGAGGATGAGTAGTAGTTAAGCTTGGGGATGCTGATACGTCTCCAATGTATCTATAATTTTTCATTGTTCCATGTTGTTATATTATCAATCTTGGATGTTTTATAATCATTTTATAGTCATTTTATATCATTTTTGGTACTAACCTATTGACATAGTGCCAAGTGTCAGTTCCTGTTTTTTTCGTGTTTTTTACATGACAGAAAATCAATATCAGACGGAGTCCAAATGCCATGAAACTTTACGGAGATTATTTATGGACCAGAAGGAACATGTTGGTCTCTAGTAGCACCTGGGGGAGTCCCGAGGAGGGGACAATCCACCAGGGCACGCTAGGAGGCCCAAGCGCGTCCTGGTGGGTTGTGCCCACCTCGGGTGCTGTAACATCCCAAAATTCTAAATTTTGGAATGTTATATTAATTAGGTAATAATGATTGCTTGTGTGATGTGTTGTGTGAAATTGAGTGGAAATTTGGAACTTTTGAAAGTTGAATGAGAGGGAATAAATGACTTCCCCAAAACTTTCACCTTGCATTTATGATCTCCATGAATTCAAATTCTTTTCATCCGAAAACCCTAGAGAGAAGATGATATGACTTCTTCCATTTAAATAAATGAAAAGGGTTTTGAAAATTATTGAGTTCCATTTGGAAATATTTCAAATTCAGAAACTTTATGCAACTCAATGATTTTCATGAGAGAAGATAAAATGACTTTTTTAAATTATATGAAATACGAGTTGGAAGTTTCAAAGAATCAAATTTAAAGTCCTTTTGAAATTATTTTCAATTTGGAGTTATTTAGGTTTTATTCAAATTATTTTTCTCCAAAAATAAAATGTATGGAAATTAGGGTAAAATTATTCCCTATAGTAGAAAATTGGAGAAAAATGGTTTTAAAATCATTTTGGTATTTTAAAATATTTTTATTTGGTTTTTAAATAAACCACTAGCACTGTTGGATTTATTTGAATTTTTGTGGATTTTATTTTACTTTAGAAAAATGTTCAAGTAGTAGAAAATCTTTTTCTGAAATTTTTGATATATTATATGCCTATATCATTTTTTTATTTGGTTTTTTCTTTTAATTATTGTCTGTTTACAAAAAAGAACTTCGGGCTGACCGACTGGGCCGGCCCAGCCCCAACCGGGCCAGGCCAAAGCCCATCCCACCGCCTCGCCGTCCCCGAGCTCCCCGAGCAGGAGACCGGCCGCCGCACGCCGCTGCCCGCCGTGTCCGCCTCGGGCACCTTCGTAGCCATGCCCCCTCCGCCACGCCATCACAAGCCCCTCCAATATAAAAGCGCCGCCCGGACGCCTTTTTCTCTCCTCCCGAGTCGCCGTCGCCGCACACTTCTCGCCGCGACACCGCCGCTGCTAGCCGCCGCCGCCGCTCGCCTCTCGCCGCTGAGCCGCGCCACCGCCGCCCCACTCCGCCCGCGTAGTTGCCACCGCCACCCGCGCCTCGCCGCTGCAAGCCGCACCGCCGCCGACGGACTCGCTAACTGCCACCGCCGGTTTTTGATGGAAAAACCGCCCCGAACCAGTACAAAACCGCCCCGGTCCGATTGTTTTTTTAGTTTTCTATTTTTCTTTTAAAAAACCGGTTTATTATTTTAGTTTAGACTATTTAGTGAACGTTCATTTTATTAGCTTCTTTAGCAAAAGGTTTTCGTCGCTTATGCTTCTATAGCGAATGTTTGTTCGATAGCTTTTCTGTCTCATAGCTAGGGACCCAGTTGCAAATGCTTTTCTTACAGTTTAGCCCCTGGATTTCAAACGATCACAACTTTTTACCCGTTTATCCAAATCCAACGAAACCAACGCTCACTTCTTCATTATGATCCCCTTTGTCCAGTTAAACAACTTAAACATATTTTTGAAAGTTTAAAATTTTGATTTCAAATAGATTTGAATTCAAATTTCTTTTGTTCATAACTCGAGTTTTATAACTCTGTTTTAGTTGATTCTTCTTGCTAATTGAAGCTCTTGATCTAAACTTTCTGATAAGACCAAATTCACCCAATTTTGGTACTATTAGAAATTGTTTTCTCTTGCAAGAGTTATTTGCCTATTTTCAAAGTTTCCCGAGATCTTTTTTTCGATTCTTTTGCATGAGTGCTTATGTAGGCAATTGCTTGCTTACGATAGATTGACCGGAGTGTCACGAGTAGAACTATCAGGAGTTATGAGTGTGAATCATCTTCATCAACAGTACAAGGCAAGTTCACACTTTGATCATATTTTTCATACCCAGTTTTTATGCATTAGTTTCAAGCCTCAAACATTGCATGAGTAGGATTTGATAACATGGGTTTGGGAAGTAGTTGATGAGGTAGGAACCTATTGCCCTTTTTATATCAAACCTTGGGAGTTACTACGTTATGCTTTTACTGCTATGCTATGCTTGTAGACGTGGATTGGTTTTGAGAGAATTCATGAAAGATGTGAGAGTTATTGTTAACTAAGGTTTAACTTAAGGTGGCTACTTTAATACACATCTGGGTGGATTGGTTGGGGCACCCTGGAGAACCCAGTGGTTTGCCCGGGCACCTGGAGAACCCAGTGCTTGCCCAAGGGGATCCCGGAGTACCCGTGTGATCACCCTATGGAATGCCACCCAGGCTCAAAGGGATCATAAGATTATTCATGCTAGAAACTTCCATGTGCAGCCACATGCCAATATGGGCTCCGGCATAGTTGAGTAAGTTGTGGGAATCCTTTCCATGATGGGCTACACTACAAAAAAAAGATATATCCATGACATTTTGGGCCGAACGAATTTTCTTTTGTCATCCTTATGACACTTCTATGACAATAATTGTGACAAAACCCGGTATCATCGTAGATGTGGTGGGGTCCTACTTCTATGACAAAAAATCATGACCGAAAATGGGCTTTTCATCCTGGGCGGGCCGGAGACACAGCTGCATGACATTCTTTGGGCCGTCCATGACGGAAAATACCGTGGTAGAAGAGAAGGCGAGGAAAATATCGGGGAGTTCCCGGTTACGGTGGTTGGTCGAGGGCCGGGCGATGCGCGTTTCTCTCGTACGTACGCAAGTATGTGTGAGGCATTGCGCTCTAACTGAAACTGAGCGAGGCGTTGGGCTCTAACTGAACCCGAGTGATTGCACTGTAGGCTACGCGTTACTGAACCCGAGCGATCGATTGATGGCTGTTAACTAAACCCGATCGAGCGATTCCTTCGCTACTGCTGCTAACTGAAGCCGATTGATGCTGCCTCTAGATGAACAGTGAGTGTTCTTGGGAGGTTTGTATGAACAGTTCCCGGTGGGGGTTGGATGAACAGGAACCCGTTGTAGTAGAGGCCGTTGCCGCTGGATGAACAGTACCCCGATCGATCGAGCCGGTGGATGAACAGGACCCCATGGAGGGTTTGATGAACAGGACCACGTGGAGGGCTGGTTGAACAGTAGCCAATGGAGGGATGGTTGAACCATAGCCGGTGCAGGGCTGGATGAACAATAGCCCGTGGAGGGGTGGTCGAACAAGACCCCGTGGAGAGGGCTGGTTGAATAGTAGCCGGTGGAGGCTGGACGAACAGGAGCTCGTGGATGAGCAGTCGCAGGTGGAGGCTGGAGGAGGTCGACGGTGGATGAACAGTACCCCGTGGAGGCTGGAGGAGGTCGACGGTGGAGATGAACAGTATCTCGTGGAGTCCTGTTTTGCGGTACACCACAACCCCCCTGATGTCTACTACACAACCTTCTTCTTGTAGACGTTGTTGAGCCTCCAAGTGCAGAGGTTTGTAGGACAGTAGCAAATTCCCCTCAAGTGGATGACCTAAGGTTTATCAATCCGTAGGAGGCGTAGGATGAAGATGGTCTCTCTCAAGCAACCCTGCAACCAAATAACAAAGAGTCTCTTGTGTCCCCAACACACCCATTACAATGGTAAATTGTATAGGTGCACTAGTTCGGCGAATAGATGGTGATACAAGTGGTATATGGATAGTAGATAATAGTTTTTGTAATCTGAAAATATAAAAACAGCAAGGTAACTAATGATAAAAGTGAGCGTAAACGGTATTGCAATGATAGTAAACAAGGCCTAGGGTTCATACTTACGCTAGTGGAAATTCCCTCAACAATGATAACATAATTGGATCACATAACTATCCCTCAACATGCAACAAAGAGTCACTCCAAAGTCACTAATAGTGGAGAACGAACGAAGAGATTATGGTAGGGTACGAAACCACCTCAAAGTTATTCTTTCCAATCAATCTGTTGGGCTATTCCTATAAGTGTCACAAACAGCTCTAGAGTTCGTACTAGAATAACACCTTAAGACACAAATCAACCAAAACCCTAATGGAACCTAGATACTCCAATGTCACCTCAAGTATTCATGGGTATGATTATACGATATGCGTCACACAATCTCAGATTCATCTATTCAACCAACACATAGAACCTCAAAGAGTGCCCCAAAGTTTCTACCGGAGAATCGCGACGAAAACGTGTGCCAACCCCTATGCATAGGTTCATGGGCGGAACCCACAAGTTGATCACCAAAACATACATCAAGTGAATCACGTGCTATCCCATTGTCACCACAGATACGTGCGGCAAGACATACATCAGGTGTTCTCAAATCTTTAAAGACTCAATCCGATAAGATAACTTCAAAGGGGAAACTCAATCCATTACAAGAGAGTAGAGGGGGGGAACATCATAGGATCCAACTATAATAGCAAAGCTCGCGATACATCAAGATCGTAACACCTCAAGAACACGAGAGAGAGAGAGAGAGAGAGATCAAACACATAGCTACTGGTACATACCCTCAGCCCCGAGGGAGAACTACTCCCTCCTCGTCATGGAGAGCACCGGGATGATGAAGATGGCCACCGGAGAGGGATTGCCCCCCCCCCCCCCGGCGGGGTGCCGAAATGGGTCTAGATTGGCTTTCGGTGGCTACGGATGCTTCTGGCGGCGGAACTCCCGATCTATTGTGCTCCCCAATGTTTTTAGGGTATATGGAGATATATAGGCGGAAGAAGTATGTCATGGGAGCCACGAGGGGCCCACGAGGGTGGATGTGCAATGACTCATGAGTGACATCTATGAAAGAATTATGAATGGTGGCTTTGCCACAAATACTATGTCAACTACATGATCATGCTAAGCAATATGACAATGATGAATGTGTCATGATAAACGGAATGGTGGAAAGTTGCATGGCAATATATCTCGGAATTGCTATGGAAATGCCATAATAGGTAGGTATGGTGGCTGTTTTGAGGAAGATATAAGGAGGTTTATGTGTGAAAGAGTGTATCATATCACGAGGTTTGGATGCACCGGCGAAGTTTGCACCAACTCTCAATGTGAGAAAGGGCAATTCACGGTACCGAAGAGGCTAGCAAGGGTGGAAGGGTGAGAGTGCGTATAATCCATGGACTCAACATTAGTCATAAAGAACTCACATACTTATTGCAAAAATCTATAAGTCATCAAAAACCAAGCACTACGCGCATGCTCCTAGGGGGATAGATTGGTAGGAAAAGACCATCGCTCGTCCCCGACTGCCACTCATAAGGAGGACAATCAAATAACACCTCATGTTTCAAATTTGTTACATAACGTTTACCATATGTGCATGCTACGGGACTTGCAAACTTCAACACAAGAATTTCTCAATTTCACAACTACTCAACTAGCACAACTTTGATATTATTACCTCCATATCTCAAAACAACCATCAAGCATCAAACTTATCTTAGTATTCAAAACACTCATAAGAAAATTTTACTAATCTTGAATACCTAGCATATTAGGATTTTAAGCAAATTACCATGCTATTTAAGACTCTCAAAATAATCTAAGTGAATCATGAGAGTTCATCTATTTCTTCAAAATAAAACTACCACCATGCTCTAAAAGATATAAGTGAAGCACTAGAGCAAATGACAAACTACTCCGAAAGATATAAGTGAAGATCAATGAGTAGTCGAATAATTATGCAACTATGTGAAGACTCTCTCTCATTTAATAATTTCAGATCTTGATAATTTATTCAAACAGCAAGCAAAGCAAAATAAAATGACATCTAAGAATAGCAAACATCATGTCAAGAAGCAAAAACTTAGGATCAACCAATACTAACCGATAGTTGTTCAAGAAGAAAGGTGGGATGCCAACCGGGGCATCCCCAAGCTTAGACGCTTGAGACTTCTTGAAATATTATCTTGGGATGCCTTGGGCATCCCCAAGCTTGAGCTTTTGTGTATCCTTAATTCCTCTCATATCACGGTCTCCCTAAATCTCAAAAGCTTCATCCACACAAAACTCAACAAGGACTCATGAGATAAGTTAGTATAACACATTGCAAAAACCTTATCATACTCTACTGTAGAAAATCACTAAAATTATTATTCAACATTGCATACTAAATGCCTCTGCATATTTAATAGTCCTATCCTCAAATAGAATCATTAAACAAGCAAACATATGTAAACAATGCAAACATAACAGCAATCTGCCTAAACAGGACAGTCTGTAAAGAATGCAGCAACATCCATACTTCCCTAGCTCCAAAAATTATGAAAGAAAATTCTCACTGTAGTAAATTTATCAGATATTAATATGCAAAAGGTTTAAACATTTTATCACATTTTGACTTTTCTAGGGAATTATTGCAACAGCGGTAAACTTTCTGTTTTCAAACAGCAACATGTGGACTTCTAAAATAGGCATAGTAAAGGCTATCAATGCCACTTTTATTGAAATAAAATATGCAAAACATTGTTCTAAATAATGGCAAGCAAATATTAACAAAATAAATTGACGCTCCAAGCAAAACACATATCATGTGGCGAATAAAAATATAGCTCCAAGTAAAGTTACCGATGAACGAAGACGAAAGAGGGGATGCCTTCCGGGGCATCCCCAAGCTTAGGCTCTTGGCTATCCTTGAATGTTACCTTGGGGTGCCTTGGGAATCCCCAAGCTTAGGATCTTTCCACTCCTTATTCCATAGTCCATCGAATCCTTACCCAAAACTTGAAAACTTCAAAACACAAAACTTAACAGAAAACTCATAAGCTCTGTTAGTATAAGAAAATAAATCACCACTTCAAGGTACTGTAATGAACTCATTATTTATTTATATTGGTGTTAAACATACTGTATTCCAACTTATCTATGGTTTATAAACTATTTTACTAGCCATAGATTCATCAAAATAAGTAAACAACACATGAAAAATAGAATCTGTCAAAAACAGAACAGTCTGTAGTAATCTGGATCAAACGTATACTTCTGGAACTCATAAAATTCTAAAATAAATTGGTGGACCTGAGGAATTTATATATTAATCATCTTAAAAAGTAATTAACTAAATATAAATCTCCAAATAAAAATGGCAGCAATTCTCTTGAGCGCTAAAGTTTCTGTTTTTTACAGCATGAT
This sequence comes from Triticum urartu, assembly GCF_056163025.1. NCBI lineage: Eukaryota > Viridiplantae > Streptophyta > Magnoliopsida > Poales > Poaceae > Triticum > Triticum urartu. The sequence goes on from NC_141879.1 coordinate 240,664,277, forward strand.
CGCAAAGACTTTCCCCAAGTCTTTCCAAAGGTTCTACTTGGCACAAACACTAATTAAAAGCATAAAACCACATCTAAACAGAGGCTAGATGAATTATTTATTACTAAACAGGAACAAAAAGCAAGGAACAAAAATAAATTTGGGTTGCCTCCCAACAAGCGCTATCCTTTAACGCCCCTAGCTAGGCATGATGATTTCAATGAAGCTCATATAAAAGATAAGAATTGAAACATAAAGAGAGCATCATGAAGAATATGACTAGCACATTTAAGCCTAACCCACTTCCTATGCATAGGGATTTTGTGAGCAAACAACTTATGGGAACAAGAATCAACTTGCATAGGAAGGTAAAACAAGCATAGCTTCAAGATTTTAAGCGCATAGAGAGGAAACTTGATATTATTGCAATTCCTACAAGTATATGTTCCTCCCTCATAATAATTTTCAGTAGCATCATGAATGAATTCAACAATATAACCAGCACCTAAAGCATTCTTTTCATGATCTACAAGCATAGAAATTTTATTACTCTCCACACAAGCAAAATTCTTCTCATGAATAATAGTGGGAGCAAACTCAACAAAATAATTATCATGTGAGGCATAATCCAATTGAAAACTAAAATCATGATGACAAGTTTCATGGATATCATTATTCTTTATAGCATACGAGTCATCACAATAATCATCATAGATAGCAACTTTGTTCCCATAATCAATTGCATCCTCTTCCGGAATAGTGGATTCATCACAAAATAAAGTAATGACCTCTCCAAATCCACTTTCATCAATATAATCATCATAAATAGGAGGCATGATTTCATCATAATAAATTTGCTCATCAAAACTTGGGGGACAAAACATATCATCTTCATCAAACATAGCTTCCCCAAGCTTGTGGCTTTGTATATCATTAGCATCATGGATATTCAAGGAATTCATACTAACAACATTGCAATTGTGCTCATCATTCAAATATTTAGTGCCAAACATTTTAATGCATTCTTCTTCTAGTACTTGAGCACAATTATCGGAATCCTTATTCTCACGAAAGATATTAAAAAGATGAAGCGTATGAGGCAAACTTAATTCCATTTTTTTTGTAATTTTCTTTCATAAACTAAACTAGTGATAAAACAAGAAACTAAAAGACTCGATTGCAAGATCTAAAGATATACCTTCAAGCGCTAACCTCCCCGGCAACGGCGCCAGAAAAGAGCTTGATGTCTACTACACAACCTTCTTCTTGTAGACGTTGTTGGGCCTCCAAGTGCAGAGGTTTGTAGGACAGTAGCAAATTTCCCTCAAGTGGATGACCTAAGGTTTATCAATCCGTAGGAGGCGTAGGATGAAGATGGTCTCTCTCAAGCAACCCTGCAACCAAATAACAAAGAGTCTCTTGTGTCCCAAACACACCCAATACAATGGTAAATTGTATAGGTGCACTAGTTCGGCGAAGAGATGGTGATACAAGTGGTACATGGATAGTAGATAATAGTTTTTGTAATCTGAAAATATAAAAACAGCAAGGTAACTAATGATAAAAGTGAGCGTAAACGGTATTGCAATGATAGTAAACAAGGCCTAGGGTTCATACTTACGCTAGTGGAAATTCCCTCAACAATGATAACATAATTGGATCACATAACTATCCCTCAACATGCAACAAAGAGTCACTCCAAAGTCACTAATAGCGGAGAACGAACGGAGAGATTATGGTAGGGTACGAAACCACCTCAAAGTTATTCTTTCCAATCAATCCGTTGGGCTATTCCTATAAGTGTCACAAATAGCCCTAGAGTTCGTACTAGAATAACACCTTAAGACACAAATCAACCAAAACCCTAATGGAACCTAGATACTCCAATGTCACCTCAAGTATTCGTGGGTATGATTATACGATATGCATCACACAATCTCAGATTCATCTATTCAACCAACACATAGAACCTCAAAGAGTGCCCCAAAATTTCTACCGGAGAATCACGACGAAAACGTGTGCCAACCCCTATGCATAGGTTCATGGGCGGAACCCGCAAGTTGATCACCAAAACATACATCAAGTGAATCACGTGGTATCCCATTGTCACCACAGATACGCACGGCAAGACATACATCAGGTGTTCTAAAATCTTTAAAGACTCAATCCGATAAGATAACTTCAAAGGGGAAACTCAATCCATTACAAGACAGTAGAGGGGGCAGAAAACATCATAGGATCCAACTATAATAGCAAAGCTCGCGATACATCAAGATCGTAACACCTCAAGAACACGAGAGAGAGAGGGATCAAACACATAGCTACTGATACATACCCTCAGCCCCGAGGGAGAACTACTCCCTCCTCGTCATGGAGAGCACCGGGATGATGAAGATGGCCACCGAGAAGGATTGCCCCCTCCGGCAGGGTGCCGGAACGGGTCTAGATTGGCTTTCGGTGGCTACGGAGGCTTCTGGCAGCGGAACTCCCAATCTATTGTGCTCCCCGATGTTTTTAGGGTATATGGAGATATATAGGCGGAAGAAGTACGTCAGGGGAGCCACGAGGGGCCCACGAGGGTGGAGGGTGCGCCCCCTACCTCGTGGCCTCCTCGAAGCTTCCCTTACGTGCACTTCAAGTCTTCTGGGCTTCTTTCTTTCCAAAAATGAGTTCCGTGACGTTTCAGGTCAATTGGACTCCGTTTGATTTTCCTTTTCTTCGAAACCCTAAAACAAGGTAAAAACAGAAACTGGCATTGGGCTCTGGGTTAATAGGTTAGTCCCAAAAAATGATATAAAAGTGTATAATACAGCCTATAAACATCCAAAACAGTAGATAATATAGCATGGAGATATCAAAAGTTATAGATACATTGGAGATGTATCAGCATCCCCAAGCTTAATTCCTGCTCATCCTCGAGTAGGTAAATGATAAAACAGAATTTTTGATGCGGAGTGCTACTTGGCATAATTTTAATATAATTCTTCTTAATTGTGGCATGAATATTCAGATCCGGAAGATTCAAGACAAAAGTTCATATTGACATAAATAAGATAATACTTCAAGCATACTAACTAAGCAATTATGTCTTCTCAAAATAACATGGCCAAAGAAAGTTCATCCCTACAAAATCATATAGTTTAGTCATGCTCCATTTTCGTCACACAAGAATGCTCTCATCATGCACAACCCCGATGACAAGCCAAGCAATTGTTTCATACTTTAGTAATCTCAAACCTATAAACTTTCACGCAATATATGAGCGCGAGCCATGAACATAGCACTGTGAGTGGAATAGAATATAATGAGGGGGTTATGTGGAGAAGACAAAAAGGATAAAGTCTCATATGAACGCGGCTAATCAATGGGCTAGGGAGATGCCCATCAATTTATGTCAATGCAAGGAGTAGGGATTGACATGCAACGGATGCACTAGAGCTATAAATGTATGAAAGCTCAACAAAAGAAACTAAGTGGGTGCGCCCCCTACCTCGTGGCCTCCTCAAAGCTTCCCTTACGTGCACTTCAAGTCTTCTGGGCTTCTTTCTTTCCAAAAATGAGTTCCGTGAAGTTTCAGGTCAATTGGACTCCGTTTGATTTTCCTTTTCTTTGAAACCCTAAAACAAGGTAAAAACAGAAACTGGCATTGGGTTCTGGGTTAATAGGTTAGTCCCAGAAAATGATATAAAAGTGTATAATAAAGCCCATAAACATCCAAAACAATAGATAATATAGCATGGAGCAATCAAAAATTATAGATACGTTGGAGACGTATCACCTCCCGATGAACAGGACCCCCGTTTCGACCGTAGCGCTCCAACACAAGTCTGTTTCCTTCGTTTTGCGGTACGCCACATCCCTCCCGGTCAATAGGACCCCGTTTCGAGCATAGGAGGTCCAACAGAAGTCCGTTTCCTTCGTTTTGCGGTACGCCAGACCCCTCCCGATGAACAGGATCCCGTTTCGACCGTGGCCGGTCGAACACAAGGTCGTTTCCTCCGTTCTGCAGTACGCCAAGCCGGTTGGCTCCCGATGAACACGACGATGCATTCCTTCCGACCCAGCTGGTTGGCTCCCCATGAACACGACGACGACGCAGTTTCTCCGTTCCGACCCAGCCATGTACACGAGCCCTGGCCATACGTATGCGCGATTAGGCGTTCGAGACCCCGTCGGTATGTACGTACGTGGCCGTATTTACTTTCTTGCACCCTCACCGTTGTATGTACGTGTACATGCTACGTGCACGCCTCTACTAGGACACGTGCGCGCCTCTACTATGACACGTGCGCGCCTCTACATCGACCAGTATGTACGTACACGTTCGCGACCATCATGACAACGCTACGTATGCTTCGACCAGGTGGGTCCCGACTGTCAGGCACTTCCTTGCGTGCGAAGATGTAGCTGGTGGGTCCCAACAGTAATACGGTGACCCGTCCGGTGGGTCCCTACTGTCAGGTGGAAGAATCATTATTTTGGGCGTAATAAGGAGGCACTTCCTTGCTACGGCCGTGGACCCAACTGTCAGCCTCTCCATGTACAGTACTCTTCCGATGGAAGTCGTTCCTTGACCACGCCACACCGAGAGCACCACGGCGGTGGACGACGGCGAGGCCTAGGAAGGGGACGACGCGGAGCCGGGGAAGACGCGGCAGTGGAAGCCCACACGGACAAGAGTACGAGGGTTCACTGGTTCGGCTGCGGTGTGAGGCTGTCGTCGCTGCAGAATGACAGCTGGGACCGACCAGCTATATCTTCGCATGCAAGGAAGTGCGTCTTTATCCTCCCTGACCGTTGGGACTCACCCGGTTAAAGCGTATGTAGCTTTGTCTGTTTGGTCGCGAACGTGTATGTACATACTGGTCGATCGGTCTCTCTGTAAGTATAACCGTGTCCGAGTAAGTAGCGGCACGTGTCGTTGTAGAGCACCCAACATAGCAGTTCATGAGGTCCAATCTAAGTCTTGTACACGTACGTACATCCACATGGCAAAAAATATGGCCACGTACGTACATACGGGCGGCGTCTCAAGCGCATACTCGCGCATATATATGGACGGCCAGGGCTTGTGTACATGGAGAGGTAACTGACGGCAGCAATGGCATCATGTTCATCGGGCAGTGAACCGGCTAGGTCGGAACAAAGAAACAGCATCATGTTCATCGGGAGGCAACCGACTGGGTCGGAATGCGTCATGTTGTAACACCCCGGTGTAATGAAGCTACAGTAACCCCTGGGGTTAAGTTAATCATTATGCTAAACAAGTGTTTGATCATCATTGTCTCCTCTCTCTTTCTAATTCCAGTTGAATTCAGTTTCAAAATTATGTGTGAATTTCAAAAATGCTCAAACATGAAAACTAAAATGTTCATCATGTGGAAAATATTCTCCTTGTGATATTGGTGGTGAACCAACATTTTTGCAAAATGCCTAAGTGGCCAAAAATAAATAAAATAGAAAATCTTTAAAAAAAGAAAACAGAAAAGCAAGGAGAAAAAAAGAAGAAGAGGAAGCCCCTGCCTCCCTGGGCCTTGGGCCATCCGGACCAGCCGGCCCATCCTAGGCGGCCCACCTCCCCCGGTCGCTCTCTTCCTCCCCTGTTCAGCCAACCGGGGCTCCTCCCGCGCGTCCCCGCCAAACAGTCTCGCCGTCGACGACGAGGGAGGCGATAAGGCCTGCGCCTCCTCGCCTCCTTGATCCCCGCCTCCACTTGCACCACCCCACCCCCCTCTCCCACTCCACCTCTCCCTCTCCCCCTGCTCACTTTCTCTCGCCCCATCGAGCGCCATCGCCGTCATACCTCCATCGATCCCGCGGCCACCGGCGGCCCCGAGGCCACCGGCCCTGTCCATCCGCTCCGCCGTCATCGTCCACGTCACCTGGGGACCTCCGTTGGAGCCGAGGGCCCCTGCAGCTGCCGATCGCCGTCGTCCCCTTTCACCTCTGTCTCCGACGCTCGCCGGCGACCTCGAGCACCCCTGCTGCTACTAATCCAATCGACGGCCTCCTTGCACCGCTCCGTGAGCTCCTCCCTCCCTCCTTTCTTCTCCCGCACTGCGTGGTTCTCCCTAGCTAGCTCGTCGTCGTTATCGTGAGTTCGCCGCCACAGATCTCCTCACCGTCGTGGCCACGCTCGCCATCAAGCTCAACCGAGCACTGCGTCGTGCCCAGCGTGCTCCAAGAAGCCTGACCCACATGCCAGTTGCCCCTACCGTGCCCTACTTCGACGAGCTCGAGCTCGCCTGAGCTCCGACGTCCGCCGCGGTCAACGCCACCGTCGACAACGTCCATCCCAGCCTCGGCTGAGACCTCGAATGGCTGCGCCCGAGCCCCTGCTTTTGAACGCACCACCCCACGCTCCTTTTGAGCGCGCGTAGCCCCGTCCCCGATGAGGCCCGAAGACAACTGAATGGTCGCCGCCGGCGCACCACCGCCGCCAGCCGACGTGGCCAGCCTGGGGCCACCACTTGGGTCACTGACCAGTGGCCCCAGGGCCCTCATTGACTTGTTGACTGCGGTCAACGTGCAGACTGGGCAGCCCCCAGCCACTGACATGTGGGCCCCCTCTGTTAATTAGTCTAATAAATGTTTTATAAATAAAAGTAATTAGATTAACCTAAACACTCACTGACACCCGAGGCCCATGCCCTAATTAACCCTGCTAGATTAGTTTAATCCACTGTTATACTAACAGAGGCTGACATGTGGGTCCCAGTGGCCCCACTAGTCAGGTTTGACGTGGTCAGCCGCTCTGTTAACTGCTGACGTCATCAACATGTCATGCTGATGTCATATTCTATTTCTGTTAATATTAATAATTCTATAATATTGTTTAAAACTTTGAAAAAACATATAAAATAATCCGTAACTCGGATGAAAAAGTTTTATACATGAAAGTTGCTCAGAAAAATCCAATGAATTCGAATATGCGGTCCGTTCATCTGCCACATGCCCCTAGCATGCTGAACATGGAACATTCCCCCTCCGGTCATCTGTCTGACACAGGTCCGGAACCGGGAATACCTTCCCGGTTGAATTCCCCCTTCACCTATATCGTGTAGCCATACGTTAGGTCACACACGGCACATCATATTGCCATGTTATGCTTTGTGATGATGTGTTTGCTTTATATTTATTGTTTCTTCCCCCTCTTCTCTCCGGTAGACCCCGAGACCGATGCCGCCCCTGTGATCGACTACGCTGACGATGACACTTCTTCCTTTTCAGCAGAGCTTCCAGGCAAGCAAACCCCCCTTGAGCATTCCGATATCGCCCATTTCTTTCCCTCTCATTCTTGCATTATAACTGCTACTGCTTTTTATATGATCCTACTTTGATGCATAGCCTGTTTTTGTTACCTGCTTATTGTTACCTTACCTGCTTATCCTAAACTGCTTAGTATAGGTTGGTTAGTGATCCATCAGTGACCCCCACCTTGGCCCAGTTGCCCCTCTTTATGTTCGATGACTCGATCAACGTGATCGACGTCCAGGCCCGACACCGCACATCACCCCCTCCCCCTAGTTGTACGACTCTGCAGAGTTACCATCGAGTGCCGAGGGTGGAACCTCTTACATCACTCCTGATGAGACCTCTGTAGTGTAGCTATTTGGTCGTGGTCATCGAGGGTGATTTCCTCAACCACTTCTGAATGGCTCTGTCGTGCAATCCCTCAAGTGTGAACCTCGAGGGTGGATCCTCTTACGTTCACTTTGATGATTACATCGAGTGGAATTCGCCGGGGGTGATTCCTTGGGTTTTCCCCTTGGTGTTAGACACATAGTTACTATGGTTACTATGACTTTACACTGAACCATGTTACTAAAGATGGGTCGGCCCTGAGGGGTACCCGCGCGAGCTTAATAGCGAGTGATGTGGAGTCGGGTTGACCTGGAAGGTGCCCGCGAGATACTTACGAGGCATGGCCGGGCATTCTTAGCCCTTGCCTCAAGTACTCGAGACGGGGCGATGGGGTCACATCTTTTGTGAGTCTCTGCTTGTTACCGCGCGTTCCTAATCCACTACGATTTGGATATTTGATCCGAGGGGTCTCTGGCCTGATAGCACTAACCATCACGAGGGCATAGTATGGGCGTTCTGTGTCGTACACATCAGCCGAAGCTTATTAGAAGTCAGTGACTGAGCGGCGCGTGCCGGATTGGACTGGTTAGCTCCTACCTTTTTAAGGAGGTAGCTAGGTCTGCTCACTGGCCGCCCACGCAACGTCCAGGAGTTCCCGGGGCGATGGCCCAAGACCCCTGGGGCATAGGTTTAGCCTGGCGTGCTTGACCTCTCTATTAAGCCTAGGTCGGGTTGCGGTGTATTGTTTGGCCGAGGCCGGGCATGACCCAGGAAAGTGTGTCCGGCCGGAGTTAATCGAGCGTGGTGGGTAAGTTGGTGCACCCCTGCAGGGAAGAAAACATCTATCGATAGCCTGTCCTATGGTAACGGACACTTGGAGTTGTATCCTGATCGATACAACTAGAACTGGATACTTGAGATGAGACATGGTTATGAGAAATGGATAGTATGGCTCTGGGATTGCTTTCTCGCAGGGAGTCGCGAAAGGATCTCTGGCCGAGGTTGATAACACTACTACTACTTTACATTAAGTTGATATGTACTCTTCTATATGCTGTAAGATGCTTGAAGATGCTAGTCTTCGATAGGCTAGGCTTTCCCCTTCTTTTCTGGCGTTCTGCAGTTTAGTCCACAGATACAACCCATTTCCCTTTGATACAGATGCATACTTAGTTTAGATCTGATGTAAGTCTTGAGAGTACTTTGGATGAGTACTCATGGTTGCTTTGCTACCTCTTTTTCGCCCATACCCGATTGTTGGGACCAGATGAAGGATCCCAGGAGCCAGACGACACCACTGATGACTACTACTACCCCAAGGATACCCACTACTACGTAATGGCCGCTAACGACCTGGAGTAGTTAGGAAGCTCCCAGGAAGGAGGCCTTGCCTGTTCAATCGTTGTTGCTTTTGTGCTAGCCTTCTTAAGGCAGACTTGTTTAACTTATGTCTGTACTCAGATATTGTTGCTTCCGCTGACTCTTGTGTATTCGAGCTTATGTATTCGAGCCCTCGAGGCCCCTGGCGTGTAATATAAAGCTTGTATTATTTTAATTTGTGTCTAGAGTTGTGTTGTGATATCTTCCCGTGAGTCCTTGATCTTGATCGTACACATTTGCGTGTATGATTAGTGTATGATTGAATCGAGGGCATCACACCTGTTTAACGGGAGCCAACCGGCTTGGACGGAACAGCCGAAACGGGGTCTGGCATACCGCAAAACAGAGGAAATGACCTTCTGTTCGAACGGCCACGGTCGAAAAGGGATCCTGTTCATCGGGAGGGGTCTGGCGCATCGCAAAATGGAGGAGGCAGACTTGTGTTTGAGTGCCTACAGTCTAAACGGGGTCTTGTTGATTGGGAGGGGTGTGGCGTACCGCAAAACGAAGGAAAAAGACTTGTGTTGGAGTACCTACGGTCGAAACGGGGTCCTCTTCATCCACCATCTACCGCCTCGCTCCAGCCTCCACGGGCTACTATTCATCCACCATCCACCTCCTCCAGCCTCCATGAGCAACTGTTCATACAGCCTCCATCGGCTGCTGTTCATTCGGCCCTCCATGGGGTCCTGTTCATGCACCCCCAACCAGCTGGGGTGCGGCGGCCTCCTCGGGGTCCTATTCATCCAGCGGCAACACCCTACTGCCACGGGGTCTTGTTCATCCAACTACCACTGGGAACTGTTCATCCACGGCCAACCAACCAGCTCGACTCACCACATCTCGACTCGTCCTACATACCGCGCGCATGGTAGCAATGGTCACTGTTCATCGAGAGGCAACCCAACACCGGCTAGATCGGCTTCAGTAAGCAGCAGCAGTGATCGATCACTCGGGTTCAGTTAGCAGCAACAACTAAGGAATTGCTCGGGTTCAGTCAGCGGCGAGTGAATCGCTTGGGTTTAGTTAACAGCCAAGGGATCGATCGCTCGGGTTCAGTAATGTGTGATCGCTCTGGGTTTAGTTAGCCAACGCCTCACACACACGCGCGTACATGAGAGGAACGCGCAAACCATAGTGCATCGCTCGGCCCCGACCACCCACCGTAACCGGGAACTCCGCGAGATTTCCTCTCCCTCGCTTCTACCATGATTTTTTCCGTCATGGATGGCCCAAAGAATGTCATTTAGCTGCGCCTCCGGCCCGCCTAGGACGAAAAGCCCATTTTCTGTCATGATTTTTTTCATAGAAGTAGGAGCCCACCACATATATGATGATACCGGGTTTTGTCACAATTATCGTCATAGAAGTGTCATAAGCATGACAGAAAAAAATTCGTTCGGCCCAAAATGTCACGGATGTCTCTTTTTTTGTAGTGAAGGTTTCCATTCCGGTGCAACAAGACCAAGACCACCAGCACGGCAGGATGGATGTCATCACCGAGCCCACCGTTGCGTCACAACCAGAAGCTTTGCAGGAAAAGACCACGTTTCATCAGGATAAGAAGTACTACTTGTCCCCTTTCAAATTGGCCACTTTGGGATCCCTTCCCACCTACGTTTTGCGGAAAGAGGACCGAGGCCACTAAAAGTATAGGTTAGCCACCACCGTAGAAGGGGTCGACCCATTCCCTCACCCCTGAACATCGCAAGGTTGTTCATCCCTTGTACTTGTTCATCCTCAGCTCCTCGTGAGGCCAATCCACCAAAAAGCAGGAGTAGGGTCTTACACCGCAAGGTGGCCTGAACCTGGGTAAACTACTGTGTTCATCTTCTCCCTTTCTCGTGTGAGTCGAGCGAGGCCATGGGGAGACTGGCTGGTAGGCTGGATAGGTTGGGTTCTTCACACACGCCCTAGAGATAGAACCTTTCATGGGTCTGCGGAGCCCTGAATCTGACAGTTTTAGGAGGTTCCCCATCTCCATGGGTAGCAAATACAACTAATTTTTTTGGTATTTGGTGTTCCATATCCATAACTAAAGATAGAAACAAAATTAGAATAGAAAATAAAAACTACTTAGTGATAAAGCCAACAAGCGCACACCAGAATATTCACCCCATGCTATTGCTCCCCAGCAATGGCGCCAGAAAAAGATCTTGATAACCCACAAGTGTAGGGGATTAATTGTAGTCTCTTTTGATAAGTAAGCTTGTTAAACCCAACGAGGAGCTACACGCAGAATTAATATCCCCTTCAAGTTCTATCGACCACCGGTACAACTCTACGCACACTTAATGTTTCCTTTACCTAGAACAAGTATGAAACTATTTTGTAGGTGTAATAGGATAAGTTTGCAAGAATAAAAATAGAAGTACTTAGAGAAAATAAAACTAGGAGTAATTTGCAAGATAATAAAAGTTACTTGTTTAGTAGAAAGCTTTTTCTAACACAAAGAGAAAGATTTATCCATAGGCAATTAATAACTAGACTGGTAATCATTATTGCAATTTTATGTGAGAGAGAGGCATGAGCTGACATACTTTCCATACTTGGATCATATGAACTTATGCTTGGAACTCTAGCAAGCAACTGCAACTACTAGAATTTATTAAGGTAAACCCAACCATAGCATTAAGCAACAAGTCCCCTTTACTCACATACACATCAACCCCCTTACTCGGGTTTAAACTTCTGTCACTCTCGCAACCCACCATAATAGAATCATGAATGTATTGCAACACCCTACAGTAGGAATCCCCCACATGTGTGCGGCACGGAAGGCACCATAGGACAGCATCAAAATAAAAGATATAACTCAAACCAATCACGATCATCAATCAACTCATATGACAACATGAATCTACTCAAACATCATAGGATTGCCACACGTCATTGGATAATAATATATAGCATTAATCACCATCTTTAAGTAGAGATTACAGCGGGTAGAAGAGTTGTTACACCGCTGCATAGAGGGGGAGAGAGTTGGTGATGACGGTGGTGAAGTTGTTGGTGTAGATTGTCATCATGATGGTTGCCCCAGCGGCACTCCGGCGCCACCGGGAGAGAGGGGGAGAGAGCCCCCCTCCTTATTCTTCCTTGGCCTCCCCCGTAGATGGGAGGAGAGTTTCCCCTCTGGTCCATGGCTGACATGGCTCCCGGAGGGCAGGAGCCCCTCCGAGATTGGATCTCTCTCTCTCTCTGTTCTCTTATGTTTCGCGTTCATGTTTTCTCGCACTTCACCATTTCTTAAAGTCCTGGAGATCTGTAACTCCGACTGGGCTGAAATTTTGAAGGGATTTTTATCCAAAACTTATCTTTCTTGTGGCAAAAGAAGCGCCCCAACCGCCTTATGGGGTAGCCACAAGCTTGTTAGGTGTAGCCAAGGTAGGGGGTCGCGCCCTCTAAGATTGTGGGCCCTCGGGCATCGTCTCGCATTGATTCTTTTTTCCCAAAAATCACGTATATTCGAAAATAAAACCCTATAAATTTTTATCATATTTGGATTTCGTTTGATATGGATATTCTGCAAAACAAAAAACATGCAACAAACAGGAACTGGCACTGGGCACCGGATCAATATGTTAGTCCCAAAAATAATATAAAATGTTGCTAAAAGTATATTAAAGTTGTAGAATATTGGCATGAAACAATAAAAAATTGTAGATACTATGGAGACGTATCAGTCGTCCATCTCTGGTTGGCTGCTGATGCATCCCGTGATTTCTGCTCCATTGTACATACCCATGCCTCTTCGTCTCACTGGACTACTCGTTGATACGTCTCCAACGTATCTATAATTTATGATGTATTCATGTCATGTTTACAACAATTTCATATGGTTTTGGTGCACTTTTATATGACTTTTATGGAACTAACCTGTTGACCTAGTGCCCGGTGCCAGTTGCTATTTTCTGCATGTTTTTGGTTTTCCAGAAAATTCATACCAAACAAAGTCCAGTTGCCATGAAATTTTGTGGTGATTTTTATGGACCAAAAGAGACCCACGAACTGCTGGAGGTTGAGTAGGAGATGCCTAGGGGAGCCACGAGCCTGGGGGACGCTCCCATAGGGCGTGCCCCCTGAGATCGTCGGACCCTCATGGGCCCCCTGACGTGAAATACAACGCCAAAAATCCCTATAAATACATAAACCCCCAAAACTTAATCTAGGACTTCCACATCGCTGCAAGCCTCTGTTCAGAAGCGATCTCATCTGGAGGCCTTTTTCGGCAGCCTATCGGAGGGGGAAATTATCACTGGAGGCCAACTTCATCATCCCGGTGGCCACCATGATGAGGAGGGAGTAGTTCACCCTCGGGGTTGAGGGTATGCACTGCTATGTCCCCAATGTATCTATAATTTATGAAGTATTCATGCCATGTTCACAATAGTTTTATATGGTTTTGGTGCACTTTTTATTATTTTTATGTACTAACTTATTAATCTAGTGACCAGTGCAAGTTCCTTTTTTGCATGTTTTCTGTTTATCAGAAAAACCATACCAAACGAAGTCCAAATGCGACAAAATTTTACGAAGATTTATTTTGGTATATATATATATGTGTGTGTGTGTGTGTGTGTGTGTGTGTGATTTTTCGGAGGAAGAATCAACAAAACATGGTGCTCGAGGGCTCCACAAGGCAACATGGTGCGGCCTACCCCCTGGTCGCGCCCCTTGCCTTGTGGTCATCTCGTAGGTTGGTTGGAGCCCTTCTTTGACCGCAAGAAAGATAATTTCCAGATAAAAATCCAATGAAAGTTTCATCCCAATTGGAGTTACGGATCTACGGGAATATAAGAAACGGTTTTCAGCCAGAAACAAAAGAGAAACACATAGAGAGATCCAATCTCGGAGTGTCTCCTATCCTCCGGGAGCCATGGAGGCCAAGGTCCAGAGGGGAAATCCTCCTCCCATCTAGGGGGCAAGCCATGAAGGAAGAAGAAGGAGGGGGGCTCTCCCACAATCCTTGATGGCACCGGAACACCGTTGGGGCAATTATCATGAAGGCGATCTACACCAACAACTTCGCCGCCGTCTACACCAATAATTTTATATTCACTGTTAACTCTACTGAAATTCCATTCTACTTTATTTCAAGCTCCCTGACAGAACCCAAACAGTCGTCTTGAATATCCAAACTACCAATGGCACAACAAAAAACCAGAAGGATATAGGCCAAGCAATATTGTTTATTATGAGTATTCGTTATGTTCAGGCAATTCACCATATTGTACCAAATGATCATTTATATGTCCCATTGATACACACTTTGATCAAGTGCAACATTACAAACAACCTACTAGTCATCATTACAATCATCTTCATTTTTCTTACAAACACAACATGTTACATCTCAATTGAAATAATAACCAACTAAAATCTGGCTTATTTTTCATCCCAACTGTGGATGAATGTTTCATTATTAATAGCTGGGCCGACCTACTAAGGCAGACGTTTGTTCATCATGCACGATGGTCATCGATGAGTTATCCTATTTGCCATTCACGTAGTTGAATACTGAACATAGGTGAACATCAACTACGATAATAATTTTGACATGCAACTACTATATTTACATCTCACCTTTGTCTGAATATTAGTACATATAATCTTTAATCCACAAATACATGTAATTAACAACATAGTCAAGTTTTAGCAAGTTTTATCGTAAATTCACTTCTACAAGATTTAATTCCTGATTAAGTAACGTAAAACAATGTTTCTACACGAATAAGCGTACTGCCTCTGTTTTCGTCCAAACGGTACTATTCTAGATCATAATCTTAAATTATACAGAACGTCAATATCTCAAACAATACCTCATCAACAGTTTGAAGTAATATTATTATTGAGAAAAAACAACACAAAGTTAAAGACATAAGCATGATTAATAACATTGAAGTACTTTTAAATTATAATTCAAATGAGTCAAAACTAGTGTATCAAAATTCTTTCAACGTGACTAATTATGCACTTAAACTAATAAATAAGAAACAAGTACTTCGTTAAGCTTAAGTTTCATTACTAGTAACTTCGCCGTCAACCGTAAAAAATATAGTTTCAATGAATGTAACTTATTTAAACACACTTTATACACATATATCTATTGCCACTGTTTCCACATGCATTCTAAGATCCAGTTCATTGAACTTCATATTAGATAGATTCAAAATGTGGGTGGCAGCATAACCTCCGGATCGGTCCATCTCACCTTTCGACATAGGCACAGTGTCTACTATTGCCGATTTGTTGATTTTTGTTTTCTTCTGGTTGTCAGACTTTGGGTGTTCGGCTGTGTGCGTCCTAGTTATCTAGAGGCCGGGTGTTACTCATAATGCTTTGTATCCACTTGATGCTGCATTTTGAGTTAATAAAATCATCCTTTATCGAAAAACAACAAATAAAAAAAACAAAGGAAGATGAAAATCAACAATGATATTTCCCAACTACACAAGACTGGATCTTAACCAAATATATAACAAAACAAACCTTTTCAAACGAATTTGTACATTTGTCTTCACGCTTTCATATTTTTGAAGCCCTTCAATCTAGAAATGAAGAATATAATCTCTAGCCTTTACATAAGAAAATCAACCTTCTCAAACGAATATGTACCTTCTTGTACCAATATACTCCTGCCTGTTTTCATATCTTCTAAGCTCTTCAATATGTAAGGACCGATTGAAACTACGCTTAAACATGAATGTTCTTTTTTGAGGAACAAGAAGATACGAACAAAAAAGAACTAAGAAGAACAACACAACAATGACTTAGTGAATCGCCTTTCCTTTCTATATTTGATTCTTCCTTCCCTTTTAGGACCCACAGTGACAGGTATCAGACCCCAGACCAACATGTATAGCACCTTGATACACAAATGCATTATATACATAACCAAAAATGGAACTCTGAGTATACATACGTAATGTCACGAATCTTGTCGCAGATCGGTGGCTCACAATCCGCGTGCTCTCGGGCCTGCATGCCATAAATCATCTCTTATGTTGCCATGTTTAATGCAGCACAGTAGTGACATGCACTTGATTTTGGATATTATAAACACGTAGGCATCGTCCCAACCTTTGATACCCAGAAAAAAGTAGGGTGCAGGTTCCAAACAGGACCCCATATATTTACACTTTCATGTGGCTACATCATTATAAAGAAATGTTCCAAAGCTTAGCCACCTCTTTTGCCATGAGCTTTGGCAAAGAGTGGTCTCATTATCTTTGCCCCGTTAGCAATTTAAGGGAGATGCCACTACGAGAGAAATGTTAGTTCGTTTTTTCTTTTGTTTGAGAGGATAATGCTCGTTCGTTCGTGTACACACCCAGGTGCATGCATGTACACACCGTGGCTTAGGCTGGGGTGTGGCGCACGAAGGAGATGCATGCATGACGCACCATGCACCATGCGTCGACGTCGCGTCGGTGCGATACGGATGAACGTGCCGTTCATTCAGCTTCAGGACGAGGGCGTTTCCGGATCAGTCGCTTCGTCTTTGCATGGATTGGATTAGTTTAGTTTAACCCAAGTGATGTTTGATTTACTCGCCTTGGATCCTGGATTCCTAGTTTCTGGCCCTCTTTATTCCGGGCCCACGGATCACATGAGCATTGAGACCCACCTGCCCGGTTGTGTCCGGTTTCCAGTCATCCCGTGACCCGGTCCACCGCCGCATTGACGTCCCTGCCCCCTCGTTAATCACTGGTCAAATAGTATCAGTAAATGCCGTAGCCACTGTAGTACACTACTATCTTCTTGCCACGCAAAAATGCAAAATTCTGGTACAGTCTGTGCCGGCCGGTTGGACTAGCGAACGCCGGGTAGCAACATACGCTAGCGACTCGTGTATGTCAGCATGTGCACGGACCATATCCATACCACAGTGCACATTGTTGTACTCAGAATGAGTGATTCAACTGTACCCATGATCCAACCCACATCGCGTCAACTTCCCACTGTATCTCCGCGTGTTCGTCGCACAGACGACCCACCATGTGTAGGAAAGCCCAGCCGCGTGTGCCTGCCTGCCCTTCTCGTTGCAAGCCATGGGGGACGACACAGGCGGAGGCAGGGCGAGCCCATCCATGTGCGCGGCGCCGCTGGCCATCGTCTATCGGTGATACGCGGACGCAACATCCGTGCAGTGCAACAGCGACAAGGAAGGCGGCACATGACATGAACATGCGGCGCAATCAATCTCATCATCATCACCCGTTCCCCCTGCTAGATGCTAATCTCTCAGCTACATTCGTTCCATCTTTTGCTTGCACGAGACCGGGTCCAGCCGGACTGATGTTCCATGTTGGTACGTACGGGTCATCGAGATCCAGCGGTGGGGAGGGAGTGAGCCGGACCATGCGTGTGGGGGCGCTCTCGCGTCGCACGGCATTGAATCGGGCTTCCTGGTCCACGGCGGATCGCGCCATCATTTCGTTTCGTTCCGTCTCGGGTTCTTTGCCCGCTGCAACAGTAGTGCATGTGGCGCGCAACACAGCTGCTAGCACCGTGCGGCGAGGGCAGGGAGGAGATTAAAGGCGCTCTGAGGCCAACTCCGGTCACGACCTAAAACGGATGTCAGTTTTATCCGGATTCTGTCCATTTAGATAAAGCAATGAGGTTATATTCGAGCCTGTTCTGAAATACGGTGGCCGTGCGTTCAACGCGCGGATACATCCTTTAGCCCTATCCTGTCTGTCTCCATTTTCAACACCAACTTTCGAAATATCACGCCCTAGTTCAGGCCAGTGGCCCTAGTTCACGCCGGCAACAGAGTCAGCGGCCTACACGTCCTTCCGGCAACACAGCCAGCGGCCTACACGTCCTCGCTGGCAATACAGCGAGCGACCGGCAACACAACCAACCTCCAAAATGAATAATTGTGTTCGCCGGCAACACAACCAACGGCCGGCAACACAGCCAGCCTCCAAAATGCGGCGGCACACAGCTAGCGCCCACCGGCCGGCACCCATACCAGCCTTCAAAAAAGAACGGCCATGGCCGATCAGACGACCTAGTTCAGACCGTCGGCGCCGAACATCTCCTGCCTGGCCTCGAACCAGCTCCTGGTCTTCTCGCTCATCTAGGTCAAGTCCACACTCATGATTGCAAGGGCCACCTCCTTTGACAGCCGCCCTCCGGTTCCTCCTCTTCGCCGATTCCGCGTCCATTTTGGCAAGCTCCTCCGGCGTGCATTCCGACCGCGGCTTCCTTGGACCCTTAGCCGCCTTCTTCTTCACCTTTCCGGGCGGGTCGACGACCAGGCCATCGGAATTCGGCATGGGCGTCGACCATGGACGTGGAAGGGTGGTGGGCGGGACGCAGGAGGGGGGATGGCGCTAAATGAGGCGCAGGGACGACGGGCCAAGGGAGGACAAGCGTGTGCGTCCCGTCCGTCTGCGCGCTATCTGTTTCACCCCAAAAGCAACCTAAACTTGGACCGGAATGGATTGAAAGCGGACAGAAAACGAACAAAAGTTTGTTTGCACCCGCGCGTTGAGCTGTCTGATTCACGAGCTGGAGTTCGCGTGAGTGCCCCTCACCGGCACTGCACGTGCCCCGCAGACAGTCGTCTCCCCACCTCGAGTCTCATATACCGCTCGTACCCTTCATGGGCTTCAAGTTACTGCTCCGAACTGGTCAGGAACGGGTACGTGCATCAGGCAACGGATCACCGAACGGCACGGCCTCAAACGAGTTCGTCCGCGGACAGTGCACTGGCCACTCAACCATGGGCACCAAATGTTCGATCCATTTTGAACGGACCGCATATAAACACCGATGAAATTGAAGCATAATAAATAAAATTTAAATAAGTTTGATATAGTGCAACAAAACAGATGAACTCTAAGGGTGTGGCTATATATCAGTTGTCTGGAAATGAATTTGGGTTAATCAATTTTTTTAGCCGTCCGACGCGAACCTCTTCTCTTCTTTCTTCAAACCGTCATGTCGCCGCCTGCTTCCGCCGCTTGCGGCCGGCGGTGCTCCCGCGACTACGTCGCCACACCGCCCTCCCCTGAAACGTACCACACCGTTAGTCTTGCCGCCGCCATGGCCATTCTCTCTAAGCCCGACGACCATCCAAAAAACTGTGGCAAAGTAGCACCCCACCCGCCAGGCCGCCACCCTAAGATAGATAGTGGGGGTGCTTCTCCAGCAAACTGCCACCCTAAAAGCATCTACAGCCGGGCATCCCAAACCCTCCTCAAACACCCGAGTGGGCCGCCCAGTCACTGATCGGTCATATTTTTTGACCTAGACAGACGCCTCAAACGGGCCTCAAACGTCCAGGCTGACCGACACCTCTCATATCTAGCCCAAATATGGGGCGGATATGGGGGCGCTCGGTAGCGATCGGGCACACCCGTCAGGTCGGACCCGGCTCTTGCTGGCCCACCCAACCCCACATATATTCATCCCCATCCGCTCGCCGGAGCAAACCCTAGCCACTTTTTTTAGAGAGAAGGCATCAGCCCGACTTGATAAATAAAGCCACCAGCAGCGTTCACCACAAGACAGACAACTAGACATAAGAGTAGCGATAACACATAGAGTACTGAAAGGCATGGAGTACACGGCGCCCAGACCAACATACATCATGCAGGCCGAGAGATAAAGACAAAGCACGACAAAAGGGACCACCAAGTTCCTCTAGCCGCATGTCTGATGCTGCGAAAGGGAAGTAGTTGTAGCCCGAATCTTGTAAGCCATCAAGTCAAAAGCCTCGCGGTCAGCCTCCTTAGTCAATAATCTCCACTGCTGTAGGAATAGGCAAGTTTTAAATAAGCAATCAACAAGTTTAGCAGGAAAAATATGCTCGATGGTGAACTTGAGCCTAGTAGTCCACAGCGCCCAGCAAATAGTCGTGAATCCCACCCAGAACAACTGTTTAGAGGCCCCAACCAGACCAGAGGCAAGGTTAATGAGATCCGAGAAGAAGGAAGGGCTTCAAGTCACGTGTAACCAGGACCTGATACAACACCAGACGAGCTTTGCCAAAACACATTTGAAAAAGATGTGATTCGTGTCCTCCAACTCACCACACAACGTATACCTATCGGACCCAGGTCCATTGCGTTTACGAATTTGATCAGCCGCAGGCAACCACCCTCTGTAGGCTTGCCACAAAAAGATCTTAACCTTAGGAGGAATACGGGACCGTCAAATCAGCTTAAACTTAGTGGTAGGGGTGCCAGGGATAGGCTTAGCATACAAAGACTTAACAGAAAAATGCCCGAAGGCAGAGTGGGGCCAAACCATCGAGTCCTTCCCCTCCGAGAGCATGGGGATGAAAGCAACAAGACACCGCTAGTCATCCAACTCTTCAAGAGAAAGAGAATGACGAGAGTCAGGTCCCAGTTATTACCGGAGAGCTCAGGGATAGAGCCAATCCTAGCCACTTCACTCCACTCCTCTCCGTCACCCGAGCTCACCTACGGTGGTTTCTGGCCTTCTCCGGCATGGCAGGCATCGGATCAGACTCCGACCAGTCCGGATCCATCGACTGGGGTGTCACCCCGTGCGGGTTGGAGGAGGCAATGGCAGTCCGCATTACACTCCACCGCTCCAGGGAGGACAGCGCCAGGAGTCCATCTGCATGGAGTTTCTTCATGCGCTTTACACCAATATGACCTAAAAGGCAGTGCCGCAAGTATGTTGCACTATCATTATCGACTTTGCATCTTTTGGCATCAATATTATGAATATGTGTATCACTATGATCGGGATTCGATAAACCATTGGGTGTATGACCATAGAAGGTTTTATTCAGAACAACAATTATCCCCTGACTTAAATGAATAACCGTATTTGCAATAAACACGATCTAATCATGTTCATGCTCAATGCACATACTAAATAACATTTATTTAGGCTCAACACTAATCCCAAAAGTAGAGGGAGTGTGCGATGGTGATCATATCGATCTTGGAAACACTTCCAACACACATCGTCACCTCGCCCTTAACTAGTCACTAATACGTCTCCAACGTATCTATATTTTTTTATTGTTCCATGCTATTATATTATTTGTTTTGAATGTTTAATGAGCTTTAATATGCTCTCTTATATTTTTTGGGACTAACCTATTAACTGGAGGCCCAGTGCCAGTTTCTGTTTTTTTCCGCCTATTTTAGAGTTTCGTAGAAAAGGAATACCAAACGGAGTGAAACCTTCGCGACGATCTTTATTGGACCAAAGCAAACCAGGAGACTTGGAGTGGAAGTCTGAAACTCCGTGAGGCAGCCACGAGGCAGCAGGGCGCGCCCCCCACCCTCGTGGACCCCACGTAGCTCCCCCGACATACTTCATTCACCTATATATACTCTTATACCCTAGATCGATCGTAGAGGGCCACGAAATCACTTTTCCACCGCCGCAACCTTCTGTACCCGTGAGATCCCATCTTGGGGCCTTTTCCGGCGATCTGCCGGAGGGAGAATCGATCACGGAGGGCTTCTACATCAACACCATAGCCTCTCCGATGAAGCGTGAGTAGTTTACCACAGACCTTCGGGTCCATAGTTATTAGCTAGATGGCTTCTTCTCTCTCTTTGATTCTCAATACAAAGTTCTCCTCGATGTTCTTGGAGATCTATTCGATGTAATACTCTTTTGTTGTGTGTTTGCCGAGATCCGATGAATTGTGGGTTTATGAACAAGATTATCTATGAATATTATTTAATTCTTCTCTGAATTCTTATATGCATGATTTGATATCTTTGCAAGTCTCTTCGAATTATCGGTTTAGTTTGGCCTACTAGATTGATCTTTCTTGCAATGGGAGAAGTGCTTAGCTTTGGGTTCAATCTTGCGGTGTCATTTCCTAGTGATAGTAGAGGCGGCAAGGCACGTATTGTATTGTTGCCGTCGAGGATAAAAAGATGGGGTTTATATCATATTGCTTGAGTTTATCCCTCTACATCATCTTGCTTAATGTGTTACTCTATTCTTATGAACTTAATACTCTAGATGCATGCTGGATAGCGGTCGATGTGTGGAGTAATAGTAGTAGATGCAGAATCGTTTCGATCTACTTGACACGGACGTGATGCCTATATTCATAATCATTACCTAGATATTCTCATAACTATGCACTTTTCTATCAATTGCTTGGCGGTAATTTGTTCACCCACCATAATATATGATATCTTGAGAGAAGCCACTAGTGAAACCTATGGCCCCCGAGTCTCTTTCTTATTATATTGCATCTCTTTTATTTACGTCACATCTCGTTTACTATTTTGCAATCTTTACTTTCCAGTCTATACAACAAAAATACCAAAAATATTTATCTTACTATCTTTATCAGATCTCACTTTTGCGAGTGATCATGAAGGGATTGACAACCCCTTTATCGCGTTGGTTGCAAGGTTCTTGATTGTTTGTGCAGGTACTAGGTGACTTGTGCGTTGTCTCCTACTGGATTTATACACTGGTTCTCAAAAACCGAGGGAAATACTTACGCTACTTTGTTGCATCACCCTTTCCCTTTCGAGGAAAACCAACGCATGCTCAAGAGGTAGCAGTCATCGTTTATTCTGCAACTCCTGTTTCGAGTTTCTAACCTTAGCAATTGAACCGGTATCAAATACCTAGGGGCTACTACGAGCACCAATAAGGTACACATCTATAACATGTATATCAAATATACCTTTGTTTAGTTTGCCAGCCTTATTACCTGCCATGTATTTGGGGCAGTTCCGCTTCGAGTGACCATTTCCTTTGAAGTAGAAGCACTCAGTCTCAGGCTCGGGTCCAGCTTTGGGTTTCTTCACAGGAGCGGCAACTTGCTTGCCATTCTTCTTGAAGTTCCCCTTCTTTACCTTGCCCTTTTTATTGAAACTAGTGGTCCTATTAACAATCAACACTTGATGCTCTTTCTCGATGTCTACCTCCTCCGATTCTAGTATCGCGAAAAGCTTGGAAATCGTTTAGTCATTCCTTGCATGTTATAGTTCATCGGCAAGCTCTAGTAGCTTGGTGGTAGTGACTGGAGAACTCTGTCAATCACTATATTATCTGGAAGATTAACTCGCAGTTGATTCAAGCAATTGTAGTACCCAGACATTCTGAGCACATGCTCACTAGCTGAGCTATTCTCCTCCATCTTGTAGGCAAAGTACTTGTCAGAGGTCTCATACCTCTCAACACAGACATGAGCCTGAAATACCAATTTCAGCTCTTGTAACATCTCATATGTTCCTTGGCGTTCAAAACGTCTTCGGAGCCCTGATTCTAAAGCCGTAAAGCATGGCACAGTAAACTATCAAGTAGTCATCACATTGAGCTTGCCAAACGTTCATAACGTCCGCATCAACTCTTGCAGCAGGTCTGTCATCTAGTGGTGCATCAAGGACATAATTCTTCTGTGCAGTAATAAGGATAATCCTCAGATCACGGACTCTGTCCACATTATTACTACCATCATCTTTCAACTTAGTTTTCTTTAGGAACGTAAAAAAATGGGGAAGCTACATCACGAGCTATTGATCTACGACATAATTTACATAGACATTTTGACTATGTTCATGATAGATTAACTTCAATTAATCAAATTACTAATGAACTCTTACTTAAATTAACATCCATCTAGTTATCTAAGTGATACATGATCCAAGTCAACTAACCCATGTCCGATCATCACGTGAGATGGGGTAGTCATCAATGGTGAACATCTCTATGTTGATCATATCTACTATATGAATCATGTTCGACCTTTCGGTCTCTAGTGTTCCGAGACCGTGTCTGTACATGCTAGGCTCGTTAAGTTTAACCCAAGTATTCTGCATATGCAAAACTGTCTTACACCCATTGTATGTGAATGTAGAGTCTATCGCACCCGATCATCACGAGGTGCTTCGAAACGACGAACTGTGGCAATGGTGCATACTCAGGGAGAACACTTTTATCTTGAAGTTAAGTGAAGGAATCATCTTATAATGCTACCGTCGTTCTAAGCAAATAAGATGCATAAAGCATAAACATCACATGCAGAAATATGTGACATGATATGGTCATCATCTTGTGCTTTTGATATCCATCTCCAAAGCATCGGCATAACCTCCATCGTCACCGGCTTGACACCTTGATCTCCATCGTAGCGTCGGGGTCGACTCGCCAACTATTGCTTCTACAACTATTGCTAACGCATAGCAATAAAGGAAAAGCAATTACATGGCGCTTAGTGACTGACACGTAGGTCATACAATAATTAAAGACAACCCTAAGGCTCCTGCCGATTGTCGTGCTCATTGACATGCAAGTCGTGAACTTATTAAAAAACATGATCATCTCATACGTCAACATATATCGCATCATATCTTGACCATATCACATCACAACATGCCCTGCAAAAACAAGTTAGACGTCCTCTACTTTGTTGTTGCAAGTTTTATGTGGCTGCCACGGGCAACTAGCAAGAACCGCTCTTACCTACGCAAAAACCACAATAGTGATTATCAAGTTTGCTGTTTTAACCTTCTTCAAGGACCGGCCGTAGTCAAATTTGATTCAACTAAAGTAGGAGAAACAGACACCCGCCGGCCACCTTTATGCAAAACAAGTTGCATGTCAGTCGGTGGAACCGACCTCATGTGTGTGGACATGTAAGGTTGGTCCAGGACGCTTCATCCCACAATGCCGCCGAATCAAAATAAGACATTGGTGGTAATCAATATGAACCTCACTGCCCACAACTCCTTTGTGTTATAATCGTGCATATCATCTATGCATAGACCTGGCTCAGATGCCACTGTTGGGGAACATTGCATGGAAAACAAAAAAATTATACGCACACGCAAGATCCTTCCATGGAGATAAAGGAAATATGCCCTAGAGGCAATAATAAAGTTGTTATCTTATATTTCCTTATTCACGATAAAGGTTTATTATTCATGCTAGAATTTTATTGATCGGAAACTTAAATACATGTGTGAATACATAAACAAATAACGTGCCTCTTGTAAGCCTCTACTAGCCTAGGTCATTGATCAAAGATGGTTAAGGTTTCCTAATCATGGACATGAGTTGTCATTTGATAACGGGATCACATCATTAGGAGAATGATGTGATGGACAAGACCCATCCGTTAGCTTAGCATAATGATTGTTCAGTTTTACTCCTATCGCTTTCTTCATGTCAAATACATATTCCTTCGACTATGAGATTATGCAACTCCTGGATACCAGAGGAATACCTTGTGTGCTATCAAATGTCACAACGTAACTGGGTGATTATAAAGATGCTCTACAGGTATCTCCGAAGGTGTTTGTTGAGTTGGCATAGATCAAGATTAGGATTTGTCACTTCGAGTATCGGAGAGGTATCTCTGGGCCCTCTCGGTAATACACATCATAAACTTGCAAGCAACCGACTAAGGAGTTAGTCATGAGGTGATGTATTACAGAATGAGTAAAGAGACTTGCCAGTAATGAGATTGAACTAGGCATGAAGATACCGACGATCGAATCTCGGGCAAGTAACATACCGATGGACAAAGGGAATTACGTATGTTGTCATAACGGTTCAACCGATAAAGATCTTCGTAGAATATGTAGGAGCCAATAAGGGAATCCAGGTTCCACTATTGGTTATTGACCGGAGAGGTGTCTCGGTCATGTCTACATAGTTCTGGAACCCGTAGGGTCCGCACACTTAACGTTCGATGACGATATAGTATTATATGAGTTATGTGATTTGGTGACCGAATGTTGTTCGGATTCCTGGATGAGATCACGGACATGACGAGGAGTCTCGAAATGGTCGAGAGGTAAATATTGATATATAGGACGATAGTATTCAGACATTGGAAGTGTTCCAAAGGGTACTGGGTACATATCGGGTCATCAGAAGGGGTTCCGGGCAACCCTGGCAAAAGATATGGGCCTTATGGGCCAAGAGGGGAAATGCACCAGCCACAAGGGGCTGGTGCGCCCCCCATATGGGCCGACCAAGGTGGAGAAGGAAAGGAGAAGGATGAAAGGAAAGAAAGGGAATAGGATTCCCCCTTCCTTTCCCCTCCCCCCTCTTTCCTTCCCCCTCCGGCAAATATGGCAGGGGGCGCGCCACTTGGGGGGTCCCCAAGTAGGTTTCGTCCTACTTGGGGCGCCCTCCTGGCTTCTCCCTCCTCCCCCACCTATATATATGTGGGAGGGGGCGCCTAGCACACCCAGACAATTGTTTAGTCATGTGGGGCGCCCCCCTCAACCGTTTACACCCTCGGTCATATTTTCATAGTGCTTAGGCGAAGCCCTACGAGGATCACTTTACCATCACTGTCACCACACCGTTGTGCTGACAGAACTCATCTACTACCTCGACGTCTTGCTGGATCAAGAAGGCGAGGGACGTTACCGAGCTGAACGTGTGCAGAACACGGAGGTGCCATGTGTTCAGTACTTGATCGGTTGGAGCGTGAAGAATTTCGACTACATCAACCACGTTGTGAAACGCTTCCTCTTACGGTCTACGAGGGTACGTAGACACACTCTCCCCCTCGTTGCTATCCATCTCCTTGATAGATCTTACGTGTGCGTAGAATTTCTTTTGTTTTCCATGCAACATTTCCCAACAGGAGATGCATAGCTACGAGAGGGGAGACTATGTCTACGCACCCTCGTAGACTGTAAAGTGGAAGCGCTTATTAACGCGGTTGATTAGTCGAACACCTTCGTGATCCAATCGATCAAGTACCGAACATACGGCACCTCCGCATTCAGCACACGTTCAACTCGATGACATCCTCGCCTTCTTGATCCAGCAAGATGGGTGAGGTAGCAGATGAGTTCCCGCAGCACGACGTGTGGTGACGGTGGCGGTGAACTTGTTCCCACAGGGCTTCGCCGTGCACTGCGGAAAAACTAGACGGAGGACTAAACTGTGGAGAGGGGCGCATCACACGGCTAAGAGATTGTTCTGGGTTGTGGGGCGCCCCTCCCTCTCATATATATAGGTGGGGGAGGGGTGGCAGCCTGGGTCTGCCTCAAGGTGGCCGGCCGACCCCCTTGGGCGCCTGCCCTTCGGTGCCCACCCCTTCCTTGTTTGCCTGCGGGGGGAGGAAGGAGGGGGTGGCGCCCACCCCCCCCCCCCCTTTCCTTCCTCTTAGGTGGAGGGAAGGAAAGAGGGGCTAGCCCTCCCCCCTTTCCATCCATAGGGTCGGTGGCCAAGAGGAGGGGCGCACCCGCCCCTTGTGGGCTGGTGTGTTCCCCTCTCTCCATTAACCTCACGGGGCTTCTCGAAACCCTTCCGGTGATCCGATGACTACCCGATACAATCCGAAGCCTTTCCGGTGACCAAATTGAAAGAAATATGCACTAGAGGCAATAATAAAGTTGTTATTTATATCTCCTTATATCATGATAAATGTTTATTATTCATGCTAGAATTGTATTAACCGTAAACTTGATACATGTGTGAAAACAAAACAAAGTGTCCCTAGTATGCCTCTACTAGACTATCTCGTTAATCAAAGATGGTTAAGTTTCCTAACCATAGACATGTGTTGTCATTTGATAAACGGGATCACATCATTAGGATAATGATGTGATGGACAAGACCCATCCGGTAGCTTAACATAATGATTGTTAAGTTTTATTGCTATTGCTTTCTTCATAACTTATAAATATTCCTTTGACTATGAGATTATGCAACTCCCGTATACCGGAGTAATGCCTTGTGTGCTATCAAACATCACAACATAACTGGGTGATCATAAAGATGCTCTACAGGTATCTCCGAAGGTGTTTGTTGAGTTGGCATAGATCGAGATTAGGATTTTTCACTCCGAGTATCGAAGAGGTATCTCCGGGCCCTCTCGGTAATGCACATCATGATAAGCCTTGAAAGCAATGTGACTAATGAGTTAGTTGCGGGATGATGCATTACGGAACGAGTAAATAGACTTGCCGGTAATGAGATTGAACTAGGTATGAAGATACCGACGATCGAATCTCGGGCAAGTAACGTACCGATGACAAAGGGAATGACGTATGTTGTCATTGCAGTTTGACCGATAAAGATCTTCATAGAATATGTAGGAACCAATATGAGAATCCAGGTTCCGCTCTTGGTTATTGACTGGAGATGTGTCTCGGTCATGTCTACATAGTTCTCGAACCCGTAGGGTCCGCACGCTTAACGTTCGATGATGATTTGTATTATGAGTTATGTGTTTTGGTGACCGAAGATTGTTCAGAGTCCCGGATGAGATCATGGACATGACGAGGAGTCTTGAAATGGTCGAGAGGTAATGATTGATATATTGGACAATAGTATTCGGACACCGGAATGGTTCCAGAGCGTTTCGGGAATTTATCGGAGTACCGGGGGGTTACCGGAACCCCTCGGGGGAAGTAATGGGCCACATGGGCCTTGGGAGAGAGGCACACCAGCCCACAAGGGGCTGGCGTGCCCCCCACTTGGAAGGGGTCCAAATTGGAGTGGGGAAGGGGCGGCACCCCCCTTTCCTTATCCTTCCCCCTTTCCTTCTCCGGTAAAAGGAAAGGGGGGTCCGAATTGGACTTGGAGTCCTAGTAGGACTCCTCCCCTTGGGGGTGCGCCTTGGCCGGCCTCCTCTCCCCTCCCTCCTTTATATACGTGGGAGGGGGCGCCTCTTAGACACAAAATTGTTCCAAGCTGTGCGGCGCCCCCCTCCGCCGTTTACTCCTCCGGTCACATTGTCGTAGTGCTTAGGCGAAGCCCTGCGCGGATCACTTCATCATCACCGTCACCACGCCGTCATGCTGATGAAACTCTCCCTTGACACTTTGCTGGATCAAGAGTTCGAGGGACATCATCGAGCCGAACGTGTGCAGAACTCGGAGGTGCCGCGCGTTTGGTACTTGATCGGTTGAATCGAGAAGACGTTCGACTACATCAACCGCGTTAAACTAACGCTTCCGCTTTCGGTCTACGAGGGTATGTGGACACACTCTTCCCCTCTCATTGCTATGAATCTCCTAGATAGATCTTGCGTGATCGTAGGATTTTTTTTGAAATTGCATGCTACGTTCCCCAACACAAATAGCATCGTCCTATATATCAATCTTTACCTCCGGACCATTCCGGAGATCCTCGTCATGTCCATGATCTCATCCGGGACTCCGAACAATATTCGGTCACCAAATCACATAACTCCTATAGTACTATATCGTCAACGAACGTTAAGCGTGCAGACCCTACGGGTTCGAGAATGATGTAGACATGACCGAGATGCCTCTCCGGTCAATAACCAATAGCGGAACCTGGATGCCCATATTGGTTCCTACATATTCTACGAAGATCTTTATCGGTCGAACCTTATGACAACATACGTAATTCCCTTTGTCTGTCGGTATGTTACTTGCTCGAGACTCGATCGTTGGTATCTCTATACCTAGTTCAATCTCGTTACCGGCAAGTCTCTTTACTCATTCTATAATACATCATCTCGTAACTAACTCCTTAGTAACTTTGCTTCCAAGCTTCTTGTGATGTGTATTACCGAGAGGGGCCCAGAGATACCTCTCCGATACACGGAGTGACAAATCCTAATCTTAATCCATGCCAACTCAACAGATACCTTTTGAGATAATTGTAGAGCATCTTTATGATCGTCCAGTTACATTGTGACGTTTGATAGCACACAACGTATTCCTCCGATATCCGGGAGTTGCATGATCTCATAGCCGAAGGAGTATGTATTTTACATTAAGAAAGCGATAGCAATAAACTGAACGATCATATGCTAAGCTAACGGATGGGTCTTGTCCATCACATCATTCTCCTAATGATGTGATCCCATCATCAAGTGACAAGTCATGTATGTGGTTAGGAAACCTTAACCATCTTTGATCAACAAGTTAGTCTAGTAGAGGCTCACTAGGGACACGATATTTATTTTATGTATTCACACATGTATTTAAGTTTCCGGTCAATACAATTCTAGCATGAATAATAAACCTTTATCATGAATATGGAAATATAATAATAATAACAGCTTTATTATTGCCTCTAGGGCATATTTCCATCACCTCCGTCATTGTTCGTCTCATCGTCGTTCGATCTGGAGCATGTGGTTGCCAATATGACTGTGGTCCCCTTCACTGGCACATAACGGCGCTCATCATCTTCCTCATGGGTGATGTGGGCCCCTTCATCTCCGCTTGCTCCTCCTCAAACGTTTGCACCAGATCCGGCCACAGGGGAACTAGCACCTGAGTGGCACCAGTTACCCCTAGATCCGGAGTCGTGTGTCGGCGACCACTACTCTGTGTCGGACTTCTTGCTCGTCGCGGCAGAGCGAAGGTTTGGTGGTGTATGGCGACTAGTTGATGTGTGCGAGAGGTTGAGATTGTTGCGGTAGGGTTTGCGAAGAAGGGGCCCGGATGACTTTAAACCAGAGTAGGCTTCTCGGTCACCACACCGCCATGACTAGAGCGGGCGTGATGGGAGTGAGGCTTTTGGTGGGTCCGTTGTCGGAGTCGACGTGGCCAACGTCCCGACTCCCCCAAACCTCACCCCCGTTTGATGCCGGTTTGAGGGATTCAGACGACTGGATCGGTCTAGACCAATTTAGTGACCGTCGTTGGAATGGCCTAAAGTATCTAGACATTTGAGGGCGATTTGGTGATCCGCGTTGGATTAGCCCCAAGAGTAGCCATTTCTTGGTCTATGTGGTTTCTTACTATATAAGCCTACCATAAGCATATATACATGCCACTGGTGTAGTAGACAATAGTGACTTGTAACTATCACACTTGATCAACGACTGTTGCAGCGGCATATCCATGTACGTATGAAGTCCTCATCTGTCGTGGTTGTCATGCCGAGGAGGTGCGGTTTTGCTCCTCCTCGCCTGAGGAGATCGACTCAGGCTTGATGTATGTCGGAACCGCGGAGGATGAGGGGCCTGAAAACCATGGGCGACAGCGCCAACTCGTTGGGGAGCCACACGCCGGCCACCACTTCTCGGCATCGGACTTCTTTCCCATCACGGCGGAGGTGTTTAGGGTGTGCTGCGACTTTCAAAGAGGGAAGGGGTGTAGGGTTTGCGTGTTGATCTCGCTAGACTTTAATATCCGAAGCAAACACGACAAAGCTTCAATGTGGCGGAATATGCTTCTTGGTCTCCATGGTGTGTGAATGTCAGGTAGACGGACGGCCGTCAGCCAACATGGATGCTAGTTGGTTGTCGTCCGAACACGTTCACTCGGGCCGACATGAATGCGACATGGAGATAAAGGAGTCGAGCTGATTTCCCAGTTTAGATCAATTGCTCTCATTAACAATTTTGTTAAGTTCCCTATGAAGGGCTTTGCCACTCGGCTTACACCCATAGCCCACAGAACTATTAGTCCTTTCCAGTCGGCATTTATCAAAGGTCGTTTTATCCTAGATGGGATCCTTTGCTTACACGAGATCGTTCATGACCTCAGAATCCATAAGTCGAAAGCGGTGGTATTAAAGTTGGACTTTGAAAAAGCATACGATTCGGTCAGCTAGCCTTTCTTGAGAAAGGTCCTCCTGGACAAAGGTTTTGACGGGGCTTATGTTCACAGGATCATGTAGTTGGTCTCAGGGGGCCACACCGCGCTCTTTATTAATGGCCAGGTCAGTAATTACTTTGCCAACAGAAGGGCCTGCGGCAGGGTGACCCTCCTTCTCCTATCCCGTTCAATTTTGTTGTGGACTCTCTGTCTCGTATTCTTTCCAAAGCTGCTACTCATGGTCATATATCTCCTGTTATCTCCCACCTCATTCCGGAAGGGGTCACTCATCTTCAGTATGCAGATGACACTATCATTATGATAGAACTGAATGACTCTTGCATTGCCCACCTCAAGTTCATACTTCTCTGTTTTGAAGCCTTGTCAGGGCTTAAAATTAATTTCTCTAAGAGCGAGGTCATAGTCGGTGTTGACGATACGGAGGCTTTAAGGGTGGCCCATCTTCTTAAATGTAAGTTGGGATCCTTTCCCTTCAAATATTTGGGCCTCCCGATTTCTCTGGATATGCTCTATGCTAAATAATTTGCCCCTGTTGTTGCTAAGGTTGGCAATAGGGTGCTTCCTTGGAGAGGCAGATACAACACAAGTGCTGGGAAAGTGGCGCTGATCAACACTTGCTTGTCTTCCTTACTGATGTTTCTCATGGGCTTTTATTTACTCTTTGCCGGCACGCATGCTGGCTTCGATAAGCATCGGGGTGCTTTTTTCTGGAACGCGGCAGACAATACGCGCAAGTACAGACTTGTCAGGTGGAAAGTTATGTGTAAACCCAAAAACCTTGGAGGGTTGGGCATCATAAACACTGCTATCATGAATAAATGCCTCTTTATTAAATGGTGGTGGAAAATTATGACCATGGGAGCTAGTACTTTGTGGCTTTCTATCCTTAAAGCAAAATATTTCCCTCTTTCTAGCCCCCTGTTCGCCTCTGCTCGCAGAGGCTCGCAGTTTTGGAAAGATCTTGTTAAAGTTAGGCCGTTGTTTTTGGCTCACGTTAAGTTTGTAGTTGGGGATGGGGTTTCAGTTCGTTTTGGCTTGATTGGTGGTGTGGAGACTCACCTCTCTCTATGAGCTTCCCTACCCTTTTTTCTTATTGCCCTAATCCGAATATCTCCATCGCGGGGCTCTCGGCGAATAACTGGGACTTAGCCTTCCGGCGCTCCTGATCTCCTGTGGAGTCAGAAGAGTGGCGACGGCTTACTGCCTTCTTCCCTACGCTCTTAGAGACTACAGGCACGATGGTCTGGCCCCATACTTCTTCTGGGCATTTTTTGGTCAAGTCTTTGTATTCCAAGCTAATTGGTGGTTCCCCCACTAACAGATTTACTCATGTGTGGAGGGCTCGTATTACCCCTAAAGTTAGGATCTTCCTGTGGCAAGCTTTCAAAGGCCGTCTTCCCATGGCTGACCAAATTCGTAAGAGGAATGGCCCCGGTAGGAGTTCTGGGCCCTTTGCGGAGCCCTGGAGGACATGAATCATATTTTTTCACTGCGTTTTGGCCAAGTTGGTCTGGAGTTGTGTCAGAACATGGCTCCAGGTTCCCTGGGATCCTTCTTCATTCTCTGAGCTCCGAACCCTGACTACTTCTTTGGCTGGTGTTACAAAGAGAGTCTTTTGGGTAGGACTTGGAGCGATCTGTTGGTCCT
The DNA here is from genome assembly GCF_056163025.1 of Triticum urartu. NCBI lineage: Eukaryota > Viridiplantae > Streptophyta > Magnoliopsida > Poales > Poaceae > Triticum > Triticum urartu. The sequence continues at coordinate 240,697,360 of NC_141879.1, forward strand.
TGTGGACTACTAGAAACAAGTTTACTATCGAACATGTTTTTCCTGCTAAGCCTGCTGATTGCTTATTTAAATCATATATGTTGCTACAACAGTGGAGATTATTGACTAAGCCGGAGGACCGGGATGCTCTTGATCTTTTGATATCTAAAATGCGGGCCTCGGCGTCTTCCTTATCCAGACCGGAGCATGTTGCGTAGTTGCTTTTGTGTCTCTTTTGACTAGTTGCTGGCTATGTCGCTGGTTATCTCTCCGGCCTGCGCGCCGTGTGTTGGCCTGGGTGCCATGTATCTCTTTCTCTAAAACTTTGGGTGGGCCCTCGTCTGGGTCACCGTTATGTTCGTTGGTCTGGTTGGATGGTTGTTTCGGAACATTGCCTGGTGGCTTTATTTATAAAGTCTGGCACATGCCTTTTCTCTAAAAGGGTTTTAGAATAACGGACGTGACGGAAGAAGGGTTTAAGGTTGGTTCGGGTGTCAGAGCCTGGCGTGGGAGACGTGTGAAACCATCCAAACCTGCTTTAGTTTGGTGTAAATTTGCGGGATTTCGGACGCCGGATTGGTCAGAAAAATTTAGGTAACCGTGGACTAAAAATATCTGGTCCAAATATTTGCGATCGATTTGGTGAGGCGTGAATATAGACGGTACTACTGGAGGGGAACTTTTGGTTCCTGAGTACATATGTACCCTATATGAATTTTTTTAGCAATTCAACAAAAAGTCAAAAATTTCTGAAATTAACTCGACCTTTCATTGTACTAGTGAGAAAAGTTTCACAAAAAGAAAGTTCCTCTTTGACTTCTTTTAAAAAAGATAAATTTTCAATCAAAATAGTGTGAATAGTGACCTATAATAACAAATAAATTTTGTCTTTTTCTATGTGAAGTCAATGTTGGTTTTTTTTTGTGAAAATTTATATACTAGTGCGCAAGTAAGTCAAGTTTAATCTATTTTTGAACTATTTTAATTTTTTATTTAACTATTTAAAAAAACCCATTTAAGGTGTATATACATACGGGAGCCAAAGGGTGTTTCTCCGGTACTACTCCGCTAAAAGAAATGCTATTGGTGCAGTAGACCGTAGTAGTAGGGAAAAAAATTATATGAGACCAGGTCTCACGATTAGCAGGTGAGACCGGTTCTGATGGATGACACGTGGCATTCACAAATTACAAAGCATTTTTCACTCGATGGGTAAATGCATGATGAACGCGGTTCCCCAAAAAATTCACTATGAACGCGCTTGCCCGAGGGTAAAACGGCCATTTTGAACACTCCCCCAGCCTCTACTAAAAGCTTTGCTGTGCGAGCTCACTCCACTCAGCAGGTGTCCACTCCACTCCACTCGAGACAAAGCCATGGCGTCTCCCGCTCCAATACCGGCAACGCCGCTCCTCGCCATCGCCATCCTCGCCGTGTTCGTCTCCGCCACCACAGCCGGCCCGGCGTGCTCGGAGTCCGACCGGGACGCGCTGCTGTCGATCCGCGCGGCGCTGTCGGAGGCGCACCTCGGCGTCTTCTCGACGTGGAAGGGCGCGGATTGCTGCGCCAACTGGTACGGCGTGAGCTGCGACCCCACGAGCGGCCGCGTGGCCGACCTGACCCTCCGCGGCGAAGCCGAGGACGCCGTGATGGCCCCCGACGGCCACCCCGCCTCGGGCGTCATGTCCGGCTACATCTCCGACCACGTCTGCCACCTCGACGCCCTGTCCTCCCTCATCCTCGCCGACTGGAAGCAGATATCCGGGCCCATCCCGTCCTGCGTCGCCACCTCTCTTCCCAACCTCCGTATCCTCGAGCTCCCCGCCAACCGCCTCACGGGCGAGATCCCGCCGTCCATCGGCAGCCTCTCCCGCCTCATCGTGCTCAACCTCGCCGACAACCTCCTCTCCGGCGCCATCCCCAGCTCCCTCGCCTCCCTCGCATCCATCAAGCACCTCGACCTCGCCAACAACCAGCTCACCGGCAGTATCCCAGCCAACATCGGCAACCTCGCCACGCTGAGCCGCGCGCTGCTCAGCCGGAACCGGCTGTCGGGGCCCATCCCTCCGTCCATCGGGTCCCTCACCCGGCTCGCGGACCTGGACCTCTCCGAGAACCGTCTCACGGGCGCCGTCCCGGACAGCCTCGGGTCGTCGGGCAGCGGCGTGCTCACGTCGCTGCACCTCGGCGGCAACCGCATCTCCGGGCGGATCCCGGCGAAGGTGCTGGCGGAGAAGGGGCTCGCGATCGTGAACCTGAGCCGGAACGCCGTGGAGGGCCCCATCCCGGACGCGTTCACGGGCAGGTCCTACTTCATCGTGCTGGACCTGTCGCGGAACCGGCTGACCGGCGGCGTGCCGCGGTCCCTGGCGTCGGCGGCGTACGTGGGGCACCTGGACCTCAGCCACAACCGGCTGTGCGGCACCATCCCGGCGGGCCCGCCGTTCGACCACCTCGCCGCCGAGTCCTTCGCCAGCAACAGCTGCCTCTGCGGGGCCCCGCTCGGCAAGTGCACGTGAACGAGAGGTGGATCGCCAGAGCCATCCGATCGCGTCGACCCGACTTCGGGTGATTTTTACTACCGTGGCGCCCGTGCGTGTGTGATATACTGTGCTGATGATGTACCGTAGCCCGGTAGCCGTGTACCGAGGTCCAAGTGCCAACTGTGTGCTTAACTTTTACTACTACCTCCGTTTAGGTGAATAAGTCATTCGCGTAGTTTTAGGTCATCGATTTAAGGAATTAAATATGTGTTATATGTCATGAAAAGTATATCACTAAATTTCTACATGGATGTAGTTTTTAAATATATATTTTTTTTCACATATAATACATATTTAAATAATTAAATCATCAATCTAGAACTACGCGAATGACTTATTCACCGAGACGGAGGTAGTATAATTTTTTTTTAAAAAAAACTTGTACTATAGGTTGGGTACGGAAGAAGATAAATGCACTGCCGATCGTGTAATGGAGAGAATCCTCCTCCATTCCCCTTAATTTTCCTTTTTTTCGTTTGCCAGTGATTTCCATGAGCGTGTGCTGCTACTATGAAGTTTGGACTGTTAAGCTACAAGCACTTTTTTTTTGCATGGCAGCACTTGGCGCTGCCGAAAGCAAGGGCAATGCTGAGAGCCTGTGAGAAGTGTGTATTTTTTTTTCGGATATTGTCTTTGGAGGCCGAGCTCCATGGAGCTCGGTTTTGAAAATTTTGAATTTTGCCACTATTTTAGACTTGTAATTTGCTCCCCCAGTTGCGAACAGCACATGCCGACAACAAACTTAACATGAACGTATGGATATGATAATGGTATATGAACCTGTAAACTCGTGCTGCATAATCACCGGAATGTGATTTTGGCCCCTATGTAATTACTTCCACCAGTTTTCAGGCCTTGCTTCCGGGTACCTTGTCCTGTTCCTTGACCAACACAGCACAGTGACCAGTGCAGCTGCTCCTGTCGTGTTGCATGAACACACGAAAAACTATTTGAAGCTAGAGATGGTCAGACTGCACAAGTGCACAGCCCACAGACAGGGCTTTTTTCCTTTGGTGAACTTTGACAGCTTATCGTTTCGTACTACTGCTCTTTACTACCGGCTCAAGATCTGAGCAATAGCCGTGCTTGGAAATGCACTGGAATTTTGGACCACTCCCCCGTTCAATTTTAGTAAAGTCTGAAATAAACCCTGAGATCGTAGACGCCGACGTAAATAAACTCTCACTTTCATTTCCCTGAAATTGGTACCCTGTACTTACAAATCCCGGTCAATCCCGACCTTGTATAAGTAAAATCTTATTTGATGGAATAGGAAAGACCTGATCCCAGCCGGGATTGATCTCTACAGTCACTTACAACATAGGCCCACTTGTCATATGCATCTCTTTCCCTAGTATCTCTTCCTCACAAGTTCACTCCCCAATGGATCGTGGGCTCGCCTCCGGACGAGGCCCTGATGAGCGTGTCGGACGGGGTCGGCTCGGCTGTCTGACGCCATCGCAGACGAGTTCCTGGGCGTTTCCAAGCCTGATGACGTGCGTGGCCGACGACACGGTATCCCGACTCGAGGAGCGGGCGTTGGGGGCCTTGCCGGCGAGCAATTGTTGTTCGTTAAGACTAAGCGGAAGGGAACATGACGCTGATGGGACGAAGATGCCGGCACGGATGCCACCACGCACATGAAAAGGACCGTTCGGCACAGCTGCTCCGCGCCTCGTCTTCCTCGTCGTGGACGCGCATATCTCCTGCTATGCACCTCGTGAGGCCGTGACCTTCTTTTCTTCTCCTCTCTCTCTCTCTCTAGTCGATGACAAGGCGAGCTCTATAGAGCGTGCTAGCGCCGCCACGGTGCGCGCATGCACACAGCTGCAGCACCACGTCCGTAATATCGCATCCACCAGTGCCACGCTACTGCAGCGCCCCCGCACACACAGGACACCCCGGGAAGAGAAGGAGCTCTGTGCTCGTCGACGTTGTTGCGGATACTGAAAAATTTGCATGCCCGCGGTCGCTCTCGCCGCGCGTGCCGACGTCCGCAAAGTTGCAATGGGAGGCGGCCATGACAACCTGCTCAAGCCAGCGCGGCATCAAGAGTAAGGAGAACGACGGGCGGGATGAGAGCGTGCGCTCACGGGAGTGCCAGTGCGCGCGTGCATGTTACACTATGGCGACCCAGCGAGCGGCGAGTGTGATGTTCAAGATGGGTATAGGAAATAGATGGAGGGCAGCGTGGATGCTCCAGCGGAGAGCTATGCACGCTCGCCAGTGGCCAGGTCGACGACGTTTGCCACGAGGCGCGGCTCATCTCTTTCCGCTGCATTTGCTCCTGCCAATGTGCAGCTTGTTAACTCGCCACCACCTCCCCAGGAGCATCTACCCTATTGCCATTGATCGATCTGAGAGGAAAGGGAACATGGGGAGAGAGATTGGAGCGAGGAAGAAGATGACTAGCGATGTGTTGACCCTGCGCAGCAATGAAAGAACAATGTTCCCGGCCAGGATTGTGCCTTTCCTGGTGCGCCAAACATATCTAGGGTTAGAATAGACCGGGATCAGAAAGTTCAGGGTATGGATTTCAGGGATTTAGAGTTGACGGTTCATCTGCGTCGGCGTCTACAACCTCAGGGTTTATTTCAGACTTCACTCATTTCTTTAGATCGGAAAGCAAGGCATCTTGAACAGTACTATTGCACATGGAGTAGCTTTTTTTTTCCCAAATGATAAAAATCTGAAGTTAGTTTTTTTGCAATTTCCGAGCGAACAACCTAGAGACCGTCAGATTTGTACGCACGAATATTGGCACACGTCCCTCGCCATCTCAACATCGAGCGGTCGTTCGCTTCGAGATAAAAACTTCGCGAACGGGTCAATGAAAAAGCCCAAGTCCCCCCACCCATTGTTTTGGTTGGCCTCTGTCTCATTTCCCCCCTCCCACATTGTCTCGATTTGGCCTGGAGTCGCTCGCTCTGCTCTGCCGTGAGCTTCCTCCTGACCCGCGCACGCAGCCATCCGGAGTATCGGCCGACGCCGGCGAGCCCACCGAGCCACACCGCCGTTATCCTTCTTGATTTCCCTCATCTTTCTCTTTTTCCTCTCTTCCTAGCCCATCCATGATGATGACAATGACCACACCGAGGTACTCCTTAAGGGAGTTCTGGACTAAGGGGTCCTCGGATGTCCGATCTATTTGATATGGGCTGGACTGATGGGCCGTAAGGATACAAAGACCGAAGACTCTACCTGTGTCCGGATAGGACTCTCCTTGACGTGGAAGGCAAGCTTGGCGACCAACTATGAAGATTCCTTTCTCTGTAACCGACCTTGTGTAACCCTAGATCCCTCCCGTGTCTATATAAACTGGAGGGCTGGGCCCGTAGATAGAAGAATCCTGATAATCATAGCCAGACTAGACTTTTAGGGTTTAGTCATTACGATCTCGTGGTAGATCAACTCTTGTAATACTCATATTCATCAAGATCAATCAAGCAGGAAGTAGGGTATTACCTCCATAGAGAGGGCCTGAACCTGGGTAAACATTGTGTCCCCCGTCTCCTGTTACCATCAATCCTAGACGCACAGTTCGGGACCCCCTACCCGAGATCCGCCGATTTTGACATCGACATTGGTGCTTTCATTGAGAGTTCCACTGTGCCGTCCCCAAAAGGTTTGATGGCTCCTTTAATCATCTACAACGATGCTGTCCAAGGGGAGGTCTTTCCCCCCGGACAGATCTTCGTGTTCGGCGGTTTCGCACTGCGAGCCAACTCGCTTGGCCATCTGGAGCAGATCGACAGCTACGCCCCTGGCCGTCAGGTCAGATTCGGGAGCTTGAACTACGTCGCGGATATTCGCGGAGACTTGATCTTCGACGGATTCGATACTACGACAATTGCTCCCCGTCGCCTCGATGAACATGACTTAAATCTGTCATCGGGCCATACCCAGAAAATTGCACCTGTAGCCGCTCTGGCCTTAGATCCGGAGCATCTCGCGCCATCCGAGGACAGGAAGCTCAACCCCGCCATGGAAGCCGCAGACTCCATGGCGTTGGAGCCGCACACAGACCTAACCTCTGGTAATGCATGTGTCACCGGAACCTCGGGCTCGTTTCCGGTTAAAAGTTCCGAACTATGTGCGTCCGCGCATGTCGAGCATTATCGGTTATGATCGCCGAACTCAGCGCCGCAGACATCTTCCGGCACTCACCCTTGGACGATGTGCCGAATTCATTAAAAAATCTATCCTTAGTGGGGGATTCACAGCCGAACCATATCCGGTTCGAACTAGAAGCTGATGACAGGGAATATCGCTCCCCACCCGCCACCCACTTTATAGCCACTGTCGAATACTTAACTGACATGCTTGATTACGACTCCGACGACATCGATGGTATGGACGACGATGCCAGAGAAGAAGAGGCCCAGGACCTGCCGTTCACTGGACGCTGGACGACCACTTCCTCGTACGATGTATACATGGTGGATGCACCAAAGGAGAACATCGGCGATGACAAAGAAGATCCAATTGAGGATAAACCTCCTGAGATACAATCAAAACGCCGGCATCAGCGGCCCCGCTCTAAGTCATGCCGCAGTAAAGATAGCAACATTGGCACAGGAGAAGATAACACTCCGGAAGGTGCCGAAGACAACGAAGATCCCGTTGACGCAGCTACCAAACAGGATGAATAGGGAGATGGGCAGGTTAGCCCTGGTACACAGGCCACGCATGAGGACTCGGAGTACAGTAATTATCTTCCGCTCTCCGAGGATGAGGCAAGCCTCAGCACCGAGGATTTCATCGTGCCCGAGGAACCTCTTAAGCAGGAGCGCTTCAAGCGCCAACTAATAGCCACTTCAAGGAGCCTGAAAAAGAAGCAACAGCAGCTTCAAGCTGACCAAGATCTGCTCAACGATAAATGGGCCGACATCCTAGCAGCCGAAGAATACGGCCTCAAGCGCCCGGCCAAAAGCTATCTGCAGCGCAAATTACTACCTCAGTTTGACGACGAGGCGCCGGAACACATACCACCATCGCGCAATGCGGCTGACCGACCACCACGTGACCGGGAAAAAGCGGCATCTCAAGCCGAACACCAGTCCACCCTGCCTCATCGCAAAGGTAGAGGTAAATCAGCTCACGGTCATACATATGACCTTCGACATGACCTGAACAATAAAGTAGGACATACCAGATTGATCTACGGATCGCGAGGACGTGCCCCGACACGCGACGACGGCCGTCTATTTAGACGTGACAAACCTAGTCATGCGCGGGCGGAAAGCCGCAGACGGACTCCATCAGAGCTACGTCGCGATACGGCCTGATATAGAGGCGCCGCACACCCTCATTGCTTCACTGACGAAGTCATGGAACATGAATTCCTAGAAGGGTTCAAACCCATGAATATAGAATCATATGATGGCACCACAGACCCCGCGGTATGGATCGAAGACTTCATTCTCCACATTCATATGGCCCGTGGCGATGACCTTCATGCCATTAAATACCTCCCCCTAAAACTCAAAGGACCAGCACGACACTGGTTGAACAGCCTGCCCAAAAACTCCATCGGCAGCTGGGAGGACTTGGAAGAAGCCTTCCTTGATAACTTCCAAGGTACATATGTTCGACCTCCGCACACCGGCGACTTAAGCCATATAGTTCAACAGCCCAGAGAGTCCGCCAGGAAATTCTGGACCAGGTTCCTAACTAAAAGAACCAGATACTCGACTGTCCGGATGCCGAAGCCCTAGCACAACATCCACGACGAATGGCTCGCCCGCCACCTCGGCCAAGAAAAGCCAAAATCTATGGCAGCCCTGACGGCACTCATGACCCGCTTTTGCGCGGGTGAGGATAGTTGGCTGGCTCGTAGCAAAAACACAGCCAGCGAGGTAGACCCCTCCGAGGTCAAAAACAGCAATGGCAAGCTCCGACGTAACAGACACAAACGTCGAAGCAATGGTGATAATACCGACGACACTACAATCAATGCCGGATTCAGTGGCTCTAAGCCTGGTCGGCGGAAGAATCCGTTCAAAAAGAACAATTCGGGCCCATCTAGCCTGGACCGCATACTTGATCGTCCGTGCCAGATTCATGGCACCCCAGACAAACCACCCAATCATACCAATAGAGATTGTTGGTGAGGGAGTCCTGGATTAGGGGGTCTCCGGACAGCCGGACTATCTCCATTGGCCGGACTGTTAGACTATGAAGATACAAGATTGAAGACTTCATCTCGTGTCCGGATGGGACTCTACTTGGCGTGGAAGGCAAGCTAGGCAATATGGATATGGATATCTCCTCCTTTGTAACCGACCTTATGTAACCCTAACCCTCTCCGGTGTCTATATAAACCGAAGGGTTTTAGTCCGTAGGACAACAACCACAACATACAATCATACCATAGGCTAGCTTCTAGGGTTTAGCCTCTCCGATCTCGTGGTAGATCTACTCTTGTACTACCCATATCATCAATATTAATCAAGCAGGACATAGGGTTTTACCTCCATCAAGAGGGCCCGAACCTGGGTAAAACATTGTGTCCCCTGCCTCCTGTTACCATCCGGCCTAGACGCACAGTTCGGGACCCCCTACCCGAGATCCACCGGTTTTGACACCGACATTGGTGCTTTCATTGAGAGTTCCTCTGTGACGTCGCCGTTAGGCTTGATGGCTCCTACTATCATCGATAGCGATGCGGTCCAGGGTGAGACTTTTCTCCCCAGACAGATCTTCGTATTCGGCGGCTTTGCGCTGCGGGCTAATTCGCTTCGCCATCTGGAGCAGATTGAAAGCTACGCCCCTGGCCATCAGGTCAGGTTTGGAAGTTTGAACTACACGGCCGACATCCGCGGAGACTTGATCTTCGACGGATTCGAGCCACAGCCGGGCGCGCCGCACTGTCACGATGGGTATGACCTAGCTCTGCCGCCGAACAGTACCCCAGAGGCCGCGCCCGCATCAGCTTCGACCCTTAGCCCGGAGCCCACTGCGCGAATCGAGGACGGGTGGTTATACACCGCCTCAGGGGCTGCAGTCTCAACGGCGATCGAGCCGAACACTAGCCTAACCCTCTGCGCAGCCCGTGACTCCAAGGTGCCGGACTCTTTTTCTGACTCCGAACCGCCCGCGCCCCTGCCAATCGAATCCAATTGGGCGGCGATCATGGAATTCACCGTCGCGGATATCTTTTAGCACTCGCCCTTCGACGACATTCTGAATTCACTAAGGTCTCTCTCTTTGTCAGGAGAGCCCTGGCCGGATTATGGCCAACAGGATTGGGATGCGGGCGATGAAGAAATTCGACGCCCACGCACCACCCACTTCGTAGCCACTGTCGATGATTTAACCGACATGCTCGACTTCAACTCCGAAGACATCGACGGTATGGACGATGATGTAGGAGACGAACATGAACCAGCGCCTATAGGGCACTGGAAAGCCACCTCATCATATGACATATACATGGTGGATACACCCAAAGAAGGCAATGGCGACGAGATAGCGGAGGATGACCCCTCCAAGAAACAACCCAAGCGCCGACGTCAGCGTCGCCGCTCTAAGTCCCGCCAAAGCAAAAGTGGTGATACCGGCACAGGAGATAATAACACTCCGGATAGTGCCGAAGACAACAACAATCCCCTCCAGCATGATTTAGAGCAGGAGGATGGAGGAGCCAGCTCTCCTGAGAGAGCGGCAGACGGGGAGGAGGAGGATGACAATTACATGCCCCCCTCCGAAGACGAGGCAAGCCTCGGCGACAGTGAATTCGCCATACTAGAGGATCCCGTCGAACAAGAGCGCTTCAAGCGCCGGCTTATGGCCATGGCAAATAGCCTGAAGAAAAAGCAGTAGCAGCTTCAAGCTGATCAAGATCTGCTAGCTGAGAGATGGACTAAAGTCCTCGCGGCCGAGGAATATAAACTCGAGCGCCCCTCCAAGAATTACCCAAAGTGCAGGTTACTACCCCGACTGGAGGAAGAAGCGTATGATACGGCTGATCGGCCACCTCGTGGCCGCGATAGAGAGGCATTCCAGCCAAAAGCTCAGCCTCCACCCCGACGCCATTCAAATAAAAAGGCATGGGGAGATACGCCAGACCTGTGAGACATACTGGAGGACAAAGCAAAGCATGCAAGATCGATCTATGGATCACGACGGCGCACCACTCTGCGAGACGATAAACGTCACGCCGGATACAGTAAAAGCAAATTCGGCCGGGCCGAACACAGCGGGAAAGACCCATTCGAGCTGCGTCGCGATATATCCCAATACAGAGGCGCCACACACCCCTTATGCTTCACAGACGAAGTAATGGAACATCAATTCCCAAAAGGTTTCAAACCTGTAAATATTGAATCATATGACGGCACAACAGATCCCGCAGTATGGATTGAGGATTTCCTCCTCCACATCCACATGGCCCGCGGTGATGACTTACACGCCATCAAATACCTCCCACTAAAGCTCAACGGACCAGCGCGGCATTGGCTTAACAGCTTGCCAGCGGACTCCATTAGCTGTTGGGAAGATCTGGAAGCCGCATTCCTCGACAACTTTCAGGGCACTTATGTGCGACCACCAGACACCGATGACTTGAGCCACATAATTCAGCAGCCAGAAGAGTCGGCCAGGCAATTCTGGACTCAGTTCCTTACAAAGAAAAATCAAATCGTCGACTGTCCGGATGCGGAGGCCTTAGCGGCTTTCAAACACAGCATCCGAGACGAGTGGCTAGCCCGGCACCTTGGTCAGGAAAAGCCGAAATCTATGGCAGCTCTCACGACGCTCATGACCCGCTTTTTTGCGGGAGAAGACAGTTGGCTGGCTCGCAGTAATAACATATCAAAGAACCATGGTACCTCAGATACCAAGGATGGCAATAGCAGGTCACGTCGCAACAAACATAAGCGCCGCATTAATAGCGAAAATACTGAGGATACGGCAGTCAATGCCGGATTCAAAGGCTCTAAACCCGGTCAGCGGAAAAAGCCATTCAAACAAAGTACGCCGGGTCCGTCCAGCTTGGACCGTATACTCGATCGCTCGTGTCAAATACACGGCACCCCAAACAAGCCAGCCAATCACACCAACAGGGATTGTTGGGTGTTCAAGCAGGCCGGCAAGTTAATTGCCGAAAACAAGGACAAGGGGCCGCATAGCGATGACGAGGAGGAGCCCCGGCAGCCGCAAACTAGAGGACAGAAGAGGTTTCCCCTGCAAGTGCGGACGGTGAACATGATATACGCAACCCACATCCCCAAGAGGGAGTGGAAGCGTGCGCTCAGGGACGTATATGCGTTGGAGCCAGTCGCCCCAAAGTTCAACCCTTGGTCCTCCTGCCCGATCACCTTCGATCGCAGGGACCACCCCACTAGTATCCGTCATGGCGGATTCGCCGCACTGGTCCTAGACCCAATCATTGACGGATTTCACCTCACTCGAGTCCTTATGGATGGCGGCAGCAGCCTGAACCTGCTTTATCAGGACACAGTGCGCAAAATGGGTATAGATCCCTCAAGGATCAAACCCACAAAAACGACCTTTAAGGGCGTCATTCCAGGTGTAGAGGCCCATTGCACAAGCTCAATTACACTGGAAGTGGTCTTCGGATCCCGGATAACTTCAGAAGCGAAGAGTTAATCTTCGATATAGTCTCGTTCTGTAGTGGTTATCACGCGCTGCTCGGGCGAACCGCATTTGCTAGATTCAATGCGGTACCGCATTATGCATACCTCAAGCTCAAGATGCCAGGACCTCGTGGAGTTATTACAGTCAATGGAAACACAGAGCGCTCTCTCCGAACAGAGGAGCACACCGCAGCCCTCGCAGTAGAAACGCAAAGCAGCCTCTCAAGGCAATCAACAGAGGAGCACACCGCAGCCCTCGCATTTGCTAGATTCAATGCGGTACCGCATTACACTGGATGTCTACGCGATAGAGCTAGTCGCCCCAAAATTTAATCCATGGTCGTCATGCTCGATCACTTTTAATCGTCGGGATCATCCGACCAGTATCCATCATGGCGGTTCAGCCGCACTGGTCCTGGACCCAATAATTGATGGGTTCCACCTGACGCGAGTCCTGATGGACGGTGGCAGTAGCCTCAACTTGCTCTATCAGGATACAATGCGCAAAATGGGCATTAACCCATCATGAATCAAGCCCACAAAGACTACCTTTAAAGGAGTCATACTGGGCATAGAGGCCCGCTGTACGAGCTCAATCACACTAGAGGTTGTCTTCGGGTCTCCGGATAACTTCTGAAGTGAGGAGTTAATCTTCAATATCGTCCCCTTTCGCAGCGGCTACCACGCACTGCTCGGACGAACCGTATTTGCTCGATTCAATGCGGTTCCACACTACGCTTATCTCAAGCTCAAGATGCCCGGACCGCGCGGCGTCATAACAGTCAATGGAAACACGGAACGCTCCCTCCGCACCGAGGAGCACACTGCTGCCTTAGCGGCAGAGGTACAGGGTGGCCTTGTCAAGCAGAACCTCAATTCGGTGACCGAGCCCTCGGACACTGTCAAGAGAGTCCGAACCATCCCGCAGAAGGACAGCTCGGCTCGTCAGGAGCTTGATTAGCAATTTGGCCTCCGTCCCCGTACTAACCAAGTGGCGGTCATCGTACCGCGCGTACATAATTATGCACTAAAAATACCATGGACCCGGATGGAGGCGTAATCATCTTGTGATCCGTAATACGGCTCGACCGCTCCGGACACTCATACTTTCACTATTTCCCTTTTTTCTTTTGTTTTTCCCTTTTTTACAGACCTTTCCTGGCGGCTTGACCATCGATTCTTTTCGAAGGATAAAAACACCAAGACAACAAGAAGCATGGATGTGCTGGGAAACTCTTAGGTGGTCTCTTTAACAATCCCTTTACCTATTTTCAGGACCCATACGCAGCTCTCTCTTGGTGAAGGCATAGTAAACAGCTTTTCTGCTTATTGCACTACTTGTATAAACGCGCTTTAACGCACCAATGAAATTATAATAGAAACAGTTTGCGGCCCAAATTTTCACGGCTCTAGCTTACCACTAGTTCTTCATTTCTCTTTCCTTTTGCCTTTTTCTTTCTGGTAATTCTATCAGATAACACCCGTACACTCGGGTGCGTTTCAATTTGCCAGGGGCTTCATAGTGCCCCACAACATGGCAACAAAAGTCCAAACAATTTTATAGTACAGTTCGGCACCCCGAATTTAGCACTATATGCATTGGCTCTGAATCATGTCTTTGGTCAATAGTTGGGTTGTCTGACTCCTGTGCTTACTACCTTATGTTCCGCTGTATCGGCTAGGGTAGTAAAGGGAGAACTACTGCGATTGTGCCCTGGTTTACCCAGGTGAGCACCTCAGTAGAGAAAGCCGAAAACTGACTGTCATGATGCGGCGAGAGCCGGTCAGCTCTTTAGAGGTCTCAAATCCTTAGAGAATTTTTCTGCATTATGCGAGGGATCGATACTTACCCAATCAAGTGTTTACAGCTTCCTAGTCTGAATACTAGAGGATGCGCCTATATTTCTATTTGTCAAACTCATATGGCTGAGTGAGGATGCTAAAGCCGCATAGTCCGATTGCCTGGTTCGTCGCGCTAAACACCTCCTTCAAGGACCAAACAATTGGATCAAGAGTGTTTAGATTACATCCCGAACACCCCCGTATTTCCTACGTGGGGGCAGAAGCTGACGACTGGCCAACTCTCAGATTTCACATAACACGGCCGCACAGGAGGAGAATTTTTTAACTAAACATTATATTACATAACGACTTTGTTTCATCATACAGGGCAAAGAAAAACATGATTGTATTCATTCAAAAATAATGTCTTGCACACATTGCGTTGCTACAATGCGCGACCCCTCCAGGACATCTGCAAAATACCGCTCTGGCGTGCGGTGCTCCTTGCCCTCTGGCGGCCCCTCGGCCGTCAGCTTGACGGCGTCCATCTTCGCCCACCACACCTTGACGTGGGCGAAGGCCATGCACGCACCTTCGATGCAGGCCAATCGCTTGACGATGTCCAGTCGAGGACAGGCGTTCACTAGCCGCTTCACGAGGCCGAAGTAGCTGTCGGGCATAGCTTCGGCTGGCCACAGCCGGATTATCAAATCCTTCATGGCTAGCTCGGCCACCCTATGCAGCTCCACCAGCTGTTTTAGCTGATCGGTGAAGGGCACGGGATGCTCTGGCGCAAGATACTACGACCAGAACAACTTCTCCGTCGAGCTCCCTTCTTCGGCTCAGAAGAATTCTGCGGCGTCGGACACACTGCACGGCAGATCTGCAAATGCCCCTGGAGAACTCCGAATCCGGGTTAGTAGGAGAAATTTCTTCTTCACATACTTGCTCTGCATACTAAATGCCTTACTCGTTGACCCGGGCCTCATATTTCCTCATAGCATCTTGGAGCTCTTGCTGGACCTCGTTGACCCGGGCCTTGAGCTTCTTACGGGCGGTCTGCTCCTTGACAGCCTTCCCCTTGGCTTCGGCCAGGGCCTTCTTTAGTGCCTTGACCTCGGTCGTTGCTTCTATACATATCATGACACTTCGGTCAATGCATATCATTTTACTTTTTTATCATTTTACTTTTTTCGAATACATAACGGGTTATCACATACCTTGTTTTTCTTGGAGCTTCTTCCTCGCCTGGCCGAGCTCTTCTTCGGCTTGCTCCAGTTTCTGCTTTAGTCCGGAGACTTCGGCAGTGTGAGAAGTCGCGGCCAGCAGCGACGCATGCTTATTCGCATCAGACATAGTTTGGTTAGTTTCTTGTGAAATTTAATTGATCCTCTGTCCGGCTTTTCTTTCCGAACACCGGACAGTGTCTCAGGGGCTACTGTCTATGTGGGGACTTTCTCAGTTAAATTCCGCTTACCTCAAAACATGTCAGCAGGCCGCTGCAGGCTTCGGTCAGTCCGCTTTTAACGGACTGAACCTTCTCAATCACCGTACCCATAAGGATACAGTGTTCTTCCACAATGTAAGCACCTCATAGCGCTTCCAATAGACTGTCTCGCGCCTCTGGTTGGACAGAGGTCGCCGGCGGGACGGGCACGCCTCCTTCTCTTGAAGGAAGCTGCTTGTCAGACTCCGAGGCCGTATGGGTCTCCATATCCGTGCTCATATGGGGGCCGAATTGAGCACGGCCCCCATCGTTAGTCTCCATGGGGGTTTGTCCCCCCATGTGTCCGGCGGCCAAGGTGTCGCCCTCTGGCGCCGCCATGACGGGCTCCTAAACCTCTCCCTGGCCTGGGAAGGTCCTTTGGGAGAGCACCTCGTCATCTCCCTTGGCCTTGGGAGAGTAAGCGGCCGGCGGTGTCTCGCTGGCCATTTCCTTTGAGTCCAATGAGCCCTTTGATGAGGATCGCTGGAAGCTGTGGTGGGCCGGACTGTAATAACATGATCAGACATATAAAATACCAAAAGGTGGAGAGGCTGGATAAATGGAGGTGTCCGGGTTCCTAGTACTCACGATGCGGCCAGGGGCTTGTTCCGGGGGCACCTGTAACG
This sequence comes from Triticum urartu, assembly GCF_056163025.1. Lineage (NCBI taxonomy): Eukaryota > Viridiplantae > Streptophyta > Magnoliopsida > Poales > Poaceae > Triticum > Triticum urartu. Next base: position 240,713,375 of record NC_141879.1, read on the forward strand.
CCCTCGATGCGGCTATATCTCCCACGTGTCGAAGCACGACTTAGAGGCATAACCGCATTGAAAGCAATGTCGCAAGTGAGGTAATCTTCACACAACCCATGTAATACATAAGGGAAAGAGATACATAGTTGGCTTACAATCGCCACTTCACACAATACATGAATAAAGCATTACATTCATCCAAATACACTCAAGGTCCAACTACGGAACCAAAATAAAAGAAGACTACCCCAAATGCTACACAGATCCCCGATCGTCCCAACTGGGCTCCACTACTGATCGACTAGAACGAAACAACACAAAGGACAAGATCTTCATAGAGCTCCTCCTTGAGCTTGGTTGCGTCAACTGCATGATATCATCGGCACCTGCAAACTGGTTTTGGAAGTATCTATGAGTCACGGGGACTCAGCAATATCACACCCTCGCGATCAAGACTATTTAAGCTTATCGGAAGGGTAAAAGGCATGAGGTGGAGCTGCAGCAAGCGACTAGCATATATGGTGGCTAACATACGCAAATGAGAGCGAGAAGAGAAGGCAAAACACGATCGATGAACTATGATCAAAAAGTGATCCTAGAACAACCTACGTCAAACATAACTCCAACACCGTGTCCACTTCCCGGACTCCGCCGAGAAGAGACCATCACGGTTACACACGCGGTTGATGTATTTTAGTTAAGGTCAACTTTAGGTTTTCTACAACCGGACATTAACAAATTCCCATCTGCCCATAACCACGGGCACGGCTTTTGAAAGTTCAAATCCCTGCAAGGGTGTCCCAACTTACCCCATCATAAGCTCTCACGGTCAACGAAGGATATTCCTTCTCCCAAGACAATCCGATCAGACTCGGCATCCCGGTTACAAGACATCCTCGATAATGGTAAAACAAGTCCAGCAAAGCCACCCAGATGTGCCGACAAATCCCGATAGGAGCTGCACATATCTCGTTCTCAGGGCACACCGGATGAGCAAGACGTCGGGTAGGCCAGCCCAGAGTTGCCCCTGGTAGCTCCGGACATCGCTCAGTTTGGACCAACACTTAGACAAGCACTGGCCCGGGGGGGTTAAATAAAGATGACCCTTGAGCCGGTCGACCCAAGGAAAAGAAAAGGCTAGGTGGCAAATGGTAAAACCAAAGTTGGGCCTTGCTGGAGGAGTTTTATTCAAGGCGAACTGTCAAGGGGTTCCCATTATAACCCAACCGTGTAAGGGACACAAAATCCGGGAACATAACACCGATATGACGGAAACTAGGGTGGCAAGAGTGGAACAAAACACTAGGCATAAGGCCGAGCCTTCCACCCTTTATCAAGTATATAGATGCATTAATTAAATAAGAGATATTGTGATATCCCAACAAAATATCCAAGTTCCAACATGGAACCAACTCCAATCTTCACCTGCAACTAGCAGCGCTATAAGAGGGGCTGAGCAAAGCGGTAACATAGCCAAACAACGGTTTGCTAGGACAAGGTGGGTTAGAGGCTTGGCTTAACAATAAGGGAGGCATGATAAGCAAGTGGTAGGTATCGCAGCATAGGCACATCAAAAGAGCGAGCATCTAGCAAGCAAAGATAGAAGTGATTTCGAGGGTATGGTCATCTTGCCTGAAATCCCGCAAGGAAGAAGAACGAGTCCATGAAGAAGACAAACGGACGTAGTCGAACGGGTCCTCACAAACGCGACGTTATCGGAACCAACCCGAAGAAGCAACACCGGAAAGAAGCACACAACATAGTAAACAACCAACACATGACCATGGCATGATGCACAACCAAGTATGATGCATGTCCAGTTTAATGAGGCATGGCATGGCAAAGTGCACAAACAAACCTACAATTAAATGGAGCTCAATATGCAACGAGTTGCATATTGACGGAACACCACATTCAAGTTATTTAGTTCGATCTCGTTTATGTAACCAACAATATTAAATGTTGATTAACATGGCAAGGGGTGAAGCAAATGAAAACTACCAATCTAGGCAAGTTTAAATGAGGCCGGAACAACAAACAACAAGTCCGGAAAAAATCCTCATATGCATATATTAGGTTTGGTACTGTTCTTCCCTAAACACAATTTTAGTGTTGTTAAACATGCAAAGTAAGGCCACCATGTTAAACTAGGCAAAATTCTGCCCCATTTACATAAAAAGTTTGTTAGGTTTGGAGCTACGGTTATTTAGTTATGAAAATAAATCATTTTAACATGACATAGGAGCAAATTTAACCATACAACATTTTAAACATTTTAAACATGGATGAAAATGACATATTATGAAACTAGATGAAAAACTAAGCAAGTTTCATATATAATTTATTTAGATCCGATGCACGGTTAATTAGTTATTAGATGCATGAAGTCTAGGGGGTTTTCTGCAAAAACAGTTGTCTCTGGAAATGATAGAAATATTCTCAGCAAGGAAAAAAACACAACGGGCTGAATCTGAACAGAGCTGGGGGCTGCTCACCCATGGGCCAGGCCCAGTCGGCACAACAGAGGAGGAGAATGGCCGGCCCAGGGAACGGAGGATGCTGCTGGGCCTCGCTGGAGAGGTCAATGCACACGGCGCGACGCTCGTCGTCTCGTTTCAGTGTTGGTCGAAGGTAGGCGGCGGTGCAGCTGCACAGGAAAGGGCGCTGGCGTCGGGGATCGGTGCGGGAGGAGCTCTAGAGGCAGGCTGCAGAGGCGAGGCGATGGCGCGACTGGGCCCTACACGCAGAACCACAGTCAACGGTGATGCGGTCCTCGCGCGGGTACAGGAGTGCGAGCAGTTCAAGCTCTTCTGCTCGATGCAGAGCGAGCAAAGGCCGGCGGCGGGGCATGGAGATCGACGAGTCAAGGTACGAGCAATACGGGAGCAGAGGACGGCACCAAGCTCGGGGTTGCGGAGGAGCAAGGGGCTGCGACTGCAGACATCGAGGGGCTCCGGCGAGGTCTTGGCAGCGAGGCAGGGACTTGGCATGCCGCGCAATGACCTGAAGTAGACGGAATCGACGGCAGGAGACAGCGGAGATGGCTGGATCCAGTCTGGCTCGATCGATCCGAGGTGGCGTGGGTCGAGGGAGCGTCAGGGAAGGCTCGTTCTGGCCGGAGACAAGGCCATGGGTGATGCTGCATCTTGGTACAGAGAGAGAACGAGGGAGAGATGAGATACTGAGAGGAGGAAAACAGAGGAACGAGGGGGCGCGATGGGGGCTCATCTGCTGGTGGCGCTGCTTGCGGCCGACGGCGATGCAAGGTGTTGAGGAGGGCGGCTGGCGTCGTCGGGAAGAACACCAACGGGGAGGAAGGACGACGAGGTGGCGAGTTGGAGATCCTGGAGGTGAGGCTCATCGCTGGTTGCTCCGACGAGCGGCGCGAGGCGGCGGGATCGAGCTCGGGGAGGCACGGGAGGTGGTGGATGGTTTGGATCGGGAGGAGCTATGGCGGCTGCAGAGTTGATTGGTGGATTCGGAATCGGGAGGGATCCCGAGGAAGAATTTTGGAGCGGCGGCGGGGAGGAATGATGGGACAGACTCCCTAGATGTTAGGGTTGGCCTAAATATATATAGCAATGAGATAAAGGCCTATTTGGACCCTCCGATTTAGATCGGACAGTCGAGATAAAAAGGTTGGGGAGTCCAAATAAAGAAACAGACACGTTTTGTAGATGTTTGGGGTTGATCCGGACACAGCGGTAGCGACAGCCCGAGTCGGGTCCGGGACAGCTTTCGGGCGCGCGCGCGAGGAGGGTCGCGGGCTGACGAGAGAGGTTAGGTAGGGCCTGGCGGTGAGTAGTGGACTGTATAGACGGTCTCGAGCTGAGAGAAGAGAAGAGAGAGAGCCCCGACGACTGTTTTCGGAGACCGAAAACGTCCGACGTTCGACCGGCTATAATGCCGCTATAGTTTAACGCTTGGGCTATCAAACGAACTCCGAATGCGATGAAACTTGACAGGCGGTCTATCTACACTATAATAAGACCGCACGCCAACTTTCAACCCATTCCGAGAACATTTTCTGGCAACTTATAAAATAAAATTTCGGACATGCCGCGGGCGCGTTCAAGTTCTAGGCTCAGAACGGACAACAGAAAGAACTGGGGGAAACCCGGACGGATGCAGGTTTTGAAAACATGATGATGCAATGCACATGATGACATGACAAGATGCAACACGCAAGCAAATGACATGGCAACGATGGCGAATAACTGGAAGACACCTGGCGCATCGGTCTCGGGGCGTCACAACACTCCCCCACTACGAGAGGATCTCGTCCCGAGATCTAGGATGGCACCGGAGGGAAAAGGAAGAGGAAGAGAAGAGGTAAAATAAATTGCTTCTTTGACAATCGAGTGAAACCAATGAACCTTGAGAAGTTGAACATATTGAAAGAAATAATGCAACGGAGATGAACAAAGTTGAAAACACTCCGTTAGAAAAGAGGAACAGGGGAGAACAAATTCGGGTAGTACACCGGTTGAAAAGAGATGAAAGTCTTGATAAAAATGAAAGAACTTGAGCCGAGGGCACAACACTTCGGTTAAAACAAGATAGAGAAGGAACAAGAATGATATTATTTGGGCAGCACTCCAACTGTAAATGGAAGGAATTGAACATGAACTTGACAAGATGAGAGGATACTTGATGAAATCAACAACACACTGCCTCCGGAACTATTGAAATAATGACACAATGAGTAAGAACGATTTCAGGCGGCACTCCGGTTGAGAAGGGAGGCAAAACTTGACAGAATGGGAAGAACTCGAAAAGCGGGCACGACACTCCGGTTAAATGGATAAGCAGGAAAGAACATGGTCCTGACAATCCGAGATGAAGAGTGAATATAGCAACAAAACAATGCCTCCGGATGAAGGAATAAAAGGTAGATCGTCGGAACAAAAGAACAGAGAATAAAACACCATCTTCTAACTCAAATGAGCTTGAAAAGCATCTTGAAGAAAAAGGTCGAACAGAATTGTTGAAAAACCAACACCGAAAGAATAAACTTGAAATGGGCTTAAGGAATACATCTCAAAATATGAGGTGGCAACCTGCCACTCACGGGGAAAATAATTGGATTGATAAGAACAAGGAGACGAGAAACTTATCTCCCCGGAAGGATAAATGAAGAACTTGGATCATTTATAATCACCATATAATTAGTAACAATCCTTAGGGAAAGTTTTAGGTGAAATATACCCAAGATAACTTCAATGAAGAGATTGATGGATTTGAGATATCTCATTCTTGATAACTTGTGAATCACGGAGCATGACGGGAAATTATCACGAATGACATAACACCACCTCAAAGATAAGATAGGAAGAATTGGACTTTGAGATGCAAGATGAAGAATGCTTGAGCTCCTCTGAAAAGAATCTTGATGAAAGCTTCGAGAAGGGATAAAATCCTTGATGAACCATCATGTAGAACCTTCATTAGGAACTCAGGTAGAAAAAGAATGATCAAACGAAATGAAGGATGAAAATAATAAGGTTGAAGCCTTGCAATGATTTAGATGGATCTTCGTGATGATATAATTGAGAGATCTTGGAATTCCGGGAGAAAAGATAAAGCATCTCGAACCGAGAATGTGCTAAGAAGAACCTCCAGAATAAGGAATTGAATTCACTCGATGAAACAAGAATAAGAATTACATTATGCTTATCCTTCACCAATTAAATTGATGACAAGCAACGGATTTGACATACTACTTATTCTCGTAGAAAGGATTAAGATAGATATAGCGTCAACTTGGAAAGGTCTTCAGTGAATCACCGATCGGGTTGGAGCAACGAATAAATTGATATGAAAAGAAGGAAGATAAATCTTGAATGAATCACCATAATAATTGGAAATGAACGAAGTAAAAGAGATGAATCACCAGTAAGAATTAGAGAACGAATGAGGATACTTGAGGGGATTTGGATACAACTGAAACGAAGAGATCACGCGCTGATTAAAGAATATTGAATGATGCACCGGTGAGATTTGGAGCATGATAGCTGCAGGCTGAGAATGAATAGGTCTTCTGAAATGATGGGCTCCAGATAATCAAACTGAGAAGACTCTTGAATTGCTCCGGATAGGTCAAAAGAATTCTCACGATCAAAACAATTATGAGAGGATGGCATCAAGCTAGAACCATGAATCTTGAAGAGAAAGGAGAAAGATTAAGAGGAAAAAACTTCTTCGGTCTTCAAAATTCGAGAATGATGACGAGAAACACTACCACGAATGTTGAGGCACTCCGGAATAATGAAAAGCGAAGAGGTTGAACCAACAATGAAAAGAGTTTGAAAGATCTTGGTGAAAGACATTTGACTGATGATAAACCATTCTTACGTCAAACTTTGAAAAGAATTTAGGATAGCTCCGGGAAAAATTAGAAGAGCCAGGTAAGATCCTGGGAAAGGACCTGTGGGTTAGGGCCCACTCAAAAGAAACACCATTGAAAAGATTTGAACAGAGATAGATAGCACCGGTTGAATAAAATGGCTTGAATGAGATAACAACCTCGGAATAGGTTTGAACGGATCTTGAAGGAAAAGACGAGCCTTCCGAGATATCTTCAGCACTCCGGAATAATTGAATAGCGAGAAATGAATGAATATGATGAGCACCGGCATGAGAAGGTATTTGAAACGAGGAAAAAGGGATATGATCCACAAAGTTTGAATTGAATCCACCGGAGAAGAAAAAAGGAATGAGGAATGACAAACTAGAAGAGCATCTTCATGTGAACCACCGGATAAGAATATTGACGGAAAAGAATGGAGAGACTTCACATCCATAAGATGGGTACTCGATAAAGAAATCCGAGTCCTTGAAGAAACAAGGGTGGGAGGGCGGGAAAACAAAGACAACTTGGAGACGGATGAAGCAAACACCGTTGAGAAGAACTGAGTTGGTCTTGCGGATGATGAAAAGATCGGATCCGCTTGAGGAGAGAAACACCGGTTCCAAAAGAAACTGAGATGGCAAACTTGATGAAAAAGAAGAATTTGCATTCACATAGGAACATGAGAACACCGCTTAGGGAAGGTATGGAATCAACACTTGACATTGAAGCAACTCGAATACCACAACTCAAAACAAAACAAAGGATTGGCTTGCAGAATAAGCCGGAACAAACATATGATAGAGATTTCGTTCGAAGTTTTTGTGGTGGGGCCTACACGGGCTTGATCGTACAACACTATCATGTACAAGGCAGTGCACATGACATGCGAAGCATCCCCGAGTCGGCATAGCCAAGGACTCTTTAAGACACAATGAGACCACTGTAAAACCAACTGTGGATAGGCGGATCACTAGACGCCAAACCCCAATTTCATATCATACATCTGTCGGAAAGATATCCTAAGAGCTACTTGAATTCCCATTTATAAACTCCCGAAACTTTCCGGTTATGCAATCAGGTGTTGGGGATACAGGGAAAGCATAATATCTCACCCAAAACTAGCAAATCCTACATCCAGCTATATCCATCCTTCAACACATAACCAAGAAACCTTCGGAAATCGTTTACCTCAACCTTCGAAAAGCATACGTTATACGAGTTATGGCAATACTCCCGAACTCCCGCCCCAGTACTGGGTGGCGTTGAGGTTATCTCACCAACAACTGCATAAAAGAGATTTTCGATGTCGGCGAACTCAGGTATTCCAGAACTGCAACGATAAAATTGTGACGACAACACCTCGGAGCTCAACTCCCCAGGACACTGCCACAACCCCTAAATGTCAGGAGGCACCAAGAACAATGTTCTCGTCACAAAACCATCGGAACGATTCCAAGATACCCGCATGATCCTAAAAAAAATTAGTGAAAATTTGAGAAGAGAAGAGTCAAAACTCTACGTCAGATGCCTCACCAGAGCGACGAAGGGACTGAGGAGTAAAAAGAATCCTACTCTCCGATATATATATAATCCTATAAGACTCAAAACATTTTTCTAGACTCAACAACGCTAGCGATTCGATCAAGCAGGGGGCTCCTAAGTCGGGGAAGGCTCTGATACCAACTTGTAACGCCCTCGATGCGGCTATATCTCCCACGTGTCGAAGCATGACTTAGAGGCATAACCGCATTGAAAGCAATGTCGCAAGTGAGGTAATCTTCACACAACCCATGTAATACATAAGGGAACGAGATACATAGTTGGCTTACAATTGCCACTTCACACAATACATGAATAAAGCATTACATTCATCCAAATACACTCAAGGTCCGACTATGGAACCAAAATAAAAGAAGACTACCCCAAATGCTACACAGATCCCTGATCGTCCCAACTGGGCTCCACTACTGATCGACTAGAACGAAACAACACAAAGGACAAGATCTTCATAGAGCTCCTGCTTGAGCTTGGTTGCGTCACCTGCAAGATATCATCGGCACCTGCAAACTGGTTTTGGAAGTATCTGTGAGTCACGGGGACTCAGCAATCTCACACCCTCCGATCAAGACTATTTAAGCTTATGGGAAGGGTAAAAGGCATGAGGTGGAGCTGCAGCAAGCGACTAGCATATATGGTGGCTAACATACGCAAATGAGAGCGAGAAGAGAAGGCAAAGCACGATCGATGAACTATGATCAAAAAGTGATCCTAGAACAACCTACGTCAAACATAACTCCAACACCGTGTCCACTTCCCGGACTCCGCCGAGAAGAGACCATCACGGTTACATACGCGGTTGATGTATTTTAGTTAAGGTCAACTTCAGGTTTTCTACAACCGGATATTAACAAATTCCCATCTGCCCATAACCGCGGGCATGGCTTACGAAAGTTTAAATCCCTGCAGGGGTGTCCCAACTTAGCCCATCACAAGCTCTCACGGTCAACGAAGGATATTCCTTCTCCCAAGACAATTCGATCAGACTCGGTATCCCGGTTACAAGACATCCTCGACAATGGTAAAACAAGTCCAGCAAAGCCACCCAGATGTGCCGACAAATCCCGATAGGAGCTGCACATATCTCGTTCCCAGGGCACACCGGATGAGCAAGACGTCGGGTAGGCCAGCCCAGAGTTGCCCCTGGTAGCTCCGGACATCGCTCAGTTTGGACCAACACTTAGACAAGCACTGGCCCGGGGGGGGGGGGGGGTTAATAAAGATGACCCTTGAGTCGGCCGACCCAAGGGAAAGAAAAGGCTAGGTGGCAAATGGTAAAACCAAAGTTGGGCCTTGCTGGAGGAGTTTTATTCAAGGCGAACTGTCAAGGGGTTCCCATTATAACCCAACCGTGTAAGGAACGCAAAATCCGGGAACATAACACCGATATGACGGAAACTAGGGTGGCAAGAGTGGAACAAAACACTAGGCATAAGGCCGAGCCTTCCACCCTTTTCCAAGTATATAGATGCATTAATTAAATAAGAGATATTGTGATATCCCAACAAAATATCCAAGTTCCAACATGGAACCAACTCAAATCTTCACATGCAACTAGCAGCGCTATAAGAGGGGCTGAGCAAAGCGGTAACATAGCCAAACAACGGTTTGCTAGGACAAGGTGGGTTAGAGGCTTGGCTTAACAATAAGGGAGGCATGATAAGCAAGCGGTAGCTATCACAGCATAGGCACATCAAAAGAGCGAGCATCTAGCAAGCAAAGATAGAAGTGATTTCGAGGGTATGGTCATCTTGCTTGAAATCCCGCAAGGAAGAAGAACGAGTCCATGAAGAAGACAAACGGACGTAGTCAAACGGGTCCTCACAAACGCGACGTTATCGGAACCAACCCGAAGAAGCAACACCGAAAAGAAGTACACAACATAGTAAACAACCAACACATGACCATGGCATGATGCACAACCAAGTATGATGCATGTCTAGTTTAATGAGGCATGGCATGGCAAAGTGCACAAACAAACCTACAATTAAATGGAGCTCAATATGCAACGAGTTGCATATTGACGGAACACCACATTCAAGTTATTTAGTTCGATCTCGTTTATGTAACCAACAATATTAAATGTTGATTAACATGGCAAGGGGTGAAGCAAATGAAAACTACCTATCTAGGCAAGTTTAAATGAGGCCGGAACAACAAACAACAAGTCCAGAAAAATCCTCATATGCATATATTAGGTTTGGTACTGTTCTTCCCTAAACACAATTTTAGAGTTGTTAAACATGCAAAGTAAGGCCACCATGTTAAACTAGGCAAAATTCTACCCCATTTACATATAAAGTTTGTTAGGTTTGGAGCTACGGTTATTTAGTTATGAAAATAAATCATTTTAACATGACATAGGAGCAAATTTAACCATACAACATTTTAAACATGGATGAAAATTACATATTATGAAACTAGATGAAAAACTAAGCAAGTTTCATATATAATTTATTTAGATCCGATGCACGGTTAATTAGTTATTAGATGCATGAAGTCTAGGGGGTTTTCTACAAAAACTGTTGTATCTGGAAATAATAGAAATATTCTCAGCAAGGAAAAAAACACAACGGGCTGAATCTGAACAGAGCTGGGGTCTGCTCACCCATGGGCCAGGCCCAGTCGGCATAGCAGAGGAGGAGAAGGGCCGGCCCAGGGAACGGAGGATGGTGCTGGGCCTCGCTGGAGAGGTCAACGCACACGGCGCGGTGCTCGTCGTCTTGTTTCAGTGTTGGTCGAAGGTAGGCGGTGGCGCAGCTGCACAGGCAAGGGCGCTGGCGTCGGGGATCGGTGCGGGAGGAGCTCGAGAGGCAGGCTGCAGAGGCGAGGCGATGGAGCGACTGGGCCCTACATGCAAAACCGCGGTCAACGGTGATGCGGTCATCGCGCGGGTACAGGAGTGCGAGCAGTTCAAGCTCTTCTGCTCGATGCAGAGCGAGCAAAGGCCGACGGCGGGGCATGGAGATCGACGAGTCGAGGTACGAGTGATGCGGGAGCAGAGGACGGCACCAAGCTCGGGGTTGCGGAGGAGCAAGGGGCTGCGGCTGCGGACATCGAGGGGCTCCGGCGAGGTCTTGGCAGCGAGGCAGGGACTTGGCGTGCCGCGCAATGACCTGAAGTAGACGGCATCGACGGCAGGAGACAGCGGAGATGGCTGGATCCGGTCTGGCTCGATCGATCCGAGGCGGCGTGGGACGAGGGAGCGCCAGGGAAGGCTCGTTCTGGCCGGAGACAAGGCCATGGGCGATGCTGCATCCTGGTACAGAGAGAGAACGAGGGAGAGATGAGATACTGAGAGGAGGAAAACAGAGGAACGAGGGGGCGCGATGGTGGCTCATCTGCTGGTGGCGCTGCTTGCGGCCGACGGTGATGCAAGGTGTTGAGGAGGGCGGCTGGCGTCGTCAGGAAGAACACCGGCGGGGAGGAAGGACGACGAGGTGGCGAGTTGGAGATCCTGGAGGTGAGGGTCGTCGCTGGTTGCTCCGACGAGCGGCGCGAGGCGGCGGGATCGAGCTCGGGGAGGCACGGGAGGTGGTGGATGGTTTGGATCGGGAGGAGCTGTGGCGGCTGCAGAGTTGATTGGTGGATTCAGAATCGGGAGGGATCCCGAGGAAGAATTTTGGAGCGGCGACGGCGGGGAGGAATGATGGGACAGACTCCCTAGATGTTAGGGTTGGCCTAAATATATATAGCAATGAGATAAAGGCCTATTTGGACCCTCCGATTTAGATCGGACGGTCGAGATAAAAAGGTTGGGGAGTCCAAATAAAGAAACGGACACGTTTTGTAGATGTTTGGGGTTGATCCGGACACAGCGGTAGCGACAGCCCGAGTCGGGTCCGGGACAGCTTCCGGGCGCGCGCGCGAGGAGGGTCGCGGGCCGACGAGAGAGGTTAGGTAGGGCCTGGCGGTGAGTAGTGGACTGTATAGACGGTCTCGAGCTGAGAGAAGAGAAGAGAGAGAGCCCCGGCGACTGTTTCCGGAGACCGAAAACGTCCGACGTTAGACCGACTATAATGCCGCTATAGTTTAACGGTTGGGCTATCAAACGAACTCCGAATGCGTTGAAACTTGACAAGCGGTCTATCTACACTATAATAAGACCGCACGCCAACTTTCAACCCATTCCGAGAACATTTTCTGGCAACTTATAAAATAAAATTTCGGACATGCCGCGGGCGCGTGCAAGTGTGTCTGGGCTCAGAACGGACAACAGAAAGAACTGGGGGAAACCCGGACGGATGCAGGTTTTGAAAACATGATGATGCAATGCACATGATGACATGACAAGATGCAACACGCAAGCAAATGACATGGCAACGACGGCGAATAACTGGAAGACACCTGGCGCATCGGTCTCGGGGCGTCACAACACCGCTCCTGACTGTTGTCGATGTCCCATGCGGAGTTGTCCGCGAGAGGGCCTTTTCCCTTCTTGGGCGCCTCCGCCTCCAGATTTGTGGAGGCTGCCCTCTTCTTCCTCCCCCATCAGGGGGAGAGTTGCTCTCCTCCTCCTCGCCGTCGTCTTCGGCGGCGGAGGAGCGGGTCTTGTCTTCAGACGTCACGTCCGAAGTGCCCTTGCGGCGGGGGCCACTCCGGACCCCCTTGGCCTTCTTCTTGGCCTTCTTCTCCGGCGCCGTATAGGGCGCCGGCACCAGCATCTTCGCTAGGCGCGGGATGACTGGTTCCTCGGATAGCGGAGCCAGACATCGGATCTGCTTTGCCCTCTCCATCCAGTCCTGAAGAAGCAATGACAATAAAAGCTTAGACATCATCCTTGAAAAAAGCAAGTAGGGGATGCGTTAAAAATATCATACCTCATTGGCGAGGTGGTTAATGTCGTGCCTGCGGTCCGAATATATGGCCGGCGGTGTCTCGTTGCCCTTGAAGAGCAACTTCCAGGCGTCTTCGTGAGTGGTTTTGAAGAGCCTCTTCAGGGTATGGTGCTTCTTCGGATTGAACTCCCATAGAGGACGGCTTCGGCTTTGGCACGGGAGAATCCGGTGAACTAGCATCACCTGGATTACATCAACAAGTTTGACATCTTTGTCCACCATGCTTTGAACGTGCGTCTGCAGTGCTATCAGCTCATCCGGCGAACACCAGTTCGGGCTCTTCTCGACCCAGGAGGTGAGTCGCATGGGAGCGCCAGAGTTGAATTCGGCAACTGCGGCTCAGGTGGTGCCGCGGGGTTCTATGATGTAGAACCACTATTTTTGCCATTCCTTGACAGTCTCCATTAAAGTGCCTTTCGGCCAGGAGACATTGGTCAGCTTACTCACCATGGTGCCTCTGCACTCTGCGTGCTGGCCATCCACCACCTTAGGCTTCACGTTGAAGACCTTGAGCCACATCCCGAAGTGGGGTTGAATGCGGAGGAAGGCCTCACACACGACGATGAACGCCGAGATGTTGAGGAAAGAGTTCGGGGATATATCATGGAAGTCTATCCCGTAATAGTACATCAGCCCGCTGACGAAAGGGTGGAGTGGAAACCCTAGCCCGCAGAGGAAATGAGGGATGAATACCACCCTCTCATTGGGCTTCGGTGTGTGGACGACTTGCCCCTGGGCTGGAAGACGATGGGCGATTTCCTTCGCCAGGTACCCGGCCACCCGAAGCTCAGTAATGTCCTTCTCCTTGACGGAGGAGACCATCCACTTGCCATGACCTCCGGATCCGGACATTGTTGAGTGCTTGCCCGAGTGGGAAGAAGATGCGAACTTGGGCGCTGGAGCTCAAGAGTGGAAGGGCAGAGGAAGAGAGAAGGCGTGGGAGAAGAAGGGGGAATCCTTATCCCCTTATAAAGGCAGTGAATATCGAATGCCTCCCCACCCGCCCTAAAATTCGTCTATTCCCAAGGTCTGTGTAAACTGTTGGAAATATTCCCTAGAGGCAATAATAAAATGGTTATTATTATATTTCCTTATTCATGATAATTGTCTATTGTTCATGCTATAATTGTGTTATCCGGAAATCGTAAAACATGTGTGAATACATAGACCACAACATGTCCCTAGTGAGCCTCTAGTTGACTAGCTCGTTGATCAATAGATGGTTATGGTTTCCTAACCATGGACATTGGATGTCGTTGATAATGGGATCACATCATTAGGAGAATGATGTGATGGACAAGACCCAATCCTAAGCCTAGCACAAGATCATGTAGTTCGTATGCTAAAGCTTTTCTAATGTCAAGCATCTTTTCCTTAGACCATGAGATTGTGCAACTCCCGGATACCGTAGGAATGCTTTGGGTGTGCCAAACGTCACAACGTAACTGGGTGGCTATAAAGGTACACTACGGGTATCTCCGAAAGTATCTATTGGGTTGGCACGAATCGAGGTTGGGATTTGTCACTCCGTATTACAGAGAGGTATCTCTGGGCCCACTCGGTAAGACATCATCGTAATGAGCTCAATGTGACTAAGGGGTTGGTCACAGGATGATGTGTTACGGAACGAGTAAAGAGACTTGCCATAACGAGATTGAACAAGGTATCGGTATACCGACGATCGAATCTCAGGCAAGTGCTATATCGGTAGACAAAGGGAATCGTATACGGGATTGATTGAATCCTTGACATCGTGGTTCATCCGATGAGATCATCGTGGAACATGTGGGAGCCAACATGGGTATCCAGATCTTGCTGTTGGTTATTGGCCGGAGAGATGTCTCGGTCATGTCTGCATAGTTCCCGAACCCGTAGGGTCTACACACTTAAGGTTCGATGACGCTAGGGTTATAGGGAATATATGTACGTGGTTACCGAATGTTGTTCGGAGTCCCGGATGAGATCCCGGACGTCACGAGGAGTTTCGGAATGGTCTGTAGGTAAAGATTTATATATGGGAAGTCCAGTTTCAGTCATCGGAAAGGTTTCGGGGTTTATCGGTATTGTACCGGGACCACCGAAGGGGTTCCGGGGGTCCACCGGGAGGGTCCACCTGCCCCGAAGGACCTAATGGGCTGTAGTTGGGTGGGAACCAGCCCCTTAGTGGGCTGGTGCACCCCCCAAGGGCCCAAGGCGCCTAGGGTTGGAAACCCTAGGGGGCCGCTGCCCCCCCGGGGGCGGGAGCCCCCCACTACAAAAAAAATACACTTCCATGATGATACGTGTTTGTCATAGTAGGTCCCTTTTTTTTGTCATGCATGTACATCCATGACAAATTTATGACAGAATCAAGATAGTCATACATGTGCTGTCGTAGAAGTGTTCCATGACATTACCAAAATTATCATCACGGAAGTGTCCACTTCCATGACGATAAATCGAGCGTCACAGAAGTGCTTTCGTCAAGGGTGACCGACACGTGGCATCCACCGTAACGGAACGCCGTTAAGCTATCGGGTCGGGTTTTGGATCCGATAACCAGTTAACAGCCCCGACCAATGGGTATTTTCCACGTGTAAAATCATCATTGGCTAGAGGAAACACGTGTCGGCTCATCGTCGGGACAGATGTCATCCACTCACTGGACAGAAAGCGCCTATGATACGTCGACACGTGGCACGGCCCAACAAGTTTAAATGGGCCGGCCCAACTAGAGGCCCACAAGATTTTGCGGACCATAATGGGCCGGCCCAGCTAAAGGCCCATGAAATGTTGTGGACCATAATGGGCTGGCCCAGCTAAAGGCCCACAAGATTTTGCGGGCCATAATGGGTCGGCCTAGGTAAAGGCCCACAAGATTTTTTTGTGCCATAATGGGCCGGCCCATGTAAAGGCCCACAAGATTCTTGCACGTCATAATGGGCCGGCCCAGCTAAAGGCCCATGAGATTTCGCCGACATTAATGGGCCGGCCCAGCTGTAGGCCCACAAGATTTTGAGGACCCTAGTAGGCCGGCCCATTAACTAGCTGCCATGTTTTGGGCCAAATGCTGGCCCATATTTGATCCGGTCCATTAATGGCCTGCCACACTCCGGGCCTAATAGTGACCCATATGAGATCCGGCCCGTTAAAAGCCTACCATGTTCTGGGCCAAATTACGACCCAGATCAGGTCCAGCCCTTTAAGAGGCTTTGGGCTCAACTATGGCCCATATCAGATTCGGCCCGTCAACTGGACACTATGCTTTTGGGCCCACTTGCTAAAGGCCCACTTAGTAATTCGGCCTGATATTAGTTTTGGCCTGTTAAGGGCCCGTTTAACATTTCGGCCCTATATTAATTTCGGCCTGTTAAAAGCCCGTCATATAGTTGGGCCTAACTACGGCTTGGTTTGCATCCGGCTTGCTTGCAGCCGATATCTGATTGGGCCAAACAAGGACCCAGACAATTTTGGCCTATTAAAAGCCCGTGATTTGATTTGCATAATCATGGGCCGGGGTTCATTTCGGGCTGCTGGGTAACTAGTAGGAATTAAGAACAAACCTACTCTATACAATAAAGAAACTACGGCATAGTAACTAAGAATAAACCTACACTACACAATAAAGGATTTAAGGTATATTACATCCATTCGGCATCAAAGTTCGCCACCAGTGATCATAAAGCGCAACGAAGAAGCAGATTACAAAAACTGGGCACCATTGTAGCGTAACAAAATAATACTGAATCGAGACCACTTCCAAGACAGTTCAAGAAAGGTTAGCCTTGCGGGGGAACTGCTGCACAAGCTGCTGAGCAAGGCTATGAGACCGGCCTAGCAAGTCGGTCATAGCTTCCAGGTGTAGATGTTTAGCGATGAGGTTCTCATTGGTGTTCTCCGCAATCTTTCTTAGAGATAGGACTTCAAGTCGAAGTTGAGTTGCAGAATGCCTTTCTGCTAGAACTTGGGACTGAAGAAGTCGAACTAATTCAGACAACGAATTCTATGAGCTTGTCTGACTGTTAGTCTCAAGTAACTTGAATACTGCATCAAGACAAGACTTTGGGGTTGTCTCGCTATCTTCAAGATGTTTTGCCTTCTTTGCTGCAATATATGTTGGGTTTGTCTCACAGCCTTCAGCAGACTTGTGCATGCCATCAGGCATATCACCCTGAAACAAAGCAGAGAGATGACATGTTTTGCATGTGTATAAACAAAGATGATAATTGTTCTGTCAATTCTATCCAATTTCAAATTAGAAAATAAAGAGTATGTTCAAAATATCAATAGCATAATTTGGCATTGTTCATAAGGCGGGGAGCTTCACCACACTACTGGATTACCATGTCAACATAACAAGCATAGATGAAGGGCAAAGAAAATCATTGTATCTATTTTGGATAATGTGCATGGCATGTTGTTCATATCATCAGCCACATCAGTAAGATAAAACAGGAGATGATAAGGTGCAAACGTGGGCTGCTTCACCACACACTAGATTATAGATCCACAAAAACAAGCATACATATAGGGAGTATTAAGTAATGTGCATGGTATGAATAAGGAATTTGGTTTTACAAGTAAAACTTAGAACTTACGGTTCTTATGAACATGCATTTTGGTAGAAACAGCAAACTAAACAGCAGTAAACGATAGGGAGTATGAGCAAATTAAACAGCAGTTGAGGATAAAGGCTTTAGAAGGACCGACTTACATTAACAGTTAACACCGGCTTTATAATGCCCTTCTCCATGGCAATGGAAGGATAACTCAAGAATTTCAGCACAGAATCTTCTTCATAAGCATTGCCTGTACTCTACATTTTGTAGAGAGTAATTATAGATATGATAATACTGGAAGGGATAGAGGATAATGAAGATAAGATGCAGATTGATGCTACATAATCAACTACCAATCCCTGGAAGTACAAGCGTTACAGGACAAAATGTACTGACAAGAGCAATGGGCTACACTTTTGCACTGGCATTGTCTGTGTATTCTACTTGTTGGTAAGATTAAATATAGATCTGATCTTTTTTAGTAAATGGTGGGCGAGGGAGATAAGATGCAGAATGCTACAAAATGAACCAATCCCTCTTCCATAATACAAGAGTGTTTTGAACACTGGTGTACTGTATAAAACGTTCTTATATTATGGGACGGAGGGAGTAGCTGTTAATGTAAGTACAGTGATAGACCACGTTCAGTCCTTACAAGAGGACTACAGAGCTAAACCTCTTCAAAAGCATTGGGTTGATTCTAAATTTATGTAAGAGTCCATACGGATCTTATAATGTCCACCAGATGGACGATTATGAGGCTAACATGTGTAGTGATGCTACATAATCAAACAGCTATGAAAGTAAGTATGGTCATACAGGGCAAGAGGTACTCACAAGAGCAATGCAGTGTGCAGTATAGTTGCGAGATTCTGTGGTCCCTTGAGAACGAATGTTCTTCTGCTAACATTTTTCATACAAGTGAGACATTAAGGCAAATGCAGAAATGTAGTTCAAATTGTGATGTGATATCATAGACAGTACCTTACGCTGCAGCCGAGACCAATGTGTAACAAGATTATTCCAGTCACCGTCGGATAAATGTAGCACCAGAGACTTTATAGAAATTTCATTCAGAGGCTTGCCATCGAAGTGCGCTTGCCCCAGGTAGGAACGATACTTCATCAATGAGTGCTTGAAAAGTGCAACCAACCCTTGCTCGTCATCACAATCCAGTTTGCACCTCGCCTATTTAAAAGAATGAAATCTTGTGTCTTCTGTTAGCAGAAACATATGCAGTAATGACCATGAATAACATTAGTACATTACTTACGCGTAAGTTGCGGAGGAAGACTGGAAATTGTTCTGTGTCTGCGGTATAATCTTTCCATGATGGAAAGATGCGCACAAAGTTCCTGGCAACAACATAAGCTTCGTCTTCTAAATTGGGAAGAAATGGAACAGGGGTTCTATTTGCTGCAATTGGGGCTCTCTCTGGTTCGAAAAGGGATTTGGCAACTGGATTTGGTGTACTCTTTGCTGGAATGGGTGTTTTGCGTCGTACAGCTGGTGCTATGTCAACTGGCATAATCATACTGTTTGCTGCAATTGGGGTCTGCTGAGTTGGGGCATCAGAAATGACCAGTGTAGTAGGGCTAGAGTCTGCTAGAGTTGGGGTATTTTGTGGGTCAGGTGATATTGCAACTACACCTAATGGGCTATTTGATTTATCAGGTGCCACTACCTTTTCCAAATACTTTGCTTGTGCTCCTCCACGATCAGCAATCGCCCTCTTCCTTTTGAACGTCTGATACACAAGAACAACATTTGAATGGATAAATATGGTATGATGACAGATGGAATATGTACTGAAAATGGATAGGCAGGGCGTATTCACATACACGATGTGTAAACTAAGTTAATGGCAGTTCAACAAAGTAGAAGCAATGCAAAGCATCAGTTGCAAGATATGTGCGAGCAATGTAACCTTGGAAAGTTAGAGCAAGTACCTTGATGGGTGAATAAGATAGGGCATCTTCCTCTGACTCCTCCACTAGGGAGCTACATTGACTTAGGTCTCCCTCTAGCTCAGAATCACTGTTAGGATCATATTCTGGGCATGAATCTGTAGGTGGAGAGTGTTTGCATTGCATTGCATTGCATCCAGACTTGATTTCAGTCCCTTAATGCCAAGTTTGACAGCCATGGCATTGTTCTGCTTTATTCTTTTCATGCGCGCAAGCTCATAATCATTATGATGCTGTTCAGAATCTGAGATTCATGAAAACATAAAAAGTAGTCAGATTATCTATGGAATGCATTGCGATTTCAACTCGGAGAGTGTCTCCCTATAAACCCCTGCATATGCAAAGTTCACCTCCCCAACCGTGCTGACCAGACCACACACAGAGATACGCACCCGAGCGGCGAACATGCATTTTCGAAACTAATTTAGGAACATTTAGCTGACCAATTAAACAACTCTATTTTAATAATATCAGATTCGTATTTGAACAACTAAGCTTGTTTAGCTTGATGGGTGGAGCAGTGTTATTATGACACGAAGCATGTATTCTGATCGTATAGTGATCATAAAAGGGGGAAACTCTAAGCATATATTTTTTAGCAAAAGAGGGTTTCCCCTCTGATTTCTATTAAAGAAACCACCACGGAACCAACATGATCAATTAAACCCTAAGCATGATCAATTAAACCGTATTATGATTGTGCCATGGCAGATTTGAAGCTGCAAACCGGAGAAATGATATTTAGCATCCATTGTTTGCGTCGAACTAAGAACTAAATTCTAAGAGCTGAAAAGAAAGTAGAGTAACCAAGTTAAGATCTATTTTCTGGTTGAGATCAAAAAGTTGAGGAGATATGAAGTACCACCTCTCTTGCAGCGCCGTGTAGGCATCGGGGGTGCGATGGCTGTCGGTGGCATTGAAGCAGATCTGCAATGGTAGACGGGTGCATCGGGGGATAAGTCCCGTTGCGGTGGAAGAGAAGGTCGTGTGAGCGGCCCCGGCAAAGAGGACGACGGCGCCGATGAAGCGAGAGGACGCGATGCAAGGCTATTGGTCCGTCGCCGTGGATGAGAAACGTCCATCTCTAGCAGTGGACGGCGTGGTCTTGGTAGGCGCTCCGGCATGGTGGAGGACGGTGGCGATGGATGTGGTGGAGGACGGCGGTGATGGATGGGGTGGCGGACGGAGGCTGGTGTGGGAATGGGGTGTTCTAGCGCGGACGGTGTATGAATGGGAAAATGGAGCGAGAGGTACAGGGAACCATGTTTTTGGGATGAGCCTGTCTGAAATATGGGAAAGTTATGAACTTATCCCCCGTTTCAAATTTGGACGTCTCGTCGGTTGGGGATAGGACGGTAATCTCGCATCTCCCAAATATTTGCCGGTAACTATTTCGGGCGAGGAGAGGGTGTTTTGCCGCCCACGGTTGGCGCCCGCGGTGTATGAACGGGGCTGACAGGTAGGGCGGTTGTGTCACATCTGATGGAAGTTACACATCTGCTCCTATTTGAAATATTAGCCTACATCTATTTCGGACGAGGAGAGGGTGTTTTGCCGCCCACCGTGTATGAATCGGGAATGGAGGGAGAAACAGAGGTCTTTCGGACGAGCTTGAATCAAATGAGTTTTGCCGCCCATGTTTGACGCCCACCGTGTCGGAATGGGCTCAGAGGCGGTCGTGTCACGTCTAATTGAAGTTACTAACCTACCCCTATTTAGAGCAGTGGAAATCGGGCCGATGGATTGTCCGTGTAATGGGTAGACAGTAATTTCCATCTCCCAAACACTTGGCTTCGGGCAGCCGATGTGGGAGTGGACATTTTGCTGTTTCTTTCGAATTTTGGGACAATAAGCATCCACATTTACCCTGGCAACTAAATTCGAATCCATTTTGTATTCCTATATGAATCTTTATAAATCATTCTATGTGTTTTTATATGTCTTCAAAAGGACGACAAAGATGTATTCCACTGTCATATATGAATATGGTTTACAAATGCCGATACTCAAATTCAGAAACTAGAATCCAGTTTAAGGTGAATTCGAATATTTGGAACACTTCATGTCCAACTCAAATGTCACACGCAGCATAATGTGTACTCCCATTTAGATATGTACACAAGCGATGTATCAAGATTCAAATACCGAGTCAATCAACCAAGAATGTACGGAACTAATAGACATATAAACACTTATAGAGTATATGGATCAATAATATCAACTAACATACATAAGCTAGGCCGCTGTACTTTTTTTGGCTACAACAGCATCCTTTTTAGCCAACATCTTGGCCCTTTCCAATGCATGCCACTTATGGTCCATCTATACTACTATTGCTGAATGCACATTCAGCCCGATTTGCATATTTGTAGGTCTGGCACAACAATCCAAATGAAATGTCTCCGAGTCTTATCAATTAATACAGAATTGTGCTCAGATAAAATTACAAACAAAAAAACAAAAAAACAATTATTACATGTCTCTAAAACAAATGGTTTGATTGATTACATGAACAGACAACACAAAGGTTATTCAACTATGGAAAGAACATTTCACCTATGATTTACCAAGTAGGAATTTAATTTCCTTTTTTCCTTCAGGACCTTAACAATCTGGTCAGTCTCAGCTTGCTTCGTTTTGAAATCCACCAAATATTTAATGGTTGTCTTGAGTACTGCTTGTGATTGTGCTGTTTGCTTCCTCAACGTGTCAACTTCATCTCTAAGGCAAGAAGCAGAATCTCTTTCTACCACTAGTTTAGCCTCTAGAACATCAGCAGTTGGCAATTCATAATGCACGATTGGGCCGGTGCCACTGCTGTGGGATGAAGCAACGTCCATGGGGACCTTGCTCTTTGATCTTGGGCTAACCTGTTTTGCCATTAAAGTTCCGATTGGATTCAGAAAAGTTGAAGTTAGCAAAACATCTCAACTGGGAGTTATAATAGCAAACCAGTTAAACAAACAAGGAATTAAAGAGTTTTAATTGGATGCTGAAAAGTAGTTATTAACATCATTGTAACCCGCTATTGCAGCAGTAAAGCAGTTAAACAAACAAGTAGATATTTAAGTTAAGGCAAACAAGTAATTCTTAACAGTAAGTATCAAACACATAGATAGACGCAGTCTACAATATGATTAACAGGCTGTGCCATTATGTAATCAGTAGCAAACTAAATTAAGCCAAGCAACGTAATTGAACAATTTTGCAATAAGTGGCTAACTAAAATTCCGAGAAGCAGGTAACTGAACTTACGCTAGTTCTTTGTACAGGCACACTGCAACTTCTTTTTCGCTTACAAGGTTGTACGAAGGAGAACATGGCATCAATTGCTTGGATACGCAGTCCCAATACTTCTTTCTTCCCACACTGCATGGGTAAGTCGAATGGTTAATCTGGTAAGATAGTGCGTCCTTGATATGTTATATGAGGACATGTAGTCAGACTAGTTGTAGCCAAACACATCACACTGGCTTTTACTATATATTTCATGCGATTACTTTTTGCATATCGAGATCTAAGCAATCTACAATAGGATGAAAAGACTGGCATCCTTCACATTATTGGCGAACTCAGTTCATAGAAACAAGCAATTCAACCATTCTGTGGGTAAATCAAAAGCGCCACTGGAATATTTTTCACTATCCAATCATACACGCAAAAAGGGGCGACGCCACCATAGGGGCTGGTATGGGCGGCCGCCTCAGGTGGCTGGAAAGTGGGCACCTAGTTTGAGTCGTCCAGGTTGGCCCATGCTAGTTTTGTTCATCCCAACGCACGAGTAGGCAATGTAAAAAATGAAGAAAAATGTTTCAATTTGGATGGGCCAATAACATAAGTGCAAGGCAGGCCCTATAGCAGGCTCGCGGCCCAAACGAGCGCCTCCCATATCGATCGACAACAGGAAAAATCCCAATTCATTTGCTCCAGCCTCCAGTCTTGTTCGCTCCTAACCTAGCCACCGCTGGACAGACTGACACAACACTTCCTCACGCCCTTGTTGGAGGGCGGTCGCCGGGCTTCAAGCGAGCGGAAGGACAAGAAGATGAAGATCCAACCCTGGGTGTAGCCTGCGTGGGAGGCAGCGGCGGCAGCACGGGCATGGCATCGAGCTTGCGCAAACGGACAGCCGCAGCTTGCAAGAGTAGCATGCGCAACGAGCAGGTACATCACACCCGTGATTATATCTAATTCAACTCTTCAATTTCTGGCCAATAGTTAAACCTGACGGTGTTGTAAAACTGCTTGTATGTAGGGAATCTATGAGAAAATGAAACCAATTTCTACTTATTTTATAACTCCCCCAATCAATACTGAACTGACTAAATCTGATGTATCTAATCAAGTTTCCGGTGCAAACATACAAGCTCGTGTTGTTCTTGAGCCTGAAGTGTCTAATGAACAGACTGCTAATGAAGGATCTGATGCAAACATTTTACATGCTCCTGGTGATGAACATATAGTGTCTAATGAGGGATCTAATGCAAGCATTTTGCAAGCTCATTGAAGGATTTAGTGTCTAATGATGATCTACTATGTTGAGAGAGACAGAGATTTGCAGGCATTGATGACAAGCAAATTATAGTGCATTTTCATAGCTTGAGGAAACGTCGAGGTCATCTACCAGAAAGTCCCCGTATCATGACAACATAGCATAAATACTTTTCTAATCTGTTATTTGAAACTATTGGCATACTTGTGCAGGATAGATATATTGATATGCAGTTTGCGCACTGGTTATACGTGCAATTACACTTTGATATTTTCAGCCGGAGAATGAATAATTCAAGCAGGTACAGACCATGTTTGTAGTCCTTGTACACCATGTTGCATTTTGTGTTTTTTGGTGCTTGCATCATTTAGTGTTTATAATCTGAACTACTTTGGATCATTAGCTGGTTTTCAAAGTGCATGTAGCTTCACATTTCTCAAGCTATGTTGATTTCCGGAGTGCAAGTGCCTTCGTATTTTTTAAGTTAAATGTTCGCCCCTGGTAACTTGAATTCGTGGATCAGCCACTGCACACAAATCATACACGAATGCTAGTACGAATTAAATGAAATGCAGGGACTTACGCTAGCTCGTTGTACAGGCTCACTGCAGCTCTGCTTGCGCTTGGGATGTTCCATGTACAATTCCATGCTACCACTTGCTTGGATGTGCAGGCCTTGTGCTCCTTGCATTCTCCTCTGCATTTTTGACATGGCGAATGGTTGATCAAATAAGAGGAATCGACCTTGATGTTGTACCGGAGGACAGATACTTACAAGGTTATACGGGTGTGCAGGATGTGTACCAGATCCCATAGCACCGTCATGCTTCGCTAAAATATGGATTTGCTTGTTTCAGATGATATCTCCAGAAGAAATAAGAGTTAAGGTCAGAGCTGCATAGGCGTGTAAGCTAAGAGAGCAGTGAAAGGATATCCAAACATCGTCGGAACAGTGCACAAGGGAATGATGTGTGGATACCTAGTTCGGGCCGGCGTTTGGGCATGCTCGCCTAGCTAGAGTGCGGGTCACTTCAGAGCCATTGAGGGTGATGCGCTGGCGTTGGCCGGCCGTGCATGGATGCAGATCTTGAGTGGCAGCGGAGCGCTACGATGCGGTGGACGGGACCGTTGGTGAAGCCCCAACGGCCTCGGGGGGCAGAGGTGCGACGATGTGCTCGGTGAAGTAGCCCCGGTGAGCTGGGAGACGGCGTCGGTGAAGCGCACCTGATGCGGTAGAACTCGGTGTCTGTGAGGCACGTCGGTTGTGGCGGCCGACATTGTCGGTGGACCACCTGGTGCGGTGGACGAGGGCGTAGATGAGGTAGCTCCGGTGCGGTGGTGAAGCGCGACCATCATCTTCGTCGTCGTCGTCCGGCACAGAGGTGGGGAACGGTGGGGAAAGAGACGAGACGAGGGCCGATTCGAGGGTTGGCGGCGAATTATGGATTTGAGCAATCTGGGCGCGGAAGGGGACGGTGGAGAAGAGAGATTTTGCAGGGCTGGAATTGGGGCCGCCAGATATTTCAATCCGAAACGTGGAAGCGCGAACTTATATTGTCGTCATCCTTTTTTGGGGGGAGGGGGGTGGGTCGCTGGGTGCTACGCGTCCGTCCGACACACGCGACCACCCCGACAGGACTATGCTTCGGTGCCTTAAGGCTCCTGCCTATGTGTCCATGACATATGGACCCAACAGGTGGTTGGCCCACATGTCAGTGACCCAAAGGCAGTTGCCTTTAAGGCACCGAAGCAGCGTCCATCCCGACACGACCCTGGTTTGCCTGGTGCGCCTACATTTGAGAATGCAAACGAATCTTCTTTCATTTGCAAACGAATCTATATGTATTACCATGCCCGTGTTTTCCTTGCAATAATTAGTCATTCAAAATGAGATACTCCATCCGTTCACTTTTGTAAGTCGTTTCAGACAACTTAAAATGAACTATTTTGCACATTGTCTGAAATGTCTTCAAGGTCTTATAAAAGTGAACAGAGGGAGTACTATAAATTAATTAATGAGGAGTTATTTGAAAAAAAATCAAAACGGTACCCACGCTAACGTGGATTAGAGTGTGTGTCACATAATTAGTTATTTGAATTAGAGTGTGTGTCACGTAGTTAGTTATTTGAATTAGAGTGTGTGTCATGTAGCGATCTCCAATTCTAATGTGGATTTCGCATTTCACTGTATCCATGCTACTTTTTTAATACAAATTCATATGTATATGATGAACACCATGGTAGTGAGAAAACTTTTTGATGGATTCAAACATATGACCTACAAAATAGCACAACAAACTGAGTCAATGTCAACTTTTCGAAACTTAGTATGGCACGAATTCGAAATAATTACCCATATGCCTGGTCCTCGGTTCAAATCCTACAATGTACACCGAATTGAAACATCGATATTAAGTCTCGTACTATGTACATTCAAATGTTGTTTTTAGCCCCCCCCCCCCGCACAAACCCTACATACTTCCTGTATCGGTCAATCTTCCTCTCCTAACCACCTTAGGAAGCTATCGGTTTCCAACACACGTTCATTCTTTCTCTCCATGTTTCGATCTCTTAGTCTCTCAACTACACAACCCCTTTTTCCACTATGTTACCAAATGTATTTACCTCACACACCCGCCATTGCACCCCGTGCGAGCTCTCTCTCTCCCCCTCTCCCTCTCACCCTCTCGCGCTAAATACATGCATTGCCTATCTAGCCCCCCAACCTCTCGTGCATGCGCACACACGCACGTTGTATATATAGGTCACTCCCTCAAGATTGTCTCACTCTTTCTTCCACACGGCGGGCCACACTCGCTCAATCTCGCTCTCTTTATTTGAGTCTCGTTTAACCTCGTTTTCTTTAACACACAAATGATATATCTCCCTGTTCGGCCTTGATCGACACACTCTATACTCTCTCACGCAGATTGTCTATCTAGGTCAGTCCATCCAAGCCGCCACCACTCTTTCGACCTCATGGTGGGCCACGCTCACTCAATCTCTCTCTCTCTCTCTCTGTATGTCTCGATTGACCTTGCTCTTTCTCGGAAAAAAACGATATATCACCATGTTGAGCCCAATTCGACCTATTCACATTGTATACTCTCTCACGCACATCATCTATCTAGGTCACTCTCTCCATCCCGTCTCACTCTTTCGATCGCACGGCGACCCTATGTGATTGGTTGACCTTGCTTCCTCTCATGCACAAAATATATCTACACGTCTGTGACTGGATCATCTCTCAAGCTCTATCTTACAGCCCTCACCCTTGCCAAAAAGCTCAATCGGACAATATCTCTCCAGAGCATATATATATTTGTTCAATGAATGTCGGACCACACTCACTTTGTCTCTCTATCTATATGTCTCTCGATTGACCTCGCTTTCTCACACCGTATCTTCCACGCGTTGAAGCTACTACCTCTCCATCCCTCGCAAAGCCGGAGCTATTTACATTGCGAGGGGCACTCCAACCTTGGATTAATTTGTGTAGGCATTTATTCTGGTCGGTTTAGATTATATTTTCATAGCATTCGGTCCACAACTACTCCAATCACCGTAGCGGGTAATTAAGCTACGGGGAGCACCTAATATGAGCACTGGGGAGCCGTTGGATCAAAGATGCAGCGGCACACACGAGGCCTGAATGTTTTATTTGCAAAAAAAACTTTGGGGAGTTTGGAAATTGCGCATAATTACAAAGACTACTCCCAAGCCATTGGATCTCACTTCCAACGGTGTAAAAACTCGTATCACCATAGTATCTAAGCTGCGGGGTGGATGTGATATTCTATGCCGCTGTCATTTTTGTTCGTAAACTTGCAAAAAACATGTAACTCGTGCCGTTACTTGTCTAACCGCGCAAAGTGTTTGTTCAAAAACACCATACTACACTGAAATATCGGAACAACACACGGGGGTCCCACTTGTCATTAATAAAATTTGGACCTAAAACTAACAAATCTGAAAGACGAGATTCGAACTAGCAACCTGGACTACAAAACGTAAGTCGATAGCCTGAAAAAACGAACGGTTGTTGGCTTTGTCCCATAACTTGATTTTATACAGTACTTGCGTTGAGTAGAGTAGAGGGAGTGCCTCGTCAACACGTGCATGACCGTTATCTCACTTACTGGTGGGTCCCAGGTCCGCGATCTCAATCTCTCTTCTCTCCATCTTCTAACCTTTGCACGAGCACACGCAAAGAGCAGCGCTAGCTTGCCGTGGTGTTATTACAACTAAAAAAACTTGGAAAATAGAAGAATTGCCTAGAACAAGAGATGTTGTGGCTGGTCGAGACGGAGCTAACCACATCTATCCTCCGTGCCACGTTTGCATGATGAAGCTGTGTGGCTAGTGGGGTGTTTTCAACCAACTGGCTGGGTCCCAAGGTCGAACCATAGGTACTCTACTATGTCTGATACAGTATAGTTTTACACGCACATTTTTACTCCATGCCGAGACGTGGCAAAATCTACCGCGCGGTTTCGGGGTCCTCCCGGGTGGTGCACGTATATATTCTTCCTGACGTGGGACGCCCTACCACGCGTTTTCTGGGTCCTCCTCGGTCGTAGCGCCGAAGCAAGTAAATGAGTCGTCAAATCACGAAAGACCACCTTTCCCGCCGAGTACATCAGTGAAGCACGGTGGCTAGCTAGTTGGGCTAGTTCGACCGATTAGCTAGGCCGCCGCCACATTTGTTTTTCACCCCTTTTTTATCTACTTGCCGGCAGGTAAATTTAAATATCCACCACGGCATTGCTCTGGTGTTTGGGTGCGGCAGGATTTTTAATTTTTTGATTGACGGGAGCAGGCGCGGCAGGATTTTTAATTTTTTGATTGACGGGAGCAGGCGCGGCAGCAATTAATCATGATGACTCCGCCTATACCCATTGCTCCCTGATGTGAGAAGTCGTCGACTGGTGTTTTACCGTGGTGAAAACCAAAAGATTCCCCGCTCCCTACGCCTTCCCATAGATTGCATTGCCTTTCAGCCATTTCGCCCCCTTTGCTTCCTCTCCCCATTGCTTCTACCTGGTGCCATGGCGGCGCAGCAGATCACGGAGTCCGAGGTGAGGCTCCTGACACAGGAGCTCCATGACAAGGATGCGGAGCTTAGGGCCAAGGACGTGGAGCTCCGTGAGCTCAAGGAGGAGAGGAGTGCCATGCTCCTCCGTTATGTGCGGGAGTTCACGGAGCTTCAAAAGCGGCAGGCGTCCACCACAAAGATGCTCGAGGCGTCGGCGGCGTTGCTGCAGAAAGCGGGAGATACAATAGGTCGTCAGGGGAGCCGGCTGGAGCCTGAGCGGGCCGATCGTGCCGAGGTCCAGGTTCGCCTCAGCCACTTGGTGAACCAAGTTGCCACACACGTGTTGCGGCTGCGCGATGCCTACCATCGTGCGAGCGCAACGATGCCGGCCGTCAGGCTAAACCCTCTGCATGGGCATGTCCATGTCTCGGCGCAACATGACCGTTGGATCAAACTCAGACGGTGCAGATCAGTCACTGTAGCACAAAGCGTGTGGGTGTGTTTGGTTGCATTCTCATCTCAATATAGTTGTTTCCTCTTCGTGTATTTTTGTCAACCTACTAGTGTGGACTCATGCACCCTTCACGCACTCTGCCAAACACTCAAAAGTGGGTCGAGAAGGGAACTTTTGCTCCCATCCCGTGCACCCTTCATACACCCTGCCTAACACTATTCGTGGTTCATGTGGTTCATGTTTCGTGGAGTATTGTAGCACCGTACTCTCCGTGCGATGTGGACCTAGTTCTGTTAACATTGATCTCACCGTCCATTCTCGACCGGACAGTCGAAAAAGCGGTACTATGTTACATATAGGAGTAGTTAACATGCGCACAACATCATTTGTTATCGCCATATCTTACTACACTAGCAACAAGATTGTGTAGTAATGACGTATGAACCACTACACATGCCTAGTAGTAGGAGCACTGTGTATGTTCAAGTGGCTGCCGTGTTTCGCACTCCTCCGTCGTAAGAGTGGAAACGCTTACTGTAATCATTTTTTTCTTCTGAAAAACAGTGGACACGCTATACCGTGCGGATCCTCCTCCAGCCATGCACTAAAGTACTCACTTTCGCCGACGTGTGGGACAGCCAGCATCGGGGTCCACCAGCCATGCACTAAATTACTCCATAGTAGAGTGACAGTAGAATACCCCGATTGAAGCGCCGCAGTAATGCCCAATGAGCCTTCAAATCACAAAACCCCCTCCTTTCCAGCAGTAAGTTGGACGGACGAAGCACCCATCATTTCACTCTTCTCTCTCAGCTTCGTCTCTACCCAACCCTCGCTTCTGCCTCATCTTTTTCCTCATTTCTTCAGGAAAATCCTGACCTGCTTCTGCCATTGTTCTTCCCTCCCAAAGATGGAAAGGTGAGCGCATCAATGGTGTTGATTCTGGCCAAGGACCAGTCTTGCAACCCCGAGACTGCTCCTATAACTCCCTCTCTTTTCTTCTTTTGGGTTTGTGATTATGGTTTCTTTTCTTTTATTTCTATTTGACAGTTTCTTGATGGACGCTGGAGCACCGGCCGAACTGATGTCTATGGCTTCGGCCAAAACCGTTGAGGCTCATGGTACGAAGAAGCGCAACCACCCCGCCGAGACTACCGCACACAAGCTCAAAGCCATCGCCCTGTCCAAGCCCCCCTCTCCGGGATCCCTCATTAAGCAAGTCCAGGTAATATCTCTTCTTGACGATCTTTTACTCAATCTTGATCGTGTTTTTTCATCTAACACGCAGTACTAGTACTAGTAGTACAACTTTCTGGGTGATCTTGCATGTGATTTTTGTGTGCCAAATGACGGTTCTAAATTCCTCTTTTGACCAAAACATGCGAGAGGTTGACACTGATTTCTTATAGATTACTTTCAACTACTCCCTCTGTCCCAAATTTCTTGTCTTAGATTTGTCTAGATACGGATGTATCTAATACTAAAATGTGACTTGATACATACGTATCTAGACAAATCTAAGACAGTAATTTTGGGACGGAGGGAGTACTTTATGAACATCAATGCTACCTTTTAAGAGGGTATATTTGCCTCAGTAACTTGTGTTATGGATATTGCATGTAATCCCTCTGCTCTCATGCCTTTGAAGACATGTTCTAGTATCTTTGTTCACTCATTTCTGTGCGTATATGTAGTCATATATGGAGTATAATATCGAAAATCATCTTATATTTCTGAACGGAGGTAGTAATAAAATATGGTTTCTGTTTGAATTAGAACCAGGTCCGCGGTGGAGATGAAGTTCTCAAAGTCATGCCGTGTGAACTAGAAGACCTGATGATGAGTTCTACTGCTAAACTATCCAGCTGCTGTGTCCTTGTCGCCACGTGTCCTGAACTAGTGTTTTCCTGTAGCATTGTTGTCAGGCGTGTTCTCGAGGCTGTACTTGACCACAACAATTTCCTGGCTGTGCCTTCGATTACGAAGGGTGTGGTTCTTGTAAAGCTTCCCAACAAATCTGATGTGTCCTGTCTTCATCATCATGTTTATGAGTGGAAAGACCACTCTGTTAGGTTCTCCAAGGTTGACAAGATGGTGATGGTGCATGTAGACATCTCACACGAAGTCCATGGCCTAGTCAGTTATGCGGGGTGCATCCCGTAGGTCGGTGGCAAAAAATAGTCTGCAGAGTTTAGTTAGTGCAACTTTCCTTGTCTGTAGTAAGTACTATTGTTCAGTACTTGATTTGTGTTTGTGAACCCTGTATTGTTTATTAGTACTGCCGCTTTTGGTGTGTGGTCAGTCTTGAGAACGGTCTATGTTAATGTCTATCCACTCAATTCAGTCTGTATATTTTGAAGTATCCATATCATATTTTTTGTGAGGATGGTCTATCAATTATGGTTACACTCCAATATCTGTATGCATTACAGGGTTTATTGCACCCTCCAGGATTTCCAGCCCCATGGATGTTCGGTCCATACGATTTGTCACGACCTTTGGACTGTCCTGCTTGTGGGAGTAGGCGGGGGCCCTGCATGCCACGCGTAGTTGAACGATCAATCTTCTGTTTAGTACTTCAACATAGTGATTTCCTGGTAAGGATTCACTCGTGTCACATCAAGTAAATCTTATTGATTTACTGTCTAAATTTAATTGATTTAATGTCATGTTTTCTTTCTTTTCCTGCAATTTTACGATGCAGGTTTTGCCATGTGACATTCATCACAGAATAAACCGTTTGGTTTGCTCTACGATGGCTATTTTTGCAGGTTTCACTTCTTATGTCGTGTCAGTAACAAAGGCACTGTCCATCACTTATATTACTGGAAAAAATTGGATCAGTCTGTTGTCTGAGTACAAGCTGAATCCCTATGATGAACTGCAGTTTGGTTTAACAAAAACGCCACAATTAGTCCTTCTCGCGTTTAAAATAAATGAAGAAAAAGACTGGATCATGGTCACGGATCCTAGTCAAGTTAGAAATCTGATCATAGCAGACCAGACACGATCGCCGCTGTCACGCACAGATCGAGCACCGACAGTTGCTCTAGCACTAACAGCGGCAACAGCTCAGTCTGATCCAGCTGAGGATTGGGCATCGGCCGCGTCAGCGGATCACCCTGATCTACTGGAGGATCGGGCATCGACACCGGCACCTGCTCCGACACCGGCACCAGCTCTACAAGGAGCACCATCTCCGGCAGCAGCAGCGGCTTCGGCACCTGCACCAACACTTGCACCTGCATCTGCTCCGGCCCGTGCAGTTGCACCGGCAACAGACTGGGCTGCAGTTCGCACTTCATATACCAAAGTCCTTACAAAAACCGACATGTCCACCTTCTTGGTAAGCATTGGCCGCCCAAGTGCTTCGTTCTTTTTTCTTTCCATGTTCTTTCACATGATTCACTGTGTTGATCTAACTGTTTGGGTATGTCTTCTTGTTTGCAAACAGATAATTCCTAGAACAACGAGGGAGTCGTTCAACAATCCGGGCAACCACGGCCAAGTTTCTCTTACCATGCGCAGCCTTGGTGTGAATGAACCTGCTCAATACATCGTAAGTACAAAGGATGGTCACATGATGGTTGATGCTAAAGGATGGTCAAGGTTCAAATCTAAATCATATCTTGCGGTAGGGGATTTAGTCAAAATCAAACTTTCTCAGCAAGGAAAGCTGGTCCAAATCAACTTTGAAATTCTTTAGTAGCAGCACGCAACTGCCTAACTGATCTATCCTCCGAGAGATTTTGATGCAATAATCTGGCATGATGAAAAAAGTGTCCTGTGTGTATAAGTAGTATGATAGTATTATTTATCACATGGTATATCGTTGATAGAATTGCAACTCTGATTGTTGGTTAGGAATTGTCGTTCGATTTCATTCCAACAACTTCCGTGCTTTATTCAATTTTGTGTATTCGCCTTGCGACAGCATCTAAAACCAGCGCCGTACCGATCGCTTGCAATATGAAAAGTGCTGAGGTAGAACACATGGGCCCCCAAACATGCAGGGTCGGCCTGCGGCCCAAAGTCCAGAACCTAGTTTCGAGAAGCACTAGCTCAGTGCAAAAGTGGCGCCCTCCTCCTGCTGTGGGTTGGGCGAAGATGAATGTTGATGCTGCGTTATCTTGCAATGGTGAAAGGAGAGCCCTGGCAGGTGTGAGTCGGGATCATACAGGCTACTTCCTTGGAGCATCGGCACTGGTGTGCGAAAGTGTTACTGATCCAGAGATCCTAGAGGCAATGGCATGTTGCGAGGGGCTATCTCTGGCTCTTGACTTAAACCTGCACCAAGTTCATATTAGCACCGATTGTTCAGCAACAGTCAAGCATATTGGAGAGGCATACTTGGGGCCTAGCAAAGTTATTATGGACGAGATCAAGATGAAGAAGAATATGTTCCAAACCATGGAGATCATACATGAAAAACGCGAGTGTAATGTTGAAGCGCATGTGCTCGCAAAAGCTGCTACTTCTTTGCCCTGTGGATGCCATCTTTGGCTCACAGGAACCCCCGAAATTATTTGTATACCTATGACTGTTAATCTTCAATAAAGCAGCTTTTATCCCTCCAAAAAACCATCTGAGTATTATATTCTCAGCTGAACCCCCATAATGCCCGTGCGTTGCAGAGGGAGTATTTTTCTCGGCAAGGTGAGCCTGTGATATAAAAGATTTGTATATTTCTTTATAGAGGGAGTATCTCTCTGTCAAAATATATATTTATGTGTAACTAGTTACTCCTGTCTTTCTACT
The DNA here is from genome assembly GCF_056163025.1 of Triticum urartu. Lineage (NCBI taxonomy): Eukaryota > Viridiplantae > Streptophyta > Magnoliopsida > Poales > Poaceae > Triticum > Triticum urartu. The sequence goes on from NC_141879.1 coordinate 240,747,348, forward strand.
TCCTTTTGCTGATATGTGGGGCAACCGACAACGGGGTCCACATGCCATATGCACAAATTAGAGTGCACAACTTCACGATAGACACACTCCGGTCGTAGCGCCGCAGTAATGCCCAATGAGCCGTCAAATCACAACCCCCCCCCCATTCCAGCTTTAGCAGTAAGCTGGACGGACGAAGCGGCAATATTTCACTGGGCCTGAATCCCTTTCTCCCTCGTCTGCTTGTTCAGAGAAAAACCCCTCTCGACGATTGCATAGGGTTTTCTCATGGAGAACCAGGTACGAATTCTTCATCCATCCCCGATAAACCCAAGTCCCTTGGTCGCAGGTAATCCTAGGATGGCAGCCGCCACCGTTGATGCATTTTTCTTCCTACTGAATCTAGTGTGTTTCATTTGCAGTGCCCAAAGTGCGAGTACCCTACTAGTCCGTCTCACGTGATGATCAGACACGGCCTAGTTGACTCGGATCATGTATCACTTAGATGACTAGAGGGATGTCTATCTGAGTGGGAGTTCATTAAATAATTTGATTAGATGAACTTAATTATCATGAACATAGTCTAAAACTTTGCAATATGTCTTGTAGATCAAATGGCCCACGCTAATGTTGCCCTCAACTTCAATGCGTTCCTAGAGAAAACCAAGCTGAAAGGCGATGGTAGCAACTACACGGACTGGGTCCGTAACCTGAGGATTATCCTCATAGCTGCCAAGAAAGCACATGTCCTAGAAGCACCGCTAGGAGATGCACCTGTTTTCCCAGCAACTCAAGATGTTATGAACGCCTGGAAGTGGCGTAGTGATGATTACTCCCTGGTTCAGTGCGGCATGCTTTACAACTTAGAGCCGGGGCTCCAAAAGCGTTTTGAGCAGCACGGAGCATATGAGATGTTCCAAGAGCTGAAAATGGTTTTCCAAGCTCATGCCCGGGTCGAGAGATATGAAGTCTCCAACAAGTTCTACAGTTGTAAGATGGAGGAGAATAGTTCTGTTAGCGAACACATACTCAAAATGTCTGGGTTGCACATCCGCTTATCTCAGCTGGGAGTTAATCTCCCGGATGATGCGGTCGTTGACAGAATCCTCCAGTCGCTCCCACCTAGCTACAAGAGCTTTGTGATGAACTTCAATATGCAGGGGATGGAAAAGACCATTCCTGAGGTATATTCAATGCTGAAATCAGCGGAGGTGGAGATCAAAAAGGAACATCAAGTGTTGATGGTGAATAAAACCACGAAGTTCAAGAAAGGCAAGGGTAAGAAGAACTTCAAGAAGGATGGAAAGGGAGTTGCCACACCCAGTAAGCCAGTTGCCGGGAAGAAGACGAAGCATGGACCCAAGCCTGAGACTGAGTGCTTTTATTGCAAGGGAAACGGTCACTTGAAGCGGAACTGCCCCAAGTGCTTAGCGGATAAGAAGGCCGGCAATACCAAAGGTATATGTGATATACATGTTATTGATGTGTACCTAACCAGCGCTCGTAGTAGCTCCTGGGTATTTGATACTGGTGCGGTTGCTCATATTTGTAACTCAAAACATGAGCTGCGGAATAAGCGGAGACTGGCGAAGGACGAGGTGATGATGCGCGTCGGGAATGGTTCCAAGGTCGATGTGATCACCGTCGGCACACTACCTCTACATTTACCTACGGGATTAGTTTTAAACCTCAATAATTGTTATTTAGTACCAGCTTTAAGCATGAACATTGTATCTGGATCTCGTTTAATGCAAGATGGCTACTCATTTAAATCTGAGAATAATGGTTCTTCTATTTATATGAGAGATATGTTTTATGGTCATGCCCCGCTGGTCAATGGTTTATTCTTATTGAATCTCGAACGTGATGTTACACATATTCATAGTGTGAATGCCAAAAGATGTAAGGTTGATAATGATAGTCCCACATACTTGTGGCACTGCCGCCTTGGTCACATTGGTGTCAAACGCATGAAGAAACTCCATGCAGATAGACTTTTGGAGTCTCTTGATTATGAATCACAAACCATGCCTCATGGGCAAAATGACCAAGACTCCGTTCTCCGGAACAATGGAGCGAGCAACCAACTTATTGGAAATCATACATACTGATGTGTGCGGTCCAATGAGCGTCAAGGAATTTCAGAGTGAGGTTGAGAATCAACGTGGCAGGAAAATCAAGTTCTTACGATCAGATCGTGGGGGAGAATATTTGAGTCACGAATTTGGCACGCACTTAAGGAAATGTGGAATTGTTTCACAACTCACGCCGCCTGGAACACCTCAGCATAATGGTGTGTCCGAACGTCGAAATCACACTCTATTGGATATGGTGCGATCCATGATGTCTCTTACCGACCTACCGCTATCATTTTGGGGTTATGCTTTAGAGACTGCCGCATTCACTTTAAATAGGGCTCCGTCGAAATCCGTTAAGACGACACCGTATGAATTATGGTTTGGGAAGAAACCTAAGCTGTTGTTTCTGAAAATTTGGGGATGTGATGCTTATGTCAAGAAACTTCAACCTGAAAAGCTCGAACCCAAATCGGAAAATGCGTCTTCATAGGATACCCTAAGGAAACTATTGGGTATACCTTCTACCTCGGATCCGAAGGCAAGATCTTTGTTGCCAAGAATGGATCCTTTCTAGAGAAAGAGTTTCTCTCGAAAGAAGTAAGTGGGAGGAAAGTAGAACTTGATGAAGTATTGCCTCTTGAACCAAAGAGTAGCGCAGCTCAAGAAAATGTTTCCGTGGTGCCTGCACCGACTAGAGAGGAAGTTGATGATGATGATCATGAAACTTCAGATCAAGTTGCTACTGAACTTCGTAGGTCCACAAGGACACGTTCCGCACCAGAGTGGTACGGCAACCCTGTCCTGGAAATCATGTTGTTAGACAATGGTGAACCATCAAACTATGAAGAAGTGATGGCGGGCCCGGATTCCGACAAATGGCTTGAAGCCATGAAATCCGAGATAGGATCCATGTATGAAAATGAAGTATGGACTTTGACTGACTTGCCCGATGATCAGCGAGCCATATAAAATAAATGGATCTTTAAGAAGAAGACAGACGCGGATGGTAATGTAACCATCTATAAGGCTCGGCTTGTCGCTAAGGGTTATCGACAAGTTCAAGGGGTTGACTACAATGAGACCTTCTCACCCGTAGCGAAGTTGAAGTCTGTCCGAATCATGTTAGCAATTGCCGCATTATATGATTATGAGATATGGCAAATGGACGTCAAAACGGCATTCCTTAATGGTTTCCTTAAGGAAGAACTGTATATGATGCAGCCAGAAGGTTTTGCCGATCCTAAGAATGCTGACAGGGCGTGCAAGCTCCAACGCTCAATCTATGGGCTGGTGCAAGCATCTCGGAGTTGGAACATTCAATTTGATGAGATGATCAAAGCGTTTGGGTTTACACAGACTTATGGAGAAGCCTGTGTTTACAAGAAAGTGAGTGGGAGCTCTCTAGCATTTCTCATATTATATGTGGATGACATATATTGATGGGAAATGATATAGAACTCTTGGAAAGCATAAAGGCCTACTTGAATAAGTGTTTTTCAATGAAGGACCTTGGAGAAGCTGCTTACATATTAGGCATCAAGATCTATAGAGATAGATCGAGACGCCTCATTGGTCTTTCACAAAGCACGTACCTTGAAAAGATATTGAAGAAGTTCAATATGGATCAGTCCAAGAAGGGGTTCTTGCCTGTATTGCAAGGTGTGAGATTGAGCACGGCTCAATGCCAGACCACGGCAGAAGATAGAGAAAAGATGAGTGTCATCCCCTATGCTTCGGCCATAGGGTCTATTATGTATGCCATGCTGTGTACCAGACCTGATGTAAACCTTGCCGTAAGTTTGGTAGGAAGGTACCGAAGTAATCCCGGCATGGAACACTGGACAACGGTCAAGAATATCCTGAAGTACCTAAAAAGGACTAAGGATATGTTTCTCATTTATGGAGGTGACGAAGAGCTCGCCGTAAAGGGTTACGTCGATGCTAGTTTCGACACAGATCTGGATGACTCCAAGTCACAAACTGGATACGTGTATATTTTGAATGGTGGGGCAGTCAGCTGGTGCAGTTGCAAACAAAGCGTCGTGGCGGGATCTACATGTGAAGCGGAGTACATGTCAGCCTCGGAGGCAGCACATGAAGCAATCTGGATGAAGGAGTTCATTACCGACCTAGGAGTTATTCCTGATGCGTCAGGCCCGATGACTCTCTTCTGTGACAACACTGGAGCTATTGCCCTTGCCAAGGATCCCAGGTTTCACAAGAAGACCAGGCATATCAAGTGTCGCTTCAACTCCATTCGTGAAAATGTTCAAGATGGAGACATAGAGATTTGTAAAGTGCATACAGACCTGAATGTCGCAGATCCGTTGACTAAACCTCTTCCACGAGCAAAACATGATCAACACCAGAACTCTATGGTTGTTCGATTCATCACAATGTAACTAGAATATTGACTCTAGTGCAAGTGGGAGACTATTGGAAATATGCCCTAGAGGCAATAATAAAATGGTTATTATTATATTTCCTTGTTCATGATAATTGTCTATTGTTCATGCTATAATTGTGTTATCCGGAAATCATAATACATGTGTGAATACATAGACCACAACATGTCCCTAGTGAGCCTCTAGTTGACTAGCTTGTTGATCAATAGATGGTTACGGTTTCCTGACCATGGACATTGGATGTCATTGATAACGGGATCACATCATTAGGAGAATGATGTGATGGACAAGACCCAATCCTAAGCCTAGCACAAGATCGTGTAGTTCGTATGCTAAAGCTTTTCTAATGTCAAGTATATTTTCCTTAGACCATGAGATTGTGCAACTCCCGGATACCGTAGGAATGCTTTGGGTGGGCCAAACGCCACAACGTAACTGGGTGGCTATAAAGGTGCACTACGGGTATCTCCGAAAGTATCTGTTGGGTTGGCACGAATCAAGACTGGGATTTGTCACTCCGTATTACGGACAGGTATCTCTGGGCCCACTCGGTAAGACATCATCGTAATGAGCTCAATGTGACTAAGGGGTTGGTCATGGGATGATGTGTTACGGAACGAGTAAAGAGACTTGCCGTAACGAGATTGAACAAGGTATCGGTATACTGACGATCGAATCTCGGGCAAGTGCTATATCGGTAGACAAAGGGAATCGTATACGGGATTGATTGAATCCTTGACATCGTGGTTCATCTGATGAGATCATCGTGGAACATGTGGGAGCCAACATGGGTATCCAGATCCCGCTGTTGGTTATTGGCCGGAGAGATGTCTCGGTCATGTCTACACAGTTCCCGAACCTATAGAGTCTACACACTTAAGGTTCGATGAAGCTAGGGTTATAGGGAGTAGATGTACGTGGTTACCGAATGTTGTTCGGAGTCCCGGATGAGATCTCGGATTTCACAAGGAGTTCCGGAATGGTCTAGAGGTAAAGATTTATATATGGGAAGTCCAGTTTCAGTCATCGGAAAGGTTTCGGGGTTTATCGGTATTGTAGCGGGACCACCGAAGGGGTTCCGGGGGTCCACCGGGAGGGTCCACCTGCCCCGAAGGACAAAATGGGCTGTAGTTGGGTGGGAACCAGCCCCTTAGTGGGCTGGTGCACCCCCCCAAGGGCCCAAGGCGCCTAGGGTTGGAAACCCTAGGGGGGCGCTGCCCCCCCGGGGGGGGGGGGGGGGGCGGGCGCCCCCCTAGTTGGAAACCCTAAGGGGGCCACTGCCCCCGAGGGGCCGCCGCCCCCCTCTAGATGGATCTAGGGGCCGGCGCCCCTCCCCTTCCCCTATATACAGTGGGGGGTTTTGGGGCTGCCGGAGACACGAGTCTCCCTCTGTCCTGGCGCAGCCCTACCCCCTCCCTCCTCGTCTATCGCAGTGCTTGGCGAAGCCCTACTGGAGTGCCATGCTCCTCCACCACCACCACGCCGTCGTGCTGCTGCTGGACGGAGGCTTCCCCAACCTCTCCCTCTCTCCTTGCTGGATCAAGGCGCGGGAGACGTCACCGGGCTGCACGTGTGTTGAACGCAGAGGCATCGTTGTTCGGTGCTTAGATCGGAATCGGCCGCGATCTGAATCGCTTCGTGTACGACTCCACCGACCGCGTTCTTGCAACGCTTCCGCATCGTGATCTTCAAAGGTATGAAGATGCACTCCCCTCTCGTTGCTAGTAAACTCCATAGATTGATCTTGGTGATGCGTAGAATTTTTTTAATTTCTGCAACGATCCCCAACATAAACGACACGGTTGGGTTACCCATGCCCGCATTGATGAAAATCCCGCAATAAGGGGACACGATCTTTGCTTTGACAAGACGTGCCAATGGAAACCGCATCTCGAAGCACGGAACGACGGACAAAAACGGTATGATATAGTGACCGAACAGACGTGATGTCATCGTTCAAAAAATTGTCAGCAGATGGGACTCGTGCAATATTATATTCCTTGCGGTTGTGTGTGGTACTTGTGTTGCAGATCTGGACACCTTTGTTTTATCCGAAGACTATCCTGGAGTATTCGGAAAGTAGAACCCGCCTTGCAATGCCGAAGACAATCTGCGCGCCCGACACATCGTCATTGAAGCATGGTTCAGGGGCTACTGAGGGAGTCCTGGACTAAGGGGTCCTCAGGTGTCCAATCTATTTGATATGGGCCGGACTGATGGGCCGTAAGGATACAAAGACCGAAGACTCTACCCGTGTCCAGATAGGACTCTCCTTGGCGTGGAAGACAAGCTTGGAGACCAACTATGAAGATTCCTTTCTCTGTAACCGACCATGTGTAACCCTAGATCCCTCCCGTATCTATATAAACCGGAGGGCTAGGTCCATAGACAGGAAGAATCCTGATAATCATAGCCAGACTAGACTTTTAGGGTTTAATCATTATGATCTCATGGTAGATCAACTCTTGTAATACTCATATTCATCAAGATCAATCAAGCAGGAAGTAGGGTATTACCTCCATAGAGAGGGCCCGAACCTGGGTAAACATTGTGTCCCCCGTCTCCTGTTACCCGAGATCCACCAGTTTTGACACCGACACTCCTCCTGCTGCTCATTGCCAACGCCACGGTCCCCACTACTCCCTCCTTTGAGAGCATCAAATCGCCAAGATCTGGCCAACAAGGTCAATGGCTAGCTGATGACTAGGATGTGGTGGCACGGCGGGTGCTGGGGCTCCCTCCCGGGTGAAGGGGGGCCGTGCACGGGTGAAGTCTGTGGTCGGCATCGACGAGCGAAACACGGCCGAGCCGTAAATTCCTCCAGGCCTTACAATGCAAGGCAAGGGGAAGTGCTTAGAGAAATAAATCAGTGTTTCTTTAAGCACCAGTGCTTATTTGTAGAGGATAGATGCTTAATTAGCCGTCTCTTCTGTAAAAATAGGCACTGATACTTGATAAAAACCTATTTATTTTTCTAAGCATCTCTCTAAGCACCTAGCATTATACAAGGCCTTATTGAGGTTCATTTTAGTGCCCGGCTATGCTTCTTGTCCACTTCTGAATGTCATGAAACAAAAAATGAACATCCCTCCGTGTGTATTTTATGCATCTGTTGTATGGCGGCAGACAATGTTTCCATCCTTCAAAATTTGTTGAAGACTAGCTATTATTCGTTTGATAGGTTTGTGTGTAAAAAATTAACATTTAAACCAACTAAAGAAGATTATGTTAGATACTCACGGCCTTGGAGTGTATGAACATGCTTTTCTCTGCACTTTTAGAATTATTTTTTGTTTTCCATAACATGGCAAATTTAGGTAATTCCGATTCATTTGACAAGGAAATTTACAAATTTTGCGTCCTAAATCAAGGCATTTTTAAAGCTTTTTGGATTGTTTGTATCTCACATTGCAAATGTATGAACTTTCTCTCTCCTAGTCACATGGCAGTTCCATAATTTTTTTGTTTTGTTGAGCAACCAGTTTACAAAAAAATCATTCGCTCATGTGGCAAATCAACAAATGTTGTTCTCTCCAACATGCCTTATTTTTGATTCCATGACAATTAATTTGTATTTCTTTCCGAGTGGTAACTTCTTTACCCATGAAAAATGGCAACTTATGTTGTGCCTCCACGGTGAAATAAGATATGTTATTTTCCATGTCATCTTCAAATTCATCTCCATGGGAATTTTTTTACCCATGACAATTAGTAGTTATTTTTTGTTCTTGTTAAATAATCACTTCAAGATGGTGTTGAGGTTAGTTTTTGTGGATTTCTTGATTGGATTAGGGGCCTCCTGTGGTTTTGTTAGGAGAAAAATAGTTTGTACTAGTCCCGTGGCAAATATGATTTCAGAGTCATGACAAAAAAATAGGGAAGTAATAGTTTTGTACTAGGTAGTCCCATGATATATTAGTGGCCCATGGCAAATTTAGAGCATGGCAAAATATCTGCCACACACGGCAATTTTTATAGAGCTATGCCATCCCCCCCCCTACATCATGGTAATTTTTCTACAAGTTTTTGTTCTTCTCATTGAAAAATATGTACAACACATTGCTCTACATCATGACATTTGCCATGAATGCTATCGATTTTCTAAAACTTGCCATGTCTATTTGTACTATGTTTTTTCTCAATATCGCCATCATGTTTATTAATCACACAGCAAAACTTAAAGTTTTGTCCCTCTACAATATCCATGACGATTTTACATTAATAATATAAATATTTTTATAGCTATCCATATGATCCCTTTTTGGGTTCAAATTCTATACTTTTTTCCATGTCACCAATATGTTGTTGTCCCCTCATTTGTCATGACCAATATATTTTTTCTTAAATTTTTTGCAATGTCAATTATGTAGTTTGTTCTTTTCATTTTCCATGACCTATAGACCATGTTATTTTTATTGTTGGTAGAATGGCAATTTTATTCTTTAGATCTTGACAATTGTTTTAGTTAGAGCATGTAAATTTATTAATTATGTTTCCCAAAACATGGCAAATTTAATTGAAAGTTGTGAACAATTTTACGAATACACCTGTCTCATGTATCCATGGAAATTCCTAAATTTGCCATCCTTTCAAAGGACAAATCACCTAACTTAGTTATCCTTTTCAAAAGAACAAATTTTGATAATTTTCCATGTCCTCGTTACAATTTTTCAAAAGATGAAATGTTTTCTAGAGAACTATTTTCCTTATTTTTGCCATGTGAACTTTTATTTATAAGTATGATGGCAATTTGTTTTAATAGACCATGGTACTTTATTATAGGCACAATGGAAAAAATATTAATTGGACTATAACATTTTTGTTAACTAGACCATGTTATTTTTATTATTGGCACTATAGCAATTTTCTTCTTTATGGTGACTTTATTAATTAGACCATGTTAGTCTTATTGTTGGTAGTATAGCAATTTTATTCATTAAACCATGAAAACTTTATTAATTAGGCAAACACAATTTTTTGCAAGGCAACTTGTGTTTGAATAATAGCCATTGTACAACATGCAATTTAAACACAATTTCACCATGGAAACTAAATATCCGTTGACACGATAATTTAAAAAAAATTGCATGTACGCTAGAGATGTTTATGGATGACATTTTTTCTGGTGTACAAACATGAATGCCCTAGTTTGATGCAATTTTATTCTACATATCATGGTAACTTGTTTGTATGTCTTATTTATTTATTGTTGAAAATCATGGAAAGGTACCTTTTTTACTTGCAAATGACTAGAAATATATTATGAGGAGGAGTGTCCTCTTTTTCTGCTTTGTTTTTTGGGGTGTGAATGATGTTTTCAATGAGCTTCTTTGGATTACTTGCTAGTTTTGTCACTTAGAAGCATGCCATTTTTTTGTTTGTAACAATTTGTGGCAGTTGTTTTATTTCAAAAAAGGATGGCCACTTTCTCTGTGTGCTTTTTTAGCTTGTGGGCAAATTGTTAGCTTTTTCAGACCTAGTTTTTAGCACGCGAAAGTTGAGCCTCTTTTTTTGGCCCACTTTGTTTACAAGAGACATTTTGTTTTAACGATCGTGAGGGGTGTATTTGGAAGCGGGCGGAACCCCCTCGCTTTGCTAGTTCCAGTGGGCTGCCGGCCCATTCCTACCGCCCACCGATTTTCTGGTTTGGGTTTCTATGGGTTTTTTCACCTAGTTTTCTTCCATTATTTTTCAATTTTTGTTTCTTCTTTTTTTTTGTTGGCCTTTCCCTTTTTCTTTCTATTTTCCTTTAATTTTTCTGGTTTCTTTTTCTTACTATTTTCATTTTTTTCCTTTTCTATTTAAAATTTCAAGTTTTTTCCAAAACCACAAACATTATTTCATGTTAGGAAAAGAAATTCAAAGTTTCTAAACATTTTATCAAATTGATGAAAATTTATGAAAATAGATGGACTTTTTTCTTCAAGAAATTGATGAACTTTTTCAAAATTGATGGTTTTTCCCCAATTCAATGATTTTTTGTCAAATTTGTGAAAAAAATTCAATTTTGATAAGCTTATTTTCAAGATTGATGATCTTTTTGCAATTTCAGGGTCTTATTGAAATCCATGAACTCTTTTCAAAATCATGAATGTTTATTAAATTTGCAAAAATAGATAAGTTGGTGAACATTTTTTTCAACTTGTGAACTTTTAGAAGTCAACGATCACAGGTGTTGGGTTAATGGGTCAAGGCGCGCCAGCCATCGGATTTGAAAACAAGACAAGCAACGAGCAAGGCGCGGAGGAGCGACAAAAGTATTTAATGGGCACGACCCTGTTCAATGTGTAACAGGCGCAAGTAGGCAAACCAGCACTACCGGCGCCGGTTAGGAGCCTCCTGTTCCGGGGCATTATTCTCTGAATGTTTCTATTCGATGCAGGCTCGAGAGCAACTAATAAAGGAGTACTCCTTGGGGGAGCCCCAGCAAGGATCACTTTTGGTAGCTTAGGGAGTGCGTCACCTGGGGTGCTCTTAGCCGCCGCCACATGTCGCGTGTTGGGCCCTTCCTTTGGATTTTATTTATCGATTTTTTTACATGTTTTTGGTTTTCAGATTTTTTTTCGGTTTCCCTGGTTTTCTTAGGTTTTGCACAAGAAAAATTGAAAAATAAAATTTGCGTGAAAAACTCTTTTTTTTCTCCACGAGAGGCACATATTTACTTCTTATGGAGGCAAAAAAATTATTGTTTTTCTTTTTTTTTTCCTTTGAAAGGCAGATATTTACTTCTCTTTGAGTTACAGATTTCCTTCCACGAGAGGGTTTTTAAGAAAACATGTTTTTTTTCACGAGAGGCTGTCGGTGTACTAAAGTAGGGGTACCCTTAGTACCCCGAACTTGTGCACGGGCAGTCGCAGCATCCCGCGGCAAGGCTTGCCGGGCGACCGCCAAGATCCTCCGTGGTCCCCTTGAAGACCATTCAAGAACAAAGTACTCAAGACAAGACCCCGGCAAGAGGAGCTTGCCGGGAAGGCTATCAGAAGCGTCCCAAGGCCCCGGCAAGACGCGCTTGCCGGGAAGGCCAACCAAGGCGTACCAAGGAAACTTGCCGCGGCACCCCACGTGCCTCAGCAAGGCCCGGTGAGCGACAAGCTCCCGGACCTACACGACAAGACGACGACCGCGGCAAAGAGCTTGCCGCGGGAAGCCCCCACTTCGTGCCGGCGCTCCAGCACATCCACCCACGCGTCGCTCTGGGGCCCTCCCAAGCACACGTGGCGGAAGGCTGCGCAGCTGGGGTGCGAGGTGGCAAGCAGGCGCTGGCAAGACAACCACCGTGGCTAACGGTGGCTTCTCTAGCAAGCCCCTTTCGGCACTGTTTAGGCGACACAGACGGGCATTTAATGCTCTTGTCCCCTGCCGTCAGGGTTAGGTATGATAACACTGTAGCAGCTAGCTATGCCTACTACAGCACCTAGTTGTGCCTACCACCACTCTTCCACTTTTTCCCTCCGTTGCCCTATGTCGGTAACCCCTTGAGCATATAAAAGGAGGCCCGGGGCAACTGAGAGGGGGGTTAGACACTTCGAACACTCTCGCTCGGGGTTAAACACTTCGAACACTCTCGCTCGGGGTTAGACACTTCGAACACTCTCGCTCGGGGTTCAGCAATTCCACACACTCACGCTCGATCTCGCTCCCGAGCTAGAAAGCAATACAATCCACAAAGCAGGAGTAGGGTTTTACGCATCCGTGCGGCCCGAACCTGGGTAAATCGCTCGCGTGCTTCGCCTCGATTTACTCTTCGCACGACCAACCGCCCGCGTGCTTCGCCTCGATCTGCTCTTTGCGCAGCCTCCGCCCCCCGCCGAACCGAAAGGGACCCGGTCCGCCGGTCCCATAGGTGTCCGTGGATCTCAGAAGCCCCGGCATCTCTGGCGCGCCAGGTAGGGGGCGTCGAAGTTGTGTGAACCAGATCCGGCGTTCTTGCGGGCTAGATCTTCATCTTCTTCATAGATCTTTGCCATCTTCATCAACATGCCGCCGAAGAAGAAAGTTTCGGAGGCAGCTGCTCCGTCTGCGCCGAGCCACCCACCGCCGGAGCAAACGGATGGTGGGGTAGGCGCCGGCGGAAGAGCACGCATCGACGAGGGAACTCACGGTGCTGCCAGGTCCCAGGGCAAGGCTGCGCTGCCCATCGGCGACGTGGCCGGCTCCCACAACGACCGGGCGCACTCCAAGACCTCGGCGTCCGTGCATGCACCGCGCCCATCCCAGGAGGCACGGGACCGGCAGCGTCATGGTACTCACGGTACCATGCGCTCGCTGGATCAAGATCGAGCTGGTGGATCCCGGAGTGCTCAGGACCACCATGCACGCCAACCTGCTGGCGCGAGCGAGACACGGTCGCCTGGACGAGATACTGCTCCTTCTAACGTAGTTAGAAGTCCGAGCTTATCCCGCTCCTCGCACCGTTCGCCACCGCCGCCCGCCACCGCAGCAGAAGCTCTAGCACGAGCTCAGTTGCTCCTGGACTACCCTCCAGCGGCGGACAAGGTCGACGACTGGAGGGCCACAATCCAGAGTCTCATCGGCTTCGCCAAGGGCGACGCTCCTCGGCAGCCGACCACGTCGCAGCCGCAGCGAGTCAGCCAGGCGCGAACCGGTGGTGACAAGACCGGTGGGGGTGCAACCTCTGTGCACCCCTCGCCCCGAAGGCCGAGATCGCCGACCCGCCGGATCCGCCTCGACAGTGACTCCACCGCGTCGTCAGATCCGCGAGTTCGTCGCGATCAGCGCCAAGTTCTTCAAGAACGACGGCAAGAGGACGCTCGTACTCGCATCGAGTGGCGAATAGAAGCGCGACGTCAATCAGACCAGCGCGCTGGGCCCTCTATTGACATGCATGCGCCGGGCGAACCAGGCGACTTGCCGTACACGGTAGGTTGCCGTGCGTTCACTCGTGAGCTGCGGCAAGTCCAGTGGCCCAGTACGAAGAACTTCAAGCCTGATGTGCCAGAGAAGTACGATGGCAAGTCGCATCCGTCGGAGTTCCTCAGCATCTACACCATCGCGGTGCAGGCTGCTGGGGGGCGGGACGACAAGATCCTTGCCAACTACTTCCCGTTGGTGCTCAAGCCCAACGTCAGGTCCTGGCTCATGCACTTGCCGGACAACTCCATATCCTCCTGGGCTGAGCTGTGCCATCAGTTTGTCGGCGCCTTTACAGGCGGCCACAAACCTCATGGCCAAGAGAGTGATCTCCATCTGCTCATCCAGAAGGAAGGGGAGCCCCTGCGCAAATACATCCAGAGGTTCAGCCGTGTACAGTACAACATCCCAGACGTCCACCCCGCCGCGGTCATCAGCGCGTTCCATCAGAACGTGCGTAACCGCAGGATGCGGGAGGAGATGGCGATGTGCCGGATTAGGGACGTCAGCGAGTTGTACGCCCTGGCCGACAAATGTGCACGTGCTGAGGAAGGGAGGAGACTTCCCGGAGAGAAGACCGGAGCGGAAGGATCTGACAGCGAAGATGCTGCCCCGGCAAAGAAAAACCGGCGGCGCAACAACAGGAAGAAGCAGAACAAAGAGGTGCTAGTCGTTGAGCAGTCCGGCGACGAAGGTGGCGCCAAGAAGGCTGCAGTTGGTTGCTCCGGCAAGGAAATTACCGCGTGCACCAACTGCCAGGCCGTGGCAGCCGCCGACAAGCACTACTGCAAGATTCACCGCACCAAGGGCCATGACCTTCAGAACTGTAAGAAAGTCGAGCAGCTTGTCCAGCAACAGAGGGCTGAGTACGAGCGGCGCGACAAGGAGAGATCCCAAGGGCATGCCGAGAAACTCGGCCAGAAGCGCACCGTCCAGGGAGAACGCCGTGGCAAGGCCAAGCAGCGGCAAGGAGACAGACCTCCCCGCGGTCGCGACAAGGATGAAGACGACGGCGACAGCGACGAAGACCTGGATGATGTTGAGACCAGTGAGCAGGAGTTTCAGAAAGCCACAGAGGTCTTGTGTGTTGACGGTGGTGCTTCTCTGCATACCTCGCACCGCCGACTCAAACAGTGGGTGCGGGAGGTTAATGCAGCAGAACCACCTATCGAATCACGCAAGCTTCTGAAGTGGTCCAGCACGCCTATCATCTTTGACATTGAGGATCACCCTGATCGCACAACTGCGGTTGGGTGTTTGCCGATGTTGGTATCACCAACTATCCGCAACCTCAAAGTCACCAAGATGCTAGTTGACGGCGGGGCCGGCTTAAATCTGATCTCCTCAGCTGTACTCCAAAAACTCCAGATCCCCGACAGCGAGCTCGAAGAGACCGGTACGTTCCAAGGAATCAATCCGGGAAGGAGCAAGCCGAAGGGGAAAGTCACGCTGCCGGTAACATTTGGCAGCGAGCTAAACTTCAGGACTAAGAGGGTCACGTTCGACGTTGCCGATATCCCGTTGCCTTACAACGGGATACTTGGCCGTCCAGCACTCGCCAAGTTCATGGCGGCCTCTCATTATGCATACAACATACTGAAGATGCCAGGCCCGATAAGCGTCATCTCTGTCCTTGGCGACAGGAAGGATGCGCTTATCTGTGCCGACAAGATCTACCGGGAAGCAGCAGCCACGGCAGAACGCAATCCACTTGCCACTGAAGCTCCCGGGGGAAAGAAGACCAAGTCCGGCAAAGGCTCTGATGCCCAATCCGGCAAGCGCGCCTCTTCGGAGTGCTGCGCCACCGTCGAGGACGCACCATCGAGCTCCACCGGCAAGAAGACCAAGTCCGGCGAAGGCTCTGATGCCCACTCCGGCAAGCGCAGCTCTTCGGAGTGCTGCGCTGCCGTCGAGGACGCACCATCGAGCTTCACCGGCAAGAAGACCAAGTCCGGCAAAAGCTCTGATGCCCACTCCGGCAAGCGCGCCTCTTTGGAGTGCTGCGCTGCCGTCGAGGACGCACCATCGAGCTCCACCGGCAAGCACAAGAAGACGATGGCAGCTCCGCCAGAGACAAAGAAGGTGTCCGCCAAGGAAGACGGCACTGGTGGTACCCTCACCATCAGTGCCACGCTTGATCCTAAATAGGAAAGCGCGCTCGTTGCTTTCCTGCGGGCGAATGTCGACGTGTTTGCATGGCAACCGTCTGACATCCCCGGTGTTCCCAGGAAAGTGATTGAGCACCACCTTGCCGTCTGCCCTCATGCGCGGCCCATCAAGCAGAAAGTTCAGAAGCAGGCGGTGGAGCGCCAAGAATTCATTGCGGAGGAAATCAAGAAATTGGAAGCAGCAGGCCTCGTCAGAGGAGTGCTCCATCCTACGTGGTTGGCCAATCCTGTAGTCGTGCGCAAGGCAAACGGGAAATGGAGGCTTTGCATCGATTTTACCGATGTTAACAAAGCTTGTCCCAAAGACCCATTTCCTTTGCCGCGCATTGACCAGATTGTTGACTCCACAGCTGGATGTGATTTGCTTTCATTTCTTGATGCCTACTCCGGATATCATCAGATCTTCATGGCAGAGGAGGATGAAGAGAAGACCGCATTTATTACTCCATGTGGCACGTACTGTTTCGTACGGATGCCTTTCAGATTAAAAAATGCTGGTTCGACATTCGCAAGAGTACTCCATATTGCTCTTGAGCCACAAATACACAGAAATGTGGAAGCCTACATGGATGATATAGTGGTCAAGAGCAAGGACAGAGCGACCCTGATCCAAGACTTAGACGAGACCTTTGCAAATCTGCGCAAGGTCAGCCTCAAGCTCAACCCAAAGAAGTGTGCGTTTGGGGTCCCCTCCGGCAAGCTTCTCGGGTTCTTCGTGTCTCAGCGTGGGATTGAAGCCAATCCCGACAAGATCAAGGCCATTGAGCAGATTGAAGCACCAAAGCACGTCAAGGATGTACAGAAACTTGCCGGTTGCGTGGCTGCTCTCAGCAGGTTCATCTCTTGGTCCGCTGAGCGCGCCCTGCCATTTTTCAAATCATTGAAAAAGGCAGGTCCAATGAAATGGACTCTGGAAGCGGAGGCTGCGCTGCAAGACCTGAAGAGATACCTGTCCTCCCCTCCAATACTTGTCGCACCTAAACCGCAAGAGAAGTTGCTGCTGTACATAGCGGCAACCAATCAGGTGGTTAGTGCTGCGTTAGTGGCAGAGAGGGAGGCGGATGATGAGCCAGCAACCGCGACAAGCACATCCAGCGACAAGCAGGAGGCTTCCCCGGCAAGCTCTGGTCCCGACAAAGATGAACCTACGCCGATACACGAGGAGATACGGAAGAAAATGGTGCAGCGCCCAGTTTACTTTGTCAGTTCCCTCCTGCAGGGGGCTAGGTCAAGGTACTCTGGTGTGTAGAAACTGCTTTTCGGCCTTCTCATGGCCTCGAGAAAGCTGCGCCATTACTTCCAAGCACATGAGATCACAGTTGTCACTCGCTTTCCGCTGAAGAGGATACTGCATAATCCTGAAGCGACAGGCAGGATTGCTGAGTGGGCACTGGAATTGTCAAGCTTTGGCCTCAAGTTTGAAAGCACTTCAACTATCCAGAGCAGAGCATTGGCAGAGTTCATAGCAGAGTGGACGCCAACACCAGATGAAGAAATTCCAGAAACGAGCCTCCCCGACAAAGAAGCAAGCAAAGAGTGGCTGATGTACTTTGATGGTGCCTTTTCGCTACAAGGCGCCGGCGCTGGTGTGCTGCTTGTCGCACCCACCGGTGAGCACCTCAAGTACATAGTCCAGATGCACTTTCCCAAGGAGCAAGCAACAAATAATACTGCAGAGTATGAAGGCTTGCTTGCCGGTCTCCGGATCGCGGCAGACCTTGGGATCAAGAAGCTCATTGTCAGGGGTGACTCACAGCTTGTCGTCCGCCAAGTAAACAAGAATTATCAGAGTCCGTTGATAGAAGCTTACGTTGACGAAGTGAGAAAGCTAGAAGAGCGCTTTGACGGCCTGCAAATGGAGCACGTTCCGAGAGCTCAGAACGCCATTGCGGATGGCCTGTCAAAGTGCGCCGCACTTAAGCTACCTGTGGAACCAGGGACCTTTGTGCTCAAGCTGACTCAACCGTCCGTAACACCATCAACTGGACAGAGCAAGAAGAGGAAGTTGATTCCTGGTGACTATTTGCCGGCAGAGCTTCCCGAAGCCGCCGCCAAGAAGGTCCCCAAGATCAACGCCAAGAATGCTGAGGAGCCAGATGCTCCGGCAAGCCCTAGGGCTTGTTCCGTTGAAGCAGAGGCTCCTGACGGGTTTAGCTCCGGCAAACTTGTCGGGGAACGTCAAGCTCCGGCAGAGACGCAACTTCTCGCCGTAGAAGCGGATGTTCCCGCAGCAGTCCCCAAGATCAACGCCAAGAACGCTGAGGAGCAAGATGCTCCGGCAAGCCCCAGGGTTTGTTCCGTTGAGGCAGAAGCTCCCGACAAATTTTGCTCCGGCAAGCTTGTCGGGGAACGTCAAGCTCCGGCAGAACCGCAGTTTCTTGCCGTAGAAGCGGATGTTCCCGCAGCGGCAGATTTGCCTTTAGTCCTTGTTGTCGAGCCACAAGCTCCAGCATGGGCGCAGCAGATTGTCCACTTCCTTCAGACAGGAGAGCTTCCCGAAGAGCAAGAAGAAGCCGAAAGAGTAGCCCGGCAGTCAAGTATGTACCAGTTCGTCGACAAGACACTGTACAGAAGAAGACTCAACAGTGTGAAATTGAGGTGTATTCCCCGGGAAGATGGACAAAAGCTGTTGGCAGAGATACATGGAGGCATATGTGGTCACCACATTGGCGCAAGAGCACTTGTCGGCAAAACCTTCCGGCAAGGGTTCTTCTAGCCAACAGCCCTCCAGGATGCAACTGCACAAGTAACCAAGTGTGAAGCGTGCCAGTTCCATTCCAAGCAGATACACCAGCCAGCTCAAGCTCTCCAGACGATCCCTTTATCCTGGCCATTTTCGGTCTGGGGGCTCGACATCCTCGGCCCCTTTCCCCGAGCTGTCGGGGGCTTTGAGTACTTGTATGTTGCAATCGACAAGTTCACAAAGTGGCCGGAAGTGGAACCAGTGAGGAAGGTGACCGCACAGTCAGCAGTCAAGTTCTTTAGGTCGATTGTTTGCCGCTTCGGGATCCCTAACCGGATAATCACCGACAACGGTACACAATTTACGAGCCACGCCTTCATGCAGTACGTCCAAGATCTTGGCACCAAAGTCTGCTCACCTGAGAAGCAACGGTCAAGCGGAGAGGGCGAATGCCGAGGTGCTGCGCGGGCTCAAGACCAGAACTTTCGACAAGCTGCACAAGTGCGGAAGAAACTGGATCGAGGAGCTACCGGTGGTTCTTTGGTCGATCAGAACGACGCCGAATCGAGCCACCGGACAGACACCCTTTGCTCTAGTCTATGGAGCAGAGGCAGTTACCCCCACGGAACTCGTATACGGGTCACCTCGAGTGCTCGCTTATGATGAGCTTGAGCAAGAGCTGCTGCGGCAAGATGACGCACTGCTCCTTGAGAAAGACCGTCTTCAGGCTGCTGTGCGAGCTGCTCGCTACCAGCGAGCTTTGCATCGCTACCATAGCCGCAAAGTTAATGCCAGAAGTCTCCAGGAAGGCGACCTTGTTCTTCGGCGCGTTCAGTCGGCCAAGAATCACAACAAGTTGACGCCGAAGTGGGAAGGCCCTTACCGGGTGAAACGAGTCACTAGGCCTGGCGCTGTCCGCCTTGAGACCGAAGATGGCATTCCGGTGAGCAACTCCTGGAACATCGAGCATCTTCGTAAGTTTTACCCGTAAGGCGCGGTTGTCGGGCCCTGCCCGGCAACCACCTTTCTGTACAAGTCTTGCCGCTGTTGCATGTAATCCTTTGTACAGAGCCAGGCGCAGACCCTGAGCACCAGAGATTGAAGCGCTGGCATACCCCGGGGTTATAGCATGCATGCTAGGTTGAGTCTCGTCCTTGGTTAGGGTTGATAGTCCCTAACAGCGGCTAACCCCTAACTTAGAGGTCGAGTGTCTGTCCTTCTGCTCTTCTTTCGTTCGCAGGGCTCGCATATCCTGGCCAGACTGCTTGAAGGACGAAAAGGAGAAGAAGGGCGCGCCAGCACCTAGGCCCCGGCGAGCCAGTGTCACTGGGGGCTGCAGGTGCCAAGTTTCATCACCGGCAAGCCAGAATTGCCGGGGGCTGCGATATCAGATAAGTCTTTCGTCCCTCTTCATGCATCCTCTTATGGACTGGGGAATGCGAAACCGCGTTTCTTCCCGAAAACTGCCGTGCTCCCTCAACTCCAGGCCCTGGAGCGCGTTCCCGGGGCCAAGTTCGGGCGTAGTCGCGGCAGCAAAGGGATGAAACGAGAGGGCCGCACCCACCTCGTTCCCGTCTCCGTCAAAGGCGTGAGAAAGGTCGAGCGACGTGGGAAGGCGGCAGGGCCTGTCGCCGGGAAATGGAATGTCTGTCCGAGAGACACCAAGGATTTGCTCCTTGGCGTGGGTTCAACCCGCGAGACAAATACCCCGGCAAGCATCCCCTTTTCATTAAAAAACATCCCATACATGTACAGTCCATAGAGGATGAAAAATATGAAAGAGAGGATTACAAGTTTTAGATACAGCTAAGGCCCGAAGGCTTACAATTAAAAAGATAAGGTGCTCGTAATCCCTTTCCTGTCCCTCTCTTCAGGAGATAGGTCAAGGAGTCGAAAAGGGGAAAGGGGCGCCAAGGCCAGCTACAGGTGCCAGAAGACACCAAGAGAACATCCCGGGGACCGGATGGTGATGGCGACGCCGGGAGAAGGGTGCGAAGGAGGGGCGGCAGGACGTCAGCACGCTGTCGAGGGCACCACGCCCTCGTACTCCGACCTGACGGCCTTGTCGCCAGCCCTCTTCCCCTTACGCGGCCTCCCTACGCCAGCCGCCCAAGGAGACGTCCCCGGGGAGTTCAAGAAGCCGGCGGCGCGGATGACGGGGTCGCCGGAGCCGCACGAGACGGCGCCCGACACCTAGTCGGAGCCGCCATCCTACCGCCCGCCACCCTCACCATCACTTCCGCTCTCCTCCTCGTCACTCTCGCTCGAGGAGGAGCCTTCGCTATCGGAGGAGCTGTCCACGCAGCACTTCGCCCGGGTGCCGAAGCACCCGAAGACCTTGACGGAGAGGAGATCGCCCCCCACCAGCTTAAAATGGAGGGTGAACCCCTCCATCAGGCTGTGGATGCGGGCGAACGTCTTCCACCCTCGGTCAAGATACATCACACCAGGGGCTGGGAACACAACGCGGACTCGCGTGCCGCTGATCCCACAGCCCCTCATGTGCAGTCTCAGCGTCTCGGGCGGGTCGAACTCCATCGCGCTCGCGAACGGAGCTGGAAGCCGGAGGCGGCGATGAGGCGCCCGGCGCAGCTTGACGAAGAACTCGCAAGGGTTGTCCCCTATATGGACCGCAGCAGGGGGAGGAGTCGCCGGCGGAGGCGAAGCTGGCGCGCCGCCCCGTCCGCCTCCTCCCCGAGCGCCTCGACCTCGTCCTCGACCTCGCCCCCTCCCTCTTCCCCTTATGGCTGGCTCTGCCACCACGAGCGTGGAAGAGGGAAGGGTGCGCTGTCTGGCGGTGACCCTCGCCGCCACCGATGAAGACCCAGGGTTCCCTTTCTCCATGGCGAATGAGAGAAAAGGGAGCCGAAGCTGAAGAAAGGAGGAGATGAGAAGGTGCGGGCTTCGGTGCTCCCTTCCCGCTCCTTATAAAGGAGCGAAGTGGGAGCCCGGCCGCCCCGCTCAGCGAATCAAGGCACGGGAAGAGCAGGGAGGCGGGCCGACCCGCTACCTCTGCTCGCAATGGCCCAGATTCCCACCTCCACCGTCCGCGACCCCAAGCGCATGGGAGCCGCGTGGCGAAGGTGCAGAACCGAGGCGACGGATGAGGCGGCCTCGCCTTACCCCGTGATCTCGGGGAGTGGGCGCCTCGAAAACCGCGCACCGGCCCCGTCCAGTAAATGCACCACGCCCCCACGCCTACCTCCGTTTAGAGAGGAGGGCGTGGGCCGTCCCCTTCATCATGGCCTGACGCATGCTCGCGGGGCTTAACCCCGCGCACGCCGCCCGCGTCACCCACGGCTCCGCGTTTGACGCATGCCGTACGAGGCGTGCGCGGGGGAAACGGAGAGATATACGGCGTGACCCAGGCCGCGCGTGCCCGTGCACTGTTTTGGGCCTGGCCCAACAGCGCTCGGCACTGTGTCTGGCCCAGGCCCGGGGGCTCCTGTCGGTGTATTAAAGTAGGGGTACCCTTAGTACCCCGAACTTGTGCATGGGCAGTCGCAGCATCTCGCGGCAAGGCTTGCCGGGCGACCGCCAAGATCCTCCGTGGTCCCCTTGAAGACCATTCAAGAACAAAGTACTCAAGACAAGACCCCGGCAAGAGGAGCTTGCCGGGAAGGCTATCAGAAGCGTCCCAAGGCCCCGGCAAAAGGCGCTTGCCGGGAAGGCCAACCAAGGCGTACCAAGGAAACTTGCCGCGGCACCCCACGCGCCCCGGCAAGGCCCGGTGAGCGACAAGCTCCCGGACCTACACGACAAGACGACGACCGCGGCAAAGAGCTTGCCGCGGGAAGCCCCCACTTCGTGCCCGCGCTCCAGCACATCCACCCACGCGTCGCTCTGGGGCCCTCCCAAGCACACGTGGCGGAAGGCTGCGCAGCTGAGGTGCGAGGTGGCAAGCAGGCGCTGGCAAGACAACCACCGTGGCTAACGGTGGCTTCTCTAGCAAGCCCCTTTCGGCACTGTTTAGGCGACACAGACGGGCATTTAATGCTCTTGTCCCCTGCCGTCAGGGTTAGGTATGATAACACTGTAGCAGCTAGCTGTGCCTACTACAGCACCTAGTTGTGCCTACCACCACTCTTCCACTTTTGCCCTCCGTTGCCCTATGTCGGTAACCCCTTGAGCATATAAAAGAAGGCCCGGGGCAACTGAGAGGGGGGTTAGACATTTCGAACACTCTCGCTCGGGGTTAGACACTTCGAACACTCTCGCTCGGGGTTCAGCAATTCCACACACTCACGCTCGATCTCGCTCCCGAGTTAGAAAGCAATACAATCCACAAAGCAGGAGTAGGGTTTTACGCATCCGTGCGGCCCGAACCTGGGTAAATCGCTCGCGTGCTTCGCCTCGATTTACTCTTCGCACGACCAACCACCCGCGTGCTTCGCCTCGATCTGCTCTTTGCGCAGCCTCCGCCCCCCGCCGAACCGAAAGGGACCCGGTCCGCCGGTCCCATAGGTGTCCGTGGATCTCAGAAGCCCCGGCAGAGGCATAGATGTACTTCTCATGAGGCATAGATTTGCTTTCGCGAGTGACACAACAGTGCCTCTCGGAAAAGAAAAATATTTTTTTCTTCCGCTCGAAAATGGCAAAAATATTTTAGAAATATGCTTATGGTTCAGATTTTTTGTCTGATAAACAAATTGAAAAAAAAAATCTGATAAGTGGCATCCTTGTAGTGCGAGTGCGTCACTTGTCGCAATGAAATAAGGTAGAAGTGACCTTTGCAAAGAGTGCTCTAACATTAGTGATTTCTTGGAGGCTCCTTTCCAGATCGAACCATTTCATTCGGTGGAGGTCCTTCCAGACTTTTTTTTAGGGGTTGGAGGTCCTTCCACATTTTTTTTTAGTTACAAAACCTCCCAACCGGCCCAATAAATCATACTTTGTACCATGTCAGCCCATTAAAGGCAGCTCCTATTACTTCAAAACAGGCCGGTAAAATTACTCGCCTTCCTCAAGCCCACGTTTTCCTTCCCTCATTTTCTTTCCAGTCCTGTTCAATCTCGAACGCGACGCATTCATCGGAGAGGTTCGATGCGGGCGATCTCGGCGGCCGCGGCTGGGGGCATGCTGCGCGCGCGGAGTGGGCGGGGACGGCGCTGGGCGGTGGACGACGCCCGGGGAGTCGCGGAAGTGGGTGGACTGGGAGCTGCCCTGCTACATCACGTCCTTCCATACCGTCGTCATCCTCGGCGTCGGCCTCAACGCCAAGCCGGACCTCACCCTTGAGACCTGGGCGCACCACAGGCCCTCGAGCGCCTCCAGCAGCAGGAGCTCGCCGAAGCCGCTGCAGAATAACCCGACGGCTAGGTCTCCCCTCCCCGAACTCATAGACTTCTCTGACAGCCGAAAACTGTGGTTGTTTCTTGTTTATTCCACAGCGGTAAACATGATACACAATCTGAATGTTGGTTTCGCAGTTGAATTGTTATTGAATCGTGGCTGCACTTAGACAATGTGCTTTGGTGAATGCTCCATTTTAGTGGAATATGCCACTATGTGTCAGACCTGGCACTGTCAAATTCCATGGGGGTTTCACATTCTTGCTGATGAAATGTGGCCAAGTACTTCTGTTACAAAAATCTAATGCTATTACCCCTCATTCCGCTGATTGCACGGCGGTACGCTCCTGAAAGATCAGTGTGTGGTAATGACGACTGGTTAGTTAGAAGATCAAGGCCCTGTCACCGGATTTGTTATGTTAAGGTTGTAGCGTACCATGCTACTCATCAACATGCTTCACTGAGTTGTGGTTGTTAGTTTGTACTGTATGTTGGATTGTTTACGGAAGTAGCAAATGAAAGATGATTAATGTGGCTAATATAAGGGTCGCGTCAGAGATGGCTTCTCCATGGTCTTTGACCCTTTGTTAAGAATCTCCAAATATGATACAAATTATTAAGGAAATGACTCAGTCTCAGTCCCAGGGCTTGTTTGGTATGGCTCTGGGACAGGAGTGATCACATTTTCAAAAGGTTTCTGCATCCTAGCCTTTTTGCTGATGCATGAAAGTGTTGGAAGATAGCTGAACTTAGTCTTCCATGAGCAAAAATAAAGTCATATTCTGAATTTTGCAGTTGGATTACCATTCATGTAACAGTACACTGCTGGAAACTTTGTACACATTTTCCTTCGTTAAGATACTTGCAGTTTGGAAAAACACCTACTGTTTTCTCTAAGTAGACTTGAAAGAAGTTTAAAAAAAAGGAATTTTGGGGGAGTCTGTCAGACAACCTCTAGGTCATATTCTGAATTTTGCAGTTGGATTACCATTCATGTAACAGTACACTGCTGGAAACTTTGTACACATTTTCCTTCGTTAAGATACTTGCAGTTTGGAAAAACACCTACTGTTTTCTCTAAGTAGACTTGAAAGAAGTTTAAAAAAAAGGAATTTTGGGGGAGTCTGTCAGACAACCTCTAGGTCATATTCTGAATTTTGCAGTTGGATTACCATTCATGTAACAGTACACTGCTGGAAACTTTATACACATTTTCCTTTGTTAAGATACTTGCAGTTTGGAAAAACACCTACTGTTTTCTCTAAGTAGACTTGAAAGAAGTTTAAAAAAAAGGAATTTTGGGGGAGTCTGTCAGACAACCTCTAGGTCATATTCTGAATTTTGCAGTTGGATTACCATTCATGTAACAGTACACTGCTGGAAACTTTGTACACATTTTCCTTCGTTAAGATACTTGCAGTTTGGAAAAACACCTACTGTTTTCTCTAAGTAGACTTGAAAGAAGTTTAAAAAAAAGGAATTTTGCAGCAATTGGATGCTCCCATCAGGAGCAATCCAGGCCGTTAATCACGCTCTGGCCTAGAGAGGTTAGAATGCATCAACCAGACTTAAGTGCTTGCCTCGTTATTGGTAAAGGATGCAGCGGTACAAGCCTATAGAACAGATCCTGTTCAAGTACGGTCGTGATTCATTGGGCCGCAGCTCGCCTTATAAGCTGGTCAAACTTCCTGTGAACTGGCGAGGTGGGACTAATTAGAGCAGGCGTGCTGCGTGCAGCTGCTGCTCGGCCAGCACACGCGGTTCATGGCCCATGCAGTAGTTGGTCATCACAATGATTGGAGCCCAGCCCATGTAGTAACTGATTTTGAACACTTTTTTTAAACGGATTCTGAACCATTTAAATGTCTGAGAATTGCTGCATGGTCTGTACTTCTAATACAATGTTACTGAATTGGGGTAGTTTTTCTCCTTTAGCTTTTCCTAAATAAAACTACAGTTAGCCATTTTAAAGGAGTAGCAGACACACTGGTAGAAAGAAGAGAGAAAAATGGGACTGATGAAAACAAAACTGGAGAGAAAAATGGGTGTGGTGTAACTCCGGAACATCAGAGCATACACTTACTTGTTGAAGTATTTTTATTGCATTTACACTGTTGTGTTACGACTTACCTGAAACGCATCGCCTGTATCTGCTTGGCCCAGTTGCCACTTGGTGCATGAAGCGTGGGTGGCTCAGTTGCCGCAAAATTAGTCATGCGGTGCGAAGCTTTCAAATTTTTGCAGTTCATGGTCTCGATCTTTCTCAGAACTTCAGCCAATTAGTTGCCTCTGGGAGACCATTGCTAGAGCTGCGCAGCTTTCTCCTGACACCGAGCATAATGTGGGTTGTTAGATCGGAACAGTGTCAGTCTCTTTACCAACAAAAAGAACTGTATAGTACGTAGTACTCATGAAAAGAGTGAAACATTTTATACTGTTACTGCAGCTTTCGATGTCCAGGCATCCATTGCTCTCGCTCATGGTATGTTATTATCCTCTGGATACACCCATATTGTCCCTACATCTTTGGTAGTAGCATAATTTTCCCCCCTCTTAATGCAACCCTGCCTGAATTTCACTGTGTTGACACACGAACACGTCACGTGTACCCTCGACGCTGGGGGTAATGCACCGCAGCTCACATCGAAGGAGACCCGACCGACAGCGCGATACGCAGGACAGTCGGCGGGCGCTTTTGCAGACCCGAAACCCCGCGCACCCGGGAGGGACCCCGTCAGGGATTGCGGTGGCTATGGGCTGCCCTAGGTCGATTCGCTCGCCCCTAGAGCCTCGTGGATCGCTGCCCTCCAATGCGAAGAACGAACGAAGAACGAGAAAGAAAGATACAAGGGGAAGGGATAGAAGTAGATGAACAAAAAAGTGTAATAGATTGATTTGTTCGATTGGTGTTGTTCAATCGGCCGTCACCCCCAACATATATAAGAGGCGGCTGGACTTCCCGTACAAGTAAAGGATTCATCTAGGCTTTCCTTACAAAAAATTACATTAATTCACGTCCTAGAGTCCTAGTTCTATTCTAACTCGGATTCAGTCTGAATCTGGCCCAACTTCTGTCTTTCTCCTTGCGCGGGCCGCCGAGCTTGCATATGACCCCCGATCAAGACGGCCCAAATATGAAACTTGTGCGCCTCGACGAGACGAACAATTCTTATGTTGAACACTTTTCCAAATAAGACCATCTTGAATATTCTACGAAGCCATCTTTAATATCCAGTCGGACTCGGTCATGTGACGGACTGGATTGTCGGAGTCTCGTAGTGAACTTACAGGCCGTATACTATCTTAGATGATAATGACTCCAAAACCAAAGTTCACCGTTTTGACGATGCGCACAACTTCCGTGTTGATCACTTTTCCATCCGAGGTCACCTGGATTACCTTTCGGGCACATCTTCAGTTTCACTCGGATCCGAGCTCATCCACTCGGATATTAGAGTTTTTCGTCCGACTGGACCTTTTCACTCGGATGTTAGAGTCTTTCACTCGGAAGACAATCTTTCACTCGGATGACTATAATTTCACTCGGAAGACAATCTTTCACTCGGATGACTATATTTCACTCGGAAGGCAATATCTTACTCGAACGTCAAGTTTTCATTCCGACGGTAATCTTTTCACTCGGAATAACTTCACTCGGATGATAATTTCACTCGGATTACTATATTTTCACTCGGGAGCCAATCTTTTACTTGATCGATAAGTTTTCACTCGACCTTTTACTCGATCGGTAGGTTTTCACTCGGATGGTAAACTTTTCACTCGGATTTCCCGACTGAAAACACAGCCTGATCTTGATTTGCCTCTCCAGATTGCATAGGACCTCGGATTGAGACAAATTATATATGAAAATCGATCGGCTCGACGAGAAGAAACTTTTCCGTGTTGAAGGTTTTTCAATTCAAGGCCGTATTGAGGGCTGAATTGCTCACGCATTGCATCAGACAGTCATCAACATGTGTCTGATGTCAAGCGTAATATTTTGGTCTCTGGCCTGTCCAGACCGTATTAATTGTAACTTCTGCATATGAACTCGGATTGAGATGATTTATATATCAAAATTGATTGCCTCGACGAGATGAAGACAATTCCTTAAGAGTGCTCCTTCATCCGAGGTCATCTTGAAGACGTGATTGGCCAAAAACCACTCGGTACATTGAATTATGCCACTCGGAGTATAGTTTCGGTCCGTAAGATAAGGTCGAATGAATATAACCGAAACATCAAAGTTGTTCCACTCGGCGACGTGAATCTTTTTATGCTGAAAACCCGTTCACTCGAGACCATCTTCATTGCAATCTGTATCTTGCCAAAATCAGGTGTCAACACATGCCCCCCTGTTTTCTGGCAGAGCTTGCGTGCCAGAAAATACCTTGCTTAGGGTAATGTTTAAGCACGATGTCAACACTCCATCGGCTGTGCATGCTGAGTATGATAATTTTAATCGTCCATATGCTCATATTTGTTGCTTCTCCGGTAGAGCCTCTTGGATAATAGTTGTCTGAAAACAACAATTGGATTTCACAAAGGCTTCCACGTAAGTTTCTTATGTCAATCGGGACCTTGTATTTGTCCAGGCATTCCCTAGGAATATTAGAACCCTTCAACGAAGACGGTTGCCGAACGATTATGACCATGCACCTCAAAGAATACTGTCAACTGTTCGGCGACTCAACTCGTTATCAAAGTACACCATCAAGCCTGCGCCGAACAACGTCTGTCTCCTGACTTGAATCCTGCAAATAAATAACATTTGGAGTTGGGGCTCTTTTATGCACTAGACCCTTGATTGTTGGTCGACTCAATAATTAAGTCGGCCTCGCCAGTATTGGCAAACACTGAGCATCGACTATAGGAGTAGGAAATCAACCATGGTGAACATCGTTAGCCAGATGCCGGGTTTTGCCAACACAATGAATTATGAGGGCGATATGCAAATATCGGCCATGCGTTCTTATCTCAAAAGTGCTCGGGAGTCCGTCCACCAAAGTGTGAATAGCCGAAATAAGTCAGATGTTTCGGCTGAGGATAAATTCCATACTGTTGATTTTGATGGTACGATTGAAGAATATGGATGAGACGCCTCCTGGAGTCTCCTATATGAAAATTGTCGTCCTCGCCTACGGGCTTTACACTTGTACTCCCTTATTTCTGCTGGCTTCGCAACAGGAGATGTGATGCCGCTCTTGACTCGAGGATTTCCCTTAGGAACTCAGGCCATGTTCCTCTTCTCCAGCTCTTTGGCCCTAAGCCGTTTTAGCTTCTTCTGTTGCGAATATGGTAAGCCGAGTGGGCGTCCCGGCTGGGACTTTGGTTTATGCACTGGCAAATTCTTCCTGACTTTGGGCATCTCTGGCTTGGCCTGTCCAAACTTGACTATTGGATCCTTGAAATTTACTTGCTTCACTTTCTTGTCCTTAGCAGCCAACATAGGCTCGGCTGGCTTTTTGTCATTTGGAGTCGGATCTGAAATAGCACTCTTTCGGCCATCCTTTTATTTCTTCACTTTTTTAACACTTGTTGCAATAGAAGGTCGGACATCATTTATATTTTGACTGCTCCTCTTGGGAACCCATGCCATGTTCTTCTTTCTCAACTCATGTGCACTAAGTCTTTGTAATTCCTTCTCTTGCCAATGTGCTAAGCCGAGTGGGCACCTCGGCTGTGATTCTGTTTCAACCAATGCCAACTCTTTTTTGGCCTTGTGCACTCTCAACTTCTTCCCTTCAGATTTGGCACTTGATTGACTTGCCTCGTTGCCTTTTGTAGCCAATGTCAATACTTTAACTGGCTCTTTGTTATTTGAGAACAAATCTGAAGTAGCACACTTACGACCATCTTTCTTGACCCGGTACACTTGCTTGACCACCTCTTTCTTGTTCCTTGAGCTCCAGACCGATTCCTTATGATTGAATCGGTCTTTGACGTGTGATTGTTCATCAAATGTTGATCTTTTTGGAGCTGCATAATGTTGGCGAGATGATCTAAAATAAGATGGATAATTTGCCCTTGTATCATACCTGCCCCATGATGGATATGAATTTACATGAGCGTAGGGAGGCATCCACGACATTGGCATTGGCGGCCCAAAAGCAGGATATGAAGTCTGCTTGCTCAACGTCTTCCTTTGCCAATCCAAGTCTTCAGATTTATGCCTTGGGGGTGACTTCGATGCTTTTGCTTCACTCGGCCGATAAGCACTCTTTGCCTCACTTATCTTTTGGTACTTTTATAATAACTGTGCGAAAGTGACTTTCGGCTTTCTACCTTTGTGCTTACCACGGCCTTTGCTTTCTTTAGTTGTGTTGGCATCGGTCTTCGAATTTTCTGGTTGCCCCCCAGTGCTAGATGTCTCCATTGTATATTTCATGGAATTCTCATCTTCGAGATTGTTGTTGATGCACTTTTTAACAATATCCTTGCTCGAAGACTTGACCCCATCATCATTGGTGTGAACCTGTCGACCTTTTGATGAATCGGCTTGAGGTAACCGAGTCAACATTTGATCGCCATCAAGACCAATCTGATATGACTGGCCATATGATCGTGCCTCAACAAACTCCAATCGTCCTATGTTAGCCGATTGCTCGACTTGATGGACCATGTTGCAGTCTTTGACATTTTGCTTGAACGAACATTGCATTCGCTCTAGCCTTGGCGGCTCGACATTGTGATCAATTATAATAATAGGATTAGTTAGCGATGCACCAAGGATGTGATCACTTATGCCCATACTGAAGGTAAGCTGCTTGTCCAATAACTGATATTGTGATACCGTCTTTGAAAATAAACAACCGAGTGGTGTTGTCTTAACGTCATCCGACTCGACTATGCATTGATTTTTGTCCTCCTTTTCTGATGCTCTTGAATCGGCTATCACGGAGAACTTTGAACCTGGCATGTTTCTGTAACCAAAATAATTACAGAATATATGCCTCATCTGAGACCAAATGTTAGCCAAGCATGAAACAAACAAAGTTGTCCATATGAATATAAAGTTCGGTTGGCATGATAGGAACAACTTTGATTGCGATGAGTTGTCACTATTAGCCTCTACGAATGATACCATGTGTTGACTATCATGATTAGTAACAAGATTATTCCTAACAAACATATTACTCATTTCAATTGGTCTTTCAAAATTAATTAGAATCTTACTAACAGGTGCATCAACAATATGATTTTGACCGAATTGAAAATTGAATAAACTGTCTGCTAGGTGTACCTTTGTGAAGACGTTGGAAGGAAGAGATGGTTGCACCACTGGAACAATACCTTGCTCCACTTCTGAATAATTCTCCAATGCCTCGTCCTCTTTTTCTGGATCTCGTGCTTCATCACTTAGATTGCCTGAGTAGATTTCAGTCGGATTGCCCGAGTATATTTCACTCGGATTGCCTGAGTATATTTCAATCGGATTGCCCGAGTGGATTTCACTCGGACGCTCTTTGTCAGTTGAACTTTGCTCGGCTGCATTTTCTAGTTCTTGATATTCATCGTTAACTGAACTGTGTTCGGCCATATTACTTTGTTCTTGATGCTCATCAATATCTTTAGCACGAAACTCATAGGGTAGCATGTAAGCTCCCTTATATCCAGAAAAATCGAGCACGACCAATTTGCTGCGTTTGCCGTTCCTTTGCTCAGTGAAGCTTGCATCTTCTATTTTGATACACTCGGTAATAACTGTCTTGATGCACTCGGCTTTAGCCGGCAATGCACTTGTCTGGAATGATGCACTCGGCTGGCATGATGTACTCGGCTGGCACGATGCAACACACTCGGCCTTAAACATCTCTGTGCTCAATCCGGTTTCAACCGAATCCACTGTATTAGCCGAGTGAATCCTTTTTTGTTGATTTGCTTGCAAAACTTCTTGTTTATCTTGCCCCAAAATTGCAAAGGAGCCAACATGGTTGCTACATGGAGGAAGGCACTTGACGTATTCTTGCAAATATTCCACTCCATGTTTCTTCTTGAGTGCTTCATAACCATGTCGATATTCTGCTGGTAATTCCTCAAGAGTTGGCGTAGTAAATTCGTTGACGCTATTCCCTGTGAGCTTTGGCTTGATCTTGTCCACTTGGGCCACATATTTTTCTTTAAACTCGGCCCTGCTTGGATCAGCTTGCCCCCCAACACTTTTATGATCTTTCGGCAATGAATTGATGTTGCCAAAATTTTGCGATTGTATAGGGGGTGTATAACATGCTGCAATGATATGTGAAGACATGTGCACTGTTGTTGAATATTTTCTCATGCCAATTTGATCAATCGGTAACACTTCATCTTCTTTAAAAATCCTAGCTTTTATTGCCTCATAATCAGGAACCAAACCTTTATCATGTTGCTCAAGGCAAAGAGCGGTAATCTTCTTATTTTGCGCTAAGCTTTTTAACGCAGCCAAAGTCACCTCATCTTCTGCAATATTAGACACATACACTCCTGTAGAATCTCCATTCACTCGGCCATAAAAGTGAGCCGAGTCATGAATACTTTTAGTTGCATATGATGCTGAACAATTAATATCATGAGGTGTATTATATGATGACTGAGGATAACTCGTCAAATAGCTAATGGAAGCATGGCCGATTGCCTTATTCATCGGCATGTTTGGGGATAAACCCGCATATTACGAGTTGGCTGCCGATGGATAAAACTGTGAGATGCCCTCCTGCACCTGAGGTGTCATATATTGATCACTCGAACAAATCGTGTTGTTCACCGGCATATTGAAAGATGTTGCCGATGCACGAAAGTTCAGATTCATAAGTTGCATGTCGCGATTATTTAAATTCCAAGTTTCTCCAACGGAATAACTAGTCGGCCTTTGCTCGTTAGGGCTAGCCGACATGACATGTCCATTGAAAGATCTAGCAACATCAACATAATGGCTATTTGTATCTACGTAAGGAGATTGATGATACATGTTACCGTTGTAGATTGCAGCCGCTCGATGACGCTCTCCTCGTAGCAAGAACAGGCTGGAGACTGTTCAAAGCTTCTTCCCCAGCGGAGTCGCCAAAAAGTGTGTTGACACACGAACACGTCACGTGTACCCTCGACGCCGGGGGTGATGCACCGCAGCTCACGTCGAAGGAGACCCGACCGACAGCGCGATTCGCAGGACAGTCGGCGGGCGCTTTTGCAGACCCGAAACCCCGCGCACCCGGGAGGGACCCCGTCAGGGATTGCGGCGTCTATGGGCTGCCCTAGGTCGATTCGCTCGCCCCTAGAGCCTCATGGATCACTGCCCTCCAACGCGAAGAACGAACGAAGAACGAGAAAGAAAGATACAAGGGTAAGGGATAAAAAGTAGATGAACACAAAAGTGTAATAGATTGATTTGTTCGATTGGTGTTGTTCAATCGGCCGTCACCCCCAACATATATAAGAGGCGTCTGGACTTCCCGTACAAGTAAAGGATTCATCTAGGCTTTCCTTACAAAAAATTACATTAATTCACGTCCTAGAGTCCTAGTTCTATTCTAACTCGGATTCAGTCTGAATCTGACCCAACTTCTGTCTTTCTCCTTGCGCGGGCCGCCGAGCTTGCATATGACCCCCGATCAAGACGGCCCAAATATGAAACTTGTGCGCCTCGACGAGACGAACAATTCTTATGTTGAACACTTTTCCAAATAAGACCATCTTGAATATTCTACGAAGCCATCTTTAATATCCAGTCGGACTCAGTCATGTAACGGACTGGATTGTCCGAGTCTCGTAGTGAACTTACAGGCCGTATACTATCTCAGATGATAATGACTCCAAAACCAAAGTTCATCGTTTTGACGATGCCCACAACTTCCGTGTTGATCACTTTTCCATCCAAGGTCACCTGGATTACCTTTCGGGCACATCTTCAGTTTCACTCGGATCCGAGCTCATCCACTCGGATATTAGAGTTTTTCGTCCGACTGGACCTTTTCACTCGGATGTTAGAGTCTTTCACTCGAAAGACAATCTTTCACTCGGATGACTATAATTTCACTCGGAAGACAATCTTTCACTCGGATGACTATATTTCACTCGGAAGGCAATATCTTACTCGAACATCAAGTTTTCATTCCGACGGTAATCTTTTCACTCGGAATAACTTCACTCGGATGATAATTTCACTCGGATTACTATATTTTCACTCGGAAGCCAATCTTTTACTCGATCGATAAGTTTTCACTCGACCTTTTACTCGATCGGTAGGTTTTCACTCGGATGGTAAACTTTTCACTCGGATTTCCCGACTGAAAACACAGCCTGATCTTGATTTGCCTCTCCAGATTGCATAGGACCTCGGATTGAGACAAATTATATATGAAAATCGATCGGCTCGACGAGAAGAAACTTTTCCGTGTTTAAGGTTTTTCAATTCAAGGCTGTCTTGAGGGCTGAATTGCTCACGCATTGCATCAGACACTCATCGACATGTGTCTGATGTCAAGCGTAATATTTTGGTCTCTGGCCTGTCCAGACCGTATTAACGGTAACTTCTGCATATGAACTTGGATTGAGATGATTTATATATCAAAATTGATTGCCTCGACGAGATGAAGACAATTCCTTAAAAGTGCTCCTTCATCCGAGGTCATCTTGAAGACGTGATTGGCCAAAAACCACTCGGAACATTGAATTATGCCACTCGGAGTATAGTTTCGGTCCGTAAGATTAGGTCGAATGAATATAACCGAAACATCAAAGTTGTTCCACTCGGTGACGTGAATCTTTTTATGCTGAAAACCCGTTCACTCGAGACCATCTTCTTTGCAATCTGTATCTTGCCAAAATCAGGTGTCAACACACTGCATCCCTATTTATCTATGATTTGACACATAAACAAAGTTACTGTTCAGTTATAGCTAAAGCTTAGGATGATGTTGAGATTTTGCCAACCAGAATGCTAGATCAATTCATGAAATCCCTTCACCAGTTCTGGAGATTCTTTGAGCTGTCAGTTTCTTACTAGTTCTGATAAATGTGCTTAACCTTAAATTCTAGCCTAACTAAATAATACGGCATGGAGTATTGTATTACGACAGTAAAGCGCTAACCCCATGCCCATGTTACTGAACTGTTGACCTTTTACTAAACAATTTGATGAAGCTGATTGATCTAACTCCATCTGTTATGGACCACAAGCATATGCACATGCGGCAGCGGTCTTCTGTTTAATGTCTTGAGTTGGCAGGTTGAAGTTTGGTTACTGTAAGGACTATATATTAGTACCGTACATTCTGTTAGGTACTAACAAGCGGCTATAACTAAGGCCACACCATAATCTTCTTGTATTTAACCTGAATGGCCGGCCAGTGTCTAAACATTGTTCAACACCCTGTGAGTGTGATGCACTGTACTGTCAGTTAATTGTGAGGAGTCGATCTCATGGGGTTTTTGGTCTACCAAATAAAGAGGATATGTCCCTTCACATACTTGTTGTTTCTTAACGTTACACCCTATAAACCTTGGTCCTTTGGGCAGCTTATTTAACACTCTGATGTGGATTTGCTCTGCCCGCGTGCTCTTTTAGAATGTTTCAACTTGCAGCTATGTGTGTGGTACTTTACTTTTTTGGTGGCCTGTACATATCTACTACCCCCCATATGAGTACAGGTTTCAACTTTTGCACAGACCGAAAGCTTTGGAAAGAGCTTCAGTTCTTTGCCGGATGCCTCTTGGTTCATCCTGATGAGGCACACACATCGCCATCCAAAGCTAGATAATGGGAGTAACTTATCGTGCAAGCTTTGCAGTGTTTACCGACCGATCTTGTTGCTGTGACACGAACACCTTACCTGATGCTGGCTTTGAAAGAGCTCCAGCTAACCTTCTCCGGTTCTTCTCCAACAGACGTTGAGGTGTAAGTGTAACCGCTCTAATCGCGATTTCCATGGCGAGAAATGTAGGTGTGTAATGAAAGTTGATGACAAGTTTTTGGTTAGGGGGTCACTGCCCACGGCCCCTGTGGTCTCAAAGTAACATATGCTTGGCGCTAAAGGGTCCGTGTGGAATCATTAGCACCGGGGCTCATGCTGCTCCGTCTGATGCAAAACGTATAATTTACCTTTATTTCATGTTCCCTAGCTGCTGCTGCACATGATGATCAAATTCAAACGGCCATGGCTCTGCCCTCTTCGTCCCCAATGGAGGTAAATGAAACATTGCTTTCTCATCATCGTCCATTCTGCCGATGCAAATGTGTGCTCGAAACATGTGTGGTCTACTGGCCTTTTCGTCCGGCGTGCTTGGCTCACCATCCGGCCGGACGTGCCTCCAACGTGACTCCAGGTCAGTACCTAGTTCACCTACCCCTGTTGCTTGCTGGCTCTTCCAAGTGTACGTGTATGTGGTTACGACGTTCATGTTCAGGCACTAGCATCACTGATCTGGCCGGACGCATGGGTATAGCAAAGCAGTGCTGCAGCACGGTGCTTGCTGTTGGCATGTCCTTGTATCGCACTATGGCTCTTTTCCAAAGATAGCAGCAATTTTAATCTCTTCATTCTGTTACTGTAAGCTGGGTGGGACATCTGAATGGCTGAATGACACTTGTCGGTCTGTTTTATGTTAATAAAGAGAATTGTGGTTACATGTCAAATCTTGCCTACGCTCATAAATACCATGTGTCTCCTAAGATGCTTCTTTTCCAAAGCCTCTTTGGTCAGCATGAGATGGATTATAGTACTACATGCTACTATATAGCTATGCCAGTGATGAAGACTGAAAAGGCCCCCTCACCGACCGTTGGCAGATCCCTCGTTGGAGCCGCACTAGCAGAGAATTGAGTGCACTGAGGCGTACGTGCATACATAGCCTTGTCTGCAAAGGACCACATGGCATAGCATCATGGTC
This sequence comes from Triticum urartu, assembly GCF_056163025.1. NCBI lineage: Eukaryota > Viridiplantae > Streptophyta > Magnoliopsida > Poales > Poaceae > Triticum > Triticum urartu. The sequence continues at coordinate 240,783,687 of NC_141879.1, forward strand.
TAATTTGAACAGCATTAGTAGCGATTGGACGTCCTTAATGTGACTTGGACAATTTGATTCTTCAGTGCTATAGTGTGGTGCTTCATCTAGGATTTAGAGAGCCCCGTCATTCAAAACCAGGCTTCCTGGTTGGGAGTCTTCAGAGGATCCTATTCCAGCAACGCCGGGTCTCCTTGAATCATAGGATTCTAAATACACAAAATAGAAAGAAAGAACATGATGGTATGAATGTATGCGTAACAATAGGTGATCGGAAAACACATGAACTTTGTAGACTCGGATGTTCTTTTTCGATAGAAGGGCACTTTCTATTGACTCATAATATAGCATCAAGTGATACAAATACAATGTGCATACACCCAACCTCTGCATAATTAGGATTCACACAACCAACACTATGCACGCACACAAGAATCACGTTGGCAAAGAGCAAAGTCATATAAGACCGAAGCTATGCCTAGGCGAAGAGAAAAAAGAAAGAAAACCAAGCGATCAAAGAAACTATCTATGATATACAACGACAACCATTGACACCAACCATCTTTTGACAACATAAGGATTACGAGAAGGATTCTTCAAAAATAATGCCTTCATGGAGGGAATGACGCATAAGCGTCGTGGTCGATAGATCCGCCATCGAAGGCAAGATCGTGGGTTTTACCCCTGAAGATCAAGTCCGAGCAAACTTCAAGCAATGCCTTCAACACGGTAATGATTTAAAAGCAGCCATTGGTAGGTATAATGCCTTCATGAAGAAAACGGCGCATAAGCGTTGTCGTCGCTAGATCCACCACTGAAGGCGATATCGTGGGTTTTCACCTTGAAGATTAAGTCTGAGCAAACTTCAAGCAATGCCTTCAGCACAGTGACGACACAAAAACGAAGCCATTGCTAGGTATAACTCCTTCATGAAGGAAACAGCACATAAGCGTCGCCGTCGCTAGATCCACCACCGAAGGCAAGATCGTGGGTTTTCACCCTGAGGATCAAGTATGAGCAAACTTCAAGCAATGCCTTCAACACGGCAACGACGCAAAAACACATCCATTGCTAGGTATAACCAACTAAGGTCAGACCTAGGGTTTTCACCCCGGAGCTAGACACTGGGTATTCGAGAAGTACCACCCAATCGAAGTCATCCTATGTTATCTCCTCCACTTTCCACAATTCCAGCAGCTTGACGTGGGAGGAAGGTCACATGCAATGCCCGAATCTTGAGTTTGGGACACTTCAGGTTCCCGCGCCATCCTCACAAGTGGTAGTAGATGACCGATCTGCACGAGACAACATCATCACATGCCGCCACTACCATCGTCGTCGTTTCATGGGACAATAGATTACACCGGGGGTGGAGGACATGCATGACCGCCGTCATGCATCACCGTTAGCAATGCAGAGTGTGAATCCCGCTGGATCTGAAGGTGTGCTTGCTCCCACAGGAGTTGTTGGGATCCCTCAAGTGTAAGGGTGAAGCAAAATGGTAGCGGATATTTCCCTCAGTTAGAGAACCAAATTATCAAACCAGTAGGAGTCTCCCAAGCTAACACAGTGAACAACACTTGCACACAAGACATAAAACACACTCATCCCCACAACAAGAGGGTTGTCAAGCCCCTTGTCTTACTAGTTACAAGATTAAACTGCAAGTGATAAACATAGCTGATAGCAATGTAACACGGAAAAGTATAAGTAGCAGTTGTGTAGAAGAATTCAGTAATGGAGAATAGACCCAGTGGGCCATAGGTTCACTGGTGATATATCTCTCTCGAAAACAATCAAATGACATGGTAAACAAATCACACTTGGCCAACGATTAAATTATAACATTTATGACTATGATCATTCATGGTATAATCTCATATGGACATTACGTTCATGATAAGTAGACCGTTTATCCAACTGCATCTAATAATAATACTTCATCCCAAAACAACTATCCAGCATGCATCTCAAGGTACTAAATTTGCAAAAAACATAGCATTGCAATAAGTAATATGACATAATGTAGACAGGAAAACATCAATTAATATGACGAGACCACGTTGTTTTATCTTTAGTGGCAAAAGTACAATACATGTCTTTGCCCTTATAGTCACTGGGTTAGAGCATTGCAAGATTGAGCACACTACAAAGCACCACTCCTTCTGAAGAAGAAACCATAAAACTTGGCCAAAGAAGATAGATAGATTGGAGAACACGAAAAGCTATTTAACTATACAATAAGAAAATATCAAAAGATTCAATTGATTTCAATGAACAACCTAATCATAAAGTGACAATTTATCATATCCCAACAAACAGACTATCGATTACGTTGAACTGATCTCGATCATGTGAGGCAACTCACGTGAACATGGTATTGAAGATCCAAAAGAGAGATAGAACCAGCTAGCTACTACTATGGACCCTAAGGTCCTACTGAAACTACTCACATGTGTTTCATATGAAGGCGGCAAGGTTGATGAAGAAGCCTCCGGCAATGGATTACCCCTCTGGCATAGCTCCTGAACAGGCCTCGAGATTGGATCTTCGTGAAACAGAAACTTACTACGGCAAAGAAATTCTACTAAAAATTCGAAACGAAGCGTTTGGGTATTTATAGGATTTTACGAAGGTGGAATGGTCGAAAGGCGGTGCAAGTGGGCCCCACATGCCCTAGTGACGCTCCACCTAGCCGTGTGGGCCCCTATGGCTCCTTTCATTCCTTCCCGAACCTTCCTGGGTCCTTCATTGCCAAAAAAATCATGTTAAATTGGCACACTATTTCGACCTTCCTAGATGTTGATTTCCCGCGAAACCAAAAACATGTAGAAACAGAAACTGCCACTGAGCAGTAGCTTAATAGGTTAGAATAGAAAATTAATATAAATTGCTATAAAAAGTATATAAAAGTGGTAATGTATTAGCATGAAACAATCAAAATTATAGATACATTTGAGACGTATCAAGATCCAAGCCTCTCCAGCGACCATTGTCAAGCCGATGTCGTGTCCACGGAGGCAGCCAAGAACGCCTGAGAATGGCCATTAGCGCATAAGATAGATCGAGTGACATCTACTACATGCCCGCATGGCCACCACCACATCCTCGTCGGCAGCGCGGGCAATGGTTGCGGCATCTACTGCATAGCCACCGCCTCATCCTGCCGCCCCCTACACCGAAGAGGCTCCTTGGGGGAAGCAGTAGCCGAGGCTCAAAGAGCATGTTGTCTAGGTTAGGGGACTTGGTCCTGCCGTGGTGGTGCCAGCTCCATTCACTTTCCTCTGTGGCCTTGGCACCTGCTGCCCTGCCACGAACCGCTGCCGCCCTGCACCATTCCCACCATTACTGGGTCAATCTACAAATCCTAGCATGTACATCGCCAAAGGCCGCCATCTTGCAAAAGGAATAGAGCCTCGCCACCACCATCGGCCGCTCGGCAAGCCCAGTAGTGACTCGGGGCAGCGACGAGGAGAGAACGGTCGGTAAGAGGGCCGCCTAGAAAACTGGATTGGCTCGCCACCCGTGTCGCCAAGGCGGAGGAAGCGGGGACAATTGTGTTTTACATAGACCTAGATGTTCTATGTCCGAAAATATTTGAAAATAAAAAATCCTAATAAACATAATCAAAACAAAAAACAGTTGTCGGTGTCAAAACCGGCGGATCTCGGGTAGGGGGTCCCGAACTGTGCGTCTAAGGCGGATGGTAACAGGAGGCAGGGGACACGATGTTTACCCAGGTTCGGGCCCTCTTGATGGAGGTAATACCCTACGTCCTGCTTGATTGATATTGATGATATGAGTATTACAAGAGTTGATCTACCACGAGATCGTAGAGGCTAAACCCTAGAAGCTAGCCTATGGTATGATTGTAGTCCTACGGACTAAACCCTCCGGTTTATATAGACACCGGAGGGGGCTAGGGTTACACAGAGTCGGTTACAAGGGAGGAGATCTACATATTCGTATTGCCAAGCTTGCCTTCCACGCCAAGGAAAGTCCCATCCGGACACGAGACGGAGTCTTCAATCTTGTATCTTCATAGTCCAACGGTCCGGCTGTCTGGAGACCCCTAATCCAGGACTCCCTCAGTAGCCCCTGAACCAGGCTTCAATGACGATGAGTCCGGCGCGCAGTTTTGTCTTCGGCATTGCAAGGCGGGTTCCTCCTCCGAATACTCCATGGAAGATGCTGCTGACCGTTACCAGCTTCTTGAAAAAGAAAGCAGAGCAAAGGCGACGGGCCTGGAGAAGGCCATGGTAGCAGCCAAGGAAGCCCGCTCCAAAATCAGAGCGACGAAGGAGGAGCTGCGTCAAGCTGCAGATATCGCGGCTGGGAAGCCCTTTTTGTTGTGGACTAAGTTTGGAGATCCGAAGTATGCTCCTCTTGATCAACTATGGAGTTCGGCAGACGCATATGTGGATTTGGCAGCAAGTGCTGCTGATGCGGCCGAGTAGTTCAACGATCAAAGAGATCGTGAAGTGGAAAAGTTGTTCTGGTCACAGTTGTAAGGGCATATTTATCCCTAAGGTGTTTTGGTGATTGATGACAACGAGTTTGCGGACTAATCGTGTGCCTTGAGTATCCCAGACATTTCATCGCTAGGCACAAGACGGTTGGGTGCCCCTCGAAGACTGTTGAAGACAGCGTCTTTTCTACGTTTCTTTTTGGTGGATTTGAGTCGTAGGAAAGCCATACTATTAAGAGGGGGTCCGCGTCAGAAAGGTTTGGGTGGAATCATCACGTACACGTCTCTTTCTAGTCCCCTCCTTTTCCCCTGGAGCTTCCTCCGCTTTCTCGCCTCCTTGGTTATGGCTGCTGGGTTGGCTCGCGGTAGTACTGCTCCCAGGTGAGCGGTAGTACCGTAGGCACCAGCGGTAGTACCGTGCGGTGGCGCGGTAGTACCACAGGTTCCCACGGTAGTACCGCTCCCCTGGAGCTGCACTACCGTTGCTCACCAGGCTAGTACCGCTCCTTCGCGGTAGTAGGGGCGGATGTAATTTTTTACATCCGCGCCTACCGTGGTAGTACCTCTTTCGCCCTGCGGTAGTACCGTGCTATGTTGTCAGGCAGTAGTACCGCCCCTCAGCAGTACTACTGTGTCGGGTTTTTGCTTCTTCCGTTTCTTTGCGGAAGTAGGCACGGATGTTTCCTCCCCCCTGGCTAGGGGATTCCTGCCTTGCGGTAGTACCGCATGGCGGCACGGTAGTACCACGCCCGCGGAAGTACCGCCCTCAGCTCCTGCGCGTCAGATCTGACCTTGCTGTTGCTGGGGTTGCGGCAGTACCGCGGGCCTGTACGGTAGTACCGCATGACCGTGCGGTAGTACCGCGCGGCCCTGCGGTAGTACCGCTGGCCGCGGGCTGGTAGGTGGATAACAGTTGGATCTTTGTCCCACACTATATAAGGGGTCTCCTTCTTCCCCGTTGACTTATCTCTTCCAACCTGAAGCTCCATTGTTGCTCTAAGCTCCATTTTCGCCCGATCTCACTCCCTAACCAATCAAACTTGTTGATTTGCTCGGGATTGGTTGGGAAGGCCTCGATCCACACTTCCACCAAGATAAATTTGATTCCCCCCACTTATCCCTTGCGGATCTTGTTACTCTTGGGTATTTGAGCATCCTAGACGGTTGAGGTCACCGCGAAGCCATAGTCCATTGTGGTCAAGCTTCGTGGTGTCGTTGGGAGCCTCCAATTGAGTTGTGGAGATTGTCCCAACCTTGTTTGTAAAGGTTCGGTCGCCGCCTCCAAGGGCACCAATAGTGGAATCACGGCATCTCGCATTGTGTGAGGGCGTGAGGAGAATACGGTGGCCCTAGTGGCTTCTTGGGGAGCATTGTGCCTCCACACCGCTCCAACGGAGACGTACTTCCTCTCAAAGGGAAAGAACTTTGGCATCACATCCTCATCTCCACCGTCTCCACTCTTGGTTATCTCGTTCCTTTACTTGTGCAAGGTTATTTGTATCATATCACTTGCTTGCTTGTGTTCCTATCCTTGTTGCATCATATAGGTTGCTCACCTAGTTGCATATCTAGACAACCTACTTTGATGCAAAGTTTAAATTGTTAAAGAAAAGCTAAAAATTGTTAGTTGCCTATTCACCCCCCTCTAGTCAACCATATCGATTCATTCAACAGTTCCATGCTCCAGTGCGTCCCCTGCTGTTGAATGAGCAAATGGCCAAGTGGGCCGAGCTCCATAGGTTGTCCGGACTTGCCATGAGGTCTGTTTTGGATCATCTATGGTCGGAAGGGCCAAGGCCGAATAGTTACTTTAGTTTAGTGCAACAATTCCTTGGTGCTGTGCCGCACATTGACGCTATAAAGAGGTCGGTGTGCATAGAGGGTGCGCGGATGGCACTTGCCCGTGTCAAGACATATTGGGAAGATATGGAGGCCACCTCTATTGCAACACGGGGTTCGGCCGTGGGCCGAGTAGCTGCCGAGCACTACTTTGAAGAGGTCCTTGAAGGCGCTCGTTCGATAGAGGCGCAGTGCTCGAAGAATATTATGTTGTAGTGACATGTATTCCCATTGTAAAAACAATATCTTATTGAATTATGAAGGTTGTGTTTATACTTTTGCCTGAAAGTATTATGATGCCTCCTGTGCGACCGTTTATGTATATATGTATATAACCTGAAAGTTTGCAGTCGTCGGCTTCAGCCCCCACGCATATAATGCGGAAGTGTTCGCAAAAAACGTGTATTCACACTTGATCCAATGTCTTGGTCCGTTAAGGAGGTGGTAGCACAGCGAACTAGGCAATCAGACTGTATTGCTTTAACACTTTCACTTAGCCGTAGGAGTTTGACTGCGGGACTATTAGATAGCCCCTGGTACCTCCGAATACGGGACGCATACATACATGACCGGGAAACGGTCCTTCGTTAATGCGGAGGAATCCCGAAGATTCCGCTAAGTCATCGAGTAGTTGACCAGTCTCGCGCTGTATCATGACAGTCAGTTTTTGGCTTTCTCTACTGAGGTGCTCATCCGGATGAATCAGGGCACAATCGCAGTAGATCTCCCAGTGCTACCTTAGCAGATATAGCGGAACATAAGGTACCAAAACATGGGAGCCGGGCAAACCCAACATTTGACCAAAGACATGATTCGGAGCTGATGCATATAAGGCCAAACTCGCGATGCCGAACACTCCCTAAGGTATTCGGTCTTTATAACATATGCTGGGCTGAACAATGCCCTTAATAATAAACCCCGAGTGTCCAGGTACGTGCAATGTCCTGACATGGCCACATGCCAATAACGTCAGCATCCTTCTCGGTTGTATTGAGTGTCCGGAGGATGTGAACAACAAGAGACAGTAAAAAAGGTTTACGCAGGGTCTTAATCTGAAAAGAAACCTTTGAGCGGGTCCCTGCTGCACGTCTGCGCCTGTGTCTCTGTTGTGCCGTGTCCTGGACGGGTGTAGCACGATTGTCATCTATAAAGGAGAAGAACTTAGGTGAAAGTTGCCGTGCAAAAAAATTGGTTATTATCAATAAACCATTAAAATTCAAGATAAGTCAAGTTGAGCCGAGCTAGCCCTGATTACACGCGAGAAGCCCCTGGTACCGTCTATGAGGGTTTAACCATCGTACCAATCTCATGTCTATGTAGTGATGCACCAGACTCGCCGAACCGTGTCCGTGGTCTTGACGACCTGCCATTTTTCTGGTTGGTGAGGCCATCTAGTGCTCGGCTGTTAAGGCCGCCGCACATTCTTCCATGCATAGAGAACGCTCAATATTTCCACTCACCATGATGGTGACACGTGGACCGGGCATCTTAAGCTTGAGAGAAGTGTAATGCGGTGTTGCATTAAAACGAGCGAAAGCCACTCTTCCGAGTAGTGCTTGATAGCCACTTCGGTATGGAGCGATGTAGAAAGTTAACTTTTCGCTTCGGAAGTTGCCGGGAGAACCGAATACAATCTCTAGTAATAGAGAGCCCGTATAGCGGGCCTCCGGGCCTGGTATTACTCCCTTGAAGGTAGTATTACTGTGGCTTATTTTTGTCGGGTCTATGCTGAAAGTGCTAGTGATCGACTAGAGGGGGGGTGAATAGGCGATTTTTATGAAAGTCTTCAAAACATGTAAGTTTCGAAGACAAACGATAGAAATAAACCTATTACCATGCAGCGGAAGGTAGACTACACTAGGCAAACCATAGTCACGTATTCAATGAAGTGAAAGCACAATGACTAATAGCAGCTAGGCAGTAAGGATCAGGTAGGAAGATATTGAGAAGCCAATCAGTACATGTAATCACTTAGTGAAGTCGAATGGTGATGCTATCGTACAATGACTTCACAAGAACCAACAGTAAGTAAAGGGAAGGGAAGGATGAAACCAGTGACTCGTTGAAGATAATGATTTGTTGGACCAGTTCCAGTTGCTGTGACAACTGTACGTCTGGTTAGGGAGGCTGAGATTCAACTCATAAGACCTCGTCTTCACCTTATTCCCCTTGAGCTAAGGACACCCAGTCCTCGCCCAATCACTCTGGTAAGTCTTCAAGGTAGACTTCCAAACCTTCACAGACTTCGTTCACCAGCGATCCACGATGACTCTTGGATGCTCAGAACGCGACGCCTAACCGGCTGGAGGATTCACAGTCCTCAAGTGTAATAAGTCTTCAGATCACACAGACAAGAAGATTTAAGTGATGCCTAACACTCTTTGGCTCTGGGTGGTTAGGGCTTTATCCTCTCAAGGAATTCTCTCTCAAAGGCTTCGACGTGGGTTGCTCTCAAACGACAAAAGCCGTACTTTAACTCTGAGCAGCCAACCGTTTATGGTTGTAGGGGGTGGGCTATTTATAGCCACTAGGCAACCCGACCTGATTTGTCCGAAATGACCCTGAGTCACTAAGGAACTGACACGTGTTCCAACGGTCAGATTTCAAACACACACGGCAACTTTACTTGGGCTACAAGCAAAGCTGACTTGTCCAACTCTGGACAAGATTCGCTCTCATAGTCTTCACTCGAAGACATAGGATTTTAGTTAAGCATCACTTCAGTCATTCTGACTGGTTCTCTTGGACCCCACTTAACAGTACGGTGGTTCCTATGACTCAACAAAGAAGAAAAAGAACTACGAAAGATCTAAGTCTTCGCGCTCCATAGTCTTCATGCGATGTCTTCTCTTGTCATAGTCTTCAAAGTGAATGTCTTCAGATACCACCTTTGACTTCAATGTCTTCATACATTTTTAGGGGTCCTCTCTGGTAGGAAAACCGAATCAATGATGGACTTCTACCTGTGTTATCCTGCCATTCTCACAAACACATTAGTCCCTCAACTAGGTTTGTCGTCAATACTCCAAAACCAACTAGGGGTGGCACTAGATGCACTTACATATCCCCAGTTTGCAGACTGTGTCCTGATATATCAGATTTAGACCACTGCCACCGTCCATAAGGACTCGTGTGAGATGGTATCCATTTATTATTGGGTCTAACACCAAGGCAGGCAGTCCTTCATGCCGGATGCTTGTCGCGTGATCCCCGCGATCAAAAGTGATCGGGCAGGCCAACCAGGGGTTGAACCTAGGGCTGACGGGTTCTATGGCGCATATGTCTCGGAGTGCATGTTTGCTTCTCCTCTTCGTCACATGGATCATGTTTACTATTTTAACCTCTGGTGGGAATTTTTTTTGTCCTCCAGTGCTTTGCTGGTGAGGTTCGTCCTCGTCTTCGCTTGGTGTCTCCCCCCCCCCCTTGTGTTCGGCGTTTAGCTTACCGGCCTACTTGAAGACACATCATTCTCTTTGGGTGTGGTTTGCAGGCTTATCGGGGGTGCCATGAATCTGACATAGTATGTCAAGAATCCTGTTTAGGCCAGACGGTCCATCTCTGCTGCCTTTGAAAGGCTTTTTCCGTTGACCTGGTCAAGAGCCCCTGAATCCGGCGTTTACCGCCGTATTATCTGGGCTATCTTCTTTATTTAGATGCTTGTTTTTATTGTGTCGTGGTTTTCCATTGCCATCCCTGACTTCGGATGTGCTTGGGTCGCTGGTGCTACTGCGGGCTAACCAGCTATCTTCGCCCGCGCAAAAGCGGGTCATGAGGCTTGTCAGGGCTGCCATTATTCTCGGTTTTCTTGGCCGAGGTGTCTGGTGAGCCATTCGTCTCGGACGCTGTGTTTGAAAGCTGCTAAGGCTTCGGCGTCCGGACAGTCGACGATTTGGTTCTTCTTAGTGAGAAACCTGTTCCAAAGCTTTCGGGCTGACTCTCCGGGCTGTTGAATTATATGACTTAAATCGTCTGCATCTGCAGGTTGGACATAGGTCCCTTGAAAATTAGCCCGAAAAGCGTCCTCGAGCTCCTCCCAACTTCCGATTGAGTTTTCGGGGAGGCTTTTCAGCCAGTGCCGAGCTAGTCCTTTGAGCTTGAGGGGCAAGTATTTGATGGCGTGGAGATCGTCTCCGCAAGACATATGGATATGGAGGATAAAGTCCTCAATCTAGACCCCAGGGTCTGTGGTCCCGTCATACGCTTCTATGTTCATTGGTTTGAATCCTTCTGGGAATTCATGGTCCAACACCTCATCGATGAAACATAGGGGGTGTGCGGCACACCTGTATTTGGGTGTATCATGGCGTTCAGACGGTTGTAGTGTTCGGTTTTGATTTTGTGCCGGAGCATGCTTCCTAGATCTATAGATGGATCTGGTCATACTAGATTTTTGGCGCAAGTCCTCACGTAGATCATGTGTTGACTTATGTGCGACCTTGTTAGCCGCTCTATCGTTGTCGCAAGGTGCTTGATCCGGCCGGTTGGCCGTATTATTTTTCAGCTGTTTGGGCTCTAAGGCCTCATCGTCGAATTCAGGTAATAGCTTGCGCTTTGGATAGCTCTTTGTGTGGTAACTTCCACCATACTTTTCTTCGTTGTCGAGCACTTTGTTCCACCTACTGTTGAGCATATTTTGTGCGGCCTTAAGCCTTTGCTTCTGCTTCTTCAGACTCCTCGCTGTGGCAATAAGCCTTCTGCGGAGGTTCTCTTGCTCCAAGTGCTTTTCCGGGATGATGTGTGCATCTTCGTCCGGACTGTTTTCCTCCCCAAAGGGGGTTTGATGAGGTTTATCCTCGGCGTCGCCGTGTTCGGACGTCGGGTCCGTACTATTTTTGCCGATGATCGAAGGGGCCATCGAGCCTTATGGTGACGGCACAGTGGAACTCTCAATGAAAGCACCAATGTCGGTGTCAAAACCGGCAGATCTCGAGTAGGGGGGTCCCGAACTGTGCGTCTAAGGCGGATGGTAACAGGAGGCAGGGGACATGATGTTTACCCAGGTTCGGGCCCTCTTGATGGAGGTGATACCCTACGTTCTGCTTGATTGATATTGATGATATGAGTATTACAAGAGTTGATCTACCACGAGATCATAGAGGCTAAACCCTAGAAGCTAGCCTATGGTATGATTGTATGTTGTCCTACGGACTAAACCCTCCGGTTTATATAGACACCGGAGGGGGCTAGGGTTACACAGAGTCGGTTACAAGGGAGGAGATCTACATATCCGTATTGCCAAGCTTGCCTTCCACGCCAAGGAAAGTCCCATCCGGACACGGGACGAAGTCTTCAATCTTGTATCTTCATAGTCCAACAGTCCGGCTAAAGGATATAGTCCAGCTGTCCGGAGACCCCCTAATCCAGGACTCCCTCAACAGTCCATTAGCAAACATGAAATTATGTTTTTGTTATGCTAGCTTGGTTTTTTGTGTGCAAAACCTTGGTGATACTGGCTTGGATAGCGTACCAACGATATGATAACGATCTCACATTGCGTTCTTGAATGATGTACATGTCATAGGGTGCAATGTGCTTTCGTGCGTGAAATGATTCATGCACTTGCTGCGAGAAGGTCCCCCTCTATTCCCATTGGGAAACATAGTAGAAAACAAAAACTTTCGCCCTACGATCACCCAGGAACAATATGAAGATGCATAACGGGTTGTGATCAATGACCATTACCAAATCCGGGAGTGCAGTGGAAGTAGATGAGTCGGTGTAGATCGTACTTGGAGTCCCTCGAACATTGATGACGATCCCGTGAACCGCCCTCGAACGGTAGACCGAACTCTCTACTTGGTTGCAAGTGCACGGTCTTCACGATCCTGCAGCGCTTCACTGTCCACAGCTAATCGTAGCCGGAGAATTAGAGGGAGGAGATTAGAACCACAGGCGGCTTCTAATTATGAGGATTAGAGATGGCTAGGGATAGCTCTAATTAGTCAACTAGGACCAATAAGAACTAGAACTATATCAATTAGAGGAGGCTCCAAAACACGCACCAAACCTCCACTATATATAGGTTAAAGGGGAGAAGGAGGGCTGCCACCAAGGAGGGAAATCTTCCTTGGGGCGTCCAACCAAGGGGAGGAGGAGTCGAGGAGAGGACTCCTCCCCTTGTCCAATTCGGCCCCCACAAGGAAAGAGGGGGGCACCTTCCCACTTGGGCCCTTGTGGCCCAAGTTGCCTTCCACCCCTTGACCTTTTTAGGCATTGGTATTAAATGGAATGTATATTTGTTCTAAACATTTTAAGAGCATTATATATATAACTTAACATCCCCAGAAACATTTTCCACCTATATATATACTGAAACCCTTCCGGTGACCCCGAAACGCTTCCGGAGCCTCTCGGAACTATTCCGAATATTAATTAAACAATTCCACAAATATATTCTCATCACTCCCGTCCTACTAACACTCAGCAGATCGTGATTACCTTAAGCTTGTGACCCCGTAGGTTCGGTAACCATAGACATGAACGAAACCCCTTCGTTCAATGACCGATAGCGGAACCGTGGACATCCATATCGGTCCCTATGATTACATGAATGATATACGAGTGAACCTTTGGTTATCATGTGTTGTTCCATTTGCTTCGTGATACTTTACAAAACCCAGTGTGCATCGGTATCCTCCAGAGTCATCACCATCCTGACTATACTGTTGCTCCCGTTACCGATTTTGTTCTTCTTTCTCGTTGACGTGTCCCAGCATCCTCGTGACGAGTCACCTATGTATGGCCAAACGATGATGGTTGTTGCCACACCGAGAGGGCCCTAAGAATATCTCTCCATCGTCGGAGGAGCAAATCCCACTCTCGAGCTATCCGGTCACTTGTCAAACTTTTTGGTGAGCCTGAAAGTTGCCGTTATGATCACCTTGTTACAGACGACGTTTGAGCAACCCCAAAGCCCACCATCCGGTAGGAAGTAACAGAGATACTCTCATGGTCCGAGGAACTAAAACACATGCTAACACTCCGTGTTAGATTAGATGATTTCAGACGATATGATCACATAGTATAACAGACAAGTATTGGATCGATTCAATATGATCGTTCTTCTAACGTCATACCATCAATGTTGTTTTAGGACTATCGTTACACTTAACGATATCCTAAGATCCGGAAAACATGATCATCAACAACACTTGAGCCGGTCTTAGAGGCGAGACCGGGAATCTATTGTTTACCGTTTATCATTTCACACGTGCATTTGAGTTTTTCACTGAATCGCATATTTCAGGATCATAACACTTATAGCATGAAATATAAACTCTTAATTATGAATAATGGAAATATAATAATACAATATTATTGCCTCTAGGAAATATTTTCAACAGTTCCTGCCTACGAAATTCGTGGATACGGCCAACCATGCATCGCACAAAACTCATCCTCCATGGTCGAGTAGCTCGTCATCCTTCCTACTCTAGAAAATGACATAGCGTTCGAAATAAGCTCAATCGTATTTGACCGAACACCTGTCGAGCATGGTGTCCGCCATGGAGTCATCGATGGGGGCGGAGTGTACCTGGTACAAACGGCTGCAGGGTGGACAACGCCGTCGTAGAGGCGAGCGGGGGCGTTGGTGCTGGTTGTGAACGTCCGACAATGCCTCTGTGACGGCTAGAGACGTACAACAGCGACGTCGGAGGTGAAGGGTGCGGATGCAAAGTAAGAGGAGAAAGGGCAGAGTGGAAGGAAATGGGACGAGGAGGGGGAATTGGGTTGGCCGGGAATATCGAAGTCCTACATGTCAGCTGTCCGGACTCCCGTAACCGCCCCCCCTCCCCCACCCTCTTTGTCTCCAATTTGTAGGAGAAAACACGTCCAGACCGCTCGGCGGACCAATACAGACCCACGTTGAATGGTTTCCGCAATCTAGACGTATGCAGACGGTTTGAGAGTCGGCGTTGGAGATGCCCTTACACTCCATTTTAAAGAGAGAAAACCCATCAACTCAAATCTTATCGTACAATTTCTTTTTTTTTGTCAAACACGTTTTAATCCAAATCCCCATAGTTTTCTAACTACTAAGATTTTAACATGTCAATAAATCCTATGCTTAAATAGACATTTTTGAATTATCTAAATGGAGAACCAGTCTCGTGCCAAAAGAAAAAGAGCCATTCACGAGTACAAGTACGATGTACCACAAGGTCGTAGGTAGGGCATTCGTATTCGTTCATGTTTTTCCTTCTACCGTCTGTGTACCACCACCACACCGGTCGCTGACTTGCGCCGTATACCGTATCTATACAGCTGTCAGGCGGTGGCACACAGCCCGACGCGGCGGAGCGCCGAGCGTTGCCACTGGCCGTGGCGCGGGCCGTTGGTAGCATACGCCAAACTCTCGGATACGCCGTGGTGACCGGAGCCGGTCGGTGTCCACCGACAGCTTCTCCACCAGGGTCCGGTCACCGCCCTTTGAAAAAATCGGAAGCCGGAAAAGGCTTTCCTTTCTCACGTCTGCTTGGTTTCTTCTTTTGTGCGAGTGTGGAGAATATGTTCGTAATCAATCGGGACGGCAGACTTTGCTCTTTACATGGGCGCCACGCGTTATAATATGCACATGCACTGGAGCACGGACAAGTAGGGTAACATGGAACATGGAGAAACGCCGCGTTGCCGAGCCCGGCGAAACCACCCGGCAGGGACCGTAGGTAGTCCCGTCCCATGTACCGTCGGCTTGCTCTGCTCCCACGGCCACGGGGCAATGGCGCCGTGGAGGATGGCCTGGAGGTACAAGAGGACCGCCTTTGACACCCAACCGTTTAGAGCTTGGAGAGGAAATTCACGGTTAACCCCATGTATATTTCGCATGTACCCCTACTCTACGTAGCTTTTGCACGGAGTAAAATGTACTTGGCGGGCAACGGCAACGCACGTCGCAATGATCGGCGTTGTCAAACGCCGTACCTGGCCGTTAGCGTGTACAAACGTGTCGTGTTCCATGAGGCGATGAGTAAACAAGACCATATATAGGTCTACTTTGGGAATTGGGATTGTAAGTAGGTGAATCTGCCGAGCACGTTATGGAAGAGAATGTCTTTCCGCCGGTGCATATATGATAATATAAACATGCGTATTGCTTGAAAAGAATATGGTACTGCTGTAGTTGGCTAGACTCGTGTACTCTAGACGCATAAACATATTTGGTGCACAATAAAGGGCCAGCGAACGCATAAAAAAGAGTGATGATCATTAAAGGAGAAGAGAAGCTAGGACCCACCTCAGTTCACAAATATCCTTGTTTCTTTAGGGCATCTTCAACAGCAAATGTCCGATTTTATGTTTTGACATGGTCTGCGAACATGGTGCGGAAGAGAGTTATCCAAAGCTACTCACAAATTAATCTGGTTGGGAGGAGAGTAGAATGGACCATGCATGTGGTAGGATATTGTGGTGTGGTGTGCGGGTAGTAGGAGAGAGGGGAGATGCTGATACATCCATTTTGCATCATGATTTTCTATCGTTATTTATCTTATTTTGAAGTTATATTTCATATTATGATGCAATTCTAATGTCTTTTATCTCTTAATGTGCAAGATACATCAAAGCAGAGGGATTACCGGTAGCTGGAATTCTGACCTGAAAAAACTACATCAAACATAGCTATTCTCCTGAGTTCAAAATGAAGTAAAATTTTACGAAGATTTATTTTGGAATATATAAAAAATACCGGAAGAACGAACACTACTAGGGAAATGCTTATAGGTAGGGCATCAGTAGTAGTGCTGGAAAAAAGCAAGTGTTGCTGATAATTAGCAGTAGCGCTGGTCTGGGGCAGCGCTACGAGTAATACTTTAGCAGTAGCGCTGGAAATGGAAAAAGCGCTACTACTAAATGGTTCCCAACGCTCCCATCGATGCTAGCTGTAGTAGCAGCGCTGTCCAGAATACAGCGCTACTACTAAGATTTTAGCAGTAGCGGTTTATTTGACGGCACCACTACTGCTAACGGGCCCCACTTAATAGTAGCGATTTTCCTGTAAAGCGCTACTACTAAGTACCATAGCAACAACGCTTTCTGGGAAACAGCGCTACTGCTAGTTGCGGCTGGTGCCACCTTTTCACCCCTCCCCCCTCCCCCTCCTCCCCCCTCCCCCTCTCTCCCCCCTACTTTCCCCTCTCCCCTCTCTAAGTTAGTTGTCCACCATTGTTGCCCTTCGTGTTTCTTCCTCCTACCTCTCTTGTCTTCCCATTAATGCCCCTTCCACCATAACTCTCCTCCATAAATGGCCTTCTCATCTCTATCTAGCTACCTCATTTATTTGGCTCTCCCTCCATTCCATAGACATAGATCTAGCTAGCTCATCTCTCTCCCTCTCCATTAGTTAGCTAGAGTCACTCTCCTCCCCAACAACTAGATCTAGCTAGCTATTTAGCCATGGGTAGCGAAATTAAGGCCTCTCATCTAACAGTGCTCGGTCTCTCTCGGGAGATAGGTGAGTAAAAAGTTGTGCATTAAGGCCTCTCATCTAGCTAGCTATTTAGCCATAAGAATGGGAATATGTGTGTTTGGGATATGGAGAGATTTGTGCGAGTGGCATGCCCTCGAGTTGCTTATGTTTTGCCGAAATGTCGATTTATTTCCGTTTCGGTGAATTTTGAGCAAACTTGATATGTCCTATTTTTAGGCAAGGTCATGCCAAATTTTTATGTGACTTTGATCGATGCATGCATGCATTTTGTTTATAATCCTTTTGCTTGTTATATCGTGCACGCGGTCAGGAAGGTGAGTGGATGGAAGGTGGAGCGATACTTGCAATCCGCGGTGATGGACATGTATGTAAATAATTGGACTAGGATTAGATGTTTGTGTACAAGATGAAAAGAAGGAGTCCTTTTGGACCCTTTTGATCGTGGCACTTTGAAGGCACACCTGCTGATGAATGGTTTCATTGATGGCTATACTCGGTGGATAAGTGAAGATGATGATGAGGACGTCCACATGACAGGGAATAACGACATGGGGCTAGACGAAGAGATGACCGATCGACACGAAGACGATGGCACCGAACATGGCGGCGGGGAAGAGTCTGGACATGACGGCGGCGGAGAAGATTCCGGACACGGCGAAGAAAAGTCCGGACATGGCAGAGAAGAGGCGGCGATCACACCGCAGTCTTTGATGCTACTAAGTGTAGTCGTGCAGAACCCTCATGTTCGAGACCTCATTCGCAAGAGTACGACTAGCGAGAGAGATGCTTCTAGAGAGGAGGCCAAGCTGACGCAACTTGAAGTAGACTCGAAGACTCCATTGTATGACGATTGCGATCCCAAGGTGACCCGCTTGAGTTTCACGCTCGAACTTCTAAAGAAGAAGGCCAAAAACAAATGGACAGACAAAAGCCGGAGGGAATTACACGTGGACTGCTCGGATCGACGGAACGACTTTGACAGGGCTAACTTAGTAGTGCTACAACACCTAGATTTGGTAGATGATTATGTGACACGGCACAAAGAAACCATCACAAAGAAGTAATGCGATAAGGGGATGCTCAAGACGGACGACGAAGTTACTGTAGAGCACAACACCACTTTCTTGCATTGGTTCAAAGAGCAAGTTCTTGCTAATCCCCCGGAAGAGGGCAGTTCAGACGAATTGCTCATACACGCCTTAGCATGTGGCCCCGCACCCAAACTCGCAACCTATCAGTCATATGGTATCAACAGGTACACGTTCTACACGGAGGTTGAAGACATGGACAGTGATTACCAAAACTCTAGGGTGACGATTGAATGCGTGACCGATGCCAACGGCACAACTGAAAGATTCTACGGAAGGGTCGAAGAGATCTGGGAGCTTGACTATGCTGGAATGCACGATGCGATGATGTTCTATGTCAGGTGGGCTAAGGACGTCGTCAGAGAAAACAAGTATTTCACTAGCATGTCTATACCCGACACGAAGAGCTCTACTGTAAACGTTAACGTCATTGCCAAAACTGAGCCATGGGTACACACTAAGCACGTGACATAATGCTTCTTCATAACCGACCCGACCAATCCCAGTCGTATTGTCGTGAGGAGAGGCAAAAGAAACGTCGTCGGAATGGATGGAGTCGCCAACGAGGAAGACTACGACAAATACGGCAACCCAATGAGGGAAGATGACGATGACGATGATCTCCATGGTTCCGGAAAGGTCACAAGGAGGGGCTCAATTATTCGACAACGAACAAGAAAGGAAAGAAGCTCATTGTGAAACATCGTCGACACAACTAAGAAACCATCATTTATATATATGTATCTATTTTTTGTACGCACTTAAGTAACCGTTATCGGTCAAATGATGTATACTTCATATCCCCTTCAATTACCACCACATGCATGGTTCCGGTGATATTCACGCGGTGTGGGAGGGAGACACCGTCGTTGGGAGAAAAAAACAAAAACAAAAGGAAGAAAGCAATACAAAAGAAAAAGGAAAGTAAACGGAAAGGGAAAGGAAAATAATAAAAAGAAAAATAAGCTAGAAACTATAAAAGGAAAATAATAAAAAGAAAAGAAAAATAGCGGTAGCGCTGGTTTGGGAACCAGCGCTATAGCTAACTTAGCTATAGCGCTGGATCATAATCCGGCGCTACTGCTATTTGTATTTTAGAATTAAAAAATGAAAAATTGGAATAGTTAGCAGTAGCGTTGGATCCTAATCCAGCGCTACTGCTATTTTGAGTTAACCACCGCGCGGGTTCAAAATTTTGCCAAATCCTATCCCCCACTCTCCCACTTCTCCCCCTCCTCTCTGCTGTCGCGCGTCGCCGTCGCCCCTGCCCGCCAGCTGTCGCCCCTCGACCTGGACCTCGACGCCGGCCCGAGCCCCTGCCCGCCATTCCGACCTCCTCCTCGTCCGCGCCACCGCAGCTCCGACCTCCTCCTCGTCCGCGCCGCCACCGCTCCGACCTCCTCCTCGTTCGCGTCGCCGCCGCTCCGACCCCTTCAGGTACTGGCCAACCCCCTGCCCCCACCTCCCCCTCTCTCTGTCAATTAGGTTTTCCTTTTTTATAAATGAAACTAGGTTTTCAATTTAGGGCTCAATTAGGTAGGCAGTAGGAATCAATTTTAGGGTTCAATTTAGGAATTTTTATTAGGACAAAATAATTATTAGCAAAGTGAATTTCTAGGGTTCTAGGGTTCATAAGTCAAAAGTTATAGAAATTTCTTTAACCGCAACAATTAGGTGATGTTGTTGCTGCTTTAAACAAAATTAGTAAAATTTTGAGTTATTAGAGAGTAGTTAGCTATGAAAAATTAGCTATGGCATTTAGCTAGGAAAATTAGCTAGGGCATTTTTAGCTAGGGTATTTAGCTAGGGCATTTAGCTATAAAAACAGTAGCATTTAGCTAGGGCATTTAGCTAGGAAAATTAGCAGAGAGAGAGAGAGATCATGTAGGGAAAAAACAGTAGCAAATTAGTTTAGGGCAGTAGCAGAGAGAGAGAGGGAGATCATTTAGGAAATAAACATTAGCAAATTAGTTTATAGGGCAATTTAGTTGGTTAGGGCAGTAGCAGAGAGAGATTGCATTTAGGAATTTTTGTAGGTATATATAATAGCAAATGTTTAGTGAGGTCATTTTGCAAAGGTTTTTGGTTCTTGAAAATGTTGGGGAACGTAGTGATTTCAAAAAGAAATCCTACGCACACGCAAGATCATGGTGATGCATAGCAACGAGAGAGGAGAGTATCGTCCATGTACCCTCGTAGACCGTAAGTGGAAGCATTATGAGAACGTGGTTGATGTAGTCGTACATCTTCACGATCCGACCGATCCAAGTACCGAAAGTACGGCACCTCCAAGTTCAGCACACGTTCAGCTCGATGACGTCCCACGAACTCCGATCCAGCAAAGCTTCACAGGAGAGTTCCATCAGCATGACGGCGTGATGACGGTGATGATGTTGCTACCGACGTAGGGCTTCGCCTAAGCACCGCTACGATATGATCGAGGTGGATTATGGTGGAGGGGGGCACCGCACACGGCTTGGAACAATCAACTTGTGTGCCCTAGGGTGCCCCCTGCCCCTGTATATAAAGGAGCAAGGGGGAAGGCCGGCCGGCCCTTGCAGGGCGCGCCAGGAGGAGGAGTCCTCCTCCTAGTAGGAGTAGGAAAGGACTCCCCTTTCCTACTCCTACTAGGAGGGGGAAAGGAAGGAGGAGAGGGAGAAGGAAAGAGGCCCCCCCTCCTAGTCCAATTAGGATCATAGGGGGAGGGGGGCGCGGCCAGCCCTGTCCGGCCCTCTCTCTCTCACTAAGGCCCATGTGGCCCATTACTTCTCCCGGGGGGGTCCGGTAACCCTCCGGCACTCCGGGTTTCTCCGAAATCACCCGAAATACTTTCGGTACCCGAATATAGTCGTCCAATATGTCAATATTTATGTCTCGACCATTTCGAGATTCCTCGTCATGTCCGTGATCACATCCGGGACTCCGAACTACCTTCGGTACATCAAATCAGATAAACTCATACTACCGATCGTCACCGAACATTAATCGTGCGGACCCTACGGGTTCGAGAACTATATAGACATGACCGAGACACGTCTCCGGTCAATAACCAATAGCGGAACCTGGATGCTCATATTGGCTCCTACATATTCTATGAATGTCTTTATCGATCAAACCGCATAACAACATACGTTGTTCCCTTTGTCATCGGTATGTTACTTGCCTGATATTAGATCGTCGGTATCTCAATACCTAGCTCAATCTCGTTACCGGCAAGTCTCTTTACTCGTTCCGTAATGCATCATCCCGCAACTAACTCATTAGTTGCATTGCTTGCAAGGCTTATAGTGATGTGCATTACCGAGAGGGCCTAGAGATACCTCTCCGACAATCGGAGTGACAAATCCTAATCTCGATCTATGCCAACTCAACAAGTACCATCAGAGACACATGTAGAGCACCTTTATTATCACCCAATGACGTTGTGACGTTTGGTAGCACACAAAGTGTTTCTCTGGGAATCGGGAGTTGCATAATCTCATAGTCATAGGAACATGTATAAGTCATGTAGAAAGCAATAGCAGTAAACTAAAACGATCAAGTGCTAAGCGGAATGGGTCAAGTCAATCACATCATTCTCCTAATGATGTGATCCCGTTTATCAAATGACAACTCATGTCTATGGTTTGGAAACATAACCATCTTTGATCAACAAGCTAGTCAAGTAGAGGCACACTAGTGACACTCTGTTTGTCTATGTATTCACACATGTATTATGTTTTCGGTTAATACAATTCTAGCATGAATAATAAACATTTATCATGAAATAAGGAAATAAATAATAACTTTATTATTTCCTCTAGGGCATATTTCCTTCAGTCTCCCACTTGCACTAGAGTGAATAAGCTAGATTACACAGTAATGATTCTAACACCCATGGAGCCTTGGTGTTGATCATGTTTTGCTCGTGAGAGAGGCTTAGTCAACGGGTCTGCAACATTCAGATCCATATGTATCTTGCAAATCTCTATGTCTCCCACCTGGACTTGATCGCGGATGGAACTGAAGCGTCTCTTGATGTGTTTGGTTCTCTTGTGAAATCTGGGTTCCTTTGCCAAGGCAATTGCACCAGTATTGTCACAAAAGATTTTCGTTGGACCTGATGCACTAGGTATGACACCTAGATCGGATATGAACTCCTTCATCCAGAGTCCTTCATTTGTTGCTTCCGAAGCAGCTATGTACTCCGCTTCACACGTAGATCCCGCCACGACGCTTTGTTTAGAACTGCTCCAACAGATAGCTCCACCGTTCAATATAAACATGTATCCAGTTTGTGATTTAGAATCGTTCGGATCAGTGTCAAAGCTTGCATCGACATAACCATTTACGACGAGCTCTTTGTCACCTCCATAAACGAGAAACATATCCTTAGTCCTTTTCAGGTATTTCAGGATGTTCTTGACCGCTGTCCGATGATCCACTCCTGGATTACTTTGGTACCACCCTGCTAAACTAATAGCAAGGCACACATCAGGTCTGGTACACAGCATTTCATACATGATAGAGCCTATGGCTGAAGCATAGGGAACACTTTTCATTATCTCTCTATCTTCTGCAGTGGTCGGGCATTGAGTCTTACTCAACTTCACACCTTGTAACACAGGCAAGAACCCTTTCTTAGCTTGATCCATTTTGAAATTCTTCAAAACTTTATCAAGGTATGTGCTTTGTGAAAGTCCAATTAAGCGTCTTGATCTATCTCTATAAATCTTGATGCCCAATATATAAGCAGCATCACCGAGGTCTTTCATTGAAAAACTCTTATTCAAGTATCCTTTTATGCTATCCAGAAATTCTATATCATTTCCAATCAACAATATGTCATCCACATATAATATTAGAAATGCTACAGAGCTCCCACTCACTTTCTTGTAAACACAGGCTTCTCCAAAAGTCTATATAAACCAATATGCTTTGATCACGCTATAAAAACATTTATTCCAACTCCGAGAGGCTTGCACCAGTCCATAAATGGATCGCTGGAGCTTGCACACTTTGTTAGCACCCTTTGGATCGATAAAACCTTCAGGTTGCATCATATACAACTCTTCTTCCAGAAATCCATTCAGGAATGCAGTCTTCACATCCATTTGCCAAATTTCATAATCATAAAATGCAGCAATTGCTAACATGATTTGGACGGACTTAAGCATCGCTACGGGTGAGAAGGTCTCATCGTAGTCAACTCCTTGAACTTGTCAAAAACCTTTTGCAACAAGTCGAGCTTTGTAGATAGTAACGTTACCGTCAGCGTCAGTCTTCTTCTTGAAGATCCATTTATTCTCGATGGCTTGCCGATCATCGGGCAAGTCAACCAAAGTCCATACTTTGTTCTCATACATGGATCCCATCTCAGATTTCATGGCCTCAAGCCATTTTGCAGAATCTGGGCTCATCGTCGCTTCCTCATAGTTCGTAGGTTCGTCATGGTCAAGTAACATGACCTCTAGAACAGGATTACCGTACCACTCTGGTGCAAATCTTACTCTGGTTGACCTACAAGGTTCGGTAGTAACTTGATCTGAAGTTTCATGATCATCATCATTGGCTTCCTCACTAATTGGTGTAGGTGTCACAGGAACCGGTTTCTGTGATGGACTACTTTCCAATAAGGGAGCAGGTACAGTTACCTCATCAAGTTCTACTTTCCTCCCACTCACTTCTTTCGAGAGAAACTCCCTCTCTAGAAAGGATCCATTCTTGGAAACAAATGTCTTGTCTTCGGATCTGTGATAGAAGGTGTACCCAACTGTCTCCTTTGGGTATCCTATGAAGACACATTTCTCCGATTTAGGTTCGAGCTTATCAAGTTGAAGCTTTTTCACATAAGCATTGTAGCTCCAAACTTTAAGAAACGACAACTTTGGTTTCTTGCCAAACCATAGTTCATAAGGCGTCGTCTCAACGGATTTAGATGGTGCCCTATTTAACGTGAATGCAGTTGTCTCTAAAGCATAACCCCAAAACGATAGCGGTAAATCAGTAAGAGACATCATAGATCGCACCATATCTAGTAAAGTACGATTACGACGTTCGGACACACCATTACGCTATGGTGTTCCGGGTGGCGTGAGTTGCGAAACTATTCCGCATTGTTTCAAATGAAGACCAAACTCGTAACTCAAATATTCTCCTCCACGATTAGATCGTAGAAACTTTATTTTCTTGTTACGATGATTTTACACTTCACTCTGAAATTCTTTGAACTTTTCAAATGTTTTAGACTTATGTTTCATCAAGTAGATATACCCATATCTACTCAAATCATCTGTGAAGGTGAGAAAATAACGATACCCGCCGCAAGCCTCAACATTCATCGGACCACATACATCAGTATGTATGATTTGCAACAAATCTGTTGCTCGCTCCATAGTTCTGGAGAACGGCATTTTAGTCATCTTGCCCATGAGGCATGGTTCGCAAGTACCAAGTGATTCATAATCAAGTGATTCCAAAAGTCCATCAGAATGGAGTTTCTTCAGGCGCTTTACACCAATATGACCTAAACGGCAATGCCACAAATAAGTCACACTATCATTATCAACTCTGCATCTTTTAGCTTCAACATTATGAATATGTGTATCACTATTATCAAGATTCATTAAAAATAGACCACTCTTCAAGGGTGCATGACCATAAAAGATATTACTCATATAAATAGAACAACCATTATTCTCTGATTTAAATGAATAACCGTCTCGCATCAAACAAGATCCAGATATAATGTTCATGCTCAACGCTGGCACCAAATAACAATTATTCAGGTCTAAAACTAATCTCGAAGGTAGATGTAGAGGTAGCGTGCCGACGGCGATCACATCGACTTTGGAACCATTTCCCACGCGCATCGTCACCTCGTCCTTAGCCACTCTTCGCTCAATTCGTAGTCCCTGTTTCGAGTTGCAAATATTAGCAACAGAACCAGTATCAAATACCCAAGTGCTACTGCGAGCTTTAGTAAGGTACACATCAATAACATGTATATCACATATACCTTTGTTCACCTTGCCATCCTTCTTATCCGCCAAATACTTGGGGCAGTTCCGCTTCCAGTAACCAGTCCCTTTGCAATAGAAGCACTCAGTCTCAGGCTTAGGTCCAGACTTGGGTTTCTTCTCTTAAGCAGCAACTTGTTTGCCGTTCTTCTTGAAGTTCCCTTTCTTCTTCTTCCCTTTACCCTTTTTCTTGAAACTGGTGGTCTTGTTGACCATCAACACTTGATGCTCCTTCTTGATTTCTACCTCCGCGGCTTTTAGCATTGCGAAGAGCTTGGGAATTGTCTTATCCATCCCTAGCATATTATAGTTCATCAAGAAGCTCTTGTAGCTTGGTGGCAGTGATTGAAGAACTCTGTCAATGACACTATCAACAGGAAGATTAACTCCCAGTTGAGTCAAGTGGTTATGGTACCCAGACATTCTGAGTATATGTTCACTCACACAACTATTCTCCTCTATATTGCAGCCGTAGAACTTATTGGAGACTTCATATCTCTCAATCCGGGCATTTGCTTGAAATATTAACTTCAACTCCTGGAACATCTCATATGGTCCATGACGTTCAAAACGTCGTTGAAGTCCCAGTTCTAAGCCGTAAAGCATGGCACACTGAACTATCGAGTAGTCATCATCTTTGCTTTGCCAGACGTTCATAACATCTAGTTCAGCTCCTACAACAGGTTTGGCACCTAGCGGTGCTTCCAGGACGTAATTCTTCTGTGCAGCTATGAGGATAATCCTCAAGTTACGGACCCAGTCCGCATAATCGCTACCATCATCTTTCAACTTTGCTTTCTCAAGGAACACATTAAAATTCAACGGAACAATAACACGGGCCATCTATCTACAACAACATAGACAAGCAAAATACTATTAGGTACTAAGTTCATGATAAATTAAAGTTCAATTAATCATATTTAAGAACTCCCACTTAGATAGACATCCCTCTAATCATCTAAGTGATCACGTGATCCAAATCAATTAAACCATGACCGATCATCACGTGAAATGGAGTAGTTTTCAATTGTGAACATCACTATGTTGATCATATCTACTATATGATTCACGCTCGACCTTTCGGTCTCAGTGTTCCGAGGCCATATCTGCATATGCTAGGCTCGTCAAGTTTAACTCGAGTATTTCTGTGTGTGCAAAACTGGCTTGCACCCGTTGTATGTGAACATAGAGCTTATCACACCCGATCATCACGTGGTGTCTCGGCATGAAGAACTTTGGCAACGGTGCATACTCAGGGAGAAAACTTGTACCTTGAAATTTGGTGAGAGATCATCTTATAATGCTCCCGTCAATCAAGCAGAATAATATGCATAAAGGATAAACATCACATGCAATCAATATAAGTGATATGATATGGCCATCATCATCTTGTGCCTTTGATCTCCATCTCCAAAGCACCGTCATGATCACCATCGTCACCGGCGCGACACCTTGATCTCCGTCGTAGCATCGTTGTCGTCTCGCCAAATATTGCTTCTACGACTATAGCTACCGTTTAGTGATAAAGTAAAGCAATTACAGGGCGATTGCATTGCATATAATAAAGCGACAACCATATGGCTCCTGCCAGTTGCCGATAACTTTGTTACAAAACATGATCATCTCATACAATAAAATATAGCATCATGCCTTGACCATATCACATCACAACATGCCCTGCAAAAACAAGTTAGACGTCCTCTACTTTGTTGTTGCAAGTTTTACGTGGCTGCTACGGGCTGAGCAAGAACCGTACTTACCTACGCATCAAAACCACAATGATATTTCGTCAAGTTAGTGTTGTTTTAACCTTCAACAAGCACCGGGCGTAGTCACACTCGGTTCAACTAAAGTTGGAGAAACTGACACCCGCCAGCCACCTGTGTGCAAAGCACGTCGGTAGAACCAGTCTCGCGTAAGCGTACGCGTAATGTCGGTCCGGGCTGCTTCATCCAACAATACCGCCAAACCAAAGTATGACATGCTGGTAAGCGATATGACTTGTATCACCCACAACTCACTTGTGTTCTACTCATGCATATAACATCTATGCATAAACCTGGCTCGGATGCCACTGTTGGGGAACGTAGTAATTTCAAAAAAAAAATCCTACGCACACGCAAGATCATGGTGATGCATAGCAACGAGAGAGGAGAGTATCATCCACGTACCCTCATAGACCGTAAGCGGAAGTGTTATGAGAACGCGGTTGATGCAGTCGTATGTCTTCACGATCCGACCGATCCAAGTAGCGAACGTACGACACCTCCGAGTTCAGCACACGTTCAGCTCAATGACGTCCCACGAACTCCGATCCAGCAGAGCTTCACAGGAGAGTTCCATCAGCACGGCGGCGTGATGACGGTGATGATGTTGCTACCGACGCAGGGCTTCGCCTAAGCACCGCTACGATATGATCGAGGTGGATTATGGTGGAGGGGGGCACTGCACACGGCTTGGAACAATCAATTTGTGTGTCCTAGGGTGCCCCCTGCCCCCGTATATAAAGGAGCAAGGGGGAGGCCAGCCGACCCTTGCAGGGCGCGCCAGGAGGAGGAGTCCTCCTCCTAGTAGGAGTAGGACTCCCCTTTCCTACTCCTACTAGGAGGGGGAAAGGAAGGAGAGGGAGAAGGAAATAGGGGCGCCGCCCCCCTTCCCTAGTCCAATTCGGACCAGAGGGGGAGGGGGCGCGCGGCCTGCCCTGGCCAGCCCTCTCTCTCTCTCTCCACTAAGGCCCATGTGGCCCATTACTTCTCCCCGGGGGCCCAGTAACCCTCCGGCACTCCGGTTTTCTCCGAAATCACCCGGAACACTTCCGGTATCCAAATATAGTCGTCCAATATATCAATCTTTGTGTCTCGACCATTTCGAGACTCCTCTTCATGTCCGTAATCACATCCGGGACTCCGAACTACCTTCGGTACATCAAATCACATAAACTCATAATACCGATCGTCACCGAACGTTAAGCGTGCGGACCCTACGGGTTCGAGAACTATGTAGACATGACCGAGACACGTCTCCGGTCAATAACCAATAGCGGAACCTGGATGATCATATTGGCTCCTACATATTCTACAAAGATCTTTATCGGTCAAACCTCATAACAACATATGTTGCTCCCTTTGTCATCGGTATGTTACTTGCCCGAGATTCGATTGTCGGTATCTCAATACCTATGTAACGCCCGGATAATCTTGCTACAGTAATCCCACGCTAATCATGCCATGTCATCCCGATTACTGTTGCTAAACGTCCGTTAGTTCAAACCGCGTCAAATTCAAATTTAAAATTAATGTCAGCAATAAAAGTTTTCAAAAATTGAAACAAAAATGTTCGGTGGTTGCCAAATATTACAAAGGTAATTATGGTGCAGCAAACACATTTTTATAAAATGTCTAAATAATTTAAAATGTTTAAAAACAGAAATGCAAATAGATAAAAACAAAACGGAAAAAAAGAGAAACCCCCCCTGGGCCGTGGCCCAACTGGGCCAACCCAACCGGCCCAGCCGGCCACCCCACCAGGCCGGCCCAACCACTCCCTCTCCCCATAACTCCCCACTCCCCCTGTAACCCTAACCGCCCACTCCCCACTCGCCCCCCACTCGCTTCCCCCCACCTCCCCGATCCAGATCGGATCGAGGGAACGCCCTCCCCCCACGACGCCACTCCCTCTTCCCCCCTCCTCTCGATCCCATCTGGATCGGGGAGGGGCTCGAGCCCAACGCCGCCGGAACCGCTGCCTCCGCCCCACGACCACCCCCCCATCCTCGACCTCCCCTGGCGCCGCCACCCGTCGCCTGAAGCCATCCCCGGCGCCACCGGACCTTGTCGCCGCCGCCTGGAGCTCCTCTGCCTCGTTTGTCGCCCCATCCTCGTCTCCCCCTCGACGGCTCCACCGAGCCACACCGATCCCCTGCCCGCCAACGCCGGTGAGGGCCACGCCCTCCCCTTTCTCCCTTGTCCTGTGCGCGCATCGGCGCCGACCTTCGTCGCGCCCGCCACATCCCCCCTATAACCGAGCCGCGTCCCTGCGTGCTCCCGCCCGCTCACGCCTGTGGCTGCCCGCGCATGCTCGCCGTTGCCTGCTGCGACTGCTGCGTTAACACTGCTGCTGCTCGCGTTGCTCCGTGCCGTCCCTTTCCGCTGCTTGACGCTCCGAGTCTCGCGACTCGCCCTAGCTGCCTGATGCTGCTCGCCGCCACCGCACACCACCGCCCGCTCCGGCCACTGCCTCGCGGGAGCCGCCCCAACCCCGCTGCTGCTTCGCTCCGCCGTGCCCGCGGCCACCTCCAGCGTCCGCTGCTCGCGCCGCGGCGACGCCCAGTAGCGCCCGCTCGGCCCTTGCCCGGGTCGGGCGCCCGCAGCGCCCCTGCGCCCGTAGGCCGCCTGCCCGCGCGCCCGTTAGGCCCCCTGGGCAACTGACCAGTGGGACCCGCCCTAGAAAACGAACACACAAAAATAATAATTTAAAAAAGAACTAAAATTAATTAATTAGTTAATTAACTTAATTAAGCTGCTTCATTAACCTAACTTTAGTTAACCTGCTAATTAACTATTTAAACTATAGTTAGGTAAATCAAAGAATGACAGGGGGCCCACCCCTATTGACCAGTCAAACTTTGACTGGTCAACTGGGTCCCCCTGGCCCACATGTCAGCCTTTATGTACACTACTGTTTACACAGGGCTGGGTACATTTAGCATTTACTATCTAATTTTGAATTAATAATGATTTCAGGAAATGATTAAGTCATTAAAAATTAATATAAAATAAACCG
Organism: Triticum urartu; assembly: GCF_056163025.1. Lineage (NCBI taxonomy): Eukaryota > Viridiplantae > Streptophyta > Magnoliopsida > Poales > Poaceae > Triticum > Triticum urartu. Next base: position 240,813,267 of record NC_141879.1, read on the forward strand.
TACCTCGGATGAAAATATTTTCAACATGAAAGTTGCTCAGAACGACGAGACAAACCCGGATACGCAGCCCGTTCGTCCGCCACGCATCCCTAACCTATCGAACTCGCAACTTTCCCCCTCCGGTTCACCGGTCCGAAAACGCGAAACACCGGGGATACTTTCCCGGATGTCATCCCCCTTCACCGGTATCACCTACTACCGCGTTAGGGCACCTCTAACGCCGTTACTTGTCATGTCATGCATCACTATGCATATGCTTGCATTATATTTATTGTTTCTTCCCCCTCTTCTCTCGCTAGACACCGAGACCGACGCCGCTGCTACCCAGTACGACTACGGTGTTGACGACCCCTCTCTCTTGCCAGAGCAACCAGGCAAGCCCCCCCCCCCTTGATCACCAGATGTCGCCTACTCTTCTCTATACTGCTTGCATTAGAGTAGTGTAGCATGTTGCTGCTTTCCGTTATTCCTATCCTGATGCATAGCCTATACTTGCTACTACTGTTGTTACCATTACCTGCTATCCTACTGCTTAGTATAGGATGCTAGTGTTCCATCAGTGGCCCTACACTCTTGTCCGTCTGCCATGCTATACTACTGGGCCATGATCACTTCGGGTGGTGATCACGGGCATATACTATATGCTTTACACAGTTACATTACCTGTGGTACTGTTCGGAGTTGGGGGCTGAAGGGGCAGGTGGCTCCATCCCGGTAGAGGTGGGCCTGGGTTCCCGACGGCCCCCGACTGTTACTTTGAGGCGGAGCGACAGGGCAGGTTGAGACCACCTAGGAGAGAGGTGGGCCTGGCCCTGGTCGGCGTTCGCAGATACTTAACACGTTTAACGAGATCTTGGTATTTGATCTGAGTCTGGCTACTGGCCTATACGCACTAACCATCTACGCGGGGACAGTTATGGGCACTCGACGTCGTGGTATCAGCTGAAGCCTTCGTGACGTCAGCAATGGAGCGGCGCGCGCTGGATTGGACTGGAACACCTACTAGGCTAGGTCTGCTTCCGGCCGCCCACGCAACGTGCAGGTGTGCTAAGGGCGATGGGCCCAGACCCCTGGGCGCTTAGGTTTAGACCGGCGTGCTGACCTCTCTGTTGGTCTAGGTGGGGCTGCGACGTGTTGATCTTCCGAGGCCGGGCATGACCCAGAAAAGTGTGTCCGGCCAAATGGGATCGAGCGTGTTGGGTTATGTGGTGCACCCCTGCAGGGAAGTTAATCTATTCGAATAGCCGTGATCTTCGGTAACAGGACGACTTGGAGTTGTACCTTGACCTTATGACAACTAGAACCGGATACTTAATAAAACACACCCTTCCAAGTGCCAGATACAATCGGTGATCACTCTCTCACAGGGCGACGAGGGGAGGATCATCGGTTAGGGTTATGCTATGCGATGCTACTTGGAGGACTTCAGTCTACTCTCTTCTACATGCTGCAAGATGGAGGTGGCCAGAAGCGTAGTCTTCGACATGATTAGCTATCCCCCTCTTCTTCTGGCTTTCTGCAGTTCAGTCCACCGATATGGCCCTTTACACATTTACCCATGCATATGTAGTGTAGCTCCTTGCTTGCGAGTACTTTGGATGAGTACTCACGGTTGCTTTCTCCCCCTTTTCCCCCTATCCCTTCTACCTGGTTGTCGCAACCAGATGTTGGAGCCCAGGATCCAGACGCCACCGTCGACGACGACTCCTACTACACCGGAGGTGCCTACTACTACGTGCTGCCCGCTGACGACGACCAGGAGTAGTTAGGAGGATCCCAGGCAGGAGGCCTGCGCCTCTTTCGATCTGCATCCCAGTTTGTGCTAGCCTTCTTAAGGCAAACTTGTTTAACTTATGTCTGTACTCAGATATTGTTGCTTCCGCTGACTCGTCTATGATCGAGCTCTTGTATTCGAGCCCTCGAGGCCCCTGGCTTGTAATATGATGCTTGTATGACTTATTTTTATTTGTAGAGTTGTGTTGTGATATCTTCCCGTGGGTCCCTGATCTTGATCATACACGTTTGCGTGTATGATTAGTGTACGGTTGAATCGGGGGCGTCACAACCTAGCTCAATCTCCTTACCGGCAAGTCTCTTACTCGTTCCGTAATGTATCATCCCGCAACTAACTCATTAGTTGTATTGCTTGCAAGGCTTATAGTGATGTGCATTACCGAGAGGGCCTAGAGATACCTCTCCGACAAACGGAGTGACAAATCCTAATCTCGATCTATGCCAACTCAAGAATTATCATCGGAGACACCTGTAGAGTGATAACCCACAAGTATAGGGGATCGCAAGAGTTTTCGAGGGTAGAGTATTCAACCCAAATTTATTGATTTGACACAAGGGGAGCCAAAGAATACTCTCAAGTATTAGCAGTTGAGTTGTCAATTCAACCACACCTGGAAACTTAATATCTACAACAAAGTATTTAGTAGCAAAGTAATATGATAGTAGTGGTAACGGTAGCAAAAGTAATGTTTTTGGTATTTTTGTAGTGATGATAGCAATAGCAACGGTAAAGTAAATACACGAATAACAATATATAGAAAGCTCGTAGGCAATGGATCGGTGATGGAGAATTATGCCGGATGCGGTTCATCATGTAATAGTCATAACCTAGGGTGACACAGAACTAGCTCCAATTCATCGATGTAATGTAGGCATGTATTCCGAATATAGTCATACGTGCTTATGGAAAAGAACTTGCATGACATATTTTGTCCTACCCTCCCGTGGCAGCGGGGTCCTAATGGAAACTAAGGGATATTAAGGCCTCCTTTTAATAGAGTACCGGACCAAAGCATTAACACATAGTGAATACATGAACTCCTCAAACTACGGTCATCACCGGTAAGTATCCCGATTATTGTCACTTCGGGGTTAACGGATCATAACACATAATAGGTGACTATAGACTTGCAAGATAGGATCAAGAACTCTCATATATTAATGAAAACATAATAGGTTCAGATCTGAAATCATGGCACTCGGGCCCTAGTGACAAGCATTAAGCATAGCAAAGTCATAGCAACATCAATCTCAGAACATAGTGGATACTAGGGATCAAACCCTAACAAAACTAACTTGATTACATGATAGATCTCATCCAACCCATCACCGTCCAGCAAGCCTATGATGGAATTACTCACGCACGGCGGTGAGCATCATGAAATTGGTGATGGAGGATGGTTAATGATGACGATGGCGACGGATTCCCCTCTCCGGAGCCTCGAACGGACTCCAAATCAGCCCTCCTGAGAGGTTTTAGGGCTTGGCGGTGGCTCCGTATCGTAAAACATGATGAATCCTTCTCACTGATTTTTTTTCTCCCCGAAACCAAATATATAGAGTTGGAGTTGAGGTCAGAGGGGTTCCAGGGGGCCCACGAGGTAGGGGGGCGCGCCCTAGGGGTGCAGGCGCGCCCCCCACCCTCGTGGACAGGTGGTGGGCCCCCTGGCCTTCATCTTTTGCAAGGATTTTTTATTATTTACGAAAAGATGTTCCGTGAAGTTTCAGGTCATTCTGAGAACTTTTGTTTCTGCACATAAATAACACCATGGTAATTCTGCTAAAAACAGCGTCAGTCCGGGTTAGTTTCATTCAAATCATGCAAGTGAGAGTCCAAAACAAGGGCAAAAGTGTTTGGAAAAGTAGATACGATGGAGACGTATCAACTCCCCCAAGCTTAAACCTTTGCTTGTCCTCAAGCAATTCAGTTGACAAACTGAAAGTGATAAAGAAACACTTTTACAAACTATGTTTGCTCTTGTTGTTGTAAATATGTAAAGCCAGCATTCAAGTTTTCAGCAAGGATTATGAACTAACCATATTCAAAATAACGCATAGGTCTCATGTTTACTCATATCAATGGCATAATCAACTAGCGAGCAGTAATAATAAATCTCGGATGACAACACTTTCTCAAAACAATCATAATATAATATAACAAGATGGTATCTCGCTAGCCCTTTCTGAGACCGCACAATATAAATACAGAGCACCTTTAAAGATCAAGGACTGACTAGACATTGTAATTCATGGTAAAAGAGATCCAGTCAAGTCATACTCAATGTAAACTAATAGTAATGAATGCAAATGACAGCGGTGCTCTCCAACTGGTGCTTTTTAATAAGAAGATGATGACTCAACATGAAAGTAAATAGATAGGCCCTTCGCAGAGGGAAGCAAGGATTTGTAGAGGTGCCAGAGCTCGGTTTTGAAATAGAGGTGAATAATATTTTGAGCGGTATACTTTCATTGTCAACATAACAACCAAGAGATGGCAATATCTTCCATGCTACACACATTATAGGCGGTTCCCGAACAGAATGGTAAAGTTTATACTCCCCCTTCCACCAACAAGCATCAATCCATGGCTTTCTCGAAACAACGAGTGCCTCCAACTAACAAGAGTCCTAGGGGGAGTTTTGTTTGCAATTATTTTGATTTAATTTGCATAAAGCATGGGACTGGGCATCCCGGTGACCAGCCACTTTCTCGTGAGTGAGGAGCGGAGTCCACTCCTCTTGAGAATAACCCGCCTAACATGGAAGATACGGACAGCCCTAGTTGATACATGAGCTATTCGAGCATACAAAACAGGATATTTATTTGAAGGTTTAGAGTTTGGCACATACAAATTTACTTGGAACGGCAGGTAGATACCGTATATAGGTAGGTATGGTGGACTCATATGGAATAACTTTGGGGTTTATGGAGTTGGATGCACAAGCAGTATTCCCGCTTAGTACAGGTGAAGGCTAGCAAAAGACTGGGAAGCGGCCAGTTAGAGAGTGACAACAGTCATGAACATGCATTAAAATTAATCAACACCGAATGCAAGCATGAGTAGGATATAATCCACCATGAACATAAATATCATGAAGGCTATGTTGATTTTGTTTCAACTACATGCGTGAACATGCGCCAAGTCAAGTCACTTAAATCATTCAGAGGAGGATACCACCCTATCATACCACATCACAACCATTTTAATAGCATGTTGGCACGCAAGGTAAACCATTATAAGCTCCTAGCTTATCAAGCATGGCACAAGAAACTATGATCTCTAGTTGTCATTGCAAACATGTTTATCCATAATAGGCTGAATCAGGAATGATGAACTAATCATATTTGCAAAAACAAGAGAGGTCGAGTTCATACCAGCTTTTCTCATCTCATTCAGTCCATCGTATATCGTCATAATTGCTTTTCACTTGCACGATCGAATGATGTGAATAATAATAATAGTGCACGTGCATTGGACTAAGATGGAATCTGCAAGCATTCAATAAACAGGAGAAGACAAGGCAATATGGCTCTTTTGTCAGATCAACAATAATGCATATAAGAGCTTCTTTAACAATTTAATTATGGTCTTCTCCTATTGACCCCCAAAGAAAAGAAAAGAAATAAAACTATTTACACGGGAAAGCTCCCAACAAGAAAAAGAAGATCAGGAAATCTTTTTGGGTTTTCTTTTTAATTACTACTACAAGCATGGAAAGTAAACTAATTAAAAGCTACAATTAATGTTTTTGGTTTTTTTCTTAAGGTTTATTAAACACACAAGAAGAAAGCATAAAAAGGAAAATAAAGTAGCATGGATGATACAATGAAAAAGTATGAGCACCGACATCTAGCAATGAGTGTGTGAACATAAATGTAATGTTGGTGAGAAATACGTACTCCCTCAAGCTTAGGCTTTTGGCCTAAGTTGGTCTATGGCCACGGCTGGCCTGGAGGATATCCATAATAGTAGTTGGGGTCGTACTGCGATGAAGAAGACTCTGATTGCCACTGGTTGGCAATCATCCCCGGATCCCAATGGTAATTAGACTGTCGTGGAGGATCAACTTGTGGTTCCAGCTCTGGCTCTATGTCTGATGTAGGGTTCCGGTAGGCGTGAATAGCCTCTAACAGTACAAGGTACTGGTCTGCAGATATATCAAACAAAGAAGGAGCAGGCAGGGTAATAGTCTCAGGATGATGTTTATCAAATAACAATTTGTATTTAAGCTCCCCTTCCCTATTCTTAATAATAAAATCGTGTGCCACCATACTCTTATAATCTAAATAAACATGAGGCAGCAATTTTTCTTCCTTCTCATAATGCCTAATGGGTATGTTAAAATGTGCAGCTAGGCGTGAAGCATAGATGCCTCCAAAGATGGGGCCCTTTGTACGGTTCAGACTTAACCGTTTAGCAATAATACAGCCCACACTAACAGAGTTATCACTGAATAAACCGTGGAACAAAATAATAATATCAGGAACACTAAGGTTTCCACAGTTTCCACGACCAATTAAGCAACGACTAGCAAATATTACAAAGTAGCGTAAAACAGGAAAATGTATGCTAGTGATTCGTGCATCGGAAACCTTCCGTGTTTCCCCTACAATGATGGTATCAATAAACCCATCCACATCGCTGCGATGTGGTTCCTCTGTCGTGCCCTCGAAAGGGACCAAACAAACCCGACAAAAATCATAAAGTGACATCTCCTTATGCTCATCATATAAATAAAACTCCATCGTAGGTGGTGAGCTTCTAGAATGGAAATGAAAGTTTTGCACAAAGATATTTGTGAGTAAGAGATACTGGTCGCGTTGGTCGTGGAGGAAAGCAGTGAGGCCTGCATTCTCAGCCAATTCATAAAAATCTTCATAAATCGCGGCTGCTCTCAAGAAATCATCGAAGGGCCATTCACACGACCGAAGCTCCGCGGTGCGAGGTAGATTATATTTGGGCTTCTGTGGTTTTTCCTTCGAGCTTCGGCTCGATGAGCCCCTCAAAAGTCTCTTCATTATTTTCTAAAAAATTCTGAAATTTTTAGTAACTTCAAAATAAAAGTAAACCAAACTCAATAATATTGATAGCAACAACTCCTACAAGTGCCTAGAGCCTATATCATGCATCAAAACTACTTTTGACCATATAATTTTGACATGCAAGCTCAAGAACAGGGTCACCTAAGCAGCACAAATTTGCAATGAATAAAACACTAGAACAAAAACTAATTGGACTAATGGAGGAGTCACATACCAAGGAACAATATCCCCAAGCAGTTTTGTGAGAGGTGCTTTGAGCAAGGAGATCGAAAATGGCAGCAAAATGAGCTAGAACTCGTGCTTGAGCTGGATATTTGTGTTTATGGGAGGAAGAAGAAGTGTGTGGGTGCAGGAATAAGTGGAGGAGGTCCATCGTGGGCCCACGAGGCAGGGGGCGCGCCCAGGGGGGTAGGGCGCGCCCTCCACCCTCGTGGCCAGGTGGATGACCCCCTGATGTGTTCTCGGTGCCAAATATTCTCAAATATTCTAGAAAAAATCATATTTAAATTTCAGGGCATTTGGAGAACTTTTATTTTCAGGGTATTTTTATATTGCACGGATAATCCAGATAACAGACATAAAATATTTATTTTTATTTTATTTAATATAAATAACAGAAAGTAAAAGGAGGGTACAGAAGGTTATGCCTTCTAGTTTCATCCATCTCATGATCATCAAAAGGAATCCACTAACAATGTTGATCAAGTCTTGTTAACGAACTCATTCCGAATAACATGGAACTGGAGAAATTTCGAATAACACTACGTTACCTCAACGGGGATATGCACATCCCCAATAATAAGAATATCATATTTCTTCTTGACAGTAGGAAGAGGAAATTCAAAACCTCCAAATATAATCGATGGATTTTTTCCAATAGAGTTGATACTATGAACTTGAGGTTGTTTCCTCGAAAAGTGTACCGTATGCTCATTACCATTAACATGAAAAGTGACATTGCCTTCAGTGCAATCAATAACAGCCCCTGCAGTATTCAAAAAGGGTCTTCCAAGAATAATAGACATACTATCGTCCTCGGGAATATCAAGAATAATAAAGTCCGTTAAAATAGTAACATTTGCAACTACAACAGGCACATCCTCACAAATACCGACAGGTATAGCAGTTGATATATCAGCCATTTGCAAAGATATTTCAGTAGGTGTCAACTTATTCAAATCAAGTCTACGATATAAAGAGAGAGGCATAACACTAACACCGGCTCCAAGATCACATAAAGCAGTTTTAACATAGTTTCTTTTAATGGAGCATGGTATAGTAGGTACTCCTGGATCTCCAAGTTTCTTTGGTATTCCACCCTTAAAAGTATAATTAGCAAGCATGGTGGAAATTTCAGCTTCCGGTATCTTTCTTTTATTTGTAATAATATCTTTCATGTACTTAGCATAAGGATTGGTTTTGAGCATATCAGTTAATCGCATACGCAAAAAGATAGGTCTAATCATTTCAGCAAAGCGCTCAAAATCCTCATCATCCTTTTTCTTGGATGGTTTGGGAGGAAAAGGCATGGGTTTCTGAAACCAAGGCTCTCTTTCTTTACCGTGTTTCCTAGCAACAAAGTCTTTCTTATCATAACGTTGATTCTTTGATTGTGGGTTATCAAGATCAACAGCAGGTTCAATATCTATATCATTATCATTACTAGGTTGAGCATCATCATGAACATTATCATTAGCTTTATCACCAGTTTCAGGTTTATTACCAGATTGTGTTTCAGCATCAGAAATAGAAATATCATTTGGATTCTCAGGTGTTTCAGTAATAGGTTCACTAGAAGCATGCAAAGTCCTATCATTTTTCTTTTTCTTCCTTTTAGAAGGACTAGGTGCATCTATATTATTTCTCTGAGAATCTTGCTCAATTCTCTTAGGATGGCCTTTAGGATACAAAGGTTCCTGAGTCATTCTACCAATTCTAGTAGCCACTCTAACAGCATAATCATTATTCTTACTATTCAATTCATTGAGCAAATCATTTTGAGCTTTAAGTACTTGTTCTACTTGAGTGGTAACCATAGAAGCATGTTTACTAATAAGTTTAAGTTCACCTTTAACATTAGCCATATAATCTCCCAAGTGTTCAAGCATATTTGAATTGTATTTCAATTGTCTACCAAAATAAGCATTAAAATATTCTTGCTTAGCCATAAATTTATCAAACTCATCTAAGCATGGGCTAGCAAACTTAGTAAATGGAATTTCAGCTTTATCATATCTATAGAGAGAATTTACCTTTACTACCTGTGTCGGGTTATCAAGACCATGTACTTCTTTAGTAGATAATGGATTAAGATCATATGTTTCTTCAACAGGCAGTAAATTAAGACTGTGTATTTCTTCAATAGGAGGTAAATTCTTAACATCTTCAGCTTTAATACCTTTTTCTTTCATAGATTTCTTTGCCTCTTGCATATTTTCAGGACTGAGAAATAGAATACCCCTCTTCTTCGGAGTTGGTTTAGGAATAGGCTCAGGAGTTGTTTCAGGAAGTGTCCAATTATTTTCATTTGCCAACATATTATTCAATAGAATTTCATCTTCATCCGGCGTTCTTTCCCTGAAAACAGAACCAGCACAACTATCCAGGTAATCTCTAGAGGCATCGGTTAGTCCATTATAAAAGATATCAAGTATTTCATTTTTCTTAAGAGGATGATTAGGCAAGGCATTAAGTAATTGGAGAAGCCTCCCCCAAGCTTGTGGGAGACTCTCTTGTTCAATTTGCACAAAATTATATATATCCCTTAAAGCAGCTTGTTTCTTATGAGCAGGGAAATATTTAGCAGAGAAGTAATAAATCATATCCTGGGGACTACGCACACAACCAGGATCAAGAGAGTTACATATCTTAGCATCACCCTTTAATGAGAACGGAAATATTTTAAGGATATAAAAGTAACGAGTTCTCTCATCATTAGTGAACAGGGTGGCTATATCATTTAATTTAGTAAGATGTGCCACAACAGTTTCAGATTCATAGCCATGAAAAGGATCAGATTCAACCAAATTAATTATATCAGGATCAACAGAGAATTCATAATCCTTACCAGTAACAAAGATAGGTGAAGTAGCAAAAGCAGGGTCAAGTTTCATCCTAGCATTTAGAGATTGCTTATTCCATTTAGCTAGTAACCTCTTAAGTTCATAAATATCTTTGCAAGCTAAAATAGCTAAAGAAGATTCTTTATCAAAAACATAACCCTTAGGAATAACGGGCAAGTCTTCATCATCACTTTCATCAGTATTATCAGATTCAATATTTTCATTCTCTCTAGCCCTAGCAAGTTGTTCATCAAGAAATTCACCAAGTGGCACAGTAGTATCAAGCATAGAAGTAGTTTCATCATAAGTATCATGCATAGCAGAAGTGGCATCATCAATAACATGCGATATATCAGAACGAATAGCAGAAGTAGGTTTAGGTGTCGCGAGCTTACTCAAAACAGAAGGTGAATCAAGTGCAGAGCTAGATGGCAGTTCCTTACCTCCCCTCGTAGTTGAGGGATAAATCTTGGTTTTTTGATCTCTCAAGTTCTTCATAATGATAAGCAGATATAAATCCCAACTGACTCAAATAATAGAGCTATGCTCCCCGACAACGACGCCAGAAAATAGTCTTGATAACCCACAAGTATAGGGGATCGCAACAGTTTTCGAGGGTAGAGTATTCAACCCAAATTTATTGATTCGACACAAGGGGAGCCAAAGAATACTCTCGAGTATTAGCAGTTGAGTTGTCAATTCAACCACACCTGGAAACTTAATATCTGTAGCAAAGTATTTATTAGCAAAGTAATATGATAGTAGTGGTAACGGTATCAAAAGTAATGTTTTTGATATTTTGTAGTGATGATAGCAATAGCAACGGTAAAGTAAATAAGCAAAGAACAATATATGGAAAGCTCGTAGGCAATGAGAATTATGCCGGATGCGGTTCATCATGTAACAGTCATAACCTAGGGTGACACGGAACTAGCTCCAATTCATCAATGTAATGTAGGCATGTATTCCGAATATAGTCATACGTGCTTATGGAAAAGAACTTGCATGACATCTTTTGTCCTACCCTCCCGTGGCAGCGGGGTCCTAATGGAAACTAAGGGATATTAAGGCCTCCTTTTAATAGAGTACCGGACCAAAGCATTAACACATAGTGAATAAATGAACTCCTCAAACTATGGTCATCGCCGGTAAGTATCCCGATTATTGTCACTTCGGGGTTAACGGATCATAACACATAATAGGTGACTATAGACTTGCAAGATAGGATCAAGAACTCTCATATATTGATGAAAACATAATAGGTTCATATCTGAAATCATGGCACTCGGGCCCTAGTGACAAGCATTAAGCATAGCAAAGTCATAGCAACATCAATCTCAGAACATAGTGGATACTAGGGATCAAACCCTAACAAAACTAACTTGATTACATGATAGATCTCATCCAACCCATCACCGTCCAGCAAGCCTATGATGGAATTACTCACGCACGGCGATGGGCATCATGAAATTGGTGATGGAGGATGGTTGATGATGACGATGGCGATGGATTCCCCTCTCCGGAGCCCCGAACAGACTCCAGATCAGCCCTCCCGAGAGGTTTTAGGGCTTGGCGGCGGCTCCGTATCGTAAAACGTGATGAATCTTTCTCTCTGATTTTTTTTCTCCCAGAAACCAAATATATAGAGTTGGAGTTGAGGTCGGAGGGGTTCCAGGGGGCCCACAAGGTAGGGGGGCGTGCCCCCCACCCTCATGGATAGGTGGTGGGCCCCTTGGCCTTCATCTTTTGCAAGGATTTTTTATTATTTCCGAAAAGATGTTTCGTGAAATTTCAGGTCATTCCGAGAACTTTTGTTTCTGCACATAAATAACACAATGGTAATTCTGCTGAAAACAGCGTCAGTCCGGGTTAGTTCCATTCAAATCATGCAAGTTAGAGTCCAAAACAAGGGAAAAAGTGTTTGGAAAAGTAGATACGATGGAGACGTAACATAGAGCACCTTTATAATCACCCAGTTACGTTGTGACGTTTGGTAGCAGACAAAGTGTTCCTCCGGTAATCAGGAGTTGCATAATCTCATAGTCATAGGAACATGTATAAGTCATGAAGAAAGCAATAGCAGTAAACTAAAATGATCAAGTGCTAAGCTAACGGAATGGGTCAAGTCAATCACATCATTCTCCTAATGATGTGATCCCGTTTATCAAATGACAACTCATGTCTATGGTTAGGAAACGTAACCATCTTTGATCAATGAGCTAGTCAAGTAGAGTCACACTAGTGACACTCTGTTTGTCTATGTATTCACACATGTATTATGTTTCCGGTTAATACAATTCGAGCATGAATAATAAACATTTATCATGAAATAAGGAAATAAATAATAACTTTATTATAGCCTCTAGGGCATATTTCCTTCAGAAAATACCACTATTTTGCAATGTTTAGTGAGGTCATTTCACTCTATGTACTTGCTTGAATGATATATTTTGCAAATGATATATGTCATTGATGTTATATGATTTTGCAATGTTGTTGAATGTCGAAGAATATCCGAGTGGCCTATGTTTTGCCACAATGTTGATTCATTTCCATTCCGGCAAATTTCAAGCGCTCCATATGTCCACTTTTTAGCAAAGGTCATGCCAAAAATTTCCATGATTTTCGACATGATTTGTGCTAGATCTAGGACATATGGAGTGCCCGGGAGTTGCCGGAAGGGGAATGAATCAACATTCTGACCAAATATAGGCCCCTTTTTTCTCTTCATTATATCATTTATTTACAATTGTTGAATAGGAAACATGTCTAGCCACGCCGAAGCCGGGGGTTCTACTCGCCTTGAAGAAGACCCCATCGAGGCAGCAAATCATTTTCTTGATTACCTAGACGAACACCAGATGGGGGTGCATGGTGGCGGCAGTGGCACCAACCCCGACACCGACGCCGACACTGATACCTCCATTTTGCATCATGCTTTTATATCGATATTTATTGCATTATGGGCTGTTATTACACATTATGTCACAATACTTATGCCTATTCTCTCTTATTTTACAAGGTTTATATAAAGAGGGAGAATGCCGGCAGTTGGGATTCTAGGCTGGAAAAGGAGCAAATATTAGAGACCTATGTTGCACAGCTCCAAAAGTCCTAAAACTTCACGATAGATGTTTTCAGAATATATAAAAAATACTCAGCGGAAGAAATTCACCAGGGGGCCACCCCTGCCCACGAGGGTGGGGGCGCGCCCTCCCCCCTGGGCGCCCCCCCTACCTCGTGGGCCCCCTGGTGGCCCTCCGGTGGCCATCGTCTGCTATATGAAGTCTTTCGATGGAAAAAAATAAGAAGCCATCTTCTCGGATGAAACTCCGCCGCCACGAGGCGGAACCTTGACGGAACCAATCTAGGGCTCTGGCGGAGCTGTTCTGCCGGGGAAACTTCCCTCCCGGAGGGGGAAATCATCGCCATCGTCATCACCAACGCTCCTCTCATCGGGAGAGGGCAATTTCCATCAACATCTTCATCAGCACCATCTCCTCTCAAAACCTTAGTTCATCTCTTGTATCCAATTCTTGTCTCCAAGTCCGGGATTTGTGCTAATAGGTTGCTAGTAGTGTTAATTACTCCTTGTAGTTGATTCTAGTTGGTTTATTTGGTGGAAGATCATATGTTCAGATCCTATATGCATATTGATACCCCTCTGATTATGAACATGATTATGCTTTGTGAGTAGTTACGTTTGTTCCTGAGGACATGGGAGAAGTCTTGCTATTAGTAGTCATGTGAATTTGGTATTCGTTTGATATTTTGACGAGATGTATGTTGTCTCTCCTCAAGTGGTGTTATGTGAACGTCGACTACATGACACTTCACCATTATTTGGTCCTAGAGGAAGGCATTGGGAAGTAATAAGTAGATGATGGGTTGCTAGAGTGACAGAAGCTTAAACCCTAGTTTATGCGTTGCTTCGTAAGGGGCTGATTTGGATCCATATATTTCATGCTATGGTTAGGTTTACCTTAATACTTTTGTTGTAGTTGCGGATGCTTGCAATAGAGGTTAATCATAAGTGGGATTCTTGTCCAAGTAAGGACAGTACCCAAGCACCGGTCCACCCACATAACAAATTATCAAAGTACCGAACGCGAATCATATGAGCGTGATGAAAACTAGCTTGATGATATTCGCATGTGTCCTCGGGAGCGCTTTTCTCTATATAAGAGTATGTCCAGGCTTGTCCTTTGCTACAAAAAGGATTGGGCCACCTTGCTTCACTTTATTTACTTTTGTTACTTGTTGCTCGTTACAAATTATCCTATCACAAAACTATATGTTAGCACTTATTTCAGTACTTGCAGAGAATACCTTACTGGAAACCGCTTATCATTTCCTTCTGCTCCTCGTTGGGTTCGACACTCTTACTTATCGAAAGGACTACGATAGATCCCCTATACTTGTGGGTCATTAAGACTCTTTTCTGGCATCGTTGCCGGGGGTGAAGCGCCTTTGGTAGGTGGAATTTGGTAAGGAAAAATTTATATAGTGTGCTGAAATTTACTGTCACTTGTTACTATGGAAAGTAATCCTATGAGGGGCTTGTTCGGGGTATCTTCACCCCGACCAGTAGAGCAAAGAGTTGCTCCTCAACCTACTGAACCTACCGAAAATGAAAATGTCTGCTTTGAAATTCCTTCGGGTATGGTAGAAAAACTGCTAGCTAATCCGTTTTTAGGAGATGGAACAAAGCATCCTGATGAGCATCTGATATATGTGGATGAAGTTTGTGGATTATTTAAGCTTGCAGGTGTACCAGGAGATGTTGTTAAGAAGAAGGTCTTCCCTTTATCTTTGAAGGGAGATGCATCGACATGGTATAGGCTATGTGATGATATGGGGTCTTGGAATTACAAACGTTTGAAATTGGAATTTCATTAGAAGTTTTATCCTATGCATCTTGTTCATCGTGATCGCAATTATATATATATTTTTTGGCCTCGCGAAGGAGAAAGCATCGCTCAAGCTTGGGGGAGGCTTAAATCAATGTTATATTCATGCCCCAATCATGAGCTCTCAAGAGAAATGATTATTCAAAAAATTTATGCTCGGCTTTCTGATAACAATCGCACCATGCTTGATACTTCTTGTGCTGGCTCTTTTATGATGAAGACTATTGAATTCAAATGGGATTTATTGGAAAGAATTAAACGCAACTCTGAAGATTGGGACCTCGACAAAGGTAAGGAGTCAGGTATGACATCTAGGTTTGATTGTGTTAAATCTTTTATGGATACCGATGTTTTCCGTAAATTTAGCACTAAATATGGACTTGACTCTGAGATAGTAGCTTCTTCTGTGAATCTTTTGCTACTTATGTTGATCTCCCCATGGAGAAGTGGTTTAAATATCATCCTCCCATAGTAGTAAAAGTAGCTGCACCTATTAAAGTTGAAGAAAATATTATCACTTATAATGATCCTATTGTTCCTACTTCTTATGTTGAGAAACCACCTTTCCCTGTTAGGATAAAGGATCATGCTAAAGCTTCAACTATGGTTCGTAAAAGCAATATTAAAAATTATACACCTCCTGAGCAAGTTAAAGTTGAACCTAATATTGCTATTGTTAAAGATCTCTTGGTTGATAATATTGATGGGCATGTTATTTATTTCTGTGATGAAACTGCTAGAATTGCTAAACCTTGTGCTAAAGATAAAAACAGACTTGTGGTAGGCATGCCTGTTATTTCTGTTAAAATAGGAGATCATTGTTATCATGGCTTATGTGATATGGGTGCCAGTGCTAGCGCAATACCTTATTCCTTATACAAAGAAATTATGCATGATATTGCACCTGCTGAGATAGAAGATATTGATGTCACAACTAAACTTGCCAATAGAGATACTATTTCACCAATGGGAATTGTTAGAGATGTTGAAGTCTTGTGTGGGAAAACTAAATATCCTGCTGATTTTCTTGTTTTTGGTTCCCCACAAGATAGCTTTTGTCCCATTATATTTGGTAGACCCTTCCTGAACACTGTTAATGCTACCATAGATTGCAAAAGGGATGTTGTTACTATTGGTTTAGATGATATGACTCATGAATTTAATTTCTCTAAATTTAATAGACAACACCGTGAAGAAGAATTACCTAGTAAGGATGAAATTATTGGTCTTGCTTCTATTGCCGTACCTCCTAGTGATCCTTTAGAACAATATTTGCTAGACCATGAAAATGACATGTTTATCAATGAAAGAAGGGAAATAGATGAAGTATTCTTTAAACAGGAACCTATTCTGAAACACAATTTGCCTGTTGAAATCCTAGGGGATCCTCCTCCACCCAAGGGTGATCCCGTGTTTGAGCTTAAACCGTTACCTGATACTCTTAAATATGCTTATCTTGATGAGAAAAAGATATATCTTGTTATTATTAGTGCTGACCTTTCAGAGCATGAGGAAGAGAGATTATTGAAAACTCTGAAGAAGCACCGTGCTGCTATTGGGTATACTCTTGGTGATCTTAAGGGCATTAGTCCCACTCTATGTCAACATAAAATTAATTTGGAAGAAGATGCTAAACCAGTTCGTGATCATCAACGATGGTTGAATCCTAAAATGAAAGAAGTGGTAAGAAAGGAAATACTAAAGCTCCTTGAGGCAGGTATAATCTATCCCGTTGCTGATAGCCAGTGGGTAAGTCCTGTCCATTGTGTCCCTAAGAAGGGAGGTATTACTGTCGTTCCTAATGATAAAGATGAATTGATTCCTCAAAGAATTATTACAGGTTATAGGATGGTAATTGATTTCCGCAAATTAAATAAGGCTACTAAAAAGGATCATTGCCCATTACCTTTTATCGATGAAATGCTAGAAAGATTATCCAAACATACACATTTTTGCTTTCTAGATGGTTATCCTGGTTTCTCTCAAATACCTGTGTCAGCCAAAGATCAATCAAAGACTACTTTTACTTGCCCTTTTGGTACTTTTGCTTATAGACGTATGCCTTTTGGTCTATGTAATGCACCTGCTACCTTTCAAAGATGCATGATGGCTATATTCTCTGACTTTTGTGAAAAGATTTGTGAGGTTTTCATGGACGATTTCTCCGTCTATGGATCTTCTTTTGATGATTGCTTGAGCTACCTTGATCAAGTTCTGCAGAGATGTGAAGAAACTAATCTTGTCTTGAATTGGGAAAAGTGCCACTTTATGGTTAATGAAGGTATTGTCTTGGGCATAAAGTTTCTGAAAGAGGTATTGAAGTTGATAAAGCCAAGGTTGATGCTATTGAGAAGATGCCATGTCCCAAGGACATCAAAGGTATAAGAAGTTTCCTTGGTCATGCCGGATTTTATAGGAGGTTCATTAGGGGCTTCTCAAAAATTTCCCGGCCTCTGACTAATTTATTACAAAAAGATATACCATTTGTCTTTGATGATGATTGTGTAGAAGCATTTGAAATACTTAAGAAAGCATTAATCTCTGCACCTATTGTTCAACCACCTGATTGGAATTTACCCTTTGAAATTATGTGTGATGCTAGTGATTATGCTGTAGGTGTTGTTCTAGGGCAAAGAGTTGATAAGAAATTAAATGTTATTCAAACTGAAAAAGAATTCTTAGCAGTTGTATTTGCTTGTGATAAGTTCAGACCTTATATTGTTGATTCTAAAGTAACGATTCACACTGATCATGCTGCTATTAAATATCTTATGGAAAAGAAAGATGCTAAACCTAGACTTATTAGATGGGTTCTCTTGCTACAAGAATTTGACTTACATATTGTTGATAGAAAGGGAGCTGGGAACCCCGTTGCAGACAACTTGTCTAGGTTAGAAAATGTGCTTGATGACCCACTACCTATTGATGATAGCTTTCCTGATGAGCAATTAAATGTCATAAATGCTTCTCATACTGCTCCATGGTATGCTAATTACATTGTTGCTAAGTTTATACCACCTAGTTTCACATACCAGCAAAAGAAAAAGTTCTTCTATGATTTGAGGCATTACTTTTGGGATGACCCACATCTTTATAAAGAAGGAGTAGATGGTGTTATTAGACGTTGTGTACCTGAGCATGAACAGGAATAGATCCTACGCAAGTGTCACTCCGAATCTTATGGAGGACACCATGCTGGAGATAGAACTGCACATAAGGTATTGCAATCTGGTTTTATTGGCCTACTCTCTTCAAGGATGCCCGTAAGTTTGTCTTATCTTGTGATGAATGTCAAAGAATTGGTAATATTAGTAGACGTCAAGAAATGCCTATGAACTATTCACTCGTTATTGAACCATTTGATGTTTCGGGCTTTGACTATATGGGACCCTTTCCTTCCTCTAATGGATATACACATATTCTAGTTGCTGTTGATTACGTTACTAAGTGGGTAGAAGCCATTC
This sequence comes from Triticum urartu, assembly GCF_056163025.1. Classification (NCBI taxonomy): domain Eukaryota; kingdom Viridiplantae; phylum Streptophyta; class Magnoliopsida; order Poales; family Poaceae; genus Triticum; species Triticum urartu. The sequence goes on from NC_141879.1 coordinate 240,831,540, forward strand.
CAACTAGTAGTGCTGATCATAACACTTCTATTAAAATGCTTAAAGAAGTTATTTTCCAAGATTTGGAGACCCTAGATATTTAATGACTGATGGTGCTTCACATTTTATTCTTGGTGCTTTCCGTAAAATACTTGCTAAATATGATGTTAATCATAGAATTGCATCCCCTTATCACCCTCAGTCTAGTTGTCAAGTAGAATTGAGTAATAGAGAGCTCAAATTAATTTTGCAAAAGACTGTTAATAGATCTAGAAAGAATTGGTCCAAGAAACTTGATGATGCATTATGGGCTTATAGAACTGCATATAAAAATCCTATGGGTATGTCTCCGTATAAAATGGTTTATGGAAAAGCATGTCACTTACCTCTCGAACTAGAACACAAGGCATATTGGGCTATTAAAGAGCTCAATTATGATTTTAAACTTGCCGGTGAGAAGAGGTTATTTGATATTAGCTCACTCGATGAATGGAGAACCCAAGCCTATGAAAATGCCAAGTTGTTTAAAGAAAAAGTTAAAAGATGGCATGATAAAAGGATACAAAAGCGTGAGTTTAATGTAGGTGATTATGTATTGCTATAAAACTCTTGTTTAAGATTTTTTGCAGGAAAACTTCTCTCTAAATGGGAAGGTCCTTACATTATCGAGGAGGTCTATCGTTCTGCTGCCATAAAAATCAACAACTTCGAAGGCACAAATCCGAAGGTGGTGAACGGTCAAAGTATCAAACATTATATCTCAGGTAATCCCATAAAATGTTGAAACCAATGTTATTGAAATCGTAACCCCGGAGGAATACATAAGGGACACTTTCCGGAATGTTTCAGACTCCAAAAAGGAATAGGTATGTGGTACGGTAAGTAAACCGACTCCAAAACAGTTTTTAAGGCAATATTTCTCCGTTTTGGAATATTTAGAAAAATAGAAAAATAAGAAGCAGTCTAGGAAGGACAGAGGGCTCCATGAGGGTGGAGGGCGCGCCCTACCCCCTGGGCGTGACCCCCTACCTCATGGGCACCTCGTGTGCTCTCCGGACTCCGTTTTCGTACACGACACGTATTTTGGTCGGTAAAAATTCATTATATAATCTCCTGAGGGTTTTGACCACCGTATCACGCAAAAATCTCTCGTTCTTGTTTCGAGCTGTTTTCTGCCAGGGTTGTCGAAGCTAAGCATCATGTCGTCTCCCTCCTCCTCCAACAATGAGGGCAACGATGCTTGGCTAATGAAGATAGAGCTGAAGAGAGAAGAACCCATGGAGACCCACAGGGACGGAGGGATCAAGAAGGCCACGGAGGACCAAGCTCCGGCAACAGAAGACATCCTTCAACTTGATCATAATCTTCTTACCCCAGCTGATATCGAAGCTTTCAAGATGATCGAGTTAGCTCGTATACAAAATAAGTATCTCAGACGTGAAAATATTTTGTTGAAGGAGCATATCATCGCACTCAAAGGTATTATCCGCAAGTTAGAAGACCTCCTACGCTTGATGTGCGACTATCCATCATCAACAACTCCACCTTCTTCACCAACAAAGGAGACATAATCACATGGGTATGGGCACTCCCCTTGGCAACTGCCAAGCTTGGGGGGGTGCCCCGGTATCGTATCACCATCACTTCTACCTTTACCGTTTTTCTTAGTTCGATCCTTTTGGTAATATCTTGATCTAGTAGAATAAGAGTTCTTAGTATGATCTAGTTGTGAGTTTTGCTTTATGATTCCTCTATGTAGTCGAGTCCGTGAGCTATATAATAAAGATTAGTGTTGATTCAAGGGCTTGATTCTTTTGCCATGATTCTAAGTGAATAAAAGAAAAGAGAAAGAAATAAAAAGAAACAAAGAGATCATGTGAATCTCATGGAGAGTAATGAGCTCACATAGAAAAAAGTATGATGAATAAAAGTTGTTGAGAGTTAACAAACATAGTTTTGGTCATCGTTGTAATTAATAGGAAGTAATAAAGAAAGAGAGGTCTTCACATATAGATATACTATCTTGGACACCTTTTATGATTGTGAGCACTCATTAAAATATGACATGCTAAAGAGTTGATGTTGGACAAGGAAGACAACTTAATGGGTTATGTTCTCTTACATCTGAAATAAATTATATTGTCATGGATTGTCCAACATGTTTGAGCTTGCCTTTCTCCCTCATGCTAGCCAAATTCATCGCACCAAGTAGATATACTAATTGTGCTTCCAAATACCCTTAAACCAGTTTTGCCATGAGAGTCCACCATACCTACCTATGGATTGAGTAAGATCCTCCAAGTAAGTTGTCATCGGTGCAAGCAATAAAAATTGCTCTCCAAATATGTGTGACTTATTAGTGTGGAAGAAATAAGCTTTATATGATCGTGTGATATGGAAGAAATAAAAGCGACAGACTGCATAATAAAGGTCCCTATCACAAGTGGCAATATAAAGTGACGTTCTTTCGCATTAAGATTTTGTGCATCCAACTATAAAAGCGCATGACAACCTCTGCTTCCCTCTACGAAGGGTCTATCTTTTACTTTTATCTCCTACATTGCATACGAGTCATGGTGATCTTCAACCATCCTTTTTACATTTTATCCTTTGACAAGCATAGTATGTTGGAAAGATCCTGGGATATATGGCTAATTGGATGTGAGTTTTCATGAACTATTATTGTTGACATTACCCTTGAGGTAAAATGTTGGGAGGCAAAACTGTAAGCCCCTATCTTTCTCTGTGTCCGATTAAAACTCCATACCCATAAGTATTGCGTGAGTGTCAGCAATTGTGAAAGACTATATGATAGTTGAGTATGTGGACTTGCTGAAAAGCTCTTATACATTGACTGCTTCCTATGTTATGACAAATTGCAATTGCTCCAGTGACTGAGATTATAGTTTGTTAGTTTTCAATGAAGTTTACGATTCATACTTGAAATTGTGATTGAATTATTACTCTAGCATAAGAAATCATATGACAAGAATTATATAAGTTGTTGTTCTAAGAATGATCATGATGCCCTCTTGTCTGTATTTTCTTTTATTTTTATCGACACCTCTATCTCTAAACATGTGGACATATTTTTCGATTTCGGCTTTCGCTTGAGGACAAGCAAGGACTAAGCTTGGGGGAGTTGATACATCCATTTTGCATCATGCTTTTATATCGATATTTATTGCATTATGGGCTGATATTACACATTATGTCACAATACTTATGCCTATTCTCTCTTATTTTACAAGGTTTATATAAAGAGGGACAATGCCGACAGCTGGGATTCTGGGCTGGAAAAGGAGAAAATATTAGAGACCTATTATGCACAGCTCCAAAAGTCCTGAAACATCACGAAGACGTTTTCAGAATATATAAAAAATACTCGGCGGAAGAAATTCAACAGGGGGGCACACCCTGCCCATGAGGGTGGGGGCGCGCCCTACCCCCTGGGCGCGCCCCCTACCTCGTGGGCCCCCTGGTGGCCCTCCGGTGGCCATCTTCTGCTATATGAAGTCTATCTATGGAAAAAAAACAAGAATCCATCTTCTCAGATGAAACTCCACCACCACGAGGCGGAACCTTGATGGAACCAATCTAGGGCTCTGGCGGAGCTGTTCTGCCGGGGAAACTTCCCTCCCGGAGGGGGAAATCATCGCCATTGTCATCACCAACGCTCCTCTCATCGGTAGAGGGCAATTTCCATCAACATCTTCATCAGCACCATCTCCTCTCAAAACCCTAGTGCATCTCTTGTATCCAATTCTTGTCTCCAAGTCCGGGATTGGTGCTAGTAGGTTGCTAGTAGTGTTAATTACTCCTTGTAGTTGATGCTAGTTGGTTTATTTGGTGGAAGATCATATGTTCAGATCCTATATGCATATTAATACCCCTCTGAATATGAACATGATTATGCTTTGTGAGTAGTTACGTTTGTTCCTGAGGACATGGGAGAAGTCGTGCTATTAGTAGTCATGTGAATTTGGTATTCGTTCGATATTTTGATGAGATGTATGTTGTCTCTCCTCTAGTGGTGTTATGTGAACGTCAACTACATGACACTTCACCATTATTTGGGCCTAGAGGAAGGCATTGGGAAGTAATAAGTAGATGATGGGTTGCTAGAGTGACAGAAGCTTAAACCCTAGTTTATGCGTTGCTTCGTAGGGGGCTGATTTGGATCCATATGTTTCATGCTATGGTTAGGTTTACCTTAATACTTTTGTTGTAGTTGCGGATGCTTGCAATAGAGGTTAATCATAAGTGGGATGCTTGTCCAAGTAAGGACAGTACCCAAGCACCGGTCCACCCACATACCAAATTATCAAAGTACCGAACACGAATCATATGAGCGTGATGAAAACTAGCTTGATGATATTCGCATGTGTCCTCGGGAGCGCTTTTCTCTATACAAGAGTTTGTCCAGGCTTGTCCTTTGCTACAAAAAGGATTGGGCCACCTTGCTGCACTTTATTTACTTTTGTTACTTGTTGCTCGTTACAAATTATCCTATCACAAAACTATTTGTTACCACTTATTTCAGTACTTACAGAGAATACCTTGCTGGAAACCGCTTATCATTTCCTTCTGCTCCTCGTTGGGTTCGACACTCTTACTTATTGAAAGGACTACGATAGATCCCCTATACTTATGGGTCATCAGACACCGGCACCGACACCACCCCAGGACCGGCAACAATGTTGTCGTAGCCGGTAAAGCACTAACGCAGAAGAGGACATGAAGACCAAAGGAGCTCGGCATCGGACAAATTGTGGTCACGGAGATGCACCCCAAGAAATTAGAGCCAACACCTCCGGAGGAAGCGCGCTCGTGCTGGGGCAATCAACGTGGATGCATCCTCAGGGAAACAGCCAACGTCAACGACGAGAAGTTGAAGAAGATACCACATATGAAGAACATGCTCCTAAAGAAGTTGCACAATAGGTTCCTATTCCCCGGCTGGGATGAAAGCAAAGATCTGTGGAACGACGATGCCATGACAAAGATAAATGACAAGGCGATGGTGATGTTCACCAACGACTTGTCCGCCTGGAAAGTTCAGGTGAAAAAAGCGATTGCCAAGAATGAACCATGGTCCAAGATTCATGCTGACAATCCATCAATAAAGGAAGAGGATTTTGAAAAATTCAAGGAGACTTGCGCTAAATAAGTCAAGGCAAGGTCGGAGAAAATGAAGGCGCTCCAGGCCAGGAACACGCCTTCCCACCGCCTCAGAAGCCATGGTTACGAGGGGAAGAGGCACGTATGGGCCAAGGAGGACGCTGAACATGAAAGTCACGGAATCCCGGACCCCTTGGCGGAGTTCACCGACCCGCTGGAGCGTGACTGGATCAGGGCCCGGTACAAGTGGGACTGCGTCAAAAAGATCTTTTACACAGACCCGAACACGAGGGAGTTCATGAGATTCTGGTAATTGTTATATTATCATATTTGCTTCCAATCAATTCGACTACAAGTTTTGTAACATTAGTAAACCATCCACGTTCCTTTTGCAGAAAGAGCAGCACCAAAAGGCAGCCGAAAGCGACGAGTCATCACAGTCGTCGGCGAGGCCCTGATGTCCGCTAGACAACGTCGGTATTTCCCCAAAGAGGAAGGGGTGATGCAGCACAGCGACGGTAGATATTTCCCTCAGTGATGAGACCAAGGTTATCGAACCAGTTGGAGAACCAAGCAACACTATGTAAACAGCACCTGCACACAAATAAAAAATACTCGCAACCCAACGTGTTAAAGGGGTTGTCAATCCCTTTCGGGTAACGGCGCCAGAAATTGGAAAATGGACACGATAAAAATATGATATATTGGATCACAGGAACGCGAGATAAAATAAATAAGAATAAATTGCAGCAAGGTATTTTTGTATTTTTGGTTTAATAGATCTGAAAATAAAAGCAAAGGAAAATAGATCACAAAGGCAAATATATTAAAGAAGAGACCCGGGGCCCGTAGATTTCACTAGTGGCTTCTCTCGAGAAAAATAGCAAACGGAGGGTAAACAAATTACTGTTGGGCAATTGATAGAACTTCAAATAATCATGACGATATCCAGGCAATGATCATTATATAGGCATCACGTCCAAGATTAGTAGACCGACTCCTGCCTGCATCTACTACTATTACTCCACACATCGACCATTATCCAACATGCATCCAGTGTATTAAGTTCATGGAGAAATGGAGTAATGCAATAAAAACGATGACATGATGTAGACAAGATCTATTTATGTAGAAATAGACCCATCTTGTTATCCTTAATGGCAACGATACATATGTGTCGGTTCCCCTTCTATCAATGGGATCAAGCACCGTAAGATCGAACCCATCACAAAGCACCTTTTCCCATTGCAAGATAAATAGATCAAGTTGGACAAATAAAACCCAAATATCAGAGAAGAAATACGAGGCTATAAGCAATCATGCATATAAGAGATCAAAGAAGACTCAAATAACTTTCATGGATAAGATAGATCTGATCATAAACTCAATGTTCATCTGATCCCAACAAACACACCGCAAAAAGAGTTACATCATATGGATCTTCAAGAGACAATTGTATTGAGAATCAAACGAGAGAGAGGAAACCATCTAGCTACTAACTACGGACCCGAAGGTCTACAACGAACTACTCACGCATCATCGGAGAGGCACCAATGGAAGTGGTGAACCCCTCCGTGATGGTGTCTAGATTGGATCTGGTGGTCCTGGACTCTACGGCGGCTGGAATTGATTTTCGTCGACTCCCCTAGGGTTTCTGGAATATTGGGATATTTATAGAGCAAAGAGTCGGTTCGGGAGACACCCAAGGTGGGCACAACCCACCAGGGCCCAGGCGCGCTCTGGTGGGTTGTGCTCCCCTCGGAGCACCCCCGAGGCGCTTCTCTAGCCCATTGGATGTCTTCTGGTCCAAAAAAACCCATAAAAAGTTTCACTGCATTTGGACTCCATTTGGTATTGATTTCCCGCAATGTAAAAAACATGCAGAAAACAACAATTGGCACTTGGCACTATGTCAATAGGTTAGTACCAAAAAATGATATAAAATGACTATAAAGTGATTATAAAACATCTAAGAATGATAATATAACATCATGGAACAATAAAAAAATATTGATACATTGGAGACATATCAGCATCCCCAAGCTTAATTCCTGCTCGTCCTCGAGTAGGTAAATGATAAAAAACAGAATTTTTTATGTGGAATGTTGCCTAACATGTCATCCCATATTCTTTTCTTTATAGCATGGACATTTGGAATTTTATATTGTTCAAAGCAATAGTCTAGTTTTGACATGATAATTTAGATACTCAAGCATACCAACAAGCAACCATGTCTTTCAAAATACCAACGCTAAAATAAGTTATCCCTAGCCTATCATGCTCAATCATTGATCCATTCATGAAACACACTCACATATTAGCTACACCCAATGCTCAAGTACGATCATAGTGCCCCCTAGTTGGTGCTTTATAAGAGAAGATGGAGACTCAAATTAAAATAAAAATTGCATAAAGTAAAAGAAAGGCCCTTCGCAGAGGGAAGTAGGGATTTGTAGAGGTGCCAGAGCTCAAAGTGAAAATTGAGAGATAAAAACATTTTGAGAGGCATACTTTTCCCACCAACAAAAACGACTTAGAGCTCCCAACACTTTCCATGCTAGATACATCATAGGCGGTTCCCAAACAAAAAATAAAGTTTATTCCTTTTTCCACCACACTTTCACTTTCCATGGCTAACCGTATCCACGGGTGCCTTCCATACCAACGCTTTCCAAGGAATTTATTATTTGACAACATAAAGTGAATTCATTTTTCATTTAGGGACTGGGCATCCCTAATACATTTGCCTTACTCTCGTGCAATGGCAAGTGAATAAACACTCATCGTGAGAATAACACATCTAGCATGTAAAATATTGGCCACCCTCACTGCCTCGCGAGCGGTACGAGCACACAATAGAGAAATTTATTTTGAAAATTAGAGATGGCACATACAAATTTGCTTAGAACGACAAAATAATACCACATATAGGTAGGTATAATGGACTCATGTGGCAAAACTGGTTTAAAGGATTTTGGATGCACAAGTCGTGATCATACTTAGTGAAAAATGAAGGCTAGCAAAAGATTGAGAAGCGACCAACCAAGAAACGAATAATCTCATAAGCGAGCATTGAGCATAATTAACACTGAATAATGCACCACAAGTAGGATGTAATTTCATTGCATGACTATTGACTTTCGTGCTTGCATAGGGAATCACAAACCTTAACACCAATATTCTTACTAAAGCATAATTACTCATCAACATAACTCACATATCACATCATCATATCTCAAAACTATTACAAATAATCAAGTTTATTTTGTCCAATGATCTTCATGAAAGTTTTTATTATATCCTTCTTGGATATCTATCACTTTGGAACTAATTTTCATGTGTTGCTTTTGATAAGCTCACACAAATATAAGTGAAGATCATGAGCATAATTTTTCTTTCTCTCAAATTAATTTAAGTGAAGCAAGAGAGAATTTCTTGAAAATTTTACTAACTCTCAAATAAATCTAAGTGAATCAAGAGAGCATTTCTTCAAAAATACTAAAGCACACCGTGCTCAAAAAGATATTAGTGAAGCACTAGAGAAATTCCATAGCTCATAAAAATTTAAGTGAAGCATAGAGAGCAATTCTAACAAGTCATGGCCTAATTTTGGCTCTCTCAAATAGGTGTGTCCAGCAAGGAATCAAGACTTAAAACACAAAGCAAAACAATCCAAGACTCATATCATACAAGACGCTCCAAGCAAAACACATAGTATGTGATGAATAAAAATATAGCTTCAAGTAAAATACCGATGGTCGTTAGAAGAAAGAGGGGATGCCACTCGGGGCATCCCCAAGCTTAGTTGTTTGCTTCTCTTTGGATAATAGCTTCGTATGCCATGGGCATCCCCAAGCTTAGGTTCTTCTTACTCCTTATTCCTTCATCCATCGTAACATCACCCAAAACTTGAAAATTTCAATCACACAAAACTCAACAAAACCTTCGTGAGATCCATTAGTATAAGAAAGCAAATTACTACTATAAGTACTGTTGCATTATATCTACTGTATTCCAACTTTTCTATGGCAAAAAACTCTTCAAGGAAAACCATAGAATCATCAAAACAAGCACACAACGCAAAGAAAACAGAATCTGTCAAAAACAGAACAGTCTGTAGTAATATGGATATTTTGAATACTTATGAAACTCCAAAAATCTTGATAAATTAGGAAAACCTGAGAAATTTGTATATTAATCTTCTAAAAAAGAATTGGTATTTTATCATGATGTGGTTAAAAATGAGAATTGTTTTTGTGAATGCAAAAGTTTCTGTTTTTCAGCAAGATCAAACAACTATCACCCAAGAAGATCCTAAAGGCTTTACTTGGCACAAACACTAATTAAAACACAAAAAACACAATCATAACAGTAGCATAATTGTGCAAACACTCAAGAACAGAAAGCAAAAAGCAAAAATAAATTTTATTCATTGGGTTGCCTCCCAACAAGCGATATCGTTTTACGCCCTTAGCTAGGCATAAAGCAAATGATCTAAGTTTTGTCATCTGTAGTTTTGGCGACTTTTGTAAGGGTTTTCTCAGACTCGGGAGGCTCTTTATGCTTCCCTAAATTCTCAGGAAAAGAAACCATCTTTAGATCCAAAATATCCAATCGTTTGTTGCAGAGAGTAATCAAGGTGTTCATGCGATTGATACTACCATTGAGATGTTTGAGGGGTTCGTTATATTTTTGCAATTCAACCATATGTTTATGCAAATCACCAAGTTTGTCCAACATTTGAACTCCCTCAGGGGTGAAAGAGAACCCCTTCTTTTGAGGTGGAACCCCTAGAATTCCTTTTAAAATTTCATAGGCAGCATTAGCATCAAGATCAATAAAACTCCCTTTAGCGGAAAAATCAAGGAGTTGTCTATGACGCAAAGCCAATCCTATGTAAAAATTACGAAGCACGATCTTAGCGCCCCCCTTTAAATTGCAAATGCGATAGGATTCCATAAGCCTATACCAAGCATCTTTCAAATTTTCTCCATGTCGTTTCTTGAAGTCTAGAACTTCAAAATCTGGTGACAAAGGAGAAGTAGACACGCTAGCCATCAGGACTAGAAAGCAAGAAAACGGCGAACCAAAAAAAGGGCGAATAAAAGGGCAATTTTTTGTGAAGTGGGGGAGAGAAAAATGAGAGGCAAATGGCAAATAATGTAAATTGCGAGGAGATGAGATTTGTGATTAGGAACCTGGTAGATGTTGATGATCCTCCCCGGCAACGGCGCCAAAAATTCATTTTGATGTCTGCTAGGCTATGTCAGTATTTCCCCAAAGAGGAAGGGATGTTGCAGCACAACGACAGTAGGTATTTCCCTCAGTAATAAGACCAAGGTTATCGAACCAGTAGGAGAACCAAGCAACACTACGTAAATAGCACCTGCACACAAATAACAAATACTCGCAACCCGACGTGTTAAAGGGGTTGTCAATCCCTTTCAGGTAACGGCGCCAGAAATTGGCAAACGGACGCGATAAAAATATGACAAATTGGATCGCGAGAACGCGAGGTAAAATAAATAAGAATAAATTGTAGCAAGGTATTTTTATATTTTTGGTTTAATAGATTTGAAAATAAAAGTAAAAGAAAATAGATCGCAAAGGCAAATATATTAAAGAAGAGACCCGGGGGTCGTAGATTTCACTACTAGCTTCTCTCGAGAAAAATAGCAAACAGTGGGTAAACAAATTACTGTTGGGAAATTGATAAAACTTCAAATAATCATGACGATATCCAGGCAATGATCATTATATAGGCATCACGTCCAAGATTAGTAGACGGACTCCTGCCTGCATCTACTACTATTACTGCACACATCGACCGCTATCGAGCATGCATCTAGTGTATTACGTTCATGGAGAAACGAAGTAATGCAATAAGAATGATGACATGATGTAGACAAGATCTATTTATATAGAAATAGACCCCATCTTGTTATCCTTAATGGAAACGATACATATGTGTCGGTTCCCCTTCTGTCACTGGGATCAAGCTCCGTAAGATCGAACCCATCACAAAGCACCTCTTCCCTTTGCAAGATAGATAGATCAAGTTGGCCAAACAAAACCCAAATATTGGAGAAGAAATACGAGGCTATAAGCAATCATGCATATAAGAGATCAAAGAAGACTCAAATAACTTTCATGGATAAAAAGATAGATCTGATCATAAACTCAAAGTTCATCCGGTCCCAACAAACAAATCGCAAAAGAGTAACATCATATGGATCTCCAAGAGACCATTGTATTAAGAATAAAACAAGAGAGAGGAAGCCATCTAGCTACTAACTACGGACCTGAAGGTCTACAACGAACTACTCACGCATCATTGGAGAGGCACCGATGGAAATGGTGAACCCCTCCGTGATGTTGTCTAAATTGAATCTGGTGGTTCTAGACTCTGCGGCGGCTGGAATTGATTTTCGTCGACTCCCCTAGGGTTTCTGTAATATTGGGGTATTTATAGATCAAAAAGTCGGTTCGAGAGACACCCGAGGTGGGCACAACCCACCAGGGCGCGCTTGGGCCTCCAGGCACGCCCTGGTGGGTTGTGCTCCCCTCGGAGCACCCCCGAGGTGCTTCTCTAGCCCACTGGATGTCTTTTGGTCTAAAAAACCACAAAAAGTTTCACTGGGTTTGGACTCCGTTTGGTATTGATTCCTGCGATGTAAAAAACATGCAGAAAACAACAACTGGCACTTGGCACTATGTCAATAGGCTAGTACCTAAAAATGATATAAAATGATTATAAAACATCCAAGAATGATAATATAACAGCACGGAACAATAAAAAATTATAGATATGTTGGAGATGTATCAGGCCCAAGTGGACACCCCATTCAACCGGGCCCTAAACATACTGAAAAAGTTCTCGGAGGACAAACTGCCGTCCTATGGACGTGTGCACGGCGTCGGAGATGGCGCCTCATGGAAGACGTGCTACCGTGAGGAGCCAGAGGAAAGAAGGAAGAGACGGTTGCTCACTTAGCAGACCATCGACGAGAAAGGTCACGATTGCGGTCAATAAGACCAAAGCCGAGACCAAAGAAGAGTTGTTCGGGGTAGTCAATGCAGCGGTCAATGATGCAGTGGCTGGCGACATGACTCACTTCCAATCTTAAACTATTATCAGCTTGATTTCGGCAATTATCGATTGGTCGAAGAGCAATCCAAATAAAGGGCCAGAGGAATTTCCCCTTTCCAGCTACGTCGGGAGCAATTCGGTGAACATCACACCACCAGCACCTCCTCAAGCAACCGCAAAAGGTACCGCTCCTGTTCATAGCAGCCTGACCTCCGTCTTTGGCATGCTCGGCGGGCCTTCGTCTATGGCTGAGCTCGACGCCCTCACGGTAATTACGCGTCATACCCTTTTCACCAGCATGTCTATAGTCTTCCGTTTCAGTTGCCTTTCGGATATTTGACGTCGCAGACATGTCTTCTTCATAGGCCGACGATACCCCGTGCACCCTACTCTACGACATCAAGGGCCAGAAGGTGGTCGTGGGAAAGGCAACGATCGTGAAGCCGAAGGACCGCATGTTCCACAACCGAGAGATGCCCGATGGCATCTTCAAGGTTAACATGGCCAGTGTCTTAGAGGGCTTCGAGGATTTGCCTCCTCCGGTACCAGTCGATGATGAGGAGACCCCTAAACAGACTGGCGCATGCAAGAGCTGGTTCTTGCCTTGGCCAAAGACTCTTCTTCGTGTCAAAGCGCCTAGTATCACACCAACGACAGCTTCTCAAGAAGGTATGAACACCACCCCACCTACCAAATTACCTGCACCTGTCGTGGCTGGTGATAGCGGACGATGCGAGGGAGTGCCAGATGACATCGCCCCCGTCAAAGAAGCAAATGTTGATGATGACATGGAGGATGATGATGATGACCCTCTCAAGTATTTTAATACCGCCTATGACGATGGAGGATTGATGGCTGGGGACGACGAAGACTCATGCTATGAGCATGGAGATGATGACTTGATGTTGCCTGATTTGCCGGAGCCAAAATGTCCTAAGGGGAATGCAAAAAGTCTCTCTTCATGCGATCCTTGCAGGAGACGCCTCCAGATGCCGCCTCTACCTAGCAACAACCCGAGGGCCGTCCACTGGTTAGCCCGACAACATTGGGGGTGGTGGTTAGGGAAGGTATGGTGGGCTCACTACCGCCACCCGCCAAGAAGCAGTGGAGGAGACCGCACAAGAAAGACCCTAAAGGCGTCAGAGCTGCTTCAAGCAGCCAGCCGCCTCTAAAGCCCTGAGTAGTAGACAGAATACCTGTCAAAGGTGCGAAGCATTTCCATGTCGCCGGCGACCCGATCCTACCTGTGAAAGCGCTAGAGCACATACTGAACAATGATCTAAGGAGATTCCATGAAGATGTGCTGGCCAGAGAGAAAAGCCTTCTCATCTCGGAAAAACCAGGAGACCCGCTTTACGCGGCTCAGGTGCCGGGTAGGAAGTTGTACGTCGAGAGATGGCCCACGGATAAGTTGATCCTGCGATTTGACTACATCTACGACATGTTCCACATGACCAAGCTGGATTTCTAGTTCATCCGCATGTATGCATTGTATCTCAACTACTTCATCAAGCGCGAGAACATAAAATATATCTACGTTGCGGACCTATACTATATGCACGAGAGCTTCTTGGCAGTTTACAAAGAGCACTGTGACTATGCGAGCAAGTACATCGTCGAATTCATGTATGCTAATAAGGACAAGGAAGTGATTCTCATGCCTTATCATCCCATGCAAGTCATCTGCAGATATCTTTTCATAAGTTTTAATCATTCCTTTGCAAGCATGGAGGCTAATTTGAGGTGTACTTATTTTGTGCAACGCGGGGGGCGGGGGTGTCCTCATTATTCTATACCCAGAATGCTTCCATGCTATGTACTTGGACTCATCGAAGAACATCAATAAAAAGGATTACACACATCAAGAGTGCTCGATAATGCCATGTTAACCTTCAGCCTGTCTGGTGGATATATCAAGGTGAAAAAGCACATGAAGAACGGGATGGGTTTAGGCCATAAGACCGACTTTTGCTGCATCCAGCAACCATACACCAGTAAGGCTGATGGATTCTACCCCATGCATCACCTGATCGAGTACGGAAGGGATAATCAACGCCTTCGCATGTCACCTACTACCAATGATGCCGAGATTGTCAAGTGGGCCACAAGCATAGGAAAGACACCGGATCATCGAATCTGAGCTGAGTGTGAACTTGCCCAAGCGATTATGAAGGAGGTCCTCGAACCAACATGGATGTTCTACCATGGGCCAATGATGCGGGAAGATGTCCGAGCACTGCTACTCGCTCAGCGTCTGGACCTAAAGCCTTTCAAGAAGCTCAGGTGCTTCCTCCCTGACTATGAAGATTGGACCGTTGACATGGAGGACTGATTGTCGATGACAATGTGTCACTACTGTCTTTCTATGGCAAAAATTTGAATTTATGCACGACAAAACTCTGTGATGTAATTAAATCGTCCTCCTGAACTAGCATAGATCGCTCTAGTTAATTAGTTTGGGTATGAGGAACTTTGTTATTTATGTTTACTATAGGTTACTTGTATTTTCCTAATTATGCCTCTTTGTTTTCTTAAGTACATTATGTTGCATATTATCGTTGAATTCATCAATTGACGATGCAAGTACATAGATCAGAGATGGTGAAGGACTGCTACGCCGTGTTCATTGGGAGGGTTCCAGGAGTCTATGACCACTGTCCAGACGATCATGCCCAGGTGGACAAATACTCGGGTGCTAGCCACAGAAGGTTCGACAGCAAAGCCGAAGCAGAAAGTAGTTACTTGAGGTGGACGCTCCGGCAAAAGCGGGGGCAGAACCGTCAGTGCCTCAAGTACTACATAGTCGCGCTCTTGCTCATGTTGATCACTCTTCTCTTCTACATCATGGTTTAGATAGAGATGATGAAATTTGTATATGTGCCATGACCATGCAGTTGCACTTATTCGAGACATGACATGACTTGTGTATCGCTATTTTCGAGATGTGATGATATTTGTGTTGAATGATGATGATGATGATGATGATGGTTTGACGAGACTACTATATGTGTATGATATGATGAGAATAGTGTATGTTTATTATGATCTGATGAAACTACTATATAGAGCCTGCACAAATACATCACAAATACGTAGAGGGGGTATAAATCTATGAAAGCATGAATACTAGCAGTAGTGCTGGAATGCATCTAGTAGCAGCGCTTGCTTTGTTGCAGCGCTACAGATAGTTAGCAGTAGCGCTGAGCGCTACTGCTAACCATACTTACTAGTAGCGCTGGTCAGGGCAGCGCTACTGCTACAACTTAGTTGTAGCGTGTTAGCAGTAGCGCTGGACCTAGCGCTACTGCTATATGTATTTCAAGCGCTACTAGTAGGCTTTCTCCTGGTAGTGGAAGTAAGTGGAAGCCCAACAGGGGCGCCACAAGCCCAGGGGCGCGACTACCCCCAAACCATGCCACCCAGGCTTGTGGGGCCACAGAGCTCATCTCCCAACGTCCTTTGGTCATATACTCCCATTTACCCTAGAAAAAAATCAAGAGAAGTCTTCCTAGACCTGTCATCGCCGTCTCGAGACGAAAACAAAGACGGAGCACTTTTGTTCTCCGGCAGAGCGATTCTACCGGGAAAACTTCCCTCTAGGAGGGAAAATCGAAGCAATTATCATCACCAACACTCCTGTCATCATCATCAACATCTTCACCACCTTCGTCTCATCTCAAAACCCTAGTTCATCTCTTGTGTTCAATCTTTGTATCAAACCTCATATTGGTACCTGGGGTTGCTAGTAGTGTTGATTACATCTTATAGTTGATGCTAGTTAGTTTACTTGGTGGAAGATCATTATGTTCAGATTGTTTGTTGCATATTTATACCCACTCAACATGTTCAATATGATGAGTTGTGAGTAGTTCTATTTGTTCTTGAGGACATGGAAGACGTCTTGTTATTAGTAATCATGTGAAGTTGATCACCATTCAATATTTTGATATTATGATGTGTTGTTCTTCCTCTAGTGGTGTTATGTGAACATCGACTACCCAACACTTCACCATCCTTGGGTCTAGGGGGAAGCATCGTGGATTTAGTTTGTGGACGATGGGTTGCAGGAGTGATAGAAACTTAAACTCCAGTTTATGAATTATTGTGTGAGGGGCTATTTTGGATCCGTATGTTCAATGTTATGGTTAGATTTATCTTAATTACTCCTCTTGTATTTGCGGATGCTTCCATCTAGAGTATAATCATAAATAGGTGTTTGTTCAAGTAAGAACAATACCTTAGCTCCGGTCCACCCATATAACAATTATTAAGGCAATTAACATGTAGTCAATGAATCTGGTGAAAGTAACTCGATGATATCCCCGTGTGTCCTCAAGAGCGTTTTAATCACCATAAGAAGTATCATCGGCTTGTCATTAGCATAATTAAGGATTGGCCACTTGCTGCACCTTGCTACTTTTGTCACTTGTTACTTGTTACCAATTATCTTGCTATCAAACTATCTAGTAGAACTATCTTACATCACTTGCAGAGAATATCTTGATGAAAACCGCCTATCAATTCTTTCTGCTCCTCGTTGGGTTCAGCACTCTTACTTATCGAAAGGACTGTAATTAATCCCATGTACTTGTGATCAGATGCCTTATCATGCATGTTCCTCCAAAAGCTTTCATTTTTTAACATGATTTTCCAGAATACAGGTTTCATAATTAGATTCTGCCACAGTATCTTTCAAAGCTCCAAAAGGACAGTAAATTATGAAACTATTATCCGAGATAGTTTTACATGTATGATTCTCAAGAATCCAATCTAAATGTTCTTTGGAGATACTAGTAAATTTGTATGTGCAATGCACGTTGATATTACGCAATTCAATCATTCATTCTAGTAATCAGTTAACGGGCTAGTTAATCGCTACTCGTAAGGTGGCTGACTCGAATAACACATATTCATCGTGTTAACTTGCCAAGCCGATTAATTGGCGTGCCAGATCGATTTACTAGCATGTCAGATCGATTAATCGCTATTACCCTATTAACTGGTGGGCAAAAAGCTCAAAATTTTGGCCCATAACCCCTCCCACTCCTCAATAGCTAGGGTTCAACCCCCCTCCCACCCCCTCCTACTCCTCTCATTCCCTCCCAACCTGGCTGGCGGCTGGCCAGGTCCTCACTGGCGCCAGCCAATGCGCTACATCTCCAAACTCTAGCTACTCCACTCCAGTCGCCTTCCTAAACCTCATCCACGCTCGTAGGCTACTCCTCATCCTCTCCTATGGGTTACTCCACATCATCCGACCAGTCGGCTGCCCCTCACCCCTTGCTCCATGGCATCACGAGCAAGCAACGTACTACTCTCCTCTTTGCTAGTGGGGAATCCAACATTTATAGATTAGTAGATTAGTGAATGGAACTGTTAGTTTGGGTTGTTATTTGTAGCATATTGTGTGGTTGTATGTCAAAAATACGTGGAAATGTTTAAATGTGTAATTGATAATTTCAAATTTTGAGATTTTGAAGGTATGGATGCATAGGAATATTAGTTTTGCCTATTTTGATACATCCGTATCTAGACAAATCTAAGACAAAAATTTTGGGACGGAGGGAGTGCGTTTTTATATGCCTGCAGTGAATATTTTGGTATATTACATAGCTAGGAGCATGGAATTATAGTAATAATACTTACAAAAGTTAGATATATTTGTTGGCAGGTTCTTATTTAATCTATCAATTAATAGACGGTCGATTAATCTAGTTAATATGTCTATTTACTGATTAATCGCTACGATGAATCCTATCGAGCAGCTACGAGTTTCCCAAACATTGGGTAGGATATTATTTGCATGTTAATTATGTGATTAGCATTGTAACTTATATTTGGTATGATATTAACTACACACTAAATGTGTTGAGTGCTCGCCATTTAAGCAGCCTAAGTCGTTAGATCGACTTGGATTAATGGCTGAGATTTGTTGGATCTGCTTCTTTGGGTCTAGTATATTGGTATAGAAATAGATATAGATATTTTAGGATATATTTGATATTGGTAGTCAAAATTTCACAAGTCCGATATGCTTAAAAGAAGGCATTATGATATAGGAAACAATTTTGTGTATGTGCTTTGTTCTTCTGGAATAAAGGAGACAATTGATCATCTTATCTTCCATTGTTCCTTCTGCGTGACTTGCTGGGCAAAAGTTGGTGTCCAGTGGAACCCCAATCTCATGGGAACTGAGGCCATTCAATCTTCCAAAAAATACTGGGAAAGGGCTTATAGGTGGCCTCAAATGAGTGATGGGCAGGGTCAGATACCTTCCACTTCTCTTTTGGAGAAGTAGCATTGGCTGGTAGCAGGGTATGCCCGCCACGGGAGTCGACACAGAAGTGTCGGGCCGATATATAGGCCATCTAGCTACTAGCTATGGACCCGTAGGTTTGTGCTGAACTACTCACACATCATCAAAAGGACAACAAGGTTGATGTATAAGCCCTTCGTGATCGATTCCCCCTCCTGCAGAGTACTGGAAAAGGCCTCCAGATGGGATCACGGAAGAACAAAAGCTTGTGGCCGTGTAAAAATTGTTTCGGGTGGCTCAGTGGGTTTTTGGAATATCCGGGAATTTATGGCACTGGAATTAGGTCAGACGGAGCCACATGGGGCCCACAAGGCATCAAGGCGCGCCCTATTGCCTTGCCATCTCCTCACTTCTCGTCTGATTTCCTCCCGAAGCTTCCAGGGTCTCTTATGTCTAGAAAAATCATCAAAAAGTTTCATAGTGTTTGGACTCTGTTTAGTACATATTTTCTGGAAAACCAAAAAACAAGCAGAAACAGCAACTGGCACTAGGCACTGAGTTAATAGGTTAGTCCCTCAAAATGATATAAAATTGCATAAAAGGTATCCAAGATTGATAATATAATAGCATGAAACAATCAAAAGTTATAGATACGCTGGAGACGTATCAGAGACCCGCCTCAAGTTTTGCATATTGTAACATTTCATTATTAATATAACACAGTAGGAGAGGATAAAAAAGGGCTCCATCAAGCATCTCAGCAATGTATTTTGTATCCCACCCTAGTTCCGGTTATCCGGATCGGACAACAATGGCATCTCAGCGTCATTCTACTTCATGAAGGCATCGTATTGTTTGCTTGCGGCGTCCTCAGATCTGGATCTCGAGATTATGGCGGTCTTGTTGTTGGTTTGGGCTACTCCTCGCGGTGGCGAGTTTAGTTGTGTTCTTCTGTTTGGGCTGAGCATCCCTTGCTTCTCTGCTTCGGGCACCATGTTCACGCCTATTGCGTTTTTGTCATGTGGTGTACCACATCTTGTATTCGTTCTAAACTTCTTCTATCAATGACATGATATGCAAGTTTTGCATATTCACGAAAAAGGCCTTACGTATCCCCGAGCCCCCAACAAGTGTTGAGCTAAATGCCAGGGAGAAGACAATCGTGTTGAGCGTCGTGTCGAGGTAGCCACAAGCCATTGACAGTGAAGGCATCCATGGGTTGGCCATAACTAAGGTTGCGAAAATGCAATACTAACGCCGTTGGTGGGTGGCCTGTGGTTCATCTCTACACACACATGCGCGCGCGAACATCAGGAAAGTGAGAAATAGAGACGAGAGATGCAATTGGGTGGCAATTTTGATCAAGGGCCCACTGTCTAGATAATATAATTAAAAGAGCAAATGATCAATTGGCAAGTAAAGACATGATAACTTGCAACTATCAAAGTTTCAATGAATTTGGGTCAAAAGATCAAATGTCTCTCTCTAAAATGTTAGGGTCGAAATGTAGGAATATGAACTATTACTAATGAAATAAGGGGAAAACGAACACATTAGATATTTACCTAGAACATGTGGGTCCTTGAGTGGATCCCACATTAGCTTAGAGACGTTGTTCTCTAAATTATAAAAAGTAAATGATTGAGTAACATACCATTTTTTGCGAATTCTGTATAAAAGAAAGTTGAGAATATTATTTTTTATATTAGACAAGAAAATATAAGGAACTCTTGTGTTTCAGCAATGGGTGCATAATTGTTTTTTTAATTTGAGTACATGATTTTCTACTATGTCACGGTTTCTAATTCATCTTGTCTACTACACCGTTCCACTGCACCACATGTTTCTACTACATTGTCCCATTGCAACGCATGTTTCTCTGCATCACGTGTTTCTGCTACATATCATCGAAATGCATATATTTCACTGCGGGGCTCTTACTATTTTGTTTTCCTTCGGAATTCCAGTCCTCGGTTTCTATGAGGGATTTTTTTTCCTCGACCCTTCCCCACAAGCGCCTCTAAGCCGACAAGGGTTTCCACAACTTCTGCCATTGCCGCCGATCTATATTGTCTTTCTGTGGCCTTAGGGTCATGGATGCATTGGTGGATCCCGACCCCTGCCAGTGGAAAGGGCAATGCTTCGTTTTTAGGTGTGTTTTTTTCAGAGTTTGTTTATGAGTTGTGTCCTGTTCAGGAAGCCGAGGTGCCGACGACTCCCGGAAGATGGAATGAGGTTCTTCCTACTTAGCCCCCATCCTGACAGTGTGTCCAACATCGTCCGAGGACGTGTGGAGGTGTGGCTTCGGCGGATCGCATGAGATTCGGCGATGTTTGTCTTTAGTTGATCTTGCGGGATACAGTCGGTTTTTGCCTTTGGTGGATCTTCTTGGATCCGGTCTTCGTTCATCTGTGTTCGTGTGTCTAGATGTTGCCTCCTTCTGATATACGCTTTATCTTCATCCATGATGGTTGTTGTTCTGGTGTGCTTGCCCTTTGGGGCCTTAGCACAATGAATCCTCAGTTGTCTAGTACAACAAGGTTTGTCCCGCTCCGGTGAGAAAAGGATGATGATGGTGGCGTGCCTTTGGCTTGTTCCGGTGCTTTTAGTTGTCGCTAGGTGGTCTATGAAAATGGATGTAAGTTTTGTTACTTCCGGTGTTATTTGTACTATCATAATGTTTGATGAATAATCAAATGGAAGAGAAAAACCAATTTTTTTCTTGGAGAAAAGAAAGAGAGAAACCATTTGCCGGTTGGTACCCTCACCAATGGTGACCGGATCCGGGCCGTGTCGGATGCTTCTCAAGCGGAAAAGGAAAACACACTGGACGGCCGATATAAGCAGCGACTCCGCCTCCTCCCCCACACACGACCCCCCTCTCTCTACACGACGACCACTTCGCCCACCACTCCCACGCCCGCACCGGCAGCGCCAGTTCACCCACGAGCCCGACGTGCGTCGCCTCTCGCGCCGACGGTCGCGCGCGG
This sequence comes from Triticum urartu, assembly GCF_056163025.1. NCBI lineage: Eukaryota > Viridiplantae > Streptophyta > Magnoliopsida > Poales > Poaceae > Triticum > Triticum urartu. The sequence goes on from NC_141879.1 coordinate 240,852,976, forward strand.
CGCCAGACGCGGGGACCCCCGCCTCGAGCAAGGCCGAAGCTGCCGCGAACTCCTCTCCTGCGCCAGCTCCCCGCATTGAGCCGCGCGGCTCCCGGCGAAACGCCACGCCGGGGCGGTCGCCGCCTGCCGTCGCGCCGGAGTCGGTGAGCGCTGATTTTCTATTCCGTTCGACCGTTGCGCTCGCCCGAGCCTGGAACCTTGCTCCGCGATGCCCCCACCGGATCTCCGGAGGGAGGGATTCTCGAGTCGCGTGGTTCTTGATTTGAACACCCTTCCTCGCCGGATTTGCTTCCTTTTTCAGTTCATTTCTCTGCCTGGATCATTGATTTCTGGGAGTGGTTCCGCTTGGAGTCCCATCGCTCTGTTTGCGACAGGGATCTCTGATTGAGCGGCATTGAGTTCGCTTTCTTCAGCACTGTCTTCTTGTCCTGCTGATGGGAATTGGACATTTCGGGGTCGTGGAGTGGACTGGTGGTAGTTTGCGATCCGCATTCACGAGTTTTGCAGCCCTGTTGTTCCCGTGACTTGATTTGCCGGTGCACTCTTGCGTGCCTTTTCCTTGTCGTCCACGGCGAGCTCTCGCTGTGATACGAGCAGGTTGGTTGCAGAATTGAATAGTATTAGGAATTTCGAGTCGGCGGTTTGGTTTGGTTGGCGATCATTTACCATCTGCATTTATGGAGGAATATTGTCCAGCGAACTAGTACTAATTTCTTCATTTAAGATGTTCGATGAACCAATTGGCCGTGTGCAGCAATTACTGGAAGTCCTACGCCTATCTAGTTGTTCTTGGTTATTTTTTAGGCAACGATCAAGACTTGCTGATCTGCTATGCCATTTCATGTGAAGTAGTTAAGCAGCGTATCTTTTTAGATCTTTTTCGAGAATTTGGCTCTATTTAAAAGAAAGAAGGATGAATTTTAGTTTACTCTGGTAGTACACCCGCTGTCCTACACAGTGTAACTAAGTAGCAAATCTTTTGATGAAGTTTCAAAGAAAAATATAAGATGGACGGGACGCCTAAGGTCTCTTATCAGTGGAGTCCTTTGGCACCTTCCTTGATTTCGACATCACATCCTATATGGAAATGAGAATGCTTATTTTGGTTCAGAAAGTTGCCTCTCACCTTTTTGAATTAGACAGCACATCTTGGAGGTGTGTATTCTTACTACCGCAAACCAGTATAAACCACATCTTGGGCTGTTTGTTTTTAATTCCTTTATGCCTGAATTTGAATTGTGTATTTTTCTTAGATTTTCCTCATTTTTCAGTCTTGTTTGGACAGGCTTGTTTTGCAAACGTGGTTATGTAATTATTTGTGTCTTATCATTTCTCCAGGAATCAGATTAACAAATTAGAGGTATCCTGAAATGGGTGCCAAAGAGAATGGCGAAGTGAGAGATGAGAAGGGAGTTAGATCAGATTATGAACCATCTAGAGTTTCTGTTTCCTCGCAAGGTGAGGCTCATGGTAATGAAGACAATAGAGCGAAAAGAGGTTCGGTAGTTCCAAAGAAGCTCTTGAAAAAAGACACCAAAGAAAATAGCCCTCGCATGGCCAAAAGCAGCACAAGTCGTCAAGTTCAAAACAAGGTGCAACAGAAAGCACCAAACAACACTCAGAACAGATCACCAAAACCTAGGAAAGCAGCAGTTAATGGTGCTAGAGCAATTGAAGTTAGAAGACCAGATATTGTAAAAATCCCTTCTCGCCCTCCATCAGAACTGTCCGAGGAGGCAGATGATATAGCTAGTGAAGCAGGAACCATTGATGATAGAGGCAATGAAGAGGCCAAAGAGATCGATGTGTTAGACGAAGCTCCACATTGCGATCAGAGTACTGGTACTGATGATGAAATTGCTGATATTGAAGAAAAGATTGTTGATGATGACAAAGCAGTTTTACATCGGAGAAATGAGGAACTACAGTCAAAACTTGAGAAGATGGAGCAGGAACTTCGTGAAGTTGCTGCACTCGAAGTTTCTCTTTACTCTGTATTGCCTGAGCATGGAAGTTCAGCACATAAGTTGCATACCCCAGCTCGGCGTCTTTCTAGGCTGTACACTCATGCATCCAAGTTTTGGTCCCCGGATAGGAGAGCTTCAGCAGCAAAAAATACTGTTTCTGGTCTTGTTCTCGTTGTGAAATCCTGTAGTAATGATGCTTCAAGGTAAGATATCACTACACTTAATCTCAATTTCGAATTCAGCGTATGAGATGTGGCACAAGAATAAAGCTTCCCCCATTAACAATCTACTGTTGATGTAGGTTAACATACTGGCTGTCCAATACAGTTGTTCTCAGAGAGATAATTTCAAAATCTTTTGGCATCTCACGTCAATCAACTCCAACCATGACGACAAAAAACTTAAATGGCAGTGCACACTGGTTTGATGGAAAATCCACGCCCAGATCCATGCCAGTGCCATGGAAAAACAACTCCAACGGCAAGCAAACTGAACTTGCTATAATACAGACAGCAGATAATTGGCAGGAAACTAGCACACTTTTAGCCGCATTAGAGAGGATCGAATCTTGGATATTTTCTCGGATTGTCGAGACAGTTTGGTGGCAGGTAATATTTTCCTTAGGCCATATAATCCCTTGCTCCAAACTGTTCTTGCATTCCTAGTCCAGTGCTTCACAAACAAATACTCTGCAGTGATTCTCTCAAGGACCTACTGTTCTCTAAATTTGTCTTATTTCTCCACATTGCGGACTCTCTGAAGAATGTTTCTTTTCCAGGCATTAACTCCTCACATGCAAACCCCAACAGAAGGTTCGTCAACCCCAAAGGCTCGGAAAGTGTTAGGCCCTTCTTTGGGTGATCAGCAGCAAGGCACCTTTTCTGTTAACTTGTGGAAGGCTGCATTTCACGATGCATACAGCAGACTCTGCCCTCTTCGTGCTGGTGGGCATGAGTGTGGCTGTTTGCCAGTATTGGCCAAACTGGTATTCATCGACATCTCTAGTTTTTCTAAAAGAAAACATATTTAAAGTTTCTAATGTATTTGTGTATTTGACGTGTTATATTATCAGGTGATGGAGCAATGTGTAGCCCGTTTAGATGTTGCAATGTTTAATGCCATTCTTCGTGAATCAGCTAGTGAGATACCAACTGATCCAATATCTGACCCAATCGTTGACCCAAAAGTCCTCCCGATCCCAGCTGGTGAGCTAAGCTTTGGGTCAGGAGCGCAGCTGAAAAATTCTGTATGTACCTGATTCCAACTTTTGAGCGCACCCCGAAATAATTTTCCTATATTTTCTTTATCAAATTGTTTGTTGGGATGATGATTGTGGTTGAGATCAAAATTATTGTGCATTCTCACATATTATGAATGTGCTAGTCGATTTATAATAAATGAATGTCTATGCAGATTGGAAATTGGTCGAGATGGTTGACGGATAACTTGGGCATTGACGCTGATGACCCTGAGGATGAAGGTTTCGACATAGGAAATGGGAATGATGAAAGAATTGGTGCAGCTGAAGCAAAGTCTTTTAAGCTGCTTAATGAACTGAGTGATCTCCTGATGACCCCGAAGGACATGCTTATTGAAAAATCCATCAGGAAAGAGGTCAGTGTCCGCGCATAGCTCCAGACAAGTTAACGTACTGTTTTCTGTTGGATTGAACTGTCATTAAGCTTTTGCACTGTCTATCAGATCTGCCCTTCGGTCGGGCTTCCACTTGTAACAAGAATCCTGTGCAACTTCACCCCTGACGAGTTCTGCCCCGATCCTGTCCCTAGCATAGTCTTAGAGGAGCTGAATTCCGAGGTGTTATTTCTCTCTCCCCACAATGTTTTGTGATTACATAGTTATTACAAGCATTATCATGCTGACATATCAAACATTTGCGCAACAGACATGGTAGTTAACACTACACTTCCATGTTATGATGCAGAGCTTGCTGGAGCGTCACACCGCGAAACACGCGATCAGCGCATTCCCTTGCATCGCTGCTCCTATCGCGTACCGCGCTCCTTCCCAACTGGATGTGGAGGAGAAAGTGTCGGTCGCCGGAGGCAGCGCCAAGCTGGACAGGAGAGCCTCGATGGTCCAGAGGAGAGGGTACACCAGCGACGACGATCTAGATGACCTGGACTCCCCCCTCGCGTCCCTGTTCGACAAGAGCGCTCCACCTTCGCCGTCAAACGGCGCCGCGCCTTTCACTGCTCAGCAGAGAGGAGCCTCCATGGAGAACGCGAGGTTCGAGCTCCTGAGAGAGGTGTGGTCGGAGCGGCGCGGCAGTGATCCGGTGAACTTGTGAAGATCACCACCTCTATAGTTACTCCTTATATTACATAAAAAGAAAAAGGGGTTGGGAAACCCTGGAGAGGTGAAAACCCCGAAAGAAGTTGCTTTTGCAGCAGAACTAGGGCCCCTTGTACGATATATCTTTGTACATCTCTATATACATGTTGTTGTTTTTTTCTGTAGTGGTGTATAGGACATAAATGGACGGCACTATGGCCGCCTGGAGGCTAAAAAGATTTGGTCTATGTCCTTTGCCGATTCGTCAGCAGTTCTATACTGTTTCTTCCTACCGACGAATCTGACGGGCGCTTTCGTGTGAGCTGTCTCCACTAGCCTAAGCATATCGATGGATGTGAGGATGCGAATGCGACGGCCCAACGGCAGCCAGCCGGTCGCCGTCGTCAGACGATTCGGACGGCCGCCGACGAAGGGGACTCGCCACCCGCACCTCCGGATGCTGCATAGGCCGCCGCACAACCGCATTGGCGGCATTGCTCCTGCAGCAGTAATGGTTCCGCCGTCTGTGGTGCAGCGGCGGCCTGATGTGAGGGAGACTGTATCTGGCACGAGTGTACAGTGAGAGGTCTGGTCTGGTTGATGGTTGATATTGTACTTCCTCTGGGATCGCAAATGGAGATGCTGCCAGTGCCACCGACGGCCGGCTCGTTCGTCGGGCCAGAGATGGCCGCGTCAGGGTTCCACTCCGCCGACTGTCTAGCGAGAGCAGTGGCAGCGGTAGGTATCGGTGTGCCCCGACCCCCGCTACCTAGAAATATGGGCTTTGGAATCTATCGGTATGTGCCACACATAAAGCATGTTTAAAGGATTTTTGGAGGACTGTTTTCTGGAGAAAAATATCATCGGTCGTCTCATACACTTTCTTTAAGGAAAAGCCTTCATGACAACTTTATTGATTTGCAAAACAATGTTACACAGTTCATAAGACGGGGTAACAAAAATCTAGGAGGTTCGTCGACCAAATTACAATCAGTTCTAGAGGTACAGCAATCCCCCGCGCCATTAGCTTTCCTAAGACAATGTTTAAATTTTACTCTTCCTGCGTTGGCGTCACGGGGCATCTGCAATGCTGACCCTCAAATCACTTGTAACCGTCTGGATCATACGGTTCACACGTGGTTTGTTATCCAACACGATCCTGCATCGGTCTGTAGGGGACGCACTTTCTCCCATAAACTGGAGACAAGTCAGAGGGCTTTGCGGATGTCCGGACAGCAGCCATGCTCGCTTTTGACCACCCTGGTCCACCCAAAATCTTTCTTACTTGCCCGCGCGTGTTCCCTCCCGGCACCAGCTGTCCGCATTCATGCCGTTGTAGAGCGACCGCTCCGCATTGAAGTCGGCTCAGAGCGAACGCGACCTCTCACTGGCGCAGGCATTGAAGCGGCGCGCCAACCGAGAAAGCACCACCCGGGGCACACCTGGCTGAACACACCTCCTCGCCGCATTCAAATGCCTTCATTAAACCCAGGCGCGTGCCGAGAAACCTACTCTGGCCACACGTCCATTCGCGAGCCGGCCGACATTAAACACAACGCAGGGCAAGCTCCTCGAGCCAGTCGGATACGAGCCAGGCAACAGGTTGCTCCACCTTCGCCACCGAGCCTGATGAAGCAAGTGGTCGCTCCAAGCCAGCTGGCGGAGGAGTGGCGAGTTGCTCCAGGCCAGCACGGTGGAACGCGCATCGTGGTTGTCGTGAACGAGGCCAGACGGTGAGCCATCAGACGTCAACGTTCGCGGAACCGCGCTTTGCCGATGGAGAAAGAAGCAGACTTGGAGATCGGCGAGGCGGCGGCCAGCACGTCCGCGGCCACCGCCAACATCGAGAAGAAGTAGAACATGGGAGATCGCCGCTTCGGTCCCAGGAAGGCCACCATCGGCGCATCGCCAGCACACATAGATGGTGGCTCGCCCTCTCTCGCGGGCCACCGTCGTCCCCTGCCACAAAACCAACCCTGATCCGTACTACACGGAAGCGGATGCCCCCCTTTCCCTCCGGCTGAAGCACCCTCTTTGCCACTCCGATGAGCGGCGCAGCCAGACATATGAAACATACGGGGAAGGTATATACCTCTGGAGCTCCCGACAGTCCGATGAAAGGGTTGCCGGACATGGGGAAGACAAAGCGGTCCTCTACGGCCGACCCTAGACTATTGTTGTGTATTATGGAACTTCCCGCGGCCGGAGGTGCACATAGTTTAACCTTTTGTTAAAAGATGTCCAAAATGTAAATGTTTTCGTCCGGATTGTATGAAATTCGCCGTGTTTTCATGAATTTGTCCGCTTTGTTGAAAAAGTATTTGAAATGTATGTAGGCAGCATTGGATGGCCGGCTCCAGCATCCATGTCCGCAGATTGATTCCCCCTATCCATGGGCGGATGCCAAAACAAATTTACGGGTCAGCGTTGGAAATGCTCTAATTGCCTCAACCGAGCCATTCCTATCATCACCATGGAACGAGGCATCAATATTAACTTTCGTGAATCCTGCATTGGTTTACTGCACTGTTTGATCTTCTACATATGTGTTTCCTTTACGATATGCGTGGTTAGAGCATCTACAACTGCATAGCCTAAGAGTGATCCCTTGTATGTCCGTGGATGCGTCCGGGTGGAGGGCTCGGTCGCCCTTCATTTTTCATCCCTTGCAGCCACATACCTCAAATATCACACCCTAAATTCATACTACACCATGCGACACAAAAGCTACATACTACTAGATAGATAAAACAAACCTACTATTACTCTTTGTCAGAGATGTCGACGACCTTCGTATTGATAGCGCCGGACGGACCTACCTCCCGGTCTCTGGTCGCGGCCCGCAGCTCCGGCTCCTTGTTGGAGTCCACCTCCACGTCTGCGGCCCGCTGCTCCTCCTCCTGCTCCGGAGAGTCAAAGGCAAGCCGGTTGTAATGAGAGTGGTGCGTTGTGCCTGGATCTCCGCTAGGAGCTCCGACCGACATTGCGGAGTGAGCATGACATAGGTGGTGACGCGCTGAAGCGGCGTTCTCAGCAGACCGATGAGTTTTGACTTGTCCCGCCCGTCAGTCTGACTCGTCGAGACGCGACCATGCCTCCTCATATAGTCCGAATGTATATGGCCCGTTTGAGGAGCCCGACCAAGTCACAACATTGATCTAGCCGTCAACCCAGACATATAGGGGACATTTGAAGAGCCCGAACGTAGATGCTCTTAGAGGCCATAGCAAGAATAGAAAGAACACAATGTTGAATAGGTGGTATGTTTTTTCCATGTGTGATATACCTCCTCATCCATCGCAAGTACCAACAGGTAAGAGCATCTCCAGTCATTCGGCCCCCTAGGGGCTTGAAATAGCGCCGCCTGGGGGCCAGCCAACCCCCCAAGTTCGCCCACCAGCTGCCGATTTTGGCCTAATTTCGGCGCAAATTGGCCCACATTCTACATGTTTCAGCACAAATTCAACAACAACTATTTTTTATCACATAGTTCATTACAGAAATCAATACAAATCAAATAGTGCAACGAATCGAACTCATAATTCAAAGTTTCAAACACAAATACAAATTCATATTTCATCACACGTCGAGTTAGGTGTTGCTCTTGAGCCTCCATAGGTGCTCCACCAGATCGTGCTGCAGTTCTCGATGCACCCGTGGGTCTTGGATCTCCTGACGCATATTGAGGAAGGCAGCCCAGGTTACCGGTAATTGGTGATCAACTTGGGCAAGAGGACCCTGCTGTAACATGGTTCAATGTCAAACACTGGCTCTTCCTGCTCGCTTTCAATGATCATGTTGTGCAAGATGACACGGCAAGTCATGACTTCCCACATTTGATCTTTCGACCAGGTCAAAGCGGGGTATCGGACAACAACAAATCGAGATTGGAGCAAACCAAAAGCCTGCTCGACATCCTTCCTGCAAACCTCCTGACACTTGGCAAAGTAGGAGTTCTTGCCTCCTAGCACAGGGTTTGAGATAGTCTTCACAAATATGGACCATCTCGGATAGATGCCATCTGCTAGGTAGTATCCCTTATTGTAGTGGCGCCCATTGACCTCGAAGTTCACTGGAGAAGCATGACCTTTAACAAGCTTGGCAAAGAGATTCGAGCACTGCAGTACGTTCATATTAATGTGAGTTCCTGACATATCAAAGAAGGAGTGTCAAATCCAGAGGTCATGTGTGGCCACTGTCTCAAGTACCACACTGCAAGCACCTTTAGCGCCTTTGTACATCCCTAGCAAGCAAATGGACAGTTTTTCCATGCCCAGTGCATGCAGTCGATGCTTTCAAGCATCCCAGGAAATCCTCTTGTTGCGTTCTGTGCTAGGATCCGAGCAGTGTCTTCAGCATCGGGTGATCGTAAGTATTGTGGTCCAAACACTGCCACCACTGACTTGCAGAACTTGTACAAAGACTCAATGGTGGTGGACTCGGCCATACCTCCAGTCTTCCAGTATATCACCGGTAGGTCTGTATGCAAGCATCTCCATAGATGTCGTGCACTTTTAGAGTGAGGTGAATCCAAGTGTGCCGGTGCAATCCTTCTTGCAAGAGCTTCCGGCTCATCTGATAACGGCATTGAAATACTTTCTCGCCGTGCAGTGTAGCATCGGCGAAGTAGTCGACGTAGAGCAAGCAATAGCCCTCCAAACGATGCCTTTGCTTGCTCTTCTGGCGGGCCAGCGCCGAGCCACCTCACCATGGCTTTGCATTGCTGGTGAACAGGCCGGCCAGAGCGGCAAGGACCATGAGGTGCTCTTCGTCCTCGGCTTCCTCAGTTTCATGTGGAACTGCAGTTTATATGAAGACTTCGAATTCTATGTTTAACACACGGTGCAACGAAACACATCAGTACAAATTCCTGAAAAAGCGCGCAACGCCAATCAAACTTAAGACACCAATCGATCATGCACTATTTATCGACACACAAAAAAGGCATGTACCTTCGGACCTTCCAATTCATAACCATACGTGGAAAACATTAATCGCACTACCAGCTATGAATCGCATTTATCCTGTATTGACGCCAATAACGAGCACCGTTTGAAGGGCAAAACCAATCATGAAGATTTAGATGAAGGAAAATAGATAGCTTGCGATATTCCATACTCCAAAACTTCCGCAGGATACAAAAAACATGCTGGTGCAATGCAAAATAACAGCTCATTCTAGCGATGTTGATAAAGAAAAGTCTACTCAGTGTCATCGACGACCTTGGTTCCCAGCCCCTTCAAACCCTCAGCAGGCACCTCAGCAACGGTGACGAGTGAGTATAGCTCCTCCTTGGCGTCCTCCTCGTCGTTCCTCCTGCGGGCAATCCTCACGCGAACCCTACGGGGCACGCTTCTGATCCCACTGCTCCAGATGAGCTTGTTGAGCTTCACGTCAATCCTGACATCTGTCGTGCCCATAGCCTTCTGTGCAAACTTCCTGAGCTCTTTGATGGCATTGGGTGCCTTCTTCTTGAAGGTACTGTCAAACATTATAGAAGACTCAGAAGGGACCATATTCAACTGTAACACACATCAATATTGATAAACTGGTAGGGGTACATGTGAATAGAACAGTTAAATATGGCAACTAAAACATGGTATCGTGATATGTTAGCCGAGAATACTCAAGGAGGTTAGTTCAATAACAAGTAGAAATAATTAGATAGAGCATTTTAGTTCGGGATTGACGAAGTGTATCCAGGTATGCCAACTGAGGCGGGCAGCACATTAAGATCAAAATAGTTTCCATGATAAGTGATTGGTTCAAATCACTGTTATCGAAACTAGCCCTAATTTAACCAACCCTGACAACAAGAAAGCAGCTTTATTCATGACCTGAATGAACTACGTTTAACCACTGTTCCTACAATTCGAGAGGCAAAACAAAAACTGCTTGTACACAAACCATTGGAAAATCTTATCGAACAAGCAACTGTGCTGAGCTGATCTGGTTCAACCTTCTTAGGTGGGGCAAACGAATCATTTAACTGTCCATGGGCGTAGCTAAGTTGTTGTAGAGCTAGCAAACAACATGAATTAGATTACAACTAGTTGCATTAGTAGTTTGCAAATGGAATGTTATGGTACAGCTCTCTTAGTATGTAAGCTCTCGGCTTATGCGTCAACGAGACCCGAGAATAAAAGCTAGTAACTCATAATAACAACTGGATCACAGTACAGCTAGCAGTAATCCAAACTGAAAAATGGAGCGTGATAGTACAGCTCTATGAGTATATACCTCTCAGCTCACGTCTAAACGTGATTCGAGAAGTATGACAGGGCACATTCTATAATAAGTTGATAACAGACACAGCAGCATCAGGAAATTGTTCAATCTATTCGAACCAAGACGTGCGAGAACAGCGAGCACGATCTTGGCACCGCAAATCGAAATCTCACTACTAATTGCCGTTCGTGGCATGAATACAGCAGGACGGCGTGAACAATCGAGTCAGATCTTGCAGCGGGAACGGAACGGCGAGCAAGAAGTGACAGCGCTGGGGAGGTTGCATACCAGCCATGGAGGCGCTTGTGGAGGTTGACGGTGTACTCCCTCGTGACGACCTCCTCCTTCCTCGGCGCTCCGCCCTTCTTGTCCGCCATCCCCTCTACTCCTCCCTCGCTGACCTGCTGCTGCTTCCTCCCTCCGGGTCGATTCTGTTCCGGCGGCGCGAGAGGAAAACCCTACCAGCGACGGGGAATGGCTTTTATATGCTCGCGTTCTGAGGGGCGCACGTGCCGCTGATAATTCATGGGCCTCGGTTTAGCCCATGACCCAGCAAGGTGTGTGGGGGGCGGGCCGTGCAGAGAGTACCTTTGGCATAGGTCCGTTATGCGCTCACTGCTCCTGGTCTTTTTAAGCGACACATAGGCTATGGTCACTCGCAAATGCTACATATCTTATTCTTTGCCAAAAAGATGCAGAGCTTGCCTACAGTGCCGGCCGAATTAGCTCCGGCTTTAGGCAGGATTTGATCATTCATTTTTCTTTTCTGTGTGTTCCTTGTTGTTGTTGTTTTTATTTTGTTTTTTCTGTTTTACTAATTTTTCTGCTTTATGTTTTTGGGTTTTTATTTTCCATCTTCATTTTTCCTTTCAAATTCATGACGTTTCCAATCTACCCAGTTTAAGTGTACAAACATTTTCGTATATATCATGGATATTATATTACAAATTACATGTTACATTCTATGAACATTTTTAAAAACATGTAAACATTTTACAAGCGTTAGGGGCATTTTTTAATGCTACAAATACTTTTTTCATATGTAATGAACAAATTTGAAAAACTGGAAAAAAAAATTCATTTCATGAATACTTTTTAAATCATGTGAAAACTTTGTAATTGGGAAAATTTTAGCATGGTCTCTCTTACAATTGATTTGATTTAAGTAGTGGTCATATTAACTCTTACCTTCTGATCTTCCATGTGAAAAGAGGGGGTAAGAGGGGGCATGTTAAAATTACTCTTCTAATTGTAACTAAACTTTTAAAATATAATGAATTCTTTAACAGAAAATTATGTAATTGTTTTACAATACATCAATATTTTGAGAAATGTCAAGAACAATTTTCTAAGTGTATGCACATTTTTTACAAATACAAAAATTGTTATAATTTCATGAACATTTTTATTAATGTGTGAACATTTATTAAAAATATTTTATGAATATTTTATTTAATATTGCCAAAAACTTTTTTAAGCTTCATAAAAAATTTGTAAGCACTCCCTCCGTAAAGAAATATAAGTGTTTAGTTCATTAAAATAGTGATCTAAACGCTCTTATATTTCTTTATAGAGGAAGTACATATAAGAATTTTCAAGTAATATATTTTTCTCTAAAAGTAATTTTATAAAACTTAAAATAGCGGGAACAGAGAAAAGATATAGATAAAAAATTGTTTATACATGCACTAGCAAAATCAGTTGTTAAAACTAGTGCTTCACCACGAAGCACATTTGTGCTTTCCTTTTAACTAGTGCTTCACTGTGATATCTACATTGTACATTCGAGGCATGTACCAAAAGGGGGGGGGGGGGTAGAAAAACAGGAAAAGAAACAAACAAAAAACGAGCGATAAACAACACCGGAAAAACCAGGTGAAAAAAAACATTGATTTGTTGTAGACCAAAAATAAATAAATTGCCGAAAAAAGAGAATGCGAGATAAAAAAACAGGTTGGAGTACCATGGCTAGGCTCGCAGCCTCGCTCCACTTGGTTGGCTAGCCAGCCGCCACATGGGAAGCAGCCCGTGCCTGTCGGATACTAGGCTCGCCAAAAAACAGGGGTTACCCTCCAAAAAGGGCGCTCCCATGGGGCGCGCCTATACCTTGCTTCTAGTAGTCCGTAGGAAGACTCGCCTGAACCCAGGCACTAGATGGACCGACCCAATTGCGGGGAGGCCACAACCTCGTTTTTTTGTTCATGTTTTTTCTTTTTACTTTTGTCTATACTTCAAAATATTCAAAATAAATATATTACAAAAAACACACTACATAAAACAGTTAAACAATGCTAACCAAGCATTTAAAAATGTTAGTGTACAAAGAATGTTTCTTATGTGTACGAAAAATGTATACACAATATATAAATAATGTGAAAAAAAGTTGATCGTGTACTCAAAAAATGTAGATCCGGTGTTTGAAACCTGTTACTCAGCAATTTGAAAAATGTTAAATCTGTATAGGGAAAATGTTGATCATGTATTAAAAAAAATAACTCTTGTAATTGAAAAATGTTAAATTTTTATTAATAAAATTTTGACCATGTACTCAATAAATGTTAATTTTGCACTTATTTGACAAATATTAGACGTGTATTATAAATATATATGGAAATGTATATAGAAAAAAAATTAAAACTAAAATTAAAAAAGCAAACAAAACTAAAGAAAATGAAAGAAAAGAAAAAACCTAGTGAAAAGGGAAAAACAAATAAAATATAAAACCTGTAAATATAGAGAAAAGAGACGAATAAAAACCAATGAAAAAACAAGAACACAAAACCTGCAAAAACCCAGTGAAAACCCCACTTTGTTTCTTTAACAAGTCCGTGACCTACTAATGAAACACAAACCAGATGTTGGCCGAGTGGCTAGCAGTGCAATGCTGCAGCTAGGAGATCACTAGATAGATTCTGGTGGGTCTGCAACTGTAGAGGCTTTAGCGAGACCGAAGGAAGACTCGCTATAAGCGAGATACAGACTTTGCGGGCCCCATGAACGAAGCTCACCTAAACACATGTCTCCCATTGCATGCCGGGCCTGGCCCATCTACGAAGAGGTGCATGTGAAAGCTCGTATGTGAAATTATTAATTGAGGAGTACTTCTTTGTCTCAAAATAAAATAAAATTGAGGAGTACATCTTGCAAAAATCACTCCCACTTTCCCAGGTTGCGACAACTGATGTACAACGCGTCACTTGTCGCAACCTGTGAGTTTTTCATTTTTTCGTAGATCTTTTTATTCAAAACGTTTCATGTATTAAACCATGCGTTCAAATATCGAACCGTTTTTACTCTTGGATTTCTTGCGTCGATGTTTCTAAAACTAGATCTCATGTTGATAGATTTTTACTAACTTTTTTTCATGAAAAAATGGACGAAATATCAAACCGAGAGCACGATTTTTTTCCTATCCGAAAGAGACACGACCGTGCCTCTCACGAAAGCACAACCGTGCCTCTCGCGAAAGAAAAAAATGCATTTTTTTCGTTCCCGATAGGCATAGCCGTGCCTCTCGCAAAAACACAACTATGCCCTCGCGCGACCAAATCCGTACCTCTCGCGAAAGAAAAAAAGCAGAGAAAACACATTTTTTCCGTGTCTCTCATGCGAGTAAAACCGTGCCTCTCGCAGAAAAGAAAAACAGAAAACACATTATTTTTTTGTTTCTGAGAGGGCCGTGCCTCTTGCGAAATCACAACCCTGCGTCTCGTAAAAGGAAAAAAAACAGAAAACACGTTTTTTTTTTCATTTTCGAGAGAGAGGAACGACCCCAAGAGAGACATAGACGCCCCCACGAGAGCTCCTTGTCCATGTAAGGTCGGGACCTCTTATATGGCGCATGAGGCGCCCCCTAGCGCCATGACGCGCAACCCCGCACGCCCAGTTGGGCTGGCCCATTCGCGGGTCGGGGCGCCCCTGTTTTTTTTTCCAGTTTTTACCTTTCCTTTTTTATTTTCTGTTTTTATTCTATATAAAAATAATTCGAGATTGGTTCTAAAATTTAAAAACATTGTGAATTGTGAATTGTCATAAAACAGTTGTTGAGTTTAAAAATGTTTGTGATTCAAAAGAATGAACATTTTTTGAATTTGAATGAAACAAATTTTATAAGAATTTTCAATAATGATGAAAAAATATTTCATGAAAAAAATTATTCAAGAACATTTTAAATTTATGAATGAAATTTTTATTCAATAACATTTTTCTAAAATGGATGAACAATTTTCGAATTTGATGAAGATTTTTTAAAATGATGAATAAATTTCGAATTTTATGAACATTTTTTAAATCTCAACGAATAAAAAATGAGTTCGCTGAACATGTTTTGAATTAATGAAAATATTTGTACATTGATAAACATTTTATGAATTCAATGAACAGAAAAATGTTCTTAAATTTGAAAAGAAAAAACGCAAGAAAAAGTGAAAAAAAGAAAGAAGAAAAAAGAAAGAGGAAAGCAGAAAAAAGAAAACATAGAAATGAAAAAGAAAAATAAAATGAAAATGAAAATGAAAAAATGAATGAAGTAAAAAAGGAAAGGTGACTACGGTGACTTCGTAAATTTCAAGATGATGTGCTGGCTCAATCTTTCGGAGGTACTCATAAAGATAGAGTGTGCGTGTGTGCGTTCATAGGGATGAGTGTATGCGTGTGTATATGAGCGGTTGCGTCTGTACTGTGTTAAAAAAAAAGATAATAAAAAAACGAAAATGGGCTGGCACATAAACACCCAGTCCATTTTCCTATATTAGGGGGGGGATAGTGAGTATTTGCGCCCCCCCGATGCATGTGCTTTGGGCTGGCCTATTGGGGGTGGGTGGGGGGATACTCTTGTTTTTTCCCCTTAGTTTTATGTCTTTTCAGTTTCAGTTTTTTGCTTCTGAAAAAATATGTGGCATTTAAAAAATTGTTCTGAATTTGAGAATAAAGTTCGATTTTTTAAATCATGAATTCGCAAAAAAAATTCTGAATTAAAAATAATGTTCTCAAATAAAAAAATAAAAAATGTTAATGATCTGAAAAAATGATCATGAATTTCAAAAATATTCAAATTTTTTGAAATATCCTTGATTCAAAATATGTTTGTGAATTAAGTAAATCATTTCAGAAAATGTCTGTGAATTTTTAAAATATATTTGTGAATTCAAATAATGTTCATGATTGGAAAAAAAGTTCATGGATTTGTGAAAATGTACACAAATTCAAAAAAGATTATGATTTAAAAAAATATTCATCAATTCAAAAAGTGTTCATGGCTCCATAAAATGGTCACAGTTTTGCATAAATATTTATGAATTCAAAAAATGTTGATGATTTCAAAAACTGTTCAAGAATTTGAAAGATGGTCACAAAATAAAAGTAAAAAATAAATAAAAATTAAAACTAAAATAAAAATAAAATGAAAATGTAAAAAAAGACTGGAAACATACAGGATATAAAGAAATTGAAAGGACAGAAAAAAGAAAACTGCATACGTCGAGGTTTGGCCGCTCCCACAAGCCTGATGTGTGGTTCAATTCTGCAATGCTCAGCCGTTGGGGGGCTTCCTACCAGGCCCAAACAAAAACATTTTATTTTGATGAGAAACAAGCATTCCCTAATCCGAAGTTGAAAAAAAAAACTGTAGTCCGGAAAAAAAAGGAAAAGTTCCAAGAAGCGGACCGTCGTCCTTCCTCCACTGAGTCTGAAGCCAGAGATGTATAATCAGGGTCTCAAGGATACGGATTCAATGTACGAAGACCTAGTTAGCTTTACACCGACCAGCCTAGGTCACAATCCGAGATCGACGTCCATCACTATGACATGCATGCGTGGCGCGAAAAGGAGGGCTCGCATCGTGGTGGTCTTTTGATCTCAGACTGCGTGGCATAAGTCTGAACCAACGTTGGTGCAGTGCCACAAGATTCTACTAAGTTGATAGCCAAATAAAGTGCAGCGCTGCATGGATGTTCAATGTATGTAGAACCACCACGTTTTCCTACACTGAAACGTCCGCCTTTGATGCCGACTATACCGTCGTGGTCACCGTGAACTGCAAGCCGGAATGTTTCAGCTACCTGCGTCTAGTGCGCGACATGCTTGAACCAAAGGAATGGGCAGCTGAGAAAGAGCAACCGAGGCAGCAGACCACCAAAAGTGTATAATTAAATGCAATCGAAGATAAGGCAGGATTTTGTTTAGGTTTAGTCAAAAGCTAGCTCTTAATTTGCGTCCAAATTGAGCCCACATGTCTCCTGATCTCTGAACATCCTCCATGAAGCTCTATCGAACTGCAGCACTATGTTAAGACAAGTGTGCCTTTCATCAGTAATTAAGCAACTGATGATGATAACAGAGTCGTTGGTGATTTTTATTAGGAGCCCACACGACCAGGCCCTGCACACGACACACACCAGACATTGTTCAGATTAAACACACCGTCCATTACACTCGTACCACTAGCTTTAAGCAGCTCACGATATGTGTAATGCTGTGTGCCACGTAGGCACGCTAGCTAATGCAAGCTCGCCTATAGTACTGATCAACGACGCAGCTAACGTGACGCGCCAACAGTTATCCATCGGTAGAAGTATTACCATCGAGGACGACCGAGAATTCATCAGTGTGATGACTGTTACAAACGACCTAGATTTAACAGACAACAACCACTGACGGCGTAGTAATATTGTATAAAAGCCTACTAGCATCTTCGAGTCACAAAACGGGCTTTTGGAGCACGGGGGCATTCGAACAGATTTTTTAAAACCTCTCAAAAAAGTGGGGCTTGAAATTATTGCACACCGGCGAAGGTAGATTTTGAGCAGTTTCCCCGCCTTCCGCTCTGGCGACCGTGACTCCACCCTACCCACCCCACCTCGCCGCCGACTTCCCTGCGACGGCGAGCCCCCTGCCCTACACCCCGCCCCCCATGCCGAGAGTCGACAGATCTGCTCGCCTCCTCGCCCGGGCTCGACCATCTCGTACATGCCTCCCCCCTTTGTGTACCGGGCCTTTCCAGAGAGGCTGCACCTGATTGGGTCGGTGTCACCGGAGACGCTGCGGGCGACTAGGATGCGGAGGTGGACGGAGCGAGCCACGCGGATCCGCGACGACGCATCCTCCTACCTCCTGTGCGTGAAGGAGTGGAGGGCGCTGCAGCAAAAAGCGGAGGCGGAGCCAGATCTGGAGATGAAGGTGTGGGCATCGTGGGGAATCGAGAACTGTGGTGCCAGCACAAATTACGAGCTCCTCAACCTAGCGCGGAGGATCTATTTCGAGGGCACTCGGGACGAGAAGAGGAGGATGCCACTCCCGACCGCCTCCCTGAAGGACTTCGTCAATTGGGCGCGGGCAGAGGCGAGGAGCACAGATCCACAACGGCGAGCGAGATGGGAATGCATCGAGGGGAAGATGTCGTCGGCGCTGCCTTCAGATTCGGAAGAGGTCGACCCCTGGCCATACCTCTCCCCTGCCCCGACCATGGATTGAGAGTTGGGGCATCCTGCAACAATGGCGAAATTGGACCCAAGTGTCACGAGGGGGCAAAGCAATTTTGGCTGGATGCGGCGATAACAGAATTTAGGAGGTGGATTGCGGACTGGAGCTTGCAGAGGGCATGGAAGAAGAAACCCAAGCTTACTCTGCCTACCACTCTGGTCATGAATGTGCGAGAAGCAACACCGGAAAGGGCGACAGAAGAGCTGCTGATTGTGGATCTCACCAGCAAGCTGCGGAGAGAGTTGAGGCTGCCCAGGAGAGGTGCAGAAACAATCCAGAAGATTGTGACTCGCATCCTGATGCATGCGGAGGAGGGGGAGCTTCCTCTGATTGCTCCGAATCAGGCCACCCAGCCGTCGGAGGTGATCGCGTGGGCACTGGCGGCAAGGACCTCGAGATACATGAAAGGGAGAGTGCGCTGGGAAGCATTCTTTCGAGCTCATTCGCAAGAGAGTCTGAATCTGATGGAGATGATGCTGAACTCCAACCAAAGCAGGGGATGAGTGTTTCTGATGAAACAGAAACCATGCTGATTATGGAGCTTGCTGGCGGATTCAGAGTGGTTCAGAGAAGGATGAGCGCCAAAAAACAGTACAAAAAATTAAGGGAAAAAGCGTCCAGATCACCAGTTTGCTTTCCAGCTTGCCATGGTGATGAGGCGGAGCTCAGGTACAGTCAGCTATGGATGGGTATAAAAGCAGGGGGAGGAGGGGATGAGCTTAGGGTTTCCACTACCTCCTCCTCCCCACCCACCGCCGCCACCGCCCCGCCCTCACCAAGCCAAATTGCGGCCGCTACAAATCCCATCATGGAGGGAGGGAGAGGCCGTGGCCGTGGAAGAAGCAAAGGGGGAAGGGGAGAGAACCCCAACAATTGGCAGCAGGAGAAGATGAACTCAGGTATGGGAGTAGGTGAGGGGCGGCCGCCGTTCTTCGACTTTGGTTATCAGGGGCCACCCCCACCATGGGCTTTCCCGGGGCAATTCCATGGCCAATTTCCACAGCAGTCCTGGGGGGCGTGCAGCAACAGTGGTACGGCCCTTCCCAGCAGCAGATGCAAGGGCAGGTAGGGGGCAGTCCTCGGACCCTGGCAACAATCAGGGAGGGAGCTCACAGCAGAGCAAGAACTAAGGCAAGATTCAACAGAAAAAGAAGCAAGATGGGGCTCAGAAGCAACAGATTAACCCAGGCTTGATGTCCTATACAAGTGTCACTTGTTACACTTGTGGAGATCCTGGGCATCACAAAGACAAGTGCACCAAACCAAAAGGGTGCTTCATCTGCAAGATGATCAGTCACAAAGTTGAAGATTGCCCTACCAGGAGAAGACCTCACTCAGCTGCCAAATATGTGGGTGGTGCTGCACAGGGGCTGGTCTTCTACCACTTGGATATGCCAGATGTCAATGCCCAGCACCAAGGCTGGCTCAAGAATGTTGGAATTGTCTTTGTGGAGCAAGGGGAGGTCACCAAACAAGAACTAGCTAAGAAGTTTGCTAATATCTACAAAACAAACTAGCCATGGGCCATCGACAAGCTATATGAATGGACCTTTTTGGTCAAGTTTCCCCCAGAAATTGATGTGGAGCAAGTGACTCGGTACCCTTACTTTGGTCTGACAAAGGAGAACACCATGGTCAAAGTGGAAGCCTGGTTGGGAGATGTTACAGCAGAGGAGGAACTCCAAGAAGTCTGGCTAAAACTTAAGAAACTAAACCCTAAATGGTGTGAATGGACAATCCTTGATCAGATCACATCAACCTTTGGGGTTCTGCTGGATGTGGACTGGCAACACAACTTCCAGAGCTTCTATGAAACAATAAGAGTTAAAATATCTTGCAAGTATCATAGGAGAATCCCACATGAGAGAGTTTTTGGGATCCAGGGGAAGCTGTATAAGATCCAAGTTGAGGTGGAACCACCTCAGGCAGATGCAGAGGTAGTTATTCAGGAGCCTCCAAAAGCCAACAACTCTGTCTCAATGGACACTGATAAGGGGAGTGAGGGGGAGCCTGGGGCACAGAGATGCAGAAAAGTGCCAAGTCTGGAGCTAGCAGCAACTCTAATGCTGGGAGTGAGAAAAGTGACAAGAGGTTTACCCACAACCAGCTGACTGCAACCACTGAGCCTCCCACACCCACTTCTCTCTTGAAAGCACAAGCTCCAACAACCTTGCAACAAGCCAAAAGGAGTGCACTAAGTTGTTTCATGAGCAACAATGATGACAATGTGGATGGTTTTAGCTTGCTAAGGGAAATGGAAAGGTGGAACAATGAAGACATAGACACAGAGGATGAATGGGATGAGCTGCAAGAGGAGATGCAGATCAAAGAGCCCCTGAGACTGGATGGAACAATGATGAACAAACAGTATGAAGAGGTATACCCACCCCTCCAGACTATGAGGACAGAGAAGTGGGGTCCCATATAGGCGCCTAGGGCCATTGCAACAAATGCTGGAGATTCCAGAACCATACTGCAAAAGGCACAACAGCTCAAAGAGGCTCAAGATACAGTAACTAAAAAAGTGCAAGGTAATAAGTCCACACCTTTCTCCCTCTTCAATAATCCTCATTTTATTTCAATAGCTTCTAAAATAGGAATGGATATAGATACTAGAGATGAGAACATACTCAACTTACCTTTCCCGATCTGTTTGAATCCTGACAGGAATGTTGATCCTGATTGAGGATTCACCACCCTCCTAAAAGAAAAAATAGATGATGGGGTGGAGCATAATAGTATATTTGACTCTGTTGGAGTGTGGAACCTAGTATGTGACATTTGAAATTATATAAAAGCTTGTAGGAAAAATAAACAATGATATGATGTAGTTAGCATTTTTTTATTTGTATTATTTTACACGTGTCAATAGATATTTAATTATTAGCGCAGAAGTGATTGGACTTTAGGCTTATTTCCATTAAGTGTGTGAGGTGATTATTAGGAATTTGGTGTGTGAGAAAATAAGATCAATTCCACTAAGGTGTATGACTCGATGTGTAAAGTGCTTTGAACCAAATCACCAACTTTATCTCTTTTCTTCCATCAATAATTTTTGAAGAACTTTCCAAAACAACCTAAATAACATGGCTTGTTTTTTAACCTTTATTTCCTACACCCTTCCCTTAGCCTAGGGTTGCTGCCCCGTCGTCGCCGCCGCTCCTCTGGCGCTGGCTTGCTTCCTCGACCTTTCCTCTTTCCCCAATGAATGCAATTTTTTGGAATGTCAGGGGTATCTCTGCTCCAGGGAGAAAGACCCTTATAGTTGACACAATTAGGAAATTGCAAGCATCTGTCCTAGGTTTCCAAGAAACCAAGAAGGAAGCATTTTCTGACTCCTACCTTAAATCCTTGGTAGGAAGCAGGAACTTCTCCTGGCACCACCTCCCATCTAAAGGCTCTACTGGGGCATCCTAATGGGTGTGGATGCTGACCTTTTTGAGATCATCTCCTAGTCTCATCTTGAATTCTCGGTTACTTGTGTTCTTAAGCTGAAAAACAAGGATGTAACCTTTAGAATTGTCACTGTTTATGGATCTCCCTATGAGGAAGGGAAGGAAGCATTTATCTCTGAGCTTCACTCCCTGTTCATAGAGAATCCACACCCCACCCTGATTGGGGGGGGGATTTCAATCTAGTTAGGTATGCTAGAGAAAAAAACAATGGTGTTGTCAACCATAGATGGTGTGACAACTTCAATGCTTGGATAGAAATCTGGAGTCTGTTGGAGATCAAGCTTTCTAGTAGAAAATTCACCTGGGCTAACAACCAGGCTGACCTGATCATGTCCACAATAGATAGGCTCTTCTGTAATACTGAGCTTGACAAGATTTTTCCACTAGCCTCCTGCATTGCTCTCCCTAGATGCGGTAGTGATCATGCACCCATTATCTGGGAATCAGGTGTTGAGCAAGTGCCTAAAAGTAGTAGTTATAGGATGGAAAAATGGTGGCTGCTTAGAGAAGACTTCTCCAAGCTAATTTACAAAATTTGGAATGAATCCACCTTTAAGGCGAACCCTTTAGACAATTGGCAGGAGAATATGAGAAAGCTTAGTAGAGTGACCAAAGGTTGGAGCTCCAATGAAGAGGCCCAACTTAGGACATATAAGAAAACCCTTTTAGAGGAATGTGACAAGCTAGACATCAAATCTGAAACATTAGTGCTCTCTGACTTTGAGGTAGCTAGGCTCAAATTCACACATAATGAGCTCCAGAAGATTTGGCTCCAAGAGGAGATCAAAGCAAAACAGAGATCCAAGATAGGGACATTAAAGAAGGAGATAGGAATACTGAGTATTTCCATGCAGTGGCAAACCAAAGGAGGAGGAAAACATCTATCCACTCCTTGGATGGCCCACTTGGACCAGTCACTGACACTAAGGAAATGCTTGGAATTGCTACCAACTTCTATAAAAACCTGTTCAAGAAAGAGGAAAGGAGTGGGATCCACTTAGACTCAACCTTTTTTTCTAATGAAGAAAAAGTTAACTCTGCTGAAAATGAAAACCTTGAGGCCCCCTTCTTAGAAGAGGAAATCAAGAAGGTTGTCTTTGAATCATATGCAAATAGTTCCACTGGCCCAGATGGTATCCCCTTCTTTTTTTACAAGCACTTTTGGGAGCTGATCAAAAAATACCTGATAGCCATGTTTGAAGTTTTCTATCAGGGGGAACTAGCTATTCATGGACTTAACTTTGCTATGATGACCTTAATTCCAAAAGAAGCTGATGCTTCCAGCATGAAAAAGTTTAGGCCCATCAGTTTGCTAAATTGTAGTTTCAAGATCTTCACCAAGGTCCTCACAAATAGACTAGCCGTGATCCTTCAAAGGCTTATAGCTAGTAACCAGTCAGCCTTCCTTAAAGGTAGATATATCTTAGAAAGTGTGGTTACAGCCCATGAGATTCTACACTCCATCCACTCTACTAAAAGGCAAGGCCTGGTGCTTAAGCTAGACTATGAAAAAGCTTTTGATAAAGTAGATTTGGAATTCCTTGAAGAGCTGCTTAGAAAGAGAGGCTTTGAAGATAAATGGATCCATTGGATCCTCCAAGTAACTAGAGGTGGATCAGTGGGTGTTAAGCTTAACAACACTGAGAGTGATTTTTTCCTTACAGGAAAAGGTTTAAGGCAGGGGAACCCCATCTCCCCACTGCTATTTAACCTAGTAGTTGATATTTTAACTAGAATGTTAATGAAAGCAGCAAATCATGAGCTGATACAAGGATTGTGTCATGAGATTTACCCTGGAGGGATAGTATGTCTCCAATATGTTGATGACACCATTTTATTCCTAGATAGTAATCTAGAGCATACCCGAAACCTTAAAATGGTTCTCTCCAGTTTTGAGATGATCTCTGGTATGAGAATAAACTATAGTAATAATGAGCTTATACCAGTTCCCATGGATGCAGCTGAGGTGGGAGAGTTCCTAGAGATACTAGAGTGTACTATAGGTTCCTTCCCCATTAAGTACCTTGGGATACCTTTGCACTATGATAAACTTAGGAGAGAAGATGTTCAACCACTTATTGATAAGATTATGAAGAGAATTGCTGGATGGAGAGGGAAGCTTCTTTCTTACAGGGGAAGGATACTCCTCATCCAAGCATGTTTAGCTAGTATTCCTGTGTACTTGCTTTCTTTCTTTAAATTTCCTAAATGGGCAATAGAACTTATTAATGCCCAAATGGCAAATTGTCTATGGAATGATTTTGAGGAAGACAGGAAATTGCATTTAGCTAACTGGAAGATGGTCTGTATGAAGAAAGAATTTTGGGGGCTTGGCATCCCAAATCTTCATGAGGTCAACATATGCCTCTTAGGATCTTGGGTTAAAAGATACTATGAAGGCGAGTGGAAACCCTGGAAGATGATGATAGACCAGAAATATATGAGAGGCAAAACTAATGTTTTTGTCCCTAGCACCTCCACTAATACCTCTAGGTTCCGGAAAGGAGTGAAATCCATTATCCAAACTTTGAAATTTGGGTATAGATGGAAAATAGGGACAGGAGATAAGATTAGGTTTTGGGAAGATACTTGGTTTGGCACCTCCCCCCCTAGCAGTCCAATTCTGACACATCTATATGATGTGTAATGAGCAAAACAAGAGTGTCAAGGATGTCTGGGATGGTGAAACACTGAAGTTGACCTTTAGGAGAAACTTTGATAGTAAGTTGATGGAACAATGATACCAGCTATTGGAGATTGCCAAAGAAATCATCTTTGATGGTGACTCTGTTGCTCTGATCTAGCAACTTGAGAGTAAGGGTATCTACTCTTCTAGCTCCTTGTACCACGTGATTACCTTTAGAGGGGTGCAACCCCTATTTCTACCAGTGGTTTGGAAACTGGCAGTGCCCCCAAAAATTCATGTCTTCCTTTGGTTCTTCTCCCAAAACAAGCTAATGACAAGAGACAACCTTAGGAAAAGGCATATAATCAAACCGCTTGATTGTGTCTTCTGTGCTAAGCAAGAAACAAACCATCACTTATTTTTTGACTATGTGGTAGCCAAAAATATATGGTCATTTGTCAATCTCTTTTTACAAAAGAGCTTGGGGGCAAACTTTGAATCTGTGGCCCGACTTTGGATCTCTAATAAAAAGAATTTAGCTTTGAACGTAGTTAGTTCTGCTGTCCTTTGGTGTTTATGGAAATATAGGAACTCTATGATTTTCAGTAACACCATTTGGTCATATATTAATCAGGTGTGGAGACTGATACACAGGATGATCAAGTTCTGGGTGATTCTGATCCTAGAAACAAGCAAAGCTCGCGTGGAAGAGTTCTTGAGTGCGCTGACAAAGCTACTCCAGCAACCCTTGAGGATATCATGTGGCTGAAGAAGAACCCTGGATTGGATGCTGAGGTATGCTGGGACATCCTCAAGATCTCTGAAGACGGCGGTTTCTCTTCTCAAGCCAAGAAGCATGACACCGACGGCAAGACCATGGTGAACAGCCCCGTGTCTACCCTCGCAATCTGCTGGTCGCCCCAGGCGGCCCGGGCGCCACCACTCAAGAGAAGGGGAGCGAGCGGGTTATGTGGTGTGATCTCTGGTTGACATGCGCTTGTTTTGCCTTCAGTGTGCGTTCGTTTTGTCCTTTGGCTCCCGTTCGAGCAGGGCTGTAATTTTCGCTGTTTTAGTTCTGAACTTTTGAACCCTAGTTTCAGTAGTTTTCTTCCGAACAAAACGCTGCATGGTTTCATTCTGGTTAATGCAACCGGGGAGAGACCTCCCTATTCTTCTAAAAAAAGTGGGGCTTAAAAGTTCACAAAGAATGATTTTTTACGTGAATATGCATACATGTGGCCCAAGCACCCTTTAAATTTTGTTCAATAATATGTTGTATTATACACTACACAAGAAGACAAATTTTGGCCAAAAATCAACAACAACAAAATAAGCCCATCTTTTGCATATATTTGTCTTTTTTTGCATCTGTAACATTTATACTACACTACTATACATGCATGTACACATATTTCCAGGCCATAAAAATCCATTCTTTAACTTCAAAAGACATGCGTAGTGTGCCCGTGCTCCAAAGCCATTATTCGAGTCGGAGCCCACTTCTAATTCCCACTTTATAAATTTAAGAGGAAAGTATGCGCTCCCACCACCCCAAAAAATGCCTTCAATGGGATCAGATCCCCTACAAAAGTGTAAAACCGGTTAAACCACCCTCCCTACCCCCCCCCCCAAATTCCTTCAATGGGATCAAATCCCGTACAAAAGTGCGAAACCGGTTACCCCCCACCCCCCTAAAAAAATACACCAAACCATATCAATATGCCCATGGGTGGCATTGAACAAGATTTTAGGTGGTTTTGAGTTATTTAAGCTGACTCAACACATGATGTGGTAGTGCATCGACTCTGTCACTGATGTTGTGTTCATCATGAATATCCCAATCTGTACTAGAAGATCGGAAGATATCTGGTCATGGCATTACTACTAGAAGGTATTATATACGGTTCAGTCCACATACCATATGATAGTGAGCATCAAGGAGAGAAGGGAGGCATGGATCGACGACATTCCATCGGGTTCAAATCCTAAGCAAGAGGAAAATACCTCGACTAACCTATGGAAGATTCAGGTTCCCTCCCTAATTGTTTAAGATCAAGGTGTTCTTATGGAGGTTGGCGAAGCAATCTTTGCCGACATGTGATATAATCCAGCACAGGAGGATGTCGCAAACTAGTCAGTGTTCTGTTTGCAACGCATGTGACTCATGGCGCCACTCACTGGTTGATTGCATGATGGCTCTATGTGTATGGGTGTTGGTTGACGAAGATATATTAGGGCATCTCCAACGCCGACCAGCATATTTTCCCTCGCATCCATCCACAGACAGGGGGGATCAGTCCACGGACACAGATGCAGGTGCTGGTCATCCAACATTGCCCTCATACATCTGTCCTCCCTAATTTTAAAGGCCGCATGTTCAAATGGCCGTGTACATAGACTACACACGTTCAAATGTTCGAATGCAGTAGTAGTTCACATTTTAAAAAGTTTGAATATTACGTTCCAACATTGTAGGACCCTAGGACCCAATCGTTCCACATCGTCCTTCTTCAAGATGAAGTAGTCATCATAGGACCGGACACCATGGTACACACGATTGAAGGCAGTCTTGCACATTCGAAAACACCGGTGAAAATGGCCAGCGGAGTTGCATCAGGGGCAAAGTAGTCGTCCATCAGTGTCAAATGGCCGCACACCCTATTGCGGTTGAGCACTTGATGACCCTTGGTGGAACCCTTGAAATAGAGAGCATACTCCTGCGCACGCTCCGCGTCTTCAAGGACTGCCTGCGTCATCGCCATCTCATCCATGTAGTCCTTCTCGTCGTACGACTCAACATAGCACTTGTATATGTACTCCAAATTCGAACCCATTGCTTGACAGAAGAAGGGACAATTTTTTTAGCTTCGGCAATTCACCGAACAGTTGCCAAAAATGGTGAGTATAGCAGTGGCGGATGGTACCTGGCGGGGCGGTCGGAGGAGAGGGGTGGGACAACGATGGATGAGAAGTGGGGTGTAGCCCGGGTGGAACGCTGGAGGTGACGGAGACATAGAGTTACGGCAGTGCTATGGTGTGGCGGCCGGGATGGTGGAGCGGCGGTAAAGGCAAGAGAGACAAAAAGTAAGGGGAGAAAATGGGGAGGATGGATGCGCGGGGTCCGGGAAGGGTTTTGGGTGGGCTGGGGGTGTCGGAGGCCTACGTGGTTGCTGTCTGGGATTTGCAAGAAAAACTATGTCCGGACCGCTCGGTGGGCCGATACATGCCCAAGTTGAATGCCAAACACGCCTCCAAACCGCGCGGTCCGAACAGTTACAGGAGGTTTGAGGGTGAGCGTTGAAGATGCCCTTAGAGCACATGAACAACATGCAAGATATTTTGTCAAATAAATGGTTTTTATTTTTCCATGATCGAGTCAGTGTTACTCTTTGAAAAATTTGGTACACAGAGAGAAAAGTTATGTACGAAGACCAATGCTAGAGCCCTTTATTGACATTCTATTTTCTAAAGAGTTTTATGGATGAGTTTGAGTCCGTGAAGAAGGTAATAAATCTCACAACCTTCTCGTACATAGATGGAGCGGGATAGATGTAGGGACGGATCCAGGAAAGAAAGTGGGTCAGGGGGCACACAAATTTGAAGAGTATCTATGCAATTTTTTCAGAAAATTTGAAGGGTATCTATGCAAAAATTCCAACCTTGTGGCAGGGATGGGGAGGGCATGGCCCCCCCTCGGCCCCCGGGCTCCGTCACTGGATGGATGGATCCCTCCACCTTTGGATGACGAAGATATATGCTACACTTGTTTTAATTTAAAGTGAATTAGTCGGACTTAAACTTTTAAAATGTCTTGGCTTTGATACTATATTTAGTTCGGTGCATCAATTAGTTTATCAAAAACTCCAAACTGACAGAGAGATGCAAGCAATATGTTTCAATGCTTACGGATTAAGCACCCGTGAGTGATTTGCTTTTATGTAATAGTGTTACAATTGCAGTTAAGAAATTGAAGTGTTTCCAACTTATTCATATCCCATGTGCAGGTAACATGTATGACAGAAAGATCAGGGATAGAAAAGGTAGATTTCCTATTATGTAAACCTCCACATGAGAAGCAATACATGGACGTGGTAGAGATGAAGGAAATGTTTGATGTTTTGAGTTAGTACATTTGGTGGCAGTGTCGCAAGATTGTTAGAGAGGAGGAGGTGCAAAATCCAAATCGGACATGTGTTGTTATACAAGCATTGGCATTAAATTGTGTTAGGGCGGCCTCGGGACCATCTGCAGCGCTGAGGCTCAATTGCTGGAGGAGGCCCTTATCCGGACAACTGGCACTCAATGTTGATGCCGTATACTCGGACGATAATCACACATGGTCTTATGGAGCTGTTGTCAGAGATTTCCATGGCACTTTGGTGTCGCATAGATTGGAAAGCTTGAGCGTGTGGTCAATATTGTATTGACAAAAGCTGTGACTCTTGCCGACGAATGGAAACTAGGTTTAAGACTTGGATGCAATTCAGTCTACGTCCAAATGGACAATCCGATCGTTGTAGAATCAATTTGGATAATCTGATCATTGTAGAATCATTGAATTCAAACTCTGGACACGAAATTGATTGCCGCACCGATTCTGGAGGAATCTCGAAGCTTATTGAATGATTTTGGGGAGCAGATCGGATTAGCGGTGGCCTTCTAGAGGATGGAGAACCGCGGGGCGACTCGCGGGGCTCCTCCGAGGGTGACCTCCGCTGACGGGGAACGGCAGGTTGGGGGCCGATTCTGGGCGCTGTTGGACGGCGTCGGGGACGCGGAAGACGACGACGGTGACTCAGATGGCAAGGATCCGCCGACGGGATCTCCAACGCCATCGGACGCGATCTGCAAGGCGTCTAGGGTTGGGTACCCTGAAGACGAGGTGGCGTTGCTCGTGGACTTGGCAATCCCTCCAGACGATCCGGCGAGGTTGGGTCTGCAGGAGGAGGATAAGGTCGAGATCGTCCGACGAGTCACCCATCGGCGTATGACGGCATCGACAATTCGTCCTTGGCGCGGTCCATTACCTAAGGTGAATCTCCCGAAACTGACATTGTCAGATTATTTCGAGGCGGGACCTTGGAAACTGGTCCAGAGAAAGAAGAAGAGGCGGCCTGCGGCGGCCGTGGTGCCGGCGTCGGCGGCCGGCCGGTCGGCTGAGATCCGTGAAGCACGGATCTCGTGTTTGAAATTTTTGCTCGGCCAAGATGGGCTGGATGTGGATACGGCGTCGGTGGGCCGGAGTGCTAATGGGTATTCGACTCAATAAGCGCTGAAACCAAGTGGGCCGGGGTTAGCTGGGTATGAAGCCCAGGCTAAACTGGACTCCATCTCTGATGTGTACGTCGACCCATGCATGTTGCTGATCGATCGTCGTACTCGTTGTTCTTCACCGCCGCCCCTAGGGTTTCCCGTCGTTGCGCGGTGCTGGGCTTCCCTGTGTGTGGTCCAGGCCATGCTGCTCGGATTCCCCCCTAGCGGCCATGGCTGGGCGTGGTGGAGGCCGCTGGCGCACGGGACCGTCGTGGCGGAGCCTCGGCAACGGCAATGGTGAGTGAAACGTCTCTGTCGTATCTACTTTCCAAACACTTTTGCCCTTGTTTTGGACTCTAACTTGCATGATTTGAATGGAACTAACCCGGACTGACGCTGTTTTCAGCAGAATTGCCATGGTGTTATTTTTGTGCAGAAGTAAAAGTTCTCGGAATGACCTGAAAATCAACGGAGATTATTTTTGGAATATATAAAAAATACTGGAAGAAGAATCCACATCAGGGGGACCACACCCTGTCCACGAGGGTGGTGCTGGGGAACGTAGTAATTTCAAAAAAAATTCCTACGCACACGCAAGATCATGGTGATGCATAGCAATGAGAGGGAAGACTACCGTCCACGTACCCTCGTAGACCGTAAGCGGAAGTGTTATGAGAACGCGGTTGATGTAGTCGAACGTGTTCACGATCTGACCGATCCAAGTACCGAACGCACGACACCTCCGAGTTCAGCACACATTCAGCTCGATGACGTCCCACGAACTCCGATAAAGCAGAGCTTCACGGGAGAGTTCCGTCAGCATGACGGCGTGTTGACGGTGATGATGTTGCTACCGATGCAGGGCTTCGCCTAAGCACCGCTACGATATGATCGAGGTGGATTATGGTGGCGGGGGGCACCGCAGACAGCTAAGGGATCAATGATCAACTTGTGTATCTAGAGGTGCCCTATTTCCTCTATGGCGCACCGCAGACAGCAAGGGAGGAGGCCGGCCGGCTCTCTATGGCGCACCAGGAGGAGGAGTCCTCTTCCTAATAGGAGTAGGACTCCCCTGTTTCCTACTCCTACAAGGAGGGGGAAAGGAAGGGGGTGAGGGAGAAGGAAAGGGGGGCGTCGCCCCCCTCTCCTAGTCCAATTCGGACCAGAGGGGGAGGGGCGCGCGGCCTGCCCTAGGCCAGCCCTCTCTCTCTCCACTAAGGCCCATAAGGCCCATTATTTCTCCCACGGGGTTCCGGTAACCCTCCGACACTCCGGTTTTCTCTGAAATCACCCGGAACACTTCCGGTGTCCGAATATAGTCATCCAATATATTGATCTTTATGTCTCGACCATTTCGAGACTCCTCGTCATTTCCGTTATCATATCTGGAACTCTGAACTACCTTCGGTACATCAAAACACAAAAACTCATAATACCGATCGTCACCGAACTTTAAGCGTGCGGACCCTACGGGTTCGAGAACTATGTAGACATGACCAAGACACGTCTCCGGTCAATAACCAATAGCAGAACCTGGATGTTCATATTGGCTCCCACATATTCTACGAAGATCTTTATCAGTCAAACCGCATAACAACATACGTTGTTCCCTTTGTCATCGGTATGTTACTTGCCTGAGATTCGATCGTCGGTATCTCAATACCTAGTTCAATCTCGTTATCAGCAAGTCTCTTTACTCGTTTCGTAATGCACCATCCCGCAATTAACTCATTAGTTACAATGCTTGCAAGGCTTATAGTGATGTGCATTACCGAGTGGGCCCAGAGATACCTCTCCGACAATCGGAGTGACAAATCCTAATATTGATCTATGCCAACTCAACAAGTACCATCGGAGACACCTGTAGAGCACCTTTATAATCACCTATTTACGTTGTGATGTTTGGTAGCACACAAAGTGTTCCTCAGGTAATCGGGAGTTACATAATCCCATAGTCATGGGAATATGTATAAGTCATGAAGAAAGCAATAGCAGTAAACTAAAACGATCAAGTGCTAAGCTGATGAAATGGGTAAGTCAATCACATCATTCTCCTAATGATGTGATCCTGTTTATCAAATGACAACTCATGTCTATGGTTAGGAAACATAACCATCTTTGATCAACGAGCTAGTCAAGTAGAGGCATACTAGTGACACTCTGTTTGTCTATGTATTCACACATGTATCATGTTTCCGGTTAATACAATTCTAGCATGAATAATAAACATTTATCATGATACAAGGAAATAAATAATAACTTTATTATTTCCTCTAGGGCATATTTCCTTCAGTCTCCCACTTGCACTAGAGTCAATAATCTAGATTACATAGTAATGATTCTAACACCCATGGAGTCTTGGTGCTGATCATGTTTTGCTCGTGAGAGAGGCTTAGTCAACGGGTCTGCAACATTCAGATCCGTATGTATCTTGCAAATCTCTATGTCTCCCACCTGGACTTGATCGAGGATGGAATTGAAGCGTCTCTTGATATGCTTGGTTCTCTTGTGAAATCTGGATTCCTTTGCCAAGGCAATTGCACCAGTATTGTCACAAAAGATTTTCATTGGACCCGATGCACTAGGTATGACACCTAGATCGGATATGAACTCCTTCATCCAGACTCCTCCGTTTGCTGCTTCCGAAGCAGCTATGTACTCCGCTTCACATGTAGATCCCGCCACAATGCTTTGTTTAGAACTGCACCAACTGACAGCTCCACCGTTTAATGTAAACACGTATCCGGTTTGTGATTTAGAATCGTCCGGATCAGTGTCAAAGCTTGCATCAACGTAACCATTTACGATGAGCTCTTTGTCACCTCCATAAATGAGAAACATATCTTTAGTCCTTTTTAGGTATTTCAGGATGTTCTTGACCGCTGTCAAGTGATCCACTCCTGGATTACTTTGGTACCTCCCTGCTAAACTAATAGCAAGGCACACATCAGGTCTGGTACACAACATTGCATACATGATAGAGCCTATGGCTGAAGCATAGGGAACATCTTTCATTTTCTCTCTATCTTCTGCAGCTTCACACCTTGTAACACAGGCAAGAATCCTTTCTTTGCCTGATCCATTTTGAACTTCTTCAAAACTTTGTCAAGGTATGTGCTTTGTGAAAGTCCAATTAAGTGTCTTGATCTATCTCTATAGATCTTGATGCCCAATATGTAAGCAGCTTCACTGAGGTCTTTCATTGAAAAACTCTTATTCAAGTATCCTTTTATGCTATCCAGAAATTCTATATCATTTCCAATCAACAATATGTCATCCACATATAATATTAGAAATGCTACAGAGCTCCCACTCACTTTCTTGTAAATACAGGCTTCTCCAAAAGTCTGTATAAAACCATATGCTTTGATCACACTATCAAAACGTTTATTCCAACTCCGAGAGGCTTGCACTAGTCCATAAATGGATCGCTAGAGCTTGCACACTTTGTTAGCACCCTTTGGATCGATAAAACCTTCAGGTTGCATCATATACAACTCTTCTTCCAGAAATCCATTCAGGAATGCAGTATTTACATCCATTTGCCAAATTTCATAATCATAAAATGCGGCAATAGCTAACATGATTCGGACGGACTTAAGCATCGCAATGGGTGAGAAGGTCTCATCATAGTCAACTCCTTGAACTTGTCGAAAACCTTTCGCAACAAGTTGAGCTTTGTAGACAGTAACATTACCATCAGCGCCTGTCTTCTTTTTGAAGATCCATTTATTCTCGATGGCTTGCCGATCATCGGGCAAGTCAACCAAAGTCCACACTTTGTTCTCATACATGGATCCCATCTCAGATTTCATGGCCTCAAGCCATTTGGCGGAATCTGGGCTCATCATCGCTTCCTCATAGTTCGTAGGTTCGTCATGGTCTAGTAACATGACCTCTAGAACAGGATTACCATACCACTCTGGTGCGGATCTTACTCTGGTTGACCTACGAGGTTCGGTAGTAACTTGATCTAAAGTTTCATGATCATCATCGTTAGCTTCCTCACTAATTGGTGTAGGTGTCACAGAAACCGGTTTCTGTGATGAACTACTTTCCAATAAGGGAGCAGGTATAGTTACCTCATCAAGTTCTACTTTCCTCCCACTCACTTCTTTCGAGAGAAACTCCTTCTCTAGAAAGGATCCATTCTTAGCAACAAAAGTATTGCTTTCGGATCTGTGATAGAAGGTGTACCCTACTGTCTCTTTTGGGTATCCTATGAAGAGACATTTCTCCGATTTGGGTTCGAGCTTATCAGGTTGAAGCATTTTCACATAAGCATCGCAGCACCAAACTTTAAGGAACGACAACTTTGGTTTCTTGCCAAACCACAGTTCATAAGGAGTTGTCTCAACGGATTTATATGGTGCCCTATTTAACGTGAATGCAACCGTCTCTAAAGCATAACCCCAAAACGATAGCGGTAAATTAGTAAGAGACATCATAGATCGCACCATATCTAGTAAAGTACGATTACGACGTTCGGACACACCATTACGCTGTGGTGTTTCGGGTGGCGTGAGTTGCGAAACTATTCCACATTGTTTCAAATGAAGACCAAACTCGTAACTCAAATATTCTCCTCCATGATGAGATCGTACAAACTTTATTTTCTTGTTACGATGATTTTCCACTTCACTCTGAAATTCTTTGAACTTTTCATATATTTCAGACTTATATTTCATCAAGTAGATATACCCATATCTACTCAAATCATCTGTGAAGGTGAGAAAATAACGATTCCCACCACGAGCCTCAATATTCATCGGACCACATACATCAGTATGTATGATTTCCAACAAATCTGTTGCTCGCTCCATAGTTCTGGAGAACGGCATTTTAGTCATCTTGCCCATGAGGCACGGTTCGCAAGTACCAAGTGATTCATAATCAAGTGATTCCAAAAGTCCATCAGAATGGAGTTTCTTCATGCGCTTTATACCAATATGACCTAAACGGCAGTGCCACAAATAAGTTGCACTATGATTATCAACTCTGCATCTTTTAGCTTTAATACTATGAATATGTGTATCTCCACTATCGAGATTCAAAAAGAATAGACCACTCTTTAAGGGTGCATGACCATAAAAGATATTACTCATATAAATAGAACAACCATTATTTTCTGATTTAAATGAATAACCGTCTCGCATCAAACAAGATCCATATATAATGTTCATGCTTAACGCTGGCACCAAATAACAATTATTCAGGTCTAATACTAATCCCGAAGGTAGATGTAGAGGTAGTGTGCCGACTGCGATCACATCGACTTTGGAACCATTTCCCACGCGCATCATCACCTCGTCCTTTGCCAATCTTCGCTTAATCCGTAGTCCCTGTTTCGAGTTGCAAATATTAGCAACAGAACCAGTATCAAATACCTAGGCACTACTGCGAGAATTAGTAAGGTACACATCAATAACATGTATATCACATATACCTTTGTTCACCTTGCCATCCTTCTTATCCGCCAAATACTTGGGGCAGTTCCGCTTCCAGTGACCAGTCTGTTTGAAGTAAAAGCACTCAGTCTCAGGCTGTCCAGACTTGGGTTTCTTCTCTTGAGCAGCAACTTGTTTTCCGTTCTTCTTGAAGTTCCCTTTCTTCTTCCCTTTACCCTTTTTCTTAAAACGGGCGGTCTTGTTAACCATCAACACTTGATGCTCCTTCTTGATTTCTACCTCCGCAGCCTTTAGCATTGCGAAGAGCTCGGGAATTGTTTTATTCATCCCTTGCATGTTATAGTTCATCACGGAGCTCTTGTAGCTTGGTGGCAGTGATTGAAGAACTCTGTCAATGACACTATCAACAGGAATATTAACTCCCAGTTGAGTCAAGTGGTTATGGTACCCAGACATTCTGAGTATATGTTCACTAACAGAACTATTCTCCTCCATCTTGCAGCTGTAGAACTTATTGGAGACTTCATATCTCTCAATCCGGGCATTTGCTTGAAATATTAACTTCAACTCCTGGAACATCTCATATGCTCCATGACGTTCAAAACGTCGTTGAAGTCCCGGTTCTAGGTCGTAAAGCATGGCACACTGAACTATCGAGTAGTCATCAGCTTTGCTCTGCCAGACATTCATAACATCTGGTGTTGCTCCTACAGCAGGTCTGGCACCTAGCGGTGCTTCCAGGACGTAATTCTTCTGTGCAGCAATGAGGATAATCCTCAAGTTACGGACCCAGTCCGTGTAATTTCTACCATCATCTTTCAACTTTGCTTTCTCAAGGAACGCATTAAGATTCAACGGAACAACAACACGGGTCATCTATCTACAACAACATACACATGCAAAATACTATCAGGTACTAAGTTCATGATAAATTAAGGTTCAGTTAATCAAATTATTAAAGAACTCCCACTTAGATAGACATCCCTCTAATCATCTAAGTGATCACGTGATCCATATCAACTAAACCATGTCTGATCATCACGTGAGATGGAGTAGTTTTCAATGGTGAACATAAATATGTTGATCATATCTTCTATATGATTCATGCTCGACCTTTTGGTCTCCAGTGTTTCGAGGCTATATCTGCATATGCTAGGCTCGTCAAGTTTAACCCGAGTATTCTGCATGTGCAAAACTGGCTTGCACCCGTTGTATGTGAACGTAGAGCTTATCACACCCGATCATCACGTGGTGTCTCGGCACGATGAACTTTCGCAACGGTGCATACTCAGGGAGAACACTTGTACCTTGAAATTTAGGGAGAGATCATCTTATAATGCTACCGTCGATCTAAGCAAAATAAGATGCATAAAAGATAAACATCACATGCAATCAATATAAGTGATATGATATGGCCATCATCATCTTGTGCTTGTGATCTCCATCTCCAAAGCACCGTCATGATCACCATCGTCATCGGCGTGACACCTTGATCTCCATCGTAGCATCATTGTCATCTCGCCAACTATTGCTTCTACGACTATCGCTACCGCTTAGAGATAAAGTAAAGCAATTATAGGGCGATTGCATTGCATACAATAAAGCGACAACCATATGGCTCCTGCCAGTTGCCGATAACTCGGTTACAAAACATGATCATCTCATACAACAAAATATAGCATCATGTCTTGACCATATCACATCACAACATGCCCTCCAAAAACAAGTTAGACGTCCTCTACTTTATTGTTGCAAGTTTTACGTGGCTGCTATGGGCTGAGCAAGAACCGTTCTTACCTACGCATCAAAACCACAACGATAGTTTGTCAAGTTAGTGCTCTTTTAACCTTCTCAAGGACTGGACGTAGCCACACTCGGTTCAACTAAAGTTGGAGAAACTCACACCCGCCAGCCACCTGTGTGCAAAGCACGTCGGTAGAACCAGTCTTGCATAAGCGTATGCGTAAAGTCGGTCTGGGCTGCTTCATCCAACAATACCGCCGAACCAAAGTATGACATGCTGGTAAGCATTATGACTTGTATCGCCAACAACTCACTTGTGTTCTACTCGTGCATATAACATCTACGCGTAAACCTGGATCGGATGCCACTGCTGGGGAACGTAGTAATTTCAAAAAAATTCCTATGCACACGCAAGATCATGGTGATGCATAGCAACGAGAGGGAAGAGTATCGTCCACGTACCCTCGTAGACCGTAAGCGGAAGCGTTATGAGAATGCGGTTGATGCGAACGTCCTCACGATCCGACCGTTCCAAGTACCGAACGCACGACACCTCCGAGTTCAGCACACGTTTAGCTCGATGATGTCCCACAAACTCCAACCCAGTAGATCTTCACGAGAGAGTTTTGTCAGCACGACGGCGTGTTGATGGTGATGATGTTGCTACCGATGCAGGGCTTCGCCTAAGCACCGTTACGATATGATCGAGGTGGATTATGGTGGAGGGGGGCACCGCACACGGCTAAGGGATCAATGATAAACTTGTGTGTCTAGAGGTGCCCCCTGCCCCCGTATATAAAGGAGAAGGGGGGAGGCCGGCCGGCTTCTATGGCGCGCCAGGAGGAGGAGTCCTCCTCCTAGTAGGAGTAGGACTCCCCTCTTTCCTACTCCTACTAGGAGGGGGAAATGAAGGGGGAGAGGGAGAAGGAAAGGGGGGCGCCGCCCCCTTCTCATAGTATAATTCGGACCAGAGGGGGAGGGGGCGCGGCCTGACCTAGGCCAGCCCTGTCTCTCTCCACTAAGGCCCATAAGGCCCATTATTTCTCCCGGGGGGTTCCGGTAACCCTCCAGCACTCCGGTTTTCTCCGAAATCACCCGGAACACTTCCGGTGTCCGAATATAGTCGTCCAATATATTGATCTTTACATCTCGACCATTTCGACACTCCTCGTCATGTCCGTGATCATATCCGGGACTCCGAACTACCTTCGGTACATCAAAACACAAAAACTCATAATACCAATCGTCACCGAACTTTAAGCGTGCGGACCCTACGGGTTCGAGAACTATGTAGACATGACCGAGACACGTCTCCGGTCAATAACCAATAGCAGAACCTGGATGTTCATATTGGCTCCCACATATTCTACGAAGATCTTTATCGGTCAAACCGCATAACAGCATACGTTGTTCCCTTTGTCATCGGTATGTTACTTGCCTGAGATTCGATCGTCGGTATCTCAATGCCTAGTTCAATCTCGTTACTGGCAAGTCTCTTTACTCGTTCCGTAATGCATCATCCCGCAACAACTCATGATTTACAATGCTTGTAAGGCTTATAGTGATGTGCATTACCGAGTGGGCCCAGAGATACCTCTCCGACAATCGGAGTGACAAATCCTAATCTTGATCTATGCCAACTCAACAAGTATCATCGGAGACACCTGTAGAGCACCTTTATAATCACCCAGTTACGTTGTGACGTTTGGTAGCGCACAAAGTGTTCCTCCGGTAATCGGGAGTTACATAATCTTATAGTCATAGGAACATGTATAAGTCATGAAGAAAGCAATAGCAGTAAACTAAAACGATCAAGTGCTAAGCTGACGAAATGGGTCAAGTCAATCACATCATTCTCCTAATGATGTGATCCCGTTTATCAAATGACAACTCATGTCTATGTTTAGGAAACATAACCATCTTTGATCAACGAGCTAGTCAAGTAGAGGCATACTAGTGACACTCTGTTTGTCTATGTATTCACACATGTATCATGTTTCCGGTTAATATAATTCTAGCATGAATAATAAACATTTATCATGATATAAGGAAATAAATAATAACTTTATTATTGCCTCTAGGGCATATTTCCTTCAGGTGGGGGCGCGCCTACCCCCCGGGTGCGCCCCCTGCCTCGTGGGCCCCCTGATGCTCCACCGACGTCCATCTTGACTCCATATATTCACTTTCGGGGAGAAAAAAAATCAAAGAGAAGGATTCATCGCGTTTTACAATACGGAGCCGCCGCCAAGCCCTAAACTCTCTCGGGAGGGCTGATCTGGAGTCCGTTCGGGGCTCTAGAGAGGGGAATCCGTCGCCATCGCCATCATCAACCTTCCTCCATCACCAATTTCATGATGCTCACCGCCATGCGTGAGTAATTCCATCGTAGGCTTGCTGGATGGTGATGGGTTGGATGAGATTTATCATGTAAGCGAGTTAGTTTTGTTAGGGTTTGATCCCTAGTATCCACTATGTTCTGAGATTGATGTTGCTATGACTTTGCTATGCTTAATGATTGTCACTAGGGCCCGAGTGCCATGATTTCAGATCTGAACCTATTATGTTTTCATGAATATATGTGAGTTCTTGATCCTATCTTGCAAGTCTATAGTAACCTATTATGTGATATGATCTGTTAACCCCGAAGTGACAATAAACATGATACTTACCAGTGATGACCGTAGTTTGAGGAGTTCATGTATTCACTATGTGTTAATGCTTTGGTCCGGTACTCCATTAAAAGGAGGCCTTAATATCCCTTAGTTTCCAATAGGACCCCGTTGCCACGGGAGGGTAGGACAAAAGATGTCATGCAAGTTCTTTTCCATAAGCATGTATGACTATATTCGGAATACATGCCTACATTACATTGATGAACTGGAGCTAGTTCTGTGTCACCGTATGTTATAACTGTTGCATGATTGATCGCATCCAACATAATTATCCATCGTTGATCCATTGCCTACGAACTTTTCTTATATTGTTCTTCGCTTATTTACTTTTCCGTTGCTACTGTTACAATCACTATAAAACCAAAAATATTACTTTTGCTACCATTACCACCACTATCATATTACTTTGCTACTAAATACCTTGCTGTAGATATTAAGTTTCCTGGTGTGGTTGAATTGACAACTCAGCTGCTAATACTTGAGAATATTCTTTGGCTCCCCTTGTGTCGAAGCATTACATTTGGGTTGAATACTCTACCCTCGAAAATTGTTGTGGTCCCCTATACTTGTGGGTTATCAAGACTATTTTCTGGCGCCGTTGCCGGGGAGCATAGCTCTATTCTTTGAGTCACTTGGGATTTATATCTGCTTATCATTATGAAGAAATTGAAAGATCAAAGAACCAAGATTTTTCCCTCAACTACGAGGGGAGGTAAGGAACTGCCATCTAGCTCTGCACTTGATTCACCTTCTGTTTTGAGTAAACTTGTGACACCTACACATGCCATTCATTCTGATATGTCGCATGTTATTGATGATGCCACTTCTACTTTTCAAGATACTTATAATGAAACTACCTCTATGCTTGATAATACTGTGACACTAGGTGGATTTCTTGATGAACAACTTGCTCGGGCTAGAGAGAATGAAATTATTGAAACTGATAATATTGATGAAAGTGATGATGAAGATTCTCCCCCTAGATATGAATTGCCTATTGTGCCTGAGGGTTATGCTATGGATGAAGAAACTGCTAGAGACTTTCCTGCTTGCAATGATAGATCTGATCTTAAGAAATTATTAGCTAAGCTTAAAGAAAAGTCTTTGAATGCTAGAATGAAATATGACCCTGCTTTTGCTACTTCAACTATCTTTATTACTGATAAGGATTATGATTTCTTTGTCGATTCGGAGTTAATTACTTTGGTTGAATCTGATCCTTTTTATGGCTATGAATCTGAAACTGTTGTGGCTCATCTTACTAAATTAAATGATATAGCCACCCTGTTCACTAATGATGAGAAAACTCGCTATTACTTTATCCTTAAGTTATTTCTGTTCTCATTAAAGGGTGATGCTAAAACATGGTTTAATTCTCTTGATCCTGGTTGTGTGTGTAGTCCCCAGGATATGATTTATTACTTCTCTACTAAATATTTCCCCACTCATAAGAAACAAGCAGCTTTAAGGGAAATATATTATTTTGTGCAAATTGAAGAAGAGAGTCTCCCACAAGCTTGGGGGAGGCTTCTCCGATTACTTAATGCTTTGCCTGATCATCCTCTCAAGAAAAATGAAATACTTGATATCTTTTATAATGGACTAACCGATGCTTCCAGAGACTACCTTGATAGTTGTGCTGGTTGTGTTTTCAGGGAAAGAACTGTTGATCAAGCTGAATTGCTATTGAATAATATGTTGACTAATGAAAATAATTGGACACTTCCTGAACCAACTCCTAAGCCAACTCCGAAGAAAAGGGGTATTATATTTGTTAGTCCTGAAGATATGCAAGAGGCAAAGAAATCTATGAAAGAAAAAGGTATCAAAGTAGAAGATCTTAAAAATTTACCATCTATTGAAGAAATGCATGGCCTTGATAACCCGACACAGGTAGTAAAGGTAAATTCTCTTTCGGGGAAATTCCATTTACTAAGTTTGCTAGCCAATGCTTGGATGAGTTTGACGACTTTATGGTTAAACAAGAAAACCTCAATGCTTATGTTGGTAGACAATTGAAATACAATGCTGATATGCTTGAACACTTGAGTGATTATATGTCTAGACTTAAAGGTGAACTTAAACTTATTAGTAAACATGCTTCTATGGTTACCACTCAAGTAGAACAAGTGCTTAAGGCTCAGAATGATTTGCTCAATGAATTAAATAATTAGAAAAATGATAATGCTGTTAGAGTTATAACTAGAGGAGGTAAAATGACTCAGGAACCTTTGTATCCTGAGGGCCATCCTAAGAGAATTGAGCAAGATTCTCAGAGAACCAATATTGATGCACCTAGTCCTTCTAAGAGGAAGAAAAAGAAAAATGATAGGACTTTGCATGCTTCTAGTGAACCTGTTGTCGACACACCTGAGAATCCCAATGATATTTCTACTTCTGATGCTGAAACACAATCTGGTAATGAACATGAACCTAGTGATAATGCTAATGATGATGTTCATGTTGATGCTCAAACTAGCAATGATAATGATGTAGAAATTGAACCTGTTGTTGATCTTGATAACCCACAATCATAGAATCAACGTTATGATAAGAGAGACTTTGTTGCTAGGAAGCACGGTAAAGAAAGAGAACCATGGGTTCAGATACCCATGCCTTTTCCTCCTAAACCATCCAAGAAAAAGGATGGTGAGGATTTTGAGTGCTTTGCTGAAATGATTAGACCTATCTTTTTGTGTATGCGTTGGACTGATATGCTTAAAATAAACCCTTATGCTAAATACATGAAAGATATTGTTACTAATAAAAGAAAGATACCGGAAGCTGAAATTTCCACCATGCTTGCTAATTACACTTTTAAAGGTGGAATTCCAAAGAAACTAGGAGATCCGGGAGTACCAACTATACCATGCTCCATTAAAAGAAACTATGTTAAAAC